>NC_135338.1:52712341-53962341 GCF_023851605.1 Tamandua tetradactyla | reverse complement strand
GAGGAACTTGGGGTCTCCATGGAATTCCAGCTGGGTCTCTCTGGGGAAACCCACCCTCTATATTGTAGACAGACAGTGGCTTTGAGGTGTGGCTGGAAGTTCATAAACCTTCCATTGTGGGGCCATGGTGAGAGAGGTGCAGCTGCCCGCTTTCTCCTGAAGCTCGTCTTGTGGCCCTGACTTCAGCTGGCACCAGTGAACATTCTGGAAAGGTTGCCTGCAGGAGTAATGTTTCTTTTCTTTGTTTTTCTCCACAGGAAGCGAGGGATAGAGGTCGTGCAGGTGAGTACAGACCACATCCTGACCATTTTTGAAGCATTTTTGGTGTCCATTTTTCCCCTTAAGCTGGACACTTGCCCATCTCTTCCCATGCATCTTGTTTTTAACTTTCTGCCCCTTGTGGATTTGAGACCCTGTGGGCTGAGCACTGGCTGGGGCTGGCTTGTCACTTGAGTGGCTGATATTGTCAGCAGAAAGGGAGAGGGTTGGTTTGGAGGTGGGGGAATGGGTGGGGGAGGTGGCCATGCTCCGGCTGGGTCAGGCTGTGGGTGGTGGGGTGGGAGGGGCACGGGGGTTCCTGTCTGTGCCTCCTCAGGCTCTCAGCCGGGAGGGGGGAGGGGCCATCGCTGGCCCTGCCCTGGCTGGTGGTCAGTCCTCCCCACCCTGCCCCAGGTGTCCTCTGCTCACCTCCACTCACTTACCTCCTCCACAGATTGCTCCTGCCCCCCCACCTCCGCCTTCATGTCTTAGGTCGTGTCACCCACTTCTGCTGTTAGGCGGCCACACCTGATCTTTTCTCTGGCCTTGGGAGAGTGGACTGAGTCATCGAGGGCGTGTGTCCCTGCCTTGCCTCCCCCAGGGCTGGACTTAGGTCAGGTGCTCATTGGCTGGAGAAGGAAGGAAGGGCAGATGGCGAGAGAGGCTCTCCCAGGATGCGGAACCAGGCTGTGGCCCTAAAATGGAAGTACAGGCTCCATTCAGTGAAACCAGGAGGTTCAATCTGCTGAGGCTCTGTGGGGGCTGCTGTAGGGAGCCTGATGGGACGAGGGCATTTCTCTCCATGTCAGTTCACAAATATGCTCAGACCGTTCCTCAACGGCCAAATGTCCTTTATTGAGGTGGGTGAGGGGCAGCTGTGACATCTGTGCTGAAGGCCAGGCCCAGCACCTGATGGATGCCCTTGCCGTCCCTGTCCAGGATGAACTGGTCTGTCCTTGGAGCCAGGCTGGCGGGCCTGCTCCCTCCCTGCCTCATGAGTCTTATCTGTCCTGTAACTGCAGAGAGGCTGACCCTGGCAGGTCTGTGGTCCAGGGGCCACATGGAGCCAGGCTCTGCTAGAGTGGCTGGAGGAGGCATCCAGGAAGCCTGCTGAGGAGTCTGCAGAACCCACCTTTGTTAACCTCAGCCCCAGCCCCCTCCCCCTTAGCCTGGAGGCCTCTCCTCAGCAGTCCCAGGAGAGTGGCTTGTTCCCCTTGACCTGACAGGTATGGTGTCTTTGTGTACCCAGGTCAGGAGTAAAGGGTGGACAGATGCCCCAGAGTCTCCTCTGCTCCCAGGACCAGAGTTGGGGGTGGGGGTTCCTCTGTCCAGCAGCTCCTGTGGAGAGTTGCTGAATGTCCTCTTGGCCAGAGAGCCTTCTGGCTGCCCTCCTCATAGCCTGTGGGTCGTATTTGTCTTATGAGGCTGAGGTTTGTTTTGGGTGGGGAAGGTGGTTTCTAGAAACTTTTCATCAGCTGTAGATTATTCATCCAGGCTCGTGTTGCCTCTGCCATAGCTGTATGATTTGCACCGAGCTATTCTGGGGACCTTAATTACTCCATCCACCATATAGGGGAAGTTGGAATTCGGGAATGGCCGAGAGGTATGCTTTCACACTATGATTGATTGGTAGTGGCTGCCTGGAGAATTCTAAATCTCTGAATGTGCTAGGACTGGGATCAATTAATAATGTCTGCTAGGGGTATGGGAGGGGGCATAAGCAGTATAGTTGGTATGTTTATCATTCTGGGGTTAGATATCTTTCTGAGTAGTCCAGCGCTGAGATGCTAGGGCTTACATTTCTAGGTTAGCCCTTTCTGATGGTTATCTTGGAAGCCCCTGGATCTTTAGCAGATGCTGCTTTACCTACCAACAAGGCCTAGATTCATAGTTGGAACCATCTTGGAGCTCACCATGCAGAGTTCACTGTGCTTAGCTCAGGCGCTTTTCCACAAGGAAATTTCTTTTGGGAGCCACTTTGAGAGGAAATGAATTCAAGTACTCACCAACAGACAAACTGCTTAGAAGGGAACAAGTGTGCCTCTGCCCCCGGAACCTGATCCCTGTTCCCATGGGACCCTAAGTCACAATACATGTTGCCCCCTGCCATGGAGGAATGACTTTGGAGGAGGTGGGGTGCTGGGCGTCCACTTCCAAAACATGAGAGCCAATTCCGCGTGCGTGTCTTGCTGGGAAGATTCCCAATAAAACCTTTAATCCGTTTAGTCTGGGGGTGGAGCAGGAGGCAGGAGAACAGCCATGAAATCCTTCTTGATGTGTCTGCTGTTCATTTTCATGATGAGTTGGGGGAGGATATGGTGGCTTGGGACTGAGCGAAGCCAAACTGGATGCATTCCATCCAGGCATCCAAAAATAAACCCCATCGAGGCTTCTCTCCATTTGCCGCCTCCTGGCATCTTTGAATGTTTGGAGAACTCTACATTTCAAGACGGGGAGAAAGGCTCTCTACAAAAACTGGAAGCCAAGCCTCTTGGCTGGTTTTGCAGAACAGCTGGGCTTCCTTGCACCAGATCCCTGAGTTGGTGGAGTCTGGGTGCTGGAGACAGGCCTTTAGCCAGTCACTGGGCTCAAGAGCTAGTGATGGGGGATGAGGAAAACAGCCAGGCTATCAGCCCCCACCCAGGATTTTCTGTGTCCAGGACCCGTGATGGGTGTGTCCCATTTTGTATAACTACCCAGTGATGTGGGTGGTGAGTGGCGTCATGACCATTTTGTAGATGAGGGAGCTCAGAGTGTTGTGACTTCTCTCTGGGGCTCAGCGGTAGGTGGTGGGGTTGAGCCTTGAGTGTGCAGGTCTGCTTGTTTTCAACCATGTCTTTTCCTGCTAAATGAATTTCTGCTGCAGGTTAATAGGCTGCTTTGTTTACTAAATGCTTCCATGCCTGTTATTACCTGCTATTTTGCTGCTAGTTATGAAAAGTATGTTGGGTTCTTGGGTTAGAAACCAAGACTATAAAAGGCTTCTGAGACCCTCAAATGTTTGTCCTGGCTGTGGTGGTGATTTCTCTGCCTGCTCTTGAACGGGTAATGGTGACAATACTAGTGTCGAACCTTTATTGGGTGCCACCATCCATTGACACCATTTACTTTAAAGAAGCACTTGCATCCAGACCTTTCCAAAGCAGATGGGGGAGCATATTTTAAGAAAGTAAATTTTGTAGATCCTCAGCTTTCTCATGTGCTCGTTCACACAGCTGGTGGGCTTGGGAAGCAGCTCGTCAGCTCTCCTTCCAGCCACTCCTGTTCACGGAGTCCCTCTCCTGTCTCTGCAGAGGTGGTACGCGGAGTGGGCAGTAGCAAGACCCACCCAGGTCCAGTGACAGGTTGTGTGACCTTGGGTCAGTTGCTTAATGACTCTGTGCTCCAGCTTCCCCATCTGTGATGTGGGGACCCCAGGTGTGCCCCGGAATTGTTGTGAGGACTAAGTTGTAAACTGGGTGAAGCGTTTTGCACAGTGCTGGCATCTGGAGGTGGGTTGCTGGCAGGACAGCTGTGCCCTCTGCTGTCACAGCTACATCAGTGCTGCGTGTGTGGTCCCCTGGCCTCGGCCCTTCTGGGTGCCAGTGAAGTGGCCCTTCATCGTGATCCGTGGGTGGCGAGGCAGGTATTTCCAGTTCTTCCGGCACAGCAGTGCTGAGAGGGGACCCGATTGATCGAGGTGTCTGCTGGCAGAGTGCTGAAAATGAGTTTTGGTAATAGATTACTGTGATTCGTGGCATATACTTCTAAAGGAATTCACAGAATGTGCTGTTGTAAATCTTTTTCTTTTCTGTTTATTTGCATACGTAGTTTCAGTACTATCTATAAAAAATTGTAAAATGGGAATAGACTTGATATCAAAACTTGTCTTATTCTAACAGCAGGAGATATTTATGTGGGGCTACATGAAATAATTAAAGGAAACAAACTCCCATTCATCTCTTCTGAGATGCTAATCTAATAAAGCTTTATTTCTTTGTATTTATTACTTAAACACACTTGTAAGATATTTCTTCTATGTGGCTAACTGTGTTCTAATAGTAATTGTAATGATAACTCAGTCCAGAAGGAAAATAACACGTATAGCTTCATGGTCATATGAAATTAAAAAAATAAATAAAAATAAAGGAAACAATTTTTTCTTTTCTTAAAAGAAGGAAGCATTTATATCCTTATTTTTTTGCCCAGTAGTATGATAGAATGGATAATAAAATGCTTTCAGGGTTCGATTCCTGGTGCCTGCCCATGGGAAAAAAAAAATGCTTTCAAACATAAAATACATTGTGACATATAAATGTCTTCCAGGGCAGTGGATTGAAAATCAGATTTTGGGGACAGAAAAGGAACGTTGTTATAATTCCTTCTGAGCTTGGTTCTGTAATTTTAAAATGGATGATGGTGGATCTCAAATCCCTACGGTCTTTGGATTCCATTGGATCCATTTAAAAGAGAAGCAGTAACAGTTTTATTTCAAAATGTTAATATTTACAATATGTTGGAAATGACATCCTCTGCAAGTATTTAAACTTAGGAGAAGACGTTTTTAGATATCAACTTAAAAATGTGCAAATGGATACATAGTTTTAAATATTTGTTTTGGAGGGCATGAGAGTGAAGAGGTTTGAAGGGTACTTTAGAGCACCACCTCGGTCACTTGTCAAAAGCCCCTCCGAGGAGGTCCCACCCCAAGGGGGAGCAGCCGTGGCCCGGCTTGCTGGGCCCGTCTGACACCAGGGCCTGTGCGTCCACAGAGACCTAGAGGGGCCTTTCCCTGGTAATGACCTTGTCCTGTGGGTTGACTGACCTCCCTCAGGCTGGGGCTGTTAGGGCAAGTGCGAAGTGCAGCCCCCTGCCCAGTGTAGCTCCCCTAGCGTAAAAAAAAGCCACAGGTAAGCCAGAGCCCAAGGAAGCCCAGGTGGCACACAAGTCTCGGCTGGTGTTCAGTGCTGGCCTGGCCTTGAGGGTGAGGGGGAGAGTGTGGCAAGGGTGTTGGGACAAGATGCCTGTACATCCTGGGGCTCCTGGGGGAGGGGAGCTGCCTGTCGTGAGTGAATTTCACAGGTGCCTGCCTGCCTCAGTTTACTCTGTAATACTGTGGTGAAGGTGCTGGATGCACAGGCCCACCTGGTTCCGCCCGGCTCCACCATTTTTCATTGTTAAAAAACCCGGCCTTGCACACCTATGGAGCAAGGGGCCCTGCACAACGAGATCGGTGTGGGTTGGAAGAAAGAAGCCAGCAAACCTTACCTGGTGTATGATGTGTACTGGCTGCAGGTGCTGGGACTAGCCACAGGCCGAGGCAGGTTCCTTCAGCTCTCTGAAGTCTGCATTTGGCAGCCAGTGGCCATGGTGGGTGGAAAATACTGGGATGGGCACGGAGGGGTCTCTCACCGAGCCAGTAAGCCAGGAAGGCTTCCTCGAGGAAGGGTGAGCCTGGCTAGTTAGTGGTGATGAGCCTTGTCTACCTAACAAAGTCTGGCCAAGGGGTGAAGCCAAACTTGCAGCCCTATCAGGTCCTGACTCAGTGCCAGTCCCTTCTGCCTCTGCTTCTGAAACAACCAGGTGGTAAAACAGCCATGTGCCAGCATGGCACATGATCACTGCCCCTTGACCCTGCCAGCCTTTGTTGGGACAAAACATTCCTTGGCCGGCTAGGTCACCTGGGGCCTGGGGGGCAGAGAAGGGGTGCTCTCCTGAGGAGCAGGCACAAGGCCTCCATTGGCCTTGCAGGACAGCATTTTCCTCTCTGATCTGTCTATTGGTAAAGTTTGGATTGAGTCTGGGGGAAAAGCTGTGAAGTTTCCCCATTCATGGAGTCACTTGCCACTTTCAAGGGTAGCCCTGAATTTGGTAGAAGAAGACCCTGAAAGACGAAACAACACCCTGGAAGATGAAAGAACACCACGCCTATTGTCCTGCCAGGCTCCAGTCTTTTAGGAAAATGTGTTTACATCTAGCTGACACCACCGCCCCCCCCCCCCCCCATATTCTTTCGGCTTCCTTTCATCAGTTAGTTTAAAAGAGTAGGGGGAGAGGGAGATGTCCCTCACCATGAGAGGGGTTGGGGGGTTATTTTAAGGCACAAATGAGCAAGCTATAAGTGTGAGAAGGCCAGTAGCTGTTATAGATTCACTGTCCTCTTTCCAAATTCCTTGAGAATTCAGACATTATGAAACCCTGTTTCTGAAGCAGCCACTGTTTCTCAACAAGGAAGTAAATGAATTTCTTCAGCTTGCAAAAGAGTGAAAGGTGGGCAAGAGGCCTTTCCGTTGGCGGTTCCTCCGTTGTTGCTTGAGTTGCTAGAGTTCTTCGTATCTGTGTTTTTCTCCTTTTGACACACACCATGCAGGGAAGGAAGTTGGGTGGCAGGACATCAAGCAGGAAAGGAAAGAAGCAGACAGACAGACAGTGAGATGCAGAGAGCAGGCCCATGTGCCCAGAGGCTGATGGGGACCCGGGTGCTGGGCACCAGGAGCGGAAGGAGCTACCCAGAGTGATCGCTGGGGTGCAGAGGCCAGCCCAATGGGCGAGGCGGGGACCTTTATGGGTGTGGGGAGGGACAGGTCAAGGGGGTACACACGGGTTATGGGAAGGCTTTATAGGGAAGGTGTTACCTGTTGACACAGAATCAATGGGTGTAAGTGTTGGTGGGGAGGAGAGGTATTACAGCAGTGCTGCAGCAGAGACCATAGCATGGACAGAGACACTGGGGCCCGGTGGGGGCTCAGCTGAGTGTGGGTGTGTGGTAGGGTTGATCCTTGATCGGGAGTGAGTTGGTTGGAGATGAGGCTGGAGAGTATGGCAGGGCTGGACCATTAGAGGGCCCAAGTGAGGGTGCTGAGCAGGAGGCGGGGTTTTGAAGGGCTTCTTGGAGGAGGGGTGTGGAGTCCAAGTGAGAGCATTGTGGGAGCTCCCCTTGGGAGGACACATGGCGGGGGAGACCAGGTAGAGCTGGGTCTTCTGTCAGGAGGCTGGGACCATGGGTAAGTGAGGGTTAATGAGTTCTGGCTGGAATCAGGATGGTCGTGGAGGGCAGGGGAGAGGGCCCGGTAGGGTCAAGGGGCTGCAGAGGGCAGGGCCTGGCAACTCGCAAGTGTGGGGGGAAGGGGTAGGGCTCAGTCCCCAGATTTCTTCCCTATTTCTTGTGGGCACTGGGATCTAGGATGGAGTGGGGAGGCTAAAGTAGGAGGGGCAACTGGGGGCGGGAAGGATGGAGGCCTCACTTTGTTCAGACAGGTGTGTTGAATGCAGCAACAGAGTTATGTTCCGTAGCTGGTTTCCCAGTTTAGAGCCAGAAAAAAGAGTGGTGTGATTGAGTGTTTGACTTCTCCCCAAGGATTACAGATGCCGAAGTTCCCTTGTCAACATTAAAGAAGTGTATTTGTTACTTAAGTGATGTACTCACACGTTCAGAAATTGTTTTAAAAAGGTATGCAGTATCAAGTGGTTAAGGTCCAGCTGGGCTCCCTCTGCCACCACATTCTCCCCAGAGGGACATCTGTCCCTGGGTCTGTCTTAGGTTTCATTTCCAGGGAAGAGGGGCAGAGGTGGGGGCTGAAAACTTGTGAACATTCTCCCTTTCATCTGTTCCCTCTGTCTGGTGCTCTGGAACCGAGTGCAGGGCTTTGGAAATATCGGGGGCCTTGGTCTTTACTGGGGGGCCTAACACCCTTGGAGCTTACCAGTGGTAAGTGAGGAAGCTGAGCTTCCCAGAAGGCTGGTGGCCTCTGAAGGCCCAAGCTTGACCAGCCCTGGCCTCTCAGGAAGCCACAGCCCCTCCTGGGAGATGGCTTTCGGGTCTTTGCACAGACGTGGGCCCTGCATGGAGCGCGTCAGCCCAGAATTGGGGAGAGATGGTTCTTGGCTGCGTGGGACTTCCCCATGGGGTCCAGAGGCTTGGGTGTGAGTTTCTGTGGGTCTGTTTTCTGGCTCTGTGCAACTTTGCTTTCTTTATCTTTAAAATGGGGCTGATACTTTTCACAGGATTTAAGGCATCTCGTTGGTACTTTTGAAATATTAGTTCATTTTCCTCATACGTGTTACCAGCAGTGGTGGTTTAAGAGGGTTAAGAATACAGCTACAGGTGAAACTGTGCTGCTCGGAAAGCCACGTTGCTTCAGTGTAAGGAATGTGGCCTTTTGATTTCAAAAGCAAAAAAAGTGCTACTTTTGTGGTTTCTAACTACTGTAGATTTTAGCTTACTAATTCTTTTTTTAAAGATAGCTTTTTAAAATTTGAAATGCAGGTAATTTTGTTCTTTTTTCATTTTTAGTCATTTATTTTTGATATCTCTCTCCAATATACATAAATATTTTGCATTTCGGGGTATTATATTTTCAGCCTTTCTTTATGTGTACCTTTCTGTTGTTTTTATTTTGCTGTAATTTTGTTTTATCATGGTGTAATTTTGAAACCAGCCTTTTCCCTAATATATTGCATGGCACAGTGAATTTGATATGACCATGTAAAGTTATGAATGCTATTAGTCTCTGTGAATAGGCAACATAAAAAGTCACATTTATTGAGTGTCTGCTATGTGATAGGTACTATGGTAATCTCATACTGCTGTTAGATATATATTTAATGAACAGAATTAGACAAATTCATCTGTAAGGATGCTCATCAGAGTATTTTTTTTATAATAATGGTACTTTGAGTAAACAGTTGTCTGTGTCAGTGTCTGCGCACTCTAATTTTTTGTAGTCATTAGCAAAGATCCCATTTTAGAAGACAATGTGAGAAAATGCTCCCGAGATGATGGTAAGTGCTGAGGACGTATACCAAATGTTTCAGTTCTGTCAGTTTTATTTTCATTCTTTGAGCTTTTTAGGCCTGTTGTTGCAAATTGAAACGTTCTGTCACCCTTGGGGAAGTCCTCTGTGGCAACACAGGGCTGAGAGTCTCAGTTCTGGTGTTTCTCTTTCCTTGGCCTTTTACGTGCTGAGTCAACTTGAGCAGGTCTTTTCTTAAAAAAGAAAAAGTTTCCTACTTCCCCTGTAGGGAATATAAAACTCCTGCCAAAAAAGCTGGGTTTCCCTGTGCTGCAGGGTGGCCGGGTGTGTCTTGTAGGCAAGGTTCCCTGAGCCCAGCCTGGTCCTGGTTCTCCCAGGCTCTCCTCACCATTACCCCTGCCTTGAGAACAGACCTCCCTGGTACTCTTGACCCTTGGTTGGCCTTCCAGAAAGTTCATCGGCCTCACTGGAGTGTGCCAAGGAAGTAAGAAAAGGTGGGTGAAGGAACATGGGAAACTGGAAGGGATGGAAAGGGCAACTGAAAAAGCGAAAAGCAAAGGTTCTGCTTTGGAAGGAGCTGCCCACACTGGTGTTGCTGTGCAGTGAAGTTGTCCAGAGCTTTCCTATTCAAAGTGCCGTCCTCAAACCATCAGCATTGCTTGTTAGGATGGCCCTGCCCAGAGCTGCTGGATCCGGATGCCCAGGAGATCTGGGCTCGTGGCAGTTGGAGACGCTCTCATGCAAATGTTAGATTTCCCAGCAGTCAGGGCTCCTCGGATTGGGGGAGGGCACCTCCTGGGCAGTACAGGTCTAGGGGCCGAGACTCCATAGGTGGAGGCCCTGGAGCATATTCCTTTCCCAGCCGGGTGTACAGCTATTGCAGTCTGAAGCAGGGATGGAGACATGCATTGCTTTCAGCTCAGTTTCAAAGACCATGAAGCGTTCTTGAACCTTTGGAATGTGCAGGAAGCTGGCATCTCCCTCTTTAGCCCCTTCCCCTCCTCAGATTTATATTTATGCTTTTAGACCTGCTCAGTTACCACTTTATCTTTGACACATTCCCTGCTCTTCCATAAGCTGGAACCTGTTGATGTGTCCTCCTTGTGTGTCCTTCCCTGGGACAGACATTTCTTGTCTCCGAGAAGCTCAGGGTTTGACGTCAGTGCATGCTGTGTTTGTCGGGTGAGTGAATTAAGGGCTGAGCTGTTTGTTCCACACAGAATATGGCAGGCCGTAAGTGTCTGTGTTTGTTAAAAATAACTCTTGATTATTCTTTCTCTAATTAAGGAATGCATGCTTGTTGTTAAACTTGGGACATAAAGACAAGCGCTAAAAGACAACCCAGAGGTAGTCATTTCAACAAGTTTTTGGTGTGTTTTCCTCTATTATTTTCTCATATCCTTACATAAAATATGTTACTTGTTGCAGATCATGCGTATCCAAGTTGGGTTTTCTGTGCCCAGAGTTTTGTGGACTCTTTGGCAGGAATGTGTTGGTCATTGGCTTATGGACCCAAACATCTTTGAAATCACCACTGCAAGGGGCTGCCTTAGTTTCCCATCATTCATGTGTCTCGTTGCCTGAAACTCTTTCTCTGCTCTAGAGCCTCAAGCTCCGGGTTGTTTCTGGTTTATGCTCCTACGCTGGCATGGATGTATTTGGACCAGAGTCTTTGCTTTCATCTCGGATGGTTCCTTTGGACGTCCTGAAGTGCAGTGGGTGCAGGGATGCCTCCGGGTCTTCAGCGGGGCGGTGCCAGATGGCCTATAGGCCTCCACGGCTTGCAGCCTCTGCACCCCCTGTACCCCTGTGCCTGCCTCTGTGCCCTGGGGCCCGGTGGCCGTGTCCAGGGATGCACAGGGCAGCCCCCACCCATCTCGGGCTGGCCGTGGGGCCCTCCCCCACCACACCGAGAACATGCTTTGTGCCAGGCACACTCGTAAACATTTGTACAGATTGATTCGTCTGTTCCTTATAACAACCCTGATAGTTATATACTCTTTCCTCTCTGTTTGAGTGAGGAAACGAAAACAAAGAAAGGTTAAATAACTTGCCCTCAGTTATACAGCTGATAAGTGGAGGAGCCACGATTTGAACCCAGGCTATTTGGTTTTAAACTTTCTATTATGGAAAAATCCCCTGTAGCTCAAGTTAGAGAGAGTAGTATGTTGATATTTATCAGCACGTGGCCAGGTCGTTTGAGGGACACCCATGCTCCCGGCTGGATCGTTTTGGGGCAGATCTCCCTGTGGCGTCATTTCCGTGGTACCTGCTCACTAGTGGCTCAGAAAGAACAAGACCAACCCTTCTTAACTGCTGGGGATGGAGTGGGAGCTCCGCCAGGTGAGAGGACCTCGCCGACCGTCCCGGGCCTGCCCCTGCAGCCAGGTGATTTCCTGGCTGGGGGAGCGGAATGGAGGGCCTGTGCCGAGAGCCTGTGGTCCCGCTGCCTCCCTGCTGGCTCCTGGGCCTTCGGGTCCATTGACTGGGGTCCGAGGAGGCATTCCTATACGTGCCTCCTTAGACATAGTCTCTGTGAGGGGCTGCTGGTGCAGGGTCAATGCCCCATTCTCTGGAGGGGTCCACAGCATCCCGTGCAGAACCTGGAGGGTCCCGAGGGCAAGGCCGTGTCCCTACAGCCCACCACACCCTCTTCCGTCTGGTGGACCCTCGTGCTCTGGCAAGAACGAGCTCATGGCCACTACCTCCTCAGACCCTTCCTGGCCCCCCTCCACCAGGCTGTCTAAGCCCCACCTGCCCCAGTGCCCCCAGCCTTGCTGACACGGAAGCCCCATTTCATGGTATAATGGCACACTTTGGGGCGCTTTTTCCACCCTTCTCTGTGAGCTCGCCAAGCCTCGAACCACATCTCGGTCTTCTGGGGCTGTGCCAACCGAGCAGCTGTCCTGGTATATAGCTGTATCTTCCCAAGAAATCTTCAGAAATAACTGAATATTACAGAAATAGACAAATTAGAAAAGGCCCCTGTCATCTTCTCCCCCAGAAGTAACTATTAACTTCTCTATGTTTTTTCCTTTGCCTATATGAACGTAACTCTTTTGTTTTCATTCTGTAACATCTCTTTAATACTTTCGAAATTGGGATGTGAACATTTAATATGATGGTTAAAACAATGGTGTCTTTGAACAGAGGAAATAGAGTAGCTCCATATTTGTGGAAAGTTCTTAATCTGCCTTTGTTAGCAAGTATGTATAGGCCAAAGCTGGGTGGGAAATCTTGGCGATTCTCAACAACAGGTTGACATCATCTGGCATCGTTTTTAAAGGGCTAAATGTCTTTATGAACTAAAGATAAGTTTCCTTGTTTGCTTGAAGTGGTAGGTAATTTGCCATTTAACTTTTCTTAGTAAGGGAAAAATGAGTTGCTTTTATTAATCTTATATTCTAGGCACGTTCTAGCTTTTCAGTGTTCGTTATACTTTCTTCTTATTTCTCCAGAGGAAAGGTTAGTAAAATAGAAGCCCCTGCATCTGAGTCTGTTCCCTTTAGGCGAACTCCCTAGAGGTCTCACACTGCACTCCTGCTTGTCCAGAGTTGAGCCACACCTGGCTGTCAGACAGGCTGGGAAGTGCTGTCTTTTTGCTGGGCACATTGTCACCTCAAATGAACTCAGGGTTCTGTTACTAAAGAAGAAGGAGGGCCTAGGAAAGTGGGTGTTGGGCTGCAGAGCCAGCAGTGTCTAGCATGCTTGGGCTCTGGAATTAGAACTGGAAAAGTTACTTAGCTTCTCTGAGCCTATTTCCTCATCTGCAAAATGCAAATAATAGCATTTATCTCGTGGAGTTCTTGCAAGAATTAATCAAGATAATGCAGATTAGAAACAGCCCAGAGCCGGACACTTAGTGCATCCTGAGAAAATACCTCTTCCTTATTATTTACCGGCTCCATCATTATCATCATTGGCATCAGTGTTCCATGGAAGTTAATACTTTAGATAAGATATGGTGTTGTTAAGTGATTGGGTGGGAGATGAGCAAAAATAGTTATCTTTTGTTTGAATTTTTTTATATCACCAGTAGAGAAAAAGAAAGAAGCCAGAAATCTCTATAATAGCAGTTATGCATATTAGTTCTATTAAAGCAGGGCTGAACAGGGATGATTCTTCTGCCATGGCCAAGGGGGGGTCCCAGCAAGAATTTTCTCCTCCTTGAGGTGGTGGCCTGAGGCCCTTTCCTGCACTCACTTATGGACACAGCCTGGGCTGTACTACCCTCTGGGATTACCCTTTATCTTTCTGGATATCTCCATATCCAGCCATGATGGGGTGAAGGCAACACCTCTGAGGGCTGCTAACCTCTGATCCTGGCCCCATGAGCCCCGCCCCCACCCCAGCACATCCCAGAACCTGGCAAGTTTGTTAACCATCGGCAGGGGCTGCCGCAGAAATTGATTACCCTGTGTGGCTTTTCCAAAATTTATGAAAATGCAGAGCTGTTCTGTAACTTGGTTCTTTCTCTTTCCCCTTGAATTTCCTCTCAACCTGAAAGCTTCCCTGGGGAGTCCACAGCCCCCATCTTTCCTGAGCTCTCTATTGTTCTGTCCAGGCAGAAATGGCCCTTTTGGGGACCCAGTTACTCTGGGTATATTGGTCCCTTTCCACTTAGGTGTATTTTTTTAGTGTTTTTTTTGGGCATAGGCAGGCTCTGGGAATTGAACCCAGGTCTCAGGCCTGGCAGGCGAGATTTCTGCCACTGAGCCACCGTTGCACCGCCCTTGGGTGTATTTTTGCAGCATGGGATTTGATCTGCGTCTTTTTCTTTTTGGACTCTTATATAATGTCCTAGAGCATACCCTATAAGGAGATCCTGGCTCACGGGTACCCAACTCTGCAACTGCCGCCCAGGAACTTGGCAGTGGCAGGGGGATCAGTCATCACTTCCACGAGAGCCACTTGGGGAGGCTCTAATGGGAATGGGTTTGGGGGAGTATAGAGGTGGAGCATCTGGCTTTTACCAGATATTCTGAGGGACTTGGTCTCTGGGCAGCAGATGCTTAGTAGGATTACTCCAGAGCCTTGAGATGCCCACATAAAAATTCTAAAATGCTTTTAGTGTCTTTGTTGTGGTTCCATGAACCAGCATAAGGGCAACAGTGAAAACTGGTTGTTATTGGCCTACAGGTGCTGTACTGGCACCCCCATTTGGCAGTTGAGAGGACTGGGGTTCAGACAGGTGGCCCGTCTACCCTGGGTCCCCCAGCTAGTGAGCTGCAGAGCTGGGGGTGAATTCCAGAGATGTGTGTGATTGCAAAACCAGTTCCTTTTCTGTCTGGGAGGCTGCCTCCCTGGACTGAGTCTGGGAATCTGTCCCTGGCCCCAGCTCTGTGTCTCTGTAGCTGTGCAACCCTGGGCAAGTGGCAGAACCTCTGAGGTTCATCTGCCTGATGGTGACGAGATTGATGAATGAGATGAGGTGAGGCCACGGGCAGGTGAGGAGGCCTAGGAGAACTGTCAGACCCTCCTTAAGGGAAGAGGTGAGTAGCCTGGGACCAGGTGAGAAGCTTTAGGTCTGGGGATCATATGGAGTTCTCAGCAGCTCACTGGTTCTCTTGCTCCTTGGAGTCCCCTTTTTGCCTGAGATGACCTAGGGGCCCTTTTGAAACTCCACCCCCTTGTCTGATTGAGAAATTTGGTCTTGACTCTCTGTCGCTCTCATCTCTGGTGGGCGAGGACCTCTCTATTCCAGGCACGTGGGGTGTGGGTTTCCTGGCAGAGAAAAGGTCCTTGGCTCGCTTCCTTCTCTCCTCCTGGGCAATATTTTCGCTGCTGGCCCTGCCAAGTAGAAATTAGTTATTTACAGTGTTTTGACAGGATCATCCAAAGCCTGGATGGGCAAGGATGCCTTTGGGGCTGAGCTAATGGCCTAAGAGTGGGGACTGGGGGGAGGGGACATGATAAGTGAGGAAGAGGTGGGAGGTGGGGTCAAGACACACATTTATTAAACTTGATAGATATGTGGCCGGCCCTCTCCCTATGCCCAGGGTTGCCAGGCTCTGGTGACAGCAGGACTCACTGAGATGCCTACTGATGGAACCTTCTGGGGCTGAGCACTGTCCAAGGGCTCAACATCCCATGGGGACTGGGGCCCAGAACCCCTGCCCAGCAGTGTGTCCTGGGGTGAAGAAGAGTCACCCCTGATGTATGTTACAGCTGTTAGCCCGTCTGTTCCTGCCCAGGGGCCCCGCAGGCTGGGCCTTTACTGATCTGCTCACTGCCTTGGCACCAGGCTACCTGGCTGAGCTGCATCCATGTCAGGGCTCAAACCTCTGTCCACATATTTTTCTGTCTCTCTGGGGGTGGGGGGTGGGGGCTGCAAATGTCTTTTGAGAAGGCCCAGAAGAGCTTCCTACATTTTTGTAGAAGCAAAACACATTTACCTCACATCCTAGAGATTGCTACAATTAACACTTCACAGCTGTCCCGTGAGTTCTTTTTTCTGTGTGCAGAAATATAACATGCATTTTATGTTTTAAAAACGTGCTCCTACTGTAATCTGCCTCCCTCCTTCCAACGCACTTAGCATGTCCTCAGCATTTCCCCTTTTGTTCAGTGTTCTGCTCAGTCTTGTTTTCTTAATGGCTGCATAATTTTCTTCCTGATTGCAGCCGAAGTTATTTAATTCTTTGGGTGGCCGTTGGTGATGTTTCTGTTTGTTCTTCTTACAGATAATATTGCAAGGAGCATCTGGTTCTCATATCATTGGGGCATTGTTTTTTTTGGGCTGCATGGTTATTTCTTTGGGCCACATGAAGAATAAATCATATTTATTGCTTTTGTTGTTTATAAGAGTAACTTGTGCTTCTTGAAGAATAAAAAGCCCACACCAAACATTACAAGGAATCGTAGAGAAGGCATATCATTTGGAGTCTGTCCTTTTAGACAAGTCCTCTTTACACATACATACCCGGGTACTCAGGTGGAGTCTATCTGTCTCCCTCCCAGGTCATCCCTCCCTCCTTTCTTTCTTACCCAGGCCCCAGACCCTTTAAGCGCTCTCTGCAGATGGGGTTGGGGCGAGGCAGCAACTCTGCCGATTGGCATTTTTGTCCTGCATTTGGTCCGGACCCAGGGAAAGTACAGGAAGTCATGGACTCATGGGTAGGTGGTTTGTCTCCAGGGTGCTCTCCACTCCTGCTTCTTTCCAGCACTGCCGGGACTGGCATGCGCGTTCCTTGGCTGGTTTGGTCTATCTGCAGTGTAGGCCTGTCATCCCTCCGTGTGGGCCTCTCTTCTATTTTGCTTTCAGCTCCTTGGGGTTCTCAGACCCAGCATGTGTTCTCTGGGTGCTCTGCCCCCAGACCCTGCTTTGCTCCATGTGCACATTCCTGCAGTTTGTTAGCCAAGGGGGAAGGGCACCGGTTGTTGCACGGGTCTCAGCTTCCTTACTGGGGAAAGGGGGTGGTTAGCTCCCAGGGCACCTGCTCCTAGGGCCTAGGAGATGAAATGAGATGGTGGGTTATTCAAAACCTGGCACAAAGTATGTGCCCAGAAGCTCGTACCTGGTGGTGGTGAGCTATGATTCACCCCTGCCCTTTGGCTACAGTTTGTATTCAGGGAACTGAGTCTGGCAGGTGAATTGTTGAAAAGATGGTCAACCCCTAGCTTGCACATGAGGCTCCTTTTCTGGGAACAAGTCAGTAGAGCCTCACAGGAGCCCTTGGGTCATCTCTGCCTTGACCCTGCCTTCTTACTATAGGGGCTGGGTTTGTGGCAGCCTTGGACAAAATCAGGAAAGGCCGAGCCACCTAAGTTTTTACTGGAAACCAGGGTTGGCCCAGAGGACAGCATAGAGTGGGAAGAGCCCAGGACAAGGGAGCTGAGCAGGAACTGGTTTAAGGCTGTGAGGCCAGGATTCTCTGGGACACTGACCCACATCTACTCTGGAAATTCTCCTTCAAGGCCTGGGCCTGTTCCACGAGGGAACCATGGCAGGGATTGACAGAGAGCTGTACCCACTCCAGTGGGACACGTTTATTTCTAGTTTACCTTGTTTTCAGACTGGCTCTGGGAGGTGGGATCTCTTATTATTCTCCCCGTGCTGCGGAGGAGGAAACTGAGGCTCAGAAGTGTCACGTAAGTGGCCCCCAAGGTTACAGGGCAAGCTATTACCAGCTGCTATGGTAAAGCAAGGTCATCCCGAGGCCCGTCGGCCTCCCATTCCTCAGCTATACCCGCTGTCCCCACCTCTGCCTCCTCTCCTGCTCACCCTGCACCTCCCCTCCAGCCTGCCCACTCTCCCCAGCAGCCCATGCCTTCCCTGCAGGCCCCCCAGCCCTGCCTCCCTCCTGTCCTCCCCTGGCCCTCCTTCCCTCCCTCTCCCCAGCCTGTCCCCGCCCCCCCCAGCCCACCCTTTCCCCATCCGTCCCTACCCCCTGCCCCCTTCCTGATGAGAAGGCCCCCACCTGCTCTTCCCAGTGGTCCTCTCACTTGTCTCTCCTGCTCAGGGTGGTCGTGCCCCTTTTTCTGATCCTTTGATGTTTGGTGACCCAGACTGTCCTTTCTCAAGTCAGCCAGCAGCCTGGCAGGAAGCAGATCTCACCTGCTGTCCTGATGAAGGGACTTCTGTGTGGGGACAGTTTGCATGGCTGTGGGGAGGCTGGAGAGACCACATGGAACTGGTGAGATGCCTGAGTCTGGCAGCAGTGGGAGCTGTCACTGGTCCTGGGGCCAAGGGGCAAAAGGAAGGAATGTGTCCCTAGAGCTGTGACGGTGAGCAGGGGCTGCAGTGACACTGAGATGCAGCCACTGCCCCAGCCCTGATGTCGGGGCAGGGAGGACTCCCCCCGAGTCCCTCTCTGCTCCCATCCTCTGAGTTCCTGTGGGTACCCCCCCACTGGCTGATTGCAGCTGGAAGCCAGGATCCCGAGTGATGCCCTTAGAGGTCAGAGAGTGGAGAGTGGATGGAGAGCAGGGGCACAGCATAGCAACCCGTGCCCACCCCATGACTTGGTGGGTGTCAGGGCAGAGCAGCAGAGTGTCCTGTGGCTTCTGAGGTGCCAGCCCTGGGCTCTCAGGAGGGGGCCCAAGGCCCTCTGCTCTTCCTCAGACTCCAGCATGGCAGACTTTCCTTTCTGCCCTCCCAGGTGCCCCCACGACCGCCAGCCCATGGGACCATTTTCCATCCTCCTAGTTGGGTGGTGACTGATTTTCCTTCCTTTCTAGGCATGTACACAAGTCCTGGTGGCAGGCCCTCTGCTGCTCCCTGAGGACACAGATGTGACCAAGCCTCTGACCCTGACTCCATGGCTCTGCATCATAAGAGCTGGGAGAAGGGGCCACAGTGGGCCCCCACGTAGGACTCCAGAGGTCTGCTGTAAGCACAGCTTGGGCAGACTGTTAATCTACCTGTCTGTCACCAGTTCTGCACATTGTACCCCTGGAATCTCGGTTGTGATTCTGCTTATTTCCATCAGGGTGCTTGAAGCCAACAAGCCTGGTGAGAATGACCAGGGGCACCTGGTGGCCAGCCCTGAATTTGGCACCCCAAGGGAGGGAGCCTTGAGAAGTTAAGGCAGGTGGTGACCAGGCCCTGTCCTGAGCAGTGGGAGACCTGGGCTCATCCAGCCCCTCCCCCACCCCGCTGTCCATGCAGTTTGGGTTAATCGGATTGACAGGGTCTCTGGGTCTCTCTGTTCTCACCTTCCGTGACTCGGACTCTCCTAGAGCAGAGTGGAAATCCTCCTTTTGTACCCTTTTGCTGTGAAGACAGCCTGGTGAATTTACTGCATGTATTCCACATAACTGAAGGATCCAAGCTGTCCCGCCCTCTTGGGTGGCAAGTGAGTGTGTGAATGAGGATGTGTTGATCAAGGCTTGCCCTTTTGATGCTCCTTAAATAGCACAGATTTCTGGTGACTACAGCCAGCTCCCCACATCAGACATCACTCAGGTGCAGTTTTCAATGTAGCACAAATCCACACGTGGCTGCCTGTATGTGTGCAGTGGGATTTGGAGACAGGGGGACCTGGGTTTGAATCCTGCCTCTGCACTTGACCAGCCGTGTGACCTTGGGCAAGTCACTGTACTTCAGGCTCTTCTTCATAACAGTGTTAATAACATTTGTCCTGCTTGTCTTCCAGGACCAGGCAGGCAAGTGCATGTGGAAGCGCTTTATAAATTGTAAAGTGCCCTGCAAGGTGAGCAGATGCACTGATGTGCTTTTCCTGGCAGCACCCTGATTTGGAGGTTCAGGAAAGATTCCTGGCAAGACCTGTTTTTAGCCTCCCAGCATCATGCTCGAAAAATGCTCGCATGTGGTTTATTTAACTTTAAGTGGGACAAATTCTGAAATGGGTTGTTTATTGTCCCAGCTGAATTTTTAATTTCTCGTAAATTCCCCACAAATTGCCGTAGTATGTCTCTATTTATTGAATCTGTCACGTTGTTTATGGCACTGAGGCCTGGGCTGCCCATGTTTGTGGGCTGTTGTCCTGGAGACGCCCTGAGCCAGACCTGAGGCCCTTTTCCCAGGCGGGGTGTGGAAGGTTCTCCGAGGGCTGGGGAGGGTTGCAATTTGTGTCTCTAACACGTGTCCAGGTGGTCTTGATGCTGCGGTTCAGAGAACTGCTGTTAGAGAACTACTTGTTTTGAAGAATGTTGGTGAAAGTGGTGGTGAGGCCAAATACACCTAACTGGGAAAGCCACACGAGCTCTTCCAGGGTCCTTTGGGATCATCTGGGTGGCTGTGCCTGGACCCCTCTTCCAGTTGGCACTGTCTGCTTCTGAGTGAAGGCCCTTTCCCTGGGGTGCTGAGCCCCCAGGTGGCAGCCGTGAGCGCCAGGGGCTCTGGGGATTGGGAGGAGGGTGGTGATACAGTATTATGTTGAGTGATGTGAGCGTCAGGAGCCTTGAGTCCAGGTGAGGCTGGGTGAAGCCAGACTCAGGCAGCCTGTGTCTCCAGGGCAGTTTGTCCAGGGCCAGGACAAACGGGAAGGCTAGGGACAGCACAGACCAGGTCTCCCTGGGTGCGTATGTCAGATGGGGTGGGGGTGGCTGCCTGACATCAAGACTTAGACCCTGTACAGTGCACAGCACACCGGGATCCTCGTGGGAGAAGCAGGCTACCCTGCCTACATGGGATCGGTTATAAAAGACCTTTGGTAGAGAGTATTTATCAAATAGGCTGCTCTGTTTGGCAATGAAATAAGTGTCAACATAGCTAACATTTGAAAGTGGTTTACAAAGCCCTTGAAAAAAATCCCCCATATAAACCTCAAGACATCCCTACTTTTATCCCCCCTTTTAGATGCAGAAACTGATGTTCAGAAAGGTTAAAAAACCCGCCAATAAGGAGTTGTAAAGTGGGATTTGAATTCCACAATGTTGCCACCCAAATCCCCATACTTTCTGTGCTCTCAACTCCCCGTCTTTGTGAACCCAGAGAATATTCCCCTTCTCAAGCTAGCGCTGGCTTTACACAGGTGAAAATGCTGGTGTGCTCAGTGGCGGAATGTGCTAGAATTCCTTGGAACAGCTGTTCTTGAAATAGATGATCTTGACATTGCTCAGTCCAGAGGCTTAGAATTGGGCACCCTGTGTCTGCAAGGAAGGCAGGGATCGATGTGTTATTCAGCTTGCAAATCGAAAAGCTTTTGCCACTTCTGCTGTTTTCTGTTTGCTGTGCTAAGGGATTTTTAAAAAAAATTTTTAAAAAACATAACATACAAACATGAACATTCTTACCATATGATCATTCCATTCTTGGAATATAATCAATAACTCACAAAATCATCATATTGTTGTATGTTCATCATCATGATCATTTCGTAGAACGTTTGCATCAATTCAGAAGAAGAAAGAAAAAGAAAAAAGAAAAAAAACTTGTACATGCCATATCCCTTACCCCGCCCTCTCATTGACTGTTAGTATTTCCATCTACCCAATAAATTTTAGCCTTTGTTTCCCCTATTTTTTCTATACCCCTTACCACTCCCTTTCATTGATCACTAGCATTTCAATCTACTAAATTTATTTCAACATTTGTTCCCCCTATTATTTATTTATTTTTAATCTATATGTTTTACTCATCTGTCCATACCGTAGATAAAAGGAGCATCAGACACAAGGTTTTCATAATCACACAGTCACATTGTGAAAGCTGTATCATTATACAATCATCTTCAAGAAACATGGCTGCTGAACACAGCTCTACGTTTTCAGGCAGTTCTCTCCAGCCTCTCCAGTATACCTGTGCTAAGGGATTTTTTTTTTTCCACATTCCTCACTTTACATAATTTTCATAATTGTTTTAGAAATGCATTTATTTATTTATTTTTGCATGGGCAGGCACTGGGAATCGAACCTGGGTCTCCGGCATGGCAGGTGAGAACGCTGCCTGCTGAGCCGCTGTGGCCCACCCTGTGTTAAGGGATTTTGAGGCACAGGATGGTTTCCCAAGTTTGTGGGCTGGGCTGGGGGAGAGGGGTACATGCTATTTGGGGGAGAGGCATAGTGTGTCAACACACACAGCACACTTCCCCTGACTTCAACAGCTCTTTTATCCATTTTCGATTTGGGGTCTCCATGTTAGATTTTCATTCCAAGAAACTATCTGAAGTCAAAGAGGGTTTGGAAACCAGGTGGAGCTGAGGCAGGGGTTGGGGGCAGCTCGACTCCCCACTGGGTGTACCGTGATGGTTAGGATACCAGGCCCCAGCATCACTGCGTTGATTGATTTGTTGATTGTTTATCGGGCATTTCCCCTGAGCTCCCGTGGCCAGCCAGGTCTATGACCAGTGCTGGGAATATAGCTGAGAGCAAAACCGCCTTGTCCCAGGCCTTAAGGAACTTCCAGTCTAGGGGAGGACAGGCTTGGTGGTAGACTTCATTCTCTTCTGGCACCTTCTGGGCACTGCGAACAAAGCGCTTAACATTTTAATCTGACAGGTGCTTCTGCCATTTCTCATTTCTGACAATTATTCAGCCTTGCTCATGTTCACCCAGGGGTACTTCAGGTCATGGCAGGCTCTGCAGTGGGGTCTCCCAAGGTCCTGGGACTTCTGCCCAGGGGAAACCAAGAGCCAGCATCTGGGTCTCTAACCAATCCCTGCCCGACCTCATCTCATAAGCACTATGCTTGCCACACCTCCCCACTCCCAGAGCTTTGATTTACCTCCTTTCCTGTGGGTGACTGGAATAAAAGACATGGAGAGGTCTCACTCATAGGAGGAGGGGCCCAGGAGTCCAGGTGGGACCCTGCAGCCTGGAGGAGATGCTTTCAGAGGCCAACAGCAGTGGACTCCCCACCCCCACCCCTGCACACGGTCCTTGTTCCTCCCTTGCCTTGGACAGGGCAGAAGTTGTTCCTCCATAGCTCCCAAGGAGCGTTTGGAGGGCTTGGTGCTCAGAAGTGAATCCCTCTGGTTTTACTGCTTCGTCACAGGGCTGGGTCTTGGTGGTTCATGGGGGAAGCAGAAATAAAAGTACCTGCCTCCTACCCGTGCTGCACAGGATGTGGTAAAGATAAGAGGAGGCCATATGCTGCCCGCTCGAGTGTCTTGGAAGACGCTTACAAGGGCAAGTTCAGCTCTTACTTTATGGGCTGGCAGCAGTGATGGGAGGACACAGTGATGGGAGGCTCATGAGGGCACCCCCGAGGAGCCCAGTTTTCCTCATGTAAACTTGTTCAGCCCAGCCAGAGCAGCTTACCCCTATGTGAGGCAGGAAGACTCCTATTTGAGGCAGGAAGAATATTTCCTCCAGCGTGTTACACCCTCAGCCTTTGCTTTGCCCGAGGAAGGCTGAAGCTGCATGGGCATTGTACTTCCCAGTGGGGATGGTTGTCAGCCTCCCAGCCCCTGCAGTCCTAGAATGTATGGAAAGCACCTTCTTGGGGCATCTCCCCCTGGAGGTATCCCATTCTGTAAATTGACTCACCACCTTCTCCATACCTGGTTCCCCTCCATCATAAAGGGGGTACACTCCCCACCCCACACACAGACACCTGAGCTGCCCACCTGGCAGCCAGCCAGGTACCTCCATCCCTCCACATCCATATCTAATCAGTTTCTGGGTCCTGTTGATTCACCCTCTGCACATTTCCCTCCTGCATCCTGTCTTGGGTCCCCCTGTTGCCCTTTGCCCCATATCACCAAGCCTTCTGGCTCATGTCCCTGCATTGTGGCTCACCCTCCTTGAGCCCACCCCCCACATTGTGGAGTAATCTTTCATCAGTCACTCCCCTGCTTTAGCTTGTACTGGCTTTCCATTGTCTTGAGGTTAGAGACTTAGCCCTTTAAAGCAGTTTAGAAGGCCCTTCCCAATTGGCCCCACCCATCCTGGCAGCCTCCTCTTCTGCCACCCCCTAACGCCAACTCCAGAGAACTCTTTGTTGTGCAAGCTGTTCTCCATCCACCTTAACCAACCCTCTCCCATCCTTTAGACCCCTAGCAGAAGCATTCCCTGACTCTGCCCTTCTAGAAAGCCACTCCCTCCCCTGGGCTGCCTCTTCCTGGGCACTGTGTATCCTGAGTCGTCTACAGGTGACCAGTGTCTTTCCTCCTTGTCTTGAGGTCCTAAAGCACTGATCTCAGTACCGAGCAAAGAACCTGGCACAGAACCGTATCTGATTCTGATGTATTTGTTGTGTAAGCCCAGGGTCAATGTAAAAGCCACAGAATTGTCTTTTGGGGCTTTTAAGGTGAATTGACTCTATTAGTCATTAATATCTTTTATGTCTGTGAAGTTGAATTTTCCAGAATATTTTTGCTCTCCATCTGCCGCACATTCCTTATTTCATTGTGGCTGGTGGGGCACCTGGCCCATCTTGAGTGGTGATTGGCCTCGGCCTGTTGTGGGAACACAGTTCTGTTTGCCCATATACTTGCATTCCCAGCCTCTCTTGCAGCTCATGGCGTCCCTGTCCTGCATTTCCTACGAGTGAGATGTAGGGGGAAAGAGTGTTTCCTCTCTCACAAATGGAAAGCAGTTCGTTTTGTTCCCTTCTTGTTCCCTTGTTCCCTTCTTCCTGCCTTCCGGATTCCATGTGCCGAAGGGGTTTCTAGAGCTATGGCAGCTGTCTTGTGACCATTAGGTGACAGAGACAAGGACAAAAGGCTAACATGTAAGACTGGCAGAATCAAAACTTAAAAAACACCTCGGTTCTTGCTGACATCAAACTGTTGAAATATCCTAGAGACCCGCCTACCTTCAAACTTTCTGTCCTTATGGTTTAAGCCATTTTAGCTGGCATTTCTGACAGCCACACCCATCCCCAACTGATTGTTCTAAGCTTGGCTGAACTGTTATTTGTTATCAAAGTATTGGTTTGAGTGTTTGTTGCTAAGTTTCAAGCCCTGACATTATGACTATGCACTAAATTAGGTGTAAACTAAATATCTGATCTCGCTGGTTAAAATTGTACCAGTTATTAACACTTAAGGGCTCTTGTGATTGTAAGTAGCATTTTCAGTTGCAAAGAAAAGACTAAAGGAAATGTCAGTAAATACAATTTATTATTATTGCACATGTTTCAAGAAGTCCAGAGATAGGTCTGATAGGTTTCACACTGTCAAGGACACATTTATGTCAGAAATATTTTTTCTTTTCTCAGTCTCCTCTTACAGGTTAATTTGGGGGCAGGCTTTTCCCTAGTCATGTCAACATAGTTCTTAGAGCTCCATCCCATAAGCTTTGTAGCCTCACTGGAAGCAAGGTCTCTCTGCCTGGATTTTCGGGAAAAATCCCGGGGCTGGCTGATGCGTGTTGGTTCTGGTTGGTCTGCTTGGATCACATACCTGTCCTTGAACTGAACCAGGATGATGTGATGATCCGATTGGCCAGGCCCGAGGCCCACACCCATACCAGAGGTGAGTGTGGATCAGCAGCTTAACAGTGAGAGGACTTTTCTCCAAAGGAGCTGTGTTGAGGGCAGGTCCAGGATGTGGGGCAGGTCAAAGCAGTGGTGGTGGAAGGAGATGGGGGAGAGCTTCACCAGACAACCTAAACTCCCTGCAGGGGTCCAAACTTTGCAGATTATGAGTGATCCTTTGGTCCAATTCATCTTTCCCAATCCTTTGTCGTTTACTGATCAGCTGCTCCCTCTGGGCCAGGTCCTGTCTATAGAGGGCTGATGATGCCTTGACTTACCACACTGGGCTACGTGCGGCTCTTGCCCATCTGTCCTTTAGGTGCTTCCTTTGAGCAGAGCCACTGAGGGGGTACCCAGCCTGGGCAGGACATTTATTTAGTAATTGAGCTTTGACTTAGTGAATGATCCTTTTGCTGTTTTTTAAATTTATAATGAGTATTTCAGCAGCTGGGGTGGGGGCATGATGATAATGTCATAGGGGTAGGGGAAGGATGTTGGAGTGTTTAGAACACGGAGGAATGGGAAAACACCTGTGCCCTGACCCCTGCCCTTGGCTCTCCAGTTGACCACTCCTTTGCTGATTTCCCCCCAGGCCATCCGGCTGTCCCTACCAACCAGACCCTCCCCGGTGGTGCTGCACCCCCAGCATGCTTAGGAGCATTTGTCTGACCACTACTGTCCTGCCTTTTCACT
This sequence comes from Tamandua tetradactyla, assembly GCF_023851605.1. NCBI lineage: Eukaryota > Metazoa > Chordata > Mammalia > Pilosa > Myrmecophagidae > Tamandua > Tamandua tetradactyla. The sequence goes on along the minus strand of NC_135338.1, from coordinate 53,936,832 downwards.
ACTTCCTGTAAGCTGGTCTTAACCCTTTTACAACAGAGGCCTGGTTCCTAATTTCTTTTTATCTAGGGCACCTGGGGAGGAGATGTGTGGGAGGAAGCTGGCGCTGGGAGACCCAGCCCTGGGTTAGTTTTGTTTCTGAGTCTCAGTTTCCTCTTATACAAAGTAGAAAATCAGACCACCCCTTGGCCTCCCTAATGGTTGAGGCTTTCCTGTAAGCGATTTCCTGTCAGCAGCTTTGTGTGTGTCTGAGACTCTGAGCCCTGGATAGGCCACGAAGAAGTCTTAATTCGAATTTATGGTCTGCCTGGAAGATGAGATCAGGATGCCCCGAGAGTTAGGAGAGCAATGGGCATCATTGTGTGCAGGGCAGAGGTCAGAGGGCCATCCTGGGGTTGGGAGCTGGGTTCATGGTCCAGAGAGGAGTGAGCTGTGAAGATGGAGAGGAAGCCAGGGCCAGCCCCCAGGGGGCCTCACCTCCAGCACTGTGGGACCTGGTTTAGGGGCACTGGGGAGTCATTGAAGGTTTTGGATGGGTGAAGAGAGAGCACTTTCAGGAACGGTACCCTGGCAGTTCTGGCCCAGGGCAGATGGGGTTTGGTCCATGCCCCAGCCGGATACTCAAGTCAGTTCTGAAGCCGTAAGAAGTCTGAATTAGAGTTTCAAGTAATGAAATACAGTTTAATTTTACTTACTGTTAGGAGTCCTTGTTAATCAGTTCTGTGATTTGCATACAGACCAGGGTCTCTGATGTGCTTGTAAGTGCTGCAGTCCGTGGTCCATAGGCACACCAGCGCTCTCCCACCCTCACCGCGCTGTTAGCTTGTGGGAGTTACAGCCCTCCCTTCAGGCCTCCTTGTCTGCAGCAGTGCCCCTGGGCATCCAGTAGAGAAGGTGAGTTAGAGACTGTGCTGACCTGGCTGCCATGGGTACTGCCTGGAGGCCCTTGGAGCTGCGGGGGTGGGGGATGGGGTGGGGGGGAGTGGATCACCTGACAGCAAAGGGCACAGGAGCCTGAGGGCTTGCACAGAGGTTAACTGGGCTCTGCTTATTCATGAGGATGAGGCTTGAAGGTTTGATTTGATCTTGGTGCCCCATGCCTGTGTGCAGCACTGAGAAGGCCAGGACAGCGGTGCCCCGGAATCCTCAGACTTGGACCTTCAAACGCAGGCTTTGATCTCAGGCTGAAAAGCATACGATGTGACTGCAAAGTCAGGGTTTCCTGTTTTTCAGTGTAGATGGTTCTTGTAGGGTGTTAGGGACTTGTGAGTGTCCCTGCCCCTCACCTGTCATGGCTCCCTAGCCAGACCCATCCTGGAGCCCTGGAGCCTTAGGGGCTGGACCTAGTCAGTCACACTGTGAGTTTTTATTTTTCTTCCTCCCCCTCCTTAATCAGCCTGAGACCTTGAGGTGGCCCCTCCAGCCAGATTTATCACTGGATACTGTACCTACCTCTCCCCCCCCTCCCCGCAGTGCTTTGTCGGCGACAGGCCTTCCCACACCCCCCCCCCCCCCAAGGATCCGAGATCCCCATGGGGTTGGGAATGAGCTCAGCTGCCATACTCGTCAGTTATTATATATGAATTAATCCTGAGTCCTTGGCATGGCCAGGCAGTCCAGTCCCAGAGTTTTCCGTGTGCTTAGGCAGCATCCATTATCAGTGATATGGTTAAACTGGTGGGGGGGATTGTTTAATCAGCACCGGCCTAGGCTTTGGGCAAAATTTTATGCTGGACTTGCTCAGAAATTACTGGTGTGAACTTAGTCATGTCTCCTACCTTGTGGCTTGCCTCAGCTTTTCCATCTGTGCAGAGGGGGTCAGACCAGATCAAGTATGGGTGGCCCAGACTGTACCTGGCCTGTAGGGGATGTGTCTGGCCCACATAGGATTACATTCTTTTTCCTTTGAATTAGTTTCCAATATTTGAACCAGTTGTTCCCCAGGCCCTACCGTTTCCTATTGTCCCAGAGGTTTATTTAAATGTCTTCTGTGGTGTTTCAGTTGATGTTCCATTGGTGGCCCTTAAGCTCCTCCTCTCTGTCCACATCCCCTTGCAGCCTCTGGCCTGGCCTCCGTGGGTGACAGTTCAGATGAGGGCCCGGGTGAAGGGTTCACCGTTCACATACCAGAATGATGGGAGCTGGGGGATCTGGGGAAGGGCAGAGGATCTCCATTTGGTTAGAACTCCAGGTGGGGATGGTGCATGAATAGTGGACTTTTAAGACCATAAATGTTTCAGGAACAAAGTTGAAAGGAGAACTGCAGGAAGATGTGGCAGGGAGGGAGTGGGATGTGGTGTGGTAGGGGTCGCAGCTGCGCTCCCGGCCACATCTCTCACAGAAAGGTTGTGGTTTGGGTGTGACCTCTGGAACTTTGATATGTTCCTGTATCAGGCACCTGGTTGTAGCATATCCAGCTCAAGGTTTAAAGATTTTGGTCCTGCTTTAACTTGGCCACAGATAAGAATTAGCCTCTTCCCGGCCAGGCTGGGCCTGGCAGAGGCCTGGGTGCAAGTTCCTGTCCAGTGTACTTTGTCCTCTGGGGCAGGAAGGGTGGGGCTGCCTTGCTGGTTTGGACCCAGGATGGAATCTTCCCTGCCTGACAAGGGCATGGAATTTCCTGTTGGAAATAACCCCAAAGAAGAGCACGGTCAGTGGATTGACTCGTGCATGTATTAAATGCATGTGGGCTTCTGTAATCTCTGTCCCTGCTGGTCTTCTGCTTTCCCACTGGTGTTTCCTGCCTTTAGAAATGGGCATGCCCATTCCTTTAAACCCGCACCTTCCCTCTCTCCACCGTTGTACCTTGCCTCTAAACTCTCTGCCTCGGCTCCCTGCACACTCTGGGGTGGATCTGAGTCCTGGTGTGGTCCCTTCCTAATGTGTGATTTTGAGGGGCAGGGTGTTTTATCTCCCTGATTCCTAGCTTGACACCTCTCTGTGCCAGTCCTGGGTCCATATGTCGTGCCAATGCCAAACAGTTTCGAGGTAGACCTCACAGTGTGGCCCACAGGTGGGAGCTGGCAGCACTGTTTTCTTATCCTGGCCGTGGTTGGATGAGAAAGGGTTTGGACGTCACATCACTTTGTCAGGTATAAGGTTTAAATGCTCATTTTCTTTTCCTTGTCCAAGGCTGCTCTCCTTCTTTCTGCCCACTGGCACCTCACCTCTGCTCCTGGGGCTCTCCCCTCTGCTCCTAAAATCAGTACGCGGGTCACCCCCTGAGGCCCCGTTCCCAGGCAGGCCCAGCAGGAGGGGCAGATGAAATACTTTTCTTCAAAACCCTATTAGCTCCAGCTTTGCTCTGGCCAATTCCTGGCCCTGTCCGTGGTAACGGTGTTTGATCAGCAGTCTTAAAACGGGAGAAATCTCAGCCTGAAATCCTTTTGTCAAAGGGCTGTGAGTTGGCAGGTTTCAGTGACCTGAGAAAATGCCGGGCATTTTCCAAAACCCCAACCATCAACCATTAAGGACCACCCAGCACTGGGGTCAGAGCCACCTGGCTGAAGTCAGAGGGACTGTGTTTGTTCTTATCCGCTTTCTGTTCATAGATGGTTGTCGTTCAGTGAACATTTATTAGAACAGCAGGGTAGCAGAGTAGAAAAAACATGTGTTTCTAGTTTGTTAGACCCGTGTTTGATCCCGGATTTGTGATTGTGAGATCCAGGCTCTGTTAAGTTATTTGTACCCTTGAAGCTCAATATCCTTAACTTAAAAAAAAAAAAATTAATTTAATTATACTCAACCCAGCAGCGGGTGTTGTAAGGATTAATGATTTATGAAGACTTGTAAGACCCAGGACGTGCCTGCACGTGGTAGGTGTGCAATTGGTCATGGCTGTTGTGGTCAGGTTGGTGGTGTGAGGGGTTAGACAGCGTGGGGAGCCCAGGCTGGGTGGAATTGAATCCCTGCTGATGGTGAAAGATGCTGCAGTGGATGTTTGCTGTGCTTTGGGGGTTCCCAGCATCTGAACCCCTTCCTAGTTTATATCTTCCACATGGTCTTGGAAGCCCGACAGGAAGACTCTTGTTCTCACCTTGACCTACCTGGCGATGGTCTTTGGGCAGCAGGGACAGAGAACATTTGTTATGGTGACTCAGCGGTGGAGGCTACGGCAACACACTGCTTGGATGCCCAGCTCCCGGATCTTGGCTGGGCAGCGGGTCCTTGCTGAACACTGCAGGACCTGGAGTTGTACATTGTGTTTCTGGATGACCTTGCTGCATTTGTTTCTCCAAGAGTGGCTCTCCCAGTTTCCCATGTTCTCTGAGTTGCGTGATGGTCTTTCAGTGTGGCCCTTTTCTGCTCACATCAGCCCCTAGTAAGTTCAGTGCTCACACTCCAGAACCAAGGGATATCTGGGACCCAGAGTAACAAGTGCTGAGAGCAGGGAGGAAGCATAGGCAACTGCCATGGAGGGCGGGAAGGGATGTCACCTCTGCCTGCCAGGAGGGGTCAAGGAAGGCTTCTTGGAGGAGGAAGCGTTTGAAGGGAAATCTGTGGGACAGAAGGCCTGGAGAAGGGGTTGCAGATGATACTTGGAGAAAGTATGACCATGTGATGCGAGTGTGTGGAATCCAGTCATTCAGGGTATTGCTCATTTTATTCATTCATTCAACTCACTCAGAGATGATTGAGTGGGATTAGCCTGCCTCATTCAAATCTCAGCTCTGCCACTTGCCCACTGTGGCTTTATGGCCTTTTAAAATCTTGTTTCTTATCAGTAAAATGGCAGTGATACTAGTCCCTGCATTAGAGGGCTGTTGGGAGGAGTAAAGAGTTGAGGACAGTGCCTGGCCTGTGGTTGAGCTCTTGGTAAAGGTGAATGAATTGTGCTCGCCAGGTGCTCGTGCTGGGAATGTTGGTGAGCAAGATATGGCCCCACCCTCAACCCTACAGAGTGACAGTGGTGGGACATTCCCAGGCAGCACAACATACCTGGCCCCTCAGAATCCTGCCTGGGAATTAGATTCATAGCAGTTGTGTGTCCTTAACCTCCCCAGCCCCAAGCTCTATCGATTGGGGGCCCTGCTCTGAGCTTGGCAGCTTACCTGTCCCATCTTGTTTAATCCACACGGCACCTTGTGAAGTCTGTGTGGTCCTGTTACACAAATGGGGAGATGGGGTAAGTACCTCACCTCTGTTCCAAGGCTCGCCCAGCTGTGGAGCTGGGACTTTGCATCCTGTTCACCTGCCTCCCAAGCTTGGGTGTTTCCCACCACCTCCTACTGCCCTACTCAGAGGAGGCTTGGGGGAGAGAAAACTGGGGGTGGGAGTGGGGGAGCACGGGTGGCTTCCTAGAGGAGAGAGCAATAGACCAGCCCTTTCCTGGCAGGCTAGGAGCTTACCAGGTAGATAAGGAAGAATAGGGTGCAGCCTCTGAGGCATGGACCCAGCATTAGCACTGGGGGGACTGCAAGTATTTGGTGTCTTGGGGGGATGTATAGCAAAACATTATTGGTTATCTCTTGAGAGTGAAGCAGTTGTCTTGTGTGAATAAGAAACTTGGAATTTGTGTACTGAATCTGTGACTGTAGCAGAGAGCTTGGAATTCATCAAGTGTGGTTGAGGCCAAAAATCGCCCAGTGGTCCCCCCCACTCCCACCCCCCGCCACTGCCACCATCCATCAGGAACCACTCGGGGCTGCCTTTCCTCTCACAGGGACCCTCTGAGGTGTAGCTGCTTCCAGCACAGAAGTGTGTGCCAACAGCAGAACTGAGATTCTGGAGTCTGTGGGTTTGGTACCAGGTGCCTTCAGCTTATAAAGACAGAGGTCGGAGGGACAGAGGGAAGGAAGAGGGTTTCTGTAGAATGGGTTTGGCAAGGCCTCTTGTATGAGTGGCCCCAAAGGCATAGAAAACAGCCTTTGCAAAAAAGCACAGAGGTGGGAGGTGCCGGGAGGGTGTTTCTGGGGAACCAAGAGCCAGGCATCTTGCTTGGCCTGGCCTGTGGGGCATGTATGAAAGGGAAAGGCATGAGGGGCAGATGGTGGCCGAGTGGCGGGGACTCGGGGACTGTGTGCTTTATTTGGTAGCAGCAGGGGGTGGGGGTCCATGCGCCAATGGCAGGGGTATGGGGAGCGTAACCCAAAATCTGAGAGCTATTGTCTTTTGGATCTCGGTTCAGAGGAAAATTGAGCAGGAAGTAGGTTCCAGGTGTTAGGAATTGTCATCCTAACATCTTATCTTCTGGCATGACCAGGGAATAAGGTTTCCCGCTAGAGGTATTTCTTATGCCGCCATTGCTGGGGACTTGCCTGTCTTCAGATAAACGCTTTCCCAGTTTTAAACACACATTGCGCTCTTCCTTATCTTCTAAAAAAAGGACTGTACAGGATGTAATTTAATCTTTTTTTCTTGTGTTATTTATAACTGTTCAATTAGAAACAACCAATGTGAGATGGTGGGGAATTGGTTAAATAAATGCTTTTAGTGACCTTTTAATGACAGTGATTTAAAAGAACATGTGATGCCATAGGAAGCTGTCCATTATAGCATGTTAAGTACTAAGTAGGCTATGAATCTATTTATGTAGTGTAGTTCCAATTTTGGGAAAAAAAATACTTGAATTGGAGGGATGTGTAACAGAACATTATCAGTTATCGCTGAGGTCGAAGTACTGTCTTGGGTGAATAAGAAACTTAGAATGTGGGTGGGCCACGGTGGCTCAGCAGGCAGAGTTCTCGCCTGCCATGTCGGAGACCCGGGTTCGATTCCTGGTGCCTGCCCATGCAAAAAAAAAAAAAAGAAAAACTTAGAATTTAAAGATTTCTTAAAGAAACATATTACATTTGGTTAGGATTTGATTTTTTTAAAGCTGTGTTATTTTATAGCCACATCTGGTGTCTGTCCAGTCTGCTCCTTGCCACTGTTTCTGCTGCAGGAGGCTCTAGAATCTGACCTCCTGATTGAGTGCAGGGCAGCTGCGTCCCCTTTGGTGTTTATGGGCTTCAAGAGGCTTTTCTTTGGCTTGGGCTTGCTGACAGCTCCCTCTGTCTGGCAGCCCAGTTTGAATCCTGGCCTGCACTCCCTAGCTGGGCAGTCTTGGGTCTTTGGCTTGGCCTTGGGAGCCCCGAGCTCTTCCCTTGTGAAGAGGGGTCCTCCCCTAGGTGGTTGCTAAGAGAGACACTGATGTGCTTTTAGTTCTTGCTTTTCAAGGGGTGGTTGTGGTGGATGGGATAGGGGGAGACAGTTGGGAACCCTCAGGTTGCACTGTCTGGTGCTAGTTATATCTGGAAGCTTGGCTGGGCCTTCAGCCTTAGGGTTGTTTGCCATTCTTTTTGGATAATGGCATCAAATGACATCAGATTTCAGGTTTCTTTAAATACCTTTAAAAATTCATTATTGAATCATGCATTTTTGTTAGAAGTCAGTGCAAGATGGACCCTTGGCCTTCTCTTTGCCATCCCCCTGCTGCTCCCTTGGCAAAGCCGGCAGGTGGATCTGACAGCCTGCTCTAAGAGGCCCTCCCACTCTCCCCTTCCCTCTTCCTCCCGACAGCAACCCAGCTGGCCTTGTAGGGAAACTGGAGGTGGCTCTGCCCTAGGTCAGAGGGTTGGCAGGGCACCTTGGTCCGGCTGTGAGGGTTGGGGCACTTCCACACTGCCCCAGGGATTGGGAATGACCAGCCAGCTGCACTGGGAGCAGGAAACGGCCTTCAAGGGGGCCTAGTCCAGCTGCCTGGGCCTGCAGGCTCCGCCCAGAACAGAGCCCAGAATAGTGGAGTCACTGCCCAAGAGAAAAGGGGCATTGTTGGGGGGGGGGGGTGGGGATGAGGGTGAGGGGAGAACAGCTGGGGGTCACTGGCAGGGATGCTCTGGCCATTCCCAAGCTTTCCCTGCTCCTCAGCAGCGTCAGGGCACTCTGGCGTGGGGTCCGCCTCTCAGCTCCCATGTGAGGCTGTGGTTCCCCTCCTCCACCCCCTGGCAGGTAAGTCCTTTTTCTTCCCTCCATCGGCTTTGCGTTTGGTCACTTCCAGCCTCTTCCAGCCTTTCCTTGCTCTGGTTCTGGTAGATTGTTCTTAAAATTACCCAGTTCTGCTTGGCTCCCCTTTCTCCCCAGCCCCAGTGCATTGAGATGAGTAGGGGAGAGGGCAGTGGATACGTCTGGTAATGATCCTGGAGCCAGAGCTGAGAGAAAAGGGGCAGTGTTCCTAGGGCTGGTGTGAGCTGCAGGGAAGTAATTAGAGCCCCCAAGGGAGAGCCTGCCGCCCCGATGCCCCAGAATGTCAAACCTGATGTGTCAGTTTTTCCTCTCTCAGGTTGGGGGGTAAAAAAGCTGTTGAGGCTCGTTGGGGGGAAGTGGAGAGGTGTGCTACCAGCAGCAGGGCAAGAGTCTCGAGGGTCAGTTGGGGCCCTGAGTCCCCAGCCAGCTTGTCAGAGCAAGTTGCATTTTATTAATTGTTAGAGTCATCGGAAGTCTACGCAGCCAGCTGTGCATATTGGAAAGCCTGTTTGTTCTCTCAGTGCCTTTGGTTCTGTCTTAAACTTTGATGGAACATTTGCAGTTTTTCTCGTACTATCATACATTGTGACCCTGACATGACCGTGTGCCCTTGGGACACTAACATCTTCTGCCCCAGGGACAGGGCTGGCTGTCCCAGGGCATGCACACGCCCAGCAGCACGTGGGTGGACCCATCATCATCTGCTCCCGTGGTGTGTACATTTGCCAGAGGTGGTGGCTGGTCATGGGTTCTTAGGAAGGTGCAGAGTCCACTGAACCGCAATTGCTGCTGCTTCCCGTGCTTGTTTCTTGGGAAAGGCATGGCCTTGGGCTTGGTAGATATCCCCTCCCACCTGTTTCCATCCTCTCTAAGGAGAGGAATCAAAGTGCTCTTGACAAGGCAGAGACGAAGCGGCCACTTGTTGCCACGTAACCTTTCCTACCTGGCTTGTCTGGGACCACGGGGTGCAGTCTACTGCCACAGACCCCTGGCTGGGCAGTGTGCAGGGTAGTGACCATCAGGGGTCCACAGTCGGCTTCTGGTGGGATGTAACGGGCAGCAACTGAAGGGGACAGCCTTTGGTTCCAGGCAGCACTGGCTTGGAACCATTGGCTGCCGGCTCTGCTCTTCAAGTACCCAGGAGGGTCAGGTGATGTGTGTCAGTGTGGCATGGCCAGGGCACCTGGTACTGGTCAGCAGGCTGTGTTGCCGGCCCAGATGTTGGGCAGACTTCTGCCTCAAGGCTCCTCCCTCCCACATAGTCCCCTGTCCAAATGCAGTCATGAGGCAGGTCACTTCTTCCACCTGTTGACCTCCCTGCTCCTTCTGGAGCTGAGTGCATTGTTCCCCCAGGTCTTGATGAGAGAATCCCGGGTGTGTGGGTGTGTACCTCCATGCTACACGGAGGGAGGGAGGCGTGCCTTCACAGACAGCTCCCTGGCCACTTCCGTGCCCCCCGGCTTGAGTAACTGCACCTCGATTTGATCTCATCCTGCTCTTTTTGGTCATCCCAGAAGAGCCCCTACTCCTTTCGCCTTGCTGCCTCGATGGTGAGTCACGGCTGCCCCTCGAGGGCCCCCTGGCCCTGGTGCGGTGGCCAGCACATAGTCGGCTCTCTGTGTCTGTGTGTTGAAGGAGAGACGGCAAAGGGGCCTGACCGAGCTCCCACAGCTCATGAGCAGCAGAGGCCAGGTGAGAGCCGGGGAAGGTCCATGCTGCGTGCAGCCTCTCCCTCTCCCGTTCTCTGTGAAAGGCACGCAGATCACTGAGGAAAAGGCAGGCTCCAGGCCATGAGAGACGTTATCACCCTTTAAGAGGCCTGCAGGATGCCCCCTGTGGAGGAGAGTTTCCGGGATCAGAACCAAGACATTCACTGCCTCCAGCAAAGGTTGTGGGTTTTCCTAGAGGAGGAAGGGCTTGGTTGCCATGGGAACTGCTGGCTATTGTGGGGCTGAAGCCACCTTCCTGGACAGTCTGTCCATCCGGGGCCTGTGCCGGAGGTAGGAAGCTGAGGGAGGCACCTGGAAGGAAGCTGTCAGGTCAGGAAGAAGGAGTTTCCCACAGGGAAAGTATTAGACTCGGGGTTCCTGCAGCCCACACACTCTCTCTTTCACACAGTCTCACACACTCACATCCACTCTCACTAAACACATAGGTAAGCCCATCAAAAAGACAGCCCTGGGCAGTGAGGCCCCTAGGAGTCCGTGGGACCATCCTTTCTCCAGCTTCTTTCCCTGCAGTCTGCTCCCCCTTCCTCAGACATGCACGCTTGACCGCCGTGGCCTCCTCAACAAGCTGTCCCCTCTGCCCCCGTGTTCATAGCATCTTGAACACTGCCTCCTCTCTGTTGAAGCTTGCTTTCTCTGCTCCTCTTTGTTCCCCCAGTAGGATTTCCCTCCCCATGGCTCCCCCAGCTCTTCACACAGTCCTCCACCCCTCCCCCGGTGGTCCCTGCTTATCATGACTCACTGTTTTTTTTCTCTAGGGCCTTGGTTCTTATCCCTGGGCCCCGGCGTAGCGGAGGTGCCCAGGAGTGGTATCTGGGGCCAGTTGCAGTGGGATACAGATAAAGGCCCTTGCTGCCCATGAGAATAGTAGCTGTCCTGGGCACAGCAGCCCTCCGTGCTGATACAGCAATTCTCCATTTCACAGTTGAGGAGTCCAAGGCTCTTCAGTTAAATGGCTGTTTGTTCAAGAATTACTCTGATGTGCTAATGCATGAGTACTTTAAACTCAGCATCACCTATTCCGGGAAACCTTCCTTGGCTGGTCCCCCAAGGCCCCAGGCCGTTCCCTCACCTGGCCAACTGCAGTAACAGATTGCTCTCAGTCACAGGCCTCTGGGTAGAAACCATGACAGGGCGCATTTGAATTGGCTGACTTCATTGGTGGACTCTGGGAAACACCCGCACCCGATCCCACTGCTGCTTTAGAACACCGTGTCTGTGTCCTGCAGGGTGTTTTCGTGTATCTGCTTTCCTTCTGAATCTCTCCTGGGCGTCTCTGTGTCTCAGCCTGCACAGCTGCTGCCACAGGGAGATTAAGCAGAGCGGGCCCTTTGCAGGAGGGCCCTTTGCAGGAGGGCCCAGTCCCAGAGAGAAGGGCCAGCTCAGCAGGGTGCTGACCTCTGCAGGCCACCCTCCCCCATAGTCTGCACGATGCGATTGCTCTGTGGTTGAGAGAGTCTTAGTGACTTGTCACGGTCCCAGCCAGGCAGCTCAATGTGCCTATCCCAGGCCATTCCTAATCAAGAGATGGTGCAACCCCCCCCCCCACACACACACACACACCGAGTGGCAGATGCATGATCCAAGGGCACTTCCTGCTAACTGTGCCCGGGTGGGATGGGGGTGGTGGCACTTGCATTTTCCCGGGTCTCTTTGGGGGTGGTTTGGTCAAGTCTCTGAATCTCTGTGACCTGGCATTGTTCGCTGGAGCCCTCCTGGATGAGTTCTGGAAGGGTTTTGGGATCAACTTCTCCCCTTCATCCTCCCCAGGGCACGAGTCCATTAAAGTACCTGAGAAGGCTGTGGGAACAGCTCCCGTTGAACTCAACAAAACCCAGCATCTTTCCAAACCATCCCGCATTCTGAACCTCTTTTCTATGAGATGTTTTTTAAAGAAATACTCGTTAATTAACATCATATCAAATACCACTTTGGAAACTCCCTCAAGGAAGGCTCTCCTCCTTGAGAGACCGGAGAGAAAAGAATGTAGCAGAAGTACTGCTTTGGGGCTTAAAGAGAATAATCTATGCAGGCTTTGTAGAAATTTAACTCAGAAGTTTTCATTCCTTATTGTTAAGATGTACAGAGAAGATGTATTTTTGGTTTGTAGAATTCTTAGCTGCTCGTGGCTTGGGCTGCCAGTTGCCATTCTGGGAGGAACATGAGATAGAGGACACATTGAGATGTATTTTCCACATTGAGAAAAACCATTTTTGGCCGGGAGCCAGGGCAGGGAAGATGGCGCACAATTTGGAGCATGCAGCGGGGATGCAGTGTGGGGGGTGGGCAGCTATTCTTATGCCACTGACTCTTGGAACCACCCCCAATGGCCTTCAGCGATCTGGGCCCCAATTTTAAAGGCTAGAGCCCCAGGGAGAATGCAGCTCAGCTCACATGGTCAGACCCTGACCTGCAGCCACTGCTCTCTGAGCATCATAGTCTTTGAGTCCTTTCCTAAGTCCTGTATCCCGTGGTGACGTAGTTATACTTCCATTTATTGGGAGTGAGTAGCACATACTGGGCAAGGTGCCCCATATGTTAACTCAGATTTGCAGAGTGATCTCTTCAGAGGGACCCACAAGCATCTAAGTCCCCAGCTTAAAACCTTCTAGTGGCTTTCATCAACTTGGTCCTTTCAGGAAGGTTCTATACAACCTGCCTCTTCCTCTTCTCCGTGCTCTCCCCCATCTCTTGGCACCCACACTGGCCCCCTTGCGGATCCTGAGCCCCCCCCCCCCATATGTGTTTTTCTCTCCTCGGGGCCCTGTACTTGCTTCCCCACTTTGCTTGGAAATCTCTTGCCCTGAGTCTTTCCCTGGGTCCTTCCCCTCATTCAGGTCTGAAACCAAGAGTGGCCTCCTTCAAGAAAGGTCTTCTTCAACAAATGTCCCACCCTGCCCACCATGCCTTCTGCACTTGTTTTACTCATGTTGTAACACTTGATGGCCACCTGAAATGGTTTCATTTACTTCTTTGTCCCTCTCCCCGCACTGGAACACAAGGTCCTGGGAACAGGGCCCTCGGCTGACTAGTTCAGTGCTGTATCGTCAGTGCTTGAATGCTGGCAGGCACTAAATATTCACTTATAACAATCACAGAATGAATGCATGAATGGCTGAAAGCACAGCCCTTGGCTACAGGTATTGCTGTTACTCCATTTTTCATGTGTACAAACTGAGGTTTAGTGAAAACAAGAGCAGAATAAAGAACAGGCTTTGTGTGTGATTCATAAAGCAGTAGCAGTTTCTCTTTTATTTAAGTCTTAGCTCAAGGGCAGGGACGTGGGTATTTTTGCATTCTCAGTGTTCTGAGAGTGTGTTGAATGAGACACAGCTCATCTCATTTTACTTTTGCATGTCCTCCCATCAGTTTCTGCTAAATTTGGAAGTTCACCCCATAGCCTGCAGGATGCTGTTCTCTCACACCCTCAGTTAGCACATTTGTTGGGCCTGTGACTGTGGGAGGTTGCAGCAAGCCACATCATCCGAGTTTACCATCCAGGAGGGGAGATGGAGTCCAGGTCTGTCAGTCCCTCATCTGAGTTCCTGTATGGAAAGCACAGGGAGAAAGGGCAGGGTAGCAGGGGTAACTGGAAGGGGCAGTTAAGGGTGGCCAGCTGGGAGCTCAGATAGAAACGCATACCTTGCCGCAGCTCACGTTTTCCGTTTTGGTATGATCAGATGTGGTGAAATAGCCTGTTGTTGGGGATTGAGTCATATCCCCCGCAAAAGGCCTGCTCAGGTCCCAATCCCTAGTCCTGTGGGTGTGAACCCATCTGTAAATAGGACCTTTTAAGAGGTTATTAGTTAAGGTGTGTCCAAACTGAATGAGGGTGGATCTTAATCCAGTTGGGCTGAAGTCTTGATTGGATGCAGAGAGAAGCCACAGGGAGCAGCCAGAAGCTGTACGTCAGCAGAATTCGGAAGAGAAAGAAGACACTGCCATGTGCATTGCCATGTGATAACGGAAAAGCCAAGGAACTCAAGATTGCTGGCCTGGCAGAAGATACCAAGCCCTCTGAAACCATGAGCCAGTAAATCCTGTTGTTAAATCAACCCATTGAATGGTGTTTGTTTTAGCAATTGGGGAATGAAACACCTATCTGTAGGGGACCATTAATCATTAGGAGCTCAGGTGTCCCCTACAAGGACCACTGATTCCTGCCCGGGACAATAACTTGCTCCCTGTATTGACCTGTGCCTCTTTTCCTTATCTTTCCTCTTGGGTCCCAGAGGGTCAGTGTCTGGTCACTCCTCAATCCTGTCTTGTGCTTGGCTCTGGACAGACACATGAGGCAGGGGGGTCCTCGAGACACACACATTCGGCTTTGGAGGACAAGACTCAAGTCCAGGAAGCTGTCCCTGTGACCAAAGGGGTCATTCCTCTTCCTCTCCTGAGCCCTGGAGATTGCAGGTCTCTAGTGTGGTCAAGGACACAGTTGCTGTGAACTCTCCCTGGAGGCCACGTCACCCCTCTGTGGACAATAAGTCCCTGTCTCCTGGGTAGAGATTTGAATGAATGGTGTAAGTCTGCCTCCAGCTTGGGGGAACTGATTTAGTGTGCTTTTGCACAGACCTCTGCCAGGCTGTACAGGAGCGGCAGGGAGAACCAGGACACAGTGCCTGACCTTGGCAAGGTAGTACAGGTACAGGCGGGGGAAAACTATCCGTTGCTCACCAGTGGTGTCAGCTGGGGCACCTGGCTGCTTGAGACTCTCTGTTCTCACCCCTGAAGGAGGGTGGAAGTGCTGACCACCAGGGGGCTGGTGCGGAGACAGGGAGGCGCCTTGGAGGGAGTGGCAGCCCTAGGCACCGTGTCTGGGAACCCGAGTGTTGTGAAAAGTCTCCTGAATCTGAAAGGCAGTTACTGTTTGGCTTCAGAGGTAGAGGATCCAAGAAGGACCATGACAGATGAGAGTCTGGGGGTCCTGAGAGCAGAGAATCCTCCAGGGAAGGAGGGCAGACAGCCTGCATGGTGGGCTTGGGCCTGCTGGAAGGTGCCAAGTCTTCGCTACCACCACCATTCTGAGTGTTGAAGGCAGGTGTCACTGGCCCCATTTTATAAGTGAGGAGACTCACAGGTGTTGAGGTCACGGCTCTGTCCACACTTGTCTGCTCTCCTCCATTTGTTCCCAGTATGAACCTCAGGGTCGTCCCTGGTGTAGGACACAGGTGAGGCACAGGCTAGGCTAAGCTGCTGTAACAAACAACCTCAATATCTCAGTGGCTTTGCACAGTGAAGGTTTTATTTCCTGTCCATGTCATAATTCATTGCAGTCTGGTGGCCTCTCCAAGCAGTGACTGAAAATCTGGGTTCCTGCCATTGTGTGACTCTGGCATCCCAGGGTCCTTCTCTGGCCATGAGCATGAGGTCTGGGGGGTGGAGTTGAGGAGAACACACCAGACACCAGTTCTTAAATGATCTTAGCCTGGAAGCAACTGCCACGGCCACTTGCATTCCACTGGCTATAACTGGTCACATGGCTCTAACCCAACTGCAAGGGACCCTGGGAAATGCAAGGGAGTAGTGGCACCAGCGAGCACATACAGCCTCTGGGTCTTGGCTGGAGGCAGCAGATACATTTCCCATTGGTGCCCTCTTTTTTTCAGAGAGCCAAGGACTATCTCCTTTTTCTTCCCCACTCAATTCAAGCTGACTTGCAAAGTACCGAAATCTCTGGCCAGATTGAGAACAGGAGAGCCAGGATTCTGTCGGGCTCTGATTTCTACATTGTGAGTTGGAAGAATTTCTCAGCAAGCCTCTTGGTGCTCTAGGCGGAACCAGGCAGGTTCAGTGGACTCTGCTGAGAATGAGGTGGTTATATGTGTGAGTTGGGGAGTAGGTGGATGGTAGTGGAAATCATTTCCCCTTTAAGGTGGTGTTTCGGTTTGCTAAACCTGCCGGAATGCAGTATACCAGAAATGGGTTGGCTTTTACAATGGGGGTTGTTGTTAGCTTACAAATATACCGTTCTCAGGCCATGAAATGACTCAATTAAGACAGGCTGTTGACATCCCAAGTTCCGCCGTCAGATGGCAGGTGCATGGACAGTGCCTGCTGGTCTTTCACTCCCGGGTTCCAGTGCTTTCAGCTTCTGGTTCCAATGGCCTCCTCTCTCAACTTCTCTGGGTCCTTTATTAGCATCTCTGGAGCTTTTCTCTTTAAGCTCTTGACTTTTTCTGTCTTTTATCCTCTCATAAAGGACTCCATTAATAGAATTAAGACCCACTTTGAATGGAGTGGGTCACATCTCAATTCAAGTAACCTAACTAAAAGGTCCCACCCACAACAGGTCTGCACCCACAAGAATGGATTAAAAGATCATGCCCTTTTCTGGGGTACATAACACCTTCAAACTAGCACAGTCGGCGATTCCATTACTAATTGAATGGTAGGGCATGCGCACAGAGGCCTTGGTAGCTGGTAAGGAGAATGCCTTTGTGCATGTTGGAGGGAAGTCATATGTGCACTTCTCCAGCTGTCTAACCCTAGGCCTTGATGACCTGGCTTCATACCCCAGTTCCCGGTTACTAGGTGTGTGAATTGTGGCCAGTTGTCACTGTCCCCAGGCCTTAGTATGGGAACGCCTGCCTCACAGGGTTGTTTATTGTGAGAATAATTCATGTAAAGTGCCTAGAACAGTGCCCAGCACACAGTCAGTGCTCAGTGAACGTTACACATTGGCTGGATTTGCACCCAGACCCAATTTCACCTTGGTTGTCACAATGATTAACGAGATAATGTATCTGAAGACACATTAGACATCTCAGTGCATGTTTCCTTTCCCCACTCTTAAATAGAGGGTTAGTTTAAACCTTTAGAAAAATGTCCCTAGTAACTCAAATTTAAATTGTAAATAGATAGTACATTTGAGTGGTTCAAAATTCAGAAACATGCACTGTGAGAAGTTTCCCATTCATCGCTATTCCCCCAAATCCCTGGAGGCCATCACTGGGACCAGTTTCTTTGAACATCCTAAGGTACTTTGCATTTGCAAGCAAAGGAATATATAAACTTTTTCTTCTCCCTGTAAAAACTGTAGCATCCTATATTCTCTGACGCACCTCGGGCATCTTTACATGTCAGCGCAACAAGTACTTTTCCATCCTTTTTTATGGCTGTGAAATAGTCACCATCTGGGTTACCAAAAGCAATTTAGTCAGTCCCCTGTCCATGGACTTTCACATCTCATTTCTTTGCTGTTTTGCTTCAATGACTGCTCACGTGTGTGTAACTTTATACATGTGTGAATTAACCTGTGGGTTAAGTCCCTAGAAATGGACCGGCTGAACAAGAGGGAATGTGTGTCTAAAATCTTAATGGAGAGTGTCAGCTTGCTTCAGGTGGAGATGATTAAAATTTACATTCCCACCCGCCACATACATTTCCTACCCCTGGATAGACACCACGTGTTGACAATCTCCTGGACTTTAGCCAATTAAGTGGTTGTAATTTGCATTTATCTTATGAGTGAGATCGAGCATTTTCTAATAGTTATATGTTTGGAGCTGTTGTTATTTGCTTTTCTGTATTTATGTCTACACATATCTTTTGTTAATTTTTTTTTTTGTAATTGTCTTTTTCTTTTCGATTTATAGGATCTTATTAGAAATAAAAAAATTAGCCACTTATGATAATGAGTTGCAAATAAAACATGCCGGGTCTTGGTTAGGAAGATTCAATATCATAACGTCATCAATTTTCCCTAAATTCGTCTATAAATGTAGCTCAGTCCCAGTCCCAGTCCTATTTTAAAGGGTGTTTAGACAAAAAAAAAAAATGAGCAAGAATAGTCAGGAAAATTCTGAAAAAAGAATAATGAGAAGAACTAGCTTTTCTAGATATTAAAACATATCATAGAGCTGCAGTAATGGAAACAGTAATTATACAAGTTATTGGAAAGTCCAGAAAGAGACCAAAATAAATATGGGAGTTAGTGTATGAAAATAGAATAGTCACATCTGAAGACAGTGGGTAAAAAGATGGGTATTCAGATTCTTAGAGATGGAAGATAGTAAGAAGGGGAAGGAGAGGTCGTTGTTGCTTGGTGGATGTAGAGTGCTTGTAAATGGTGGAAATTTTAATATAAAAGTAATAATTTAAAAGATGGGCAATTAATAAATGGTATCAGGACAATTTTATATCCATCTGGAAGAAAAATATGCATAGATTTATACCTTCAAAATAGATTCCAGATGGAGCAAAGATTTAATTTAAAAAATGAAAACCTAATATACTTGAAGAAACCATGGGATTATTTAAAAAAATAATCTTGGGAAAGAGGAATCCAAAAACTAAAAGACTATTAAGTTTTAATTACAAAAAGTATATATTTTCTGCAATGCAAAACCATCACAAACAAAGTGAAAAAACAGACAACAGACCGGGAGATGTTAAACAGCTTTGTCACCATGTGCCCTTGGATCCTGAAGTTGCTGCTCTCACCACTGAGTTTTGGGCAGGTCTGCTGTGTGCCAAGCCCCTCAGCTTGGAGAGCTCCCTCTGAGCTACAGTGGTTTGCTCTCTTGGCAACCAGCAAGGTGGAAAGAACCAGAACCTGGGCCTGCGACACACTCAGCAGCCCTTGCATAATACCTGTGCTTCCTGACACATGTCGTTCCCAGGAGATGGATTTTGGTTAAAAGCTTCAGGCTCACCTGCTTGCATTTCTTGTGTGTTTGTGTGTATATATGTATACGTATAATTGTGGTAACATCTATATATAAAATGCGAATTTCCCCATTTCAGTAATTTTTAAGTGTACACTTAATTACCACCACCCATTACCAAGATTATTCCATGACCCCACACAGATACTGTACCTATTAAGCAGTGATTTCCACCACGACCTCCCCACTCCCGCCAGTCAGCCCCTGGTAACTGTAATCTACTTTCTGTCTCTGTGCATTTGCTTATTCTAGATATTTCATATAAGTAGAATCATATAATATCTGTCCCTTTGTGTCTGGCATATTTCACTCAACATAATGATTTCAGGGTTCATCTGTGTTGTTGCATGTATCAGGACTTCTTCATTCCTTTTTATGGCTTAATAATATTCTATTGTATGGATTGACCACATTTTGTGTCTCCATCCATCAGTTGATGGACACTTGAACCAGCTGGGATTTCTGAATCATCCCCCTTCTCCTGGAGCAGTGTGCAGGATGGCTTTGGGGACCCTCTGCCCATGGTACCTACAGGCAGACACTCCTGTTTCTGGCCCTGGAGTTTGGGAAAAGCTCTCTCCAACCACATCTCAGACCCCATTAGAGTAGCCCTCCATATTGCCTCTGGGAAAGATATCTGGCAGACTGTGTTCTCAGGTCACTCTCCTTTCTAGAGAAATCATAGTGCTTGAGAACCTCTGTCCTGGAGCCACTGGGACCTGTGTGTGTCAATCTTGCCTTCCCTTGCTTACTGGTTATACAAACCTCAGGCAAGTTATTCTGCCTCCCAGAATGTTCCTTACCTCATCTGTCAGGCAACACCTCTCCATACCTCCTGGGGATATTCTGAAGCTGAGATGAAATTGTCTGCGCAGCTCAGAGTGTTGTAAGGGCTCCATGAGCCCCGGTGGTAGCAATGGTCAGGACTGAGCTGATAGGGCCAAACATGGCAGAGAGGCCTCAATTGAAGCTAAAGGAAAGAAGCCACAATTGCACACATCGGGCAGTCTGTTCACAGAGGAAGCCCGGGCCCATCCCTTCATTGCCTCCTCGTGATGGCTGTAGGAGGATGTCCATCTCCCCTCACTTTGCAGGTGAGGGAAGTGCTCTCCCCAGGGCCCCCCAGCTGGAGACTCAGCCCTGCGCCTCTGGAGCCTTCTGTCTGTGGAGGGAGGGCTGAAGAAGAATCAGCTGGTTGTGCCAAAGGGATGAGGACAAGGGGACACTGCGGGCTTCCTCCTCCAGGCCCAGGGACAGGAGATGAATAAGTGGGACCCCCCCCCGTTTCCCCCCACCCTCCTTCCCACACACAGGATGCTGTCGGACTTTGTTATGTGGCCTTTGACTCCCCTCCATGGAATCCAGCTCTGCCAGCCGTTTTCATGCTCCCTTTCTTTTTTTTCAGCCAGCCTGTGATTTGTGTTCCCCCCTCAGGACAGGGCCAGACTGGTAGTGCGCACAAAGGGAGGGTTTACTTCCCAACCACTCTGACTCTGGCCAATGGGCGCCACAGTGACAGGGAAGAGACCCACTTGGCCAAGCCACACGGGAGTGAGGAACTCGCCTGGCAGATTTAGGGGATTGTCAGGCTTTTCTGGAGTGCTGGAGACCGGCCCCTTTCATATTGTGGGTGTGCTCAAGGTCTCTGCCTTCTGATCGTAAGGGGTAGGATAAATAATCTTCCCTTGCAGAGTAAATCCCTGTTCTTCTATTTCATCTAAACGCTTAATGTTAACTTAAAAAAAGGAAAAAAAAAAAACCCCAAAACAACAAAAAAGTCCCAACAAAACCCCAGTCTTAGCTTCACAATTACCACTGAAGCCCTTTTGATTTAATTTACTTTTCTTCCCCACACCTCTTCCGTCCATACTCTTTTTGTCTCAGAAATGTTGAAAGAAGGCTTGGGGGACAAAGCCACTGATTTTATCAGTGAGGATAGACTGGGTTGTGCTGCATTAACAAGCAATCCCCAGCTCTCAGTAGCTTTGAGCAGGGAGTTGTAATTTCTCCCTCCTGCTGTGGGTGCATGATGGATCCGCAGGCCCAATTCATCAGTCATTCAACCTGAGCCCACCGAGCCACCATTTCAAACATTGCTGGGCCTGTGCCAAGGAAAAATCAAGCCCTCTAGAGGCTGTCACACTACAGTGGAATGTCTCGAACAGGAAATGACAGACGGCTCTTTTTCTTGGATCTCATTGGCTGGAGCCAGTCACATGATCTTACCCAGCTACAGGGAATCAGGAATTACAGTCCCACCATATGTCCAGCAAAGGGGCTACTATGTTCATACTATTATACCCATAATCCTTCCAATTTTGTATTTTATATTTTCCTTTCAGGTTTGTCCACAGCAGATGTTGTGTCACATGGTTTTAATAGATGCCCACACCCTTGTTTCCACAGAGACCTCAGGATTGTCATCTCTGGTGCAAATACCCCCTTTCTGGGTGTGCCAGTTGTTTACTTAGCCAATCCCCCACGTCTGGACTTTGAAGTTACTTACTTGTCTTTCCTTTTGTGGCTACAGCCTCAGGGATCTCCCTCTCCAGGCCAGTGTTTTTTTGCTCTTCATTTACTTCCCTAGGCCAGCCTCCCAGGAGCGGGTTTGCTTGGTAAGAAGGTATGGACATGTTTATCCTTCTAATCTGCTCTTGAACCTGGCTCTCAAGCCTGGGCGCAGGCCAGGCTTTTCCTTGCTCCTCAGAACTCGGGGTCAGTTCTGTTCTTAAAGGAACTATGTGCACTGAGTGGGTGTAACTTTTCTGGCTCTGAGAAATAAAGTCTGCTCATCTAGTCCCAGAACGTTGGAGCTATAATGTCCTTTATCATCAGGGCATTCAGTCTTGGCCCTTCGTGTTTTAGGGGAAAAGGTTATCTGCTCTGCTGCCTTAGCCAGATTGCTGTTTCTTCCCATTACCCCAGTAATTGGAAACCAGGTATTGAGAAATTGGGGAATTGGGTCAAGGAGCGGAACAGCTCCCCTCCTCAATCTGGGGCAAAGGCTGCTGGCCTGACCAGCACTGTCCTTGGCCTAGCCTGCCAACCTTGGTCCCTGACAGCTTGGTGGCCAGCCCCAAATAACCCCCAGCCACTCACCTCCCGAGGGATACTTTGAGCTCCTTTGGGAGTGGGACTGGGTTTTGCCGGGGAAATACTCTCTGTCTGTTCTTTCTGAGCTCTCTTTTGCAACCCAACCCACTGATATTGTCACCATTACTGAATCCTTGGTGGCCAGGCTCTCCTGCCACTTTTTTGTTTTAATTAGAAGAATTGTTCATTTACAGAAAAATCCTACATACGGTCTAGAGTTCCCAATTGCCACCCTCTTATTAACACCTTGTATTGGTGTAGTGCATTTGTTAGAATTCATGAAAGAACATTTTAATAATTGTACTATAAACTATATAGTCCATCATTTACAATGGGGTTCGCTGTTTGCGTTGTCCAGCCTTCCTTCTGAATTTGTCCATGACCCAGACCTCAAGAGAGAGCTGCTTCTGCTTGGCAAGATGGCATTTCTTCCCCAGATGCTCAGATCCTTGGAGACTGCAGAGGGATATGTCAGGCTTAAGCCCATGTGCCTTTTGTCTAGGCCCTTGGTTGAGAGAAAACTTTTAATCTAGTGACTCCCATCTGAAATCAAGCTGAAAATACTACTACTAGGGGGTGAATTGAGGCAGAAGGGGGAGAAAGGACAGCCCCAGGCACCCAGAAAGCCTTTTGGTTTACGGGTTCATTGTCTGGTTTTGCCGGGGAGAGACTGGATTCCAGTGCAGCATTTACTGTGTAACTTTGAGCAAGTTACTTAACCTCTCTGTGACTTCATATCCTCGCCTGTATTTCTTGTATCACATGCTTGTGAGCAGAGTATGGGGTCCAGCTAAGAACTTCTTAAATGTTAGTTACTGTCATCAACAATGACAGTAAATTTTAACCTGGCAGCACACATTTTGAAGAGTCTTATATGGGCCAGTAGGAGTGATCGAGGTTTTCCAGAATTCGAATTCTGGCCTGTCCTTGACTAGTCAGCAAACTCTTATTGTCAGAATGTCAAGGACATTTCCACTGGTCAGTCATAGCATGAATAGTAAGAATAGGAAAGAAAAATCATGGCTGACATTTATCAAGTGCTCTGTAGTCACTGGCTGGCACTATCAGGAGGGGCATGAAGCCATGAGACCTCCAGCCAGTTAACCAACCTCTCTGTGCCTCACTCACTGCCTAACAGTTTGGGAGAGTTGAATGGGGTAATTATTATGAAGTGCTCAGAACAAATCCTGGCACTGAGCGAGTGTGTGAGAGCTGCCTGCTCTTGGTAGGATAACAAGGCTTTTCGCTTTAAAGATGAGGAGACAGAGGTTCCCAGAGGCACCTGAAATGATCAGCAGACCTGTCCTTATATGGTTCTGGGGCCCACACTGGCTATACTTGTGGCTTTTTGAGCCTAGAAGTCAGTTGCAGCCTGTTTGGGCCGCTTGGAGAGTCATAGAAGTTTCAAGTGGCCCTGAGCCTCCACATGTAACACTCTGCATTACAGCAAAGGACTCCAAGGACCAGAAAGGATGCGCATCCCCCAGCACAGGTGTGGGAAGCTGGTTTCTCTGAGTTCCCAGTCTCCCTGATGAGCCCCAGGGTGGGTTTTATGTTTCTTTCAAACCTTGCCTGTTAGTGATCATAGCAGGGCAGCATGTGAGGAGGTTTGGGAGAGAAAGGAGAGTGGAAGTTCTGCCCAGTGGGCCCTGGGGAATTGGAGCTGGAGCTGGAAGCCTCTGCTTTTCATTTCCTCTTGGCCCACCCTTGCCTCAGTGGCCTCTCTCCTCTTCCCCCCGTCCCATATATGCTCTACCCTTTTTGATTTGTATTAGACAGGGTAAGCTAACTGCTGTGCCATTCAACCCCGAACTCTTGGTATAACCGAGTAAAGATTTATCAGTTGTTCATATCACAGTACAATTCTGGTCTGCCCCATGCCTCCTCACCTCAGCATCGCCAACCCCCCGGGACCTCGGCGTCTTCTACAGGATCTCCTTCCAGCATGCAGTTGAGGCCCAAAAAGCTCTCATGGGGGGTTTTTATGGGCCAGGCCCATAAAAGTGTGAGGTAAAACATTGCATTTGCCAGAACTGTCACATAGCTACCCAGCCAGAAAGGAGGCTGGGATGTGCAGCCCCACTGTGTCCACCTCATTGCTCAAGGGAAGCTGTTTGTTGAATGATTGTGTCACGGACACCCCTCCCATGGTGTCAGTCACATTAGTGCTGTAGGAAAACTCTTTCCACAGAGATTGTTGCCTGGAGCACCCATGGTGTTTGCAGTTTAGATACCTAATGCAGTGTTGAGAGTATCTAAAGCAGGTGAGTACCACAGCCCTGTGGCTGCCCCTCTATCTGCATAGTACCTTCCTTCCCCAACTCATCTCTGGATCCTTATCTTCCCCCTTCCTCCTTTGTGGCTTGGCCTAGGCGCCACCTCCTTCAGGATGCCCTTGCTAACTTCTTAGCACGAGAGAGTTACCCTGTGCTGATCTCCCTCACACCAGGCCTGCATTGTCCTTGAAGGCATCCGATACATTTTGCAAGTATTAACTGAGCTTGTACCTGGAGCCACTGTCCTCAATCCAAGGAACACCAGCTCTTTGTCCTCACTTTGGGCATCTCAAAGTCCTGTTGAGGACACAGAGTTCGAGAAGTGACCTTATAACCAGGAGTTTTAGCACAATCCTGGAGAGAAGTGCAAAGGGCTCCTGGAGGGATGTGCACAGGGTCCTGGGAACTCTTGAAGGGGAGGCATTCATGCTTTCCGTCTGGGGTGGGTTGAGCTAAGAAGCCTGAGAAAGGATTGAATTTCTGAGCTGAAGCTTGGAAGGGAAGTAAGAGGCTGTTCCATGAACAGGGGATGCAGGGAGAAGGGACATCTCAGGCAGAGGATGCTCAGGTAGAGATACAGCATCTCCTGTCTGGGACATGGACCCATGTATGGATTAGTCAATCACCCAGGCCTGCTCCAAGGTGAACCGAGAAGACTATAAAACACACTGCGAGTTCTGTGAGGGCAGGGGTGGGCTGACCCCTCCCTTCCGCAGCTGTGCCTGCAGCACAGCAGGGGCCCAGAAGATCCTTGTCAAGCTAAGGACTGAGCAGGTAGCTGCAGGAGTGGTCATGAGGAACCTGGAGTGCCGCTTGCTCCTGGCGTCTGTGATGCCTGGAATCCCGTGAGCCCCGCGGCAGCCCGGGAGGCGTGGGTGTAGTTGGCGGCAGCCTCAGGTTATGGCCAGGGCATCAGGCCCGAGCAGCCAGGACCTCGTGCCGGCCCGGAAACCGCTGTGCTGGGATGTTCTCCAGGCTTGGCCGCGCGGCCCCCCTTCTGTCTGCACAGGGACAGGGAGGGGCTGGTGGCAGCGCCGCATTCCCCTCGGAGACCGGACTGGGCATCGCTGGGTTCGTGGTTTGGAAAGTCGGAGGTGACTCTCAGGCCTCTGGGGTTTGCAGGCCTTTCTCCCGCACGCCCCCACCCCGGCTGCCCTGGTCATGAGATGAACAGTGGCCCCTTGTTTTCTCTGAGTTCTGAACTCTGGGCACCGCACAGAACAGAACCTGGAGCTGGCTCTGCAGGCTGGTGTCACTTGGAAACATGGTGTCCTGGGTGGACAGGCTGTGGTGCTTACCGAGAGACGTACGTCAGACCCTTAGTATGGTCAGAAAAACAGACTAACAAACGGAAATGGGTTCACTTCCCCCTGGGCCCACAACCCGTCCCCCCCCACTCCCCCAGTCTGAGGGACAGGGCCTCTGCTTGGTCCTCCCCAGCCTCCCCTCCAGGCTGTCTCCTCTTCTGTACAGTCCCCTCTTGTGGCCACTCTCACCCCTCACAGTGTCCGCCTTGTGCTGTCCCCTCTGTAGTATCCCCTCCTCCTCTCCATCTCCCTCTGCACTGTCCCCCCACTCTGTCCCCCCCTGCTTTCCATCCCTGTGTTGTCCTCCCCTCTCTGTCCTCCCCTCTCTGTCCCCCCCTGCTCTGTCCCCCCAGCTCTTTCCCCCCATGCTGTCCACCCCTGTTCTGTCCTCCCATGCTGTCCCCTTGTCCTGTCTCCCCACGCTGTCTGTCCCTGTCCTGTCCCCCCTGCTCTGTCCCTCACACTGTCCCCCCTGCTCTGTCCCCCCACGCTGTCTGTCCCTGTCCTGTCCCCCCTGCTCTGCCCGTCCTGCTCTGTCCCCCCACGCTGTCTGTCCTTGCCTGTCCTCCCCTCCGTGTTATCCTCACTCTCCCCACTCTGTGTCATCCCACCCCAAGGGATCCCCTCTTCCCATGGTGCACCTGGGCTGTGAGTCACCCTTTCCTGGGGCAGTGCTGGGGGCTGATCAGCTCTCGTTGTCAGTGGGGAGAGACTGAACCCCCTTCTGGTGATCTTGACAGGGGCTGGCCAACTGTGGGAAAGTGGGTGCTGGGAGAACCTTTGAGGGCCGCAGCAAGGACGCTGGTGGAGAGTCGGCTGCCGGGGGACCGGGCTGGCCTGATTGGTGTTCCAAGTCGCTATTCTCGTGAAAGCGTTGACTGGCATAAAAATGCTTGGAAATACACAACGGGAGATGGCTGGCTTCCAGAACGCAATTGTTTACCTTCAGCAGAGCGGCCGGGAACAGAACATGGAGAGCTTATTTTCCAAAGAGCCCCTGGTCTGCAGATTTGCAGGCCCCAGGTGGGGGTAGAGCCGGGGGCAGCACCTCTGCCTGCCCCCTTCCCAAACCTATGGGGGACTCCAAGGCCCCTCTCAGGTTGATTTCTGTCCTGCCTTGTGTTGCACAGGAGAACCAGGAGATTCTCTGGTGATGTGCATGGCAGCAGGGATGGCAGCTCTGCTAGCCCAAGGGGACACACTGCCCAGCGTCACCTCACTGACCAGTAGCTGTCTTGATCTGGAAATGCTGGCTCCTTAATTATGGTCCTTGTCACAGTGGAGCTGCAGGCCGCAGGGAAAATGGATCTGTGTCCCCGGCACCTTGAGAGAGCCTGTTCTTCCTTGCTGGAGTTACATATCCCACTGGCTTCTTCACCTTTGTTCATATTCTGCTTCTTCTGGGAAGACAGGTTGGGAATGGAAGACAGAATCTGCAGATAGAAACAGAGAGGTCTTTGCAGTTTTCTCCTTTTATGAAAGGGGAAACTGAGGCCCAGAGGGATGGTGGATTGGGCATGTGCACCTTAGCTCTCTGACCCCAGCCGCTTGGCAAATGGGCAGAGTCCCTGGGCACTATGGACGGCCTCAGGCCAAGCCCCAGCGGCACTGGTCTAGCTGTGGGTGTTGGTGGGCTGGTCTGGGAAGGTCACCCAGTTCCCGGGCTGGCTGGAGGGTGAACAAATGCCTGTTCTTCCTCTCCTCGCCTCTGCACCTCCTCCACCCCTCTGAACTCCTGGGAGACGTGGTCAGCTTCTGGCTGGCCTGCTGTGGGCGCTGTTCTGTTTTGTGCACAGTCACCACGGGGAGTGAAGAGGCTTCTTTAGTATTCTTGTCATTGGTTGGTCTAGAGAAATTTTAATGTTTCATTTAAGCAGGCAAAATCCCTTAATATCTTTTGTGGCTGATAATATAAAAGAGGCGTGATGGGCATCAACAACCCAGCAGGAAGGAGCTGGCATATTCCAAAGATTTAAATGAAAATGGGTTTAAATCAGGGGCTGACACGAGATGTGAGCTGGTCAAGGGAACTAATGAGAAATGACTGTCCTCACAGCTGACCAGTGACAGAGTGACGGGCTGTCCCCACCCTGGAGCCTGAGGGGCCGGGGGTTTGCCAGAGCCACGGGGGCACACAAGCTCTGGCCCTTCTCTTGCCTTCTCTCTCTGGTCTTCTTCTGATGCCTCCAGACAGCCAGTCTTGGCCAGAAGACAGGAGGGCATAGAGGGCGCCAGGGGTGAAGGAGAGGAGTCTGTAAAACCAAACAGCAAGCATAATTTCACATCCAGGTCCACTCCTGGCCCCGCCTCTTCCTAGCTAGGGGATCCTAGCAGGTGATCTAAGGTCTCTGTTCTCTGCTTAAAGCATTTGTAAAGTAATTCCTCCTAGTGTGATTGGAAGATAAGGTGAAATAAATGAATGTAAGCTTGCAGTACAGTGCCTACTGAGATTGGATGTTTGAAGCTGTCATTGTGATTTCTTTTTTTTTTTTTTTTTTTTTAAAGGAAAGACAGAGAGAAGGAAGGAAGGATAGAAGGAAGGAAGAGAGGAAGAAAGGGAAACATCTTTTAAACATTTTCTTGTTTTATTGTATTTTGTTTCTCCGTTTTCGTTACATGGGCTGGGGCCGGGAATCGAACCGAGGTCCTCCGGCATAGCAGGCAAGCACTTTGCCCGCTGAGCCACCGCGGCCCGCCCCATTGTGATTTCTTGACTCAGGACTCTGAAGAAGTTGGCTTTGCTTCCTGCAGGGAGCCTTACTTGGGAGTGGATGTGGGTGGGGCTCACAGTCACTGTCCAGGGGTCATCTAGGTACTGGCTGGTGCTGCTGCCCATTGAGGCTGGTGAGCGAGTGGGTGTGTTCTTGGTGGCAGGAGTCTGGTGGCTGAGGACGGGGTTTTGCGCTCCACCTGTTGGCAGGTGCCACTGTCCAAGGTCAGCTTGCGCTGACTGTCAGTCAGCCGGCAGCCTGGCTCCCTTCGGGCCTGACCTTCCTGACCCCGTGTTTTTGACAGAATGAACACATCCCCCATGGAGTGGGGCCTGCAGTGCTTGACAGATCCCAGGCAGTGCTGCTCTTCACCTCGTCATCATGAGCCAGATTGCAGCACGAAGTGCGAGCCGCTTGTCTCCTAGATTCACAAAGAGCTCAGCTTTTCAGACACTATAGTTTCATAGAAAGAAGAATGACCTTGGAGTTTGCCAATTCCTAGTTCAGATCAGACTGTGTGACTCTAGTTGCATTGCTTAACCTCTCTGAGCCCCAGTTTCCTTACTGGTTGAAGCATCTAGGTTTTGAGGCACGTTGGATCTGCTTATGTGCTCTCTCTCTCTTGACACTTCACCACCCAGGTTCCCTCCTGGATAGCATGGAGTTTGGGGAGCAGAAGTACAAACGTGGCACTTGCTGTCGAGGCAGTGGCGGGAGAGGCGAGTTACAGGATTGTAGAGAAGTCCCATCGGGTTTTCCATGAGTGCCGGCCCTCTTGGTGTCCCCTCTTTCTCTAGGGGCTGCAGGGAGGGCCAAGGGTCTTGTAGGGGTTGGGACTGGATGAGGGTAGTGGGCTTGGGCGCTAAAGTTATTCTTCTTCATTGTGCCCCCCTCACAGCTCAATCTGAACCGGCCAATCGAGGAGCAGGGCCCCCTGGATGTCATCATCCACAAGCTGACTGATGTCATCCTCGAAGCCGACCAGAACGACAGCCAGTCCCTGGAGCTGGTGCACAGGTTCCAGGTGCGTGGGGGTGGGGAGTGGGGAGCCATGGGAGGCCGACAGAAGGCCCCGTAAGGCTCTGTGTGGTTGGCAAAGCTGTAGCATCTGTCTTGCTGTGTGGTCCGTAGGAATGGGCCTCCCTGTGACGGGAGCCAATCTAGCGGGCAGGTCCTTCCTGGCTGGGGCACCCATCTCTGTGCTAGACTTTGGGACCTGAGCCGGTCATGCCTGACGCACCTGTCTCCCATCCCCTGTCCGTGCGGACACTGTTCACTGCTGAGTCCTGGTGGAGCCTCCACATCCTCAGCCTGGACACCCACCGTTACTGGTGGCTCTGAATTGACAGTGATTTTTTTTTTTTTTTGCTACACTTGGAGAAAGGGATCCCCAAGGGCTTTTGAGTTGGCCCAGCCACCCTCGCCTCGGCAAAGAGCCCCCCTCTGTGTTCAGCACATTGACCCCTACTTGCTTGTCTTTGGACATGGGTTGAAATGTCTTCCTGAGCTGATGGAATACAAATCCCCTTGGCTCTCCCTCCTTCCTGCCCCATTTCCCCACCAGCCTCCCAGGTTCCAGCCCTTTGAACGATTTGCCCTTCACATGGGACTGCTTTTTCTGCTGCTGACTTACCCCAGGCTTTCAGTTGTAGACAAGAATGTGATTCATTCCTCTGGAAAGCAATGCAGGGGTCATGAAAAACAAAGTCATATTATCAGTGGAAATGCAACTGAAAGAGTGGCCACTCTAGGGGGCCCCCCAAGGGGAAAGGGATGCTTGAGCTAGCGCTTTTTGGTGCATGATAAAACAGAGGCTAGACATCCTGTTTTTCTTTATGAGGACAAAGGGAACTCTCACTCACCTCCCCGTTCACAGAGTAGCCACCAGGCTGACCATACTTTTCTTCATCAAATGTGTTAAGGGTTAACAACCTTAGCCTACCTTGCCTCCCTGTGGCTTCCTCCCGCTTCCTTGGCCAACTCCCTGCCACAGCTTCCCGCATTCTGTTGCAGCCTGCTCGTGCTTCCCCCTCCCTCTGGGGGTCCTCCAGCCTGCCAGCAGACTGAAGTCCCTGCCACTTTCTGGACAGCTTTTGCAGGCCTGGAGGGTATGGGAAAGACTGTGGGAAGCCCATGATCACCTTGAGCCTCTTCTTTGTAAAATGCTGGTAATAATAGGAGTAGATATGAGGGGGAGTAGATGACGCAATGCTGATAATGTGCCTTAACTCTGTGCCTCGTGCTCTTCCAGCCATGGGGGTCAGAGAGTGGACAAGGCGGATGAATGCCTGTCGAGCCCCAGCCGTGCCAGCACTGGGCTGATCAGAGCTCACCCACTATGCCTCGTGTAAGCCCTATAAACCCTCAGGGCAGGATTCGCCAGCCTGTTTTATAACTGGGGAAATTGAGATTCAGGAGCACGTGCTGGGACCCAGCTTGCAAGGGGCAGAGCCACGTCAGTTTTTTTTTTTTCCTTCATATTTTTTTACTCATCTGTCAATATCATAGATACGAGAAGCATCAAACACAAGGTTTTCACACTCACATAGTCACATTGTGAAAGCTGTATCATTAAACAAGCATCTTCAAGAAGCATGGCTACTGGAACACAGCTCTACAGTTTCAGGCACTTCCCTCTAGCCTCTCTAATACACTTTAAATTAAAAAGGGACCATCTATAAAATGCATAAGAATAACCTCCAGGATAACCTCTCAACTCTGTTTGAAATCTCTCAGCCACGACGCTTTATTTTGTCTCATTTCTCTTTTCCCCCTTTCGGTCAAGAAGGCTTTCTCAATCCCTTGATGCTGAGTACCAGCTCATTCTAGGATTTCTTTCTCATGTTGCCAGGGAAGTTTACACCCCTAGGAGTCATGTCCCACATGGGGTAGAGGCGGGAGAGCAGTGAATTTGTCTGCCTGGTTGGCTGAGAGAGAGATAGGCCACATCTGAGCAACAGAAGAGGTTCTCTGGGGGGTGACTCTTAGGCCTAATTTTAAGTAGGCTTAGTCTATCCTTTGCAGGGATAAGTTTCATATAAACAACCCCCAAGATTGAGGGCTCGGCCTATTGATTTGGTTGTCCCCACTGCTTGTGAGAATATCAAGAATTCTCCAAATGGGGAAGTTGAATTTTCCCGCTTTCTCGCTATTCCCCCAAGGGGATTTTGCAAAAACTTTTTTATTCACTGTTCAAATCAATCGTCTATCTTTCCTTCTGGTTTATATGTGCCCCCAGCCCTCCTTCCTCTATCATTCTCACATTCAGCTTCATTGAGTGTATAACATTATTGTGCTACAATTAGGTAGTATTGTGCTATCCATTTCTGAATTTTTCAATCAGCCCTGTTGCACAATCTGTATCCCTTCAGCTCTAATTACCCAATATTTACCCTATTTCTCTCTCGATGGCCTCTGTTCTTAACTGAAATTCTCCAATTTATTTCATTAATGTTATTTCATATCAGTGAGACCATACAGTATTTGTCCTTTTGTTTCTGACTAATCTCATTCAGCATAATGTCCTCAGGTCTATCCATGTTGTTACATGTTTCATGACTTTATTCTGTCTTACAGCTGTGTAATATTCCATTGTATGTATATATCACAGCTTGTTTAGCCACTCCTCTGTTGATGGACTTTTGGGCTGTTTCCATCTCTTGGGAATTGTAAATAATGCTGCTGTAAACATTGGTGTGCAAATGTCCATTTGTGTCCTTGCGTTCATCTCCTCTGAGTAGATACCTTTCAATGGTATTGCCGGATCATATGGCAATTCTATACATCGCTTCCTGAGGAACCGCCAAACTGCCTTCCATGGCATTTGTACCATTTTACATTCCCACCAACAGTGGATAAGTGTGCCTCTTTCTCCATATCCTCTCCAGCACTTGTCTTTTTCTGTTTTGATAATGGCCACTCTGATGGGTGTGAGATGATATCTCATTGTGGTTTTGATTTGTATTTCCCTAATGGCCAGGGCAGTTGAGCATCTTTTCATGTGTCTTTTAGCCATTTGTATTTCTTCTTCTGAGAAGTGTCTGTTCATGTCTTTTGCCTATTTTGTAATTGGGTTGTTTGTCTTTTTGTTGTTGAGTTGAACAATCTCTTTATATATTCTGGATACTAGACCTTTATCTGATATATCATTTCCAAATATTGTCTCCCATTGTGTAGGCTGTCTTTTTACTTCCTTGACAGAGTTCTTCGATGCACAAACGTATTTAATTTTGAGGAGTTCCCATTTATCTATTTCTTCCTTGAATGCTCGTGCTTTGGGGGTAAGATCTTATAAGATTAATAAGATTATTTCCCTGCATTTTCTTCTAAAAGTTTTGTGGTCTTAAATCTTATGTTTAGGTCTTTGATCCATTTTGAGTTAATTTTTGTATAGGGTGTGAGATATGGATCCTCTTTCATTCTTTTGCATATGGATATCCAGTTCTCCAGGCACCATTTATTGAAGAGACTGTTCTGTCCTAGGTGAATTGGCTTGACTGCCTTATCAAAGATCAATTGTCCATAGATGAAAGGATGTGTATCTGAATACTCTATTTGATTCCATTGGTGAACATATGTATCTTTATGCCAGTACTATAGAGCCATGTCAGTTTTGACTCTTGGGAACCTGTTGCTGCGGGGAGCCAGCCCTTCGACCTCCCCTGGGGACCCTGTGACTTCAGTCCTGGTGTAGCTCCATGTGTCAGCATTGTGGCCCCTGCAGCCCCAGGCCAGGCCTATTCACGCCTGTTAGAAGCAAAGCAGCACCTTCCTTGCCACCAGTTTGTCCAATCCTGCCTCACTCGGTTCTGGTCCTAAGGAGGCCATCAGGTACCCTGTTCACAAGCCTAGGAACCTGCAAGTGATATCCTCTGGGGAAACACAGTGAGCTTGGGGCAGGGCTGGCACATCTACAGAACCAAGCTGAGTCATGGGCCTGTCAGATATTTTTTGGGAAGGCAGAATAATGGTTAGTAATTATAACAATTATTATTATTATAGCAGAAAACTCAGAGCATTATTATGTGTCAGACCTATTTCTAAAGCATTTTATAGATAGTAACTCATTTACTCCTATGGGACACATGCAATTATTCCCATTTTATAGATGAGGAAACCAAAGCGTAGGAAGTGGACCACTTCCTCAAGTTTGCACAGTTGGAGAGGGGCCGAGGTGGGATTTGAATCTGCACTGCCTCTTCCCTGCTTACTGGGCTACCTCTCAGGAGAGGGATAGAGCAAAGGCAGACCATCTGGGAGGTGAATCCCATTTCTGCAGCTTGGGAGCTATGTGAGCCTCAGTTTCCTCATCTCTGAAATGGGCTCTCCCATAATTCCTTTCTCTCAAGGTGGGCAGGCTGCTGCATGGAAAAATGCCTAGTGTTTGTTGAGTGCTTATAGCTGCTGCTGCTGCCACCGCTGCTCCTACACCACCTCCACTATTGCTGTCATTAGAGAAAGGACCCAGGCACTCAGCCTGCCCCAGTTATGGAACAGCTGCCCCCCACGGGAGGAAACTCCCATCCCATTCCCCCCACAGACACACAGCCCAGTGCAGCTCATTGCTGAACAGTAAAGGAGAAAATGTCCATGCATTCCTGCTTTTGGCCAAAGAAAATCTGAGCAAGAAGAAAGTGTACTTTCCAGGGTGAGTCTAGGCTGGGTGCCTGGACAGTGCCTGGAGACTGTCCTGTCAGGACACACATGTTCACACAGACACATACCAGGGGCCTTCCGATGTCCCACTAGCCTCAGCATTTCTGGGAGACGTTTTCACCGCAGGCAGAGCTTCAGCTTGCAGCCGGATATCTGATAAGGCAGGAAGTTTCCTTCCTTGTGAATAGAACAATCCTTTGGGAAAGAGGGTGACGGGTGGTGCTTTCCCAAGGCCCCAGGAAGAGGGTCTAGGGGCCACCAGGGTGAGGGCTGGCCGCAGGTCTTCCTCCTGGCCATCAGGCACGGGCCTGGCCTGGCGCCGATCCACTGGCGCTGCCCCCACCTAGAAGAGGCTGAGTCCAGAGCCGCACCCCCAGGGCAGCCGACACGCTGACGCTAGCCTCATCCCCACCAGGCCTGTCGTGGTCATCTTTCTGTTGCAATATTTAGGCCTGAGAAACTAACAAGGAGGCTGGTCCTTGGGCTGGGGATCAGGGCGATTGGCCTGAAGTGAGTCAGCCTCCAAGGTGGGGTGTAGGCAGGGAGCAGAGCGCAGTGCCCTGGTTTGCAGACCCAGCCTTTTGCTTGTTTTGCTGTGTAGCAATAAGACAGAGTCAGGATGCTCTGCCCCAGAGGGGCTCTCCGTGAAGGGGAGTGTCGGGGTAGAGGAAGATGAGTTTCTGAGATGTTCCTGACAACTCTGGAACATTTTGCCCACCCATGGCTTTCTCTCCCCAGCTTTCTACCACTAAGCCTTCAGCCTCAGGGATAGAGAGGAATTCTCAGAGCTGAGAGGTTGTGAGTTTTGCCCTTGTGGACAGGTTGGAGGCAGAATGCTGGAGGGACTAGGTGGGGGCTTATTGCAGATTGTTAGAGCTGGTTGTCATAGAGAGTCACCCCCCCACCTTTTTTTATTTTTTTGATTGGCCTTGAAATGTCTTGGCTTGGGAAATCATCTGGATGAATCAGTTGTTTTTCTGCTCGAAGGTCCATGTGGTGCCAGCAGCCTGGTGCCGATTTGCTTATCAGTGAACAGACCTGGGCAAAGGGCCTGGGAGCCCTGCGGCAGTGCAGGGATGGGGTGAGGGTCCCTGCCAAGTCCCCTGCAGGCCTCTCAGATGACTTCACCGGGGAGCAGCAGGAGTCCCCTTCTCGCTGTGGCAGCCACAGCGCCCTGTCTGCTATGGCTGGGGTGCAACCCTCTTCCACTACCGCATCGTCCAGCCCCAGGATGGCCCTAAAGGGTGACCGGGATTGCCTTCCATGCAGCATGCTATGCTCTCCAGGTGGTTGTCCTGGGGTTTCCCTGGAGGGGCATAGAAGAAGGAGCTTTGAGTCTAAACTGATGCCCCTTCCCCCACCTTGGTTATCTGGAAGGATGTGACCTGTCCCCCACATGGTCTGCAGACTCCCATTTGTTTGAACACATTCTGCAAAAGCAGCTTTCTCAGCAGCGGCAGGTGTTAGCTGAGTGCCATCTGGGCCCCAGGAAGGAGGTTGGGAGTTCCCAGTCCAGGATGGGGGTGACAGGCAAACCGCTGCCTGCCCTTGCCACTCCTGGAGTGATGAGTTAGAACAAACACAGATCTGCTCCCAGCACTTCCCTCTGTGCCTTCTTGGTGCTGTTACAGCAAAGACCAGAGGCCTGAAGGTGGCCTGGGGCCCACATGGTCCTGTTGTCTCCCTCCTTAGCCTTATTTGGTCCCGTACTCAGTCCCCCACCACAGCTGCTCAAGCTCTGGGCTCCTGCCCACCATGGGGTCTTTTCCATAGCCTCTTCCCTTGCCTGGAACTCCATCTCCCCCTCCCAGTCAGCCTCTAGCTATCTGCAAAGGTGGCCCTTCCTGAGGAATGTCTTCCCCGATTATCCCACAAATGTCACATCTCCCGTTCTAGGCCCTCATTAACTCTGTGCTTTTCCTTTACACCATTTGGAAGTTCACATTTCCTTATACTTTGCTATTGTCTGTCCCTTCACTTTGGCTGCACGGGGGCCCCCTGTTGTGTCTGCCTCCAGTTTGTCTGGTGTCCCCATTGCCACACATGATGGCTGGATAGTAGGAAGTGTCCCTTACTTGTCAAGGAAAGAACATGGTAGGTGCTGGCCTTTGCAGGTTGAGCCTCTGGCAGGTGCGAGTGGGTTGGAAGAGGGGAATCAGCGGCTTTGCTGGACAGTTGGGATTGGGAAGCAAGAAGAGAAGAGGCCAGGAGGGTTGCTTAGGCAGGTAGGGCCTGCCGGGTGAGTGGGGATGCCTCAAGGTGACGATAAGTGTGGAGAGAGAGAGGCTGGGTGAGGTCTCTGAGGGCTTTTCCATGCCAAACTTGAGAACTTGGGCTTTATCCTGCAGGTAGTGGGAAGTGATAAAATCAGACTTAATTGGAATGAGGGAGGCCCTGCTGAGAAGGGGAGAAGTGCCAGTGCAAGCTGGTCTGTGAACAGGTGAGGGCAGTTGGTTACTGGAACCTCTAGAAGGGGTCTGGCTGTTTGAGACAAAGGGGGAGCTCCCGATGTTGGAATCTGAGCAGGATCCCTACCCTCAGTCTGGCCCTCCTCGGTCCTGAGTGTTCCCTCCTTCAGCTCAGGCCTTGTCCAGTATACACAGACCCACACAGGGGGTCTCAGGCCCACTCACCTCTCGGGTCTCGTCTGGTGAGTGATAGTATAAGATGGATCTGGGGTGAGGGTCAGCCGCTCCCCTTGCCCTCATGGATGCAGGAAGTGAGCCCAGCTTTTGCCACTTTGATTCTTCACTGTGCCTGAAAACATTGTAGTAAGTCAGCCTTCAGCAGTCCCCATATCCCCTGCTAATTTATGGGGAAATGTCTAGCGCTCCCAGATTGACCTTTTGTCTACTGCTGCCTGGGTCCAAAGTTCTCCCCACATTTCCTGCTGGTGGAAGTCTCTTAACTTCCCTGTGCCTCGGGCCCACTGTCTATATAGTGGTGACAACAGTCGTAGTCGTCCCTCGTCTTAGGGCCCTGGGAGTACTGGGTGGGTTGATGCATGTCAGAGCAGTGTCTGACACTGGCACCAAGGACCATTTATCCTGTTGAGTGAGAGTGGTGGGCCTCTGCTGGGGCCTGACCAGGGGACAGCAGGCACAGGTGGGGACAGAGAGACTGTGGCCCCCCTCTTGCTGGCTCGGTAGCTATAGGCATCAGTCTCTCCTCTTGTGGGCCTGGGACCCGATGGCTGCCAGGGCCCGTCTGGTTTTAATGGGTCAGGATGAGCCAGGCTATGCCACAATGACAAACAGCTCCCATAACTCAGCAGCTGAGCTCAGCACTGGCTTGTTCCTGGCCTCTGCCATTTGTCCGTGGAGGGCTAGCTGTTTGCTGTTATGTGTCTGGAACCCAGGAGGATGGGGCAGCTGCTGACAAGCTGTCCTGGCAGAAGGATCAGAATGTGATGCATGCCACAAGCTCTGGAATTCCATCAGCCACACCAAGCCTTGTGGCCAGGATGGATTGCAAGGGTTAGAAACAGGCTGTCCCTCCAGGCAAGGGAGCCAGAGGTGGATGAGAAATCACCTAGCCATCCCACAGCCCTCTTTTCTTCTTAAAGTAATTATGCTGCTTCCTTGCTTTACCACGAGGCTTTGAAACGAACTAAGTGCTGTATGTATGCATGCACACACACACACACACAGACATACACACACGTGTTTTCCGCTATTACCCTTCGCACTTAGGGTGGTTGACAGGATAGCACATGTAAAGCATTCAGTCCGGCCGGCTCTTAGCAAACACTCCCTCTGTCAGGATCATGCATGGCACTAATTAACTGCTGTCGGGACAGTAGTCACATTGCCCCGGCCTTACCCGAGAGCTTCAGTTGTACTTGAAGCCAACGTGTCAGTGACCACTGAAGTGTCCGCAGATGGACTGAGTACTTTGTATTAGGGAAGAGGAAGTGTTTGCTGTTAGGAGCCGAAGAGGCAGGGCTGGGTGGGGGGTCAGCAGGCATTGGGTCCATATTGGCTCCACCCTCCCCCACTGACTGGCCCGGGCCTTAGTTGCCCTGCCTGGCACTCAGGGAACACCCCGGATGTGAAGGTAGGGTGGCAGCCTGGCGAGGGCTGTATCCAGCTCCGAAGGCTAGTAGGTATGGGCAATGTGCAGTCACTGCCCGGAGACCACTGCTCGGTTTTGCTGCCCACCCTCAGGGGGCTTCAAAATGTCACAGCTGTGCTGACTCAGCCACATCACCCTCTGATGTTTGAGTGCCACAGGCGCTGGGCTCTGCTGTGTGCTGTAGTCATGGTATGGAAGTAGAGAGACAAAAGGTTTTGTTGCTCTGGGCCTTCCAGTCTGATTAGGAGGATAACATCTAAATGGATGAAAAGTTAAGCAACAGCACAAAGTCTAAATGACTCTCTGGGTTTCAGGGACAGCACATGAGCTGCGTGTGAGCCTCCTGGATGGGACGGTCCAAGTAAGGACAGTGGACTCCAGAGAGCAGTTTGCGTTGCCATGGGTGGCCAAGCCCGCCCCTCCCTCCCCAGTCTGCATTTGGCATGTCACATCTCTTACCTCCCTTGCTCCCCAGAGTCCTTGGGAAAATGGAATTACTTCCCCTTTTTCAGATGAGAAAACCGAGGCCCAAGGAAATGAAGTCATTTGCCCAGGGTCATGCAGTTACAAAGCGTTGTGGCCTGGAGTACTTCTTGTACTTTATTCAAATCGGCTTCAGTAGAGTGGATGACAGCTTCCCAGAGGCACAAGGGTCAGCGACTCAGGGTCACCTGAGGACGAGGCCGTTGTTCTGGGATTGCCTCTCCCACAGTGGGTGTGATCCGATGGTGAAGCGATAGGAGGCTGAGCGGGGCGTGTGGGGGCAGCCCAGGTCCCAGGGAGCAGACCCTGCCCGGGTGGAGTGAGGTCACCCTCAGCATGGCCACCGCCTGGGGCACAGGGCCACTCCCCCCTCGGTGGAGATGCCTGCACAATCTGCCCATTGTGGGCCGAGGCCGAGCCAGGCAGGCCGAGTCGTGAATTGTTCTTTCTGCTCTGGGAGGTTGGTGCCATTTAGAGTCATGAGCTGTCTGCGGGGCTTTCCTGTGGGGAGAGGGAGTCCAGCCCCCAGGCAGACCCCACAACTCAAGTCCACGTTACCACCCGAAACAGAGCTGGGCTTTGTGCAGCCCTGGGTGGCACAGTGGCAGCAGAGGGACAGCCTGGAGTGTGAGCCCACGTCTCAGCACGCCAGCCGTGGCCCCTCCATGTTCTCAGTCAGCATTTGTAGCACAGGGTTTAGGGTGGATTGAGCTTCAGAAATATTAATGGATGTTAAGTACTCACTTTTATAAAATTTTAGAAAGAGCTTTTATACTCATTACTTCCTGTTTCTCAGTCTCTTGTGCTATTGACGGTTTGAGTCGGATCATTCTTTGTCTTGGGTGACTATCCTGTCCTGTGTGTTGTGGGACGTTTAACAGCACCCTGACCTCCACCACTAGATGCCAGCAGCAGCCCCCCCACCTCTTGCACCCCTCATCTCCCACCCCCCAGTTGCAACAACCAAAAATGTGTCCAGACATTGCCACATGTCACGTGGGGACAAAGTCTCCCTGGCTGAGAACGACCACATCTCTGAAGAGCTCTTTCCAGCAGCACTGAGCTTAGCAGGTCAGTGAAACCATTCCTGTTTTATCCAGGTGGACAGTACAGCCTTGTCAGGTATGGTATGGGTTTTAAAGCGTGGGGTCTCTTCCCCACCCCAGTGGACAGGTCTCGTGGGCGCTTGCTTCAGTAACAGCTGGAGCACTGAGGCCACCCCCTTAACACTTCTTCTGTTGCGTTTGGGGGTAGGATTTCACGGTGGCTTTTCCTCTGTTCACGTGAGCTGTGGGCCCTCAGTAAGGTTCCGTGTGGCTTCCTTTGGCCTCATGATATAAATCCCAGAGCCGCCTTGCCTCCCGGGTGTAAAGGCAGTCAGATAAACTGCATGCCTGAATTGTCATCTGCCATGTGAGAGACCTGGGTTTGATTCCTGGCCCATACACTTCAAAAAACCCACACACATTCAACAAAATGGAGTGGTGATAATGGGCTATTCACCTGGAAAAAGAATGAAATGTGACCCCCATTGCACAGTGTACAAAACACACACACACACGCACACAAAACTGCATGCCTAGTCAGTGAGACTGGGTGGCGGTGTCTGTGCCCCCACTGCATGTCCCGCACTGGTTTGGGTGCAGGGCTGGCCCCCTCCTTGGGTCTGCCATCCCCCCTGGCTTCCAGCACTTAGCCCCTGGCCTATAACTGTCAGTCTGTCCATTGATTGACGAGCTCATCGTCATTCATTCAGCAGATCCTGACAGAGCACTTCTGTGTGCCAGGAGTCGTAAGAGACGTGGCAGATGCCACAATAAGGAAGAGCAATCAGGTGGCCACAGCCCTGCTCTCCCAGAGTGTTATTCGTGTGTGTGTGCACGCACGCATTGGAGGGCAGAGATGACGCAAAGAAAAACACAAGTAAATGGATGAAAAAGTGACACAATCCCCAGAGATCATAAGTTCTAAGAAGCAAATCAAGACCTGCAATAGGAAACAGAGGAAGGTTCTTATCCCCTCATTGTGCAGCCTCCCTGAGGCATTGAGTTTGAGCTGGGGCCCTCATAGGACAGGACAAAGGTTGTCCCAGTGAGCTTGGGGGAGCTCAGGGAGCAGGTTGAGGGTGCAGCGGGGTGCAGTGCCCAGAACAGTGTCCAGAATGAGCGGGAGGCAGAGACCAGGCCATGCAGGCACCCAGTGGCCTCTGGGAGGTGCTCCAGAAGCTGTTGGAAAGTTTAAAGTAGTTCTATGTGGATAGGACAGAATTAGGGTCAAGGGACAGTGTGCAGGGCTCTCTCTCTGCTGACCTTGAGGACAAACAACAAACCGAGTGCCCTTTTCTGGTTCCCAAGCCCTCTAAAGGAGGAAGAGCCCTCTCTCTCCCCACCTTGGCAGCAGGGGATTTGGTGATCGCAGGTTCCTGCCTCAGGGCATGCCTGGTAGGGGCTGCAGTGCACGCCCACAGCTCAGGGCTCACTGCAGGGTTGTCTTTGGCAGCAGCTCCCATCCCTGTCCTGGTGTAACCAGACCCCAAACTGAACACTGGGCAGGTCAGGGTGCTGATGCTTAGCTGAGATGTGGGTACTGAGTGCAGAGTGAGGACCCCAGGGGCCTGAGTAGCACCTGGTTTTCCAGCGTTCAGTGGCTGCTGCAAACAGGGCATAGGTTCCAGCTGACCCTTGTCTCCCCATGGGCACCAGTTCAGGTACCTTGAGTTCTGGCTTTGAGTTAGGCTTGCAGTCTCAGTGAAACATGGGTCGAGTCGATGGCAAAGAAGGCAAGGAAGCCTGGTGGGTCTTGGGGGGCTGGCTCTCAGCGTGTCCTGGCTGGAGGGCTTGTTAGGGGTGGGGCCAGAGGGCAGGGCCCGAGCAAGCAGGCCCTAGCTTGCAGTCGCCTGCAGCCTGGATCCCAGGGGCTTTCTACAGGGGAGGGGCAGCTCCACAGACCCCACTGAGCAGCTGTGTGGAAAAGGCCTGTGCTGGGAAGGAGCGAGTGGGCTTCTGGCCCCACAGCCCCTTTCTGTCCTCACCTGCCTTGTCTGCAGCTGGGTTGAGCCACGTGACAGCCGAGACTCCTGTCCCCACCCCCGAACAGTCTGTGCTTCCACAAGTGGGGTCCTGGCCTGCCGAGGAGACGTCTTCTCCTGATAAGGACCCAGTCCTGGCCCTTTTCCCAGCTCCGGGGGCTGCGTGTGGTCTGGGGCTCTCCCTGGTCAACCCGAGGAGCAGACTGGAGCCGCGTGTGACCCAGGGCAGCCGCCGGGCAGATGGTGCTCGTCAGGGGGATGGCCCTAGCCGGGTCCTCGCCAGCCTCCTGCTCGTGAGTTTGGTGCTGAAATCTGGGGACAGAAGGGAGGCATTGTTTTCAGTGGGGGGCCTGGGAAGGAGGAGAGAGAAGCTATTTGGTCTTTCAGGATAACGCGGTGTTCAGTTTCCTCCCAGTCCCCTCTCCCGCAGCATTCAGGGTTACATTTTGGCCGGAGCAACATTTTTTCAGATTTTGCTGCCAGCTCCGTGAACAGCATAGTTTGTCCGCACGGAGCCCACAATTGCTCCCAGCACAGTTCATGCTGTTCTGTGGGTGGTGTGGATAAGGTGCATAGTCCCGAAGCAGGAAGCGGGACCTGGGGACGGGGTGCAGAGCCACGCGTTAGGAGCACCTGATGTCTCTCTGAGTGGTCAAGACCTGGCCCCCAGTCCCCCCCAGCCATTCAGGCCACCCTTTATCTGCCCCTGTTGGTGGGGTGGTACTGGTCAAATCCGGTGTAGCCTGGAGGCCATGGCCTGGGTGCTGAGACTGCACCTTGTCCTTTCTGAACTGCTAATGCCATGGTTATTCTGTTCACCACCAAGGAAGGGTAGGGTTCCCTCCAAGTAAGTTTCCTTGGTCTTTCCTGAATGTTCTAGAGTTTCTCCTATCCCTTGCCCAGTACGCATATTGACCGATTCTGGTCAGTTCCAGGGATGTGGCTTTCCCATTGTCATCTCTGCTTGACTCTCACAGTCCTGATTTATTTGTTTATTTTTTGGGGTACATGGTCCAGGAATCAAACTTGGGTCTCCTGCATGGAAGGCGAGCAATTTACCACTGACCCACTTGTGCAGCCCAGTTCATTTTTATGTATGTATGTATGTATGCGTGCATGCATGCATGCATGCTTGCATGCACGTACCGGGAATCAAACCCAGGTCTCTGGCATGGCAGCCAAGAACTTTGCCTCTGAGCCATCATTGCCCACCCCAATTCATTTATTTTTGAAATAGTCCATACGTGCATATAAAACAAATCTGAGAACAGTCTCCCTCCCTGCTCTATTGCCCTGCCACCCAATTCCCTTTTCAGGGGGTTTGCTTCCCCATGGAAGCCCGTTCTGTATTCTCTATCTTGGAAACAGCCTCCCTTCAGTGCCTGAGACTGCCTGGTTCTTTTGAATGGCTGCATAGTATTTCGTTAAGTGTAGCTCTGGACCTCCTCCTTCTCCCCAGTTTATTTTGGGATGAAATCACAGAATATAAAGAGGGCCAGGATCTCAGCAGTCCCCTCCTCTCCCTGAGGCCCCCGGAAGAGCTCATGCAGCTTTCCCAGGCCAGACCTGGACCTTGAACCTGGCCATGTTGTTCTAGGTCAGTACCTGGGGCCCACACCATGCCTTCCTTTTCTGCACCCTCTCTGCTGTAGGAGCCTGACCACCCCAATATAAATATCAGTTCCTGGGTTTAAATATCAGTCAGAAGAGCAAATGGGTCTAGGGGCAAACTACATCATAATTTTCTTCCACCAGCTCTACTGAATCCTGGCTGTTGTGTCAATGCTCAGGGCAGCACATACATCCTTTCTTGAGAGTAAAGTCCAGTGCCCACTGCCCCTAAGGCCTGCACTGCGTCCGATATGCTGCTAAGGCTTTGTCATTCTGAGCGTGATCCCTTGGCCTTGCAGACTTCTAGACTGGCTGCTGTAAACTCAAAGCTGTCCCATTACTCCCTGACCTTATTGCTTTAGGATCAAGTCCAAACTCCTTAGCTGGTCCTCCTCCAGCTCTCTCCTGACCTCTGTCTTAACTTAATTTCCCCCTCTGAGACCTATGTCTGCTCCAGCCATGCTGGGTTCCTGGCGGGTCCCTGAGTGTGCTGGCCTCCCTCACCCCCTTTCCTTTTACTATCCCCTCTACTTGAAATGCCCTTTCTTCTCATGGCCACTGGCCTTGCACCTCCTTCTTCCCCCATCCCAGGTCCAGTACGTCCCCCTGTCAACACTCCGCCACTGTGGTGTCATCAATCACCCCATGTCTGCCACTTAGGAACTCCAGGATGGGGGATGGGGCAGAAAGTGGCTGCTCTGCAGCTGAAGAGATGGACCCCCCCCCTCATTTTTTAATGGGATGTCATTCTTCTTGGTCTCATGCAGTCTAGGAGGCTTCAGGCAAAGGCCCAGACACTGTATTTCTGGAATATGAACGAGGGTTGGCTAAGGCCAAGGTGTCTGCTGATGAGGAAGCTCAGCTCTCCCAAGGAGCCATTTTAGAGAAGTTAGGAAAGGCGTGGTAAGTGAGGAAGCTGCATACCAGGGCTGAACCTATAAGAAAGGAGAGCTGCCTCTTCTGACTACACAGAAGACAGCATGGCCATATGGTCTTGCCTGGGTTGTCCCCGATGTGGGGCCTTCTGCTGGAGGTGCCCTGCAGGGGGGCTGTACCAGGACAGTCAACCAGCCATGTGTGTGCTCCCAAGGCAGCAGGCCCTGCGCTCATGATTTTGGCTCTCCTAGGCCAGGGGTTTCAGTCTGTCTCAGTTCAGGGGCCTAAGTCCTCTTTCTTTGTTTTTATCACATTGCAGAATTAGAGAACCATAGAACTTAAGCGTCAGTGAGAATGTTATTGATGATTTATTCTGACCCTCACATTTTGCTGGTGGGAAAACTAGCACAAATAACTTAAGTGACGTTCAAATTCATAAACTGAATGGCAGACCTAGGACTTGAACCCAGGTGTCTTGACTTTGCCTTTAAGTTAACTTGCATGGTGCCTCATGGCCCCTGTGCTGACGTTGGGACTGGCCTGCTGTGGCCGGGCTGAGAGAGGTGATCTGCTTGTGATTGAAGGCAGAAGCCTTAGCAGACAGCCCTAGACTGTTACACAGGTTGTACACTGCACAGCTTTGCCATGGGCTCTGTGAATGGCATCCTTGCCGTATGGTCAGACTTGGTGGCCTGGCCACCACCACCTTTTGGCTCTGGGGAGCCCACTGCTAAAGTTTAGCTGCATGAATCTTCAGCCCCAGCCCTGCATCTGAGACCTGGCTGCCTCTTCAGACCCTCTGCCTGTGATTGTTGAACAGCTATGGCCTCTGGGGCTCAGCCGAGCACATGGCTGGCTGCCCAGCACATCCTGTTACACCAAGGCACCCAGGCACAGCAGGGATTCTTCAGGACCGACGTGGTCTTCTCTAAGATGTTGTGGGAGGTGCCGGGAAGCCTTTGCCTGGGGGGCCTTTGGCCCTGGCCACAGTTGAAATCATATTCATCAACACTGGCTGATTTCACAGCTTCAATTGTCTGTCGAGAGGATTTGGTAGGTGGCCTTCCCAGAAAGGACAGCTCACACACTCATCCTCCTGTGGACTTGACCTTCCTGGGACAGATGAAAGTTTCCATTTCTGCAAAACTTTTGATTGCCTTTATTTATTTTTTAATTTT
Source organism: Tamandua tetradactyla (assembly GCF_023851605.1). NCBI lineage: Eukaryota > Metazoa > Chordata > Mammalia > Pilosa > Myrmecophagidae > Tamandua > Tamandua tetradactyla. Next base: position 53,892,203 of record NC_135338.1, on the reverse strand, counting down.
TAATTTTCCCCATAGTAACATATATACAACATAACATTTCTCTAACCGCTTTCAAGTATACAATTCAGTGCTGCTAATGACATCCACAGTGCTGTGTTGCCATCCCACCATCTATTACCACCTCTTCCATCATCTCAGACAGAAATTTTCTACCCATTAGGCAATAGCTCCCTATTCCCTGCCCCTGGTACTCTGTAATTACTTTCTGTCTCATATAAGCAAAATCGTACAATATTTGTCTTTTTATCTGGCGTGTTTTATTCACCCTGATGGCTGCAGTTACTCTCGCGCTGTGGGGTTGGGGTATCTTCCCTCTGCGGGGCCCACTCCTCGGTTCAGCAGGGTGCACCGCAGCTCTCCTGGATGTCCGGCCCTGTGCCGGCCCAGCCGCTGCTGAGCAGACAGCACATGTTCTCCCCTCTGCCACGTGGGAGACTCTGAGATCTGATGTGTCACCTACTCATTCTCCTAAGAGCTATCTCTCTGCTGTTTATGTTAGTTTATCTTGACGCAGGGCTGGAAGCAGGTGGAAGGACTCTGCTCCAGCCACAGGTGGACTCTTGGAAGGTTTTGGGAGAGCAGTGAGCCAGGGTGGACCAGGGAGGGGAAGAGAGAGCAGATTGTTTCTGCTCCACCACTTCACCATGTGAATTGGGCTCGTTTCTGCTTCCTTCTAGAGGAAGATACTTCTCCTCTCTGAAAAGACAGGCTGGGGTGTCTGACCCTAGAAATCTTTGCTAGTTCGGACATCTGTGACTCTTTCTCTGGAAAAAGAAATGGCAAACTCTACATTCTGTTTTTCTTGGGTGCTTTTACCTGCTCTGTCCTGACACCAAATGGCATCAGGTTTGATTCACCAGGCCAAAGGCCTGGGCTTGGGTTGTCAGAACATGAGAAAAGCTTGCTTTTACTTTTTTTAACATAGATTTTGAAAGCAACTGAGCAATACCAACCCAAACTAGGATTGAGATGGTAGATTCTTTTCTTTCGGTCAGGCTTTCCTGTGCCTTGTTCTGGCCCTTTTTGTCCCTCTGGCTCTGGAGGCAAGCTGCCGGAGTTCAAATTCCATCCCATCCACTTCCTAGCTGGGTGAGCCTGGGCCTCAGTGTCTGCATCTGTGAAATGGGCCTGGCTATAGGACCCGCTCCCACGGTCGTTTGTAAGGATTACATGAGTCTCTCCTTGTGAATCACACTGAGCAGGGCTCTCCCAGGGTGAGCACTCAAGAAGAGTTAGCTGCTGCCCATCATATCTGCTGTAATTAGTAGTAAAAATAGCTCATCCTGGAATCTAGCCAGGACTCCCATCATAGAGTTGAGGCTTTCGGAACCAGAAGTTTCCTGGACTTCATCCTCCTCTTAGATTAGAGGGAGCCAGTTAAAGGACCAGATTTTGCAGCCATCAGCTGGCAGGTCTGGCCTTGGGCCCTGCTCTCAGGAGTAGCCAGAAGAATGAGAATAGTCGGAGAAAACCCAAGGTCACCTCCTTTCTCAGAAACGCCCCCAGGAGTCATTTTTAACAGTCGTAAGGAAGTCATTTCAGTTCTTTCATTGAGGGGCCCTTCCCTGCCGGTGCTCCTTTGCTGGCTGAGTGTTATGTGAAACACATAAACCCTGATTTGTGGGATCCTTGAATCTGCTTGGAGAGCTTCTTCTGGGCATGGCATGTTGGGTTCATCTTGAGTGCTGACACTTGCCTGTTCCTAGAGCCAAGTTGTCAGTCAGGATTCTGAAGTCCTGTTTGGGTTTAGCACAAGAGGTGGCTGTAATCCCAGATGGTTGCGCCACAATTGGTGGTGGTGGCTGCCATGGCCGAGGAAATTGATTTCCATTTTCCATCCTTGTTATACTCCAGTGAACACTGGAGTCAAGGAGAGGGCAAGCAAAAGGCGGGTCACATTTCAGAGCAGGGGCTGGAACCCAGAATCTTGCTCATCAGTCTGGTGCTTTCTTTCTTTATCTCTTAACTTTTTTTTTTCACATGGGCAGATATCGGGAATCAAACCCGGGTCTCCGGCATGGCAGGCGAGAACTCTGCCTGCTGAGAAGCCATGGCCCACCTGCTTAACTCTTTTTTGAAGTATGGTATACATATAGAAAATTGCCTGTATCATTGTGAATTTTCACAAACTGAATACACCCATCTAACCAGGACCAGATTGGACAGATCATTGCTGCTTCCCAGAGTCAGTCATGGGCTCCCTGACAGTCTCCAGTGATTGGTTGGTTGATTGATTTATACATACGTACATACATACGTACATACTCTCAGAACTTAGCAGGTGCTTGGTTGCTACCCTTTGTCAGAAGTGCTGCATCTCCTTTCTTGCATGTTTGGCACTTGCCTAGAGATAGCAGTCAGGTTCTATATCAGTTTGTTGCACTCTGTAACAAACGACCACAAACATAGCAGTTTATCGTCTTTCACTTTTTGAAGGACAGAAGTCGGGGCACAGATGAGCTGGGTTGTCTGCTGCAGGGTCTCACCAGGCTCTGATCCAGGGGTTGGCCATGGGGAGGTCTCATCAGAGGCTCAGCTGAGTCTGCTTCCTGTCGGTCCGCTTCCATGCCCCTCAGCTTGTGGGCAGGGTCAGTTTCTTTGGGGCTCTAGGCCTGAAGTCTCAGTTTTGGATCCTAGAGGCTGCCCGCAGTTCCTTGCCTTGTAGGCTTCTTCAGCACAGCCACTTCTTTCCTTCCTGGCAGCTCACATCTTTGAAGCCAGCAACAAAGAGAGAGCACAGCTGCTAGGAGGATGGAGTCTTCTATAATGTAATGCCACTGTGGGCATGACACGTCATCATCTTTGCCATCTCTTAGTTAGAAGCAGATCAGAGGTCATGCTCACACTCAAGGGGCATGGGGATCACGGGGCCATCTTAAAATCTGTCAATCACAGGGCACGTGGGGATTCAGAAGTCATGCCCTCCTGGCTCATGGATGCCAGTGCCTTGTGGGAGGGACGGATCAAGCAGCCTGTTTAGAGGAAACCCCTTCCCACTCCCAGGGTGCAGCCCCTGTCCTCCCACCATAATATCCTCTTGCATATGGCTGAGGGCTAGAGGTTCTGGCTTCTAGGAGGAGAAAAGGAGATTGACTTTCTCGGTACTGGATGCTGTCAAATGTCAATCCCCACACACTGCCAGCAGGTTTTTCTAAATCTCACCTCCAGACCTGTGATTCTTCTCCTAACAAGCCTCTTGGACTTCAGGTTGCATGCTCGGCAGAACACTTGGCAGAGGCCACCTCACAGTCCCGCACGAAGTCCACCTGCCCCATGCCAGTGTCCCCTGTGCTGTCCCTGCTCCTTCTCGCTGGGATCGTGGGCTCCCTAAGAGTCACTCTGTAAACCAGGAAGAGGCCTGTCAGCTAAACGCCTTGGAAACCCCTCTGCTGGAGCTGTGAGGGGCGTGAGCACTGCTGCCCTCCCCAGAGGGCAGGGCTTCCCCTCCTCTTGGACACTCTTCTCCCATCACTGACCCGGTCTCTGGTCCTCCGTGTCCGAGCCCCACCCTGCCTGACCCGTAGAAGAATCCCCCAGTCAGCCAGGGTTGTGTACAGGTCTCCCCAGCACCTGGATTTGAGATGTGGCCTTAGCTGTTATGGGAATTAAAAGCTCATCAGCCACATAACTGGTGTTTGCACAGGTGACAGGGGGGCACTGAAATGTCTTGGGTTTGACATCCTAACAGCTGATTGTGAATCCCGGCAAGACCCCAGCTGGTTGTGTATAGGCTTGAGCCAGACACTTTGCCTCTCAGAAATTCAGTTTTTTCATCTGTAAAGTGGGAATAAAAATATAGATGTTTGCTCTGTAGTCCTCACAGAGTCATTCTGGGAGTCAAATCCAATATTTTGGAGGACTGTACCTTTGAAAACCAGAAAAGTGCTGTGCTTTTGCACCCTGATAGATGGCTATGCTTACAATTTAACCCTCCACACTGGAGGTCTTGAGAAGTTTTGTGGTCTTTTCTATTGTGGTGTGTGTGTGTGTTTGTTAGTGTGTTGGGATATGGGGGTTACTTGTTAGTTAAAAAATAATTCTTGCAATTTTTTTGTATTTTTTTCTCTTTAAAAAATATGGTTTGCCTTTTTCCAGGTTACAGTAGTGACATGTTTGTTTGAGAATTCAAGATACAGGAAAGCATAGATAAGAAAATAAAAACTAGTCCATTAGTCTCCCACCTGTAGCTTAAGTTTTCTTTCACCAAAACCAGCTTCTGGTGATCTGCCTTCCCTCCCCTTTCCCTGCACGTTGTCTCTGTGTCAGAGAAGATGGAGCTGAGCCTCAGTGAGAGGGGGTGGAGGAGAGTGCCAGAGAGCACAGGGAGAAGGGCACATGGCCTGTGCCCTCGGGGGGCTGGGGGGTGTTGGGGTGTGGGCCTACAGGGTGGCCACGTCCCTGGCTGAGCAGGGATTCCCTCTGGGGACCTACCTGGGCACAGTCCGCCCCAGCCCACTCCTTCCCGGGTGTGGTAGCATCTGGGGCTCTGCACACAGAGCCAGCGGACAGCCTCACCTGGCGGAGGTGCTCGGATGCCATGGCCCCGGGAGAGACCCGCTCCTGTGCCTGGAGTCACCACAGGGTCCCGGTCCTGGCCAGTCTCGCAACACCTGCACACACCAGAGCTTGTGGGTCCCCCAACAGCACCTTGAGGAGGGTAGGTTTTCTCAGGAACCTGAGACTGAGAGGTTCTGGGCACAGACAGGTCCCCGGTTCAGGCCTTGCTGGGTCCTGACAGCCTGTCCTGCCTTGCCTTTCCCAGCTGGACATCTGCCTGCTGGTTGTGTGGCTTGAGAGCCTGGCCAGGCACTGTGTGTGCTCTGTAGCCGGATTAGGAGGTCCAGGTGCCATGGCTCGCTTGGAAAGTGTCCCCTCTGATGAGTGGGGATACTGGGGTGGAGTCACGGGTACCACACAGAGGGTTAGGAGTTCCCTCACCTCTCCAGGCTGGCAGCCCCCTTTTCTGTAAAGTGAAGACCAGTGAAGAGGTTACTTGCACCAGGCCTGGATTCAAATCCTACCTTTCCCACTTGTGGCTTTGGGCCTCCCTAAGCCTCAGACCCCATCTGTAAAATGGGGATCTAACGGCTCCTACCTCTCTTTTATCAGCCCTATTGAGGTGCAATTCCCTTACCAGACAATTCATCCATTCAGTGACTTTTAGTCTTTTCACAAAGCTGTGTAAGACCCCCACAATCAATTTTAGAACATTTCACAGCTCGAGGAGGAACCTGTACACCCCTTCACCGTCACCCCCCAACACCCCCATTTCCCCCAGCCCTAGGCAAGTACATAATCCACGCCCCGTCTCTATGGATTTGGCTTTGCTAGACCTTTCATATAAATAGAATCAATATGTGGCTTTTCTGTCAGGCTTCTTTTTCTCAGCACAGTTTTTTTGGGGGTGGGGGGTGGGCTGCATGGAGCGGGAATTGAACCCAGGTCTCCTACAGGGCAAGCAGGAATTCTACCACTGAACTACCCTTTCACCCCTCTCAGCACAGTATTTTTAAGGTTCATCCGTGTCCTAAGATTTAATCAGCACTTCTTTCCTTTTTAGGGATGGCTTACTCCATTGTATGAGTAGACCACGTTTTGCTTATCTGTTCATCTGTTGTTGGATACTTGGGTTTTTTGTTTTGTTTTTTTCTTCTTCTACTTTTTGGCTATTGTGAATAATGCTGCTGTGAATAAGCATGTACTGGTTTCCTTGTTGACATATGTTTTCAGTTCTCATGGGTATAGGCCTAAGAGTGGAATTGCTGGGTCCAAATGGTATCTCTATGTAACTTTTTGAAGAACTGCCGGATTATTTTACAAAGTAGCTATATAATTTTACACTCCCACCATCGATGTATGAGGATTTTAATTTCTCCACATCTTCACCAACACTTGTCTTTTTGATTATAGCCATCCTAGTGGGCGTGAAGTAGTATCTCATTGTGGTTTTTTTTTTTAAGCAATTTTGTTCACATACCATATTCATTCTGTTTTTGATTTGCATTTCTCTGTGCTTTTGGCCATTGCATATCTTCTCTCTTAGAAATGTCTATTCAAATCCTTTGCCCACATTTAAATAGGATTGTCTTTTGTTCCTGCGTTGTTAATAGGTCATTTAATATTTTGGATACTAGACCCCTATCAGATGAGTGATTTGCAAATATTTCCCCCCCATTCTTTGGATGGTCTTTTTACTTTCTTGGTCGTTTCCATTGAAGCACAAAAGTTTTTTAATTTTGATGATACCTATTTTATCTATTTGTTCTTTTGTTTCTTATGCTCTTGGTATCAAATATAAGAAACCATTGCCTAATCCAAGGTCACGAAGATTTATGCCTGTGTTTTCTTTTAAGAGTTTTATAGTTTTAGCTCTTACCGCATAGAGTTTTTTATTAAATGAAATGATGCTCAAAAAGCATTTTATCTAATAGTGTGCCCATGGCAAATGACAGCCGCTGTTATTTTTAAGTTATTATCAATTATAATTGTTATTTATCATCATCATCATTACCACAATTAACCCCTCATTGTGTTTCCCACCTGGGCAACTGCCTCTTACTCCTCTCTGGAAAAATCTGTTGCTGCTTGAACCCCTTTTTGGCATAGATGGAAGAAGGGGAGAACCTCACCACCAACAACCCCCTCTTTATCCTCCAATAAACTTTTATTATGGAAAGTTTAAAAGTACTTGAGAGAATGATGAAAAGCCCTTCCATGTGTGTGTTGCCCAGCCTCACCAGTTATCAACTCTGGGGTCACTTTAGTTTCATCTGTCCGTCCCCACCCCCGTGTCTGAAGCAAATCTCAGACACATCATTACAACACATTGTGCATAGTACAGATCTGTATCAATCATTTTCATGTGCTTCTCGAAGGGATGAGACACCACTTTCTCAAAAGGAACAAGCTGTGCCTGGGGGCATGGGACAGAGCCCTCGTTATTACCCAGAATCCAGGGAGGTTCCGTTACATTAGTGAACACCTCTCTGCTGCTTCCTGTGAGCTGTGCGAAGTCAACATGGTAGACTCCTGCCTTGGGACCTGGCCATCTTGGGAGGTGTGTCCCTGGAGCCTAGCTCCCTTGGGTACATTGTGTCTTGGGCTCAGGCCTCAGCAGGAGGGTTGGCACAGACTAGAACAACCCAGCCACCATCCCAAGTACAGCTGGCACTGTCCTTCTCTGTTGGCTGCATGGGGCAGGGTGAGCTCAGAGACCGTGAGTCAGAGTGGACCCTAAGAGGCCATGTGTGAGAATCTTTTTCACTTTCATATTTACGAACTGCTTTCACGTCTGTGACCTCCTTGGTCCACACATTTTACAAATGAGAAAATGGAATCTTAGAGAGTTAACTCCAACTTCTCCATCACAGACATAGAATAAGTGGCAGAGTCAGGATTTGAACTGGGGCCTCTGATTACAGCCTCTCTCAACCCAACTCACATCCTCACATTTCAGTTCCTGCTCATTTCCTGTCCATAAGTGGACCCATGGAGGAATCAGTACCACTGATGTTCTTTTCAGCTCCACTTCTCAGCGGGGAGATCTGACGCCATGGACTCGGGGTGTCTAAAGAAGCCCTGGGGTAATTTGTGCTCCCAGGGCATCTGGCTGGCTCTGTAGCCTTGCCTCTCTAGCAAGCCGTCGGTGTTCTCCAATCCTCCTCCTGGCCTCCTGACCCAGGGCTGAGTATTTATGCTTTTCCCTCTTTTCAGTTGGCTTAAAATCAGGTTTCCCTTGGTAACTTCCAGGATCCCTTTCTAGGGTTCTTCTGCAAGCACCCTCTAAAAGAGCACGTGTTTACCATTCTCCATGGAGACAGTTTGGGCCTTTCTTCCTCTGAGTGCTGATAAAATGGTACAGGGCACTCAGCCTTCCAGAAGTTTGTTTGGTAATTCCAAGAGACTTGTGAAAAATGCATGAGACCTGCGATACAATAGATAAGCTGAAAAGCTTGGAAGAAAATCCACTTGTGGATAGCCAGGCGATTGGAAAAACTCTTTTGCCCTCTCTGTCCTGATCCAAAAGAGAATGTGTTTAGAAATAACTCCTCTTAATACTGATGCTTTCATCCCAGGTCAAAAGCTCGTTGGCGCCTGCTTGTCCGATATTTACCCCCCCTTGGTTTCTTTTCATTTCTTTCCCTCACGAATTTGGCTTGAATTCATGTCTTAATGATTCTGAATTCTCTTTAAAGGTCACAGGCCTAATGCATGAAAGTGGGATCACAGTCAGCTTTGTGATATTCAGCAACCCCATGGATCCTTTTCCCAGGGACAGAGGCATGGGTGGGGGTGGGGACTGCGGTTGGAGGGGCAGAAGGAGCTGACAGCATCAAGTTTTGAGGAATCTCAGGTTGTGCGGGAAAAGTTGGGCTAGCCCATTGGAGCAAGTATCTCTGATTTTGCCTCCTTTTTGAAAGGAAGACAGGAAGCTTCGTATCCCTGCCTATTGCCTGTTGCTTCCAGCTCTAGCAAGTGGTTCTCTGTCGGGTTCTAGAACAACCCCTGTGCGTTACCTTGAAGTCTGCTTCCACCAGTCGGTCCTCATCTTTCCAGCCAGTTTAGGCTCTTAGAACTGGAGAGTAGCTTTAAAAGGACCCTAACGGCCCTCTACGGTGACTCCTCCTCATTCTCACACAAGGAAAGTGAGACCCCGAGAAGCCAGCTGCTTGCCCAGGGTGGGAGGTGGGGGCAGGTGACAGTGGTGTGGGAATCTGGGCTCCTCGAGTTCACCGCTGCCCAGGCCTCTCCTTAGTGGGAGAGGGAGGAGAGGCTCATTGGGTGCCTTCAGTTCAGGCTGGGATTATGCCTGGAGGAATGGGTGGGCAATCTCATCCAGCAGTGCCCGCTGCCCCCGCCCGATGGCCCGGCCTTGTCGGTGCCATCGTTGGTGATGTGTTCTTGTCGCGCCGATGCAGACATCCATTATGATTTCATGCGACATGTGAGTCTCGGCGGGCAGGGGCTCCCGAGTGACATGCTGTCACGGAAGCTTAGCCCTGACTTGGAGCGGGGTCCTGAGAGAAAGGTTCCCTGACACACACACACACACACACACACACACACACACAATTTGGGGCTCCCGACCCCTCAGGAGCCCCAAATTGTGTGTGTGTGTGTGTGTGTGTGTGTGTGTGTGTGTGTGTGTGTGTGTGTGTGTGTGTGTGTGTGTGTAGGTGGCAGGCACAGGCCCTCCGCGGAGGCCGGGCTGTCAGGAGAGAGGAACTGATTGTGGCAGTCCCGGCTCGTCCCTGTTCCCCACCTGGGTGGCAAGCGTGGACTCGCTGCCTCGGCGGCCTGGCCCGTTCTGTCCGAGCAGGTAAGCAGCTGGTGAGCTGCCAACTTGACTTGCTCACACAGTCGCGTCTCTCAGGAGGAGGAGGAGCCGTGAAGGCAGCTTCTGTTCTGCTCTCAGCTCTGCAGAGCGTGTGTGGGGGTGCGAGAAGCGCCCAAAGAGGGCAAGCGTGTGGGTCCTCGCGGGGGCAGCGAAAGGAGCGTGAGGCCTCCCCAGGGAGGGCCCCCCTTTAGGGACTGGGAATGGATTGGAACATTCAGAGAAATGAACACAGCCCACAGCCGGGCACCCTGGTGTGTGAAACACAAGGAGGCGCAGGGAGCGTGGACTTCTGGCAAGAAGTGGGTGTGAATCTCTGGCTTTTGTCATGAGAACTCTTCAAAGTGATCACCAGAAACCAGAATAAGTTCACTGAAAAAAGGAGAAATTCCAAATTGACCTTTCTTTCGGTTGGTCAGCTTTACCAGGCAGGCAGTGTCGTGGGTGTTCTTTTTCCTGGCCTTTGCTGACCTCACACCCTGGTCTTGGGGGCCCGTGGAGAGGGTCGAGGGGGCAGGAGGGTGGGGTCATGAGTGAAGCTGATGAATGACCTTCCTCAAGCCAGCCTCTCCCTGAAACTGTCCCTCCAGCCCTCTGCATTTTTGCCCTTTGGATCGTAGAGTTTTAGAGCCAGGGTCTAAAACAGGGGCTGCATTGACCGTGCCTGGTGGACTGTCCCGTGGAGTTGGGTGGGGCTCCGATGGTCCAGGGTCCCTGCGGCCTGTCTTTCGGCCCACATTCTTTTCCCAGAAACTTCTTCCTCTTCTTTTTGTTGAACTCTGTTCTAGACACTAGTCTCTTTTATCCCGTAGGCTAGTGTTATTTCTCCCAAGGAGATCATAAATTCCTTAAAGACCGATTTTGTCACAGTTTCTTCTGCATTCCCTTAGTCAGCATGATGTAGTAGGTTTTGAGTTGAGCTGAGATGCTTGAGCGCCAGGCGGCATAGCTCCACGCTTACCCAGACACCCTGCTGGTCAGTCCAGCGACGTTTCACACTCACCTGGCTCATGGCCTCAAATCCCTGCCAGGGCCGGCCTCTGGTGGTCTCACCTGGGTAGAATCGGCATGTGGCTTGGATAGACCTGGTTTCACATGAGGCTCTATCAAGGCTCAGACAGCGTGACCAGAGCCTCTCCTTTTCCCAACTCTGATTTCTCTTTTGACCCCATTGCTGAGGTTTGGCTCAGTCAGGCCTTCTCTTTAAGGTTCCAAGATGGCTGCTAACAGCTGCTCCGTCTCTGAGCTTCCTCTCTGTCCTCAAATGAAATAGGGGATGTTTTTTCCTGGCACTCCCAGCAAGAGTGCCCAGCCGTCCTCTGATGGGCCAGCTCAGGGTCACACATCTACTCCCGAACCCACGGCCCCAGGGATGGGGTCCACCCATTGGCTGGAGGCTGCTTCCCCAGACCATGGGATGGACGCCCCAGACAGAAACCAGGGCCTGTGGGAGGGAGTTGAGGAGGATGGATTTGGGTAACGCACCCTCGGCACCTGGAATAGGGATAAGGCTTTGCTTGCCATCCTTGTTCCAGTGTCAGCCTTCCCTCTCTAACTTGAAGGAATGTGCTTTCATTTCAGGAATACATTGATGCTCACCCCGAGACCATCGTCCTGGACCCCCTTCCTGCCATCCGGACCCTGCTCGACCGCTCCAAATCTTATGAGCTCATCCGGAAGATCGAGGCCTACATGAAAGGTATGGAAAAGCATGGCTAGGCCTCCGTGGCCAGGCATCCCCGCTCCTTTATATGGAGCATCTGTTGCTTCTGAGCTCTTTGGGTCAGCTGGAATTCCATGGGGGAAACATTCTGGGTAGAGCCTCTGTGACAGGCACAGTTAGGAAGTAAAAGCCTCAGGATGCTCTTTGGCAGGACCCGGTGCCCTCTGACAACCTTAAGATGGTTTTGTTTCATCGTGTTGACTCCCCAGCCCGGTGACGAAGCTCCCCGAAACACAATACCTAGGGAACCCCGGCATGTGTAGAAAGCTCAGTGGTGAGCAGAGTTATGCAACTGTGTGAGCTGTGGCAGCTCAACCTCATGGGATACATGGGGTACACGCTGTTCCCAGGTAGGTTCAAGGAACCTGGCCTGGTCCAAGTATTCCCTGCCAAGAAGCATTGTTCAGTTTTAAGGAAAAATTCTATGCTCGGACCCTGGCCTGTGTGTGGATCCTCTTAGGGGCAGGAGAAGCAGTCCCTGCCCACAGACCTCAACTGTGGCCTAAAGCTGCCTCCCTGACCCCCGCCCTGGATGACTACTTGGCCCTAAGGGTTGTTCCTTGTGATGTGGGTCCAGTGGGTAGAGGGGGGCTCCCAGGTCAGAGGCAGCCTGACTGAAAGGGGAGCCTGGGTGAATAGTAGGAGCAGCATCTATCGGGTGCATGCCATGGGCCTCACATCGGCCAAGCTCTCTCCTTACCTTCTCTCTTCTGGGGCTCATAAAGGTGGGCACGATGAGCTCCCTGTTTCCCAGATGAGGTTGGCAGGCGTGCGGGCATCACAGCCTGTAGGTGGGAGCCAGCACGCATCGGGTCTCTCTTTCACAGGATCCCCAGTTCCAAACTCCTGAGCTTGACTTTCATGCCCATACTTTACCCACAGCTAAGCAACTAGAAGCTAGAATACCTTTTAAGATGGTCTTAGAGGGCCCGAGATGGACCCAGATTTGCAGGGAGAGTGGGGAGGTGAAGGTAGTTGAGGTCTCTGAGAGAGTTGGTGTGTCCTTGGCTCTCTCTGTAAGGAACTTGCCCTGGGGAAGAACTGAATGCTAGACCTGGCAGGCCTGGAAGGGGGTCCCAAGGCCTCTATTTTCTGGGTGCCAGCAGTCAGCAGCTCGGTGCAGAGCTTTGGGATGTCTTTCTGGGGGATCCCCAAGCAGGGAGACTCTTTTAGTAGCCAGTGTCATTTCTTCCTTTAGTCTGGAGTGATTGGCCACACTCTCAACTCCCCATTTCTTTGCATTCCTTTGCTGGGTCCAGCTAGAACCCTAAGATCTGTAGCGATGTTCCTTCTGGGAAATTCCCTCTGGGGCCACCCTCACCCCAGTCTGTGACTGGCTGAAGTTTTGGTCAAAATTTGACTCTGGAAAGGTAATCAGCCTCTTCCTGGGAGGTGTCTGTAGGACCCCAAGTGTGCAAAGGGACACGAGACTGTTTTAAAGGTAGATTGGCTGAACCTGCGCCTTGCGCCCTCAGCAAGTCCAACGAAAGAAGCCTGAACTCTGCTGTGATTAGTTAGGAAGGTGCCGTAGAGTAGGCTTTCTCAGTGCCCGACTTGGGAGTGGAGTCTGAACCTGGTTCTTGCTAGCTGCGGTCTTAGACGAGAAGGTCAGATCCTGTCTGTTTTCTGTAAGACACAAATAAAGACTGACTTCTCCATGGGGTTGGAGTCTCTGAGACAATGTCGTGGAGCACTTAGCACAGCGTCCAGCTGCTCGTGTCACCACTGAAGGGATGAGGCATCTGAATTGGGTCTCAGAGCCTGGTGTGAAGGATCAGGTTTTGGGGTCACGCGTGAGCCAGGCCTGGGGAGGGGAATGCGTGCATGGTCAGGGAGCGCGTGCATGGTCAGGGAGCAGCTCCCCAGGCCTGGGGAGGGGAGGACGTGCATGGTCAGGGAGCAGCTCCCCAGGCCTGGGGAGGGGAGGACGTGCATGGTCAGGGAGTAGCTCCCCAGGCCTGGGGAGGGGAATGCATGCATGGTCAGGGAGCAGCTCCCCAGGCCTGGGGAGGGGAATGCGTGCATGGTCAGGAAGCGCGTGCATGGTCAGGGAGCAGCTCCCCTGCCTGCCCAGCTCTGGAACGTGGCCTTTATCCTGGCCAGTGGGGAGTTGGATTTTTGAGCAAAGGAGCATCCCAGTTCTGCTTGAGTGTTAGCAAACTCCTGCAGGTGGAGGTAGGGTTGCAGGTAGCAAGAGGTGGGGGATGGGGACAGTCTTACAGTAAGGTGGTGAGAAACTGAGAGGGGCAGACCCAGACCAAGGAGGTATTTAAAAGGATCCATCCTGACTTGGCCTGGGTGACAGAGCAGGGATCAGAGGAAACAGAAGGGTTGACGTAGACGTCCCCAGCTCCAGGATGGACTCCATCCTCCCTGGCTCAGAGGTGGCCCCCAAGGGACTTCTCCAGGCCCACGGAATGACTGTCTCTGTGGGAGTCTTGGGGCCCCATTCCAGGCCTTGCCGAGGTGCCCGAAGGGCCTTGAGAGCCCTTTGACTCAGGGCTCCTTTCTCGGGGAGGATTTCTCTTCTCTAAACACTGACCTTGCCCTCACTTTCTGCCCTGACTGCACTAAATTCTCAGGCTCAGGTGGAAGGTACCTGCCCAAGTCATCCACCTGCACGTCTCTGTGAGTTAAAATCAGCTCAGCGTTATGCTCAGTGACGTGGGCTGGACGCGCATGGACAAATAGCACATGATTCCACTTCCGTGAAATCTCTAGACTAAGTAAATTCATAGAGACAAAAAGTAGATTAGAGGTTCTAGGGGCTGGGAGAGGGACGAGTGGGGAGTTATTGTTTAATGGGTACGGAGTTTCTGTTTTGCATGATGGAGAAGACTGGGTAATGATGGTGGCACAACATGGTAAAAGTCACTTATGCCATTGAACAGTAATTTAAAAATAGTTAAAATGTAGATTTTATGTTATATGTATGTTGTCTCAATGAAAAACAAAAAGAGACTCAGCAAACATTAAGCCCAGGTCGCCTGTGTCAGCGGGGACTGACCGCGTGCTCAGCCTTGGAGATGGGTTCGAATCAGGTTCATGCTGCGTAAACCCCCCTAGCCTGGGCCTCGCCTCTCGGCCAGTCACTGGAGGTCGCAGTCATATAGACAAAGGATCTCTCTGGCTTGGCACATGGGTGGTACTCGGGGTTCTTGTAACACTGAGTCAAAGGTGGAGAACTGGGGGTCTCACTGTAGGGGGAGGAGAAGGAGGAGGCAAAGACACAGTGACTCTGATGTCATGTGAAATGTGGTCCAGTGAGCAGCACAGAGCAAGGAGAACTCGGTTCCTGCTAGGGGGAGCTTCCTTCAGTGGTGGCCTTCGAGCAAGGCTGTCCCTGGTGGCTAGATTTTGATGGGTGAAGGCCCTTGGGCCTCCCCGATGGGGCAGTGGGGTTTACCTAGCGGGGCGAGAGCTAGAGTGCGGGTGTTTGTGCAGGGCTCACAGGCCCTCGGCTCAGAGTTGGGGGGTTGGGGCGCCTCCGCCGTCCTGGGCCCTGTGCTGGGGCAGCCATCGAAGGCCTTGGAGCTAATGAAGGAGGGGATGAGATGACCTTTCAGACAGGTCAGCACGGACCTGGCCTGGAGACAGATTCTCCTGACTGTTACTTACATCCTGTGGTGGCTTGATCTGGGGCTTCTGTCCTGGGCGTTTACCAGTGACCCCCACCCGGCCCCACCCTGAAGCACGCCTGGCTCTGGGCCTGCCGGAAATGCTCTGCAGTGGGCCTCGGGGGCTGCACCCTAGACTTTCCTTATCGTGCAGGCCGAGGGCCGAGCCCTGGTTTGTATTCTTCAAGGAGGGCGGGCAGAGGCTGGGATTTCCTGGGGCCCTTTCCTGCAGCTGCGCAGGGGCTACTTGTTTGGAAGCAGTGGTGGGGTTGGTCTCTGTGGGAGCACCCTCACTGTCCTCCCAGTTCCCAGCTGCCTCCGCTGCAGACTCCGCCAGCCCCTCTGGCACTGTCCCGCCCCACTCCCTGCTATTCCTGGAGGCACGCCACGTATTTAAGTGTACTATACACCGCTATAATTACCCTTTATGTTCCCACAGATAATTATAGGAACCCAAGTGACACCGCTTTGTGTTGGGAGAGGAGCTTGGTGAAACCCTCCTCATGTCGTCGCCTCCCTTGTGCTGGGGCGGCTATCCCTGCCATCAAAGAGCCGGGGCGGCTGCTGCAGGCCTGCTGGGCCCTGGATGATAAGTGCAAGGGAGGGAGGTGATCAGGGCTTCCTGCTCTGCAGCAGGGGTGGGCAGGTGGGTGGGTACATTATGCAGAGAAGCTCTCTCAGGGATGATGGCCAGGGCACAGGGGCCGCAGGGCACGCATGGGCGGGCTGCCTGGCTCCATGCTACCTGTCAGCCTTGGGGATCAGAGCATCCCCTCCACCCAGCCAGCCCCGGAGGCAGGTGGGACCTGCTCACTGGGGCCTCTGGCCTCACCCCTCTGAGCCCTGGTCATCCTCTGATTGATGGGTACCATCTTATTCCACATTCCCCAGAGTATTCATTCTAAATCAGGGCCTGGAGGAAAGGCAGCATTCTTTCCTTCTGCCTGAGGCCTGTCAGTCTCAAACCCACTGATTTATTAGCCTTAAAGTTGCTGCAGTAACGGAGACCTAAGATAACAAAGGCTTAGATAAGGTAGAAGCTCATTCTCCTCCAGAGAGAGGCCACCCAGCTCTGGCAGTGGCTCTTTGTGGTCCAGGATGGCAGTCAAGCTTCTAGCCATTGCATCCAGTTCTGCACAGTAATGTGGAGAAAAAGGAAACAGTGACAAGCTCTAGCTGTCTTCTAAGGAAGAGTCTTAGAATCTGTAGCTTGAGATTCTGTTCACACATCTTTGACCAGAACTTTGTGACAAGGGCACACTGAGCTGCAAGGGAGTCTGGAAACTGTCATACTCTGGGCCAGTCATGTGCACAGCTAAAATTCTGGAGGGGGGCAAGGAATTCTGGGGGACAACTAGTAGTCTGCCACACCACCTCTGCCTATCACATGGGTGATTGGCACTTTGAAAGGACCATTCTCTTTAAGCCAGCCAGGGTAGGTGGCCTCAACCCATGACCTCAGGGGCAAGTCCTTTCCATGCAGCAGCTCAGTACAGCATGAAATAGATAAGCCTGCAGAGTGGCCCATCTTAGACTGCCTTGGCCCTGGGTTTCCCTGAGAGATGACCACCTCTCGGAGGCAGCCACTGGGGGACATATTTGTAGCCACCCCCACCCCCCCCCCCATGTCCATCCCCACACGCTGTAGGAAGGTAGAGGCACCAGCAGCACCGCGCCTCCGGAAATTAAACATTGATAGGTGCAGGCTGGGAGGGCAGGCCAAAAGAAGACTGTGTTGACAAACCATGAATTGCCATATATGCAAACATGGCGCATTTCTCTCTGGGCAGCCTGTGCTGCCACCCAGGCACCTCATTTTGGGCAAGGCCCTGCCAGCTCCTGGGCTTGCTGAGACATCACACATGTGAGAGGCTCTGGGCCTGGATTGGAGTAACTCAAATTTGCCCCCTTGGGTCCTGGGGAAGCTGTGGTAGAGGCTCTCAGGCCACAGGGCAAAAGGTGCGACAGGTCCTTCAAGGATGATGTCCGCTGGCTGGCGGGGGCTCTCCCGTCCTCTTTTCCCAGAGCCTCCCAGACATGAGCTCTGGAGGTGACAGATGGCTTGTCCCCTGCAGACCACAAAACCAGTGTTTCTGCCTGCTGTTCCATTGGAATTTAATCAGGGCTCATCCTGGAGGCCATGTGGAAGCTGGACTGAAATTGGAGACACCAAGTGAATAGAAAATAACACTCCTCAAAGCCTGGTGGAAATAATTCCCCAAGAAGCATCTGCCCGAGGTGGGGGCTAAGTTCAGGGGGCCCCCGCTCTCGTAAAGGAGGGGGCGGGCTGTCCTTGGTGAGCTGCAGAGGGCTGAGGGTGGGACGGGAGAGGGTGTTGAAGGCAGAGTGGCCCATCTCAGACTGCCTTGGCCCTGGGTTTCCCTGAGAGATGACCACCTCTGGGAGGCAGCCACTCGGGTACGTATTTGCAGCCGCACCCCCCTCCCCCATGTCTACCCCATACCCTGTAGGAAGGCAGAGGCACCAGCAGCACTGAGCCTCTGAAAATTAAACATTGATAGGTGCAGTCTGGGGCCCTGCGTGGGTGGCCAGGAGGTGGTCACTTTTCCTCTCCGGCCTTGCTCTGCCAGCTCTGAGGGGGCATGTGTCGCTCACTGCCCACCAGGCACTGATTGAGGTGTTTTATGTGTATTAACTGATTTACTCCCGTTTAGCCTTGCAGTGGCCCTGTGGGAAAGGTGAGGACACTGCCATGAACTGAGCTTAAGTTCCCCCAAGGTCCCACAGTGACCTGGTGGCAGAGCAGGGAATTGGACACCTATTGCCTGTCTGTGCCCTTGGCCAGGGGTCCCACAGCTCCGCCTATGGTGGGTGATGACCACACCCTCCTGGGGTTCTCAGCACCCCTGGTACCCAGGACCCATCTGTTGTCCATGTGGTGGCATTGGCCAGAGGAGGGCTCTGTTGTCCAGTGAAGAGAGACCAGTCACTGTGCTTCAAATGGTCACAAGCTCTCTGCCCTGGAATAAAAATCCCATCTGCGCTGTTTCAGGCGCAGCCCATCAGAAGGAGCCTGCTTGAGCCCCCTGGCGGCCTGGCCGCCCCCCCCCCCCCCTTCTCTGAGCATTTGGCTCATCTGGGCGGGTGCCACCATCTGCCCCGGGGGAGGTAGGCAGGGATCCGGATGCCGTCTGCTCCCTCTCGGTCTCACAGGCACCCTAGTTCCTAGGGGAAAGGTGTGTGGCAGAAGCTGGCTGCCCGGCTGGGACTCGCTCCCCACAGAGGCCGCCTGGGCTGCTGCTGGAGGTGCAGAGGGTGGAGAGAGCAGATGTCCATCACAGCCTGGCGGCAGCTCGCACTCAGGGCCCTGACAATGCAGACAAGGCTGGATTTGGGGGTTGGCCCTCCTCACCCCCTGGAAAATGCTTGAACCTACCACATGGGCTTCTTGAGGAGTTGACGCCTCCCTGATATGGCAGAGTGACCCTGTGGCACCTAGGCTCTCATGTGCCAGCTGAGTGTTGGCCTGCTCGACCCATGGCCCACAGGCTGCCCGGGCAGGTGCTGCTTGTTTGGGTGGGAGCTCTTGGCTCCTGGTCCCCCTTTCTGGGCTGTGGGATGTGTGGGATGGACACTGTCCTAGTTCTCGAGTCAGCACCTTGCACCCCCACGCCCTGCAGAGACCCCTGCTTAGGGAGGTGAGCTGCCCTCTGCAGAGCAGGATTCTGCCTGTAGCTCCACTTTAAACCAGAAGCACCCCGCCGTGATGTGGTGAGCAGTTGAGGAGGCAGCTAGGTTTGAGTGTGGCCCTGCTTTGGGGCCCTGGTGAACCTCCCTCAGCTCACCGGCCATGTAGGGGGTAAATACCCCTATCCCCCACCCGGGAGTCCTGAGGACTAGGTGCACTGTCAGGACTGGCCCTGCAGTGGCCTGCAGCCTCCCCTTTTGGCCACTCCCCCCAACACCTCCCTTTTTCAAATGAGAAAAGGGAGGTCCAGGGACATGAGGAAATTTGTGTAAGGCTTTAGGGCTGGTAGGTCTTCAAGCCCACCCACGTCTCTGCCGCTGCGGACCCTGGGGTGGGATCTCCGCCTGCCCTGGCTCCACACCCGGACCCACACTGCTGTGGAGGGCTGGGAGCCAGGGCCCTCCTTGTGGGCCTCCAGGCCTCCTACCCACCAGAGCTCTCCACCTCTCCTCTCTGCCGTGTCCCTCTCCTTCCCAGCTCCTCAGGGGCTCCCGTTCTGAGCGAGGCCTCATTTCCCCCAGGGGCCCAAAAATCCAGGACTGAAAGCCTCAGTCCAGCTGGCTGAACTCTGAGTTGAGTCTAGAACGTGCTGAGGGCAGGGTCTGGCCCAGGCTAGGCCTCCCACAGGTCTCACAGCCCTCCTCCCCACAGGCCCAGGCCAGCCTGCAGCCCTTTCCTTGTCGTCTTGAGTCACATGTCTCTGGGCTACTGTTTAGGATGGATCCGAGTCCCTCCCTCTGGTGAGAGATAGCTGATACCATCATTGAGTGCCCCCGTTATGCCAGACTCCATGCTAGCTGCAGGATTCCCAATTCTTCAAGCCTCTGGTGGATATACCAGCTCCCAGAATCATAAATGTCAGAGATAGAGAGACCTCAGGGTCTCCTAGTCCTGCTGTTTCCCCGCGCTTTACAGGTCAGACACTGAGTCCAGGAGGTACAGTCCCCCGCCCCCGAGAGCCTTGCTGACCTGAGGGAGTCCTGAGATTTGGGCCAGGCATGGCACTGCCCGCCCCCCGGCCAGGTGACTGAGCAAGCTAGCCACCCACCCTGAGCACACCTCCTGCCTGCCTTCCTCACAGGCTCCCGGTCAGGATGCCTCCTGCAAGGATGCTTGTCCTGGTACCCCAAGAGGATGAGGGGCCCTGGGGGCACTGTGGGTCAGCTGTGGGTCAGCCCTCCTGGAATGAGTCCAAGTGTGCCCCTCCCCCCTTTGGAATTTTGCCAGTTTCCTAGAGCTGGGGTTCTTCTGTGCAGGTCAGCCTGGTGCCCCGGTGCCCGGCCCCATTTATCCCACCCTCATGCCACCATGGACTCCCAATATGGGGTGCACCTCCACATTGGTGCTGACCCCCTCTCCAGATGTTGGCAGCCCAACGGCCTTGTCAAAGCTGAACGGATGCCTGGCACCTTCTCCTGAGCTCCTCACTTCCTCAGCCTTAGCTCAGGGCACAGATGTGGAGTCTCTGAGGAAAGACTCATGGGAGTGAAATGAGCTTTCGGGGAGAATGGTCACAAATCCTGAGGTGCAGATGCGTGAGCCGGAAGAATGGCTTGTTCTGGTTGACGCAATGAAAGCTCACCCTCGCCAGACCTTCTAAGCCCCCAGACCGTGGCAGGGATCTATCCTTCCAGGAAGGCCTTGACCCCCTGCAGCCACTTCCCTGCTGCCTTGGGGGCTTCTGGACAAGATCCTCCCACTGGACCAGGTGGGCCTGCCCAGCCTTCTCTAGAACCTGCTGGGCACCCCTGTCTCCTCTTGACCTATATCCCTTTGTCCCCCCAGGAGGCACTCTGCATGTAACCCCACTTGGCTCCACTTGCTCCTCTAGGCCTGTTCCTGTGGCCTGGAATGTGCAGGCTGGCCACTTGCATCAGATACTGTTTATCTTTCTCGCTCCCTCCCAGGTTCCTTTCCTCTTGTGATTACTAACCCTCTCCAGACTAGAAACTCCCAGGAGCTTTCTTCCCCTTCTCATATGCAAAGTCTCCTGCTCTCAGGTTAAAAATCTGGCATTTCTTCCCTGGAACATAAGTAGGATAGACAGATGCTCAAAGCAGGTTTGTCAGTAGGGTCAACCAGAAAGCATCTGACCTCAGTCATTTATACTTGAGTGTGAATTTTAGGCCCACCTTGTGTCTCTAGCTGAAGGAGACCTTGAGCGCTTCTCACACCCAGCTGATAACCAGCCTTCTGACTGTCAGTCCCGTGCTCTTCCCATGGGACCCACACCTCTGCAGCAGTCTTCTTAGAAGCACCTCCTTAAGTAGGTATAGCAGACCTAGGGTCCGATGCCTGGACTCCGACCCTGTCCCAAACGCCTAGCTGTGTGCATTTAGGCATGTTATTAACTATATTGAGCCTCGTTTCCTACCTGAAAAATGCAGGTGATAATGACACTTTCTTCCTATGCTGGTGGAAGGATTAAACATGGTAAACGGTCAATACATGTTAATGTTTTGGAGTGATGCTGCATTGCTTGCAGCCCAGAGTGGGTTTCACACCACAGCCTGGAAGTCATGGTCCTGTGAATCCCAGGCTCCTGTTTAGCTCTAAGTTCGTGCTGCCCCTTGGTGCCTTGATGATGGGCCCCTGTGGGGCCCCTGAGACCAGCCCCCTCTGGGCATGCTTCCCTCCTGTTCGTTCTCCCAAGCACCCGGCTGTCCCCATGTTTGTAAATACACAGCCAGGGTTTATTTCCCCAAACGAGGAGTACTTTCAGGGTGACCCATCATCTAGCACATAGTTTTTTTCCCCCCCATATCATTACTGTTTTTTAAATAATATCAACATTATATATTTATTAAAAAGTTCACATTATACAGGTTTTAACTTTATTTTGGACTGAAATTGCAAAAATAGCACCAAAAGTTCCCATAGACCCACCCTATAACTTCCTCCTATGTTCTAAGCTTATATGACCAGTTCTCTAAGCCAGGAAATCACTTGATAACAATAATAGTGATTGATCTGTACACCTTATTCTACTTTCTGCAGTTAGCCCTTGAATACCCCTTTCCAGGGTCCAACCCAGTTGTCATTCTCACAGTGTCCTCCGACCTGAGACTGAGGCCAGGCTGGTGGGCTTCCATGACCATGACCATGACACCTAGGAAGGGAAGTGAGCATCAGTTTTGTAGAATGTCCCACAATGTGGATTTTTCTGATGTTTTCTCACAATCGGATTGAGATTATGCATTTTTGGTGGGAATGCTGCACCCATGACATTCCCTCCTCAGCGCAGCTGTCACGGGCCACGTGGTATCCACATATCTTCTGCCTGCTTGGTGTTGATGATTTTGCTAAAGCAGTGGCTGCCCTGTTTTTCCACACTAAAATTTCTGTTTTTCCCATTGTGGGTGGCGACTGGTTTCTTATAAGGACGTTCTCTGCAGATATCCCGTCTCTTCATACTTTTGCACTCTGTTTTAACACCCAGGGGTGGCTCTTGCCAGCAGCAGTTGCTGTAGTGGCATTTACCAGTTGATGATTGTCTTGGTCTGCCATAGCTGCTCTGACAGATATTGTACAGTGGGTTGACTTGAAGAACAGGAATTTGTCATTACACAGTTTTAGAGGCTAAATGTCCAAGGTCAAGGTCTCGATAGGTCATGCTTTCTCCCAGAGCCTGAAGCGTTCAGGTGCTGGCTTGCTGCAGTCCCGGGGGTTCCTTGGCCTGTGTCTCCTCCCCCATCATGTGGCCGTCTGTCCCGTTGGTCTCCTCTCATGGCTTTCTCTGACTTTCGGTTTCTGAATCCCCTCTGCCTTATAAAGACTCCAGTGACAAGGATCAAGGCCCACTGTGATTCGGTTTAAGACTCACTTAAGTGGGCTCTTCGAAGGTCCTCTTCCCAGGTAAGGCAACACCTTAACTCACGGCTATTTACAAATGGGCTCAGACCCACAAGAACAGTGATGAAGATTTGAACTTGTCTCTCATGTGGGGACATTATTCAACCCCCAGCAGTCACAGTACAGAATTTTAAAATGTAAACGTGGCCCCCTCTGCCCGCTGGCACTGAAAAGTCACAGACACCATTGGATGAGGCGTCCTTGCAGACGTCCACGGGGCACCACATGGTAGGGCCTGGTGTGACTCCCAGAGGGGCAGGCAAGGCAGAGAAGGGCAAAGTACAAAAAGGGCAGAGCTCAGGGGCGTGGTGAGGGAAAAGGAAACGGGTTGTATCAGATACATTGGAGAAATCTGGAGTGCACAAGTTAGAGCCTTTAACATGCTGATACAAATAGGAATTATCAGGTTGTACTGAATTTTAACAGCCACTGTAAGACGCCCTGAAGTTTTGAATTTCCAGTAAGAAAGAAAAAATTCTAATTAAATTGTGAGACACCATCAATTGTAGGACATGTTCCAATTTCAGAGAAGGAAAATGTGAAAAACCCGTGTCTCAGAATCAGAGAAATATAGCAGCGCTTTCGCCTTTCCCATCTAATCAGTGTGGACCCCGTGCTGAGCACGCTTCAGGATTTCTGGACTCGGTGGCTCCCAAGGGCCCTACACATTCAACATAACACGGAACTGCTCTCGAATGCCGTCTGTCAATGTGCAGGGAGGGCCCTAATTGTAAGGAACTCGCAAATCTGTTTAGTTCTCAAGTTCACTGCCCACTTTTTTCAGTGTAGAATCTGTCCTTCTAGACCCTTCTCATACAAGTCCAGGCATATATGCACTTAAAAAAAAAGAAAGTGTCCTAGTGTGTGTTCTGATCCAACCCTCTCCTCTCCCCCCACCCCCCATAATATGTTTTGGTTTCTTTCCATGTCAGTTCCATAGAAATGAGGCAGATAATGTCTGTCCTTTTTAATGACAACATAATATTTCATTGTGTGAATGAAGCTTTATCATAATTTATTTAGTTAGGTTGGGCTTGTAAGGTTATGCCAGTTTTGTTGTTTATAGTCATGCCAGTTTTGTTTGGATTGTTGATTTTTTTTTTTTTTTTTTTACCGACTCAGCTGCAGTAACCACAGATCTTTGCATCTTTCGGTAAAGTTAATCCCTAAAAGTGGAATTTCTAGGTCAAAGTATAAACGTTCCTCGTTGGCAGCTGTTGCTGGGTTGCCCTTCAAAATCTCTGGGCCTATGTGGCACCTACTTGCTACAGTTTGCCCCAGGGGAAATGGTATCTATTTTAATTTGTATTTCTTTCATTATTGTCAAGATTGAACATCTCCTTATATGTATATTGGACATTTGCATTTCTTCTGCAGATGAATCTTACAAACTGTCATTTGGCCTTTTTTTTTGTTGGGTTATTGATCTTTTTCTCCCTGTGAGAGCCCTTTTGTCATGAGGAAATTGTCCCATTTTTTTAAAGACAAATGTTTGGTCAGCATAAGCGTCGTCTTTGTGGTGGGGCCAACGTAACGTTTTCTGCTTGCAGTTAGACTATGCACTATCAGAGAGAACACCTCAAATGTTATTTTTAAGATGGCTTGAAAACAAAAAGGCTGCTGTTGCATTGGGAGTTTGAGCCGAGTGGGGGCAGCAAGCATCTGCCTGGTCGGGAGGGTGCTGTAAATCCGTGCAAACAGCTGCCATGGAGTTAATCCACGTTTCCAGCAGCTGGCTGGGGCCCAGGAATGTCTGTGTCTCCTCGGCCTGGCCGGGTCCGGCTCCACTGCTCCCAGGTTGTGAACAAACTCCTGACCCCTTGAAATGAAACACGTTGCCAGCCCAATTGGACGGGAGGGAGCTCTCCTCCAGCCCACCCTCTGTGATTAGTCGGGCCAGGTCAGTCCCTGCTGAGGAACCTGTGGCAGAAACAACCCACCTCTCCCCCAATTTCAAGTGGATTTCCCCCAGTTTATCCCCTGTGGTTTAGCCACCCCCGATAGGTCACCTGGAACCAGGGCGGTGGCAACTACAAGCCCGAGGGCCTCCAGAGGCTTCCCGAGGAGCAGGTTAGGGGGCTACAAATAACACAGTTAAGGTTCCCTTTTGAAAACTCATAGTAACCAAGTGTGTTAGTTTTCTATTACTGGGCATCAAATCACTGCAAACGGAGTGACCTGCGATACTCAATTTATGAGCTCCCAGTCATGCAGGTCAACAGTCCGCACGGTATGGCTGGAATCAAAGTGTCAGCCAGGCTGACTTCTTACCTGGAGGCTCGGGGAAAGAATCTGCTTCCAGGCTCGCTCTGGTGGGCAGAATTCAGTTCCTTGCAGTGGTAGAACTGAGCTCCCCATTTTCCTTGCTGACTGCTCACCAGGAAATGCTCACAGCTCATGGAGCAAGCAGAAGCAGCATATTGTGTCTTCTTAGGCTTCGAACCTCTGACTCCCCCCTCCAAGACCAGACAGAAAAATCTCTGTCATTTAAGGGGCTTGCATATTAAGTCAGGCCCACCTTGCTGTTCTCCCTATTCTCAGGTCACTTATGTCTTATAACAGCCTAATTCATCATGTTTGCAGACCGGGGAGTTAGGCTGCTTGCTCACCCTTAGGCTTCTGCTCACACTGAGCAAACAGAACCATTTTCCTTGCAGGCTTCTACATTAAGTGGAATTTCATTGATATTTATGAAGCGTCTGTGGGTCCTGCCCACCCCTCAGCCTAAGCATCATCATTTGCTGTGCCGATCCTCACACTGCATACTACAGCTGTGTCACATCTCCCGTGCAGCCCCCTTTTGACCCTGAGCTTTTGTCCATGACGTTTGTTCATCCTGGAGCCCCAGCATCCTTGGCTTAGCTCCAGCTAAGGAGCTGGAGCTAAGGTGGCTCAGGCCACCTCCTCCAGGAAGCCTTCCTGGCTGCATCTCCTACCCTCACATGGGGCTCATTGCAGACCCCTTTGCTGCCCTTGTCAAAGCACTGCCACCACAATGTGGTCGTTATCAACTCCCTGTTCCCTCCCCCGCCCAACTGTGGGGGGCTTTGAGAATAGAAAGTGTGCTTTGGGGGCCTTTTATGTCCAGGGCAGGGCCTACAACATAGTAGATGTGCAGTAAATGCACGAATGAAGGAGGGTCAGGTTCAAGAGGCATATATATAAGAAGCAGATGCACTGGGGAAGCCTCTGATGATGGAGAGGGGCAGGCCTGGGGCAGAGTGGAATGATGGGTAGGGCGACAGGGTCTGGAGGTGATATTTGAAGCAGGTCTGACACAGTGGAGCCCCAGAAAGGGCGGGGGGGGGGCCCTTCTGCAGAGCGAGCGGGATGCTTAGGACCCCATCTCAGCAGGTCATGGCATAAAGGAAGGGCCTCCCTGGGGGCAGGTAAGGCAGAGGCAAAAGCCAGGCTGGTCACTCACTACCTGGAACAGGGAACCGTCTTCTTTGTGAGAACCTTGCTGGGGGTATGGGGGCCAGTAGGGGGCTGGTACTTTGCACCTCCCCCAGCCCAGCCCTGGGTGGCGTTACTGCTTGTGTTGCTGGACCCCCTCCACCCAAGCCTTAGGAGGAGACACTGCCTCAGCTTAACTCTGCCGACTCAAAGGGCTCCAACTCTGGTTGAGAACACCTTTTTGGAGCCTGTGAACATTTCCTTCATGTCTTCTCACCCTGAAGAGGCCATAGCTGCTGTTTTCTCCCGTCCCGGTAGAGACCAACAGCTCCAGCTCCCACTTTATATCCTAAGCCCCAAGATGCTGCATCGGAGCTGAGCACTTGAGTGGGAGGGGCTTGGCCCACATCTCAGGGGCCCTCTGGGGAACAGCTCAGAAGTTTGCTGCTGACCTCCTCTCCAAATCTGAGTACGGTCACGGCAGATAGAGGCTCCGTCTCCCTTCTGTTCGTGCCTGACGGCCAGCATGCTGCTCATTCAGTGTGTCCACGTGCCTGCTCTCCCCAGGGGCCTCGTCGGGCTGTACAGAGCCGCAGTGTGCTCTCCAAGGTTATTGCGGGTGTTTTACAGTGTGGACCTTCTGGTGACACCGACAGTAATGATGGGGGGGAGGACAAGGGACTCTCATGCTCAATACCTCCCACGTACCAGGTTCTGTGTCCAGTGCTTTGTTGTCTTGACTCAGCTGATCTTACTGCAGCCCTAGGGTAGGACTGCTCTCGTCCCCATTTTACAGATCGGCCAGCTGAGGCACCAAGAGGGTCAGTAACTCCTTCCCAGTCACACGAACCCAGGCAGTTTGCAGTGGCCAGCCAGGCAGCCCCGGGGGAGGTCTCACAGTGTAGGGAGCATAGCTGGCTGACACCTCCGTTTCCTGGTCTCTGAAACAGGGTGGGAGCTTTCCTTCGCTTCCTTTAGGCCCAGAGTTCTTAAGTCAGACTGATCAGGGTGGGGGTTCTTAGCTCACAGGCTGGTCAGGGTGGTTCTGCCTCACGGTTAAGAGCGTGGCCCTGGAGCCAGCTGCCCATGTGGGGACCCTCATTCCCCTACGTACTGGCTCTGATCTCGGACAGGTCCCTTAAGGGCTTCGCTTTCCTCATGTGCAAAATGGGGGTGAAGATGGTGGCCTCCCCTGGCACCAGATGAGAGTCAGATGAGTGGCCGTGCACAAGATGTTTGCAGGTGCTGGGTGGAGCTCACGCCTCCTGGGCTTGCCTGGTCCTGCTGTTAGGATGGAGCCTGGTGCCTGGCCTGAGTTTCTGGCTCTCCGCACAGCATTTTCTGTATGCCTCCTCACATGCCTCCAAAACAATGGCTTACAGCAGTAACAGGCATTTCTTTTGCTCGTGAATCTGGGGCTTGGCTGGGCTCAGCATAGCAGTTCACTTGCGGGTCTCTTGTGGCCCTCAGCGTGGCAGCTAAGGGTAGCCAGCTTCTTACGTGTGGCCCAGGGCTCCAAAGGTGTGTGTCCCAAGAGAGCTTTGTGTCTTTGCCTAGAAAGGCCACGTTCTATTTGCTGGAAGTGGTCACAGTCAAGGGGAAGACAATCAGCATCTGCCTCTTTCTGGGAGGACCCACATGTTAAACTTCCAGTTTTCCATTGCTGCCTGCTGTGTGCTGAGCACCTGGGTGGCCTCAGAGATCCAGCAGGGAGCAAGACAGTCGCAGGCCCTTCCCCGCCTTCACCAAGCCTCCTGGTCACATCAGGGAGACTCACTTTTATGGTTGGGGTGACAAGGTGCCAGTGGTAGGGGGCGAGGACCTGGAGGTGGAGGCACCTAGAGGCAGGCGCTTGTTTGAGGAGCTAAGCAGCACCCATTTGCCCAAGGTGTGGAGGGCAAGTAGGTTGAGGGGCGGCGAGCGGGAGGTGCAGGTGTGGGCTCCGTCTTGGCACCTCGCAGGCTGGCTGCTGAGGGCACCGGAGCCCCAGAGGAGTCTGGGCTGGGCCTCCACAGAGGCTACGTCCTCCCTCATGCCTGCTACGGAGGATTGATGGAGGGATAGCATTGAGGGGCGAGGTGAGCCTGCCCTCAGAAAAGGGGAGGGCCCGGGAAGGAGCTCCGAGGTCCCTGCCCGGTCTGTGGCTGGGGACTCTGGGTGCTGACACTGGCCCCTCATAAGGAGCCCTGGGTTTCCCTCACACCCACGGGCCTCATGTGACCTTCTTGTCCTCTTTGTGGATGGAGAAGCAGTGTCTGGTCCTGCCTGGGGGAGACTTGTCCCTGGCCCTCTTTCTGTGACCAGGTTCTCTCTGGAGCTCCTTAACTCCCCCTGAGCTCCTTGGCGCCTGGGCCACAAGGCAGGGCCTTCTTTCTTCCCTTGTCCCCAGTGTAGGTGCCTGAATGAACACCTGTGTCCTTATGTCCAAAGCTCCCAAGGTGGTCCTGGCTCCCAAGGGCCCCTCCAGACGCCTTCACAGGCTCATTGGTGGGACCTCAGATGAGCAAAGGGGAGCTAACCAAGCCCCAAGTGATGGCAGCAGAGACTGGCTGCACAGTGCTTCCTCTGCACCACACACAGGCTCAGCACTCAACTGTCCACCTCCTGGTGGAGTCCGCCTGCAGAGGTGGAATCTGAGGCACAGAGCAGTTATGTGGCCTGTCCAAGGTCCAGCAGTGCGTGTAGGGTTAGAAACCAGATACCTAGCTCTAGAGTCCTTCCTTTTCACTGCTACGGCGTAAATCCCCAGACTGTCCGAAGCCCCTGGTGGGGAAGCTGCTGGGGCTGCAAGGGACAGGACTGGAGCCGCTTCTCCTGGGACCTGACCCAGCGCCTGTCCCTGCTCTGTTGCTGCTTCAAGAGATTTCTGGCCCCCCACCCTCAGGGCCTGCTGGTGCCAAGGCCTGGAAATTTTAATGTCTTAACCAACAAAACAAAACATTGTTTCAGATCTGTCTCATCCAGGGGTGTTAATGGATCTGAAGAGACACCCGATGATGTCACTGCCATCCAATTGCTTCCATCCTTTTTGCAGCCTGACACAAATCCCTCCTTTTCCCCAACAAATCCAGTCCTGCTGTGTGCCAGTCCCTGCATTGGCTCGTCCCCCAGGAGCCCTTGGGCTCCCGGGAGAGAAGTACGGGTTCCCCATAAGCTGAATGCAGGGTGAACTGTTGGGGAGCGGGTGTCACAGGGTCACCTCTGGAAGCACAAGAAGGCACAAGTCTTAGTGGAACTGAAAGGAGGCAGCAAAGGTGGAGGAGGGAATATTCTCAGTTACCTGAAGGGGGAGCCTGGGGGTGGTGGGTGGGGATCTGGGCAACCAGGGTCCGAGGCAGAGGCCACTGCCTCAGGGGAGGGGTCGAGCGAGGTGTTGGGGAAGTGCCGCCTTTGGGGCTGGGCACGGATTTGTTAAAGCCTGGGTGCTTGGCTGTCACCCAGGCCTTTCTGGGCCACCCCCGCCCGTCTCAGGCCTGCAGCTGCTTTCTCATCCCCCCGGTGCCCGTGACTTGGCTATTCCTGGGTGGCTGTCACCCTCAACATAGCCCAAAGCTGTTCGGAGCTGCTGTCTGGCAGAGATGTGGATTTCCCAGAATACGCAGAACCTCTTTCCCCGTGTAGAATTCAAGAACGTGCATTGGTGGCTTCTGCCCTGGGGGCGCTGAGTTGTGGACCCTTGAGCTTGCAGGTTGGTGGCTTGGCTCTGGCGGCCGCTGTCCAGGCTGTTCCAGGCCAACGGCGCCACATGGTGGCCTCCTTGGGGAATTGCAGGTCACATCCATCCTTTTGCCTTAGGCTGGTCATGCTGGCTGCATGCTTCCTTCTTTTGTTTCCTGTGCTCACAGCCACTTTTACCCCATCACTGAAATCATCTTCTCACACATGTGCCTTGTCAGGAGTTGGCTGTTACTGACACCTGCCTTCTCTGAGCAGCCTGGTCCTGTCCAGGAACGAGCAACCTTGTCAATGAGTTGGAATTCAAAAGTGAAACATTTAAAGGAGTACAAGCAATAAATAACAAAACAAGGTAGCAGTGCAAGAGAAGATTCTAGAACAAACACGACTCTCAGTAGAAGATGCTGGGTAGGTGGCCACTTCATGATGGGGCAGCTCACTCTCGAGAGCTTCGGGGAAGAGATCTTGGGGGGTTCCTAGAGGAGGAGGGAGGTGCCAGAGGTGTGTGTGGGGATTGAGGAGGAGACAGCTCGGCTTGGAGCCAGGGGCAGTTGATGAGCTGAGAGCTGTCTCAGGACAGGGAGAAGCTGTAGAAAGATGTTCCACTGTCCAGCAGCTGTGTGCAATGTGGATTAGATAGGGCAGGCAGGCCAGAATCTGGTGGTTTGCAGGTAGAAGAGCCACAGGAGAAGGGGGTGGCTATGGGGTGAGGGTATCATTAAGAGGGTTCCTTGAATAACGGGCTCCTCAACGTTTCATCAAGCAGCTGGGAAGAAGGAAGCCAGAGAACAGGCTGGGCTGTGCTGGGCAAGGTGGGGCTGAGGTAGCTGCCCAGACCCCCTGGGGGGGAAGGGGCTGATAGGAGGCATGGGGTCTCTAGGAGGGAAAGGGCTTGGTGGAGGTGCTGGTGGTGCCACGTGCCCTGAGGAGACGGTGTGTCCATTGAAAAGGGGTTGTTTCCTGAATGCCAAGCTCCAGGCCCATCATAGGTGAGACCTGAGTGAGTCCCAGCACAACCCCGGAGGTGGGCAGCATTATTGTCCCATTTTACAGACAAGGGAAAGGCTCAGAGAGGCTCATTGATGGGCAGGGCTGGCTCTGGTCCTCAGAGTTGGTGCTCATGGCCCCTGCCTCAGTTTGCCTTCTCGGCTGCCTGGGCTGAGACTGTGTCCTCCTGCAGGCAGTCTTCCCTGGCTCCCAGGTGTCATGACAGTGGTGGTGAATGTGTTTACTCCTTCTCATCCTTGGGGTGCAGTGGACATTCGACCCCTTTCCCCTCCCCCAGCATACCTTGCCTCTGCCGCTCACACCTGATAACACTGGTGGTGATAGTAACAGTGTCAGCTCTCTTGCAAGCTTACTAGGTGCCAGGATTTAAGCCTGAGCACTCCGTCCAACGGCTGAGTGGGACAGGCACAGCAGTGCTCCGTGGCAGGATTTAGCTGTATCATTTACGTCGTGTCTGTTGTTAAACATGGTCTGAAGCAAATACGAACACGTATTCCTTTCTACATTTAAGAACTAGTTCATAATTTAAAAATGCATTTTCTAAATGTCGGAGAGGGGGAAACAGTGCTGTGAAGTAGGTTCTGTGGTCATTGTCATTTTATAGCAAGGAATCAAGGCGCCAAGGAGGAAAGTTTCTCAGCCAGGCCATGCGGCTGCTGTGAGGTGGAGCCGGGATTCAAACCCAGACAGGCAGCCCGAGGTTCTCCGTAACACCCCCCCAGAGCATCCAGTGAAGTAGGGAGTGCAGACACACGAGCAGCCTAGGGCCCTGGGCGAGCCCAACAGAAATGGCCTCCTCGCAGGTGTGTGGGAAGGGGGGTGTTCAGGGAAGCCTTCCTAGAGGAGGTGGCCTGGATTTGAGTCTTTGAAGGCAAGCAGGAGTTCCCAGGCCAGGAGATCCAGAAGAATGGCCTTCCAGGACAGAGGAACCAGCACATGCATAGACTCCAGGGCCTGAGAAAGTAAGATGTTGGATTTTCTCCAAGGCTTGCTCTCCGATGACCGAGTGAGAACCTGAATCCTGCCACCCTTCCTGTGCCTACCCTGTCAGTAAAACCACGGGGCACCCTCAGCCCCCTTCTGAATAAGGCCATTTCCTGCCATTATGGCCTTGGGCCTCTCGGAATCCTGGCCCAGGAAAGCCTAGTGTGAGAGGTAGTATCTGAGGATGGCCCAGGCAGGTTTCCCACACGCAGGGGCTGGGGGTCAGCTGTCTAGCCCGCCTCCTCCCTCAGGCCTGGAGAGGCAGGAGCCCCATGCCAGTGTTTAGTTTTTTCACTCATTCATTCATTAGTTTTCTGGGAGCTGCAATCATGATAGAGTGGATAAGGCCCTGCCCTCCCTCCTGGGCCTGCTTTCTGCCTGAAATTTGAAGAGACCCAGAGGTTGCAGCAGCACTGCAGCGAAGGCTGGAAGGTTTGTAGAGATCAAAACTTCCCACACTGACCACAGCCCACTTGGCGGTCACTTCCTCCTGTCAAGCCCTTCTTGGTTCTTCTGGGGTACAGTTGGGAGCTACCTCCTGAGCCCTTGAGGCCCTGGGCAACAGACCTGGGGCTGGGGTGCCTTCACAGCCTGGCTCGTGTCCACTGGCTGGAAACTGTCCATCCCTCTGCCACACCCCTCCCGGCCCTGCCTCCCACTTTCGTGGGGGAGGGGTGGGGTGTACTGTGGCCTCTGCTCTGCCTCCATTGGGGGGCTGGGGGGGACAGGCCTCTCAGTTGCTAAGCAGCAATAAAAGAATGGGGGTGGGGGGGCTATGGCTGGCCTTTTAATCTCACGTTTACAGATTCCACAGCCCTTTTCCATCATTCTTGAGTGTCACCACCACTCTAGCAGATAGACAGGACTGGCTCGTGAGGACTCCCTTGCTACCAGCCTGGAGCCTAAGACCCAGGAGACTGTTGCTTGGCCGTGGCCCAGGGAACTGCCGGAACTTGTATCCTGGTCTCTGGGCCCAGCTCCAGGCTTTTCTCTGGATGCCACACATCGGCCTGTGCCAGCCCTCAGTGTGTGGTGCCACGCTCCGTCCTGGGGACCCTCTCCAATCATGGCCTCCGCTTTCCTCCCTCGTGACAGTGCTTGGCACACTGGCTGCCCAGGGCTGGTGACGGTCGTGATCATTCATTGCTGACATCCCCTTTGGGGAGCACCTGGGTCCTGTGTGGCAAGAACCATGGAAATGCCCATTCCCGTGGACCCAGAACCCCCATTTCTGGGAACGTGGCTGTTTGGACATGACTTGCCATGAGCACAAAGCCGCATGCATGGAGGGTGTTTATTGGCACTCCGTCTGTGGGGGAGAGAACCCACACCCGTTTGAACGTCCGACTTTAGGCGGGGAAACGCCGCCATTCAGGTAACCAGGATATCCAGAACCCGGGAAGGTACAGATGGCAGCAGCGGTCATTAGAAGCAGAGTTAGAATGCAGAGTGCCGTCCTACCAAGGGGAAGCGGGCAGACCCAGTGCATCTGCCGGAAAGTCGTGAGAGCAAAAGGCCAGGCCGAGAGGCTGACCAGGGCTAGCTGTCCCTCCCTTTTCCAAATGAGCCAGCGCGGGTTGGCAGCCCGGGGGAGCTCGGGGGCAGTGACCTGCGGTAGCATGAGGCCCGCAAAGTGGGTCAGGTGGCTCCCAGGCACTCTGACCGCAGGCCCTGCACCTGCCCAAACGTGGCCAGATGCCACCGACTCAGCCTGATGTGGCCGGCAGGGTGGCCGGGGGCTGGGCAGCTCTCCAACTGAGCAAAACCTACAAAACCCTGCCCCAGCCCAGGGGTGCTCTAGAGGAGAGACCAAATCCTGGTCTGGGCAGGCTTCTGGCCCTGCTGGCCCTGCCTCCCTGCTTGGTGACAGGTTTCTCCTATGTGCCCCCTGTCCCCTCCCCAGCCTGCTCCCCCACTTGCACAGCCCCAGCTCTCCTTCCAGGGCCCTGCCCTCTGCTGAAGCTTCAGAGCGTTTTCACCCAGCAGGTGCTTAGGGACCATCATGTCCACGGGTCCTGCATGAAAACTCATTACCCCTGCTGCCCCAGACCCACCACTGCCAGTGTCCACCCAAGGCTGGCCAGAGCTGCCCCTTCAGCGCACCATGTCCCCTTGTGTCCCACCTCCAGAAGTCCTCCTGTGTTCACCTGTTGGCCTGGGTCCTTCAGTTTCCTGCAGTTTGGGGAACAGCTCCCACCAGTGGGATGACATGAGGCTACCTGCCAGAGTGGACAGGGCAGTGATGCACTGGGGACACCTGGGGCCTCCGCCCTTCCACTGACTTGCATGGTCTTGAACTGTTTTCTCATTCTCTCGGGACTTTGGAACCTTGTGGCGGGAACTTGCCCCTCTCCAAGGCCTTCAGTTTCCCATCCTTTGCTGGGGGAGGCAGGGAGGGAAGGTGGGTGTTTTTCAGTTTCCCAGGAGCTTATGTTACAGTTTTTAAAAGAACACAACCCACATCTAACCAAAAAAAAAAGCCTCTTTCCAACTCCCAGCCAGAAATAAAGATGATAAATAAGCAACAGTAGCCTTTTTCAGGAATCAGAAATAGATGCCCAGGCTCCCAGGACTAACTTACAGAAACAGGCTTCATTTGCAGTACCCTGGCTCCATTTGGAGAAGAGTTGCTGGCCATCCCCTGGGAGTTTCTCGTGGTTGAGCTACAGAACCTCTGTGGTCCCTGGCTGGGACCAAGGCAACGGGTTTACCCAGGCCAGGAGACCGCCGTTCCATGGGGGAGCGGAGGTGCTGGCTCAGATGCTGGGAGCAGCCCCCATCTCAGCCAGGTGGCTTCTGTGTCCACAGCTGGACTGATGCCATCAGTAAGCCAGGACGAATGGACAAGCGCATGACGATGTGGATGTGTCCCTCTTTCTCAGCACACTTGGTCCTCTGCCGCCTCTCTCGAGTCCCTGCCACCACAGGATGCGATTTTGCACGAGAGCCCAAGGTTTTGAAAGGTGGGACATCTGGTCTAATGCTGGATGTGGCCCATTCATTGGAAATGTCTTGTCTTTGCATTTCACCTGGACCCCAAACACCTCTGGAGAGTGTACTTTCCCGGCATCCTTTGCTCCTTCTCTGACATCACCCTGGGTATGGCAGGGGGTCTAGGGGGCAGGGACCTTGCAGGTTTGCTGGGTGGATTGAAGGAGACACTGGGTATGAAACGCTTTAGCCTAGTACCCTGCAGAGAGCAAGCACTGGACAAATGTTAGCTGCTACTGCTGTTTTTTTGTCCTCATTCTTTTAAAAAGTCAAGATAAAATTTACATACATTCACCTTCTTAAGTATACATGCATTTCAGTGGTTTTGAGTGTATTTAGAAAGTTGTACAACCATCACAACTGTCTAATTCTGGCACATTTTCATCTCCCCCCAAAGAAGCCCCACACCCGTTAGCACTTGCCATTCCCTGTTCCTCCCATTCCCTGGCAGCCACAAAACTACTTTCAGTCTCTATAGATTTGGCCTCTTTTGGATATTTCATAAAAAAATGGAATCATACACTGTGTGGTCTTTTGTGGTTGGCTCATTTCACTTAGCTTAATGTTTTCAAGGTTCATCCATGTTGTAATACATATCAGTACCTCAGTACTTTTTACACTTTTTTATGGTCTGTCTTGCACGGATAGACCACGTTTTGTTTATCCACTCATCCGTTGATAGACACTGAGTTGTTCCAGTTTTTGACTGTTACGAATAGTGCCTCTGTGAGCATTATTCACTGTTTCTGTACAAATTTTTGTTTTGACATGTTTCATTTCTATTAGGTGTATACCTAGGAATAGAATTGTGGGGTCATGTGATAACTCTGTGTTAACTTTTTGAGGAACTGCCAGACTGTTTTAAAGCTGCTGTACCATTTTACATTCCTGCCAGCAAGCAGTGCATGAGGGTATCGATTTCCCCACATCTTTACCAACACTTATTATTACCTGTTTTTTTTTTTTATTGCCATCCTAGTGGACACGACATAGTATCTCATTGTGGTTTTGATTTGCGTTTCCCTGATGACTAATGATGTTGCATCTTTTCATGTGCTTATTGACCATTTGTGTATGTTCTTTACCCATTTTTAAATTGGGTTATTCATCTTTTTATTGTTGAGGTCTGAATAGTTCTTTTTATGTTTTTTCATACCATAGCCTAAGAGGATTTATGTTGCAGATATTTTCTCCTGTTTTATGGATTGTCTTTTCACTTTCTTAATAGTGTCCTTTGCAGCACAAAAGCTTTTAATTTTGAAGACCGATTTATTTTTTCTTTGTTGCTTTGCTTTTGGTGTCATGCCTAAGAATCCTTTGCTAAATCCAAGTCACAAAGACTTATACCTATGTTCTCTTCTAATGGTCTTAAAGTTTTAGCTTTTATATTTAGGTCTTTGGTCCATTTTGAGTTAATTTTTGTATATGGTATGAGGTGGAGGTCCAACTTCATTTTCTTTGCATGTGGTTAACCAGTTGTCCCAGCACCATTTGTTGAAAAGGCTATTGAATTGTGTTGACATCCTCGGAAAATCAGTTGACCATGGATGTGTGGATTTATTTCTGGACCCTCAATTCTCTTCCATTGATCTAACCTCATCCTTACATCAGTGCTACACAGTGGTGATTGCTGTGACTTTGTAGTAAGTTTTGAAATCAGAAATTACGAGTCTTGCAACTTTGTTCTTTTCTTTCTAGATTATTTTGGCTATTCTGGGTCCTTTCCACTTACTTCCATATGAATTTTAGGATCAACGTCTGAGTTTTTGCAAAAAAGACAGCTGGGATTTTGATTGTGAGTCCATCTAATATGTAGATCAGTTTGGGGAGTATTGCAAGTGAAATGTGCCAGAATTAGACAGTCGTGATGGTTGTACAACTTTCTAAACCACTGAAATGCATGTATACTTAAGAAGGTGAATGTGTGTGAATTCTGTCTTGACTTTTTAAAAGAATGAGGACAAAAAAACAGCAGCAGCTAAGTCTTATAAGTCTTCCAGAACATGAATATGGGATGTCTTTCCTTTCATGTAGGTCGATTTTAATTTCTTTCTTTGATGTTTTATATTTTCAATATGTAAGCTTTGCACTTACTTGCTAAATTTATGCCTGAACATTTTATTATTTTTGTTATTGCAAGTTCAGTCATATTTACTTTCAGGTTTATTGCTAGTATATAAAAATACAACTGATTTTATATATTTATCTTGTGTTCTGCAACCTTGCTAAACTCACTTTTTTTTTAAATACCAAAAACACCAAACAAATGCAAACATTCTTAACTTTTGATCATTCTGTTCTACATATATAATCAGTAATTCACAATATCATCACATAGTTGCATATTCAGCATCATGATCATTTCCTGGAACATTTGCATCTATTCAGAAAAAGAAATAAAAAGAAAACAAAAAAATTCATACATACCATACCCCTTACCTGTCCCTTTCATTGATAACTAGCATTTCAATCTAAATACATTTTAACATTTGTTCCCCCTATTATTCATTTTTATTCCATGTGTTTTACTCGTCTGTTGATAAGGTAGATAAAAGGAGCATCAGACATAAGGTTTTCACAATCACATAGTCCCATTACAAAAGCTATATCATTATACAATCATCTTCAAGAAACATGGTTACTGGAACACAGCTCTACATTTTCAGGCATGAACTCATTTTTTTTGCTCTATTAGGTTTTTGTTTTTTATGGATTCCCTGGAATTTTCTATATACAAATACAAGATCATGCCACCTCTTCTTTATAGTCTGGATGCTTTTTATTTCATTGTGTTGCCTAATTGCCCTGACTAGAACCTCTGTACAATGTTGAATAAAAGACATCCTTGTCTTTTCTCATCTTAGGGGGAAAAGCATCCTGTCTTCTGCACTAGATATGGTTCTTAGTGTTTTCATAGATGTTCTTTATCAGGTTGAAAAAGTTTCTGTTCCTAATTGGTTGAGTGTTTTATCATGATGATCAAGTCATTTTTGTCCTTTATTGTCTTAATATGGTGTATCACATGAATTGATTTCCATATGTTGAAGCTGCTGTTTTGAGGTTTGCCACCAAGCAGATAGAGGACGCCATCATCAGGAACTCCCTGAGCTGGGGGTCTCATCGGCCCTTTCCTACCTGGGAGGCAGTGGTTATTCATAGCAGGGTCTCGAGACTGCCTGGGAATGCCCCCCGCCAGCTGCTCCACTTACTCACTGTGTAACTCTGGGCAAGGAATTTCTCTTTGTGCTGTTTCCTCATCTGTAAAATGGGGTGACAGTAGTGTAGTGCTTCCTCATGGGGTTCTGGTGAAATTAAATGAGTTACTGCGTGGATTCTATTGAGTGGTGTCTGGCACAGAGTAAGTGCAGTGTCTTGAGACATTTGTTGGCTGTTATCCATCAGCATTGTGTGAAAGTTTAATGGGGCAGAGGGCAGGGGATAGTTTAGGGGCACACCGTGAGGCAAATCTGAAGGCCAGGCTCATTGACCTGCTCAGAAAAATCCAGAAGTAGGGAATCCGGAAGCTGTCACAGGAAGAGGCATGATTTGACCCCAGGGACTCGGGGCCGTCCTATGGTGTTCTAGTTTGCTAGTTGCCGGAATGCAATATGCCAGAAACAGAGTGGCTTTTAAAAAGGAGAATTTAATAAGTTACAAGTTTACAGTTCTAAGGCTGAGAAAATGTCCCTCAAGAAGGCCCATGACTTTCAATGTTTCTCTCTCAGCTGGAAGGGCACGTGGCGAACATGGCAGCATCTGCTCGCTTTCTCGTGGCTCTACAAAAAAGGGACTCTCTCCAAAATGTTTCCTCTTTTAAAGGATTCCAGTAAGCAACTTCACCTTCAATGGGTGAAGACACATCTCCATGGAAATCATCTAATCAAAAGTTACCACCCACAGTTGGGTGGGTCACATCTCCATGGGAACAATCAAAATGCTCCCACGCAGCAATAGTGAATGAGGATTAAAGGACTTAGTTTTTCTGGGTCCACCAGAAAAGAGATTCAAACCAGCACATTCGGGAAGGGTTTCTGGGCATGGGCCAGGGTTCCTAGTGCAAGCACTCCCTGCTCCTCCGGGCTGAGGATACAGCAGTGAGCCTGCTGCACGGATGGTTTCCTCCCTCCTGCCCTGCCCTGGCACCCCCAAACCAGGTCAAGACCAAGGGCGGGACCTCCACCCCCACCCGATTTTCTTGCTTTCCCTTTCCTGGTTGCCATCGGGAGCCTGGCCCACCGCTGACTGCCGTGTGACCTGGGCAGTGATGTCAGCAGTCTGGGCCTTGGTTTCTGAGTCTGTGAATTGGGACACTGCCCAAACACTGTGGAGGATTCAGTGAGCGCCAGCTGTATGCAGTGCTTGCAGCACTACCCAGCATGGGCTCAGCAAGTTCTGGATCCGGACCACCCTTCCGGGGCCCCAACGAGGCTCCACACCCCAAAATCTGCCAACACTCTTTAGCCTGTTTAGCGTTTAGACTCTGAGAGGGAATGAAAACACTTTTAATAGGCCGCGTATAGTTCTTGGCATTCATTTTTATGAGATAAATGAGGCTGAATCTTACCTTAGGTTAATGTACTTAGCTTCCCAGCCAGCCAAGGAGTTAAAAGCTCTTGGGGACAAAGCCACTTTGCTTGTTTGACTTTGGGCCTGGTGTCCAAGTTTGGGGGGCAGTGGGGAATCTGTCCCCACCCCCATTCGCAATAAGCCTTTCCTGGCCCCTTTGCTCAGAAATGGGTGGTCCTCACCTCCTGAGGAGCCCGTGGTCTGACCGGGGAAGTCAACTGTAACAAGAAGTAAGATTAACAACCCAGTAACGTTATAATCAGTGAGGGGGTACAAAGTGCATTTTGTTATCCCACAAATAATCTGCTCAGCTCTGGTGGGGAGCCCAGCACCCACAGCATAATGACCAGCAGAGCCGGCTCAGCTTCCAGAGCATTTCAGAAAACCCAGCACGCGGTTAGGTTCCCTGAGGGGCACCCCTTCCAAGACGTGGGCCCCGGGCACGCTCCTGCGGGGAGAGTCCCGAGACCTGGAGGACCAGAAACTGTTGGTGGGCGTGGAGGGGCAGTGGAGGGGCAGTGCCGGGGCCTGGGCTGGGCCGGAGGAGCAGGAGGTATTTAGCGAGTGTAGGTGACAGAGATTTAGGAGGCAGGGCCTGGCAGGTGGGCCTTGTCAGGAGCTACGCATTGTTTCATGTGTTATCTTGGAGCGTGAGGAGGTGAGGGCTCCTGCTCCGTCCGTGTAAAGGAATAGTTGTGCCACTGCAGGCAGGTCGCCTCATCTCCCTGGCCTCGTGGCCCCCTTAGGGGATGATGTTGAGTTCAGACAGGATGTGCCCAAAGCCCTTAGCACAAGGCTGGACGTGTAGTGAGGACGAAGTGTGTGCCATTGTTTCTGAGATTATCATTAAGCCAATTTTTCTTCATTGGATCAGAAAAATGCTCGCAGTTTATTGCATTAAGATTCAGGCTACAAACTGGCACCCTTAGAAAGCTGTTATGCATGGACAGTAAAGGAAAGGCAGAGGAGGCAGCAACATGTAAATGTGTGTTTCTTTGCCTTCTTCTGCTCTCCAGGTTTTACACCTTTATATTAGTTTTGTCATTCCAGAAATGTTGTTAGCCAATGTAACTAAAGAATATGTAGTCGTTATGCCTGTGTGCATGCACCCACACATATACACTGACATGTCTGCCGGGTTCAGAGAAGGTCAGATCAGGGGTGCAGTGGGCATTGAGGGGGCCCCTGGAGAAGGTGGACTGGCAGTTGCACAAAGGCTGCAAATAGCCGGAACGAATAGAGAGAGGGCTGAGGATTCCCAGCTGTGGGCACAGCATGGCACTATTTCCCTGGGGCCTACCACGTCGTATGGGGCCAGGGGTGGACCCCACAGCGAGCTGAGGCTTTGGGCCCAAAGGAGTGTGAGGCTGGGTCCTGTCAGGGCCTGTCCCTTGGGTTGAGGGTTTTTGCCCTCGAATGTGGTGGACAGGTGGGAGCCACAGCAAGTTCTAGAGCTGGGTGAGGAGCTGATTCTTCTGCAGGGATGCAGGGTCCATGTGGGGTGATGATTCCTAAACATGGGTGTCAGGAGGCACAGGATAGATAAGATTGGGAGCTGGTGATGGGGTACCCTGGGCTGGGTACAATGCACTCAGCTCCGGGCCTCAGGCAGGGGAGGCCCATCTTGAGCTGCTGCCCCTGGGTGGGTGGTCCTGAGCCCATCATTCTGCCTCTGAGCCTGGTGGCCATGAGAAGAGCAGGCGAGGGGGGCATGGCACAGGCCCGGGTGGAGCACTACCCAGAGGGTACTACTGAATCAGAAAGAGAAAATCTTGATGTAGGAATGACCTCAAAAGTAAGAGCCCAAGCTATAAACTCTGAGGAGCTAAATTGGGTGGGGCCTGGTTGTGGGGAGTCCTGGTATCTTGCTTTTATCCTTCTGCTGGCCCAGAAGTGATGGGTCACCCGCCTGACTGCTCATGTCACCCAGGGGCCGGGGGCCTGCTGGGACCGTGAGGAGGCAGTGGGGTTGACGCTCACTGCATATTGGCTGCCCTGAGCCAGGAGCCGAGCAGAAGGCCACGGCAGTGTGGTCAGGACCCCTCTGAGGTCACCGATGTCCTGGCCCCCAGCTCCAGGCCCCTCATGGGGTGGCCACACCCTGCACTGCCCTCGTCTTGCCTGTGGGTGAGCGGGCCGGGGAGGTGCAGTTCCCACCAGTTGGAGAGGGCTCGACGGCCTCGTTCAGGCTCTGAGGCCAAGGGCGTCTCTGCTCGTCGCAGGCATGGCCTGGCGCCGACCCAGGTGGTCTGACGTGGGTTTCTCTCTGCCCCAGATGACAGGATCTGCTCCCCACCCTTCATGGAGCTCCCAAGCCTGAGCGGGGAGGACACCATGCAGCTCCTGGAGAAGAACGGCCTGGCCTTCCCATTCAGTACGTATGCCCCGAGCTTCCCGGCCCTGAACTCAGCCACCTCTAAGGCCCTGCTGGGCTGGGCGGGCTGGAGGGTGGAGGGGGCCGGGGCTGTCCGTGGCCCCACCTGGTTTGAAACTTGCCGGAGGATGGAGGCAGGCCTTGGCTGCTGGGGAGGACCTGGCCCCGGGCCTGTGGGCTCATCCTTGCCGTGGGTCCTGGGGAGGTGTGGGGAGAGGGTGCCGCCCCCACCTGGCCTCGGGCTTCTGTCCAGCTACTAGTTGTCAGTCCAGCAGGTCTCAGCAGCTCCTCCCCCCTCAACACCCCTTCCCCTGCAGGACTGCAGGAGCTTTGAGAGTTCCTTTCTGTAGATGCCACATCACTTGGAGGTTAAACGATCTCACTAGCTCCCCTTTGTTTTTCTCTCTTCCATCCATAGTTTGCAAAACCAGAGTGGCTCACGGCACCAATTCTCACGAGGTAGGTGGACGATTTGCCGACCCGGCCCCACCTCCCCACCCCACCCCCGCTGTCTCCTCGCTCCTTGTCCTTCCTGCTCCTAGAATCTTGCCAGGGCCTGCTCAGTTCTGTCCACGCCCCAGAACTGCTGTGGCTGCTCCGTGTCCTCCTGGTGGTGCCTTCGTTCCCCAGTAGGCTCCCCCCTCCCTCCTGAGCCCCCCTCTGTCCTTCTCCTCAGCCCTTCCCTCCCCACCTCACCCAGGCTCCCCAGGAGTGGAGCAGGAGAGACGCTGGGGCTCTCGACCTTGTCCCTGGCCTCGCTTCGGTGCCTGGCCTGCCCCTGGTGGGATGGGTTGCAGGGTCCACTCACCTCTTTAGAGGCCGTGAGGTCACAGCCCAGCCTGACCTGTTCTCGGCTTTCTGTCCTTGGGTCTCTTGGAGCAGTCGTCTCCTGAGCCCCTGTTCTTGGCAGGCACTGGACCAGACCAAGCGAGGCTATTAACTCAAGGTTCCATCACTGTCCTCGAAGAACTGTCGGTCCTGCCAGACCTAAAAGGGGGTCTGCTGGAGGAGGACCCTGCCACTGGCATGCTCATTCTCTTACTCCT
Source organism: Tamandua tetradactyla (assembly GCF_023851605.1). NCBI lineage: Eukaryota > Metazoa > Chordata > Mammalia > Pilosa > Myrmecophagidae > Tamandua > Tamandua tetradactyla. Next base: position 53,849,928 of record NC_135338.1, on the reverse strand, counting down.
TTAGGAGAGCCCCTAGAGGGAGACAGTTTTGTTAGGTGTGGTGTGAGCGAGGAGAGCAAGGGAGGCATTTGGGGTGAGGGGACAGTACCCATGCAGGGGCTCCACCGAGTCTCCTCACAGTCCCATGCTGTGGCTTTTTTTCAGGCCTACCTCCCACCCTGTGCTTCACAGCCTCCAGAGCTCAGCCCAGCCTGGAGCCTGCATACTAGGCACCAGCCTGGGGTGCTGTGGAGGCGTGCTGGGCGTCTTGGTGGGTAGAGCATAAATCAAGCAGCAGCTGTTTAACCATCTGTGGCCCCACCCCCCAGGGCAGCCCCCACCCCCCAACCCATCAGAAACACTCCAGGAGCACAGAAGTTAAAATGGAAGACCCTGGCAGCAAGGACATCTGTAGACTGACAGTGCTGTTTACCCTTGACACACAGCGTCTGCCCAGTGTGGCACCTGCTGTGAGGGGTCTGCCTGGTTGGGGAACCTCCTCATGCTCGTGGGAAGGAATGTGGAGGCAGCCAGTCTAAATCCTCACCTGCTGCCTGCCAAGCTTTCCTAAGATTGGCACCCTTACTGGCACCTTCCTGCAGCTGCTTGCCTTTCCCTGTCTGTGGCCTGCCTGGCTCTGTGCCGGGGGGCGGCTCCCAGGCCCTGCAGCAGCCAGACCTGTGTTCACAGAGCCGTGCCCCCTTGCCAGTACCAGTCCTCACCTGCTGACCTGGTCCCTGCCCCTTTTCATCACCAAGGTTACTTTGCTGGTCAGTTCCGTCGGCTTTGCAGGATTGAAGGGTGAGTGGGATCATCTGTGTGATTCCATCAAAATAGGTCAGCTTGGGAGGAGGGAGCCCCTTTAGCTGTTCACAGGAGACTTAAGAGCTTGGGCTTAGGACTCATACAGACCTGGCTCTGTGCATTACCAGCTCTGTAGCTTGGGGCAAATCATCAACCCTCTCTGAGCTTTTGAAACTGGGGGTAGGGTAGGGTAGTTACTGTATAGGATGAGCAAGTTGGTAGAGCTGTTGCTAAGACCTGGCTTGGTGTGTTCAGCAAAGGGTGTCACTGAGCTGCTTCAGGACCCACTGCCCCGGAGCATTCTGGGTAATTGCAGAAGTCAGGGGGCGAGTCTGAATTTCAGGGCGCTCCCTCTCAGGAGGCCCCTCATGGACCCGGGGGTGCCTGGACCCTTAGTGTTGCGATTGGTGCCTTCGGGGAGTTGATACTCACCCCTCAGTCCAGCTGTCCAAGTCTGGCTTCAGGGCAGATGCGTGTACTTCTCCGCTGCCACCACCAGGATGCCTTCCCAAAAACTCCGTGGAGGGGCTTCTCTCCCCTGAGGGTCCAACGCTGACCTGAGCACTCATGGACATCCCAGGAGGGACCAGGTGTGTCGTGGGGGGCTATTAGCATGAGGAATGTGCCCCCTTGTGGGAACTCCCCCACAGGATGAGTCTGGACTGTAGCTCCTCTGTGATTTCAGGGTGTGCTGCGGGAGCAAGGGCGCAGATTCCACTGTGCCGGGCAGGAACGCGGGCTCTCTCATGGGGGCTTCGTCCATGTCCCAGCTGCCCCAGCCCTACCTCTGGAACCCCAGCCCCTGGTTCAGGCCCAGCCCAGGGCAGGTGCTTAGAGCTGGTCACATAGGAGAATGAAGGGGCCCTCCCTCAAACTGGGACTGGTTCTGCCAAGTCACTCCATTTCCTTTTTACATTCACAGAGCTGCTTGGTGTTTAAGCGCATGCCAAGCAAACTAGTTTTGACCCACAGTGGACTTTCTCTCTAAAAAACAAAACAGCTACAAAAAAACCCAACCACCCAACCAAAATCTCAGTGCATCCCTGGCCTCCCTGTGATGGCTGTCGTTATTTTACAGAGCAGGGAAATAACGCTGTGGCAGGGTGAGTCCCTTGTCCGAGCTTTTGCAGGAGTGCAGAAACTGGGATCCGAAGCCACATCAGACTCCAGAGCCACCTGTGGGCTTGCATCTTCTCCCAGCATGGCACTTTCATTCTTGACTGAAGGCTGGGGATCATTCCTGGGGGCATGTAGCCTCCTTTTTGTTTTTTCTGCGAGGCCTGGACACCTGTATCTGTCCCACTCCACGAGTGGCACGTGGAGTGTGGTTTCCACGAGGAGTAGCAGCCAGGTGCAGGCGGCAGCTGTCCAGGCCCTGTGGTCCCTGTTCGGCCAGCCCTGGGCATCTGGTTGCTCCTTCTGGGGCACTGTGGGCTGAGGGCTTAGCTGTGACCCCATCCCTGCCAGCCGACTTGAGTTTGCCACAGGCCGGCCCCCTTGCCCCATTGTCCATCGGCAGGCCCCAGGCAGACCAATCCTTGGCCAAAGTGGATCTTTTTTCTCCAGCTGCCCCTGTGCTCTTGCTACCTCAGTTCCCTACTGCAGAGCCAGGTGCCAGAAGCAGCTTGCACTGGACCCTCCAAGGGCATGTTCCTCCTTCTTGAGAGTCCGTATGGCTTGGTGATTTCTGGGGTCAAAGCTTGGTGTCAGGCAGACCTGGATCCCATTCTGGGCTCCATCACTTCCCAGCAGTCACTTCTCAGTTTCCTCACCTGTGAAAGGCGGATGATGATAAGGCCTCCATCAAAGGTATATTTTGAGGATGCCACCAGGTCACTCAAGTAAGATATTCAGAATGGGACCCAGCATATTGCCAAAGCTCAACAGGGGGCAGCTCTTGTCATTATATGGGCTTCAACACAGGGCCTCCCAACTCCTGATCCAAAGTCTTCTGCTTCCTATCTTCCCCTTCCCAGTCCTTGTGAAGGAGCCTCTAGAGACATCATGAGGGTTAAGTAGTGCACCGCCCCCAATTCCCCGATACAATATGAGCCATACTGAATAGCACTCCCTGGAGTTGTGCAGTGCACAGTCTGCTCAACCTAACATGGCAGACCTGATCAGTACAAGATTTCCAAATGCCCCCAGCAGGATGATCCCCACCCTGGCTTGAGACTCTTCTTAGGGAGAGGTTCGCGTCACAGGACCATGGTGTGCCCACATCTGAGGCTGGGCAGGGGTGGAACTCTGATGGAGCTCTCGGCCCCCTCTCTCCCCAGATGGCCATCGTGTTCAATCAGGAAGGCCTGAACGCCATCCAGCTGCCCTGCGTGGTCCAGAATTTCATCAACCATAACGCTGTCCTGTACAAGGTGTTTGTGGTCGGCGAGTCCCACACCGTGGTGCAGAGACCCTCACTCAAGAACTTCTCCGCCGGCACATCAGGTAACCAGGCCCCGCACCGTCTTGGGGCTGTCCTAGGCCCAGGGACATGACTGGGGTGTGGCATCAGCTGTCTGTCCCTCAGCACTTCCCCCTGCCTTCCCTGTGTTATTTCTGGAGGAAGTGGATAGGAAGATGTAAAGGTCCTTGGAGAATTAGTTTAAAAATCTGGTTCCACCTGATGTAGAAGGCACCTTCCATCAGAGCCACCATTGAACTTCTGGAAGCATCTGAAAGTTTCAGGTGCCTGTGAAGCTTTCTGTGGGACCTTGGCAGTGGTGAGACTCAGGGGGGTCTATGCAGGATTGGGCATAGTCACCCACCTGCCCAGGAGTGGAGGAGGAGAGGACGTCACATTTTTTGAGCTGGGCAGAATCCTGATTAATTTCTTGTGTCTCCCCCAGCTCGTCATACCCATTTTCCAAATGTGGACACTGAGGCTAAGTTACCTGCTGCTTCTGCAGCTGCTGAGGGGACTCAGTGCTCCGGCGGGGGTCAGCAGCCCTGGGCTGTAAGGACTTCCTAATCCTGGGACCCTTGGCCAGCCCAGAGTGGGTGCAGTCTCCCTGCCGGGCCTCCCTCCAGGGCTGAGAAGTTTGTCGGGATGGTGGTAGCTGGGCGTCCCTCAGATGCATCAGGAGGTATTATTTGCATGGCACTGCCATCATCTGGGGTCATTTAGGTGGGCCTCAAGAGGACAGCCTGCAGACCCCAGCTGAGGGACTTTCTGCCCAGAGCTTTCCTCCAACCAACTGCTTGCCCACATCACCAGGCCTGGCACCCCCCTTGGCCATTTCAAAAACTGACTCAAAGAATTGCCAAAGTTGGGGCTGCTCAAAAGAATGTTCTAATGGTTGTGAGGGCATCTCTAAGATAAGTTCCGGAAATCTCGAGCTTTCCACAAGGTGTCCTTGGAAGGACATTCGGTTGCCCTAGTGTGGTTTGTTCACACACGTTGTACATTTATCTCTACGAGAGAAACTCGCCAGTGCTGGATGCCTTGAGACCCCCAGGCTGTTCATCTCCATCTGAGTCAGCAGGTATATCTTCTTGAAACCTCTCCTCCGGGGGCTTGCTGTCACCATCCACACCTTGGGGCTTTAAAAAAAATGCTTGAATTAAGTTCATCTGTTCTCATCTTCCCCTCTCGGATGTTCTTCCCCTGGATGACATTTTTCTTGCCATTAACACAGTACAGAGAGCTGACAGCTTGGAAACGTGCATCTATTTTCACTTTCCTTCTGAGTGCAGGCAGCCCTCCTAGCCAGGCCTGGGGCTCCAGGACTCAAGGCTGAGTTTTCCGGGTTCAGGATCCCCATCCTTGCACTGGTCCCACTGGCAACTGGCATGGTGGGGCAGTCTCGGGGAAAGAGAGCAGGCACATGTCTGGAGGACTCTTTTTGTATGAACTGTGGGGAAGCAGGAGGCATTCTTACTAAACTGAGTAACTTTCAGTGTATTTGTTTTTATCCGTCCCTCCAAGCGGACTCTGGGTCCCTGTCTTCAGGGCACCATGCCAGGGAGCTGGTGTGAGTTTTGTCTCATCGCTTACACGCCCTCTGACCTAGTGGGAAGCATAATATGGCACCTGCTTTTTAAGCTGGACTAACTGACACGGCAGCCTTGGAGGCTGTGATCTCTTTCCCAGGCCCCACCTGGACCTTCTGCTTCCCATTGCCTGGTGTGGTCAGTTCCACAGCTTCCCATGTCCATGCAGGACATGGTGGCTCCTCCTTCGTGGGAGTTTTCTAGACCTGGATGGACACAAGGACAGAAATCTTCCATAACAACTGTTTTCTTTTGATTCCAAGTGCATGGCTTTTGTTCTGTTTTGTTACATCTGTGTGTCTTACAACCAGTGGCCTCTTGCCTTTGCTGTTGAATGGAAACCATGGAACCGAAGTCACGTTCTTACAGAGAAGAGTATATTTGCTTATGCTAGTCACGAAGAGCATTTGGTATTCTCTGCCTGTGCTTTAAATTCTTGGGGGAGGTGTCTTCCCTCCCTCACCCCGGGTAAGGGTTGAGCTGAGCTGGTTTCTTTGCCCTTCCTTTCTGTCTAGCAGGCTTATTTTTCACTGACCTTCATTCCAAGGATGCAGCCCCTTGGGCTCCCAGCTTTAAGTAGGGGTCCTCTATGATGCTTTTCATCTTGAGGCTTTTTTTTCCCCCTTAGGGGTACCTAATAGAAGGGTACTTCTCACAGTGCAGAGCAGTGGTCAGCAAGTTTTCTACAAAGGACCAGATGGTAAATATTTTTGGTTCCATCACACTATTCAATGCAACAAAGCAGTTGGAGACATTATGTCAACAAATGGGCATGGCTGTGTTCCATTACGACTTTATTTACTAAAACCATTTATTTACAAATTGTAGACAGTAGTTTGTAAACCCTGATCTAGCACATCTTAGAGCCTATGAAATAAGGCATTTATTGAACCAACCGTGTGCCCAGCCTTGTGTGAGGTTCTGGGAATCCCATGGGGAGCAAGATAATGATCTGAGCTTCTTGCCCTCGTGAGTTTATGTTCTAGTGGGAGAAACAGCAGACAAGGAAATAGCCAATAGAAGGGTTAGTTGCAGCCTGAGCTAAGGGGCTCCAGAGGAAATGGAGTGGGTCCCTGGGAGCCACTCAGAAAAGCGAGCCACACTGACTCCCTGGGAGAACAGGCAGAAGCTTGGGCCACCCTCTGCAGCACTATGACATCGCCCTTCTTCAAGAGGGAAACCCAGAGAGAGAGAGAAAAAGCAAACGAGGCTAAAGGCAGTGTGGCCTCTGGCTTTCAGCTCATGTCTGCACTGCTGAGTTGCTGGATCTTTTGGGAGCTGATAATCTTGGCACTTCTTCTTTGAACCTGTTTTGCAAGTGGTCCTTTGTAGTGGGACCTACAAAGGTAAACACTTACTCTTTTTGTTGTGCTCCTTCCCCCATACTCCCCTGCAGGAAGATGGTGGTAGTTCTCCCCCTGAGCTTTATGTGTCTCGGCCCTAGTCTGGGGAGCAGAGAATGGATGGGCCCCTGAAAGCCAGGGCACTTCTGTGCTCCAGGCCTGGCCATGGTCTCTCTGGGAGCAGGGACTGGCCAGGCCTGTTGGTGTGCCTCAGAGGATACTGGGGATCATCCAAGGAGTTGGGTACCAGGGAACCTGTGACCAAGCCTCTTTCCTGGAGCTCTGACCCTTTTCACCACCTTATCTTCCCAAAGTCTCTTGGATCACCGGGAGAGGCTGGAAGCTATCCCTGCTATCTGCTCAGACACATGAGAAAAGTGCTGAGCCCAGGATGTCTTCTCACTGCCCTGCTGAGCTATCCTCTGACCAGAGCTCCCCATGACAGAGTTATCTGAGGGGGAGAAAGCAGTCCCTTTTGGAATGGTCCAGACTTTTGTCCTTCTTGCTCCAATAAGCTGTTGGGTGACGTGGCTGTCCAATTTTGTGGGCCTTTGTTAGACCCCTCTGTGTCCCAGTTCGTTCCCTTCCTTCCTCTAGTCTGGCACCCCTGGTGTTTGCCCTGTGGCATCTGTAGGTTTCCCAGCCTCCCTGAACTTGGCTGTGTCTACCTGCCTCCTGAAGTCCTGCCATGGTGGCCCTGCCCCTCCCCTCAGGCCTGTTCTGCCTAAAGGACCTGAAAGAGTATGAGAGGGAAGGTGCCCTGAGTTGGTGGGGCTGGGCCTGCAGGAGACCACCATGACCTGCCAGCTCCGTGGACTCTGCTTTGACCTCTCACCTGGGACTGCCTCTTCCTGGCCAGCAACCACTTTGCACAAGCCCTGCAGGGTTTTTATTTTCCCCAGGCTCCTCCCCAGGACCGTCTCTCGTGCCCCCTGTCTGGACTGGCTCTGGTCGGAGCGGGAGGACTGTCAGGCACACCGGGGCAGCGGGTGGCCTGTGTGCCCCTCTAGCGGGAAAGAAGCCAGGTACATCTCAGCGCCTGCCTGCCCGGCCTCCGCCCAAATCACCTCCTGATGCATGATTGTCGCGGCGCCGTGGAGCCCTTGAGCTATGGGTGGTGGGAGTTGGGGGGAGGGTAACTGGAGAGAGAGCCACCCACAGCTTGGCTCCAGCCCACCATGGTGTTCCACCCGCACCCTTCCTGTTCTTGTGCTCAGGGGCCTTGGTCCCAGGGATGGCCAGTGGCCGCCCTGGAAGGATCCATGCACAGCCTGCTGGACTGCTCGGAGGCTCACTGCCGGGAGCATGTGTCGACCTTGGGGAGGCAATGGACTGGTGATGGACTAGATAGCCTTTCCCGTAACTCAGGCCCTGGGGCGCCAGGATTTTGTGATTCATGCATTCTCATCCCATGCTCCCAAGTGCTTGAGAGCAGGTTTCTGTCCGATCGCCTGGCTGGCCATGCTTTGTCCTCCCGAGGTCATTTCTGCTGTGGGATGGGCAAGCGCACGGTCTCCTTCTTGCTGTCATTCCTCTTGGGGTAGGTTGGCCCCTCCAGGTGCCCCCCAAGAGGTGTGATTTGAGGGCAGCCTGCAGTATGGGATGGGGGCGGTGGGGGGCGGTGGGAGGTGCAGGGTCCTCAGAGCCTACGGCAACTTCCAAAAGAAGTACGTCATTCTCTGGGCTTTCTTGGATGGGTCCCATGGAAGGCCCTGTGCTGATTCCCTATCTTCCTCCCTACACAGCTGGGGAACAGTAGAGCTCTGCATTTGAAGTGCTCACTTGGCAAATGGCAACCTGGCCACTTCTCCATAGCATGTCCTCGAGTGCTGCCCCAAAAGAGAGTTCCGTGGGCCAGTGCTGGGAAGGGTGGGGCGTGTGGGGTGGGGAGAACATATAGACCTCTCTACTCTGGGCATTCTAGGGCCTCTGATATTTAGGTATGCAGCCTTTCTCACTTACTTAGCTCCCCTCTTCCCCCATTAGTCTGCTTTTTGGTGACATCCATAAGACATGCTTTGGGAACGGGCCTTGGGTATTCAGGAAATCAGGCTCCATACTGTCAGATGGTAGTGGAGGGAGGCTTGTAAAGCCTATCATCTTGATATGGGAAGAAAGAACAAAACAGAGGTTCTGATGGGGCCCAGTTCATTGTGGAGTAGACCGAACTGGCCTTCAGCTAGCCAGAGTCCTCGCTGGCCACTGATGGCTCCCTTGAGCCCACTGCCCATGGCTGGAGTGGCACTGCCCCCTGGTGGTGGGTGGCAGAGCTGCTTCCCTGCCCTGAGGTTCACAGGCGCCTTCCTCTCTTTGTCTCCTTCAGACCGCGAATCCATCTTCTTCAATAGCCACAACGTGTCCAAGCCGGAGTCATCCTCAGTCCTGACCGCGGTATGTACCCCGCTTGCCCAGGAGCTTTGCCCTGTGCCAGGACCTCCTGTCTTTTGCTCCTGGCAGCCGGCACAGCTGCACCTGGGCATGCATCTGAGGGGTGGGCTCTCTGGGGCTCAGGGGAAGATGTGCTGTCCCTGGGTCATTCGGTGGGAAGATTTTCTGACTTCTCCCCATGTGGAGATTGCAGGCCTGCTTTCTTGTCTGCCTTTACTCTGATTTAAAACAAGCGCAGGGGGACCAACATCATCTCAGCTTTTCCTTTTATTTCCTTGTCCTCCTGGTTCAGTAAGAACCGCCCCCCCAAACCGCTCCACCCAGCTCAGTGGTACTAAGAATGATGGCAGGCATTCAGCACAGGTTGCTGTGTGCCAGGCTTCATACCAGCTGCCCAGTGACGCCTCCACCTGTCCTCCTACAGCCTTGCAGAGGAGGGACAAGCATCACCATCTTCCCCAGGAGGGGAGCTGGTGCTCAGAGAGGCCAAGTGACTGGTCCAGGTCCACACAGCAGTTCACACGGTGACAGGGCAGGGATTTGACCCCAGATCTGGCTGATGCCAAAGCTGGCTTTTCCAGGAATTGGAGGATTTCTCACCTTGCTGCTGATTCCTGGGACAACCGTCTGCCAACAGAAATCACTGAGAGACCCTTGAGCTTTTTCTCAAGAGCAGTGAGCACTTGTCCTGAATGCAGAGTCCTCTGCAGAGTCTCCTGTGCCCCAGGATCCCATCAGCCCTGGTTATCTGGGGAGGGTGCCAGGTCCTCACTATCCTTTGGCTGGTCTCACTAACAAGAGCTGCAGCCGACCCCCATGCCACCGGCCTCACCCTCTCTATCCCTGTCCACCCCACAGTACTGGATTCACTCTCTGTCCATAGCCACCCCCTAGCCTCACCCCCTCCATCCCTTTTGACCTTACCCCCGGCCTCACTCCCTCCAATCTTGTCCACCCCTACCCCCCACACCCACTCTTAGCTTCACCTTATGTTCCTGATCCTGGAGCCCAGGTAGCCTGTCCCTTCCTAGCTTCTGTTTAGTTCTGTTCTTTGGAGAGGCTGACTGTGCACTGAGGACTCAACAGAGCCCAGGCAGGGACCTACAAGGAGCACCCCCGTCCTCAAGATGTTAGTAGATGTTCCTTGGAACAACCTCCTTGGAAGAGGGAGCTTTGGGAACACCTGGATCCTCATAACTTTTTTTTGCTGCAGACCTCTTGGTGCCTGGCTGTGCACATTACAAGATGTGAACGGGTGTTCAGTGTAAGAGGAAGCTTTGTGGTCTTCTAGGCTACAGAAACTTTAGACCAGCCCAGGTGAACAGGGTTTATTCCTGTGAGACATCTCAGAGCCCGGATTGGCCATGTGTCCTGTGACCCCGAGAGTGGGTGGTGGGGACTCAGCATTCCTCAGACCGACCAGCTGGCCCCTGGGGGCTCTCTCTGCCAGCTCCTCACCCCGTGCAGGCTGGTGGCCATCTGAGGCTATTAGCTGATGCCAGGAGGGCCACTGAGGGGCAGGACACACGACTGACCACCCAGAGCCACCTTCTTGGGTACCTCTCAACTACTCGGCCTCAGTTTCCCCATCTGTGACATGGGGTGGGTTCAGCCTGAAGACATGCAGGTCCTTCCCTGCCAACCCCAGTTTTTCCTTCAGAGCATGACCGCTGTTTAGGAATCCCCTGAGACCAACAACATTTAAAAATAGAAAGGAAGATGCAATCAACCATCACCCTTTCCATATGGGCACGAGCCCATCTGCATGCCCGCAGCCCCTGGTGAAGGGGTCAGCCTGATGCATACGGCCCCATCCCTGCTCTGGGCATCCTGGACCTGCTCTGTGCTTGCCGCCCTGTGCTCTCCAGGGTTTCCTTGGGTCCCTTTTGACCTCCCTAGGAGGCCTGTGCATGAAGCCCTGCCCTGGCCTTGTAGTCCCGCATGCCCCCAAGGGTGGGCCTAGTCCTCCCACCCAACTTCCCGTCCCCAACTCCTTTTTAGCTTGTGAGAGCCGCTGTCAGGTGGTGGGTGCGGCCTGTCCCCTCCTCCTCATCCTGCCCCATAGGACAGTCGGGAGAGCCCCTCACCCTGTGGGAAGCACCCATGATGGTGCCTGGCCCGCAGGAAGTGGCAGCTGGGAAACAGGTGGCGAGGCAACCAGGCCGACCCCCACGGGCACCACCTCAGGTCCTCTATCCCCTCCCTGTTTTCCCAAATGTCATTGAGTTGTTATTGTCTAGGATCCATGGGCAGGCTTTCCTTGCCTGGACCTCGTCCTAGGTGAATGTTTGGTTTCAGATCACGAAATGGTTCTAGAAGGATCTCTGAGATTCCTTAGCTGGGTGGAGGAAGAGTTTTATAAACAGTGGGTGGGAGGGGTCTCCCTCTGCAGCAGCCCCGGCCCCCTTGCTGCCAGGCCCAGCCGCCAGCCTTAATCATGATCTGCCTTGACCCTCGCCACGATCCCATGGCACAAGTGTTTTTATTACCTATTTATTTGCATGAACAAACAAGGCCCAGGAGGAAGAAGTGTCAGCTCAGAACGTACAGCGGGAAATGGGTAGCTCCGGCCTGGTTCTCTGATGTGGCTGTGAGACCAGACCTGGGAAGCCTCTTGCAGCAGCTGAACTGGCCCCACGGGGAAGAGAGACTGGGAGGGTCTCCAGAGCTGAGGATCCTGGAGTAACCAGTCCCCTGACAGCCAGGCTGGCACCCTTCTGGGCTGAGAAGCCCAGGCAGAGGGACCAGGACACGGGGGCCACCAGTTCTGCAGAGTCGGCTGGGGTGGCTTTGGCAGCAGGTGTGCTGGGGTAAAGGCTGTTTGTCCTTGGGGCCCAGGGCTCTGTCCCCAGCCCCCTGACCCAGCTTCACCTGTGTTGTTTAATTGAGTTGTAATTCATGTAACATAAAATTAATCATTTTAAAGTGAAAAAGTCCTGTGGCATTTAATATATTCACAATGCTGGGTAGTCACCACCTCTCCCTGGTTCTAAAACATTTTCATCACAAGATACCCCATAGCCTTTAACTAGTCACTCCCCATTTCCCTCCCACAGCCCTTGATAACCACCACTCTGAATTTACCTTTTCTGAACATTTCATATAAATGAAACCTACGGTATCTGGCCTTTTGTGTCTGGCTTATTTAACTTGTTGTAATGTTTTCAGGGTTCATCTATGTTGTCACGTGTATCTGAACTTCACTCCTTTTTATGGCTGAATAATATTCCACTCTAGTGCTGGGCTACCCTTTGTCTCTCCACTCGTCTGTTGATGGTTCCTTGGGTTGTGTCCACCTTTTAGCAGTTGTAACTAATGCTGCCATGGACGCTTGTGTACAAATTGCTGGTTGAGTCCCTGATTTCAGTTTTCTTTCTTAGATACCTAGGGGAGGGATTGCTGAGTCATGTGCTAGTTGTACGATTTTGACCCAGCTTCACCTCGACTTCTGGTGCATTGGCTACCCCATTCTCCTCTGGTTCCCAAACCCACCCCCGTACCCCAGGACTCCAGTGTTTATTGAGTGCCACGTGTAAATTCTCTTCTGCTGATGGAGAGATGATGTGATGCCCTCCCTGCCTCGGGATTCAGATCCCACAGCCCCTTTCTGCAGGGCGTGTACTTCCTCTGCCCCACCGGTAGTCTCGTCACTCCTCCCAGAAGTCGAGGGTGGAGGTATGATTAGTCCTTCTCAGAGATGAGGGAACTGAGGCCCAGAGGCCAGCTGCTTCCCCTTGAGTCAGACATCACCGCAGGATTGAATTCAGACCACTTGACCTCCAGAGTCCAATCCAGTCCATTCCCCTCCTGCTTGGAGACTCTAGGATGTGTGCTGGTCCCAGGACAGCCGCGCCTTGTGCGGAGAAGGAAGGGACAGGGGTGGGCTCCAGGGCAGGGGAGGACCTATGGACTGCGGGCACCCAGCCCCATGGAAGCTTCCTAGCAGCTGGACTCAGGCCCCGAGAGGCAAGTGGGAGCAGCAGAGCAGCTTCCTCTGGGGCACCTGGGAAGGGAGTGAGTTTGGGGTCAGCCACTTGCTGTGAAGGGGAGGTCAGTGTGCCCAGCCCCCGAGGCTGAGGGCAGGGAAAACCCTAGAGGCGATGGGGTTGGGTGGGTGACATTGAGGAAAGCTGCCTCCATCTTCCCCCACCGCCATCCTGATTGGGTCCCAGCCGCACATAAGGCTTTCCAGCACATTCTTGTGCCTACACTATTGTTTCTGCCGTGCCCTCGTCTGGGCACCTCTTGTGTTCTGTCCTCTGCCCAGACCCTCCCGTTTTCAAGGTCTAGCTCAACTGTCCCTGCCCCACGCTGTCTTCCCAGGTTCAGGAGAGCTTTCCCGGGCCCTTCCTCCCTACTAGGAGGGCATTAGAGGCCGAAAGCCCCGAGTCCACATCCAGGCTGGGAATCCTGCGCTCTGTGGCTCTGGCCCACCCGCCTCCAGGCTTGTTGTGACCCTTTCAGGCATCCAGCACTTTCCATGGTTGGTCTCGCTCTCCTGCCCCCACCCACCCACACACACCGCGGCCTGATTCCGTGTTTGTGTCGCAGCTGGACAAGATCGAGGGCGTGTTTGAGCGGCCGAGCGACGAGGTCATCCGTGAGCTGTCCCGGGCCCTGCGGCAGGCACTGGGCGTGTCGCTCTTCGGCATCGATATCATCATCAACAACCAGACGGGGCAGCACGCCGTCATCGACATCAACGCCTTCCCAGGTGAGGGCTGCCCGGCCCCCGCGGGCGGTGGGTCTGGGCATGTTGCCGTCCCTGCCCGGCCTCAGTTCCCCTGGAACCGTGCACGTTGGGCCCAGGGAGCGTGCCCGGCGCTCGGAGGCTGCAGGCCACAGGCCGCAGCGAGCTCAAGCTCTCCACCATCCCCTAGCGCTGTCCAAAGTCATGTCTGCTGGTCAGATCTCAGCCCTTGTAGATCAGAAGTGCTGAGAGGGCATTGGAGAGAATAGACCCCCCATGCTGCCCCTAGATTCTACATAGGGAAGCTGAGGCCCTAGAGCAGAAGAAACCATCCAAGGACTCCCAGCAGGTAGACAGCAGGGCCCAAGGCCCCCAGGCCTCTGCTCCTTTGGCTGCCCTGAGCCACAATGCCATGAGCAGGACTTGAGAGGGTCCCCGGGGCTGAAGTTTCTTCTCCCTGCTCTCTGCTGGGGCCATGGGGCAGGAGCCACACACTAGGCCCCTAGAAACCTGCTGGCACAAAGCCAGGCTCTCTGTGTACCCCGCGGATCTCCACTCAGTGACAGACTCAGTGGGAGCCCACCGAGACAGGCCCTGAGGGCTGCAGTGCTGCTGGCTGAGAGCCCAGAAGCCACCCCTGGGCAGTGGCCAGAAGCCCTCTGCTGATGCACGCACCCAGAAGCATGTACATGCACGCAGACATGGCGACACACGCAGACATGACCTTGGGGGGTACATTTACTTATTTATTACTTTTATTGAAAAGCCCCCAGTTGAATTGTAAGCACCCGAGGGAAGCACCTAGTACCTGGTTCCGGGTGCTCAGGACCTTTGTGTCTTATTGGCCAACCACATGCACACGCGCACACACACACACACACACACACACACACACACACACACACAGGACCTTTGTGTCTTATTGGCCAACCACATGCACACGCGCGCACACACACACACACACACACACACACACACACACACACACCAGGTAGGATTGTGGACACATATCAACAGCCGGTGGAAGACCAGCACCTTCCAGGTTTCCTTCTTCTTCCTGCTCTTTTCCCTCTTTCCACTACTCTGGGGAGGCAGGCTCCATCTGGTAGGCAAAAAAAACAAGCCCTGAGACTCTGGAAAATCTGAGTCAGGGCACATGTGAATCGTAAATATGGCTCTAAGGTGTGTCAGGAGACCTGCGTTTCCCAGGGGTAGGCGAGTGGCTGTGAGTCTGGAGCCCCAGGCCAGGGCCCAGTGCCGCGTTCCGGGGGTGTCAGCCCAGGCCCTGCATGCACTGCTGTCCCTGACCAATCCCCCCTCCACCCAGGGTCGCGGCGGGGGTGGGTCTGCCCAGACCCAGACAGCACTCCCCAAGCTGCTCAGAGTTCTCAGTGCCCCTTCCCCACCCCCAGCATTTGCTGAATGTCTGGTCTCCCTTGGCAGTCATGGGGGCTGTCTTTTTTGGTGTGGTTTTTGAAATATATATTAAGTGATATAACTGATAGCTGAAATTCAATGCCAGTTTCTTTTCTGACCTCTTTTGTGATGTAAACATAATATATTTATGGCCTACAGTGTTTCAAGTGAGAGGCTCAATCTTGCTTTTGCTGAAAGGGCATCTTGTCTGCCCCATGCTGGGTCCCTCAGTCTGCCCCCAGCTCCCTGGCAAACATGTTTCTTTAGAAACAAGACAGTGCATGGCTTGGGGATGGCAGGGCCTGGGCATGCCCCACGGCGGGGGGGGGGGGAGCTCTGGGGTTGTCCTGTCTCCTGTGCCCTCAGGGCCTGTCCTCCCCTTATGTCCGGGTGCTTTCGGGACAGAGCGCTGTCACGTGGTTGCCTTCTTGTCCATAACAATGCCGCATAGCGGAAGTTAGGGTTAGGATTAGATTACTGGACCTTATCTGCATTTCCCAGATGAAGAAACAGGCTCAGAAGGAGCAGGTGGTTTATCAAGGGCGATCCCTGCTCTGTCACCCGAGCCCTATCTTCACTCTGTCCCTTCTGCTTTTCTTTTTTGGCCTCAAAGCAGATCCTCCTCGCCCCCTGCACACGCAGGGCCCTTAACCATGATGGTGCAGGGGTTATGACGTCCTCAGCCGGCATCTACTAGGTGTGAGCTTCCCACTCCTCCATCCTGCCTTCCTGGATTGTCCTCGATCACAGATGAGTGACTTGACCCCCTCTTGGCAGGGTCGAGGAGGGGCCTGGCTTTAAATCAGAGGGACCCCAGAACACAGCCTGTGCACTCTCCCACTCTGCCACTCCACTCCAGGGTGGTAGTCCCTTCATTCTTTTCTTGATTCTTGCCTTTTTTTAAGTACCTGCTGTGAGCACTGCATGCTCAGCGTGTGTAAAAACTTTCAGGAAAAGATTCCTGTCCTCCAGGAGCTCAGCACCATGCCAAAGGGACTGTGCTTGCCACGCAGGACGTATATGGGAGGTGCTGGCTGGTGAGGGGTAAACCCTTGAGCAAGGGGAATGGGGACCAGATGCCACGCGGCCGGTGGGCACCTGGGCGGGTGCTGTGCACACCTCCCCCTGCTCCCCAGACCCTGTGTCCGTAGCAGTGAGTCGCCTTGATTCACAGCCCAGGAAACAGGCATGGAGGCGGCCCCCAGCTCCCCCACTCACCGGGATCTCTGTAGAGGTCACCACAGGCTGAGCTGTTCCGGACAAAGGCTGTCGTGGTGGAAGTTCTAGAAGGAGGGAGGAACGGATAGGATGGTGGTGGTGGGAGGGTGGGAAGCTCTGCACTAACCACTCTGCCCTGCCTGCCACCCATGGCCCCGGGGCCAGGAGAAACCCCAGTCCTGGGGCAGGTGCACCCACTAGCACCCTACAGTGTTTCAGGGGCCATCAGGACTAAAGGGAAGGTTCAGATCCTGCCTCTGCCATGTGTGAACTTTGGGATTTTAGGCCTCTCTGATCCTCTGTGTCAGAGATTCTTGCAAGGTCAGCTAGCAGGAGTTGAGCCCAAGTCTGCCTCCGCCCAGCACAGAGCTGTGCGTCCTGACGCGGGTCCTGAGCGTTTGGAGGAGGGGTGGTCACTGAGCTGGAGCTCGGCCGGGAAGCTTCCGGGGAATGAAGGGAGAGGCCGGACATTGAGCTGTGGGAGGCGCCGTTTATGATGATGCTGGTCTGGAAAGGGTGTGGGTGAGGGCGCCTGATGCTCAGGGAAGGCCCGAGGGGAGAACATGTGGACCCAGGGGCCCCAGGGTGGAGGAGGATCCAGTATCCAGGCAGCAGCTGCTCCCAAGTCTCTCTCCAGCTTAATCTGCCAGCCTTGGCCGAGGAGCCCTGAATCCTCTGTGGGCGTGGGTATCCAGCTGTGCCTGGCCAGAGGGCCCTGCATATTGGCCTCAGGAGGCCAGCATGGTCTCAGCCACCCCTGTTACAGACACCCCCAGGCCCAGCACCTCCTTTTGTTCACCTAACAACCTGTGTGGAAAGGATTGGTCCAGGGTCACATGGCTAGCAGGCAGTGGGGGTGCGGTTGGAGCCCATCCCATTGCTTCAAGAGCTCAGTCCTTGCCTCTGCTTTTGCAGGATGGCTTGGTGAGCTCCTGAACTTGGCAGAGACTCAGTTTGGGGGCTGAGGAAAGGGTGTCTGTCTGATACTAGTTCACAGCTCCACCCTCCCCAGGCCAGCTGAGAGCCCTGGCAGTGATTTGGGGGGGACCAGCACGGGGCCTTTCTGGCCCCTGGCTGTGCTCGCAGACCTAAAAGGGCCTCTCTTCTCTCCAGCCTCTGAGGGTTTGGCCTTGCTTCCACACTGCCCAGGAAGCTCACACACACACATATCCTGCACACGCACGTACACACACCTGCTCAGTTCTCTTGGCCTTTGCTGAGGACAGCAGGGCTTTGCGGTTGCTGAGGGAACAGCCCAAGGCTCCCAGGTGTTGACGGAACAGTGCTGTTGACCTGAGATGGCTCCCAGCTGTCCTCCCCTGCCTGCATCTCTACCCTGGACACACAGCACCATGCCTGTTAGTGGCCTTCAATGGCCTGGGCTCTGCCAACCCTGGGACCTCTGACCAGGCCTCTCCCATTCTCCAGGCACTGACCACTCTGCCCTGCCCACCACCTGCAGCCCCAGGGCCAGGAGAAGCTCCAGAGTCCTCGGACAGATGCATCTTCTAGTATTCTGTATAGTATCAGGGCCCAGACGGGACCAAAAGGAGGGTTTAAATCCTGGCTCTGCCATGTGTGAACTTTGGGACTTGAGGCCTCTCTCACCCTCAGTGTCTTCGTCTATAAATGAGGATAATCCCAGGCCCCATTCCTAGGGGGTGCAAAGACTCAGTGAGCTGAGGAGTGGGAAGCTTGCAGCCCTGTGGCTACACATCATAAGTGTCCAGTGAGTGCCAGCCAGTGATGACATCACCACCTTCATCATCACAGTTCCCAGCCACGCATCCACCTGTTAATGGTTCTGTGTCTTTGAGGCCACTTACTTCACTCTCTGCACCTTTTTCCTCATCTGTAAAATGGCACAAGGGCTCATAGAAGTCATGAGGGACTGTTGTGTGATGTGTGCACAGTGCTGGCCCAGGGTGGCAGTTTTAGCCATTTGGTTTTTATCATGATAGCCATTTGGGTTTTGTCATGTGTACCCACTTCCCCTTCTCAGCCTTGGGCTTTGTCATAATTAAGCAGCCTTTTGAGGAATATGTAAGCATGTGAGCAAATGAGCACATCCCACCTGGCTGCCACCAGCACCCCTCAAAGAGGCTGTCTTACAAAGGATGCCCATTCTCAAACCTTTGTGCCCGACAGCTGAAATGGCCATTCGGGAGAACGTGCGAAGGGTTCCAGTGACCCCTTGGCACAGGCCCAGTCTCGGTCATGGCAGTGACAGCTGCCAGGGGGGCGGGAAGGGGGGTTGGTGGGACTGTGTCTGGGGTCCCTCCCAAAGCCAGCTGGCCCTGCCATAGTTCTTTTTCAAGGGCACACATCCTGCCCATCACTGTTCCTGAGGCTGTGTGCCTGGTTTGTATCCCTCCAAACTTGTGCGGGCAGGTGGGAGGCGTCTGTCCCCAGTTCTGCTGGGAGTCAGCAGAATCTCTGCCCTAGATCCGAAGCCTGCCAGGCAGCTCCAGGGGATTTGTTTGCTGACTTGCTTGCTTCCTCTGGGTTGGGAAGCGTGTGCCCTGGCACACCCGGTGGTTTCTGCCCGAGAGAATCCAGGGCCCCGCACCGCTAAGGGGAGTGGGTGAGGAGTGCGGTTGAGCCTTGGCATAGGGGTTCGCTTTCTTGACAATGGCTAGAGTTTCTTAGCCTGTCCCTTGACTTGGGTCATCGAGCGTGGGGCTTAAAGGGCCTCACCTGCAGGTGTCTGGGGGCTGATCCCAGTGTGCCCCCCCCACACACACACACATTCAGCCACTTGGCACAAAAGCTACAAATGCCCTCCACCTTGAGAGTTGGTGTCCTCTGTTCACAGATGAAGAAACTGAGGCTCAGGGTGGAAGCAGTGAGCCAGGAAGCAGGTCTGAAGCCAGACTCAGCTAGCTTAGTATGTCGAGGGGCCGTGTGTTGTTCAGAGCCTGAGGAGCAGGCTTTGACCCTGTCATCTCCCGCTGTGCCCTGTGCCCTGCATGGGGACATCTTACCACCTTGAGTTGGGTGAGGGTCTAAGTGAGCCATTGAGGCTGTGCCCGAGGGTGATGGGGGGTGACAGGGTGCTTCCCCATCAGCTCAAGTGGAACAGCTTCTCACCCCCGCCCCCCCATGGGCAGCTATAGGCTCTTTAGAGCCAGATGTGCCTGGTGTTGCGTCCAAATGCATCATGTTGGTGCGTCTGTCTTACCTGCCTAGCCTCGGTCGTCCCTGGAAGCAGAGTGGGAGCGACACCCACCCCTTGGGTCCTGTGAACCAGCCTGCGTGTTGTGGGGGAGCCTCCAGCCCGGTCGGCCCCCTGCCCTTCTCTCCACCTACCCCCGGCCCTCACTGCCCCAGCCTGTCTGCCGTCCTGACTGATGAGCCGTGTCTGTCTGTCTCCCCTCTTCCCAGGCTACGAGGGTGTGAGCGAGTTCTTCACAGACCTCCTGAATCACATCGCCACCGTCCTGCAGGGCCAGAGCGCCAGCACGGCAGCCACCGCAGCCGCAGGGGGTGTGGCCCCGCTGCGGCACAGCAAGCTCCTGGCAGAGCAGGCGGGCAGCCTGGCGGGCGAGCGGACGTGCAGCGCCAGCCCCGGCTGCTGCAGCAGCATGATGGGCCAGGAGGCCGCCTGGACGGCAGAGGCGGGCGCGGGCGGCACGGGCAGCACCGCCAAGCTGCCACACCAGAGACTCGGCTGCACGGCCACCGTGTCGCCCAGCTTCCAGCAGCATTGTGTGGCCTCCCTGGCCACCAAGGCCTCCTCCCAGTAGCCATGGAGCAGGACCCAGAGGGCGGCGCAGGGCACATCCGCCGGGCAAGCAGCTCCCAGCAGTGACAGCTACTACTAAGAACCCCCAGTGATCTGATTCTTCCTTTTCTTTTTCCAGTTTTTAACCTGATTTCCTGGTGTCATGATCTAAATGAGGGGTGGGAAAGGTGGGAAGGAACACCAAGTGGTCCAGCCTTGCGGAAAAGGGACATCCTGCCTGTTTTCCTCTCTGCAGACCTCTTTACTGAGTTTACACATGCTCGTGTTTTCAACACTAGGCCTGAATGTGAGGTGGGGCCCCTGTGTGCGTGCGTGTGTGTTTGTGTGTGTGTGTGGCTGTGGCCATGTGTGTGTACATGTATGCATTGTGTCTGTCCGTGTCCATGACTGCTGGGGACCAGCCATCTGCCTGGGGCCAGGCTGTCGATGGCTGAACAGAGGGAGTGAACGGTTCCTCCTTCTCCCCCCGCCCCCAAGCCCCCCACGCCCAGACCAACTCGTCCACATGCTTCCTGCTGCTGGGCCCCTCTGGAGCTCTGTGAGAGCGTGCCTGACAGCCTCACCAGGTTTGCAGCTGCCCCTTCCCAAAAGCATGGTCCAGAGGACTCAGGGGGCCGCAGTGACTGTTTCTAAGAGCTGTGAGGGTCTCCACGTCATCCTCGTGGGCTTCCATGCAAGGGCTCTGGCCTGTGGTCTGCTCACTTCTCTGATCTGCCAAGCACCCCCTTATGGAAGGGAAGGGAAAGGAAAGAAAACTTGCCAAGGTCTCGGGCTGGCTGCACTCTGCACGGCTTGCTCCCTGGGTATCCCCGGTCAGGCTGGGCCCCTCGACACGTCCCTTAAAGCTCTACTTGGAGAGTCCCCTTCCCCTGACCTGGAGTGCACCACTCCACTGACCTGGGGAGGAGGCTGCTGGCTGGGATGCCCCGGGCTGATCCCACACTGCGGGTTTGTGGTGTGACTTTGGGTAGATGGCTCTGAGAGCCTTGGCACCTCCACCACCTCATCCAGAGAGGGCAGGTGAGACCAGAGAACCCCAAAAGGCTGGCTTAATTCTCTACAACCTGCCATGCAGCCTGCCTGTAGAATCTACCTGACTGAGGGCAGGTATGGGGAGCCTCTGCTTGGCATATCAAAGACAGGGGACCCTCTACCCAGGTGAGAGGAGGCCGCCCTTAGACCCAGGCATGCGGATCTGCTCACCTCCCAGCCCCACCTTATCCCATCCACATCTCCTATGTTCGTGCCCAGGCACTCTGCAAGCCCACAACACTACGGCAGCCAGGTTAGGTGGGAGTTGTGGCCCCAGAGGGGAGAGAAAACCTGCCCCCACCTCCCTGATAACTCACCCCATCCCTGTTGGCAGCAGACCAGCGACTGTTAGAGGCGGGACCCAGGTAATCTCAGGCCCCTCTGCAGAAGGAGAAGCGAGCGAGTGAGGCTTGTCAGGCCTGCAAGATTTGGACCATTGGTTGACATGCACGTTACCCTCCTCTGATGTCCATGAGAGAGAAAAAAAAAAAGCCTTTGGGCCGCCTTGGACTTCCTCCAGGGAGGTGGCCTGAGAGGGCTCCTGACAGGAGCCAGAGGGATTCATTCATCTTTGGGAAAGGGGTCTGGGGTGGCGCCCACCATGAAGCGGGGCTGGGCCGGGACAGAGCCAGAGGCCCTCAGGACCCCTTCCCCTCTTGTCTTGAAAACTGAGGCCCCGCCCACTAACTGTGTTTACACACTTGAGTGTTGACCCCATTAAAATGTCTGTATGTCACCTTTTCCTAGTTCTCACCCCGAGCCCCAGGGAAGTAGGAAAGTGTGGCCAGCCTCTTGCACTGCTTTGTCTCCAAAATAAACTACTGAAATCAGACTGCATTTTACAATCGTTTACAAAATGCTGCTCAAGTTTATGTCCTTCTCTCAGTCTTTAAAAAGCTTTATGAAACAGCTTGATGACCCTTTTGAAATAAAATTCCGATCCTGATGTGCTTGGGAAACAGATGGGGGGAGGGAGTGCATGGTGTGACACCAAGCTTGGCACTGGCCTGGTTGTGTTTCTGTATAATTAGTGTTGGCTCCAGGGTCACACGTGGTAGCGTTGAGGTCCCAGCTATCAGGTGACTGTTTTCCGCAGACCTTGAAACGGATGGTGAGAGCTTCAGGTTTGTTTTTTTTCAGAAGTGTGAACCAATGGGTAGGGTCTTGCTTGAGAAGACCTGTTCCTTTCTTAAAGCACCTCGGAGCTACAAGGCGGTGGGAGAGGGACCAGCCCACGTAACAGGCACCTTGCAGTCCCTTCTGACCCTGGAGGGATCCTGCCCGACAAACTAGGCGTCCATCTCCAGAGGAGTTTGATTAAACTGTGTGTCAGAGAACACAGTCTGGGTGAGGCACTGTGGACGGTGATGGACACCTCGGTAGCCAGGGTGAGAGAACCCTTTCTTAGAATGTCAAACTGCTTGTCCCTGGACATGCTCCTAGAGAATTGGCTTTCCTTTTGGTCTCATCACTTCTGGTCTTGGTTTACTGAAACTAAGCTTGTCCTTTGCAGCCTCTTGCCCAGGGTGTGAAGGTGCTGCCTCCCAGATGGAGTCAACGGACCCTTCTAGGGTGCTTGGGAAGGGTCTCTGGTGGTTTAGCAGGAGCAGGGATGGTGTATGGTTTTGCACAGGTGTAGCCCCAGAGTGTGCCAGCGGGAATCCAGCTGGGAATCCTCCCCAGGCTTGTTCCTGATTTGGTCAGCACTTGGGGCTGCACTCCTGGCTGGTCCCTGGCTCCTGCGGCACTCATCTTTGGGGGAGGCCTTGACTAAAGGGAGCTCCTTGTCTCAAGGGCTCTGGGAGCAAGTGGCAGGACCAGGTTTTGGCTGAGGCCTTGGTTAATTTCACAGGGGCACATGCAGTCTCTGAAAAGGGTACCCTGGACTGGAGGCCTCACATCGAGTTCTGCGTGAGGATGCTCCAACCATGTAATAGATGTGTGTCCAAGCAAGAAGCCCCTACCGTGTGGCCCAGGCACTGGGTGTCTGTCCTCCCCGAGAGCTGTAGCATGACCTGTGCTGTTGGCGTCAAACAGGGATCTGGCCTGCAGCCACCCAGCATCACCTCTGGTGTAGTGTGCACAGAGTGCCCTGCCTGTATCTGAAAAAGACTTCTCTCCATCTAGGCGACTGGCTTTACTGAAGGTTGAGAGACCCTGGTAGGAAACCAGATCATTTTCAAGTCAACTGGGGGAAATGGTCATTGTCTGCTGTACAGCTGCTCTGAGATCGAGGGAGACAGCGTACCCTTTGCCCTTCCAACCTGGAAGACTGGTGCTTGGTTCACAGATGTAGCAACTGGTGACTCGCCACAGAGAGCTATTGGGCAGCTTCACCAACATCCCTACGGTTTGAATTTGCCCTCTCTCTATCCAGAAACTCTAACCATTCACCCAGTGGAACCCCTGACGCTGTTACTCTATTCCTGTGCCTGTGTCTCAAGGGTCCCTTAGACTCCAGAGACCTTCCACTGGGTGCTGGCTGTGGTTCTACAGGAGCACAGCCTTTTCTGCCAGGGGTCACCATGAGGCAGAGATGCCTTGTTGCTTGAAGAAGGTTCTGGGCTTCTACATCCTCAGGGCAGCCCAGCCTGTGCCTGGATGCCTCATACCTGCCCGCCCACCCATCAGGCCTCCTGAAATTTGTGCTTCCACGCCTTCTCTCTGCACAGACCCTGCCAAGGTGCCCTGGGTCCCTCCCTGCCCAGTGTATGGAGGGAGCTGAGGTCCCCTGACTGCTGATCCTAGCATGGCAGGGTCTGGGTTTGATCTTTCTTCTGGGTTTGATCTGCAAGAACTTCCCAGAGCACCTGGGGCCTTTCTTCAAAACTGGTTGTCTTTTCCCTTTACTTCCAGAATTGTCCTTAACCTGGCAGCTTGGAGGGACCAACCTCTTCCCACAGTCTGACGTCTTCCTCTGTGTGGCCACTCCCAGAGCTCTGCAGAATCAGGGCTTCTCTGAAGCTCACTCTGCAAATGCTTCTCGCATAGAAATTTCACCGATCACAATCCCACCATCAGAATTAGTCCCTGTGCTTCATATCTCATGGTATTTGCTCCAGCCTTGTTCACGGTCAACTTTTACCAGAATCCCAGGCTGGTCTGTACTTTATATGTGTACGTGTGTGTATATATATATTTATATATATATATAAAGAATATATATATATATATATATAAAACATGACTTCTGCAAAAATCAAGAACCCTTGCCCATTGGCTCTTAAGATTTGGTTGCATGTTTGCCCTATGCAGGTGGGTCCTCATTGGGATGAGTTGTTTCAGAGACAAAGTGTCCCTGGGTTCTCTTCATTTGCTAACTTATCTTGGTAGTGGATATTTTGATGTCTTACCAATTGAGTGAAATACATTTAGTGTTACATTTGTATTTCTGTAACTGCTGGTGGGGAGAGAACAAAACTGTCTTTGAAACACGTGAAGAAATAAACCACTTGTACTCCCTGCACTTCCGAGGGTGTCCCTCTGTGCCTTGGAGGCGGGCAGCCCCAGCAGCAGGCAGCCCCTTTCCCATCTCCTCAGAGAGGCACAAGTCCTGCCGGGAGCCTGCAGCAGAGCGATGTGTGTCATCATCAGAGTGTTTCCTGGTGCCTCCTGTCTGTGCCCCTCGAATCCTCACCACACCCTGGTGAGGATAGCATTATCCCCATTTTATAGATGAGGAAACTGAGGCTCTGCTTGTCCAAGCTCTCCAGTTGGTTAATGGCTGGGCTGGGGGTTCAAACTCCAGTCCAACTTCAAATTTGCGTTCGTGCCCCTGAGCTGCAACTCAGCTTCCTCCAAGAAGCGCCTGAGCCCTCTGGAACACGGTTCCCAAACCCCAGGCCCCAGGCCCCTGAGGA
The DNA here is from genome assembly GCF_023851605.1 of Tamandua tetradactyla. NCBI lineage: Eukaryota > Metazoa > Chordata > Mammalia > Pilosa > Myrmecophagidae > Tamandua > Tamandua tetradactyla. The sequence continues at coordinate 53,825,463 of NC_135338.1, read as the reverse complement.
TGGCAGTGACGCTCCTGACACCTAGTGTTGGCCATTTCCCATGAGGCTCGTTCCCTTCCTGTTCCTAGTGGGAAAACCTCAGATATGCAACCTGCTCTCACCAGCGGCCCAGGCCATTGCCACGGCCAGGAGGACTCCTGCTCCTGCTTGGTTGAATTTGAGGTGCCCAGGCCAAGAGCTTTAGCCCCAAAGCTGCCACCCAGAGAGCCAACCAAAGACCAGCCAACCGGTCCCGCAGAGATGGGCTCAAATTCAGCCTCCTGCTGAAGAAAGAAGCCAGCTGGGACCGGGGAGAGGCCGCAGGCTGCAGTGGAGCAGGCTCTGAGCGTGGGCTAGCCCTCCTGTTGATCGGACGTTGATCTCTGTGGGTTGCTTTCGCTGTTGAAGGGTCTGACTGCCCACACTGAGCAGGGGGCTTCTTGAAGCCAGGGGCTGGGCCCAGTCCCTTCTGTGTACTTAGTGTGTGATGAGTGACTGAATGATTGGCCCTGATATTCACTGGTTACACTCTGGGTCCAATCTGGTCACTAATTCTGCAGGGGACTCATCGTTAAATAGTTTGAGCCTCATCCCTGCCTGTGACTTTGATGATCACTCTACCCTCTAAGCCTCTGTCTCCTCCTCAAAAATGGCACTAGACCTGCCATGCTGTACCGAACTGCTAAACGTGCAAGCGCCTCTGATGCCACCGTGTCCTGTGCACGTGTCAAGTATCAGGTCAGAGGTCAGGGCAGTCTTAGACCAAGAGGGGCCTGGAGTCAGAGACCAAAGTCAGGAAGCTGGAGGCTGGTTTGGCGCCTGGGGCTGTTGGAGCCCCTACCCAGCACCCCAGGTGGTCAGGGCCCATGAGGACGGAGTGATCAGGGTGCAGAAGATACAAGCTGGTTCCCAAACTGGCCCCTCTGCGTGGCCCCGTCCCAGTGTGGCTGGGAGAAAGGGGAAGAGGGAGGAACATTGCAGCCCTGGGCCAAGGGCTTTGCCTTTTATTTCCTCCCCTTGCACCCACCCTTTGAGGTAAGTGTCACTATTACAAACGAAGAAACTGAGACCCAGAGATGCAAAGTCACTTGCCCAAGACACCGCAGCTAGGAAGTGGCCCAAAAAGGAATTATCCCCCAGGGACTGAACATCCACTTCTCCTTCTACCCAAATCTAGCCCATCCCACCCCACTGTGAGTCAAGAAGGAAAAAAAGTTAAAAGAACCCAGAAAGAACCCAGAGCAGATTTATTTTTCCTTAGATAAATTTGGATATGATATAGTCGAGTTAGGAGTTCTTAGCTTTCATTAAAAGGTCAGAAGTTATTGCAGACATATTCGAAGGGTCTGATGGTGGAAGGGAAACCTTGAGAAAGCTGCCTGTGTTCAAAGAGAATAATCGAAGTCTAAAGTGGTAGGGGCCCGCCCGCAGACGGGCATGCTGGGGCAGGGGTCAAGGGTGAGGAGAAGAGGAGCGTGGGGACAACAGGGTGGCCTGGGCTTGGGTGGGTGGGGAGGCCGCCTCTCTACCAGAAGCAGTGCCCGGGCCGCCTGGCCAGGACCACCGAGTGCCTGGGGACCATGGCCAGACCCACCAGCCGTCGCCTCAACCCTGCTGCAGTGCCTGCAGCCTGCGGGCCACCTTCTCCAGCTCTGCCTCAATGGCCGACAGGCTTTCCAGCTCCTGGTCCTAGGAGAGAACATTGGGAGTCAGGTAGGGTGTGCCCAGGGAGCCCTAGACATTAGTGGGACATAGACTCAGCCATACTGGAGTGCCGCTGGTTAGCTGTGTGGCCTTGGACAGGTGGCTTTGCCTCTCTGAACTTTAGGGACCTCATCTCAATCTTGATACCTCATGCTGGGCTGCTCTGAGGATGAGAGGGAAGCAGGCAGCCCTGCTTCCACATGTGGGAATGGAGCTCTCTGATGCCCTCACAGGAGGCCAGGCCTGCATTTTGGGGCTATCCACTGCAGGCCCCGCCTACCTGAGGGGGCCGTGGGAACTGCTCCCCCCACATGGACCCCCCTGCCTGGTGCTGGGCCTTTATCCCTGACTCTGTTGGGGTGTGGGGGATGGGCTCCCAGCATAGTTCAGGGGACCCTACTGTGAGCTCTGTGCCCCAGCCTGGGGAAACTTCCAGGCCCTGGAGCTGGGACTGACTCCCTGAAGAGCATATCATACCCTTAGACCTGGAGCAGGAGCTCAGGGGGCCACCACCCCAGTCTTGACCCGGGAGAGTCACCCTCCTGGGGTCACTGTTAGATGCCAGGCTATTGAAGGCACCCCTGGCCCTAGGGCAGCCCACCTGGGTCCCCATTACATATGATGCCACAGAAACGCGGTCCTGGCAGTGTGACTTTCATGAAATGGCCGGGGCCATGGAAACGCAGCCATTTCTAAGAAGGCTTTGGCCCAGGTGGAGGAAGCACCCACCCACCCTGCCCACCCGACTCTGTGGTCCCCACTCTCCACCCTGCAGTCTAGGACCCCTCTGTTTGTGTAGAAAGGAAGCTGGCAGCATCTCGGGGCACCTCATTCTCTCCAGTTCTCTCAGGGGGTTGGGGAGGGGCTGGTCAATGATGTCCAGCCTTGTTCTGGTCTCAAAAGCTGGGGTGGGGGTGGGGGTGGAAGCTGCTGTTTCCTGTAGCCCTTCCCCTCAGGGTTCTGGGGACATAGTCAGACGCCCTCTCTCTGTTCCAGCTGCCACAAAGGAGCCTTCTCCTCACATTGCCAGCAGGACCCCAGCCCCAGGGACCCCCAGCCCCAGCCCAGAGAGAGGACCTAGGGCCTGAGGATGGGGCCACAACCTCTTCCAGGTGGACCACGAACAGCCTTGGAATCAGGACTTGAGAAAGCTCCCAGCTCCGTGAAGGGCCCCGATTCCCACGTGGGCACTCACTGAGGCCTGGACCAGGTCCCCCCAAGGCCCCCAAGGTGATGTTATCCACCAGGGCCGGTTCCACCTGCGCCCTCCTGCGGAGCCACAGCCTTCCCACCCAGCTCTGAGTGGGGCCAGTTTTCAGAGCTTGTGTGTGTCCCAAGCATGATAACTAGGTGATCCGAGAGGGCTCTGACCTTCACTTCACAAATGGGGGTGCCGGTGAGGCTCAGGGGAGGAGAGTAACCCATCCAAGTTCACACAGCTAGGAGGAGGCAGAACCCTGGTCTTTGGGCACATGTCCGTGCCTCCCCCTGCTCAAACCAGGCCCCGTGTCCCCCCTCTGTCGTCACGGACAGGAAGCGGGACCTAAGCCTGGGATGGGTGTGCTCCAGAAGAGGACGTGGCCAGGGCAACAGAGGTCCCCCCAGGACACTCCTGTCTGTCCCTTAGTGCCCCACCCCCATACCCTCCAGCTCTCAGGGCCAGTGGTGTCCTAGGCTTGGAGAGGCTCCCCGGCCACTTTCCAGACAAAGTCCACACCCAGCGCCCGGGACCTGGCTCAGCCTACCTCGTCACCTCCCCTCTCCCAGCCACCCTCACTGTCTGCCCGTCCAGCCAGCTTTCCTGGGACCCTGTTGTGAGTCAGGATCCCCTACTGCAGACCTTCGCCAGCCATTCCCTTTCTCCTGCCCCCTCGGAGCCCTGCCCCCAAGCCAGGCCGTCTGGGGAGTCTCCCAAGAACCCCAAGCTGAGCGTCTTTCCAGTCCCAGAACTCCCCATGTTCTGGGGGCGCCGCCTCCCTGCTCTGGGTCCGCACTCCCGGGGCCTGGGACAGGCCAGCTCCGACCCATACCAACCTCTGGTCTGCGGTTGGCGCTGCCCTCCTCCTCTTTCTTCTCCTCCAGGTAGCCGCGCCCCAGGAGGGGCGGGCCCACCTCACCACTGTCCTCCCGCGGGGGTGGCCTCCAGCCGCGTCGTAGCTGTGGCCCAGGGCGCCCGAAGCCATAGGCCTGGGTCCGGAAGGAGCGCTTCATGGAGCGGTCAGGGTCGTCCTCCTCGTCCTCCTCCTCCAGCCGCTTCTCGGCCGTCAGTTCCTTGGCCAGCTGGTCCATCTTGCTCCATCGCTTGGCATCTTCCCACTCTTTGGAGAGCCGCTCCTCCTCCTCCTCCTCCTCCTCCTTCTCCAGCTCGCCGCTCTTCCCACCCCGAAAAAGGCCTTGAGGGGCCCCTGCCGTGTCCTTCTCCTCCTCCTCCTGCTGGTGGGAGTGCTCCCGCTCTCCCTTCCCCTTGGGGGGACGCACCGCCTCTGCCCTAGTCTTCCCGGCCCCATCCACGGCCGGAGCCTCAGGCTGACCTGGAGCAGAAGGTGGAAAACAGCAGGACAATGAGGGAGGGACCATCACCTTCTCTGGTCTCTGCTACTCCCCAGAGCTGGCCACAGACCCTGCCTCTCCACGGCAGACCTCACTTGGAGGGAGAAGCCATCTTGACCCCATGCTTTGCTAAACGCTCTCAGTGCTCAACTGTCTGGAGCCTGCTTCCTCCTTTAGCCCCTTCCCGCCCACAAGTTCCTACCTGGGATGGGTCACCCAGCTGGGGAGGGAAGGAAGCCAGTCTCTCCTAATTCCTGGGTTAAGCTAAAGCTGTCCCAGACAAGCCTGCTCCCACCCATCATGTTCCCAAAGCCCACCCACCCTGCATAGCTCCTCCTTCCTCCTGGGTGGGGGGCTGTGTGGGAGAGTGGGAGGTGCCTGGTTTTAGTGTCAGTAGACCTGGGTTGGAATGTCAGTTTTTACTACAAGTTAGCTGTGTGATCTTTGGCAAATTACTTAACTTCACTGAGCCTCAGTTTCCTCTGGCAAATGGAGATCATAACCACCTTTCAGAGTTATTGTGAAGATGGTATGAGATCACGGTCGAGCCGCCCCCACTCCCACTGCCACCCCTTCCCAACACCTGTTGAAGTCTCAGTCGTCATACGTACTTTCACCCCTCAGCGTCTCCTTATGGCTGAGGCTCGGATGGGAGTTCAACGCCACGGTGGGACCTTCTTCCTCAGGGCTGGCCTTCTCTCCAGCCTCGGCCTCCTCCTCCTCTCTCTTGACCTGCTGGCCTCCCTCGGCACCCAGGTCTTTCTCTGTATCCAGCAGATCCTGTGGGAGACCCTCATTGCCTCCTTCGGCCTGTGGGCCTCGGGGTTTCTGGCCAAGAAGGCTAGTTGAGGGGCCAGTCTTTGCAGCCTCCTCCTTCCTGGGGATCTGATTGTTCTGCTCAGTCTTGGGCGCCTGCCCAGGCTCCAGGAGTGCCTCAGACCTGATCCTCTCTGTGGCATCACCATTCTTCTCTGCCTCTTCAGAATCCCCTTGTTTCTCTGCAGCATCCTTGAAGGATGCCTCTCCAGCCACCTCTGCAGAAACAACAGAGGAAGCTCAGGCCCTGAGGGCAAGGTTTCCTGCAGTCTCCCCAGAGGCCAATTTCAGATCATATTCATTGAGTCTCTTGGCTTCCAACTGAGGCCAACCTACATCAGAATTAAAGCCCCTTTCCATGTCTGGGTGAACCTGAGCACAGTTGGACCGTGTTTCTTTCTTTTAATCCTGCCTCTTAAAACAGGATATGATAAAAACAGATCTTGAAAATAACCCCAGAAGATAGAGCCTTGGACTGAAAGTTAAGAGAGCTGCTGAAATGCTGTATGATCTTGGGGAAGTCACTTAACCTCTCTGTATAAAAGGCACCATTACTGCAAATTCCTTCTCCCTCCATATGGGGCTGCTCTGTCTTCAACATCTGTGAAAGAACTTAGCTCTTCAGTATTTGTAGGGCTTCATTAAATGATATTTTCTTCTGGCTGCCCTGAAGACAGCAATCTAACTAGCATCATTCCCTCCCAACTAGAATGATTTATGTTTAATAAAGTACTACTAAGTATATTCTGCCATGTGAACTTCACCAGGACTGCAGGTGAAAGGTACTCCCACCCCCTTATACAGAAAATTAAACTGATCCTTAAAAAGGCACAGTGACCTGCTTGCATAGCAGAGCTGAGCCTTAAACCCAAGGCTATGAATGCAAAGTCCAGGGTGCTCTTTGCACTGACAGTTGGCTGCCTCCCTTAGTGAAAACTTCTGGCACACAGATCCTAAGAAGACCATGAGACCCTGGTTCCAGGAAACTGGCTTTCATCATGCAAAGAGCAGACTCTGTGGGGGCAGTTCATGGCTGTTTCTAAGCAGGAAGGATGGGTAATGGAGCATCGTGTGGGCCTAATCTGTGATCTCATTGACTCCTAAAGCACTTTGGTTTCAAGGAAGATGATCCAGGTTCACTGAATGCTTCAAATCTATTCTTCTGGGACCTTCCTACTTGGCCATTCTAAGGCACCACCAAATCTCAGGAGGGCTGGGTGGGAGGTGAGGGAGATGAGGACCCCATGGCAGTGGTCCCTGGGAGACTCAGAGTTGGAGTTGCCTGCCTGCCATGTCAGAGACACCTTGCCTTAGAATGTCAGCCCCCTTGGGGGCAGAAGGGACTGATTGAGAGGTCTGGGGTGAGACCCCAACTCAAATTCCCAGTTTTGCAGCTCACTACCAAGGAACCTGGCCAATGTACTTGACTTCTCTGGGCCTCAGTTTCCCCATTTGGAAAGTGAAGGAAATAATATCTACCTAACAGGGCCTAATGGAGGGGCTCCTGGCTCTCAGGAACCCACTGTCCATCATAACCACTGCTGTCATTTGTCTCTCCCCTCCTTGGCCTCTGGCCAGGCTGGCTGACACTAACCCTCTAGCTCGGACTGGTTGCTCTGGTTCTCAAGAAACTCTGAGAGTTCATCTTCAAAGCTGCTGTGTTTCTTCTGCTGAGGAGCCCTCTCCTTGGCACCTGGTATGAGAAAAAGAAACATAACAACAACAAAAGCCAGAGCCCACCCCAGTATATTTATCTAAGAGAGTGCGGGCCTCCACTTCACTGTGAACAGGGCATCAGCCTTTGGACCTGCCTAATGGGAGACGGGGGTCCAAGAGTCTGGGAAGCTGGCAAGCATTGGCTGTTTCTGCCTTTCCCAGGGGCCCACCAGGCAGCCACATCCCCTCTCCAGAGCAGCCACGCCCCTTCTCTGACTCAGTTTCTCCTCTGGGAAACATGGACAAGCCCTGCCCTGCTGTTTCACAAAGCAACAGAGGCCCTGATAGAGGCCCAGGGACAAGAACAGGGAGTAGGGGACCCCTTAGGACCTGGCTGGCAGCTCAGGGAACCCTGCAAAGAGAGGTCCCATTGACTGCTTGTTCTCTCACAGGGACCCTTGACTCAGGCAGCCCCTCTTCTTCCTGGAGCCCAGAGTCCAGTCTCTGGGGGAGAGGGCCTAGACTGGCGCTTGCCTCTGAGCTCAGGATTGGTATGCAGCCCCATCTCCCTACTCCCTGCATATCTGCCCCCCACCCCCCGCCCCAAAGCTGCTGCCGACACCTCTAACTTCATTTTCTAATTGCAGCGGGTGATGATTTTTTTGTCCGTGATGGGAACTTCCAGGGTGGCTGGAGGAGCCTGACATAGCAGCTTTAAGCCAGGGAATATACCCCAGCTCTGGCCTCAGGTAGACCTAGATATATCCAGTACTCTTTTAGAAAACAATATGTATGTAGATTGTACAACGTTTATATTAGATACACACATGAATGGGGGTGTATACAGATGTTTCAAAACCCATTGCCCTGTAATAATCTCTGTGGAGTTATATTTAATTATTTAAATGTAATAAGTCATCATTCAATATTTAATTTTAAAATTATTATATAGTAATAAAATATTTACTGTTTAGTTTAAAAAATAAAAAACAGGGTCAACTATGATGATGTTAAACAGTGCATTGATTGTAGACACAGCCTGGCCCAGTACCTACTGTGTGCCAGGCACACACATCATTTTCCCGACAACCAGATGAGTGGCCCTTTGCCCTCCAGGCTGACAGGCAGGTAAGAAAAAGAATGATGTGTTAACTTGGAAGGGCCCCAGGAATCCCTACTGCTGATTATTGCCATTCATCTCCTCCCTACATCTCTCTCCATTCCTACACATGGCATGGAGCCCCCTACCCCACCCAAGACACAAGTCCTGCCCTGAAGATGCAGGTTTCATGCTTGAGAGCCTATGATCAGGGAGAGAGACAAGGGTGCCAGTGGCCCAGGTAAATGACCACTTCCCAAAGGGAGTCAGCTGAGGACAGATGCAGGACCACAACCCAAGTTTTCCAACATGCCAGGGCAGGGCTTTATGCCTTGTATCAACCCAGGAAGGAGCCTGGAGCTGAGCATCAGCCTAACCCCTCTGCTCCAGCATCTTGTCCAGACTCCACTTGAATATAGTCAGTGACAGGGAGCTCACTACCTCACAAAGTCACTCCATTCCCATCAGTGGATTTTTCTAGTCTCTAAGAAAAAAACAGATCTCATCCTAAAGCACGCCAAAAATCTAGTCTGCAAGTAAGACCCTGCTTCTCCCATCTTCCCCTTGAGCAGAAGAAGCTCACAAAGGAACAGAGGCTCCTCCTTTCTCCTAGAGATCATTTCACTTTTCATTTAATTGAAGGAAGCAGATTCTTTCTGCAGTCTAGTCTTGAAAGTGCCCTCAATGAAATGACTGGAACTGAAGAGCCCACAGGGTGTTAGGAGTGCTGCATCTGGTCATGGCATGGACCTACCTCACTGTGTGACCTTGAACAAGTCACTCAACCTCTCTAGACCTCTGTTTCCTTAATTATATCAATAATGGTTTGGACCAGGTAGCACAGAGGCTCCCCACCTTTCCACTCCATAACTGAATTGAGTGCCAGAGAGGATAGGACCTTGCTCAACCCTGCACCCTGTTTTCTGACTCTCAGTTATTGGAATTGACCCAGAATCATGTGCAGTGGAAAATACCTTGGACAGCGAGGTCTTGGAGCTCCTTCAGCAAATTCTGATGTCGCAGGATGGAAACAATGCGCTCATCTGCAATGAGGGAGAGTTGTTATGGGTGATTTCCAGAGTACAGCCCAGAAAGAGATTGCATCAATATTTTCAGCTGAGCACATGGAATTTATTCTGGAAGCTCAAAACCTGGGTGGCAGCAACCAGATTGGGACTTGAGATAATAGTTTTGAAACTACCTCTGTTCCGAGGTGCTAATCCATTTTCTGCTAGATGAGAAGGATCAGCCAGTGTCCCAGGACCCAGGCCAAGGTTTGGCAGCCCCTGAGATGAGGCAGTGATATCTCTAAACACAACACATTTCCCCATCTCCATGTCTTTGCTTGTTTGTCCCCTCCACCTGGAGTAATCATCCTTCATTTTTCTACCTGTGATTTCCAACTTTTCTTTTAAAGCCCAACTTAAATACAACTGGCTCCATCCAGGCAGTTGGACAAAACTTGACTGCATTGTTGGAAAAATTTTGTCCTTCTCCTTCCCATCCACGATATTCATTCATTCATCACCTATCTATAGGGTGTCCACTATGTACCTGTGTCCAGAGTCTGTCCTAGGCACCAGGCATATCACACACACAATCCTTGACAACAGGGAGCTCATATTCTGGTGGGTTTGTTGTTTTAGCCCTGGTTTCATTCTGTCCAGAATTCTAGTGAATGGTGTTCCTATCTGTTGCCCTCTGCTAGACTACAAGCTCCAGGAGCACAGAGGTCATGACCCCTTCATCATCTTACACCCCTCAGTGCCTGGAGACGAGGCAGGCTCTTGCCCAGTGACTATTGGATTAAATCAATGAATTCCATAAAAAGCCACATGTCCATCTCCTAGCCTCCCAGCCCAGATGGAACAGCCCCTGACCTCCAACCTTTACCCCTCACCTCCTCGAAGAGTCTCGTAACACTCCTGGCTGACAGGCATGGGACTGGGCTTGGACAGCGTCTCAGAGATAACTTCAACAATGCACTTCATCACCTAGGAAGAGAGTGAGGGCAGGTTGGAGTTGGTTTGGGTATGTGGTTCAGCCCCAGGAGGCTCTAGAGCAAATTTCTAAGGAGGGGCAGGAAGGCATTTTTGCTTTTTTGTTCTGGAGTCCAAGGATTACTAATTCAGGTGCACAGCTCTGCATTCTTAGCCAGATAGTAACAGCAACCATAACAACAAATCCTTCTGCGGTGCTAACATGTTCCAGGTGCTTCAATCACAGGGCCAACAGGGGCTTCTAAGGTTGATCACAGTTGGGTTGGAGAGGGGTGATGGGTACATGATACCTTCTCATTTCCAAGCAGTGTGTCTCTAAATATGAGGAAACTCCTCCAGGAAGCCCTTCTGAACTTCCCAGAGCACAAAGACCTTCCTTAGCTCTGCTCTGTCTAGAAACTGGACTTGGATCACTGTCCTCCACATGCAGGGAGTGACAATTTCACAGTATGACCCCATATTCACCTATGGGACACATCTCCTGGCTGGATGTTGGCATGTTGGCTATATTTGGGTACCCATCCCAGACCAACAGCAGCTATATCTCTGAAAGTCTTGTCCACTGCCCAGCAAGTGCTGTGGTCAATTAGGTATTGATAAATGGGCAACCTTTGATGATAGAGCAAACTGTAGTGTGGTATCCGAGTGTATTATCTTGGGCAAAAGACTTAACCTCTCTGAGCCTTAGTTTCCTTATTTGTAAAGTAGAAGTGAGAATACCTGCCTGACTGCCCTCCTGGGGTGGTGATGCACTCTGTAAAGCATGAATCGCACACATCTGAGGAAGGATTCATACCTCCAGACCTGTTTCAGTTGCCTGAAGCCAGGTGGAAGAGCAGGAGCTGTCAGACATGTATCAGGCAATGATGCCAGGAATTGAGGGGGTGGAAAACTTTGTCTATGGGGTGCCAAGGCAACCGGCCCAAGAATCCATGACAGCAAGCTGGCAAACAGACTGTATGGTGTGTAGTCACAACATCCTCTGATGGCACATTCAGTTATCAACCAACTTCTCTGATACTCAACTCTGAGCTGCTGAGAATAATATGGCAACCAAAGGGCCTCTCTAGAGAGGACAGGAAAGGAGGATCCTGCAGTCTGCATCCTGGAGCTCCCTGCAACCCCAGACCCTGCACTGGAAATAACAGATAACCATCGTTCCATATAGACAGATTCTGTAAGACAGAATTTGGGTATGGGTCCTCAGGGGAATGGGAGCTTAAGAAGGGAAGTTCTAGGAATAATGGTGCCCATGAGGAACTGTCATGTGCCAGGCACTTCACATCCATGGTCCCTACTCTTCTCAACTCCCCTCAAGGGAAATATTATTACAGTTGAAAAAGTAGATGTCAGAGAAGTTAAGAAGTTTTCCCAAGATTGTACAGCTGGAATGAATATGGAGGCTAACATTTGGGTCTTTCTCTGCAACTGGAAAAATAGGAATAGTATTGTTCAAAAGGAGGTTGAAATCACTTGGGTGCTTTGGGTCTTAAACATGATCTCTCTGGAATGGAACAAAACGTCTCCTGGAAAGAAGGGGGATGGAGATTTCTCTGAACCTCAAGAGGAGGTATCTGTGAGCACCAGAGTGGGGGAAAAACATCCCAAGCTCTGAGATGAATGCATTTAAAGTATATGCTCAGCACAGAATCCCTTTCTGGCCAGAGAACTTCTACCAATGCCTTGCCTGGGAAACTAACCTCATTATCCCAACTGCCTGGGAACCAGGGTGCAGGAGACATGGTCAAGAATGGTTTCATTGTGGTCCTTTGGGGAAGCCAGTGTCTGAGTGGCTGGGGGTGTTGTTGGCAGAGCTATGGGGGGAGGGGAAGAGCAAATGGGAGGCCAGAGCAAGGCACATGAAGGCAATTTTCACTGATCTGTAATCAGAGAAGCCCTCCCCACCAGCCCCTTGGTAGGCCTACTGAATTCAGAGCGTTCAAGACAGAGGGCTTGGTCCCTCAGCCAAGCAGGTAAGACACAGGTCCTGTTGGCAGATCCTGTTGGGCTACACACCAGCTCAGAAAGCTGGGGAAGTCCCCACAGGAGGAAAGCAGGAAGATCTAGGAATCTTTGATACCTTCTTTTGCACGCTGTCCCCAGACCCAGCAACTGCAGTGCTGGCTCTTGGCTTTATGCCAGTGTCACTCCTGCAGCTGCCCAAGGACTGGCTGGGAGGTGTCCATTGGCCCCCCTCCTCCCACATCCCATCCAGGGGCATCCCCAGCCCTCCATCTTACCTCTGTGTCCCCTTTATTCATCGGGCTGTTCACAGGGAGAGCAATGACTGGGAAGGAAAGAGAGGCTGGGGTCACTGCTCTGCTCCGATGGAAGCCCAGTCCTTCCTCATGGGGTCATCAGGGGCTGATTCATCCCAGTACTGCCCTTCAAAATTCCTCCACCCCAAATGAAAGGCTGGTGCTGATTTTGTTTCCCTTCCCTGAATGCAGTTCCCAGGGGTGTGGACCACAAGAGGCTGCACTGAGAAGCCTTAACTCTCCCCTTTGGGAAAGCTGCTTTGTGTGTGTATGTGGAGGGGGTGGGGGTGGAAGCTGAAGGTAAGTGCTACGAAAACAAAGCCAAGGCTGGAGTGGGATTAGAATAAGAGGGAGATGCAGGGAAAGGGAGAGAGATCCCAGAGGTGAGAGAAGAGAGAGAGGTGAAGGAAGAAGGATTGAGATGATACGCAGAGGTAGAAGCCAAGGGCAGAAAGACGTGGAGAGCAGAGAGGAAGGATGGAAGCTGTAGAGAAGGCGAGAGGAGCAGCCCTCCCATTGCACCCTGCCCCCCGCCCCCATGACCTTGGCTGACCACGGCTTGAAACCGGCGCTGACCCTGATGCAGCCTAGGCGCCGAGCCCAGAGAGGAGGTGGGGGCGCGAGGAGCTCTGCTCGAGGAGTCGGAGATGGGGTGCAAGGAGTCGGGTTCGCGGGTCCTGACCCAAAGCCGCACAAGCTGAGGGGCCAGGCTGGGGGCAGGTGCGCTGTCCGCGGTGCTGAAAACTCGCCGCGCCCGAAGGAGGTATAGGAGAGGAGCGCGGCGCGGCGCGGCGCGCTGTTTGGACCTCAGCGTATGAGAGGGCCGACAGGGGCTCCTGGACCCCTCTTCCCCGAGTTCTGCCCACCCCGCGCTCCCTCACCTTGCCCGGCGCAGAGCAGAAGCGCCAGGACAGCAGCTGAGCGCATGGCGAACCGAGGCGCGGAGCAGCTGGCAGTACAGCGCTGGGCACCCGGGCGAGGGGAGGATGGAAGGGCTGGCCAGGGGCGGACTGCGGCGGCGCTGGCGAAGGGGTGGAGAGCGCAGCGTCTCCGCGTGCGTCCGTCGGTCCGTCTACAAACCACCCTCTGAAGACTGGCTTGGGCACTGCAGTCGCAGGTCCCGCGCGCGCCGCTTATATACACCCGGACCCCGGAAATGACGTCAACGGGGCCGCCCCCTGCCCCCATTTCCCCAGCCACCAACTTAACCCCTTGTTGACGCTGACCCCGTCGCTCACAGCTCCAGGGTCAGGTCTGGAGGCCCGCGTTTGGCTTCCTAGAGGTGGTGCTGGGGCTCAGCTGACCCCAGTGTCACAGTGGAATTGGTATCTTAGCGGTTTGACAGCAGCTGGCATCATACAGAGTCCCTTTTTCCTTCTTCCTGCCTCCCCGCCCCCTGCCATCTGCTGCTGCTGTATCCTACTTCCTGCCCCATGCCTGTGCCCATTCCTGTTCCCAAAGGAGAGCCTGGAGGGAGCTCACAGGAGAAGGAAGCGGCCTCATTCATTTATTCATTCACTAATGATTTGTTAAGTACCTACCGTATGCTTAGGCCATCTTAGAGCACCTGGTATGTGCTTAGAACACCTAAGAGCAGCCCTTGACTGTGCTAAGGATACAGCTATAAACAAAAACAGATAAAGGCCAGGTCCGTATGGAGCTTTTACTCTAGAAAGTGACTACAGACAATAAATAGTAAATAAATAAATGCATAGTATGTCAGGTGCCAACAAGTGCTATGGGCAAAAACAAAACAGCAAAGGGAGTTAGGTGTGTTAAAATATAATATGGGTATTTTAAGTAGGGTGGATCAGAGGAGGCCTCACCATGAAGTTGACGTCTGAGTAAAGACCAGAAGTTTCTAAGGGAGTGAACCAGCATGCATCTAGGGAAAGAGGGCTCCAGACAGAAGGAATAAGTGCAAATGCCCAGAGGGAAGAGTGTGCTGTACAGGTTCATGGAATGGCGAGGAGGTAGCCTGAAAAGGACTTGGAGAATACAGTGGAACCACAACACACATAGAAAATCCACAAAAATACAGGGAGAAATCTTACCATCCAGAGATAAGCATGGATAATTTTAAGATATAGATTCTTCTTCTTCTTCTTCTTTTTTTTTTTTTTTTGAGGCAGCTCTTGTCAGTAAGGGCAATTCCTGAAAGTCTTAAGCATAGCACCACCAGTGACCAGCACTCCTGGCAGCTGGGGGAATAAGTGTCTCAGGCCCAAACAGAGCTCTGCCACATGGAATCTTCTTGAGTGTGCACAGGTTTGTACATTCTCCCATGATATGAACAATAATGGTCCACCACAATTCATTCTGTGCCACATATTTTTTTTTTTTACTAAAAATTAGGTTTACTGTTTCTTGTTTATTTTGTTGTTTTCTCTTATAAAGAACAATCTAGTACACTGACCTCCAATTATTAACAGAAGGTGAATTCCTAGGTCAAAGGAAATGGACATTTTTAAGACACTTGATACACTTTATCCAACTGTCATGCTAGAAAGTTGAACCATTTCCCAAACTGAGTAGACTCTTCTCATGACAAATTTTAGAACCATTGTTACCCTTTCAGGAGAATCAGTTCTCCAGGGGGCTGACCCTGCTTGCCCCATAAAACCAGGCAGAATACCTCTGAATTGCCACTCCTTTCCCTCCCTTACAACATGGCAAACTGTTCCATATGTTTTAAGACTTGAGATTCCAAAATTTGGACCTAATCATTCTCTCCTTTGGGCCTCCACAATGTATTTGAGCATTTATCACAGAAGGTTGACATTATTTGCCTTTAGATCCCTCTGTCTCATTACCCTTTGAGCTTCTTGGTATTTGGTCTGTATCTCATACATCTTGGGACTTCAGTTCCTGTCACAGTGCTGGGCATGCGACAGGCATAAAGCAAAAATGAAAGAAGGAAAAACTCATATCCTTCTATCCCAGATTTGAGCTTTGGGCTGGGTTAGTTGGATAAGCCTAGCTGCCAAAATAAAAGACCCCAAAATACAATGGAATGGAATATAATCTCACATAACAGTCCACAAGTGAACAGTTCAGACTCATGTGGCAGCTCTGCCATTTTCAACATATGATTTCTATCTCTGATCTCAAGGCAACTATTCCAGTTGTCACCATTTCCCAACCATCACAGAGGGAGCAAAGAGAAGGTGGAGGGCAAGCACCTTCCTTTGTAAGGATATGATGCAGAACTTACATGCATCACATCTTCTTATACCTCGTTGGTTAGAACTTAGGCAACAGACACTCCTAGTTGCAAGAGAGGTTAGGAACCACAGTCGCTACCTGGGGAGTCATTGGGAGTAGTTCTTATTACTAAAGGAAGAAGGTCAACTGGGGGACAATGAACTTTCTCTACTATACAAGCCACACAAATTATGATAACAACTGACCCTTGTCAACACATACTAAGAGTCAAGCATATGTTAATTCACCTTGTCCTCATTACAGTCCTAAGAGGTAGGCAACATTATTATATTTGTTTACAGAGGGAGTTCTGCAAGAGAATTATGCCTAGTGCTCTGAGGTATCTATCATTCACAGTGAATGAACGGTTCTCATGCACATCTAGAATGGTGCTAGTTATCAACCATTCTTGAAAGAATAAAAAAAATAGTCACTCAAATGTTGTTCTCTGTGTTGTGGTGTTCATATGAGGAGCCCTACTTTGGTGCTATTGATGGGTGCCTTTCAAGGAACCAGGCACTGGGTGTGATGCTTGTTTTTGTTTGGGTTCCCCCCAAGAAAAGAATTTAGGAGTATAAGTAGTTAATTTCAAAATGATCCCAGGAAGGACAATGAAGAATAAGAAAGTAAGACAAAGAAGGGAGAAAAGCTGATAAAGAATGTGCTGACGAGCAAGTCCCTATAGATCAGTGTTGCTGGGATCTGTTGAGAAACTGTAGAGTACATCTCAGAATTGTTGAAATGAGGGATGAGAAAGTTAGAGTACTGATTCATCAATTCCATTTGCTCATGAGGGTCCGTCCTGGAGGCAGTGACCTCCAAGCACTTCTGGTCTGCCTCATGAAGGAGCCAAGCATACTCCCGCTGCTAGAGAACAACCTCAGGTAAATAGGTCCAGAAATATGTTGGTGTGTATGGGAACTGACTACAGGTGACCTCCAGGGTAGCTCCAGGAGACTTGGGTGGGACACTTACGTTATCTGCTAAAGTGCTTTACATGTGTTATTTCATTTCAACTTCCCAATAAAACTATGATTAAGTTATCAACATCTCTACTTCTTATATGCAGAAGCTGTAACTCAGAGAGGTGAAGTAACTCTCCCAAGGTCACACAGCTAAGAAGTGGTGACACTTGGACTCGAGACAAGTCACTCTGTTTTATGCCATTCCACACTCCCCTCTGCAGGCCCCAAGCTTTCTGCCAGTCTGTTTTAACTGGTCTTCATCATCAGCCTCCACCCAAACCTCCACCCTGCAGACATTTTTTGGCATTCTCATTCTTGGAGAAGGTCAATTGCTCTTTTCACAAACTTAGGTGAGGTGCAAGAGGAAGGTTATTTTCATTGATCCAAGTCTATACATGCAACCGCCATAAAAGCCATGTACTTGCTTTGCATAGCAGCTTCTGGGAGAGATTCCTAGCCCCCCTTTCCAATCAGCTCACTACCCCCCAAGTCCCTCTTATCTTGACATTCTGGAGCTGCCCCTGGTTATAAAAAGTGCCTGTCATCCCATGCTCTGAAAATGAGGTTCAGGTCCTCATTTTTCTACAGACAAATGCCCTTACTGTGAATCATTTCTACTGGAAGGCAAAGGCCCAGGACAGAAAGCCAAGATGCGGTTAACTCTCCATTAATCATGCAATAGGAAAGAATCAGAAAGGGCGGATGGTCTGCTCCAAAGGTGGGCTTAGCAGCTTGTCCTTGAATCATGTTAGAGCAATTATGGACCAGGAATCCATGACCTTTCCCTGGCCAAAATGGATTTATGAATGCTATCCATTCATAAAATGTGTTAATGATAGCTAAATATATACACTGCCTTGGCTTTGTCTGTTGCACGAAACATTGAGCCAAGTGTATTGTGGGGAGTGTGCAGTGTGAGACACTGTTCACTGAGAGGACCAGTTGAGGGGCAAAGCAAAATCAGGAGACTTTTCCTTGTGAGTATGTAAAGGACATCATGGGTTAGATTGCTCAACATTCATTCTGACCTCTCCTGGTATAAAACTAAAGGCTACATTTCCCAGACTCTCTTGCAGCTAGCAATCTGGATGTGACTTAGTTTCCACCGACAGAGGTACTTACACTAGAACTGTATTTGGAACCAAGTCATGTGTAGAGAGTGGTAGGAGCAGAGTGACCATGGTGTCAGTGTGGACGGCAGTGGCTGTGGTTTCAGCTTCCTAATTTACCATTGGTTTCCTAATAATGGCAGCTCAGTTCTGAGGTGTGGCTTTGAGAGCTCTTTCTGGAAACACGGTCTATAGTCAACTTCTTCAGCCCTCCCAATGAGCCTGCAAGCCATTTACCATCCTGCTCTCTGCAACTGAACCCTGTCATTGACCCAGTCAGGGCAGTGAACAGCTCTAACAACAAAACCAGGCTGGAAGGTGGCCAGGTGAACAGGGTGCTGACTGTGGGTGCCATTATACACCCCTTACTGCAGCCTGAAAGGAAAAGGCCTGTTTGGTGCCAGGCTCTCTTTATTTCCATATCGCAGACCGCAGCGGTCCTAATTCATCCAAACCCTACAAGTTTCATGAATGATGACCACACTTCAGGGTTTTATCCAGGGAATAGAACCTTTTTCATTAATGGGCAGAAGTCTGAATTCATTCCATATAGTGATCCATTTTCAGGTCTATAAAAACTCAGCAGATAATACTGGTATTGCCAAATTTTATTCCCATTCCTGAAATCCAGAGATGGGAAGGGATTTACATGAGGTCACACAACAGTTTCATTGTAAAAACCAGGGCCAGTTTTCCTGACACTAAGTCCAAACGTTCTACTCCTCCATGAATGAAAGAATGAGTAAATAAGTGAATAAGAGAGTTGTAGGACCTGAGCCAAAATATTGCCCCCTGCCCCTGAGTCTAGAGTCCCAGGGTCAGTTTGAGGTGGATCTAGGGGAGAAGAGAGGAGTCAAATTTGGACCATGTGCATCTACACTGAGATGCTTTTAAAAAATCACCGTCTGTCTGTTATCCAGTGGGAATATTGGCCAAGGAATTTGGCAGCCTCTGTCTGAAGGGTGGAGAGCAACTGCTGTCCTGGCTGGACTATCTGGGAGTCCCCCAGTCCCAGGCACTAAGCCCCACTGTCGCCAGAGTGGATCTCTCAGGACTCTGGAAGCGGTTCTCATAGACGCGCAGCCTCCCAGAATGCTGATCCCAAGAGGGACCCCAGAGACAACCTCATCTGCCCCCATAGGGAGTTGCATGCTCAGGGCTGGCCAGAGCTCCTGGCCTGGGCTGACCAGGCAGAGCCCTGCGCATGGCTCTTGGACCCTGCGGTTGGCCAGCAGGATTTACCCCCTGTGCCTGAAGGCTTTGTGCAGGAACACGGAAGGTCACTCTGCTAAAAGCTCTACATGTCCAGGAGTACCTTCAATCAGTGAGTCTCAGGCATGTGCTTATAAATACCCCTAGCCTCCTCACCTGTGGGTGGGATAATTCTGAGGTATGATTTTTGTGCCATTTCCTAGCATTTCCTCGTGGGAGGAAGCTGTGTTTCCCACTATGGTATGTGGTGGGATGGTGCATACTTCACTGGCTTCCTCCCACCCCACCCCCATCTTTCTTCTCCACTCCTCTACCAGGAATTCCTGGAATTACCTCCCAGATAAACCACGTGTGCTCACGTCCTTGGCTCAGGGAACCCAGGAGAGGATGCCAACCCTCCTCCCGCTCTCCTCCCATGTCTGTGTCTGGGGTGTGTGTGATCCAGTTGTGTCCTGATTCCTCCCACTGTCCTCTGTCCCATGGTCACTTGGAGCCCAGCGGGCTTGACAAATTTCTCCACCATCCCTGGTTCACCTGTGCCTGGGGCTTGATTGATGGGTGTTTAGATATTTGCCCTATCTAGCAAGTGTCTGTCTAACACTAAGCCACTGCAGTGCCTCTGTCCTTAGATGAAGCCCTAATGACAAGGACAGGCTAAGGCCAGAATCGGCTGGAGTGGGGAAATGAGCAAGGCCTCACATCAGCCCAGAGCCATATCTTCAAGAACGTTTAGACACACAGTCATGCATCTTTGTAAACACCAAGCCACAGTGAGCCCCAAACTCTGGATCAGCCCAGCATAAAGGCTACCCTGGGCATCCATCAACTAGCCACTTTCCCACTCTGTCCCTCAATGTGCCCAGCTGAAAAATGGCCATGAGCACAGAGCCAGTGACACGGTTGTGCTCCAAGAATGCAAATCAAATAAGAATGATCCTTTTGCATCTATTGAGTTTACTCTTCACACACCTGGGATGTAGTACCTGTCATTATCCTTGCTTTTAGATGACAGGGTGGAGGCTCAGAGAAGTTACCTAAAGTGCCTAATATCACACATCTAGTAAGTGGCAGAGGCAGGATTTGAACTCAGGCTGTATACTTCCAGAGCTGTAATGTGGATACTTAACGCTTTTAAAGAAAGAGGGTAAATGCCAATATCATTTGACAAAAGAGAAAATTGAGGCCCAAAGATGGATAGTGTCTTATCCCAAGTCACACAGCAAATCAATAGCAGGACTGCAATTAGAGCCAAGCACTCTTGGCCCAGTCTTTAGTTCTTCTTGGACAAGCCGCCATCCTCTAGACACTGGTGATGGGACTGTAGGTGGTGGGCTGCTCCCAGCCCCTTCCCAGGAGTCCTCAATTGCCTTGCAGAGGCATTCTGTGAACTGTCAAACTCAGGCCCCTCTGGATCCAGCACCTTTTCACCAGTTCCACTAAAGCTATTTGGATGCTGGGAAGGGGAGATGTGCCTTCATTTGACAAATATTTATTGAGCACCTACTGTGCACCAGGCTCTGTTCTAGATACTTGGGGCTATACCAATGAAGAAGAGGCAAGACTCCTACCTTCTTGTACTCTAGGCTGAGGAAATATACCGCAAACAAGAAACCATAACAAATAAGCACATTATAGAGTAGAAGGTGGCAGTCGTGGGAAAAAAAGAGCAGGGTAAGGGGCTTGGGTATGCTAGTGTGGGAGGGCCTGAGCTCATTAATAGGGGGTCAGGGTAGGCCTCATTGGAGGATGGTAACTTGAGAAAGGACTTGAAGGAATCAAGGGAAAGAGGTATGCAGATATTTGGTGAAAGAACATTCCAGGCAGAATGCACAGGAATGCAAAGGCCCTGAGATAGGAACCACAGATAGCTGGCAGGTATGAGGTACAGCAAAAAGGTCAAGATGGCTGAAGGACAGTATGAAGCAGAAAGTTGTGGGAGATGAGAACAATATTGGACTAGATCATGCAGGGCCCTGTGGGCCTTGGTGAGGACTTTGGCTTTTCCTCTGGGGGAACAGGACTCACTGGGAGATGATGGGCAGCAAAAGATAGAAGGTGGCAGGCAGCTCCAAGACATTGCATGGACGTGCCCCTCAGACATGGCTAGCTCCCAAGAGCCCTCATGTCTCACTCCATCCTAGGGGATCTGCAAAATGCTTCTGAACCAGGAGTCAAGAAGAGGAAAAGAGACAGCCCTTGCCACAACCTGCTCATGCTGGCCAGAAATGTCCCTTTTGGGGAGCCCTGGATCCAGGGAGTGAACATGGCAGTCTCTTCTGGCTGAAGCCCAGGTCATCTTCACGTGGGGAAGTCCAGGGGTTCCTTGGGAGCAGTTTTTCTGCCTATATCCCAGAGAAGGTAGCAGCTGCTTATCTGATGGTGGATCCCGGGACACTGAACAGCAGAGTCAACATGCCCTCGGCCCTGCTTACAAAATCATGTTTTCCAAATAGCCAAGCCCCTTATCAGGCCTCCAGGTGGAACAGCCCCGTTGCCTGGCAATGTTGGTTTATCAGCAAGGTCTGCTCAGAGGCCAATACGAGGTGATTTCATTAGATCCTCTCCCATCTGTCTCTGCAAACATCCCTGGGGGCTCCAATTAAGGTTTTACTTTTCTTCTTTGGCAGATATGTTTGTTTTAATCTAATAAAGTGATTTTCCGTCCTGTCAGTTAGTGGGTGAGGGTTTTGGTGGGTCCCAGCCAGAAGGATGATGGGACAGACCAGTGCAGTGGGGAGGGCTAGTGGACACCAGCACTGCACATGCTGGCTCACTTGGGGCAGGAGGCACAGAAGGCTGGCCAGAAGGACCAGACAAGACAAAGCTGAGACTGGGGACTTTCCTGAGTCCCCAACCTCCCAGGGCCATCTCCCCACAGGTATCCACTGCAGTGCCTTCCTTCTGAGCAGGATGCCTTCAAGGGAGACACTTCTAGGTCAGAAACTCCTGAATCCAAGGAGAAGTATCTGCAGAGGCTCCATAAAGAAGCTGCTGTATAGAATTGTTTAATGATTTTCAAACCCCAAAGTTGTGCAAAGTAGACCAGAACATTGGAAATGGGAGATCTTGTGGAAGAAATGATGGCGAAGATGAGGTTTAGGATGAAGGAGAGTAAGGGGAGTTTGTTCAGGAGTGAGGGGGGAGGTGGGAGTCATGCCTGCCTAGAGACAGGGTCAAAGTAATGTCCTGTGGGACTTCAGGGGTGGAGGTAGGGAGCTAGGTAGGTCTCTGAGGATGAGAGGACCTCCTACCTGGGCCCCAACATTTCAACTCTAGAGGGTCCAGAAAGGTTGACTTTTATATTGTCCCAGGGAGGAAGTCTTCAGGTGACTTCAAGGTGATTCTGAATCCTAGAACCCATTATTGGCTGACAGAGGCAAATTAAAATAGTGGAATGAGCTTCTTTTTGGAGTCAAGGAGACCTCAGTTTGAATCCTGGTTCTGCCAAGAACTTGCTATGTGACATTAAGATCATTTAACCTTTCTGAGCCTCTGTTTCCTTTTCTACAAGATGACCCAAATCATTCCTTATTTGACTTCTATGGATTTAATGAGAGAATTCAGTCCCACATACACTTACCCATACCTTCTATAGTCTGGCTCAGCAGGGAATGCCCTGGTAGTGTGATTTCTCATCTTCCCCCACCCCCATCCCATGTTCTCCAGATGACTGTCATAGCTCTCCCTTCCCTCCCTTTCCCAGGCTCTGGCCTCTGGGAACACTTGGTTCATGTGGTTCCATTTTGTAGTTGACTGATTAAATGAGCTAAATCCTTCAAGCTCAGAGTCAACAGTTCTGGGCAACTCAACTTCTGGAGGAGCCTCAATTTTTCTCATCTGCACAATGAGGATAAAGATGACATTCTCCTGGGGCTCTTGAGAGTAGAGTGTTTCTCACAAGACCTGGCCTAGAGTGAGAACCAAGCCAATGTCAGCACCTACCTGTTACAATAACTCTGAAATGTGATTTTCCTTTAATGACTACATGTGTCTTACATTCGGTGGGGTAGAAGTCCTACATCTGTGTCTGGTGCCCCTGGAAATGGAATATTGGGAGCCTCTGGAGACCAAGGGTTGCTGATTCTGCTCTCCACAGAAAAGCAGTGGTGAGCTGGCCGAACCTTAAGTTGCTTCGCAGCAGCCAGCCTAGCTGGGGGTCAGGGGCACAGGCAGAGGGATCATTTGGGGCACTCTGCACAAGAGTGGGGATATAGAGGAAGCTGGCAGATGGCCTGGGCCTGCAAGGCAGAGCTTGAAACCCCTTATCTCCTGCCAAATGATATTTCAGAACAAATTATCTCAGCAGCCTTCTCCCTGAATGGACAGGCTGTTCTTACTCCCCTCCTCCCAGCCCCACAGCTCAGAGACTGAGAAGTTTGGAATACCCACTTCTCCTCCTGCCCAGATCTGTCAGAGAATCCTGGACCATGTAGGGGTCAATCATAGGTCTTACCTAGAACTGAGAAAGTTTAGGTACTCAGCTGGTGCCCTTGGCTTCAGTGATATGTACAAGGAGACTTTTCTTCCTTCTTGACTGAATTCCATTATCAATACTTCAACCCTTTGGCTAAAGCTTTGGGGTTGCTACTCCTCTTTACCCCCATCAGGAGGGGCCACACTAAGTCCAACAAGTCATTTACTCTGCAGTATGGGCAGTCTATGAAAGTGAAGTGATAAAGAGCACCAAGGACCTGGAGGTGAGGAGGAGGGTAAAAGAAATTAGAAAAGTAATATGAGGGTCTGTCACCATTTTACCTTCAACAAAAGTGAAGAATTCATACCTTTAGTCTGTTTCTAGTGTATTTTATTGACTTTCACTCTTACTTCAGCCCAGCCAATATAATTATGGTCCTGACCCTTCCCCACCTCTCCTGTGGGATATATATGTGTTATGCACGCTTCTGCCTCCATATCCTTTTCTAAGATCCCATTGTCAAGAATACCTTCTTCTCTTGATTTTTTATCTTCCCCCACCTTTAAGGCTCAGCTCATTTCCATTCAATGCCTCCTTTCCCAAGAATTTTCCTCTGACCAGCCCAGTCCACCTAGATCTTGTTATTTGCTGAGACCTTTCAGTGCTTATCATAAGGACCACCAACTGACTCTTATCAAACACTGTATATTTCTGTGCATTGTTGATCTTGTATGCACAGCTAGACTTTAAACTTTCTGAGAGGAAGGACATTACCTCAAACCATCCCTTCCCTACATTCATGATCTGTTTTTTCATAGCTTAACCCTTACAAGAGCACAATGGTGGAATTTTTTCACAAGGTGGGAGACTAGTGGGGGAAGATATTTGGGGAGCCTGGGATTCTTTCTGGCCTCCACAGCTGTGTGTGTTGCCCTGTGTATATAATACTCACCCTGGCACTTCATAGAACAGCAAGTGATTTCAAGCGATGCTCCACAAACTCTAGGGTTTACTTCTATGATGTGGGCTGCTGTCCATGGTTCTGACCTGCCACCTCCAGCCAGGAAACTTGGGGCGCTGTTTGGTGAGTCTTGCTTTAAGAATCTTATTTCTTTCTGTAGCTTGCTTAAGTTTTTAAGATTTTCAAGAGCATGGCAGAATTATTAAATTATGGATTTGTTTCTCAATTTATGTAGTCAGTTTCTTTTGTGAAGTTTTACCATATTTCCTATAGTTACACATTAGTTGTCCTGTAGAGGGGTTCTGGGAGAACATTTCATTCAATTCATTGATGATTTGCTATTTCAGTCTTGTAGTCACTTATTCAGCAACTATTTATTTGAGCACCCACTATGTTCCAGTCCTGGTGTTTGCTCCAAGCTGGGAGTGTAGGCAGCCCTGCTTTTCACATGGAGGGCTGTGAGCCAGCCCAGTGAGATTGGTTCCCAGAGACGCAAGGTCCCCCTGGAATAGGCCCTTGGAGGAAAAAGAAGAGGTGGGGATGAAGAGAAGGAAGAGGATGATAAGGTGGAAGAAGATTTGTTGATTGAATAAGTAAATGAAGAATATTGGCTCATTCATCTACAGTGAGAAAGGGGTGATTCATGTATTCATGCCACTGATCCAGGGCTAAAACGCTCAGATTTTTAAAGTAGCCAAAAAAGATTGGCAATATTAATTAAAAAGTCTTAAAATGTGCATGCCCTCTGACTCAGCCATTCAGCAAGTATGCAAATATGTGTATAAAGGTGTTCTTTCAAGCATTGTTTATAAAATCCTTCAAATGAAAAATATCTAGATGCCCAACAACTGAAGATCAGTTAATATAATTAATTAATACACACAGTGGAATATTATACAGCTAATTGGTTCGATACTTAAGAAATGTATCAACATGGAAAGATGTTCTTAATATATAATTAAGTAGACAAAAATTATTTGGTACAATTGTCCATGTACATGTATACATGGAAAATACCTGAAGACATAAACGTGTTAAGGTGGCTTATGGGTGTGTAAAATTTTTTTCTTTATGATTAGTGGTATTTGCTAAAGAGTGCATATATTGCTTACAGAGTGAAAACATTTTTCAAAAATCTACAACACAAATATGCCATGAAAAGATGGTAAACCCCATTAGTCATTAGAGAAATTCAAATTAAAACCACAATAAGATACCACTATACTCCCATGTAAGAAGGTTTACAATGAAAAAGACTGACCATTCCAAGTATTTGTGAAGTTGTGGGGGGACTGGAACTCTCATACACTGCAGGTGAGAATGTACAGTGGTACAATTTGGAAAAGAATTTGACAATTCCTTTAAAAATTAAATGTACATCTACCATATGACTCAGTCATTTCACTCCTAGATATGTACTCAATAGAAATTAAAGCATTAAAATATTTGTGCATGAGTGTTGACAACAGCTTTATTTGTCACAATCCCAAAGTGATAACAGCCTAAATGTCTATCAAAAGATAAACAAATATGATACATCTATGTAGGAGATACTACTAGCAATCAAAAGAAATGAACTACAGATATATGCAACAACATGGATAAACCTCAAAATAGAAGGCAGACACAAAAGAATACATATCATATAATTCTATTTGTATAAAATTCTACGACATGCAAATTGATCCATGTGGCAGAAAGCAGATTATCGATTGCCTGGAGTTGGAGGTGGGGGAAATGTACAGGGAGGGAAGGATCACAAAGGGTCACAAGGAAATTTTGGTGGGTGATTCATAGATGGACTTGCTATCTTGATTGTGGTGATGGTTCCACGTATATAGACATTTGTCAAAACTTGCCAAATTATACACTGTAAATATGTGCAGTTGATTGTATGTCAAATGTATGTCAATAAAACTATTTAAGACAAAAAGTGCTACAAAAACTTAGGCAAAGAAGTGTAGATGTTTCCCAACCTCAAGCTGGTTTGATCATCACAGGAAAGAGTTATTGTCCTCTATTTGACCCATGAAGAGCCTGGGACCCAGAGAGGTTAAGTGCTAGGCCGGAGATCACACAGCAAACCCAGGGCGAGCACATGGGAAGATTCATGTCTCCTACTTGGGGTCCAGCGTTTTTTCTGCAATGCACTGGCTGTGCTCCCAGAAAGCGTTCAGGGCATGCCAACACA
This sequence comes from Tamandua tetradactyla, assembly GCF_023851605.1. Taxonomy (NCBI): domain Eukaryota; kingdom Metazoa; phylum Chordata; class Mammalia; order Pilosa; family Myrmecophagidae; genus Tamandua; species Tamandua tetradactyla. Next base: position 53,799,345 of record NC_135338.1, on the reverse strand, counting down.
TCCTGAGCTGAGGGACAGGCTGTCCCTGGCACCTGAAAGTGTAATCTCCCCTCCACATGACACCCCGACCCTTGCAGTGGTCCTTCAGTTTGTGATTGCAGCTGGGAGACTGGCTAAGTTTGCAGAGAGACACAGTGGTTACAGCTTCTCCCCAGGGAAGTAATAAAGATTGAGAGGGAATGAGATAAGGGACAGTACAATTATCTATTTGCAGCTACTTGCAGCAGAGGAGGACACAGGCCAAGCCGGTGTTCCTGCTCCCTGTCCCAGCAGTGGAGTTTCCTGTCTCAGAGCTGATGGGAAGATGGAAGGCATCCTGAAGAGATTGGCAGGACTGCCTAACCTACAGAGTACCCAGGGCATGGGGTCTTGGGGAGGAGAAGAGATTGCTGGTTTGGGTCCAGGCACCCAAGTAATATCTTCCTCAGCTCCAGGGCCCTACACAGAGTTTGGAGACAGAACCTGAGCTTGAGTGAGTACTGAAAGAGCTGAACCAGCACAAAATTTGTGCACAGACGAGCCTGAGTTTGAATGCTGGTACCAACCAAGCCTTAGTAACTGTGCCTGCAACATGGAGTAATGGTGGTCCCTGCCTTGTGCAATAATTACCTGGCCACATAAAGACTCAGTCACCCTGGCTCCCCTCTCCTTGCCTATCTCTCTAGTATATGTTCTCCTTATAGTGTGTAAACTTTGCAAAGATAGAACTCACTGAGGAAGGAGGATTCATTGACCCTTGAGACTGGTTTGGGAGAATGAGATTATGGTGAAATCCGGGGCCACGTTGACCGAGCACTGGACTGAGTGTTTCACAGGCTTTATCTCATGCAAGGTCCACGATAACTCTGAAGTTCTTATTATCATTTCATGTCACCAACAAGGATCTTGAGGCTTCATGAAATTAAGTCACTTGCCCAAAGTCTCAGAAATTAGAGAGAGGCAGAAACCAGCTTTGAATCCAGGTAGTCAAATTGCTGAGTCCACAGCCTTGTGGATGAAATCCTCCCCAGGCTTTCTGGGCCTTTCCTTTTCTGCATTCTGTCCTCCAAGGCTGGCAGGCATGTCCTCTTGGGGCTTCAAGTTCAAGCTATCTCTCTTCTTCTACTCTAGCCCTCCTTGGGATCCTTCATATATACAAAGCACTCTACAATTTGCAAAGAACTCTCCCACCATTTATCCCATTAACATCCTTTGGGAGCAGAGGAGGCCTGCTATTCCACCTACTTCCTGGACTCCATAATAGAGTGATGTTGCTCCCCTCTCAGGGATGATCAGGCCAGGCACTCACACACCAAGGGCCATTTATCTGCACAACATCCCTGAGAAGTAAATGTCATTAGGCCCACGTACTAGATGTTGAAATTGAGGCCCAGAGAAGTTAAATAACTTAAAAAACTAGGCAGTGGCTGAGCCAAGATTTTCTCCCAGATTTAATGGACTTCAGAGTCCCTCAGTTCCTTTGGAATTGAACCTGAACAGGGCATATTTCTATCTGGATAGACCATGTGTTAGCCAAGGGCAAGAGGCAATAAGTTAATCTTGGCCTTTCCCTGCCCGTTCTAGAGGAAGGCACTGAGGTCCTTTACGTGAAGGCTCTGGCCTGCCATTTCCTGCCAACATTCATTCCTTCAATCAACAAATATGCATGAACCTTCACTGCATTCTAGAAATCCTCTGGGCACTGGGCTCTGAATGTCTGTTAGTCATGGGCCTGCTGGCGAATAGTTCACTGTGTAGTGGGGAAAGAGATGAACAAGGTGGGCGTGATACCTGCCTCCTTTGTGGGTTGCAAAGTACACAGGCCCCACATGTACCTTGGTGTACTCAGTGCAGAGAAAAACCATCCATTTTGAGTCTCAATATTTAGCAGTTTCCATGGATACCAGATCATAGTAATAATTACACCAAATCAAGTGCAAATGAAATGTCTAGTTCAATGACATCTTTGATGGCATCAGTTTCCAACTTTTATCCACTTGCATTTATTTCAATCATTCATTGAACATCACTGAGCACCTACGAGGCTCTGTACTTGAATGAATGAGTTAATAATCACCATCATAACAACAATAACATAACTTACACTTATTGAGAGTTCATTGTGGGCCAGGCACTGTTTCAAACACTCTATATGTATTAATTCATTTAATTTACACAATAACCCTCTGAGGAAGGCACTATTACTATTATTATTATTATTATTGAGATGAGGAAACTGACATGGAAAGATTAAGGATTTTGCCCACTAGAAATGGTATCAGTCATCAGCTGATTTCTGGGTGATTCAAATATAACAATATCTGAGTGTCAATACCTACCTCCCAACCAGGCCACCTCTTCTTCTTCCTGTCCCTAATTTCAGCATCAAGCTTTCACATTCCTGTGCCTTTTGTATAAAGCATTCATGAAAAAGGCACAAGTTCACAGGCCAACAAGCCCAGGCTCATAAGGGGACTCCAAGGTACAGTCCTAACTGGGCTAAATGCTCAGAATAGCACTGTATGGGAGCTTTGTCTCATGGGCCAGACCATCAACGGCTCCAGGATAGGACGATGTCTCTGAGAAACTTTCGGTGGAAACATATGACCATCTTCCCCCTTCTGTCCTCTTCCTACCACCCCAATACATCCCTTCCCTAATGCATGAGCATATGGAAGTTAGGCACTGAGCCAAATGAGAATGTTGTGGGAATTTGAGCAGGACAGCGTCATCTGCTCTAAAGATGCATCTCTGGCTTTCCAGCCCTCACTGACCTGTCGAGCCTTGTCAATCATAAGACTATTGACCCCAAAGGGGCCCTAAATATATATCATCAAAATAAGAAAACCAAGGCCAGATCAAAGACATTTAGAATTTACACTCAGCATGGAGAGCTCCTGCTTTTGACTCTGATCTTCACACTCCAACCCCTTTGGATGCCCTATGACTCTTCAGCATTTTTCCAGGAACGTGGTCCAACTATGCTCACCTTATCCAAGCTGCCCTTTTCCTGCCCTTTCACCTCTTTATGAAGTCACATCAGGAGCACAGAGGTCTTCGTGTAAACGGGCCGACCTGGAAAGCTACCTTTGCATTTGTTCCTAAAACACAGGATCAGAGGAAGCTTTGGACATGGAAGAGCTCAGCTCAGGTCTGGGATCTGATGCTTTGTAGGGGCAAGACCTTGGGCAAGTGACAACTCCTGACTTCTGGTGCCTCATCTGTGCAGTGGAGATATTAAGCCTGACTCTCTGGAGGTGAGGATCAGAATACAACTGTAGCTGCCCATCTCAGCTGGACACGCTACAGGTTCTTGAGGCTGTCTTCTGTCTCCTGGAATCTTGGATGTGCTGAGCTCCTGTGAGCTCAGTTGGTGCCCCATAATAGACATATTTCCTTGTCTGTTCTATTTGCATTTCCTTGATTTCTGAACAGACTGTCCCCAGTCAGCAAGAAGCCTGCCTCTATGGGCACCTTTGGCTGTATGTTTCCCACTCCTGTTTCGGAGCGTGAATCAATTGGCACCCAAATGCTGTTGTTTTCCCTCATCGTTTTCATGAGGAGGAGTTACCTCCTTCCAAATCTGGAAAGCAGGTTAGAAGAAAATATCTCAGCAGACTTGCTTCCCCTCATTGTCTGGCCAATGCAGGGCTGTTTGTGTTGGGTTTCCATATGGCTTCATGAGAGGCACTGCTTTTCCTGTAGCATCTCCTGCAGCTATTGGCTGCAGTCCTGGTGGACAGTCCTCATGCCTGCCAAATGGCTTCCCATCTCAAAACCTACTGTGCTTACTGTGTCTCCCAGCTCTTCTGCTTCAGCAGTTTCCCTACTGAACTGGGGAGTTGGAGGTGGAGTGGATATTCACTTCCCCAGGAACAACCTTTCATCTGCAGGGTTAGCAGTCACTAGGTTCATGTCCCAGCCTCCCGTTATTCAGGCCAATTCTGAGGTACAATTTACAGGGTTTCTGAAAAGGAACTGGGAACAAGCCCCAGTTGCCCACAAAAGTGGTCTGCTCAACAATGCTCCTTTATTGGCTTTCTTTCTCTCACATTCCTCACTCTCGCACTCCAGTCTCCTGGGATGACCTTCCAAGTAAACTCCCTTAGCCCCACTCCATGTCTCAGGCTCTGCTTTGGAGGATACCCAAGTTAAGATCATGTTCTTAAACCAAAACATGAGCCCAGGTGATTGGAGAGCAGTGAGTGGGAGGAGGGGAAACACTGGCTTAGGAGGAGGAGACGTGAGTTTCAGCCCTATATCACTGTTTCATGAGCAACTTCACTAATTAGTGTGTTGAATGCATAAATGAATGATTGAGTCAAGAAATGATGATGGTTATAACTTTGCTTACTTGGCAGATTAGGAAACTGTGTTTGCTAGTTTTGGCACTTAGCAACAATTTCTGGACATGCATTGTCATTCTCTGATGACACTCCTTAAAATTAGATGTGACCATGTGACTTATTTTGACCAATGAAATGTGATCATAAGTGATGTGTTTCACCTCTAGATGAAAGCATTTAGGAGCCAGTGTGCAATGCTCCTTGTTCCCTTCCTCTTCTCCTACAAACCCTGAAGTAACATGTTAAGATGGAGGTGCCAGAAGATTGATGCAGCTTGACTGTTAAGCCACTTCATATAGGACAGAGAACCTGGAATTGCCCTGATTCACAATGGATTTACTTTGTGAGAAATACTTTTATTCTTTTGACCTGCTGAGATTTTGATGCTCTTACTTGTTACTGCAGCATAACTTAGTACATCCTGACTGATACAAAAACAAAACCCCAGAGGAGCTGATGGCAGAATTGGGCCTGGAACCTGGATATCTCCTGTCAGCTTAGGTAGCTCTTATCACTGATGGAAGTCTCTGTTCATCTCCAGGAATCTGGAAGCAAGGTAATGTGGCCAAAGGGTATGCCATTTCCATTCCATTCCATTTGACCAATCCCAGTGAGCTCCTTAAAAGTTCTGTTCCTACTTCACCATCTGGCCTCTGTTTACCCAATTTAAAGAAGGGTTTACTCAATTTAAAGGAGGGTTAGACAAGCTCAGTTGTTCTGAAACTGTACTCTTCAGAGCCCCTGGTTCCACAGGGGGGCCATGGATTAAGTAGGAGGGTGGAGGGCTATGCTCCTTGACAGAATATCTACTCCTCTATCTGTTTTGTATTTGGGTGTTTCTGCATTAAAGAAGATTCCATCAATAGCAGTTTGATAAACACTACGTTGGATGTTCTGTGCCTCTGAGATGAGGTTGTTTTAGCTACAGACTTCTGAGAACATGACTTCATCTATTCCTACCGTACTCTGTCCAAATGGAAAATTCCAGAGGCCCTCAATCATGATGTCAAGCCATCCCACAAATGCTAAGATCCCCAGTGTGAACAATATAAAGAGGACACTTTCTAATAGTCAGGTTTTCTGAGTCCGGGATGGGCCAGTCACCGGCTCCCCACCCAACTCCTGATGGGCCAACCAAACATGGAGCATTCCCTTGGACTATCAGCCCTCACCCTCCCTAAACAGGGAAGAAAGCTCAACAAAAGTGTGAAAAGTATGGGAACCAATTCTGGAGATCTGGTCTCTAATTCCAACCCCATCACTATCACTGTGTGACTAAGTTTCCTTTTCTGAAAAAATAATAAGACCAACAGATGAGTGTCAGGCTCAGCACCGTACTAAGTAGATGACATTCTTTATCTCATAATGAAGGATTGCCATATGATAAGTGGAAGAGGGAAGGGTGGGGAGCTTTGGCCTATGGAGAAGAATTGGGAGAGATGCATGAGAACTGGCTTCAAAACTCAATGGAGGGAGGGGTGAGGGGTATGGTATGTATGAGTTTTTTCTTTTTCATTTCTTTTTCTGGAGTGATGCAAATATTCAAAAAAATGATCATGGCAATGAATACACAACTATGTGATGATATTGTGAGCCACTGATTGTATACCATGTATGGAATGTTTGTATGTTAAGAATGTTTGTGTGTTTGCATGTTGCTTTATTAATAAAAATATTAAAACAAAACAAAACAACAAAAACTCAGGGAACTTTAACAGGGAGGACGGGTTTAGGTGTTAGTTTTCATCACAGCAGTTATCACTACCTGGCAGGGTATTTTCTGTTTATCTGTTTAGAATGTCAGTCTCATGAGGTCAGGACAGGAATGTTGTTTGTTTACTGCCATGCAAAAAACAGGGCAGGTACACAGTAGGTACTCACCAAATATTTATTGAATGATTGAACTTTGTCCTGAGTGGCTTCCAAGGGATGAAAGTTCCAAGGAGGCAGATGAGCAATGGTCGGTGATTTTCTCCTGCCTATCCCTTCCCTGCAACAGCTCTGCCCATCCCTTCTTCCTCTGCCCTAAACCCCTTCTATGTCCCTGAGGCAGCCACTTCCTCTCTTAATTGGAGTAGAGTCAGACTTCCCAGTGCTCAAAGTGGTGGTTCAGGTGAATCTAATCAGGGCTGACAGAAAGTGGGTGATTAATTAGCTGAGGAGGTTGGAGGTGGGTAGCTGCTGAGCTGAGCTGAGCAGAAAAACAAAAGAAAAAATTATCCACAGAAAGGGAATCACTCCCCTCCCCCCACCCCCACCAATACACACCCATCACCCCAAACTGTGGGCTGTGGTAGCCCTTATGTTGGCCCCACCCAAGATTGGAATTCATCAAAATTGCAGTTAATTTCAAGGCATTATTCAGAGGGTGGGCTGGGAATAGTATAGTTGGGTGTGAGGATGGTGGTAAGGAGAAGTGGAGATGAAGTGTAGGTTCAAGGTCAGGTGGTCAAGTGGATGAGGACATTTCCATTGCTGCAATCCAGAAGGGGAGCAGTAAGCTTGGGGGAGATGAGAACAATGTTGTCATGGTGAAAATCAGGGAACAGTGGCTAGGTAGAGCTCCAGGGGTGCAGGGCGAGCACTCAAGAGACACTGATGGAAAAGGAGAGGTAGTGGAGTGAGGAGAGTGGGGGTGGAGAACAAAAGCATGAGGAGTACCAAGATGTTAGGGTTGAGTGGGAGACAAGCCCAGAGGGAGATTGGGACTCAGTGCTCTCCTGGCCCTGAAGATAAGTCCCTGACACTAGTGTTGCTATTCAGAGTCCCAAGGCTGGTTGGACCCTCACTTACATCCTAGCACTCCCCAGGTGTCCTGTCCTGAATTGTGTAAACCTGGATCTTGTCATGCCTAAGGCTAACTCCAACATCCTTCCAAGTTACACAATCTAATAATGGGATATCCTCTCTTTTTTAATTTGCTTATACTAATTTGAGCTAGGTTTCTGTTCCTTGTAGCTGAAGGAATTCTCTCTGATACATGCTGTGGTGGCTTGGAGCTATGTACTCCAGAACTACCCATGTTCCATGTCCATAAGCTTAATCGATCACTCTGGGTGTGAACCCTTGTAAATAGGACACTTTGACAAGGTTACTTGAGTTAAGGTGTGGCCCAACTGAATAAAAATACTTCTTAATCCTGTTATTGTAGCCCTTTATAAGCAGAATGAAATTCAAACACACAGAGAGAAAGCCATATAGGGAGCAACCAGAAGCTGGAAGTCAATTGAATCAAGAAGCCAGGAGAGGCCACCATGTGCTTTGCCATGTGACAGAAAAGCCAAGGACCAAAGATCACCAGCAGCCAGTCGCAGAATGGTACAGTCTTCTAGGAGAAAGCATCACCTCAATGATGCCTTGATTTTGGACTTCTCTTAGCCTCAGAACAATGGGTTAATAAATTCCCAACATTTTAGCCAACTCATTGCATGGTATTTGTTTTTAATTAGCCATGAAACTAAACACATGCCCTAAGGCTAATGGCTCTTGGGTGTGATTCTTGAGTTCTACTGTGAAATCTTTGTTTGATTTGAAGATTTTTCCAACATCACCCAGACACTTCTAGTCCTCAGGCTACAGCAGTTGCCCTGACTGTGTTAGTTATCTACTGTGGGTGTTAATGGTTAACTCAAAACTTAGTGACTTAAAACCGCAATAAACATTTAGTATTTTAGAGTTTCTGAGGGTTAGGATCCAGGAGTGACTGCGCTGAGAGGCCTGGCTAAGGGTCTCTCATGAGAATTCAGTCAAGATGTTGGTTTGCCTGGGGCTAGATCACTTCCAAGGTGACTCACTCATGTGGCTGGAAATTGGTGCTGGCTGTTGGCCAGGGGCCTCACTTCCTCACCACATGGATTCTCCTCAGGGTTCTGGAGTGTCCTCATGACAAGGCAGTTGGTTTCTGCCAGAGTGAACGATCCAGAGAACAAGGAAGAAGCCACAATGCCTTTTATGACCTAGTCTCAGAAAGCACCATCATTTCTGCAGTGTCAGAATGGATAAGCCTTGCCCATCATAGAAGAAAACTATGCAGGGGCATGAATACCAGAAGGCAAGGATCACTGGGGGCTACTGTGAGGGGTGCAAACTCTAAATCACCTGATGACTCTACACCTTCCTGGCATCCCCATTATCCTGAAGAGAAAAGCTCACCTCAACTCCTCTGCTTAAGTGAGTTCCATCCAGAAGGGAAGTATCCCTGTCACCCCCACCCTTGTGGGTGCCTGCCCCAACCCATCCCCCAGAACTATAGGGCCAGACAATCCTAGGAAAAGCCTCTAGCCTACCAGCCCAACCTCAATACCATGGCATTGGGCTTATCCCCTTCTTACTTTCCCCTTGGGTACAGAAGACATGGTATTGGGAATCTTGGAGCTATTACTGTAACTGTGGTGGATTCTTCAGTTCCCTTCTTTGACAAGGATATCATAAGTGATGACAAGCTATGGGCCAGAGGGGTTGGACTAACATAAGATGGGACATATGCCAGAGCTATTCATAAAACAAGAGTCCAGGGGTCAGGGTTACTCTTCCTTATTGTGGTAACATAAATAAAACAAACAACTTCCCATTTTAGCCACCTCTCAGTGTACAATTCATTAAAAATTGCATTCGCAATGTTGTGCTACCAACACCAGTACCTTACCAAAACTTTTCCATCACCCAAAGGAGAAAACTCTGAACTCACTAAGCATTAACTCCCCTTCTGCCTCCCTTCTCCCCTGGTAAACTCTAATCTACTTTCTATTTCTGTGAGGCTGCATATTCTTGTTATTTCAAATAAGTGGAATCATAAAATATCTGTCCCTTTGTGTCTGACTGTGATGTTTAGGTCCTGGTGTCAACTTGGCCAAATGAATATGCCAAGTTTTCTGGTCAGACAAGCACTGGCCTCACTGTTGCTGCAAGGATATTTCGTGTCTGGTTGATAAACCAGAAGGCTGTGGTATTAAGACATCTGTGGAGATTATAGCCAAAATTAAGGCGTGTCTCCCACACTGAGATAATCCAATTAGTTGAAGGCTTTTAAGGAAGAAGAGAGACTCTTTCACTGCTTCTTCGGTCAGTGAGCCTCTCCTGCGGATTTGTCCAGACCTATCACTGGAGCTGCCAGCTTCAGAATTTGCCCTATGGATTTTGGACTCTTCCATCCCCATGGTTGCATGAGAAATTTTTATAAATCTCATATTTACAGCTAGATCCTGTTGGTTCTGTTTCCCTGAAGAACTCTGAGTAATACAGGAGGTCATTGACAACTTTTTCAAGTGCAGTTTTGGTGGACTGATGAAAACCTGATTGGAGTGGCTGCAAGAAAGCATGGGAGAAGAGGAGAGGACATGGAGACTGTGGTACAGTAGGCAGCCCTTTGAGCAGCTTTGCTATAAAAGGAAGGACGGGGTGGGACAAAGGGAATGTGGACTTTCTTATAAGATGGGAGAAATTATGTATTTGTATATTGAAGGGAATGATGCCACCACCCATCCATCCATTCACCCATTTTCCATCCGCCCACCCATCTCCCCATCCACCCACCAGGACTCCTGTGCAGGAGCTGGTTGGATAAGCTGCCTATCCTGGCAGGTCTCACAGGCTGAGAGTGGGACACCAAGATATCAATAACAATAGCCGTGGAGGGTGAGGAGTCCTGTGGAAGCACAGAGGATAGAGTGCCTGGAGATATTAGGGAAGGATTCACCATGATGGTGATCTTTGGGTGGCGTCTTAAAGAAGAAACAGGAGTTTATCTTGTAGACAAGGGAGGGGTGGCACTGTGGAGAGAAGAGCCCTTATGCAAAGGCAAAGGCATATGCAAAGCATGGAGGACTTGGGCTGGGTCTAGGTTTAAAGGACCTTGCATCCTTTCCTTGTAGGCAAAAGGAAGCCCACGAAGGGTCTTGGGCAGGCAGGGGAGTGACGTGATCCAGCATGGAGTCAGGCATTGTTAGCGTCCAGGTGGGCATGAAGGTGACCACCCGGAGCCAGGGTATAGAGCACAAAGGGAGAGAAGAGCAGCTTGGAGAGAGAGGGTGGGAAGAGGAGCCAGCCACAGAGGTGGGCCCTTTGTCACCTCCAACTGGTCTCACTCTGTTGCCCATTCCCTGCTTCTCCAGCCCTCACAGTGAACTGGTTCAAACTTCCCCAATTTCTGGGTCTTAGAAGGCATCGAGCCCAGCTTCTAATTGCAACAGGGACCCCTGCCTCAGCATCCAGCTTCAACCTGAACACTCCCAGAGACCAGGGACAGGGGAGCTCACTACTGGTGTCCAGGAAAGGCTCTTTTGTATCCTTCAAGAATGTTTTCATTAACACGCACACATACTTTTTATTAAATAAAAACAATAGGCTTAACATATTGTTCCGTAACCTGTTTGGTTTTTTGCATGTACATTGTGAGATTATTAATGTATCTAGATCTCATCATCGTTCTTATTAGCTGCAGAGTATTCTGCGGTGAGAAAGTCCTTGATTTAATCACAACCCTCCAACAGACATTTAGGCTCCACCCCCCCAGAAAAACCTTTCCTATTATAAACAATGCTCTATGTACATCCTGGTTCATAAATCTTTGAGCAATAAAATTGGACTGCTTAACCTTGGGGGTTAATATGGCCCTCTGGCTAACGTCATAAAGGAAATTGATTTTTATTTTCAAAGTCAACCGGTGATAAAGTGAAAATGGTTGCCAGGCAACCTGTGAGGAGGGCTCAGGGTTGAGGCCAGAGCAAACAACAGCCTCCCCCTTCTTGAACACCTCTCTGCAACTTGTTCCACCAGAGCCACCTCAGCTTCAGCTTCCTCCAGCCCAAAACCCTGCTCTGACCACCCAGAGAAGTGGCAATGAGACTCAATCATTCAAAGCATCCCTTCCAAAGTGATGTCAGTGGCTCAGCAAAGTTTTATTGAGAACCTGTTGTGCTGTATCAGGGTCTAGGACTGCAGAGATGTGAAGGGCAGTTGGAGCTTCATCAGAACTGACTCTCACACTATTCTTCAAGATTGGGTTTGGAATTGGGAGGTGTTAACCTGCAGAGTTTATTGATCATAGTTTCTTTTTCTGCTTCAGGGTAGCTGACGTATAGGATCCACTCCCATCAGTAATATGTTGTCAAAGGGGAGGTATGGAAGTTCCCTAAGCTAAGAAATGAAGTGATCATAACAGATGATAATCAACTTGATCAGAGTTTAAAATCCGGTGTTTTCCAAGTGGCTCTTTTGCACGCAGCATTTTCACAAGGAGTGCAGAACACAGGCTCAAGACGGCCTGGGAAACCTGAGTTGTCAGGTCCCAAGAGAGAAAGAGAGCAGAGCGTGAGGGGGATCCACTGTGACATGTGAGTTTGATTCAGGTCTACAGCAGCCACTTCCTGAAGGAATGGGACAGTAGGACATCTGATGCAGTTTTTCTCCCTTTAAAAGTGAGTCTGTAGTATTTTACTATTGTCTGTTTTAAAAAGAGAAAAGAATGTAATTTATATTCTTTTCAACTTGGTTGTATTTAATTGGTACAGATTTTTTTTTTTTTGCGTGTTTTAGAATATAAACTGTTTAATTCAGAAAAAAAAAGTTAGTCTGCTAGGGCAGGCCATGGTGGCTCAGCAGGCAGAGTTCTTGCCTGCCATGTTAGAGACCCGGGTTCCATTCCTGGTGCCTGCCCTTGCAAGAAATAAATATATATATAAGTCAGTCTGCTTGATATATTCTTAGTTTAACTTCTGTTACTTAATTAAATCTGTATCTTCTCTTATTGAAGCTTTATAAAATTATGACTCTTAAGAGAGGGTTCCAGAATACAGATGGTTGTAATATAATTCATATGAATACACTATTTGCATTTTAATGGACCCCCTGGAATTAGATCACGTAAGTATTGTATTTTAAATGAATAGATAGTTTCACCATCATTGAAGTTTGACATGACCAAGTGAAGATACTTGAAATATTAAATCTATTTCTACATGCTATGAGGTGTGACGAGAAATCTGTAAAAGAAACCTAATATTTATCTTGGTAAATGTTGATTCAGTTTTATAAAGAAAAGAAAAACCCCACAAAGACACCAAAACAATGACAACATGCCAAGCTATACTTATTCGTATTTTGTAAGTTTAATCCTAGATTTCAGTGATTCCGTTTATGGAGCTGACATTTTGCATTTGTTTATTTCATGTTTTGTTATGTCATTTTAACCTAGTTTTGTTCATGATATTCTTTGCAGTTCAAACTTTTCTAAATTTTGTTTGGTGAAAGAAAATGTTTCTTATATAAAAAAAGGGAGGCAGGTGGGGAGATGGTTGGAAGGAGCAGATCTGAGAGGTCAAGTGGAGTTTAACTAAAGACTGTTTCCTTCCCCTCCAGCCTTGGAGGCTGGTGCGGCTCCTTGGGGCAGGGGGGTGTCACACCTTCAGGGCTCACCTTTGAACATCAGGGGCCATCAAAGGATTTTGAGCAGGAGAGGAAGAGAAATAAATATATAATTTAGCAACTCTTCCTCTATGAAGTGTAAGAATGACAGAGGAAGGGATGGGGATGGAGCAAAGACCCATAAGGAGGCCCTGGCTTCCATCAGGATAAGATGCCCCAAGGCCTAAAAAGGTGGTAGGAGAAGCCTAGGAGAGAGAAGAGAGAGCCAAGAGGCTCCTGGAATTGAGTTGCTGCCCACTGCGGCAGGAGCCCGCCGGAAATGGAACGAGTCCGCTCTAGTCTAGTCTTGCCTCAGCCACTTCACCCTACTTGCTTTGTAAGGGTCAAATTCCCTGTCCTTCCCCTTAGGAATATAAAACTTAAAAGAGTCATAATAAAGTCACCTTCACTGTCAGGAATGTTTGGAACTTTTACATATGTTTTCTCATTCAACTCTAGAGCTGGGCACTGTGATTATCCCCATTTCATAGATGCAGAAACTGAGGATCCGATCATTTGGTGACTTGGCCAAGGGAAAACAGCCAGAGTTGGAGCTGGCATTTCAACTTATCTGATCCATAGTCCCTGATCTTTCCTACAGCACTGTCTTCAAATGATATTTTAAAAATAGCTCTGGTGGATTTGATCAGTGACTGGAAAAGTATTTGCAAGCCCCCTTCGGGGAATGGTGAGAGTGGGGAGAAATTCAACTTTCCCAAGTTGAATTCTGGATATTCTCACAAGCAGTGTGGACAACCAAAGCTATAGGCTGAGCCCCCAGTCTTGGGGTTTGTTCACATGAAACTTAACCCCATAAAGGATAGGTCAAGTCTACTTAAAATTTAGGCCTAAGAGTCACCCCCAAGAGAGCCTCTTTTGTTGTTCAGATGTGGCCTCTCTCTCCAGCCAACTACGACGAGCAGTCTCACCACCCTCCCCCTCTCTGCGTGGGACATGACTCCCAGGGGTGTGGACCTTCCTGGCAATGTGGGACAAAGAACCTGGAATGAACTGAGACTCAGCATCAAGGGACTGAGAAAAACCCTAGAATGAGCTGAGAATTAACATCAAGGAATTGAGAGAAACTTCTCGACCAAAAGGGGGAAGAGTAAAATGAGACAAAGTGTCAATGGCTGAGAGATTCCAAACAGAGTTGAGAGGTTATCCTGGAGGTTATTCTTACACATTAAGTAGATATCACCTTGTTGTTCAAGATGATGGAGGGAATTGCCTGAAAATGTAGTGCTGTGTTCCAGTAGCCATATTTCTTGATGATGATTGAACAATGATATAGCTTTCACAATGAGACTCTGTGAATGTGAAAACCTTATGTCTGATGCTCCTTTTAGCTACTATATCAACAGAAGAGTAGAACATATGGAATAAAAATAAATAATAGGGGGAACAAATGTTGAAATAAATTCAGTTTGAAATGCTAGTGGTAAATGAAAGCGAGGGGCAAGGGGTATGGTATTTATAGTCTTTTTTTCTCTATTATCATTTTATTTCTTTTTCTGTTGTCTTTTTATTTCTCATTCTAAATCGATGCAAATGTACTAAGAAATGATGAATATGCAACTATGTGATGATATTAAGAATTACTGATTGTATATGTAGAATGGAATGATATCTTAATGTTTTGTTTGTTAATTTTTTCTTTAATTAATAAAAAAAAGCTAAAAAAAATAGCTCTGGTGAACTTCCTCAGCATGATAAAAGCCACAGCATAGAAGAACTCAGAGCTAACATCATACTCAACAGCGAAAGACTGAAAGCTTTTGCCCAAGATCAGGAGCAAGACAAGGATGCCTGTTTTCACCAGTGTTATTTAATTGTGTACTGAAAGTTCTAGCCAAAGCAATCAGGCAAGAAAAAGAAAAAGGTATCCAAATTGAAAAGAAGAAGTAAAACTTTCCCTATTTGCAGATGACATGATGCTATATATAGAAAATCCAGAAGACTCTACATGAAAGCTACCAGGCTAATAAACTGAGCAAAGTTGCAGGGTACAAAGTCAACATACAAAAATCAGGAATGTTTCTAAAAATAAAATCAGTGGTGTTTCTGTATACCAGCAATGAATAATTTAAAAGAAAATCAAGAAAAAAATTCCATTTATAATAGCAACTAAAAGAATCAAATATCTAGGAATAAATTTAACCAAGCATGTAAAGGACTAATACACTGACAACTACAGGACATTGCTGAAAGAAATTGAAAAAGAATTAAGTAAATAAAAAGACCTCCAGTGTTCATGGATGGGAAAACTTAATTTTGATAAGATGTCAATACTACCCAAAATGATTTATAGATTCAGTGCAATCTTGGTCAAAATTCCAACAGACTTCTTTGTATAAATGGAAAACCTATCACCAAATTCATATGAAAGAGCAAGGGGCCCTGTATAGTCAAAAACATCCTGAAAAAGAAAAACGAATTTGGAAGATTCGCATTAACAATTTCAAAACTTAGTGCAAAGCTACAGTCATTTTCTTCTACAAGAGGCCTTTGGTGGTCACCCTATTTAAAACACCAGCTTCAGCCCCACTGATAGCAAGCCCTACTAACCTCCCTGCTTCTTCGTTTTTCATAGTACTTATCGCCAGCTGTCACACTTTATAGTTTTTTTATATTGTTTATTAGAGCAGTTATAGATTTACAGAAAAATTATGCAAACTACAGGATTTCTGTATACCCCACACACTTAATTTTCCCAATTATTACAGGATTTCTGTATACCCCACACACTTAATTTTCCCAATTATTAACACTTTGCATTAGTGTGATAACTTTGTTGCAATTGATGAAACAATATTATTACATACTAGTAACAGTAGTTCATAGTTACCTTAGGATTCACTGTTTGTATTGTGCAGTCCTCTAGTTTTTAAAAATTTTTTATTCTAGTAACATACACACAACCCTAAATTGTCCCCTTCTAACCACATCCAAATTTATAATTCACCAGAGTTATTTACATTACAATGTAGTGCTAAGATCACCACCATCCATTACCAAAGCTTTTCCATCACCCCAACAGAAATTCTATACCAATTAAGCATTAGCTCCCCATTCACCAGCCCCATCCCAGCCTCTGGTAACCTGTATTCTAGTTTCTGAGACTATGGGTTCACTTATTCTAATTATTTCATTAACTGTGAAGAAATATTTGCTATTTTGTGTGTGTCTTATTTCACTGAATACGATTTCTTCAAAGTTCATCCATTTTGTCACGTGTGTCAGAACTTTATTCCTTTTTACAACTGAAAAATATTTCATTATATATATATAATGTATATATATATATTATATGTATATATGCCATATTTTGTTTATCCATTCTTCTTCTGATGGACCCTTAGATTCCTTCCATCTTTTGGCAATTGTGAATAATGCCACTATGAACATCAGTGTGCAAGTATCTGTTCGAGTCCCTGCTTTCAATTTTTGGGGGTATATACCTAGAAGTGGGATTGTTAAGTTATATGGTAATTTTATATTGACTTTTTTTTTTTTTAGCTCAGATGCAGCTTCATTCAGTGTTTTAACATGATTACTTTACAATTAGGTATTATTGTGTTGTCCATTTTAGAGTTTTTGTATCTAGTCCTGCTGCACAGTCTGTATCCCTTCAGCTCCAATTACCCATTATCTTACCCTGTTTCTAACTCCTGCTGGACTCTGTTACCAATGACATATTACAAGTTTATTCTCGAATGTCAGTTCACATCAGTGGGACCATACAGTATTTGTCTTTTAGTTTTTGGCTAGACTCACTCAGCATAATGTTCTCTAGGTCCATCCATGTTATTACATGCTTCATAAGTTTATCCTGTCTTAAAGCTGCATAATATTCCATCGTATGTATATACCACAGTTTGTTTAGCCACTCGTCTGTTGATGGACATTTTGGCTGTTTCCATCTCTTTGCAATTGTAAATAACGCTGCTATAAACATTGGTGTGCAAATGTCTGTTTGTGTCTTTGCCCTTAAGTCCTTTGAGTAGATACCCAGCAATGGTATTGCTGGGTCGTATGGCAATTCTATATTCAGCTTTTTGAGGAACCGCCAAACTGCCTTCCACAGTGGTTGCACCATTTGACATTCCCACCAACAGTGGATAAGTGTGCCTCTTTCTCCGCATCCTCTCCAGCACTTGTCATTTTCTGTTTTGTTGATAATGGCCATTCTGGTGGGTGTGAGATGATATCTCATTGTGGTTTTGATTTGCATTTCTCTAATGGCCAGGGACATTGAGCATCTCTTCATGTGCCTTTTGGCCATTTGTATTTCCTCTTCTGATAGGTGTCTGTTCAAGTCTTTTTCCCATTTTGTAACTGGGTTGGCTGTCTTTCTGTTGTTGAGTTGAACAATCTCTTTATAAATTCTGGATACTAGACCTTTATCTGATATGTCATTTCCAAATATTGTCTCCCATTGTGTAGGCTGTCTTTCTACTTTCTTGATGAAATTCTTTGATGCACAAAGTGTTTAATTTTGAGGAGCTCCCATTTATTTATTTCCTTCTTCAGTGCTCTTGCTTTAGGTTTAAGGTCCATAAAACCGCCTCCAATTGTAGGTTTCATAAGATATCTCCCAACATTTTCCTCTAGCTGTTTTATGGTCTTAGACCTAATGTTTAGATCTTTAATCCATTTTGAGTTAACTTTTGTATAGGGTGTGAGATATGGGTCCTCTTTCATTCTTTTGCATATGGATATCCAGTTCTCTAGGCACCATTTATTGAAGAGACTGTTCTGTCCCAGGTGAGTTGGCTTGACTGCCTTATCAAAGACCAAATGTCCATAGATGAGAGGGTCTATATCTGAACACTCTATTCGATTCCATTGGTCGATATATCTATCTTTATGCCAATACCATGCTGTTTTGACCACTGTGGCTTCATAATATGCCTTAAAGTCAGGCAGTGCGAGACCTCCAGCTTTGTTTTTTTTCCTCAAGATGTTTTTAGCAATTCGGGGCAACCTGCCCTTCCAGATAAATTTGCTTATTGGTTTTTCTATTTCTGAAGAATAAGTTGTTGGGATTTTGATTGGAATTGCATTGAATCTGTAAATCAATTTAGGTAGGATTGACATCTTAACTATATTTAGTCTTCCAATCCATGAACACGGTATGCCCTTCCATCTATTTAGGTCTTCTGTGATTTCTTTTAACAGTTTTTTGTAGTTTTCTTTGTATAGGTTTTTTGTCTCTTTAGTTAAATTTATTCCTAGGTATTTTATTCTTTTAGTTGCAATTGTAAATGGGATTCGTTTCTTGATTTCCCCCTCAGCTTGTTCATTACTAGTGTATAGAAATGCTACAGATTTTTGAATGTTGATCTTGTAACCTGCTACTTTGCTGTACTCATTTATTAGCTCTAGTAGTTTTGTTGTGGATTTTTCCGGGGTTTCGACGTATAGTATCATATCGTCTGCAAACAGTGATAGTTTTACTTCTTCCTTTCCAATTTTGATGCCTTGTATTTCTTTTTCTTGTCTAATTGCTCTGGCTAGAACCTCCAACACAATGTTGAATAATAGTGGTGATAGTGGACATCCTTGTCTTGTTCCTGATCTTAGGGGGAAAGTTTTCAATTTTTCCCCATTGAGGATGATATTAGCTGTGGGTTTTTCATATATTCCCTCTATCATTTTAAGGAAGTTCCGTTGTATTCCTATCTTTTGAAGTGTTTTCAACAGGAAAGGATGTTCAATCTTGTCAAATGCTTTCTCTGCATCAATTGAGATGATCATGTGATTTTTCTGCTTTGATTTGTTGATATGGTGTATTACATTAATTGATTTTCTTATGTTGAACCATCCTTGCATACCTGGGATGAATCCTACTTGGTCATGATGTATAATTCTTTTAATGTGTTGTTGGATAAGATTTGCTAGAATTTTATTGAGGATTTTTGCATCTATATTCATTAGAGAGATTGGTCTGTATTTTTCTTTTTTTGTAATATCTTTGCCTGGTTTTGGTATGAGGGTGATGTTGGCTTCATAGAATGAATTAGGTAGTTTTCCCTCCACTTTGATTTTTTTGAAGAGTTTGAGGAGAGTTGGTACTAATTCTTTCTGGAATGTTTGATAGAATTCACATGTGAAGCCGTCTGGTCCTGGACTTTTCTTTTTAGGAAGCTTTTGAATGACTAATTCAATTTCTTTACTTGTGATTGGTTTGTTGAGGTCATCTATTTCTTCTTGAGTCAAAGTTGGTTGTTCATGTCTTTCTGGGAACCCGTCCATTTAATCTAAATTGTTGTATTTATTAGCGTAAAGTTGTTCATAGCATCCTGTTATTACCTCCTTTATTTCTGTGAGGTCAGTGATTATGTCTCCTCTTCTATTTCTGATCTTATTTATTTGCATCCTCTCTCTTCTTCTTTTTGTCAATCTTGCTAAGGGCCCATCAATCTTATTGATTTTCTCATAGAACCAACTTCTGGTCTTATTGATTTTCTCTATTGTTTTCATGTTTTCAATTTCATTTATTTCTGCTCTGATCTTTGTTATTTCTTTCCTTTTGCTTGCTTTGGGGTTAGTTTGCTGTTCTTTCTCCAGTTCTTCCAAGTGGAAAGTTAATTCTCGAATTTTTGCCTATTCTTCTTTTCTGATATAAGCATTTAGGGCAATAAATTTCCCTCTTAGCACTGCTTTTGCTGCGTCCCATAAGTTTTAATATGTTGTGTTTTCATTTTCATTCACCTCGAGGTATTTACTAATTTCTCTTGCAATTTCTTCTTTGACCCACTCGTTGTTTAAGAGTGTGTTGTTGAGCCTCCACGTATTTGTGGATTTTCTGGCACTCTGCCTATTATTGATTTCCAACTTCATTCCTTTATGATCCGAGAAAGTGTTGTGTATGATTTCAATCTTTTTAAATTTGTTAAGACTTGCTTTGTGACCCAGCATATGGTCTATCTTTGAGAATGATCCATGAGCACTTGAGAAAAAGGTGTATCCTGCTGTTGTAGGATGTAATGTCCTATAAATGTCTGTTAAGTCTAGCTCATTTATAGTAATATTCAGATTCTCTATTTCTTTATTGATCCTCTGTCTAGATGTTCTGTCCATTGATGAGAGTGGGGAATTGAAGTCTCCAACTATTATGGTATATGTGTCTATTTCCCTTTTCAGTGTTTGCAGTGTATTCCTTATGTATTTTGGGGCATTCTGGTTCGGTGCGTAAATATTTATGATTGTTATATCTTCTTGTTGAATTGTTCCTTTTATTAGTATATAGTCTCCTTCTTTGTCTCTTAGCTGTTTTACATTTGAAGCCTAATTTGTTGGATATTAGTATAGCCACTCCTGCTCTTTTCTGGTTGTTATTTGCATGAAATATCTTTTCCCAACCTTTCACTTTCAACCTATGTTTATCTTTGGGTCTAAGATGTGTTTCCTGTAGACAGCATATAGAAGGATCCTGTTTTTTAATCCATTCTGCCAATCTATGTCTTTTGATTGGGGAATTCAGTCCATTAACATTTAGTGTTATTACTGTTTGGATAATATTTTCCTCTACCATTTTGGCTTTTGTATTATATATATCATATCTGACTTTCCTTCTTTCTACACTCTTCTCCATACCTCTCTCTTTGGTCTTTTTGTATCTGACTCTAGTGCTCCCTTTAGTATTTCTTGCAGAGCTGGTCTCTTGGTCACAAATTCTCTCAGTGACTTTTTGTCTGAGAATGTTTTAATTTCTCCCTCATTTTTGAAGGACAGTTTTGCTGGATATGGGAGTCTTGGTTGGCAGTTTTTCTCTTTTAGTAAATTAAATATATCATCCCACTGTCTTCTAGCCTCCATGGTTTCTGCTGAGAAATCTACACATAGTCTTATTGGGTTTCCCTTGTATGTGATGGATTGTTTTTCTCTTGCTGCTTTCAAGATCCTTTCTTTCTCTTTAACCTCTGACATTCTAACTAGTAAGTGTCTTGGAGAACGCCTATTTGGGTCTAATCTCTTTGGGGTGTGCTGTACTTCTTGGATCTGTAATTTTAGGTTTATCATAAGAGTTGGGAAGTTTTCAGTGATAATTTCTTCCATTAGTTTTTCTCCTCCTTTTCCCTTCTCTTCTCCTTCTGGGACACCCACAACACGTATATTTGTGCGGTTCATATTGTCCTTGAGTTCCCTGATACCCTGTTCAAATTTTTCCATTCTTTTCCCGATAGTTTCTGTTTGTTTTTGGAATTCAGATGTTCCATCCTCCAAATCACTAATTCTATCTTCTGTCTCTTTAAATCTATCATTGTAGGTATCCATTGTTTTTTCCATCTTTTCTACTTTATCCTTCACTTCCATAAGTTCTGTGATTTGTTTTTTCAGTTTTTCTATTTCTTCTTTTTGTTCAGCCCATGTCTTCTTCATGTCCTCCCTCAATTTATCAATTTCGCTTTTGAAGAGGTTTTCCATTTCTGTTCGTATATTCAGCATTAGTTGTTTCAGCTCCTGTATCTCATTTGAACTATTGGTTTGTTCCTTTGACTGGGCCATATTTTCAATTTTCTGAGCGTGATCTGTTATCTTCTGCTGGCGTCTGGGCATTTAGTCAGTTTCCCTGGGTGTTGGACCCCACAGATTGAAAGATTTTTCTGTGAAATCTCTGGGTTCTGTTTTTCTTATCCTGCCCAGTAGGTGGCGCTTGTGGCACGCGTTTGTCTGCGGGTTCCACCAGTAAAAGGTGGTGTGGGTCCTTTAACTTTGGAAAACTCTCGCCGTGGGGGAGGTTCGCCAGCCGTAGCAGCTTGGAAGAGTGCCAGCCGGCCCGGGGGTCTGAACACGGGGAGGGTCGCCGGCTGCCGCAGCCTGGGAGAGCGCCGGACCGAATTTCCTAGTTGGCCCCGGGCACCAAGTGTGGTGGGAGGGCACCAGCCGCCGCAGTCCGGGAGAGTGCACCATTCCCAGCCGGACCAGGGAGTCATGTGTTTGGAAGGGAACCCCCCCGGTCACCGTTCTCCGTCGTCAGGGGATTTCCGACCCAACTCTCTCAGTTGGTCTGGGGGGCCTCGCATAGTGGGGGCGCCAGCCGCCGTGGCCTGAGGGGACCGCCTGCCCAATTCTGCCAGCTGGCCTGGGAAGGAGGAAGGGAGGGACTCCAGCCGCTTGCCGTTCCACCTGGGAAAGCCCGCACCCCTCGGCGATCTCACCGGAGCTGGTTCTCCCAGACAGTCAGCCATTCTAGGATGGGGTACGCCGTCCCTTTGATCTCCGTTGTGGCTCCGGGAGCTGCTCTGTATCGTCTCCACTCCCCCAGTAGCTGTTCTGGAGGAGGAAAGGTGAGGGTGGCAAGGCTGTTGAGGCCGGTGGCGGAGGAGCCGGTGAAGGCAGAAGAAGGCACGATGGTGGTTGGAGAGCCGCCGGAGCAGGAGGAGAAAGGGAAGGATAAGATGGCGGATGGAGCGCCGCCAGAGCAGAAGGGGAAAGAGAAGGGCAAGATGGTGGCGGGAGCGCTGCCGGCGGAGAAAGAGGGAGAGGAGGGCTGGCTGGTGGCGGGAGCGCCGCCGGCGGAGAAAGAGGGAGAGGAGGGCTGGCTGGCGGCGGGAGCGCTGCCGGTGGAGAAAGAGGGAGAGGAGGGCTGGCTGGCGGCGGGAGCGCTGCTGGCGGAGAAAGCTGATTTTTTTTATGTATGCAGGATATCAAACCTTTATCTAATACATGATTTCCAAATATTTTCTCCCATTGTGTTGGCTGCCTCTTTCCCTTTTTGACAAAGCCTTTTGAGGCATAAAAGCATTAGATTTTGAGGATTTCCAATTTATTTATTTTTCTTCCATTACTTCTGCTTTGAGTGTAAGGTTTTGGAAGCTACCTCCTTTGACTAGGTTTTGAAGATATTTCCCTATATTTTCTGTCTTGGAGTTTTATGGTACTGGCTCTTATATTTAAGTCTTTGATCCACTTTGAGTTCGTTTTTTTACATAGGGTGTAAGGTAAGTGTCCTCTTTAATTCTTTTGGCTATTGATATCCAGTTCTCCCATGCCTATTTATTGAAAAGACTATCTTGTCCAAGTTCAGTGGATTCGAAGGTCTTGTCAAAGATCAGTTGACCATAGATTTGGTGGTTTATTTCCATGGTCTCAAATCAATTCCATTGGTCAATACTTTTATCTTTGTGCCAGTACCATGCTGTTTTGACCACCATGGCTTTATAATAATCTTTACAGTCAGGAACTGTTAATACTTCCACTTCATTCTTCTTTTTTTAGTATGTTTTTAGCTATTTGAGGTTTCTTTCCCTTCCGAATGAATTTGATAACTAGTTTTTCCAAGTCTTTGAAGTAGGTTGTTGAAATTTTTATTGGTATTGTGTTGACTCTGCAAATCAATTTGGGTAGAATTGGCATCTTAAGTATATTTAACCTTCCTATCCATGAACAAAGAGCATCTTTCCACCTATTTTGATATTCTTTGATTTCTTTTTTCAATGTTATATAGTTTTCTGTGTACAGGTACTTTACATCCTTAGTTAAGTTTATTCGTAGATACTTGATTCTTTCAGTTGCTATTTTGGATGGAATTTTTTCCTTTCTTGTCTCCTCAGATAGATCATTGCTGCTGTATAGAAACATTACTTATTTTTGCCCATTAATCTTACATCCCGCCACTTTGCTGAATTTGTTAATAAGCTCAAGAAGCTGGTAGATTTCTCAGGATTTTCTAAGTATAGTATCTGTGGTAGTTAGATTCAGGTGTCAGCTTGGCCAGGTGAAGGTGCCTATATCTAGTGCTGTAGACATGAGCCAATATCATGTGAACCTCATCTGTTCCTGATTACATCTGCAGCCAGCTAGGAGGTGTGCCTGCTGCAATGAATGATGTTTGATTTAATTGGCTGGTGCTTAGATGAGAGAGCTCAACATAGCACAGCCCAAGTAGCTCAGCATACCTCATCTCAGCCCTGCAGCTCAGCCCAGGCCTTTGGAGATGCAGAAAGGAATCACCCTGGGGAAAGTTGTTGGAACCCAGAGGCCTGGAGAGAAGGCCAGCAGAGATTGCCCTATGCCTTCCCATGTAAGAAAGAACCTCAGTTGAAAGTTAGCTGCCTTTCCTCTGAAGAACTATGCATTTTTAGCTAAAAAAAATCCTTTAATTAAAAGCCAATCCATCTCTTGTATGTTGCATTCTTGCAGGTTGTAGACTAGAACAGTATCATATCACTTCAAATAATAATGTTTTACTTCTTACTTTCTGATCTGGATGCCTTTTTTTTTGTTTTCCCTGCCTGATTACTCTAGCTAGAACTTCTAGTACAATGTTGAATAATAGTGGTGACAGAGGGCATCCTTATCTCATTTCTAATTTCAGGGGCGATGGCTTTCAGTCTCTCACCATCAAGTATGATGCTGGCTATGGGTTTTTCAGGTATGCCCTTTATCATACTGAGGAAATTACCTTCAATTCCTACCTTTTGAAATGTTTTTATCAGAAATGGATGCTGAATTTTGTCAAATGCTTTTTCAGCATCAATCGAGATGATTATGTGATTTTCCCATTTTGATTTCTTAGTGTGCTGAATTTCATGGACTGATTTTTTTAAAAAACACTTTTTATTGTGAAATATAACATATAAACAAAAAAGCAATATATTTCAAAGTACTTTGTAGCAAGGCATTATAGAACAGACTTCAGAGTTCGGTATGGGTTACAGTTCCACAATTTTAGGCTTTTCCTTCTAGCTACTGGAGACTAAATGAAATATCGATATAATGATTCAGCAGTCATATACATTTGTGTGTGTGTGTGTGAGACCCACTAGTTTTTTGTGTTTTTTTAATTGTACAAAATAACATATATACAAAAAGCAATAAATTTCAAAGCATACCACAACAATTAGCTGTAGAACAGATTTCCGAGTTTGGTATGGGTTATAGTTCCACAATTTTAGGTTTTTCCTTCTTGCTGCTCCAAGACACTGGAGACTAAAAGAAATAAAATAATAATTCAGTAGTCATACTCATTTGTTAAATCCACAGCTTTTTTTTCCATTCTTTTTTTTTGTGAAAAATAATATATATACAAAAAAGCTGTAAATTTCAAAGCACAGCACCACAATTAGTTGTAGAACATACATCAGTTTGATATGGATTACAATTTCACAATTTTAATTTTTTACTTCTAGCTGCTCTAAAATACTGGACACTAAAAGAAATATCTATTTAATGATTCAGTATTCATATCATTTGTTAAATCCTATCTTCTCTGTATAATTCCACCATCATGTTTGATCTTTCCATCCCTCTCTTTAGGGGTGTTTGGACTATGGCAATTCTAAATTTCTCATATTAGAAGGGTCTGTCACGAATATTGGGTAGGGAGATGGAACTAACTCATGTTCTGGAGAGGCTGGGCTAGGTTTCATAACTTATCTGGACCAGGGACCCATCTGGAAGTTGTAGGTTTCTGGAAAGCTACTCCAATGCATGGAACCCTTGTGGAATCTTAATATATTGCCCTAGGTGTTCTTCAGGATTGACTGGAATGGTCCTGGTTGGGGGTTGGCAGGTTATGGTAGGTAGCAAGGACTAACTGAAGCTTGAGTAAGAGCAACCTCCAGAGTAGCCTCTTGACTCTATTTGAAATCTCTCTGCCACTGATGCTTTATTAATTACACTTCTTTTCCCTCTTTTTGTTAGATAGAACAATTGATCCCACAGTGTCAGGCCTGGATTCATCCCTGGGAGTCATCTCCCATGTCACCAGGGAAACTTTTACCCCTGGATGTCTTGTCCCACATGAGGGGGGGTGTGGCGGCTGTGATTTCACTTGAGTAGTTGGGCTTAGAGAGACTGAGGCCACATCTGAGCAACAAAAGAGGTCCTCCAGAAGTAACTCTTAGGCATGCCTATAGGTAGTCTAAGCTTCTCCGCTATCTACATAAGCTTCACAAGAGTAAGTCACATGATCGAGGGCATGGCCTATTGATTTGGGTGTACCTAAAGTTTGACACAGTATCAGAGGATTTCCTGATGGTAAGGTTTAATAGTTTCATAGTCTTTCTTCCCTCCTCAGGGGACTTTGCCAATACTTTTTGATTATCTGCTTAATATGTTCTAGGATGTATCCAGGCAAAACAATAATCTATACAGGATTAAAGGACCTCTTTCTTATTCTGTGCTCCCTAGTTTCAGTTGTTCAAATGAGCTATACAGATAAGTTGAATTAGATTATGTACTACAGAAGATTTCAGTTCCAGATCAAATAAAACTTTCTTCCATTGGTCTCAAAGAGTATGTGGTTCTAAAATATAGACACTGTCTTCCTCACCCCTACAATCTGAATTACTTTAACCCCAACCTGTACAGCTTTGCTCTTATCCCTAAATATCAGGTTATATATATAAAACAGAAATAATATTCTGAATATTTCAAATTCAGAAATAATAATCACAACTCTGGACTTAATGTGTCTGCTCTAAAAGCTTACAATCTAAGCCCCTGTTTTCTTATAAGCATTTTCTAAAGGTGACCATACCATTCTTGTTCTTTTGTTTCTGGTTTATTTTGTCTCACCAAACGTCCCACATGTTCATTCACATTGTTGCATGCCTCATCACATTCTTCCTTTTTGTTGCAGTACAACCTTCCTTCATAAGTACACACCATCGTCCACCAATCCACTTCTCCATCAGTGCATCCTTCAGCCACCTGCATTCATCGGGCATCATGTAGAGGGCCCAAAGTCCACAGTCCATCAAAACTCTCAATTTTAGATAATTTCATTGTTCCCAAGAGAAAGAAAACAGATAAACACACCCTCACCAAATAGGAAATCTAGACCTTCTCTTTACTCTTGTCCCTCTCCCCATTATTTATCTCTGCTGTCGCTGTGGTAGTGCTGATGGTTTTGTTTCAAATGTGGCTCATGGTATGCAATAGCAGTTTTCCCCCTGTACTCTGGACTTAAACACTCTTTGTACAAGAATCATATCTTTGAAGTAATTTTTGAGAGAACTAATTCATATTTCTAGTGTGAATCAGTGGGACCCATAGGTCTATACAACCCCTTTCAATCTTGTTCACCTTCAATATGGTAAAATTACTGATAGACCCACTAGAGAACCACCTTCACTCCCATCTATTCCCTTACATTGGAATTCAACCTCATTATCTAATGGTTTACCCATCTCTAGCTTCTGTGTATTTCTAGGTCTCCTGTATTCTGTATTATAAGCCCCTGATTATACCTTTGTGCTGGTCATAAAAGTGGAATCATACAGTATCTATCTTTTTGTGCCTGGCTAATTTCACTCAGCATTATGTCCTCAAGGCTCATCCATCTTGTCATGTGCTTCAGGACATCATTTTGTCTTACTGCTGCATAATATTCCATTGCTTGTATATACCACATTTTGTTGATCCACTCGTCTGTTGATGGGCATTTGGTTTGTTTCCATCTTTTGGCAATTGTGAATAATGCTGCCATGAACATCGGTGTGCAAATGTCTGTCTGTGTCATAGCTTTCAGCTCTTCTGGGTATATACCAAGTAGTGCTATTGCTGGGTCATAGGGCACTCGATATTTAGTTTCCTAAGGAACCGCCAAACAGTCTTCCATAGTGCCTGCACTATTATACATTCCCACACACAAAAAAACTGGTGTTGTGTGCCTCTAGTATATTTTTTTATTTGGTCAACAGTGTCTTTAATCTCTATGATATCTGCTATTTTTCTGTTTATTATTTCAAATTCCTTTTTATGCTCTTTTACTGTCTTCTTGATCTCCTTTATTTCATTTGCTACCCCGCTTATTTTATTAAGTAGAGTTATATGAACATCTTTGTTTAGTTGTTCCAACGTCTGTGTCTCCTCTGGTGTTTTAATTTGGTCATTAGGCAGGGCTTTATCTGTCTGCATTGTAATACGCTTAGTCATCTTCTGTGACATGTAAATATCTTGATTGGTTTACTTTGGAAGTTGATTTCTTTCAGTAATCTAAGGCCTTGTGTTTGCGGGATGGTTGTACAGCAGGCAGCAGGGTATAGGGTGGGGGGCTCAGTGCGGTAATTAGTTTCAGGGCAGGTATGGGTGCAGGTTGGGGATGTTACGCTAATGCTTGTGAACGTGGATGCCCAGCAGCCGGGAGGATAGCTGTGTGGGTGCATTGATCTGGAGTATGTAAGCCTGGTGGACACTGGTCTAAGGCATGTGGCCCTTTGTGTGCATGAGTAGAGCTGTGGCAGCAGGTTGGTGTTATGCTTTTGTGGATGGGGGCAGATGTGATCTGGCTGCACAGGTCAGCACTTTCTCAGAGTTGCCAAGTGTGGCTGAGGGACATGCTCATGGGTGGTTCTAGGATTTTCCAGAGTTGAATGATGTGATTGGTGGCCTGTGTACATACTTGGGCCTGGGAGTGCCGTAAACTGATGCGCAGAGCTTGGGAGTGGGGTTTGGCTGTGCGACACTATGGGCGGGGGTCCAGGGTAGCCTGGGTATGGAGGTTAGTGCCTGCAGCCTTTATGCACTGGCAACAGCCTTCAGGGAACAGGGAGGGGGAGGTAGTACTTGGGAGGGGTGCAGGAGAGGTGGGTTGGGCTGCACTTGGGGTGGGGGTGGGGGGCAGGTACGTGCGCTGGGGGCTGCTGGAGTGGGGGTGCCTGGAGTGCAGGGAATGGGACCTGGTGATGGGGTTCGAGTGCGTGGGGTGTGGGGTGAGTTGCCGGTCATGAGGCTGTGCTGGTGAGGGTAGCTTACCCAAGGAACATGACCTGGCTTACTTTCTAGTCCCCGGCTCCTGTCTGTACGCTCCCACGGGCTCTGCACCTCCGTGCCAGGCTCCAGCTTTCTGCCTCTCAGTTCCTCGGCCTCTGCAACCAGGGCTGCCCCATGTGGTGCAGAAGGCTCTCCCAGGTCAGCTGCACTCCTGAATCACTGCCTCAGTCGCCCTCCTGTCCCTTCTCTAACTTTTCCATGGAGCAGGCTGATCTCGAGCTACTCTATTCGGCCATCTTCCTTGACTGATTTTCTTGTATTGAAATACCCTTGTATTCCTGGCATAAACTCCACTTGGTCATGGTGGATAATTCTTTTAATTTTCTTGAGAATTCTTGCATCTATATCATTAGGGAGATTGGCTTGCAGTTATCTTGTCTTTTAGCATCTTTACCAAGTTTTGGTATTAGAGTGATGCTGGCTTCATCAAATGAATTAGGTGGCGTTTCTCTTTCCTCAATTTTTTGGAAGAGTTTGAGCAGGATTAGCAATAGTACTTTTTCTTTTCTTTTTGTATGCTGATGATGATATCACATTTCATTATATTTCCATGTGAGTATCCTGCTATTGCAGCACCACTTGTTGAATTCTTGTTTGGTTGGTTGGTTTTTGTTTGTTTTGCCTGTTTGTTTTTTGAGAAGTACATTGATCAGGAATTGGACCCGGGTGTCCCGCATGGCAGGTAAGAATTCTACCCTTGCACCCCCAGTGATAATTCATTTCTGAATGTTTGATAAAATTCCCCTGTGAAGCCCTGGGTTTTTATCTGTAGGAAGATTTTCTACAGATTCTGACTGATCAAATCTCTTTACTTGTGATTGGTTTGTTGACCACACATTGACCACTAGAATTTCAATCTACCTAATTTTAAAAACTTTATCTCACCCTTTTATTTACTTATTATCCTTGCTTTTTTTTTTCAGTGGTCTGTCCATACCATCTATCCATATTGGATAAAAGGAGCATCAGACACAAGGTTTTCACAATCACATGGTCACATTGTAAAAACTATATAGTTTTACATTTGTCTTCATCAATCTGTCATTTCTTTCAACACACTGTCCTTAAGCTTATTCACCTAGTTGCATGCCTCACAACTTCATTCTTTCTTGCAGCCATTCAGTAGTGCGTTGTATATATACACAATAGTTCCCCCTTCCATCCCTGTTATTGTACCCTTAGGTCCCACCATCCATTGTGAATCTGAACACTTCTGACATAAACACCAGTGTGCAAATGTCATTCATGTACCCACTCACGGTTCCCCCAACTATATACCTAGCAACAGGGCTGCAGGATCATATGACAACCCCATCCTTAGACTTCTGTGGAAACACCATGCTGCCCTCCAGATGGGCTGCACTTCTCAGTTTCCCTACCAACAGTGAATAGGTACGTCTCTTTCTTTTTTTTAAATTTATTTATTTATTAATTTTAAAAAATAAAGAATAAACAAAAACATTAACATATCATTCTGCTCTACATATATAATCGGTAATTCTCAATATCATCACATAGTTGCATATTCATCATTTCTTAGAACATTTGCATCAATTCAGAAAAAGAAATAAAAAGACAACAGAAAAAGAAATAAAATGATAACAGAGAAAAAAATATTTTACATACCATAACCCTTATCCCTTGTTTTCATTTATCACTAGCATTTCAAACTAAATTTATTTTAACATTTGTTCCCCCTATTATTTATTTTTATTCCATATGTTCTACTCGTCTGTTGATGTGGTAGATAAAAGGAGCATCAGACACAAGGTTTTCACAGTCACATAGTCACATTGTGAAAGCTATATCATTATTCAATCATCCTCAAGAAACATGGCTACTGGAACACAGCTCTACATTTTCATGCAGTTCCCTCCAGCCTCTCCATTACATCTTGACTAAGAAGGTGATATCTACTTAATGCGTAAGAATAACCTCCAAGATAATCTCTTGACTCGCTTTGAAATCTCTCAGCCATTCCCACTTTGTCTCATTTCACTCTTCCCCATTTTGGTTGAGAAGGTTTTCTCAATCCCTTGATGCTGAGTCTTAGCTCATTCCAGGGTTTCTGTCCCATGATGCCAGGAAGGTCCACATCCCTGGGAGTCATGTCCCACGTAGACAGTACATCTCTTTCTTGACACTTTCTCTAGCACTTCTCTCTGTTCATTTTTTTTTTTTAACTTTTTTTAAAATTGTGAAATATAACATATATACCAAAAAATTTCCATGTACATTTTAACAAGTAGTTATAGAACAAATTTTAAAGTTTGGTATGGGTTACGGTTCCATGAGTTTTTGTTTTTCCTTCTAGCTGCTCTAAGACACTGGAGACCAACAGAAATATCACATAATGATCAGCAGTCAAACTCATTTGTTAAATCCTATTTTCTCTGTTATAGTCCTCCTTCTCTTTATTTATTTATTTTTTTAAGGTTTTTAAAAAATTTTTTATTAATTAAAAAAAATTACAAGAAACAAACATTCCCAACACATACACTCAGCAATTCACAATATATCACATAGTTGCATATTCATCATCATGATCATTTCCCAGAACATTAGCATCAATTCAGAAAAAGAAATAAAAAAAGACAACAGAAAAATATAACAGAAAAAAAAATTTTACAGGCCATACCCCTTACTGATCCCTTTCATTGATCACTAGCATTTCAAACTAAATCTATTTTAACATTTGTTCCCCTTATTATTTTTATTCCATATGTTCCTCTCATCTGTTGACAAGGTAGATAAAAGGAGCATCAAACACAAGGTTTTCACAATCACACAGTCACATTGTGAAAGCTATATCATTATACAATCATCATCAGGAAACATGGCTACTGGAACACAGCTCTACATTTTCAGGCAGTTCCCTCCAGCCTCTCCATTACATCTTGGATAACAAGGTGATATCTACTTAATGCATAAGAATAACCTCCAGGATAACCTCTCGACTCTGTTTGAAATCTCTCAACCATTGACACTTTGTCTCATTTCACTCTTCCCCCTTTTGGTCGAGAAGGCTTTCTCAATCCCTTGATGCTGGGTCTCAGCTCATTCTAGAGTTTTTCTC
Organism: Tamandua tetradactyla; assembly: GCF_023851605.1. NCBI lineage: Eukaryota > Metazoa > Chordata > Mammalia > Pilosa > Myrmecophagidae > Tamandua > Tamandua tetradactyla. The sequence goes on along the minus strand of NC_135338.1, from coordinate 53,767,815 downwards.
AATCCCTTGATGCTGAATCTCAGCTCATTCTGGGATTTCTGTCCCATGCTGCCAGGAAGATCCACACCCCTGGTAGTCATGTCCCACGTAGACAGCGGGAGGGTGGTGAGTCTGCTTGCTGTGTTGGCTGGAGAGAGGGGCCACATCTGAGCAACAAAAGAGGTTCTCTTGGGGGTGATTCTTAGGCTTAATTTTAAGCAGGCTTGACCTATCCCTTGTGGGGTTAAGTTTCATATGAACAAACCCCAAGACTGGGGGCTCAGCCTATAGCTTTGGTTGTCCACACTGCTTATGAGAATATCAAGAATTCAACTTGGGGAAGTTGAGTTTTCCCTCATTCTCACCATCCTCCGAAGGGGACTTTGCAAATACTTTTCCACTCACTGATCAAATCACTCTGGGATTCATCAGGGCATTACCTGGACAAACCAACAAAATCTCATGTCCTATACAAAGTTCCATGTACTTAAGGTGTTCAATCAACTATCTACATAAGTTATATTAGGAGATGCACTAGTCAAAGTATAGATTTGTACCAAATAAACATTTTTTGCTGTAGTCTCACACATTGGTTGAAATTTTAAAATATTAAGTACCATCTATTTTCAGCACACTGCAGTAATGACATTCTTTTGTTCTTCCTCATGCAAAAACACTTTTTAAATTTGTACATTTAGTCACCATCATTATACACTCTAGGCATTCCTAGATTACACCACCTGAATCTTTATCGTCTATCTTTCTTTGTGGTTTCATTTATGCCCCAGCCCTCCTCCCTCTATCATTCTCATATGCAGCTTCATTCAGTGTCTTAACATAATTGTATTACAGTTAGGTAATATTGTGTTGTCCATTCTGAGTTTTTATATTCAGTCCTGTTGCACAATCTGTATCCCTTCAGCTCCAATTACCCAATATCTTACCCTATTTCTATCTCCTGATGGTCTCTGTTACCAAGGAAATATTCCAAGTTTATTCACTAATGTCAGTTCATATCAGTGAGACCATACAGTATTTGTCCTTTTGTTTCTGGTTAATCACACTCAGCATAATGTCCTTAAGGTCCATGCATGTTGTTACATACTTCATAACTTTATTCTGTCTTACAGCTGCATAATATTCCACCTTATGTAGATGTCACAGTTTGTTTAGCCAACTGTCTGTTGATGGACATTTTGGCTGTTTCCATCTCTTGGCAATTATTAATAATGCTGCTATAAACATTGGTGTGTAAATGTCCATTTGTGTCCTTGACCTTGTGTCCTTTGAGTAGAGACAGCATATAGGTGGGTCCTGTTTTTTAATCCATTCTGCCAGACTATGTCTTTTGATTGGAGAGTTTAATCCATTAACATTCAGTGTTATTACTGCATGGGTAGTACTTTCTTCTACTATTTTGTCTTCTGGATTTTATAGGTCATATCTAATTTTCCTTCTTTTTACCTTTACTCATAGCCTTCCTTTCTACACTCTTCTCCACACCTCTCTCTTCTGTCTTCGTATCTGTCTCTAGTGTTCCCTTTAGTATTTCTTGCAGAGCTGGTCTCTTGGCCACAAATTCTCTCAGTGATTTTTTTGTCTGAAAATGTTTTAATTTCTCCCTCATTTTTGAAGGACAATTTTGCTGGATATAGAATTCTTGGTTGGCAGTTTTTCTCTTTTAATAATTTAAATATATTATCCCACTGTCTTCTCGCCTCCATGGTTTCTGCTGAGAGATCTGCGCATAGTCTTATTGGGCTTCCCTTGTATGTGATGGATTGTTTTTCTCTTGCTGCTTTCAAGATCCTCTCTTTCTTTTTGACCTCTGACATTCTGATTATTAAATGTCTTGGAGTATGTCTATTTGGATCTATTCTCTTTGGGGTACACTGCACTTCTTGGATCTGTAATTTTAAGTCTTTCATAAGAGTTGGGAAATTTTCAGTGATAATTTCCTCCATTAGTTTTTCTCCTCCTTTTCCCTTCTCTTCTCCTTCTGGGATACCCACAACATGTATATTCATGCGCTTCATATTGTCTTTCAATTCCGAGTCCCTGCTCATATTTTTCCATTTTTTCCCCTATAGTTTCTGCTTCTTGTCGGATTTCAGATGTTCTGTCCTCCAGTTCAGAAATCCTATGTTCTGTCTCTCGAAATCTACCATTGTAGGTTTCCATTGTTTTTTTCATCTCTTCTACTGTGTCTTTCATTCCCATAAGTCCTGTGATTTGTTTTTTCAGACTTTCAGTTTCTTCTTTTTGTTTTTTCCTTGCCTTCTTTATATCCTCCCTCAATTCATCAATTTGGTTTTTGATGAGGTTTCCCATATCTGTTCATACATTCTGAATTAATTGTTTCAGCTCCTGTATGTAATTTGAATTGTTGCTTTGTTCCTTTGACTGGGCCATATCTTCAATTTTTCTAGTGTGATTTATTATTTTTTGCTGGCGTCTAGGCATAATTACCTTAATTAGTTTATTCTGGAGATTGCTTTCACTTCTTTTATCTAGGGTTTTCTTGCTGGATGATTTGTTGTCTATCTGTTCTTTGACATTCCATTCAGCTTTATCTGGACCTTTAGCTTAAGTTTTGTTTAACAGAGGAGAATTTTTCAGTTCTTGTTTTCTTGTTTCTTGCCCTGCTTGTGTGGTGCCTCCCCCCCACACACTTAGGAGGGTCTACTTAGATATTATAGACCCCAGCCAGATTTTCCCAGACCAAACTGGCCTCCTATTAGGAGGAAAGAGTCACCTGTGTCGGTTTTCCCTGAAGGTGAGACTCAGCAGGTTGAAAGACTTTCCTGTGAAGTCTCTGGACCCTATTTTTCTTATCCTGCCCAGTATGTGGCACTTGTCTGACTGCAGGTCCCACCAGCATAAGATGATGCGGTACCTTTAACTTTGGCAGACTCTCTCTGCTGGGGGCATGGTGGAGACAGAGGAGAGGTTGTAAGCTGGTTTTAATGGCTTCAAATTACCAAGCCCTGGTGTCTGAATTCCTTGATGGAGGGATTCCACCTGGGTGGGGCTTCACCCCTCCCCTGGGGAAGGCACAAGCTCCAGATAAGCCCCCAAAAGAGCTCACTTCTGCCTATGCCTTGGGCAGTTGCAGCCTGAAAAGTCCTGCCGCTGTATCCAGAAGCAGTCAAGCCTTTGTAGATACACAGCCACAAAAACCTCTGTTTCCTTCTTTTTTTTTCCCCCTTTTTCTGTCAGTCCTGCCCCCTTGGCGCCGGGGCAAAAATGAGTGACCTCTGCTTTGATCAGGTTCACCTAAGCTGGGGGCCTATTTTTAGTAGTCAGAATTTGATAATTAATTTCACAATTGGCGTTTGATTGCGCTCAGTCCCTGGTGCTGGTAAAGTCCTTTCCTTTCCCCTCTGGGAAGCAGCCTGTGGGGGAGGGGTGCTGGCCACTGCATCTTTGGGAACTCATGGTTCTGGGGGGGGCTCACAGCCGGTCCAGCTGGTCCAGACTGGGGTACGCTGTGTGTCTGGTCACTATCGTGGCTCCGGCAGCTGTTCTGTACTGTTTCTGGTTAGTAGTAGTTGTTCTGGAGGACGAACTAAAATGCGCACGTTGTTAAGCTGCCGTCTTGACCCGCATCCTCCTTCTCTTTAAATAACATATATACATAAAAGCAATAAATTTCAAAGCACATCGCAACAATTAGTTGTAGAACAGATTTCAGAGTTTGGTATGGGTTACAATTCCACAATTTTAGGTTTTTATTTCTAGCTGCTCTAAGGTACTGGAGGCTAAAAGAAATATCAGCATAATGATTTGGCCCTCATACTCATTTGTTAAACCTGACTTTCTCTGTATAACTCCACTATCACCTTTGATCTTTCTCCCACTCTTTAGCAGTATTTGGACTGTGCCCATTATACCTTCTTCATGTGGGAAGGGGTTGTCAACAGTATGGGATAGGGGGATGGAACAAGTTGATGTTCTGGAGAGGCTGGCCCCTCTGCATTTCAGGACTTATCAGGTCCAGGGACCCATCTGGAGTTTGTAGGTTTAGGAAAGTTACCCTAGTGCATAGAGGCTTTGTAGAATCTTGTATAATACCCTAGGTAGTCTTTGGGATGGGCAGGAATGGTTTGGGTTGGGGTTTGGCAAGTTATGATAGGTAACAACGTCTAACTGAAGCATGCATAAGAGTGACCTCCAGTGTAGTTTCTCGACTCTATTTGAACATTCTCAACTACTGATACCTTATTTGTTACACTTCTGTCTCCTGTCATTTTTAAAGCTGCATTTTTTTTTATTTTTTATTTTTTATTTTTTTTGGTTCGGCACTCACTCGGTTACTGCAATTCTTTAACTACTTTCTAGATCTTTAAGGAAGGTGGCTCTGCCAGTTTTTACCAGTTATTCAAAGAGTCTGTGGGCAAGTGATACCCTGGAGCATGTTACAATACCATCTTGGTTGACTGGAAGTGGACACTTTATAATTTATTCACCTATTTATATGTTGCCTGTCTCCTCATTAGAATATTAGTTCCATGAGTGTAGGGGTTTGGTGTTTTTGCTCCCTGCTGCATCTTTACTGACTAGAAGAGTTCCAAGCATATTCCAGGCTCCCTGTGAATGTAATGAATGGATGCTCTTATTCGCCATCATACAGCTCTGCATTACTGGTATCACTATACCCACTTTTTGGAAGAGGAAGCAGAAGCAGCGAGTTTAGTTAGCTCACCAATGGTCACTCCAGGCTCACCATAATTTGAACTTAGCACCCTGACTCCAAATTCTAAACATCATGCTGTACTACTCTGAGCCTTAATTTCCCTATCTGTAAAATGGACAAGATAGTACTCCACCTGCCCTGCAACTCTCACAGAGTTGTGAGACTCACAAGAAATGATGTTTGTGAACATTCTTTCAAATTATAAAGCTATATGAAATCTTGACTATTGTCATTATCCCTCCTCTCTTAACAATTATTGTCCTACTGGGCAGAAACTGAAGTAAAGACTTTGGAAACCAACTAGTGTAATTCATTATTCTTTAGATGGGGATGAGAGAGATATAAGTTCAGGACACTGGGGTTACTTCCAAGCTTGTGTTGGATTGCTCTGGACAAAAAAGTTTTGTCCTCTCAGACTGGTACCTTCCTGTGAAAAGCACAGTCTGTAGGCATCCATGCATTTTTCCATCCATTCATCCTTCCATCCTTTTCCCCTTCCATCCGTCCACCCATCCTCCCATCCTTCCATTCATTTATTTATCCTACACCCCTTCACTCACCCACTTACCCATCCAATCATTTTCCCAATTATTCATCCTTCCATATATCCATTAGTTTACACAGGTCATTTCTTGAGGGCCTTAGTGTTACTGGACAAAGGCCATGGATTCTTTTGCCATACATGCTCAATAACCAATTCCTGAGACACCAGGGTTTCAAAGAGAGAAAGAGTTTATTAGTAGGTGCGTAGTATGAAAGCAGATGGCCTAGTAGCCCAAAATCTGTCTCCCCGAGTTTAAGAGGTTCTAGACTTTTAAAGATTTTAGAAGAAAAGATGAGCTCATTTCAGATAGCAAGTTCAAAGCAGAAAAGGAGACAGTGTTATCATTATCAGTTCAGTAAGAGAACATAAGCTGAAAGGAGGGGAGGCAGAGCTACTATTTCAATAGTAAAGGAGTAAGCCAAAAGGAAGGGAGACAAGTTATCTTCGAATAGCAGAGTCTAGCCAATATGATTTACAAATGTCAGGGAGTGAAACTAGTTAATGGCTGAGTTCAAATTCTTCATTAGTCTTAGGGCTTTTGCTCTACAAGAAAATGACCAGATAAAGGGAGTGCCAGCTCTTACAGTCACAAAGGCACACAATAAGGGTTTTTACAATCATTTCAGATATCAGGGCAACTGAATAATAGTTTAGGGATTTCAGGTATTTCCCTCTATCTATTCCAAGATACCAGAAAGCACAAAGGAATATAATGATTCAGTAATCAGAATCATCCCTTAGATCCTAATTTCTCAGTTACATCAGGAGAGCGAGCAGGCCAGCAGGCTAGGTGCCAGCAGGCAGGAGGCTGCACAGGGGAGGGAGCCTTTAATTCATTAGGCAAGCAGGCCAGCCAAGCTTTTCACATCAAGCCCCTTTATCTCCTTGAAATTGCATCCCCAGCATGGCAATAGAAAGCAATTTCCTTAAGTGGTGGATTTAATCACCACTATAGCCATTCAGAAACCACTTAACATCTTTTACTTGGAGTTGGCTCCTAACTTCTGTGCTTACCTGGAAAGCACACTTCCTCCAAACACTGGGCTTTGAGGCTCTCAGCTTCTTGATTTGTAGGACAGTAAATTACAGAATGTCGTGCTGAAAGGCAGGTCAGGGAATGCTTTGCTGGTTCGACCCTTTAATCTTGGAAACCAGGGTGTGGATAGGGGACAAAAAAGTAAATGTTACCAGGATCATTAGGGAAGGGCTGAAGTTTCTATATTCACAATTGCAAGCAGCAAAGGAGGTAGAGGAAGAAAGGAACTTTTGCTTCTTGCCAGGAGAACTTTCGTTTATTGTAACTATCAAAGGTGAAGTGTGACATCTTTGTGACCTTGGGGTTGGCAAAGATTTCTTTAACTGGACACAAAGAGCCCCCATGGTGGAGGTGGAGCCCCAGGGGCTGGCACTGTGGGACCAGGAGATTGGTTACTTGGATGTGGGGGTAGAGAAATAAGTAAATAGGTTGAGGATAATGGGAGCAGGTTTCTCATTGTCAGAGAAGGGAGTTAAAACATGGAAAACAAGAAGGCTGGAATACACCCTCAAGTGCAGGATTGGATTTGGAGATAGTGGCTCTCATGGTTTTCAGTATATCTAGCGAAAGATAGAGATGTAGTGAGAGAGTGTGTGTTTGAGTGTGCGCAAGCGTGTGTCTGTATATTTTATAGCTCTGTCCACGGACAGCACCTAGGAATGGTGACACCTTGATAGCCAGGAGTACACCTAGCTTGAGATCTTTGTTTTATCAACCAAGAAATAACAAAGTAGGCTGCAAGGCAATAAAAGCATTTATTGGGGGTCTTAGAATTGCAATTTGGGGAGCACAGATTCAGGTAGCAACCCAAATCATGCCTTGTCTTGGCATTTCCAGGCAAGGATTTGCAAAGGAAAAGTAGAAGATTGAACACGTTGTTTGTGGTTGGTGGATATTTGGGTTGCTCTGTCCTTCGGTTTAGTTAGTTAACTGAATTGCTTATCTTGTGGTTGGTTTATGGTGTCTAGATGCCCTTATGGTTTTCAGGAATATTATTGCTTGAGGCGTTGCTTATTGTGGCAGTCTGTGAAATCTGGCTGAGACCTGTATGAACATAACCTCCAGAATGACCTCCCAACTCCATTTTAAAGCTCTTAGCCATGGAAAATCTCTTTTGTTTGATTTCTCTGAATAGTTTCTAAATACTATCCTCCACTAAAAAGAACCAAATCAAACAACCCTGGCTCTAGGGCGGGGGCATGGAATGTGCAAGATGAGCCTGGAACATCTTGTGCCAGAAAGTCAGAAAGTGCTCATGGACTTGCCAAAAGGACACGGCAACCAACTTGAAGTGGTGCCCACTGGCCAATAATACTAGTCATAGATTATCACTCATTAAATAAAATAGGAATCCATGAGTCCAACTTACACAAACTAATAAGTGAACCAATAAATGGGGAAAAGAGAAAGCTCTTTCTTGTAGTTGAATGCCAACTAATAAATACAGAAAGAATGATGGAATTGGAAAATCACCACTTGGCATTCAACATAATAAATAATTCAGGCAAGAAATATGACACTAAAATAGTAGGTCAAAGCTTGGTGGGGAATGGGATATATACAAAGTCTTAGAATATCTCCCCACAAAATATTTGTTAATTGCAAGGGGGGGAAGAGTAACATAATAGTAGAGAAACCTGGGAGCTATCACCTTTATCAAGGGATCAAAGTTATCATCAGTAATTGGGGCAAATCAAAATTGTGTATCATGAGCATCATTTCCCTGATATTCCTGTCTCCACTGTGTTACGGGACAAAGGCGGTGGATTCTTTTGCCCGATGTACTCAAGGATCAATTCATGAGACACCAGGGTGTCAAAGAGAAAAATTTATTACTAGGCATGTAGCCTTTTGGTCTATTGGCCCAAAATCTCTCTCCTTGACCTGCAGTCATTCTGATAGTTTTATTAGAGAAAAGCTGGGCAGGGTTTGGGATAATGTGCACAGTGGCCCCAGATGACGTCATTAGAGGTGATCTAATTAGTGAGCATGGGCAGACCAATTACAGGTTTAGTCACAGAACCTGTGAAAGAAAATGGCGGAATGAGGTATAGGTGAGTTGTAGGTTAAAGTCTAAGCTACTGTGCATGTCAGGTGGGACCATTCTGGTTAGACCCGGTCTCAGTTATCAAGATAATTTTGGACTTGGGGTGGGTTGTTCTGGGCTGACCCATGACCCTTCATTAACAAACATTAGTCTATTAGGGGCTGCCTTTAGTGATTACAAGACTCTAAGGTTAAAAAACTGGATAACTGAATACAAATGAAGGTTAGTCACAAGGTTTTTACAAGCACAGGGGCAGAAGATAAAGGCTATACAGTCATCATCAGAGATCAAGGCAGCTGGATTTCAATTTAGAGGACTCAGGTATTTCCTTCTGTCTACTCCAATATACCAGAAAGCAAAAAGGAATATCTATACAATGATTCAGAAATCAAAATCATCCCTTAGATCCCGATTTCTCGTTTACAAGTGCACAACTTGAACCTAATCAAGAAGAGACAAGAGACAATCCAATCAGCTGGAATGTAATGTCCAAAAGCATCAAGCTCAGGAAAAGTCTGGGGAACTGTCCCAGACTGAGTGGGATTACAGGGACATGGCCACCATCTGGAACATATGACCCCAGATTAGAGCCCTTGTCAATGGAAGACAGTATTAAAACACCTGAAGGGACCTGTGGATGGCTAGGAGATATTCTTATTAGCTCCCTGATTTTTGTGGTTGTCTTGTGGTTATGTAGGAGAACGTCCTTGACTGTAGAAAACACACACCGAAGCATTCAGCGATGATGACGCTTCAAGTCTGCAACTTACTCTCTAGAGATTCAGGAAATAAAAACAGAAATTGTATTCTGCTAAAATTTTCTGTATCTTTGAAATAATTTTTTTTTTTTTTAAGTAACAGAATGCAGATTCAGAGGGGATTGGTTCTGGGCAGAAACACCCATCAGGAGGTTGTTTTGGCTATCCAGACAAGAGGTGAAGGAGGTTAGGAGAGTGTCTGTGAGGGGGAATATGGCAAATTGGTTTTTCATCGATTCCTCCAACAATTCTATGGGGGCAGGTGCATCTTCATCTCAGAGAAGCTGAAACCGCCACTCGGAGAGGCTCACTTCCTCGCCTGAAGTCTCATATCCACTCCTCCTATTTATTTGAATCTTCTTTTTTTTCACAATATGCATATCTTCATCTATTATTTTGTGTTTAAAATTCTTTCCATTGTACCTCCTGAGTCATCTCCCTTTTATCTCCTAATCTTTCTTGGTATTTGCTCCCCTCTCCACTCCACGGCCACTGAGTTCAAGCCCACATAACTCGATGCCAGGTCCCTCTTCCTCTAGCCCAGTTTTGATGACCTCTCTCTCCCCAATCTTGATGTCCTCTATTTTTCCACTGAGTTATTACTTTTTATTTTTTTATTTTTACTGACAAATGTTCACATACATAAGTCCATACATGCTGTACAATCAATGGCTCATAATACCATCATGTGTACTCATCACATGATCATTTTTAGAACATTTGCATCACTCCAGAAAAAGGGATTAAAGAAAAAAGTAAAAACTCATACATAGGTAACCCCTTACTCCTCCCTCTCATTGACCACTAGTATTTCCATCTACCCAATTAATTTTACCCCTTATCCCCTTATTATTTACCCCTATTATTTATTTGTTTTTATCAATTTTTTTAAACTCATCTGGCATACCCTGGATAAAAAAAGCATCAGACACAAGGTTTGCACAATCACATGGTCACATTGTAAAAGTTATATCGTTATACATCATCTTCAAGAATCAAGGCTGCTGGAACACAGCTCAACAGTTTCAGGTACTTCCCTCCAACCACTCCAAAACACCATAAATTAAAAAGGGCTATCTATATAATGTGTACTGATAACCTCCAGGATAACCACTCAACTGTGTGAAATCTCTCTGCTGCTGAGACTTTATTCTGTCTCATTTTTCTTTCCCTCTGTTTGGTCAAGAAGGCTTTCTCAATCCCATGGTGCTAGGGCCCAGCTGATCCTGGGAATTCTGTCCCACATTGCCAGGGACATTTATACCCTGGGAGTCATGTCCCACATACGGGGGAGGGCAGTGAGTTCACCTGCCGAGGTGGCTTAGAGAGAGAGGCCACATCTGAGCAACAAAAGAGGTTCTCTGTGGGGGTGACTCTTAGCCATAATTATAAGTAGGCTAAGACCTATTCTTTGCAAGAATAAATTTCATAGGGGCAAGCCCAAAAATTGAGGGCTCAGCCTATTGATTTAATTGTCCCCACTGCTTGCGAGAATATCAGGAATTCTTCAATGGAGAAGCTGAATATTTCCTGCTTTCTCTCCAGTTTCCCAAATGGACTTTTCAAATACTTCTTTATTCTCTGCCCAGATTACTCTGGGATATATCAGGGCATCACATTAACCTGTACAAACCAACAAGATCTCATGCCCTATTTAAGATTCCATGTACTAAATTTAAAAAAGGTTTTTGCATGAGGAAGAATATAGGAATGTCATTACTGCAGGGTGTTGAAAACAGAGAGCAATTAGTATTTTAAAATTTTAACTTATGTGTGAGACTAAAGCAAACAATGTTTATATGGTACAAAATTTATATTTTGACTAGTGCGTTTCCTAATATAACTGATGTAGGCAGCATAATTGAACACCATAAGTACATAGAACCTTGAGTAGGCATGAGATTTTGTTGGTTTGCCCAGAGTGATACCCCAATAAATCCCAGAGTGATTTGAACAGTGAATAAAAAAGTATTTTCAAAGTTCCCTTGGGGGAATGGTGAGAAAGGGGAAAATTCAACTTCCCCAACTTGAATTCTTGATATTCTCTTGAGCTGTGGAGACAACCAAAGCAATAGGCTGAGCCCCCAATCTTGGGGTCTGTTCATATGAAACTTAACCCCACAAAGGACAGGTCAAGCCTACTTAAAATTAGGCCTAAGAGTCACCCCCAAGGGAACATCTTTTGTTGCTTAGATGTGGCTTCTCTCTCCAGCTAACACAACAAACAAACTCACTGCCCTCCCCCTGTCTACGTGGGACATGACTCCCAGGGTTGTGGACCTTCCTGGCAACATGGGACAGAAATCCTAGAATGAGTTGAGACTCAGCATCAAGGGATTGAGAAAATCTTCTCAACTAAAAGGGGGAAGAGTGAAATAAAATGTCAATGGCTGAGAGATTCCAAACAGAGTCGAGAGGTTATCCTGGAGGTTATTCTTACACATTAAGCAGATATCACCTTCTTAGTCAAGATGTAATGGAGAGGCTGGACGGAACTGCCTGTAAACGTAGAGCTGTGTTCCAGTAGCCATGTTTCTTGAAGATGATTGTATAAGGATATAGCTTCCACAATGTGACTGTGTGATTGTGAAAACATTGTGTCTGATGCTCCTTTTATCTACCTTATCAACAGACGAGTAAGACAAATGGAATAAAAATAAATAATAGGGGGAGCAAACGTTAAAATAAATTTAGATTGAAATGCTAGTGATTAATGAAAGGGAGGGGTAAGGGGTATGGTGTGTATGGATTTTTTTCTGTTGTCTTTTTATTTCTTTTTCTGAATTGATGCAAATGTTCTAAGAAATGATCATGATGATGAATATGCAACTATGTGATGATATTGTGAATTACTGATTATATATGTAGAACAGAATGACCATAATAACAAAAAATTTTAAAAAAAATTTTTTAAATTAAAAATTAAAAAAAAAAAGATTCCATGTACTGTCAGTTCAGTATAAACAGTGTAAACTGACCACACAAGTTAAATTAGGTAATGCACTACCCAAAATATAAATTTTGCACCAACTAGACATCTCTCCCTTTGGTCTCACACAGAAGTTGAAGCTTTAAAATATGGACAATATCATCCTTTACCCTGTCTTCTGATCTACCCCAGTCCTATCCAGATCAGCTTCATTCAGATCTCTATTCGAAATGAGGTCACTTTTTCAACCTTTTAAACACTCCCTGTATGGAGTACTGCTGACTTTCGTAGCTTCAGAGCTCTAATAGAGGGGGATTTCTAAAGAGTGGATCTGGCCAAGAGTTCCTGCCCCACCCACTGTGCTGGAGTCCTCAGCAAGAGTCTCAAGGTGTGGGGAAAAGGAGGAGGGAGGACTGGGCAGGACTTTGGGAAAATCCACCCTTGTCAGATTTACTCTACAGCTCAGCTGACAGGTTCATGGTGTGAAATACAGCTGTTGTCCTGTCCTTCCTCTGCTCATTATCCTTCTGTGGCTCCCCATTACCCACGTTGCTACTCATCGGTGTAGCATACCAAGCCCTTCACTGTTCAACTCTAATGTGCCTTCCCTCCTACCCAACTGGCCCACTCACCATTTCCCCAGATAAAACATACACTGTTCAAGTCTCCAGTTTAGCAAGCTTCTTCCTACCCCAGGGCCTTTGCTCCTGCTGGTCCCTCAGCCTGGTTCTCTATTGCTTGCCTCTTTCTCCAAGATCCGGACCTTCCCCCTGACCCCCTCTGGCTCTTCCCATGACTGGCCACCTCACACACTTAGAGCGACTGCTTCAGAATCGTCTCTTCAGAGATGGTCTTAGGTCAGGTTCACCTTAAGCAAACCCTGAAACAGGGATGTGTGAATGATTTATTAAGGAAGTGCTGGGGTGGGGGAGAGAGACTGGAAGGAGGGTGGAAAAAGCAGATAGGGAAAGAGGAGAAGTCAAGCAAGCATGTGATCTCAGGCAAAGTCCCAGCCTCGGCCTGACCCCATGGGAGGCTCTGGAGAGTGAAATACATATCAGATATTTTCCTGACTCTTGGCAAGGGAATTGGGTTTTCATACTCCTGTACCAGTCAGAGCTACAAGCCTCCCTGGGGAGGGACCTAAACCTCAGGCACTTGCCAGCACTAATAGCTGAAAAGCAGTTTTTGAAGAAGGTGGATGTGAGTGCTACATAGCAAAGCCTACCAGGGCAGGGGGGTGGGGGTGCAGAGCCAGTTAAAAGGGATTGGAGGGGACCTAGCAGGGCACAAGGTCTGCCACAGAGGCCATCCTCAACCGTTCCATCCAAAGAAAGTCTTCATAGTCTCAGCACCTTGTTTGTTTCCTTCTTACAAATAACTATTAATATTTTATTTGTTTCTTTGCTTGTTCAGAGTCTCTTTCCTCCTGGAGAACACATCTTGAGGGCAGGGACCTCTTTTGTCTTGCCCACACTTGTATCTCTCACATCCAGCACAGTTCTTGGCATTAGTGTTACCAGGCACTTAGGAAATGAATATAGAAAGGAATGAACACAGCCAGTAATTGGCAAAGTCCCTCCTCGAATTCAGGACTCTAAGTCTAATTGAGTGGACCAATAGCCAAGAAAAAAAAAATCTAATTTTAATAATTAAAAAAAAATTATTCAAAATTAAAAGGTTTAAATTTCAGTATTTATGAATGAATTTTTTCAAAGTGTCAAAGGACAAATAATCCAAAAGAATGCGTACACTTTTTTGGAACACAGGAACATATAGAGAGTGAGGGGAATGGAAGGTAGAATTCTCACCTGCTATGTGGGAGATCTGGGTTCAATTCTCAGCCCATGCACTTCCCCAAAACAAACAAACAACCAAGCAAAACAACAAAGGAAAAAACAAACAAACAACAAAAATTCAACAAATGGTACAGCAATAATGAGATACTCACATGGAAAAAGAATAAATGTGACCCCTGCTATACAGCATACAAAAAAATATTTATCTATATATAGAGAGGAAGAGAGAGTGACATTGTTTTACAAAGCCAACATAATCTTAGGCTATATTTGATGTAGACAGAACAGAAATGATAAACTGGTCATGAATATAGATGAAAATATATTCATTTTTCCCTTTCCTTTAATAATAGAGTCCTAACTTTTAACTTAGCACATTGCTGTCTGGAATAAAGCTCTTCATTCCTAAGGAATTAAGATTCAATTGTATAGTAAAAGAATCACGTGACATAATGAAGTGGGCTTTATTCCAAGAATGTAAATCTACAAATAAAGGATGTCACATGGTATATAAATTCATATAAGAAAAACATGCAATTACATCAATAAATACTCAAAAACCCTTCTTCAATAAAATTCAATAGTCTTTATCAAAAAAGTCTTTAAAAACTAAAAAATAAAATTCACAGCTTTGATAGCTGATCAAATGGTATTTAAGTTAGTGTTTAATATTTAGAATTTAAGAAACTCTACTATCTGAATTCATAGATTTTTTTCCTTGTTGCCTTAATTTTAAATTGTTTATGAAACTTACTGTGCAAACACAGGTTTTACAATGATTATTTGGATATTTTATTTAAATATGCCCATGCTTAAACTAAGATTTTTTGTTGTTGTTGTTCGCATGGGCAGGCTCCAGGAATCGAACCTGGGTCTCCAGCTTGGCAGGCAAGAACTTTGCCACTGAGCCACCATTGCTCGCCCAAGAGATCTATTTTTGGTGGTTCTAAGTGTATTGTTTGTCTTCTTAAATAATAATATTAGGAACTATATATATTGACATTGTCTTAACACAATAAAGAATAAGTGTGTTAAACTATATGCCAGTATCATGTTTAATGATGGAACACTAGAATAATTACCATTAAAATCAATATTAAAATGAGGTGGCTTCGATTGCAGTTATAAGTTAGGTGTTATGCTTTTGAATAATAAAGGCCTGAAAAATAATGACTTTAAGCAAGACAGAAATTTCTTTCTCCGGGGAAAGAAGTCTGGTGGGAGGAAATCCAGGGCAACTCTATGACTATTGGAACTAAAGTTCCTTCTAGTTTTTCCACTAAACAGTACGTGGCTTCTGTCTTTACGGTCACATCATGGTCTGTATTAGTTTCCTAAAACAGCTGTAATAAATTGCCAGAAACTTAGTGGCTTAAAACAGCGGGAACTTATTGCCTTACAGCTGTGCCGGTCAGAAGTCCGAAATGGCTCTTGGGCTAAAATCAAGGTGTCCCTGCTGGAGGCCCTAAGGGAGAGTCTACCCCTTGCTGTTTAGTTTCCTAGGCTGCTCAAGCAAATACCATGCAATGGAGCAGGTTAAATAATGGGAATTTTTTGCTTGCAGTTTAAGGCTAAAAGAAAGTCCAAGTCAAGGCATCAAGTCAATGCTTTCTTCCTGAAGACTGGTATTCTGGGGCTGGCTGCTGGTGATCCTTGGTTCTTCATTTGTCTCATGGCAAGGCACATGGCAGTGTTCCCAGGTCTCTCTCTTCTCTTCTGGGTTCCGTTAATGCTCAGCTTCTGGCTGTCCCCCCCGTGACTTTCTCTCTCTCTGTCTGAATTTCATTCCACTTATAAAGGACTCCAGTAATTGGATTAAGACCCATCCTGATGGGACTGGGCTACACCTTAGCTGAAGTAACCTCATTAAAAGGTCTTCTTTACAATGGGCTCACACTCACAGGAATGAATTAGATTTAAGAACATGCTTTTCTGGGATACATACAGCTTCAAACCACCACACTTTCTTTTCGCAGCTTCTAGAGGGTGCCTACTTTCCTTGCCCTGCTGCTCTAATCTCTGCTTCCATCTTCATATCACCTTCTCTCACTCTGACTCTTCTAACTTCCTTTTCCCCTCGTATGGACCCTTGTGACTACACGAGTCCAACCAAGTTAACCCAGAAGAATCTTCCCAGTTTATCTTAATCCCATTTGCAAATTCCCTTTTGCCATGTGAGGTAACATATTCGCAGGTTCTGGGATTACAACATGGACATATTTGACGGGTCATTTTCTACCATGTGGCCCAAGATGGTAAATGGAGTTCCAACCATCACATCAGCATTTCCAGCCAGCAGCAAGAGAAAGGGAGCAGAAGACTGAGACATTCCAGAAATCCTCATAACTCTCCCACTTTTATCTCATTGGCCAGAGCTTAGATACACTACCCATTCTAGCTGCAAAGAATGCTGAGTAGCAATATTCTCAGCCAAAAACCAGTGTTCTGTGAATAAGAAAGAAAGAATGGTGATTGGGGTAGGCAGTTCATAGGGTCTGTCACAATCACCATCATTACTTGGTAGTGTTTTGGAGGTTCTGGCCAAGGCAAAAAAGACAAAACAGTAATGAATTACAACTCTGAGAAAGGAATGGACACGGCAACATTATCTAGAGACAGTATGATTTGACAACCTTGAAAACTCAAGTTCAGTGACTCTCTGTGGGGGAGGGACGCCCTTAGAAAGACAATGCAAAGTCTCTGGAAATGAAGTACTATTTGAAAATGCTAACAAAGGGAAGGAAGAGAAATGTAGATAAATTGAGAGTTTTGCCATGTTCCTGGTCAGAAAAACTTTATATTTTAAAGGGTCAACAAAAAGAAGATAAAGTACCAGTAAAGTTTTGTGCTGTAAAAAAAAAATTTGGCATAATTACTTTAAAGTGCACAAGGAAAAATGAAGAAAAAATAGAGTAAAAAAAGTTAAAAAGAGAAATGAGTGTTACCTCATATGCAAAAAAAGAAAGTGACAATAGTTAAGACAATGTTGTATAGTGAGTGGGATTAAACACATCAATGGACATGTGCTGGTTTGAGAGCACAACCCTCCTTCCCCCAAGGCATGTCTGCCTGGTACCTCAGAATGTGATCTCATTTGGAAATAGGCTCTTTGCAGATGTTATTAGTTAGGTTACGATGAGGTCATACTGGATTGGAGGGGGCCCGATCCAATGGCTGGTGTTCTTATATGAAGGCCATGTGGACTCACAGAGGTACAGAAAAATAGAGACGGACACTTGCAGAGAAAACACCACGTGATAGCAGGGGCAGATGCTGCAGTTTTAAAGCCGTAAGCCAAGGAGGGCCAAGGATAGCTAGGAAACCACCAGACGCTGGAAGAGGCAAGGAAGGACTCAAAACAGTAGAACCACAGAATATGTTTTGTGTGCATGTACCTCCCTTACGGTCTTCAGAGGCAGCATGGCCTTACTGATACCTCGATTTCAGACTTCTGAACTCTAGAGCTGAAAGAATAAATTTCTGTTGTTTTAAGCCCCCCAGTTTGTGGTCCCTTGTGACAGCAGCTCTAGAAAATGAACACAGGCCAGAACAAGCATCACTGAGCTAATGGTTGTTCTGTAGCATAAGGGACTCAGTTGAGACACTTGTAAAGGGACGAATCAGAAAGAACACGCAGTCACTCTGTGTCTCTCTTTGCACCAGAGAAGCTGGTGGCGCAGGAACCTATGTCGGTACTATTTGGATGTATGGATAATATTTGTCGATTGTCCATTTCAGAAGCTGTTTTCAGCAAACTTGCAACTGATCAAAATATCTCAGATAATTGGGGCAGACAGAGCCACTTCATCCACTTATGAGATAGGAAACACTCCTGACTATTGATGGCAAAATTGCACGAAGAAGTCTGATATGCCTATGAATCACACTGCCCAGCAGGTTAACAAAGAAGACTCTGACACATTTGATGGTAGACTGTCTATGGATGAAGACAATCTGAGAAACAGAAAAGTTAATCAAGTTAAAAACTGCAAAGGTAAAATTGAACTACTTGAAGGCTATTATCTTAAAAACCAACTTATTATTGAAGATCCCTATTATGGGAATGACTCTGATTTTTGAGACTGTGGACCAGTAGTGTGTTTGGTGCTTCAACGCATTTTTGGAAAAATTACAGTAAAGCTGCGTCCATTCCCTGCTGAAGGCCAGCGATGATCAACACCTTTACAGTGTTTGGGGTTTTTCAGTCAATCAGTGTGTTAAAGTATAATGTTTCATATCTCAAGGCCACAACTTTTTTTCAATTGACGTATTATTTCTTATCTTAAAGAAGAATTGCAGATGGAAATCAATGTTGTGTTTGGCAGCAGAATTAATGAAAATCTTTGACTCAGACAGTTTATGGGGTACATTAAATGTTCTTATCTTGCCCCAATTATAAAAGTAGTGGAACAAACAAAATAGTAGAACCACAGAATATAATGTTTTGTGTGCATTTTCTATCACAACCATTTCTTTTCAATGTTTAACTTTCAGGTAGTAATCCAGTGAGAGCTAGCATTCCAGTGTGCTTAATTATGAGCTTAACAAATAAGAAATAAAACATCAGTAAGACCCAAGCCAATATCTGAACCCACTGAGACTTAAATAACCTACTTCTTCAGTAAATTGATATGGATAACTTTGATGGACAAATATCCTCTTAACCTATACTACCTCTCATCTTTTTACCTTTTATTTAATTACATAACCCTAATCTATAAGAATTTACAATCTCGATTGGACATATTCTAATTCTCACATCCCACAGTGCACACTTGTATGCTAAAAGGATAGGAAAGAGAGAATGATTTATGGAATTAATCTTTAGCACCTTTGATTATTCTTAATTTTTGTTTACTTAATCTATTGCTCCCATGTGGACCACTTTACCTCTGAAAATTTAATTATATCAAAAAAAGGACACCGTATGCTGTTATCTAATGCTCACTTTGACAAATTTATCTGTTATTATATGCACATATAACTCAAATATCAAATATATATTAGCTTATTTGAGGAAAAATAGTTTAAAAACCTGGAAAAAGAGAATTCTACCATGTTGACGTTCTTAATGACATATTAAGTGCTTTTTAATCAGTGTTTAATTTAGGAGGATATAGTAATTTCTGTGTACTTTGAGATAACTAAGTTCAAATTCATTTGGATGTATATTGTTTTCAAAATAAACTGGTGAGCATAAAAATATAATTGAGATATAAAATATAAAAAGCACAGGTCCAGGGCTTTCAAGGGCTCTAAATTTGAGGTTAGGAGACCTGTTTTGAAAATCCTAGCCCTGCCATATACTAGTTGAGAAACCCAGAAAATCATGTAATTTCTCTGTGCTTTAGTTTCCTCATCTGTATAATGGGGATAATCATATCAGTTCATGAGATGATGATAAAAGCACTTCAAATGGTAAAAAGGGAAAAAATACCCATGACAAACAAGTATTTTGGAGTCAGAATCAGAGTCTATGGGATTAAGAAAAGCCTGCCTTTTTATTATACCAGCTCTATAGCTGCATTTTTAAAATGCAATCTAATAATCCTTATCTTTTAAATGAGAATTTAGTCTATTTACTTTTATTGTGATCAATGATGGTTTGGATTCATTTCTAACCTCTTGTTTTAAGCCATGTATTCACCTATTTCAACTTTTTATTTCTTTAATATCTTTTATAAAATTAATCAGATTTTCTTTATCCTTCCTTTGCCCCTTGTCTGGTGTGACATTATACATTCTATTTTTCTTCTTTTAAGAGTTACTTTTAAAATTTTTAACACACTTGGTTTAAAATAGTCTAAAGTTCATCATGATTACTCTTTTATCCCAAATAGTAAAGAGACTTTAAAATGTTTTACCTCTAATTCTAGCCATCTGTCTTACCTGTTATTGTTAATTAATATTTTAGTTCTAGTTTTAAACTCCCTCAAATTAGTTACGTTTATGATTGTTGTTTCCTACAGTAAATGTTTGTTTAAATTTAATGATGTTTACAAATTTCTTTGATCAAGTTTCTTTCTTATAACTCCTTCCCTTCTCCTAGACTGGTTTTTCCTTCATCTTATACTGCATCCTTCAGCAGCCTTTTAACATGGGTTGATTAGTGATTAACTTGATCTTTGTCTAAAAAAGCCTTCATTTCACTCTCATTTCTGAAGCAATGTTTATATTGGATGATAGTTATATCCACTAGCATTTCAAAGATATTTTAAAAATATTTCATTATCTTCTGGATTCTGTTGCTGTGATTGAGAGTCTGTTGCTCATTTGTATCAATCTTTTCTCTCTGAATGCTTTAAAGATCTTCTCTTCTACTTTAAGGCTCTGCAGATTCTCTATGATATGTCTGGTTGTGAAAGCACTTATTTTTTTTCCTCTTCATTGTGATTCTTCAACATGAAGTTTTATATCCTTCCTCTATGATGGAAATTATCCACATTATTTCTTCTAATACCTTCTTCCTCTCATTCCTGAATTCTTTCCTTTTCATTCCATGCCTAAGCACACTCCCTAAGCATGGAATGTGCATCTTTCTTTCATATTACATCTCTTTAACTTTTCCATAACTTTATCTTTTCTTGATGTTAAAACTCTAGCTTCCTACTGTATGAGATGATCATTCTCCCTCCCCACCACTTCCTTTCTGAATCACCCACTCAAGAATTAGAGTCTCCCAAGGCCATTCCTAGAAAGGGCCTGGAGCTCCCGAGGACCTCAGATCCTGCCATCAATCCATTTGGAGTTCACAGGAAGACTCCAGAAGCAGGAGATGAGCACCCCTTCTTCCAAGCTGCCCACAACCTAGACTCACAGTTAGGGGAAGAGGGCTCAGAAGGTTCTAGGCACAACAGAGATGAAAGGATGTTTCTTTGGAGGCTTGACAGAAGTCACCTGAGTCCCATTCTTCTTTTACATTAATAAAAGCATCCTGAATCCACTGCATGACCTAGAGTGAAACACAGACCATAACTGCATAAACAGGTGTCTCTTAGCTTATTAAAAAGTCAGGGCCTTCTCCCTAGGTGGGACATGACATTCAGGGGTGAAAGTCTCCCTGGTGACGTGGGAGATGACTCCCAGGGATGAATCCAGACCTGGCACTGTGGGATCAACAATTCCATCCTGAACAGAAGGGGGGAAAGAAGTGTAATTAATAAAGTATCAGTGGCAGAGAAAGTTCAAATAGAGTCGAGAGGCTACTCTGGAGGTTGCTCTTACGCAAGCTTCAATTAGCCCTTGCTACCTGTCATAACCTGCCAATCCCCAAACAAGACCATTGTAGCCAATCCTAAAGAACGCATAGGGCAATATATAAGATTCCACAAGGGTTCTCTGCACTAGAGTAACTTTCCAGAAACCTACAACCTCCAGATGGGTCCCTGGTCCAGATAAGTCCTGAAACCTAGCCCAGCCTCTCCAGAACATGAGATAGTTCCATCTCCCTACCCCGTATTAGCGACAGACCCTTCCAATAACAAAAATTTAGAATTGCTATAGCCCAAACAACCTCAAAGAGAGGTGTGGAATGATCAAAGGTGATGGTGGAATTATACATAGAAAATAGGACTTAACAAATGAATATGAATGCTGAATCATTACACCGATATGTCTTTTAGTCTCCAGGAATTTAGAGCAGCTAGAAGAAAAAAATTAAAATAGTGAAATTGTAACCCATATCAAAGTCCGAAATACTTTCTACAACTGATTGTGGACTGTGCTTTGAAATTTATAGCTCTTTTGTATATGTGTTACTGTTTACATAAGAAGAAGGGAAAAAAATTGTGATGATAAAAAAGTATTTAAGCCCTCTAGCCTCCTATATCCTGGAGCAGCTAGAGGGAAAAATATGAGAGGATCGTATGGTAGCCCATGTCAGATTCTGGGATCTGTCTTGTAACCACTTGTTGAAGAGTGCTTTGAAAACTATTGTTTTTTTATTTCTTTGGTTTGTATATATGTTATACTATACAATAAAGAAAGTTTAAAAAGTCAGGGCCACAAAAAATGATGGTGGAGTTATACAGAAACGGTAGGGTTTAACAAATGAATATGATTGCTGAATCATTAAATTGATAATTCTTTTAGTCTCCAGTATCTTAGAGCAACTAGAAGTAAAAACCTAAAATTGTGGAATTGTAACCCATACCAAACTCTTAAATATGTTCTACAAGTAATTGTGCTGTGCTTTGAAATTTATTGCTTTTTTGTAAACATGCTATTTTTCGCAAAAAAGAAAAAAAAGTTGATTGTGTTGGTGAAAAAATATTTATTCCTTCTAGCCTCCTATTATTCTGGAGCAGCAGAAAGAAAAATCTGAGATGATGGTTTCATAGCCCATGACAAACTCTGGAATCTGTCCTGTAACTAAGTGTGGAAGAGTGCTTTGAAAACTACTGCTTTATTCTTTCTTTGCATTATGTTGTATTATACAATCAAAAGTTAAAAAAAAACAAAAACAAGAGACAACGTTAAAAAAAAAATCAGGCCAGACTCTTAGACTTATTTTCTGTCACTGCTACTGTTTCCATCTTATGTTCTGTTTCCTCCCACCATGTCCTCCACTACCCACCCCTGGGAAGGATCTAACAATGACCCCACCTACAGGCTCTCCAAGCCTGCCTAGGAACCACAACTGCTCCCCTCAGACGTTTGTTGTTGGGACTTTGACTTGGTGACCACCATTGGCCCCCTTCTGTCTGCTCGTTTCCCGCCTTCTGCTGCTGATAAGACTGGGCTGGAGACTGTGTGTTGTCCGGGGCCTGAGGCCATCCTGAGAAGTCACCATGGAGATACTTAGGAGCAGCCCCTGAGATGATCTCACTTTCAACAGGACCTCAGAGTCATCTTCCGGGGCCCTCAGTTCTGCAACACTTGGGGGTGAGAAGGGGTTTGGGTGGTGTTATTTTATTGGGCAAAATATAACCTCAACAAGTAATGAAACTGTATTACCTGACCACAAGACTCACAGGCTATAAATGTGAAATAGACAAGCATTTCTCAGACCCTCAGACTTGGGAGTGACAGCATGGTTGTGTAGGCCAATTTTGTTTTTAATTTTAAAAAAGTGTCTCTCTATATATGCATTATATTTTTATTTATATAATATGTAATAAATATTATTGAGTGTTTGGTATGCACTGGGCTCTCTGCTAATAGTGCTGCTTTACCTTGTCCTGTCATGTAGGAACTACCCATCTTACATTACTCATGAGGAGAATGTAGGGAGGCTGAGCAGTAGACAGGTCAGGAAGTAAAACATGTGCCTAACCACTGGACTAAACTGCCTCCCAAGAAGCTGAGGCCAAAAAGCTGGTGATGGCAGAGGTAGGACTCAAACCCATAACCTCTTACACTCTGATTTGTTTTGTGGGCATGAAGGCCAATCGGATAGAGGCAGGCCCTGCTTTATGCAATGCTGTTGTAACCCAATCTGTCCCTACAGGCTGAAAAATTGGAGGGCAGCTCTTTGGTTCCTGAAGGGTCCCTGAGAGTTCTGTGACATAGCAGCTCCCCCTAGTGCACTGAAAAATGTCTAAATTGAATATTAAGGAAAGAGAGAAAGGAAGAGAAGAGGAAGGGAGAAATGGAGAGAGGGAGAAATATGAGGTGAAGGGAGCAGAGGGAAGGGAGGACAAAAGAACCCTTTATAGCTGATTCTAAGAGTTGTGAATTGTGCAGAGGGAGGTCTGCTTGTACCAGCTCTAGAGTTAATTAGGAAAAGAACCAGCATTCACTGGGGACCTTGGGAACAAACTTCCAGTAAATGTGACCAGGAGGCAGGTGGAACTAAACCTCACTAAGATATCTGTGAGTCAGCTCAGTTGTCCCAGACCCAAGCTGGGCACCTGTTGAAGGAACGAATAGTGGCTGGTCTGGGGAAGTGGGGCGTTCTTGTATCAGGAAACCAGCTGCCTTCAGTTCTTGGTTTGGAGAAACTGGAGCCAAGCTTATTGCTATCAACTGGAAATGCCCCTTTGGGGTCCTTATTACCCAGCTGACTCAAAAAAGCCTCCATCTCCTTCCCACTGAGGCTGAGAGAGGGGATATCCCACCCCGAACTGCTGACCCAGAAAACAGTAACAGAGTCAGGTCTTATGACTCCCATCTCTACTGTCCCAAGCTCTTCAATCATTTCTCATTCTCTTCCAAACCCTCTTTAAGAGAAATTCACATTTACAGAGAGAGAGGCAGCTTACATGTAGGGTCTCTTTTGGTTGGCAAACCAACTCTGCAAGAAAGATGCTGATTCCCACTGATTCTGAGATGCCATGTATCATGATGATAAAAATCTCAGAGATTTTTATCATCTCTGAGATAAAGGTGTGTCTTATGATCCCTTTAGGCAACAGTCACGGTGCAGTTGTCCTTACCTGGGTGTGGGCATCAAAACTTGCAGATTGTCTTGTCCCCATCTGTACTCCCACCCCGATACAATAAGAAACTCAAAGGAGGTCGATAATGAAGAAAGAGTCCTGGGGTGGGGGGGGCTGGCTGTGATTCCCCCCTCTCTTCTCTTTGAGAAAGGGAAGATGGGGGTTCCTATGCTACCCAGGCCAGATAAAGAGACATCTTGGAGCATCGTTCAGAGATATGGAGGATGCTGCAGAAGGGGGCCTGGCTGTCCCTCCACAGCTGGAAGCTGGCTAAGCTGCAGAAATCCCCAGACCTGCCACTAGGCTACTACAGAATAGAATGTGGAAGATTCTTCTTGGGAGGCCTGGGCTGTGCTGCCTGGGCTTTGGGGGTGTTGGACCACAGCCCCCTGTGGCTCACCGGGAGAAGTTTAAAGGAGGGAGGTTAAGCAGAACAGCCCACCACAGCCCCATGGGGTGAGAGTGCCGTAGACTATGGAGTGGTAAGGGTGCCTGTCCATGGGCCAAGCCAGCACCATGGGAGAGAGTGGCCAGCACCATCTCAGGAGCAAGAAAAGACTGGGTGGTGAGCAGGAGCTGCGGGGGTGAAGATGTGGCACACAGAAAGTGACTCATCAGGTCAGAAACCTGGGTAGAAAGGATGTCCCCTCCTTGGGGACATCTGAAAAGCCCACATGTGTCTGAAAGAGAGCAGGCATCCTCCTGGCTGCCACCGGAGAGCATTGCAGCCAGCCTGGATGGTTCCTGAGGGAACCATGACAGCAGGACCCATCAAGCCAAGAGGCTTTGGTTCTTTTCTCCTAACTTTCTCTCCTGCTCATCCTGAAAGAGCCTGAAGATGAAAGGAGAAAGGCAGATGACTCAAGTTACCAGTCAGATCTGCGCTGGGGGGAGGAGGAAGCTTTAAAGCAAGAGTGAGGCTAAGTTGCGATTTAACTGGAAGAAACTTTTTGCTGCTGGAATGTGAGTCTTGGTCGTCAAAATGAGTGTTTGTATAGATAAAGGCTCTGCCTGAGCTGCGGTGAAAGAGTGGGGACGGAAAATACACGAAGAGAATGTTTGAAGGCTGTGGTTGGAGAAAAATAAAGCAAGTTCTTTAAAAAAAAGAGAGAGAGTAGAAAAAGAAACTTGCAGAATGGTTGTCAGTGGCTTCGGAGAAAATCTCAGGGACAGTGGCATCTTTTTAGAAGGATTGCATCACCAATGCCCTTGATAGCACTGGCTCGCATTGTGAGGAAAAGCACAAATATCAAGTATTATCACTTGAAATGTGGTGTGATAAGAAGTATCAAACACTACCTATGAAGTTGTCTTGCTAAAAAAGCTTTGCAGGAAATATAGGGACAAAGAAACACTAAGTGACACTATAAAGATACAATCAGTAAAATGCACAAGGAAACTTTCCTCGGGAAAAGTGACATTTATATCCATGTAAATGGGGGAATTCCTAGGGCCAAACATGCATACCCAAAACAAGACACAGACACAGAAAGGATCAGGGAAGCACCTACTGTTTTGTTTGGAGCTATTCTCTAAACTCATTGCATGGAGAAACTCTGAAAGAGAGCACTTGCACAGGTCAGTCTGCAGTCTGGGAAAGTATCTTTATCCTTCTCTCTATATCTCTCTCTCTCTCTCTCTCTCTCTCTTTTAGCGCCAGGCATTCAAGGAAAGCTCTATCTTAACACCAGCTGAGTACAGGCTTAAGGAACAAATGCTTCAGAGTCTAAATTCCAGTGAGAACATGTTAAGATATAAAAATATCCAGGTTTTAACAAAATATTACAAAATAGACAAAGAAACAGAAAGTGATGGCCCTGGCAAAGGAAAAGTGTAAAGCACTAGGAACCCTCTTGTGGTGGACCAGACCTGGGACATACCAGGCAAAGATTTTATAGAAAAATCATCTTAGGGCAGTGCAAGGGTCGCTTAGAGGTAGAATTCTCTCCTGAAATGCCTGAGACCCAGGTTCAATTCCTGGAGCCTGCACATATCAAAAAATAAAATCATCTTAAATATGCTCAAAGAGCTAAAGGAAAACATGCACAAAGAATTACAGGAAATCAGGAAAACAATAAATGAACACAAAGAGAATATCAACAGAGAGATGGAAATTGTGAAAAGAGCTGAAGACTACACTAACACATTGAAAATTCCCTAGAAAGGTTCAACAGCAGACTGAAGCTGGCAGAAGAAAGAATCAGTGAACTTAAAGATAAGACTATTGAGATCAAACAGTCTGTGGAACAGAAGGAAGAAAAAATGAAAAAAAAAGTTATCAGAGCCTGAGGAAACTATGGGACACCATTAAGTTTACCTATGCATTGTGTGAGTCCCAGAAGGCAAAGAAAGAGAGAAAGGGGCAGAGACAATATTCAAAAAATTAATGGCTGAGAATTTAATTTAATGAAAGACATGAATATATACATTCAAGAGGCTCAACAAACTCCGAATAGGATAAACCTAAATGGAACCACACTGCACCATGTTATAATCAAACTGTCAATTGCCAAAAATGAAGAGAGAATTCTGGAAGCACAAGAGAGAAGTGAAGTGTCACATACAAGGAAACCTCAATAAGATTAAATGCCAACTTCTCACTGGAAACCATGGAGACAAGAAAGCAGTGGGATGTCATATTTAAAGTGCTAAAAGCAAAAAACTGCCAACCAAGAATTCTATATCAGACAAAACTGCCTTTCAAAAATGAGGGAGAGGTTAAGCCATTCCCAGAAGAATAAAAACTGAAGGAAGGAATCTGTCACCACTAGATAGACCTGCCCTACAAGAGATGCCAAAGAGAATCCTGCAAGGAAAGGATACTAGATAATTGACTGAATCCTATATGCAGAAATAAAGATCTCCAGTCAAAATAATATGGGTAAATATAAATGTCAGGTCTATAGAGCTTTACTTTTTACTTCCTAATGGATCTAAAAGGCAAATGCCTAAAATTTAATGATAAATTTATGGTTTTGAACTCAGAATATATTAATATGTAATTTGTGAAAAGAACTGCATAAAGGTGGGGAGATAGAAGGTATAGGAACTTAGTTTTGTATGCAACTAAAGTTAAATTGGTTTCAGAGCAGATGGGATTATTACAGATTAAGGATGTCTAATTTGAGCACCATATTTAAACACATAGAAAATATCAGAGAACATGCAAATTCATAGAGACAGAAAGTAAAGTACAGACCTCAGGGGTGGGGGCAGGGGCAATGGGGAGTTGATGTAAGGTGAGCATATGCTTTCTGTTTGGGGTGAAGGGAAAGTTCTGGTAATGGATGGTGCTGAGGGCACTGCACTGTGAATGTGATTAATCCACTGAGCAGCATGCTTGGAAGGTGTGGTAGTTAGGTTCAGGTGTCACCCTGGCCAGGTAAAGGTGCCTAGTTCTATTGCTGTGGACATGAGCCAATGGCGTGTGAAGCTCATCTGTCGCTGATTACATCTGAAGTCGGCTAGGAGGTGTGCCTGCTGCAGTGAATGATGTTTGATTTAATTGGCTGGTGCTTAAATGAGAGACTCAACATAGCACAGCCCAAGCAGCTCAGCATGCTTCATCTCAGCACTTGCAGCTCAGCCCAGGCCCTTGAAGATGCAGAAGAAATCACCCCGGGGAAAGTTGTTGGAACTCAGAGGCCTGGAGAGAAGGCCAGCAGAGATCACCCTGTGCCTTCCCGTGTAAGAAAGAACCTCAGTTGAAAGTTAGCTGCCTTTTCTCTGAAGAACTAATGAAATAAATCCTCTTTTATTAAAAGCCAATCCGTCTCTGGTGTGTTGCATTCTGGCAGCTAGCAAACTAGAACAGGAAGGGTTAGAATGAGAAGATTTACGTAGTTTATATGATGCCGCAATTAAAAAAAAAGAGGGACGCTAAAGAGATAATGACAATTAAATGTGATATATGAGCTGGGATGGCATCTAAGAAAGGAGGAAGAAAGATTCAAAAGGGCATTGTTGGGAAATAAGAAAAACATCGAACAAAGACTAAGCTTTATATCAATGTTACATTTCTTGAACTTGAAACCTGCTCTTAAGGAGATTACATAAGTGAATATTCTTGTTCATAGTAGACGTACATGGAACTACTATGTGCTCAAAGATTATGATGTGTGTAAACTACTCTCAAATGTTCAGAAAATAAAAGAAGAGAGAGAGAAAGAGAGAGAGAAGAAGGGAGGGAGAGAGATGTAGATAGATGGAATGATATGGCAAAAATGGCAAAATGTTAAAATTGCTGGACCTGAGTATCAGGGAGTGTGCAGATATATTGGAGTTCTCTGTATGGGTTTCATATTATTATTATTTTTTGTGATTAACAACATTTTATTTTTGATGCCATTACTTTTTCCTAATTAACTGAAAGTTTTCAAAATTAAAGTGACCACCCCCCCTTTCTTTTTGG
This sequence comes from Tamandua tetradactyla, assembly GCF_023851605.1. Lineage (NCBI taxonomy): Eukaryota > Metazoa > Chordata > Mammalia > Pilosa > Myrmecophagidae > Tamandua > Tamandua tetradactyla. Next base: position 53,739,237 of record NC_135338.1, on the reverse strand, counting down.
TTGTCAAATATATGCTTATTAGAACTATTTAAATATCATTTAATTTGTAAAACATCAGTTTATCACATTAGATGATTATATAAAATAAAAGCAGAAATCACACTTGACAATAACTCTTGCAGTCCAAGAATACCCGCTTCAATACAAATTAGAAATACATTTAAAAAAGAAAAACTAGAGACATTAGACATTTAATCTAAGGCAACTGAGACTAAACTAAGTACATTAAGTACATTCATCCCTCAAGTACAATAAATTTAGCTTTCTGCTTATAGTAGCTAATAACATAATTTTAGTTGCAACTGCACATACTTTCATAAGTCTCCCAGTGCAGTTACCATAGTAAAGTGTTTTTGTGCATGCCATTGTCACTTTTTTTTTACTTTTTTAAAATCACAATTGACTTTTTTTTCTTTTTTTGTGAAAAATAACATATATACGAGAAACAATAAATTTCAAAGTATCTGTAGAACAGATTTCAGAGTTTTAGTATGGGTTACAATTCCACAATTTTAGGTTTTTACTTCTAGCTGCTCTAAGATACTCAAGACTACAAGACATTATCAGTTTAACGATTCAGCAATCATACTCATTTGTTAAAACCTACCTTCTCTGTATAACTCCACTATCACCTTTGAGCTTTCTCCCACTTTTTAGGGGTATTGGGGCTATGCCCATTCTAACTTTTTCATGTTGGAAAGGGGTGTTGATAATATAGGATAGGGGGATGACACTAGTTGATGTTCTGGAGAGGCTGGCCCCTTTGCATTTCAGGACTTATCTGGTCCAGGGACCCATCTGGAGGTTGTAGGTTTCTAGACAGTTACCCTAGTGCATGGAACCTTTTATAGAATCTCATATAATACCTTAAGTATTCTTTAGGATTGGCAGGAATGGTTTTGGTTGGGGTTTGGTAAGTTATGATAGTAACAATGGCCAACTGAAGGCTGTGTAAGAGTGACCTCCAGTGTAGCCTCTCGACTGTATTTGAACTCTTCAGCCACTGATACCTTATTTGTTACACTTCTTTCCCCCCTTATGGTCAGGACGACATTGTTGATCCCACGGTGCCAGGGTCAGGCTCATCCCTGAGGGTCTTTGTATTATTTTTGCAACCCTCTTGTAAGTTTGAAATTATTTCAAAATGAAAAGTTAAAAAAAAAAACTTCTTGGGAAAGTGACTCAGTTCCTTCTACAAATAAATTGCAAGGGAAAAAATGAAGGTGAGGTAACATAGGTTAAAGAGACTTGAGGCATTGATCAAATGTAAGGTGTGAACTGTGTTTGTATCATGATTTAAACAGATCAGCTATAGAAAAATAAGGAAATTGTACACATATAAGCCGAAATATTTTCAGATGAAATTATATGATGTTGAAATCTATTCCAGTATAATCTTGAATGAGTGAGGGGCCGGGGATGCAAACGAGGCTAGATGGGCCAATGTTTGTGGTTGGAGCTGGAACTGGGGCATACACTACCTATCTTACTTTCTCTAAATTCTATATCTGAATTCTCTCTAATTAAAATAGCAATAATTAGTGGTAAGAGGACATGTGTCTTGGTGACACTAGCGAAGTTCTTTCCCTGTTGGTGTCATAGCATGTGCAAGGTCCAGCATTTTCCCTCTTTCCAGAAAAGGAAAGAAGCTCAGTTCCCTCCAGAGCTTGACCAGGTTAAGCAGGGGCCTGAAGCCGAGTCTGCGTCCAGTGCTGACTTGGGGCTGTGCTCCGGAAAGGCCCTGCAGCGAGGCCTGGGGATCTCTCTGCTGCACCACAATCCCTTCTCCCAGCACCAGGCCTAGGAGGCCACGAGCCCGCAGACATTGATCAATAGCAGCCTTGGGGGCCGCTGACGGCCACTGACGCTTAGCAGGTGGCCGGCTCAGAAACAGAGCCGGGGTTGGCGGAGGGTCAGAACCTTCAGGAAATGTCGAACCCAAACAGGAATCACTTGTTTGTGCTTCCCAGATTCGGGTAAAATTTGGAAGGACAGACAAGGTGTCGTCATTCAGATCAGCAACTGTGCTTTACACAACCCTGGCCAAGAGGCTGAGCTGCCAGGGACAGGGCCCCGGGGAGGGGTCCAGGGGCAGCTGGTCACCCTCGCTCCAGCCCAGGGGCTGCTCGTGAACCAGTGATGGATGGTGACTGCAGAGCTGATAGAAATCAGTGAGCTGGGGAGGAAGACTCTGAGGGGAAGAAGAGGCAAAGGCCATGAGTAGGCTGTGTGCCAAAGGAGATACAGACCAACAACTCGCACCCCAGAAGAAATGCTCAGCTTTGCCAGAAATCAGAAAAATGAAAAAACAACAGGATACCATTTGGGCCTGTTAAGTTGGCAAATGTTTTTAAAATGTATAATGTCCCAGGTTAAAGGAGACTAAAGGGATAAGGCAACCAAATGCATTTGTCAGCCTCCTTTAGATCCCGGAAGGGGGAAAAAAGCTCTAACATTTGAATATGGGTTGTGGAGTAGGTAACAGCATTGTATCAGGACTAAAGTTCTTGATTTTTAAAATTGTACAGTTGTTATGTAAGAGGTTGTTAGGAAAACCACACTGAAATATCTGAGGGGAAGTGGTCATGATTCCTGTATCTTATGCTCAGAAAATGGAGAAGGGAGAGAGGGGAGAGAGAGAGAAGAAAAAAGCAAGCAGAGCAAAATGTTAACCCCTGGTAAATCTGGGTAAAGGGGGGAGTTTTTATATCATTCTTTCAGCATTTCTGTATATTAGAAATTAAATTAAAAAGTTATTTTCTTAAAAAAAAAGCTTTGACCCAGTGATTCCACTGCGAGGTATTTAGTCTCAAGAAATAACCATAGATGTGCACAAAGATGCAAAAAGCTACAAGGATTTTCACTGAAGCCCGGTATGTTCAACAATAGCTCGGTTGAATGATGGTTCCTTCACAGACTGGAACACTATGTAGCCATTTAAATGTTATTTTGAAGCACATCATAATACATTGTTCATAATAAAGTGTTCATAATAAATGAAGTGAAAGAAACAAAAAGGTTCCAAGACATTATGTTCAGTATGATTATTATGCTCAGTACTAGTCAAAACAAAACCAAATGTAACTCTATGTGTTCTCATTTTAAGCTCCTTGAGGTCAGGAACCCAATCTTATTTATCGCTGTATTCCCAGTGCTAATGAGTCTGCTTAATGAATGAGTAAAGAGCTATACAAAAAAGAACCAGAAGGGTGGTCTCTGGGTGGTGTGACGACAGGTGATCTTAATTTTCTTCTTTTTTGTCTTTGTCTGGTCCATATGTTCCATACAGAACATTGATCAGTTCTGCAGTACATTGTTTAAATCACTAAATGCAATTAGTTAAAACAATAAATACAAAGCAGAGAAAAAACAGGCTTAATCTTAGGACCCTTAGAACAGGACCTCTTAGAATAGGGTTCAAGGTTCAAGATGACTCCCTGAAAATTACTCTGGCTGGTCCTGAGTGCACCAGCATTCAGAAAATCCAGTCCCAATGAGGTGGGCATGCAGGGACCTTAAGCAAATAATTTGACCTCTCCCTTGGCCTCTGCTTTCTCCCCTATCAAACGGGAAAGGATGCAGCCAATACAAGCCCAGAGCTTGCGTTGTCAGTTCTCCCCTCTGAGCACACCACTGCTGCAGGGGGATTCGGCAGGGGCAAGGAAGGAATGAAGGCTATTGTCCCCATTTAGCAGATGAGGTGAATGAGGTCTGGAGCCTAGAACTGGAACCCCAGCAGAGCTGCCTTATTTCCTGCAGAGATTATAGGGGTACTGAGCCAGTGCCAGATGGGTTTTCACAGGACACCCCCCTTCCAACCCTTACCGCCTGATGTCAGAAGTCCCTCCCTAGCCCTGCTCTGACACCGCCTGATTCCAACCACCTGAAAACCAATCTGCTCAGGAAGGTGAAACTCACAAGTGTCTTCTGTCCCAGGAGAGGCCCTGGAGAGCACAGAGTTTCCCACCACGATGATAAACAGCTGTTCTCAAGTGTTGGCCAAGACCTGTCACCCACTGACCCAGGGAAAAAGTCATGGCTGGCCCCTGTCATCCAGCACAAGAGCCTGTCCTGGACCCGATGGGAAGACGCACAACCTGTGGTTTGCTCATTTCAAGATGGTTATTGACAAAGCCCAGGCTTTATTTTTAATAAAAAGCAAAATGAGGACATTTTCATTATAAAAATAATCTAATTATAGGAATATAGCAAATGCATGAAAAAAGAAAACAACCCCCAACTCCTACCATCTAAAGCCCATGCTGTTAGCATTGCACTGTAATTTCCTTCTAGCCATGTGTGCTCACATGTGGGGGTGTTTTTGGCTTAGTAGAAGCACAATCACGTGGTACATAACATTTCGGTTCCACCTTTTTTCATTATTTATAACTTGAGCTCCTTCATGCTGTAAATTCTTCACAAGTCTGTTTTCTTCTACCTTGTTTTCATGTCTGTAGTATTTTCCCTCGAGTGGAGATATCACTGTTACTTAACCTATCCCCTGTTTCTGAACATCAGGTTGTTTTCCATTTTGTGCTGATAAATATAAGCCTGCCATGAACTATTAGTGCTTAAATAATTGTATAGATTTTCCCCCACTGGCTAAGCAGTGGGGTAGCTGAGTCAGATGGCAGGAACATTTTTAAAGGTAAACCAGACATGTCTTTAAAGCAGAAAGAGCTCATTGGGTGAGTGGCTCTCTGCCTTCCTGGCTATCACTGGTGCACAAGCTTTAAGAGATTTTTGTCTATCCAATACATTTCATTGAGAATTGATTTTCCTATATATGCGATGTGGTCCCTCGCTTCGGGGTCTAGGGATTTCTCCCTGTGGCAGACTGCTAGTTGTCCTTTCAGTTCTGTTCTCCCCTTTTTCCTAGATACGCTTCCCGGCTACAGATGGCATTTCCAGGGTTCCCATGGCATCTGTGGCTGCAGCACTGCGTTCTCACCAACAGACAGGGACCAAAAGTGATCTACAAACTTCTGCCGTGGCTGTTTAGAGGATTTTCTGATTGCCCTGGACTTTCTCTCTTTTTCCTTCCTACGGACAAGGCTCAGGACATTGGTCTCAGGGGCGATGGGGCAGCAAGAAGAAAGGAACCTGGGTCCCTGCACTACTATCATTTTTTTTTCACATTTTTAAATTGCGAAATATAACGTACATACAAAAAAAGCGATAATTTCAAAGTACACTGTAACAATTAGTTATGGAACAGATTTCAGAGTTTGGTATGGGTTACATTTCCACAATTTTAGCTTTTTACTTCTGACTGCTCCAAGACACTGGAGACTAAAAGAAACATCAAATGATTCAGCAGTCATACTCATTTGTTAAATCCTATTTTGTTGTTATAACTTCACCATCACCTTTGATATTTCTCCCACTCTTTAGGGATATTTGGGCTATGGCCATTCTAACTCTTTCATGTTGGACGGGGCTGTCGATAATATGGGTTAGGGAGATGGAACTATCTGATGTTCTGGAGAGGCTGGGCCCTCTGGGTTTCAGGACTTATCTGAGCACCCATCTGGAAGTTGTAGGTTTCTGGATAGTTACCCTAGTGCATGGAACCTTTGCAAAATCTCTGTTAAAGCCCTAAGTGTTCTTTAGGGTTGGCAAGAATGGTTTTGGTTAGGGTTTGGCAAGCCATGGTAAATAGCAATATTTAGCTGAAGCTTGAATAACAGTCCCAGAGTAGCCTCTTGACTCTATTTGAACTCTCTCAGACACTGATACCTTATTTTCTTACATTTCTTATCCCCTATTTGGTCAGGAAGACATCGTCGATCTCATGGTGCCAGGGCCAAGCTCATTCCTGGGAGTCATTTCCCATGTCGCCAGGGACACTTTCACCCCTGGATGTCGTGTCCCACATAGTGGGGAGGGCAATGATTTCACTTGCAGAGTTGGGCTTAAAGAGAGAGAGGCCACATCTGAGCAACAAAAGAGATCCTCCACAAGTAACTCTTAGGCATAACTACAGATAGGCTTAGCTTCTCTGCTACATAAATAAACTCATCAAAAGCAAGCCTCAAGGTAAAGGGCTTGGCCTATTGACTTGTGAGTCCCTAATGTTTGAGTTAGTATCGGGGGTTTCCCAGGTGGTAAAGCTTAATAGTTTCATATTTTTCCTCTTGTCCCTCAAGGAACTTTGCCAGTACTTTAATTTTTCTCATGTTCTTTTGTTATTTATTTCTCTTTTTTTTCTGCCAATACTTTTCAATTAGCTGCTCAACATAGCTAGGATGTATTCGGATATTACATTAAGCTATACAGAATTATAAACCTTCGTTCTCATTCTGGGCTCCATGAGTTTGGGTTGTTTAAATGATCTAACAGGTTGAGTTTAGGTTATGTGCTACAGAAAATTTAGGTTTTGGACAAAATAAACTCTTTCTTTGGTCTTATTGGGTAGGTGAAGTTCTAAAGTCCTTCTTACCCCTGTATTCTGATCCTGCGTGACTTTCTAGAGTTCCTGGAGCAGACTGGTCCTGCCAGCCATGCCTGGCTGAGCTGTCATCTGGTCTCTTTGTTACAGTACCTTAGCATTCCCCCAATTAGCACAGCCCTAAGGTATGCACACCCATGCGAAAGGACCTGTGCAATGTCATTCGTTGGACATTGTGCCAGCAGAAAAGCAAAACAACCTAAATGTCCACCAATAGGTGACTGGTGAAAAGAAATTGAGCCTTATCTGTCCAACAGAATTCCATGCAGCTGTTAAAAAAAGAAATGAGATAACTTTTTGACAAATAGGCAATATCCAGAACAGTATATTTGCTGCCATTTGTGTTTTTTCACCAGTGGAGGCAAGAATATATATCTATGTATTTGCTTGTATATGCCTAAAAAGACATCTGAAAAGGATCCAAAGGTAGTGCAATATTAGCAGTTACAGATTTGAACGTGTGATGGGGATGGACAGGAACTGGGGAGATGGGCTTCAGAGGTGGCAGGAAGATTTTCACAGTTTATCTTTTCATACATTTAATGTTAGACTTGTGCCTGCACCACGTATTCAGAAAGTAAGTAAATGCAATTAAAATTTTTTAATAATTCATTTTTCCATTTAATTATAACTTAAAAGATAAATATGCCCCGTCCGTCCAGATTCTGTTTAGCACAAGAAAACTGATGTTGACTCCCTGGGCTAAAAAGCTGCCAGCTGAAGGCAGAACCACTCACGGATTAAGCCCCCTCCCAGGACTCTTGTCCCTGGCTGGCCTCCTGAGGCTGGCAAGGTCCCCCCATCTGCTACCCTAGACAGGCAAGCTGCTCACCCACTTTCCTGCCAATCAAACATCCTAATTACACGATAAACGCTAATTGCCCATGACTGGGATCTTCCATAGTAATAGACATTAACTAAAGCCACGCCTAATGAGCCTCACTATTTAATTATCTGTGTACCCTGCTCCAAGATTTAATTATGCTCTGGCAGGAAACAGCAACCCACATGGGTGAGCGAGGGAATGGAGCTTCTCATCGGGTGGCCTGGCTAAGCTGCTCCAAGCCCCCACCCAAGATCCCAGAATCTTCTCAGTAAACAGAAGGAGACACCCAAAACCTTGGTGGTTGGGGAGGGGAGGAAGGGGAGACAGCCTGCATTTATGCAGTGCTGGCTGTATGCCAGGCAGAACGAGGAATGAACACATCAACCATTTATATCATCTTCATGAATACTATGGAGCTGGGTCTTCATTTTTTAGTTGAGGAAACAGTTCAGAGAAGCCCAGTGACTTGGCAAGCATTTGTCAGTGCCAAGCCTGAGTTGCAGACCCACACGGTTTCACTACTTATTGCTGGAGGGATGGTCTTAAGTAATATACATATTACTATAACCTTGACCTTGTGTGGTGCTTTTCTTTCTCCAAAGCATTACTAAGCATTATTTCATCTGCGTCTCACATTAGTTTATTAAAACAAAAAACTGATGTATCTGAGGCATGGAAAGTTCGTAGTGTGCCCCTGGCCACACTCCTGTGTCTCAGGCTCCCAGTGCTATGGTCAGGAAGGGAGTGGAGCGGGTGGCTGAGAGCCTGCCCAGGTGTTGGAGTGCCTGGGTGCAAGCCCTGGTTCCATCGTTTACTGGCTGTGCAAAGTTGGGTAACCTTCCTGTCCACCAGTGGTGCCTAGCGGTGTGGGTGCTTACAGGGACTAAATGACGCATACGGGAGGCCCTTACCATGATCGTTCTGGACTTCAACATACAAGTAATCGGCTGTCAGACTCTTCGAGGCTCCTTGGAAAGCAATCTTTCTTTCTTCCTTGGCCATGTTTGTTTTTTCAGTTAAAAAAAATTTTTTTAACTAATTAATATACTTAATTTTTTATATTTACAGAATAATTCAGCAGACGTATATACTGTATAGACTACATGGACCGTATAAAAGCATATACAGTTCTACCTCACTCCCGCCCTGCTTATTATTATTGGCATCTTGCATTCAGGTAGTACATTTATGTTACAATGAATAGAACAATATTGATACATTATTATTAACCACAGTCCACAGTTTACATCAAGTTTCACTCTTTGTGTTGTACTGTTCTATAGGTTTTGATAAAGGCATAATGACATATATCCATTATTACAGTTTGAGGTAGAACGATTTCAGCATCCTCACAATCCCCTGTGCTTCACCTAATCCCTTACACCGAATTCCTGTCAACCACCAATCACTTTATAGTTCTATAATTTTGGTTTTTTTCCAAATGCCAGAGAATTGGATTCATATAGTATACAACACGTCAGACTGGCTTCTTTCACTTAGCAATCAATATACATTTAAGATTCTTCAATGTTTTTTCATAGGTTAATAGCACATTTCACTTCAATGCTGAGTAAAATTCCATTACATGGATTACTAGTGTTGATTTATCCATTTACATATCGAAGGGCATTGTGGTAGTTGGGTTCAGGTGTCAATCTGGCCAGGTGATGGTGTCTAGTTCTGCTGCTGTAGACATGAATTGTTAGCATGTGAAACTCATCTATGGCTGATTACATTTGCAGTTGGCTAAGGGGAGTGCCTTCAGCAATGAGTGAGGTTTAAATTAATTAGTTGGAGGCTTAAGAAAGAGAGGTCAGGCAAGAGTACAACATAGCACAGCTCAAGCAGCTCAGCATACCTCATCTCGGCACTCGCAGCTCAGCCCAGACATTAGGAGATGCAGAAAGGAATCACCCCAGAGAAAGATGTTGGAAACCAGAAGCCAGAAGAGAAGGCCAGCAGAGATCGATCACCTTGTGCCTTCCCCTGTAAGAGAGAACCTCAGTTGAAAGTTAGCTGCCTTTCCTCTGAAGAACTATAAGTTTTTAACTAAATAAATCCCCTTTTATTGAAAGCCATCTTTGGTGTGTTGCATTCTGGCAGCTTTGGCAAACTGAAACAGGCATCTTGGTTATTTTCAATTCTGGGCAATTAAGAATATTTGCTATAAATGTTTGAGTGCAGTTTTTTGTGTGAACATAAGTTTTCAACTCAGTTGGGTAAACACATAGGAGCATGATTGCTGGGTTGTATAGTAAGACTTTGCTTAGCTTTTTGTAAGAACACTGTCTTCCAAAATGCTTATATAATTATGCATTCCTGTTAGCAATGAGCAAGCATTTGGTTGCTCCACATCCTTGCTAGAATGTGTTATTGTCATTTTTTTCAGATTTTAGTGATTCTGATAGATGCCTTATAGTATCTCATTGTTGATTTAATTTGCAATTCCCTAATGACATATGATCTAAACATCTTTTCATATGTTTATTTACCATTCGTGTATTTTCTTTGTTCATATCTTTTGCCCACTTTTAAATTATGTTGTTTGTTTTTCTTATTGTTGGGTTTTAAGTGTCCCTCGCATATTTTGAATACATGTCCTTTATCAGATACTTCATGCTGTCATGTACACTCCCTGAGAACAAGGATAGTCACTTATTTAACCACCTTAAGTGTAGTTGTCAAGTGCAAGAAACTTAACATTGATAAAAAGTTTACAGCTTAGGGGCTGGCGAGCAAGGCTGTCGGGAGGCGGCTTTGGCCTTGATGGTGTTTCTCTGGTAGGTTGTAAATTCAGACTGTGAATTTAGATAAGATTCAAGAGTCAGTTAATAGTGCAGATGATAAAATTACTTCTACGAACTATGAACCTTCTAAACCTCCAGAGAAAGCAAGTGAAAATATTAATTTGTCACTGGATTATGTTGAATCAGTTTCCGAAAGTAACGATGATGTTATGTTGATTTCTGTGGCAAGTCCTAATGTGAAACTCCAGTTGCATCAAATCCAACAGATATCGGAAAAATTATATCAAGAAATTCTAGTGGTTTACCTGATGCTGAGCCAGAAGTTTTGACTACAGAGAAAAAGAAACTTGGTTCTGTGATTGATCTAACAAAAGAAGGCCTATCCAACTGCAACATAGAAAGTTCATTATCCACACTGGAGTCACGATGAAAACTGATCTAAACTCAGACAACCCCAGTGGCACAAAATGCAGCCCAGATTCCTGAGTCCTGTGAGCACCTGCCACCTCTCCCAGAACTACCACTCCTCCTACCTGAATAGTAGAAGAAATCCGAAGTACACTTCCTCCCCAGAAGCCTGGGTTCAAAGTGAAATGAGTGCTGAGACCCAGGGGCATCGCCCTGACTTGGAACAGCACCAAAATCAATCCCAAGTGTGGTCCTGTGGAAAGCTACCACCTCTTCCTGTGCCATGAAAACCCTAGGAAAATTGAAGAAATTAAAACTTTATCTGTTTTTGTCTTCCAACAGGTACCACCTTACTGTCTGTGGTAGTTAGATTTAGTTGTCAACTTGGCCAGCTGAAGGCACCTAGTTCTGTTGCTGCGGCCATGAGCCAATGGTACGTGAACCTCATCTGTTACTCATTACATCTGTAGTTGGCTAGGAGGTGTGCCTGCTGCAACGAATGATGTTTGATTTAATTGGCTGGTGCTTAAATGAGAGACTCAACATAGCACAGCCCAAGCAGCTTGGCAGTCCTCATCTCGGCACTTGCAGCTCAGACCACCCTGAGCCTTCCCACATAAGAAAGAACCTCAGTGGAGAGTTAGCTGCCTTTCCTCTGAAGAACTAACAAAATAAATCCCCTTTTATTAAAAGCCAATCCGTCTCTGGTGTGTTGCATAGGGCAGCGAGCAAACTAGAACACTGTCCAATCAGAAAACATCTGTAGGCGATATGGGCCATATTGTGACATAAAATCTATCCCTGGGTTTTCTGAAAATCTTGCCTAAAAGAAAAGCCTTCAGTAATTATATATTGTAATATGTTTTGTTTTTCATATTTGAATTATTTATAATGTTGCTCTGATACTATTTTCCGTTTTAAAAGGCTGGTTCAGATTGTGAACGCTTTGTGTAGGGACAGTCCTGTTCCATGTAAGTGGCTGATCTAATGGTTTTATGAATTTCTGATTCACATTCAATCAGCCCTTCTGGTGGATATGTTCTCAAATGTGCATTATCCTGGACGCATGTTGGTAAGCTGTGCTGTGAGCAGTATCTCTGGTGACTGTGGAGCGGCTGCTTATATCAGAAGTCCTAGGATACATGCAGCCACCATTTCCTCTTAATAGCTTTGGTGACCAGCTTGTGCAGCAGATACAGGAAAAATCAGCTCTTTACCAAGACCAGATCATTTCTGGGGTGCATCGTCACCAGGGTTTCAAGAAAATGAATGCCTTCCCATTCTGTGTTCAGATTCTATGGTTTGTGCTCCCTCCCTCCTTTTTTTTTCCTTTTTTCTTTTTTTCAATGCTCTGTCAATCATTAGTGGAAAGAGTCTGGAGGCTTTCCCTAGATCCATTTGTATACTTACATGTAACAAAATTTGTTAGACGTGTACTGTGCACACAAAAATACAGTATCTCTATAAAAAACAAACAAACCAGTATCTCATCATCCAACCCACTATTTCAGTTGAGGAAAATGGCAAACAAATATTAGATTTAAGGTTCTAATTTGTTGATTACGAAATGCAACCATTTGCTCATTTCCTGACTGCCGTCAGGACTCAGAAGTATAACCCTAAGGATCTAATGGCTGTATGTCATCAATATCTCTGTCTGAGGGAACGCCTAAGGGAAGCTGTGGCCAGGACAAGTAGCCCAAGGAATTCTAAACATGTGAACAAGTCAGAGATTTAATAAGACAAACTTCCGATATGCACAAGCTCCCAATGAGAACAAACTTTGTGGATAACTTGACCAGGACATTGAGAAAACAGAAAAATAATTCTTAACTGTGAAAGTCAGAGGGAGAAGCTTTCTCTTAACTGAGAAAGTCCAAGTCTCAGAGGCTCTGAGATTAAAAAAATACAATCAAGGCATGTTCCTTCTTGGCATTTTGGAATGCCTTAACATCTTCAGTAATAAAACTGTTATATGTTCAAAAAAAGTTTGCATTCTATATTTCAATTTTTTCATAAGTTCCAATAGTATCCTTTTGAGCCTTTTTTTTCTCCATTATTAGATCCAGTCCAGGATCATGTACTGCATTTAATTATCATAGCTTCTTCTGTTGCTCACTCTTTTTTTTTTTTGAGATTACTAAATTGAAATTTATTTTCCCATCACATTTATCAAACACTTGGTCAATCTTGTTATGTCTGTACCCCTACCTCTACCCTCACCTCAGATTTTAAAGTAAATCCCAGGCATCAAATCATTTCATTGTAAATATTTCAGTATCTAATTCTCTAAGTAAGTTTCTTTATTTCTCTCTTAGCAGACCTACAGTATCTTTAAAACAGAGCTACTTTTTAGTTGCAGAATTAGTGAAGGATTATAAATTTCCAGCAGGAAGTACAAAATCCTGGGATCTAACCATGTTCTGATGATGTTAAGTGGTTCTAGGTACACAGAGTCATTTAGCTTTCCCCTCCTCCTATTTTCTAATCTTTAAAAAGAGGAGATTCAACTAAATGGCCTCTAAAATCCCATTGGTATCAAAAATTTATAATTAAAAAAATTATGACTTGCCTCTTTTTTTGTGGCGCCTGGGAGGTGGTCGGCTGCCGCAGCCTGACATTAAGAATCTTTCCAGCCTCTGGCTGCCAGGCGCTCACTGATGTGGACAATGAATGCAAACTATATCTCTTTTGTGAGAAGTGAATGGCCACAGAAGTTGCTGCTGACCCTCTGGGTGAAGAGTGGGAGGGTTCTGCTCTCCGAATCAGTGGTAGGAATGCAAACAAGGTGTCCCCGTGAAGCAGGGCTTCTTGACCCAAGGCCGTGCCCCCTTTTACAGAGTGAGGGGCATTGCAGTTATAGACCAAGGAGAACTGGAGAAAGAAAGTGCAAATCTGTTCAGGGTTGCATTATGGATGCCACTCTGTGTGTTCTCAACTTGGTTATTGTGAAAAAGAAAAAGGAGAGACCAAAATTCGTGGACCGACTGATACTACTGTGACTTGTCGCCTGGGGCCCAAAAGAGCCAGCAGAACCCACGAACTTTTCAATCTCTCTAAAGAAGATGGTGTCTGCCAGGATGTTGTGAGAAAGTCCCTGAACAAAGAAGGTAAGAAACCAGGACCAAAGTGCCCAAGATTCAGCATCTTGTTACTGCATGTGTCTAGCAACATAAACGTCGGTGTATTGCCCTGAGAAACAGCGTATTAAGAAAAATAAGGAAGAGGCTGCAGAATATGCTAAACTTTTGGCCAAGATGAAGGAGGCCAAAGAAAAACTCAGGAACAGATTGCCAGGAGATGGAGGCTGCCCTCTCTGAGAGCTTCTACTTCTAAGTTTATTTTTTTTGCATTTTGCTATATCATTGTTTTCTTTCTTATTCTCTTGCAAAGAGCTGTAAGAGAAATAGCCAAAAAGAGAGAAAGAAACATGAAGAATATGCATGATAAACAAATTGAATAATCAGCCTGTGGAAAACTGATGAATTTGTGTTGTAGAAAGTCTCCAATTGATTAGTAATTTGTGTCATTTGTAAAATGTGAAGCTTTGATTATTATTTTGGTTAAGGTAATCCAAACTATTGTAGGTGAAGGAATTCATTTTGTTTTAAAATATTTTTATTAAGAAATCTTCACACGCATACCTTCCATACATGGTGTACAATCCATGACTCATGATATCATCACATAGTTTTATATTCGTCACCATGATCATTTTTAGAACATTTGCATCACACCAGAAACAAATAAAAAGAAAAAATAAAAAAACTCATATATCCCATCACCTCTCACCCCTGCCTCTCATTGAACACTAGTATTTCAATTTACCGAGTTTTTTACCCTTTATCCCCCCCATTTATTTATTTATTTTATCCTTATTTTGTTACTGACCCGTTCATACCCTGGATAAAAGGAGCAACAGACACAAAATTTTCATGATCACATGGTTATATTGTAAAAGTTAAATCATTATACATCATCTTTAGGAATCAAGGCTAGGTTGTACGGGTAGCTCAGTGGTTAGAATGCCTGCCTTTCATGTGGGATACCTGGGTTCGATTCCCGTACCATACACCCCCACCAAAAAAAAGAATCAAGGCTGTGGGAACACAGCTCAACAGTTTCAGGTACATCCCTCCAGCCACTCCAATACACCATAAACTAAAAAGGGATATTTATAAACTGCATAAGAATAACCTCCAGGATAACCTCTCGACTCTGAAATCTCTCAGCCACTGAAACTTTAATTGGTCTCCTTTCTCTCTTTCCCCTTTTAGTCAAGAAGGCTTTCTCAATCTCATGATGCCAGGTCCCAGCTCATGCCAGAACTTCTGTTCCATGTTGCCAGGGAAATTTACACCCTGGGAGTCATGTCCCACATGGTGGGAGGGCAGTTGGCTTAGAGAGAGAAGCCACATATGTGCAACAAAAAAGTTTTCTGGGGGTGACTTTTAGGGATAGTTATAAGTAGGCTTAGCTTCTCCTTTTCAAGACTAAGTTTCATAGAGGCAAACCCCAAGATTGAGGGCTCAGCCTATTGAATTGGTTGTCCCCACTGCTTGCAAGAATATCAGGAATTCCCCAAATGGGGAATTTGAATATTTCCTCCTTTCTTCCCAGTTCCCAAAGGGGACTTTGCAAATACAGTTATAACAGTTACAACTCATGAATATATGTGACTGCTATAAGAGCTTACAATCAAGGACCCTTGACAATAGGCCCCAACCTGATAACCCACGTGTTCAACTTCAGTTCACTGAGTTTTATATTATAGTTAGTTCATATGAGTGAAGCATGATAATATTTGTCTTTTGATTTCTACCATTTCATTTAACACACTCCTTAAGTTTCATTCACCTACTTGCACACCTCACAACTTCCATCTTGCAGCTACTCAGTAGTCTATTCTATGAATACACCATAGTTCTCCCTTCCATTCCTCAGTCATTGTACCCTTAGGCCACCTCCATCAATTGTGAATCTGAACACTGCTGCCATGAACACCAGTGTACAAACGCCCATTCGTGTCCCCACACTCAGTTTCTCCAGGTATATACTGAGCAACGGGGTTTCAGGAGCATATGACAACCCCACCCCTAGCCTCCTGTGGAACCACCACACTGCCTTGAAAGGGCTGCACCTCTTGGTTTGCCTACTGACAGTGAATAGTTACATCTCTTTATCCATATTTTCTCTAATACTTATTTCTCTCTGTTCATTTTTAAATAGGTTTATTCATACATTATACAATTCAACTGTGGTAGTTAGGTTCAGGTGTCAACTAGGCCAGGTGAAGGGGCCTAGCTCTTTTGCTGTGGACATGAGCCAATGGCATGTGAAGCTCATCTGTCACTGATTACATCTGCAGTCGGCTAGGAGGCATGCCTGCTGCAATGAATGATATTTGATTTAATTGGCTGGATGTTTAAATGAGAGAGCTCAATGTAGCACAGCCCAAGCAGCTCAGCATACCTCATCTCAGCACTCACAGCTCAGCCCAGGCCTTTGGAGATGCAGAAAGGATCACCCTGGGGAAAGTTGTTGGAACCCAGAGGCCTCGAGAGAAGACCAGCAGAGATCACCCTGTGCCTTCCTGTGTAAGAAAGAACCTCAGCTGAAAGTTAGCTAGCTGCCTTTCTTCTGAAGAACTATACATTTTTAACTAAATAAATCCCCTTTTATTAAAAGCCAATCCCTCTGTTGTGTTGCATTATGGCAGCTTTGGTAGGCTAGAGCACCAACCTAAGTGTGTAGACATGCCTTCACCACCATAATCTATATGAAGACATTTCCCCTCCCCCCACTGACATTTAGTTTTGGCATAATGCCTTTGTTACATTCAGTGGAAGCATATTACAATGTTACTGTTGACTATAGACTAGCTTGCCTCCATTGTACTTTTCCCACATACCATCCATTTTCAACAACTTGCAATGTTGACATTCATTTATTCTCCCTTATGAAAAAAAAGTTTTCTTATTTGTATGTTTAATCACCATCACTGTCTACTCTAGGTATTCCTAAGTTATACCATCTCAGTTTTTATCCTCTATCTTTCCTTCTGGTTTCACAGTCCCCCAGCCCTTCTTCCTCAATCATACTCACATTCACCTTCATTCAGTTTACTTGTATTATTGTACTACAATCAGGCAGTATTGTGCTATCCACTTCTGAATTTTCAGAATCAGTCCTGTTGCACAATCTGTATTCCTTCAGCACCAAATGCCCAATCTCTACCCTATTTCTATCTCCTGAAAACCTGTGTTCTTAACTTCAACTCTCAAAGTTCACTCATTAATGTAACTTCATGTTAGTGAGACCAAACAGTATTTGTCCTTCTGTTTCTGGCTAATTTCACTCAGCATAATGTCCTCAAAGTCCATCCACATTGTTACATGCTTCATGACTTTATTCTGTCTTATAGCTGCGTGATATTCCAAAGTATGTATATACCACAGCTTGTTTAGCTACTTGTCTGTTGATGGAAATTTGGGCTGTTTCCATCTTTTGGTAATCATAAATAATGCTGCTATAAATATTGGTGTGCAAATGTCTGTTTATGTTCTTGCCCTTAGGTCCCCTGAATATATACTTAGTAATGGCATTGCTGGTTCATATGACAATTCTATATTTAGCTTTCTGAGGAAGTGCCAAACTGCCTTCCAGAGTTCTGTACTCTTTAAGGAATAACTCCCATTCTGCCTTTCCCTAGCCTCTAGCAACCTCTAATCTTTTTTCATCCCTATGAGTTTCCTTATTCTAGATATTTCATATAATTAGAAATTATATTTTTCCTTTGGTGTCTGGCTTGTTTCACTTGGCATCATGTCTTCAAGGTTCAGCCTTGTTGGAGCATGTATCAGGATTTCATTTCTTTTTATGGCTGAGTAACCTTCCACTCCATATGTACATTGCAATGTACGATATACTATCTTTTGTTTATCCATTCATCTGCTGATGGACATGTGAGTTGTCTCCACCTTTTGGCTATAGTGATTAATGCTGCTATAGGCATTAGTGTACCTCCTTTACTTAGAAGGATAATTTCAATGGATATGAAAGTTCTATGTTGGTGTGGGTATTTTTCTTTCTGTTCCAACACTTTAAATATTTCTCTCCACTCTCTACTTGGTTGCATGGTTTCTGACAAGAAATCCTATGTAATTCTTATCCTCTGATCATCCACATAAAGTGGATGTTTTTCCTCTGACATCTTTCAAAATTTTTTCTTTATCTTTGATTTCCTTCAGTTTAAAGAGGCTATGCCTGTGTGTGAATTGTTTGGCATTTAACCTACTTGGTGTTCTCTGAGCTTCCTGAATCTGTGGTGTGTTGTGTGTCATTAATTCTGGAAAATTCTCAGCCATTATTACTACAGATATTTCTACTGTTCCTTTTTCTTCTCTTTCTGGTATTCTCCTCACAGATATGTTACCCATTTGTACTTGTCCTACAGTTTGTGGATATCCTGTTTTGCTTTCTCTATTCTTTTTACTCATTGCTTTTCAGATTGGGGAGTTTCTATCGTCACATCTTCTAGCTCATTAATTCTTTCTTTCACATATTCAGTCTAGTGATAAGCCTATCAAAAGCATTCTTAATTTCTATTATGGTTTTTTTGATTCCTAACATTTCCTTTTGGTTCTTCTTTAGAGTTGTATAATATAACGAAAAACTTGGCTGGTCTTTCCCCCCCAGTTCCTGGAGAGGTACCCCTGAATCTTTATAATTTCACATTATTAGAGTGTTTTTGATGATTTATGTTGGACCCAGGACTACACCTGACAGTTCATATGCTAGTAAGATGACAGGATGCATCCAGCTGTGCCTGTAGTCTTAAGGTAAGGACTGGCCACACCAGAAAGGCCAACCATATGATAGGAGGGTTGAAGCTTTGAGCCACATCATACCGACTTGAACGTCCCAACTTCTGGAAGGGGAGGTGGACTGCAGATTGAGTTCAACCACAGGGCATTGACTCTGACAATCAAGCCTACATATGAGACCCTATATGAACTTGGGACACTGTAAGCTTGAATTCTGTGATTTGTTTTAGTGAATTATCAAACCTGAGGGGGTTTTAGGAGTCCTGAATTTGTAGCCAGCTGATCAGAAGTGTGGGGGCCCACCCCCAAACTTGTGACTGGTGCCAGAAGGGCTACCTTGCAGGGAATTACCTCAACCTGTGGATTCTGGCTTGGTTCCACATAGTCAAATTGAATTACTGCACTGTTTACACTTGGTGGCAGAAGCTGTTGGAAATTGTAGAAGTTTTTGATACCGTACATATTTGCCATCTTCTGCTCACAGTACCCATCTGTTCTTGCATGTTGTCTGCTTTATTCCATTAGAACGTGTACTGTATTAATCATAGTTATTTTAAATTTCCAGTCTGATAATCCTGAAGTCTCTGCCATATCCAAGTGTAGTTCTGATGTTTATTTTGTCTCTGCAGTCTATGTTTTAGCTTGCCTTTTAGCATGCCTGTAATTTTTTGTCGAAATCTAGCATGATGTGTAGAATAATAGGAACTGAGGTAGATTGGCCTTTGCAGTGAGGTTGTGTGTTTTTCTGGCCCAGAATCAGGCTGTGTTTAACGGTTGCTGTATCTGTAGGTGTCAGAGGCTTCAGTTTCCTCACATGTTCTTATTTTTGTCTCCTCTACTGTCTTCTGTTTTCCTTAGAAACTCCTTCCTAAATAGACCCTGAACTTTGTGGTTCTTTCAGCACTAATCCACTGTTATTGCACAGGAGCCCTGTGGATGTGGTGGTGAGACGTGGGGAAATGTTCTATAATCCTGTGACTAGGGCTCAGCCTCTCAGTGGTCCTGTGTCCCTGGGCTGTGAGCTTCCTAGTGCTTCTCAGTATCATTCCCCCTTAGAGAAGACAGGAAGGCTATCGGGCCTGGAATTGGGCAAGTTTCCTTCCCCCTAGTTGGAGAAGCTCTGGCGAAGTCTTTCCCTTGCTGAATAGACTTTCGTTATGGGGAACATTTGGGGCTCATTTCAAAATGGTTACTTTTTCCCTCCCCCTAGCCAAGCACAAGGAGATTTTTTTCCTCATCTTCACTGTGAGAAATTGATTGGGCTCTCAGAGGTAAAACCCACAAAAGAGTTAAAGGATGGAGGTCCCTCTTAGACTGGACCCTCTTTGGTTTCTAACTCTTAAGCAAGATAACATTCAGTCTCTAATGATCCATCAAAGTTACTGTGTAAGTATCCTACCAGGCCCCAGCAGCTGCTGCTGCAGGTGAATGCCTCTGTATTCTCCATGTTTACTTGTTTCTACAGTTTTCAGGGTGGCAGTGTGTCCTGGTCCCTCAATTTTTTGATGGACCTAAGAAAAGCCATTTATTCTCAGTTTGTTCAGCTTTTTCTTATTGTGAGGATGGGAGAGATGACCTCCAGGCTCTTTACATAACAAAAGTGGAAGTCCCCTGGCTTCGTTTAAGCTCTTCTCTTTGGCTCCGTTTCTACGCAGTTTCACTATGATATGCCTATGTGCGGACTTATTGTTATTCATCCTTCTGAGGTTTATTGGACTTCTTGACTCTAAGCCTTGATTTCTGTGTTCATTAGAATAATTAATGCTAGCTGTTGCAACAACCTCCAAATCTTTGTGGCTTAGTAGAAGAAGAGCTCATTTATTGCTGACTTACAGTAATTGGGTGGTTATCATGTGACCTCAGGGACCCAGGGTCCTTCAATCCAGTGAAGGGATTTATTTTAATTAGAGAACTTGAGAGTTTACAAAACAATCATGCCTAAAATACAGGATTCCTATACATTGCCCCACCACCAACACCTTGCGGTGGTGTGGAACATTTGTTACAATTGATGATAATGCTTTTTAACGTAGTCGTACTACTTTTTTAATAGTAGTTACCTTTGCTACAATTGATGAAAGATTATTAAAATAGCTCTATGTTCATTATTTACATTAGGAATATTCCCCCATATACCACCCTATTATTACGACCTTGTATTAGTATCATATATTTGCATAATTCATGAAAGAACCTTCTTATGCTATTAACTATAGTCCATTGTCTCCAATAGGGTTCACTGTGTTGTACAGTTCCTTTAACCACCTATAGATTTCAGCACTGTTGATTATATTCACAATAATGTGCTACCATCACCATCATCCATTTCCAAACCTTTACCATCAGTCTAAATAGAAATTCTGTACAAGTTAAGCATCAACTCCCATTCTCTAACCCCAGTCAATCTCCTGGTAGCCTGTATTCCAAATTTTAACTCTATGAGTTTGCTTATTACAATTAGTTCATAAGTACGTGATCATGCAAGTTTTGTCCTTTTGTGTCTGGCTTATTTCACTCAAGATAACGTCCTCAAGGTTGACCCACGTTGTCACATGCTGTTTTAGTTTGAAAGCTGCTGGAATGTGATATGCCAGAACTAGAATGACTTTTATAAAGGGGAATTTAATAAATACAAGTGTACAGTTCTAAGGAAGTAAAAATGTCCAAATTAAGGCACCAACAAGGGGTTACCTTCACTCAAGAAAGGCTGATAGGTCAGGAACCCTTCTCTCAACTGGGAAGTCACATGGCTGGCATCTGCTGGTCCCCTGCTCCTGGACTCTGTTGCTTTTAGTCTCTGTCCATGTGTGGGTTCCTCACTTTGCTTCTCTGGGGCTGGCTTTCATCTTTTTGGCTTCCTTTGACTCTCTCCAGGTTCTGGCTTACTTAACATCTCATGGCGATGCAACTCCAAACATCCATGTCTCTGCTCTCCACATGCCAAATCTGTGTCGCCTCTACTGTGAAGTTTCTGTTGGCTCTGAGGCTTCTGTCATTTCTGCTCTGAAGTTTCTACTGGCTCTCTCTGTCATTCCTAACTGTCCAAAATGTTACCTCTTTTAAAGGATTCCAGTAAACTAATCAAGACCCACCTGGAATGGGTGGAGTCACATCTCCACCTAACACCTACAATTGGGTGAGTCACATCCCCATGCAGATAGTATAATCAAGTTTCCAACCTAGAGTACTGAATAGGAATTAAAAGAAATAGCTGCTCCTATAAGACTGGATCAGGATTAAAACATGGCTTTTTGGAGGTACATAATACTTTCAACCCAGCACACATGCATCAGGACTTTATTCTTTTATTGCTGAATGATGTTCCTTTTTATGTATGTGCCACATTTTGTTTATCCATTCACTGGTTGATGGGCATTTGTGTTGATTCTATGTTTTTGCAATTGTAAATGCTGTTATGAATATCAGTGTGCAAATATCTGTTTGAGTCCCTGTTTTCAGTCTTCTGAGTATACACCTAGTAGTGGAATTGCTGGGTAAAGTGGTAATTTGAAAGTATTCATAATACTTTCAAACCAGCTTCCTGAGGAACTGCCAAACTGATTTCCACAGTGGCTGCACCATTTTGCATTCCTACTAGCAACAAATGGGTGTCCCTATTTCTCCACATCATTGTCAACACTTGCAGTTTTCTGTTTTTTTTTTTTAAATAGCAGCCATTCTAGTAGGTATGAAATGATATCTCATTGTGATTTTGATTTGCATTTCCTTAATACTAGTAATGTTGAGCATTTTTTCCTTGCGCTTTTTAGTCATTTGTATTTCCTCTTTGGAGAAATGTTTATTCAAGTCTTTTGTCCATTCTTTAAATGGGTTGTCTTTTATTGTTGAGTTGTTCAATTCCTTTATATATTCTGGATGTTAAACCCTTATTGGCTATGCGGTTTCCAAACATTTCTCCCATTGATTAGATTGTCTTTTTTCACTTTCTTGGCAAAGTTCTTTGATGCACAAAAGTTTTTAACTTTGAGGAGGTCCCATTTATCTATTTTTTTCTTTTGTTGCTTGTGCTTTGGGTGTAAAGTCTAAGAAACCATTACCTACCACAAGATCTTGAAGATGCGTCCTTACATTTTTTTTTTTTAATGGGAGTTTTATAGTCCCAGTGCAGGGATTTTTTTTTTTTTTTTTTACTTAGCATCCATGTTTGGATCCTTAAGAGGTCCAAGGATAGAATTCAGGGGGTATATTAAATGAAGAAAAATTACACCTCTGTTTTCTCTATTATTTAAAATTTAGCATTTCTCTTGAATTATGAATGTGGGCAACACATTTTTAAACAACATTTTTATTGACAAATCTTCATACACATACAGGCCATACATGGGGCAACACATTTTTATACCTGTGATATTTTTAAAAAATTTTATACCTGTGAATTTGACACCGATGGAAGACGTGTATTTTTGTATCACATTAGAGTTGTTGCAGGTTTCTTGAATAACTGTTTACACTCATTCACTGCTTTGAAATAATAGTAGTATTAAATCTACTTTTAGGTTGTATATGATCAAAATGTGTCTACAAAAACTCCAAGGTAGCTGGCCTATTACTGGGCAACATTGTTGCTAGTCATAATTTGGTCACAAAGTGGCGGCATTGTACGCCCACCCATTGGTGACCTAAACATCTATCTACCTTGCTTTCCAGAATTCCCTATTGATGATTATTTGTTTATCAGCACATGGAAGGAAATGAGTCAAGGTCACAGTCTAATGTTCTTATACAAGCTAAGTAATAAGAGCCTTTTCTCTATGTCTTAAAAGAAATACAATTTGTCTACATTTATAATGTATTGTTATATATATATATAATGAATTTAAGTATGTTGGTAGAGATGCTCATGGGTTTTTTTGCTCTTTTTTTCTATTGATTGTCTGTTTCTTTTGCCACTGAGTATCTGTTTTGGTTTGCTAAAGTTGCTGGAATGCAATATACCAGAAATGGATTGGCTTTTACAAAGGTAATTCATTAAATTACAACTTACAATTCTAAGGCTTTGAAAATGTTCAGTTAAGGCAGCAACAAGAGGATACCTTCTTGGAGGAAAGGCTGCTGACATCCGAGGTTCTTCTGTCACATGGTCATATCTGCTGGACCTTCTCTACAAAATGTCCCTGTGGGAATTTTCTTTCTCTTTTAGCTAATCTTGGCTCTGAGTTCTCTCCAAAATGTCTGTTCCTTAAAGAACTCCAGCAAGCATTTCCATGGAAACAATCTGATCAAAAGCCCCCAACTAGCAATAGGTCTGCCCCCACAAGCCTGGATTAAAAGACAGGAGGATTCTCTTCCAATTTCTTTCTTTCTTTCTTCTTTTTTTTTGCATGGGCTGGCACCAGGAATTGAACCTGGGTTTCCGGCATGGCACGTGAAAACTCTGCCTGCTGAGCCACTGTGGCCCGCCCTCCAAATTCTTCTTAATGATTCTTTAGATTCTTTATAGATTTTTCAATTTCCTGAGCATATTTTTAAAAATATTTTTACTGATAAATCTTAACAAACATTCCATACATGGCGTACAATCAATGGCCACAATTTCATCACGTAGTTGTGTATTTATCACCATGATCATTTTTTAAGAACATTAGTATCACTCTATAAAAAGAAATAAAAAGAAAAGAGAAAAAACTCATACATACCATACCTCTTGCCCCTCCCTCTCATTGACCACTAGCATTTCCATCTATCCAATTTATTTTAATCTTTGTCCCCCCATTATTTGTTTATTTTTATCCATATTTTTTACCCTTCTGTCCGTACCCTAGATAAAAGGAGCATCAGACACCAAGGTTTTCACAATCATGCAGTTACATTGTAAAGGATATATCATTATACAATCATGTTCAAGAATCAAAGCTAATTTGTATAATGATATAGCTTTCGCAATGTGACTGTGTGATTGTGAAAACCTTGTGTCTGATGTTTCTTTTGTTTACCTTATGGACAGATGAGTAAAACATATGGATTAAAAATAAATAAATAATAGGAGGAACAAATGTTAAAAAGAATTTAGTAGATTAAATGCTAGTGATCAATGAAAGGAAGGGGAAAGGGGTATGGTATGAATGAAGTTCTTTCTGTTTATTTCTTTTCCTGAATTGATGCAAATGTTCTAAGAAATGATCATGAAGATGAAAAAGAATGTTCATATTGTATGTTGGTTGGTTTTATCAATAAAAATTTAAAAAATAAAAAATAAATGAAAAAAAGAATCAAGGCTACTGGAATACACACAGCTCAGCAGTTTCAGGTCCTTCTCTCTAGCCACTCCAATACACCACAAACTAAACTTTAGTTTGTCTCATTTCTCTCTTCTTCCTTATGGTCAAAAAGCCTTTCTTGGTCCCTTCATGCCAGGTCCCACGTTGTCAGGGAGATTTGCACCCCTGGGAGTCAAGTCCCACGTGGCAGGGGAGTGGGATGGTAGAGGGCAGAGAGTTCACTTCCTGGATTGGCTTAGAGAGGACACATCTGAGCAACAAAAGAGGTTCTCTGGGGGTGATTCTTAGGCCTAATTTTAGGTAGTTTTAGTCAATCCTTTGCAGAAATAAGTTTCATAGGGGCAAACCCCAAGATCGAGGGCTTAGCCTATTGAATTGGTTGTCCCCATGCTTGTGAGAATATCAGGAATTCCCCAAATGGGGAAACTGAATATTTCCTCCTTTCTTTCCCCCAAAGGAGACCTTGCAAATACTTCTTTATTCACTGTCCTAATTACTCTGGGATATTTTGGGGCATCATACTAACCTGGACAAACCATGAAAGTCTCATGCCCTATTCAAGATTCCATGTACTTGGGGTGTTCTACTAAACTGACCACACAAGTTAAATTAGGAAATGTACTACCCAAAATGTAAATTCTGCGCCAAAAAACATTTCTCCCTTTGGTCTCACATAGAGGTTGAAGTTTTAAAATATGGGCCATATCATCCTTTACCCTGCATTCTGGTTTACCTTAGTCCTATCCAGATCAGCTTCATTCATATTTCTACTTGAAGTCAGATCCCTTTTCAACTTTTTTTTTTATTATTACATGGGCAGGCACCGGGAATTGAACCCAGGTCTCCAGCATGGCAGGCAAGAACTCTGCCTGCTGAACCACCGTGGCACACCCCTTTTTTCAACTTTTTAAACAGTTCCTGTATGGGGTACTGCTGACTTTCATAGCTTCAGAGTTCTAATACTGAGTCTGAAGTGTCACATAAATACCCCAATTTTCTGGGAATGACCAGGGCATAAACAAACAGCTCAATATTACAGAATTTAGAAGTCACAGTTACAACTCCTGAATATATGACTGCTGTATACTGAGCATATTTTTAAGCTTATATCCCTAGCACTAAGAATGATGCCTGGCAAATAATTGGTGCTTTACAAATGGTGCTGACTGATACAGGTGCAGGTATGGTATCGTGTGAGAACCAATGAAAGGGAAGATGTGGGGCCTGTGACAAGGCTGTATCTTGCCAGGGCTGAGGCAGGTACAGCCACACCTCTGCAAGGGACTGGCAACATGGATCTGGGAGTCACAGGTATCTGGGTTTGTGTCTCCGCTTCACCACTTACCATCTGTGGCTTCTTCATTCATAAATCAGGGATAATATTTATGCTTCCTCCCTGGACAGCAGTGAGGAGAAATGACATGAGTCACTTCTAGCACTTACAACATTGCCTGGCAAAATGCATTGTGCTTACTATACCCATACACTATGTATTAGTAATATGTAATGTCAGTAAATATTATTTTTATTGCAGCAACTGCTATTTTACACCAGGTCTTGCACTAAATGTGTATTTTCTTACTTAAACTTACAACCACCCAAAGTGATGGGCATTAGCCACATTTGACATGAGGAAATAGGGGCTCCAAGAGGCTAAGTAAATTAGAATTGTTCAATAAACAATAGCAATTATGACTGTCGTGTCAAGTACCATAAGAGGGGAACCAAGCTCTGTGAGGGTTCTGTGGTGGGGGCAAGGGGGTGGCGGTCGTTTCTCATGGGAGAGTTCATGAGTAGCAGTGCCTCAGCTTTGTGGGACACCCGTCCTCACAGAGAATTCTGTAATTCGTTCTCCCTGTGAGACTCGGACATCCCGTCACCCTTTGTTCTGCCCAGATGAGGAGACTGAGGCTCAGAGTGGCCTAGTGGCATGTTTCAGACCACAAAGCCAGCCAGGGGCAGAGCTAGAGCCCTGATCTGTGTGCAACTCCCCACAGTTGCACACAGATCAGGGGCTCTCTCCCCGCTTCTGCCGTGGCAACGGGCCTCAGGGCAGGGCAGCCTGCTTGAGGAGACAGGGGTGGGAGGAGAGGGGCTCCCCAAAACCGAGGTAAGGCACAATGTCACAGCTGCCAGGCTGTTGTCCAGGAATGGAAAGTGCTCTCTGGAAAGCTGAGGGTAGGCTGTGTAGTGGAGTGGTGGAAGGCAAGCTGGAGACGAGGGCCAGAGCACAGTCAGCTTTGAGGCCAGGGTGAAGCAGTGGGGAGCCACTGATGGCTCGGGGCAGGAGAGGGGCATGACCAAGGTGTTCTTTGGGAGGGAAAGCTGGACAAGGGGGTATGGACTGCAGTAGAAGAGAGTCAGGAAGAGAGATCTGAACCTCCACCCAGCTCCCAGCTTGCAGAACTTGGCAACCCTTCTGGACTGGAGCAGATGCCTCTGATTTCCTTCAGAGCCTTTCAGGCCCTGATTTAGGGTCCGTGACCCAGTCTTTGCTCTAGTCCTGCTATGTTTTAAGGGAACTACAAAATGCTTCCCACATGTTCTAGCTTCCTTAGGAACAGATCTCAATTGGGTGTGGAAGCCAAGCAAAGGGAGAAGGATCAGCATAGTTGTTTTTGTTTTTTTAACAGCTGTTATCCTGAAGGCTTCAAGAGGGTGGTGAGTCTCTCATCCCCTCCCAAACTAAAATCCCTCCCATATGTGCAGCAGAGATGCCACAAACACAGAGTCAGAATTAGCTGCAGAAACTCATGTTTTTCATTTGTTTCAGCTGAAAAGCACACTTTCAGAATGCTGGAAATGAATATGGAGATGCTTAATTAATAAGCAGCCCAGCCCAGGTCCTGGAGGACAGCTGCCCTGAGCCGCAGGTGGACATATAACAAGCCAACCACACACCCTCAGGCTCCCTGAGCGTGGTGAGGATTCTGGTGGAGAGTCCTGGGTTGGTGGCCCCCTCCTATGCCACCAGCACCCAGCTCTTCAGTTGCAGGATGCCAGGTGACGAAGCTGTGTCTTTGAAGCCCCCTTTTCTTGTCAGTAAGATGAGGGGCTGGGACAAAGTGATTGCTAAGGACCCCTCCAACTCTGAAATTCTACCCTCCATTAGGTTCTAATCAGGTGCCCATTTCTGGGGGGAAAGCCCTTGTCACTATGATAATTGGCTGCAGTAAGATTCTGGTACATGTGATTTTTATCCCAAATGGTTATGATTTCTAACCTCCCATGGAGAATTGAGCCCCAATCTTCATCAAAGCAGGATTTTGCAGCCTTGGAGATCACTGTGTCAGGCTATGGGACCCCTTAACTTTGCAACTCCTCTCCCCACTTCTCTTATGACATACGGGACAGGCAGAGGAAGGTAGGGAAGCTGATGGTAGTGTCTACTCTGTGCCTAACCTGGCTGCCCACTTGGCATGAAACCTCCCCTTCCTCATTTGACCTTCCTGACAATCCATGGTCTGAACCATGTCCTCCTCACCCTTCAGTTCCTGGAGTTCAGATGGCCTGTCCCCAGGCCCATGCTGGTAAGGGGAGAGAGCAGAATATGCAGCTTCTGTCACCTGTGTTATCTCCATCCATCTCCATCCCCTGAATGAGTGTCTCTGATGACATTTGTTACAAGCCACATGACAGGGGGGCAACCACAGGCCAAGTGCCAGGAAACAGAGAACATTGCGGACTGCATGCTGCCTTCAAAGAGAGCCCAGTGTTGTAGGACTACAGGCAAGAAGACACCTCCAATGTGGGTGGAAAATGGTGAAATGGGCTTACCTGCCAGGGGTCCTGACCCTGTTTTAGTCTTTCCTCTCCCTTGACAGCAGGTATTGCCATTTCCAATACTGGAAATTTTAGTCTGTGTTATTTAATGCCAACCTCTTCCCCTTAGTTATGAGCTCTCTGGGGGGCAGGGACAGAGTCTGCTTTGCGTGCAGTTATATTCCTTGTCCTGGCACATGCCTGGCACAGGGTTGGTACCTACGACACTTTTGGATAACAAATGAATGAATGAATGAACAAAGGGAGGGATGGCATTTAAACTAGCTTGGTGAAGGGTGGGGGGTGGACTTGGAATGGAATTTGTGTCATCAGGGAAGGCTTGGGGGTGGTGATGGTGCTGATTGAGTTAAGACCAGGACAAAGCAGAGTCAGGAGGAGGATGCAAAACATGATTTGGGGGTGGGGTGAGAATCCCCAGGATTATTTTCTCATCATGGAATGCTCTCATTTGCATCTCAACCAATCAGCTGAAATCTTTCTTCCTTTTAAAACTCAGGTCAAATGCTGCCTTGGGCATCTGAGCCTCATTTGCTGGTCCTGACTCCTCCCAGGCCTGTCGGCTTCCAGAGGGACCCACATCTAGGAGATCACGTTGTCTCCCTTTGGACCTACCACTCGGATCTTGCTGCACAGATTATCAATACATTCTGAGACTACTGAGAATATTCATTTAGTTCCTGGTTTGCTGACTCTTCTCTTACAAATGAGCTAGTTTTATAAAACATATTCAAATAATAAGCATAAAAAATGTTTGACCTATGTTCCACTTGGCCAGTAATCCAAGAAACGGATATTAAAATCAAGGCTGTCTACTGAATTTGTAAAGCTTATTTTTCCAGTTCCAATTCTAACACTTATTGCTGGTGAGAGTGTACCAAGAATCGGATCCACTGCTGGTGGGTAAATTTGCACCCTCTTTTGTGAATGGCAATTAGGTGATTTGCAACATGAGTCTGAAAAAATATCTCTCTACCCTTTACCCTAGTGATTTCCAGTTTAGGATTTATCCTAAGAACTTATTCTCAAATAAAAAGATTTATGCACAACGTTTCTCATTATAGTAATGGTGAAAGATTCTTTTTCTCCAAAATAGCCAGTATTAAGGGACTAGTTAAGTTGTGGTACAATCACTTAATGGAAATATTATGAAGCAATTTCAAATGGTGTTTAGCAACTCTAAAAATGGTATGAAGATCTTAAAAGAAACTAGGGGGCTTCTTTGAGAAATGGTTGATTCCAGGTTCAGCCCAGGAAAAGTGCAAGGTTAGCCTGGAAGATCCTGGTATGCCAAAAAGAGAAGAAATGTTCCAAGACCAATGCAGAGAGGGAGGGCGGACAGATGGGGCAAAATGTTAACAAGTAGGGCATCTAGGTGAAGGGTATATGGATGTTCATGAGCTACGGTCTCAACTTTTCTGTAAGTTTAAAAGTTTTCAGTCCGAAATTAAAAATTAAAATTAAAAAATTTTAAATTTTGTTTTATGTTCATTTTCATAAACATTGGGAGAAATTGTACGGGAGGTTTTGTGTTTGTTATATTACTGTCATCTACTAATATGTCAACAAGATAAGATAAAAACCTACACATACATTTCCATATATAGTGCACATAACCACAGCGGGTGGCTGTTTTGTCACTTTGCTTCCATTTTCTCTTCTTCAGCAGAGAGCATGCCTGTTTTCTTTTGGTACTTACTCCTTTTCTTTGGGTCATGAGGTTCGGATGTAGGTATACAAACCACACTCATCTGTCCCCAGAGTTTGGTAGAAACATGTAAGTTAATCCAACCAGAGCCAACGGACATCACCCTGGGACTTTTGTTGGATCTGGTGGAAAAAGGCAGCACTCTTCCCCTGAGGCTGCCAAGCTGATAAGATGGGAACCAAAGCAGTGCAGTCCTCTTTGTTTGGGGAGCAGCTGCCTATGAATTATGCTGACACAGAAAAGAGGGCTGAGAGAAGGAAGGAGAAAGGTCTTCAGTTTACATTGTTTGAGCAACTGGATTAAACACACCTGAAGTTAGGTAAATCTACAGATTTTCTTTTCGCTTATACCAGTTTGAGTAGACTGTCTGTCACTTACATCTGAAGTCCTAACCATTCCAGTATGGAAATACATAGAAAAGGTGTATTAGTTTCCTATCACTGTGTAACAAACTACTGCAAGCACAGTGGCCTAAAACCTCACACATTTATTATCTCACAGTCTGTGTGTCCGAAGTCTGGGCGTGGCTTAGCTGGCGCTGTGTTCTCATGGGCGGCTCATCTCAGGGAACAATCCACGTCCAAGTTCATCCAGGTTGTTTGCAGAATTCACTTCCTGGAGTTATGTGATGAGGGCTCTGGCTGCTGGCTGGCTGTCAGCTGGATGCTGTCATCAGGTCCTAGAGGTGGCCCCATATTCCCTTGCCACATGGGCTTCCTCACTGGCTGCTCACTTCACCAACAAATAGAATCTAGTCTGCTAAACGGAAAGCTTATATAACATAATGTAATCACCATGTCAATCTTTGCCATATAACATAATCAAATCAGGGGAGTGACATCCCATCCCTGTTGCCACATTTTATTGGTTAGAAGCAAATTTCAGGTCTTACCTGCACTCACTGCAGAGGGCATTTCATAGGGGTATGGACATCAGGGGAAGGAAATCACTAAGTGTCTGCTTAGGGGATGCCATACTTGATCTCACCTTTCACTAACCCCTTACTGATTAGGTACTTACAATTGAGCATTAAAGTGCTATATGTGTTTACCCCATTATTTCTTAATTTATTGCTGGGAAGGGGTGGATGGGGAGGTGGTGAAAGACCACTAGAACTTTTTTGCTTTGTATCTCATACTGGCTGAAAGTCTTACAATGAGCATGTGTTCATGTATTATGTAATTTTAAATTATGATTTAAAAATGAAAATGGTATACAATTTGACTTCAACTATAGGGTACTCTCTCTCCACCTTCAGACCTCCCTACATATACAAAGGGGGAAAAAGACTGGAAGGAAACAGGCCAAAATGTGAAGAGTTACCGCTTTGGGGTGGTAGGTCTATGGGTGAATGATGTTTTATAATTTATACTTTTCTGCATTTTTCACAATTAAGGAACATTATTTAAACAATCAGAAAAAAAAAGTGATTTGAAATATGTTTTTTTTAGGTCCAACCTTATGGCTGAAAATAAAGCAAACCTTTTTGTTTACCTTTTGCAGAAAGCCAATTTCCTGCTTGGGTGGCCGATGGAGTGTCTGCGCCTAGAGCTTAAAGACATAAATCAGATGTCTGTGGCCAACACACACCTGCTTCTTCTCACACTGATAAAGAACAATTAACTCATCAGAACATATCTGGCTTTGCTCCAGAGTTAAAGGTCATTTAAAATATAAGGCAGATTTTTTTCCAGCAACTAAAAGCTACTGGAAGGTCCTAGCCAAGCTGGAAAATAGAAGATTGTTCCCGACAGATTTGGTAAGCTGATAATGTTCAATAACCAAATCATCCAAACCCATGGATATATGAAAACAAATCGAAGATATGCTTGATCCAATTTTTATAACTAATTGGAGGGCCTTGATGGGTCTCTGAACCTATTTGCTTATCTGAAAAATTATAGAATTAAACTTGAAAAGGTTCTGTCAGAGCCAACTGGACAAAAAAAAGATGCTTGTAAAGGGTGAATGCAGCCTTGGGAACCTTGGCAGCATCTCATAAGGGCAGATGGCAGGGACTCCTCCAGGGCTTAGGCTTGTGTTGGGTGACGCTGGAGGTATGAAGGGATCAGGGGCCAGTTCTGGGTTGGATGCTGACAAAAAGCAGGGGCAATTTGGTGATTATCTCAGTAATTGTCACCTAGAAGGGAGGATTAAAATGGGGCTTGAGGTATTGATAAAGCAGCAGCAATTGCTGAGAAATGGGCAATGCTTGTCAGAAGGGGGGAATGTTTAATCATTTTTGTGCCTGTAAAAGTGGACTTGCCAATGTCTTATTCTGAACACTGTTTACGTTCTGCTGGGAACATAGTCAACTGGTTGTCGGCAGAGCCGGTTTTCACTTTCTCAGCCCCATCCAACTTTAAAATAAACACCACTGGATACACTGACATTTGAATACACTTCAGAACTTAGAAGATGCTTTTTAACCTTTGAGGAAATTATTTGTGATGGGTGATGTTGTCTCCATTCTTAAAAGACAAAGAAACTGAGGGTCAGAGATGTTAAGCAACTTGCCAAGAACCTGAGCTATTTAGCGATCAAACCAGATAGTAGTAGCATACAGCTTTAAATTTAACTTTTTTTTTTGTCTTATATCAGTTTCTCATTAGTCCTGGTCTTGGAAGTTGTTTGATCATTCCATAAATCTATAATGAGTAGTTAAGAAGTGCCTTGCACTAGTTTAGAATCTGATGATCCAATTGTGACAAGACAGGTGTAGCAGCTTAGAGTCTAGCTGATGTGACTGGGGAACTAAGTGCTATGGGAGCCATAGCTAGGGAGGAACACTATGTATTTTCTGGCTGCTGTAAAAAATTATAACTTACTGGCCTAAAATAAATTTATCTTATGGTTCTGAAATTCAGAACCAAAATGGGTCTCACTGGGCTAAAATCAAGATGTCAGCAGGGCCACATGCCTTTGTGGACTTGTATTAGTCAGGGTTCTCTAGGGAAACAAAACCAACAGGAGGTATCTGTAACTATGAGATTTTATAAAAGCATTCCACACAACGGCAGCGATGTATGAGTCCAAATTCTGGAGGGAGCTGGCAACTCCAATGAAGGTTTTAGATGAATTCCCCAGGAAAGGCTGGCTAGCTGAAGTGGAGATTCTCTTCTGACTCTTCCTTTAAAGCCTTCAACTGATTAGATTAAATGTTACTCATTGTGGGACACACCCCTTAGCAAACTAAAGATGTAATCAGCCACAGATGTAATCAACATACTGATGATTTAATAAACCAGCCTCCTGGTCTACAAACAACCATGAAATGTCCTTGCAGTCATCGTTTAGGCCAGTACTTACTTGATGAGACAACTGGGCACCATCGCCTGGCCAAGTACACCCAAGAACCTAACCATCACAAGCCTCTAGGTGAGAACCCCAGCTTCTAGCAGCTGTCCATACTCCTTCACTTGCAGCCATTTCAACATCTTCAAAGCCAGCAATTGCATCACCCTGACCTCCACTTTGTCATCACTTTTTTCCTTATTGTCCTACTAACCTCTTCAACCTCATAGGGATCCTTTTGATTACACAGGGCTCAGATGTACAACTCAAGATAAATCCCCTATTTTAAGATCCTTAATTGCATCTGCAAAGTCTCTTTTGCCACATGAGTTAAAATATTTATAGGTTCTGGGAATTAGAACATGGACATCATTGCAAGACCATTATTTAGCTTACCACAGACACCTAACTTGATTTATTTCTTGGGTAGGGGTGGGAGAGACAGAGAGGAGATTCTGACCTCACAAAATAGCATCTAAGCTGACACCAGGAGTGGGGAAGAGCCTAAAGGGAAATGTCCTAAGCAGAGAAGAGGTTTGGACATGGAGAGAGAGAGCACAGTGCACTGGTGGGTGCTGTGGCAAACCTAGCTGTCACTAAGTTTGCCACAGTAAAAACCCAAATCTGAGGGGCCCACAAATATTTACTTTTCACTCAAGCTATACTGACCTTTGAGGACATGCTCCATGTTGCTTCACTCCAGGACCTATGCTGAAGGAGCACCCCCTTTCTAGGACATGCTGAGCTCACAGCAGAGGGAAAATTAGGTAGCAAAACCATAGACGACTCTCAGAGCTGCTTATAGGTGGCACATGTCTCTTCTACTTGTATTTCACTGGCCAAAGCAAGTCAGGTCATGTGGCCCAGGCTGACATCAGTAAGAAAGGAAGTAAAATACTTCCTTGGGAAAAGGCAGTGAATAATTGGAACAATAATATAAACTAATCCCTCAGGGAATGTGAATGTCTGAAGACATTCGAGTTTATGAAGCCTGAGAGTCTGACAGCAGTACCCGGCAGTGAGCCAAACTAAGGTTAGTTGTTAAAGGATGGGAGACATCTGCCTTCAGACTTCATGGGTTCTACTCCTGGATTTCATTTTTGTTTGTCCTTGAACAAATATCAGGAGTAGCAGGGAAATGTGGAGACTGAGCAGTTACTAGAGACTGTCCATATTCATTGAATTGGTATTCTTAGTTACTAATTAGGAGAATAACTTTCTCAGGTGGAGGCTGTCCACACCTTATCAAAATGAATCATTTACTATTTAGCATTTGTATGTGGAACAACTGTGGTCCTTAGATTTCCAAAACCGATTTTAAAAGGTTTTCCTTGTAAAGGAGGTGGTGGTTCAAGGGTAGAGGGTTACTAAGGGCAAAGAAAAATGGATTTTTCCTCCCAAGTCCTTCCTTCCACCTCCACGCCTGGCTCCATACCACCTCTCTCCCCTTCATTCTTCTTTTCCAGCCACACTAGTCTCCCTGCTGTTCTATTCCTCCAACACACCAAGCATGTTCTTATTTCAGAGGCTTTGCACTTCTTTTCCATACAGTCCAGAAAGCCTACTCCATATTTTGCATGACCCAACACTTCATTCAAGTCCTGCACACATGTTGACTCTGCAGAGAGGCCCTCCTGGGCCTTACCCGCCTTTCAATTTATAACTTACCCCATTTAATTTTTTTATAGCCCTCAACACTGGCACACTAGGTATATGTCTACAGTCTGCCTTTCCCACTTTAACATATGCTTGCTGCTCTATTCCCACTTTCTACAAGTGACCATGACATAGGGTTTGATTATTTTGCACTTATTGTGGTTTAAAATGAAATTATTTTATCACCCAATTTTTCTCCTTGAGACATCTTCTACAAATGAGGCTTTTAACAAGAGACACACTTGACACTCAAGTATACTTTTAAAAGAGAAAAACATTTATTTTTTTAGGGTGCTGATGTTTGCTTCTATGGCTGGAAAGCAGATTACCCCTTAGAAGTATGGAAGTTCAGAATCATTTCATCCATATTCGTCTCACTCAGGAAAAAGTCACGAAGACGTCTTTCTCATAATTTCTTTCTTCCAGACAGTCATTCTCAAGTCCCTTGTCTTTCTTTGACTATCACTTTAGGCTTTAGTAGCTCTTTCCTTCTACTTCCTGCTCAAACTAAGTTGCCCACACAGGGCTTTCCCAACACAGCTGGCCTCTTGCCATAGGGAGCTGGAGCCAAACATACTTGAGTAGGTTTTTTCCCCTATGAAATGAGTTAGATATAAGATTTCTTCAACCCTGAACTGCCCAGCCCCATTCTGTTCTCTCACCTATGGAACTAATGCCAGGGTAAACCTATTTTCATCATATTTTAAGAACAAAACCCATGCCTTTCCTTTGAAGTTTTGTTCTGCAACAACAGAAATGATAGTTTTCAGTATGTACAAAGGTTAGAAAAAGGGAAGCTTAAAAATAATCTTATTTTACAGTTGAAAGCTATAACTACAAAGCAGTTACAACAGTGCCAATAATATATGTGTACATATGTATATACAAGTGTGGTGCATTCATGTATATGTATAGTATATATGTGTGTATTTGTGTATGTGCATGCATGTTTTAAGTAACTCCTTTGGACTGAGAAGGGGGAAATTGACTCTTACACAACTCTTTTAATTAGGCCAAGAAAGTTTGATGTTTTATGGAAGTTAAGGGAACAGTAGCACTTTTAAAAGTTCCCCAGTTTGTTAGTGGTCAAAAATACTGAAACTCAGACAAATAGATAGAAAACCAGACATCTAACTACAGAGTTAGCCAGCCACATAGCTAGCTTGCTAGCTAGATGACAAAATGATATGGCAAATATGGCAAAATGTTAAAAGTTGGTGGATCTGGGTATGTGGGTGAAGTTATGTTGGAGTTCTCTGTATGGCTGTTGTACTATTTTTGCAGCTGTCTTGTAGGTTTGAAATTTTTTCAAAATAAAAATTAAAAAATATATATACTGAAACTAAAAGCCAATTAAAGAAATAAGTGGAGAAAAATAATCCCAGAAGCACTCTGTCAAATTATTTCCAAAGCCAAGAATGTGTAAAGACTGAACAAAAGATTTAGAGACATCCCAACAAAAGCCAGGAATACATACACAAAGCCAGGCAGCCATACACGGAGACAGGAAGCCTGGCGATACACGATGACAAAGCATGTGCTGTTTTCCATTTTAAGTATGTAATCTGGTTTTAATCATTTTCAAGAAATGTTTCCAAATTAGGAGAAATAAAATCTTTAAAAGTATTAATGAGGGGTTGGCCACGGTGGCTCAGCAGGCAAGAACACTTGCCTGGGTTCGATTCCCGGGCCTGCCCATGTAAAAAAATTAAAAAAATTAAAAAAAA
This sequence comes from Tamandua tetradactyla, assembly GCF_023851605.1. Taxonomy (NCBI): domain Eukaryota; kingdom Metazoa; phylum Chordata; class Mammalia; order Pilosa; family Myrmecophagidae; genus Tamandua; species Tamandua tetradactyla. Next base: position 53,702,575 of record NC_135338.1, on the reverse strand, counting down.
TAAAAGTATTAATGAGACTAAACTCTTACTTTATTGTCTTTGAGGCCAGACTTGACTTCAGAGCACAGAGTCTGATAGCTTATCGAACCTGAATGAGAACTTGTGAGATGAATTCTGTCAATTCTGCCAATATCTCATACCTACTTTTTTTTTTACGATAGGAAACTTTCTATCTTTTCCACTCATGCTAAATTGAAAAAGATCCAATACATCCAAAATGACCTTTAAAACTTCATTTTCTGATAAAACACAAGAAAAATACATGCCTAACAATGGACGAAAATGAAGGATGTATAGTGCTCACAAGTTTGTCAATTCAAGTTCATAGTACAGATATCATTAGAATAGATATATTGTATCCTGGACAGGAAGGACTATCCTCAGTACAGCCCAAGATTTAAATACATTAATCCCATAGAAAGAAAGACCACCAGTATCCAGGGAACAAAATAACTTAGGAATTCAGGCCTGTAGATGAAAAATCAAATCAGACATTATACTGGACTTAAAGCAAAGAATCTCTTTTTTTAAATAATAACTATACAGCCTCTCTGCGTTGGAGTGCTGTAAAGTGCAAAGGTTACTAAAACCCAGTTCCTTAATACTAGAAGCAAGGCCTATGGATGCCATGAGCTAATCTAAAAGTACAGGCTGGAGAAAAAAAGGAGGAGGAAGACAATGAGCGAGAACGAATAAAAGGAAAATGATCTAGTGTGGATGGAAAGCGGGAGAGTAAAAAGAAGAACATACATCAGCAAGCTGTAACAAACCACTAAGAAGTCACTTCAGCTGCTGATTTCTGACTCAACTCAAGTTCCATCTGGAAAGGTGTTGCGATAATGGGGATGGAAAACCATTATTTTTCTAAAAAAGAAAAATGTACAGTATATTTTATTTATGAATTTATAGAAACCAATCAGGCCTCGAACATGTAAAAAGTAAATCTATATTTGCAAAGTTAAAAGTATGACGATATAAAGCAGACTAAGTTAACAAAAAGAAAACTTTTTTTATTTATATTGTTAAATACAATTAGTTTCCCTGATTATAACCCATAATCAGTAGGACCTAAAATACAAGATGGACTGTACAGAGAGGTGAACTACCCCAGAATATATATATATATATATATATATATATATATATATACACACAACCACACACACATATATATAAGAACCACTGAACTCAGGAAAAGCAAAGCTGAGCTTGTTAAAGTACTGTCTGTAAGTTAAAAGCTTGTAGTGATAATATAATCATATGCATCCTTCTAAAAATTTTAGAGAATTGACCCTTTTGCTGATACCAGTCTAGAAAAAAAAACAACCAATCACTGAAACAACTGGGTGCGGACGGTTCATTTGCCATATGGTTGGTCATGGTGCATTTCTGGGGTGTAAGTCAATAGAACAATCATAACCCAGAGGTGAAGCAAAGCCTAAAGAAAGAAAAAACATTTTATGGATTAGCTGATAAATCAAACTTTACCAAAGGCTCACTGTGTACTGCCCCGAAGGCAGGAACCATGTCTAATTTATCTCTATATCCTCTGTGCCTAGCCCTGTGTCTGAAACACTGCAGGGGCTCAGTAAATGTTTACTGGATAAGATAATGTGGGGAGGGATGAATGAACAATTAGATAAGCTGGATGGAGTGAAGAGTAACAGAGGGTTGCTATACCTTCAGAACTCCTAGTTGAGAGGATAAAGTCCTAAACTCAAACACCTTCATAACAGACACATAAATAGCCAACCAGGTCATTATAATGCAGAACTGACAACATGATTAAAATTACTAGGATTACATGAAGATGGTTGGAAAGGTTTTCTAGAACTTAAATGGTTGATATTTTCAAAGATGTTTTAGCCATGATTTGGTGAAGATGAGACAAAAAAAAATTTCCTGTCAGGGACTGTGTCAAGTTTCCGAGGATGAAATCAGCCTAGTATACAATCCATAATGATAAATTTCCACTAATTCCCTGCATGGTAGTGCTGATTTTAACAAGAGCTCGTCGCTAAGTACCTCAGCACTTTGTCGTGTGCGACAAATCACATTTCCTCCTGACAAGGGGCACAGGCATTACTTGGAGTCTCCAACACCCTGGCAATCAAGTTTACCTATATGTGGGTATGTTCTGAATTCTTTTTTTGATGCCATTCAATTTTATTTTCTTTGTTCCTCTCATCCCTCGCTCCTTAAAGAATTTTTATTTAAAGGAATAACTCTTCCCTCTAGTGGATCCCAGAGAAATTTCATTTTAAGTACATTTTAAATTCTTTTCAAGAAAACTGCCAGTCTTAATTCAGCCCAACTTCTTTTAGACATACCCATTCATAATAGTGAGCTTCTCAGGCATAAAGGACCCACAAAATGGCCTATCAAATCATTGTAATCATTTTATTAGAGCTAAGAAACATGAATGAAAATAAATCAACCTTGAGTTCATTTTAGAAAATAAAGCAAAATACATGAAAAATAATTAAAGCAACTTTACATCAAGATAAAAATTAAATCGATTGTTTATATGGTGTTTCTATCATAAGAGGGACTTATAAATGGAGGTATCAAACTGCACTTAAGTTAATTTTATTTATAGAAAAGACTTTGAACAATTTATATTTTAGATATAATGAACTGTCAATTTACAATCTATTCTAAGAAAATCTGAATTACCAAAAATGAGCTCTATTCTTTCAAAAGTGACGACTTTTATACTTCCAATATGATTTGAAGGCTGAAAAAAAAACTGGCTAAAAATCAAGTGCAGTGGAATGCACAGGTGGTACAGTGGTAGAATGCTGGCCTTCTATACAGGAGACCTGAGTTCAATTTCCAGACCATGCAAACCCCTCGACCCCAAAAAGAATCAAGTGCAGCATTGTTTTTTCAAACAAATTTACTTACCATATATATAATTACAAATACCCGTGCCATGGGATATCTTCGGAGAAAAATTCCCAGACGGATGCTATGCAAACCAGGGAGTATGGAGAAGGGAAAGAGAAGACAGTTGAACTCAAAAGAAAATCTTCTTGTGGTACTGTCTAATGATTTTTAAAAATTAATTTATTTAAACTATTTATGTGGCTACCATAGAAGTATGATTTTTACAATAAATTGTTGCATGATTACTTGAAATAACTATATCAAAGAAAGGTCACAGTAGCAAACAAATACCTTAATCATTATTTGAGATTTTCTTAATTCTACAAGCTACAACTGCAGGAGGCAAGCCAGGTCTCTCTCTAAATCATTTTCCTTTTAGGAACTAAAGCAATTACAGAAGGCATGGCAGGTGTGAACCCCCTGAGAGGAAAAACGACCCCGGATGGAAGTAACTTGCAAACAGCCAACCCAAAAGCTTTTGCATAGACAAACGCTTCTAAAAGGCACAAAATTATAGCCACTCAAGTAAAATAAAATAAGTGTGGAAGGAATATGATATCCAGTTATTATCACTCATGACTCTCTGTAACATTTACCCCTATCAAGATGGATATAGGTCCAAGCAAATACATGTTTCTTCTATGACTTTCTGTTTCTTTCACTGTCAGTAGCACAATGCCTTGCATAAGAACATTATGTATGTTGAATAAATGAATAGTTGAAATAGATGTGCTTAATAACTTAGAAATAATGACTATGACATCCCAGTCCTGCAGGTCAAGAAATGCAATAAAATCACTGTGCTTATTTTTAACACTACAGCTCTATCATGATACAGAAATGTAAGAAAAGACTAACTTTATTATGCAACAATTCATGAAAACTGCATTCAATTATAAACACTAAAACGAAAAGAGTTTACTAAGTTATTTTGATACAAACTTTTATCAAGGCTATATGTAAATTGTCAAAACATTGTTTATAAGGTGGAAGTCTAATTGAACAAAAATTTATATAGAAATATATATGTAACATACACAAAATATATTATTTATATAATACATAATATATATTAAAATAAGTACTGTTTACTTATAGTGCATCTTTTATTCTCACCACATGATAAAGTACTGGGATAAAATACTCAGATACATTTACATGAGATAGAGGCTTTCTCAATGAAATTTATGAGAGGTTTTTAAAATAGAATTTATTAGAGAAAAAGAGAAAGAGTCAGTGTTAATCATCCTCAATAAAATGTGGCAACTAGCAGTCCTTTTGAAGCAATTTTGTAACACTGAAATATCTTGAAAGGAGTAAGGTAAATGTTACTTTAAAATACCAGCTTTGCCTGATGGTACTATGACTGAAACCACTGACAATGTTATAAAAATAGCTGACGGTCCATCACTCATTGTTACTGCCATCTCTTACCTAAACTGGTCAATTGAACTAGCAGCTTTGCGGACTTTTCCATACATTCCTGCCAGATTAGTTTCTGTGTCATTAAAAAGAACAGGAACATTGCGCAGACGTGTACCTATTCAAACAAGAAAACATCTGTAAATTAATGTACTAACACAAAAACAACTGTCTAACAAAATAACAAATATGCATTTTATTACATATGGAAGAAATTCTCAGACAAACTTTCTAAGCATTATATCCAAGGTAAAAATAAACAAAAACAAAAACCAAGAAAAGATTGATAAATCTGATAATATATAATGTTTAAACTTCATATACATAAAAATCAAAATCAAAATTTAAAAATTAAGAAAAACATTCTTCCCACAAAATTAGCAAAGATCAAAGAGGTTAAAATACCTAGTATTGGCAAGCGTTACTATTAATGGGTACTTTTCACATGTGCTAACAAGAGTAATACCGCATTCCTTTTCTAGATAGCAAAATTAATGACTCCCGCATTTAGATATCTAGCCTAAACATCCCCTAAACTCCAGACTCATCCAATTACCTATTTCATCTCCATCTGAACGTCTGATACCTCAAAGTCAGCATGCTGAAAACTATGATCGTGATTTTCTGCCTGCTTCTCCTGCATTCTTCCTGTCTCAACATATGTGAATTCCATCTTCCATCTCCTCAGACCAAAAAAGCTTTGACTCCTTTCATTTTATCAACCCCCACATCCAATCTGCCAGCAAATTTTGTCAATTCACCTTTAAAATAAAAATTCCTGAATCCACTCCACAATCTCCACTCTGATCTGAGCCACAATCTTCTCTCACATGAATTAATTCAATGGCTCCTCACTAGTCTACCTGTCTCTGTTCTTAGCCCTCTGCAGCCTACTCTCAATAAGCAGCCAGAAGTATCCTCTTAAAATGTAAGTCAGCTCAGTCAACCCTCTTAAGACCCTCCCATGGTTTTCCTACCTCACTCAGAGTATAAATCCATGCTCTGGTCTAAACAGCCTCCCCCAGGTAATCCGAATTCACCTCACACTACTCTCCCTCTTGGTCTACTCCAACTGCATTGTCCTCTTGCTGTTCCTGCAACATGTGAGGAACACTTTGGCCTCAGGGCCTTTGCATCTGCTCTTCTCTCTGCATGTAGCACTTTTTCTCCAGACCTCCATAGTACACTACGTTGTCTGCTTTGGGACTTTACTCAAGTGCCCCTTTTCAGAGAGGCCTTTCTTGACCACCCTATTTAAATTACAATCCCATCCCCACATCTGGGACCCTCTCTCTCCCTCCCCTGCTTAATTTTTTTCTGCAGCACTTATCACCACATGATATAATCTGTTTACTGACTGATCTTCTGGCTATAACTCCCTTAACCTTCCCAACAACAGAATATAAGATCCATATGGCAGAGATTTTGGTTTCTTTCATTTACCACCATACCAACACTGAGGAAAGAATCTGGCACAGATTAAGTACTCAAAAATTACTTGATAATTTTTAGCAATAAATATCAAAAGCCTTTAAATGTGTACATCCACTGACCCAGCAATCCCATTTCTAGTCATTTATCCTAACAAACAGAAGATATATTCAGAGGATATTTTCCTCAGTGCTGCTAAGGAATACATAAAAAATTGACACCAATTTAAATGCCCAAACATAAGGAATTAGGTAAACAAATTATCATATTTCATGATAGAATTCCGTGGAGCAATAAAAAAGTTACTGTATGAAATACATTGTGGAAAGATATTTATATCATACAAAAAAAAAGTGAATAAAATAGATACCACAAATATAATAGGAAAAAACCCAAAAGGAATTTTTTCAAAATGTTAGTTTAGGGTGTCAGATTATAAGGTTATTTTAATTTTCTTTTTTTTGTTTTCGTATTTCTTTCTACAATAACCAGGTGTTATTCAGTGCTACTAAAAAAAGGAGAGGGGGAGAAATCTAAAGTCAAAGAACTGAGAGATCTGTTGACTAACAACTCTGCAGACATTATTAACTTCTAAGATTAAAAACCTGATGTGTTGAAGCTTTTTCTTTATTATATATTTTGGTAATCTATAAGCTTCTCTATTAAAATTAGAGAATAGGGAAACACTTATAAGAACTATGTATCAGCCTTAATATAGATAAATATTCATTGGAAGATTACTAAAGCAAATCTTACTTTTTAAGTTTCCTGAAAGTTATCTCTCTACTGAATTATTTGCCTGGTATCATTTTGTTAAGTAACCTCTATGTTTCAAATGATTATCACTAATATCAATAAGAAGGGATATTAACTAATCTATTATCCAGTTTACTAATGAAATTATTAAATGGCACATGGCCTAGGTCTCCATCAGGAGATAATCTGGTCCTTCACTGATAAAATTTCTTACCAAATAAATATGGTTTTCTGTAATCTTTCAAAATCATTTTGAATTAGCAAGGCTAGAAACAGAGGCAATGAAATGTTCTTTCAGTGAGATTCCATCATTTTTTGGTTACCTTCACCATTGTCAATTCCAGACATATTAATAGAAGATCCATTACTACTATTTCCAGAGGCAGAGTTTATCTGCTGCTCGAGGCGCTCCAGTTGAAAGACTAGAGAGTTCTTTTCTGTGCTGAGACTCTCCAGCATGGTCTGCTTCTGAATAAGAGTTTCTGTTAGCTGATGGAGTCGATTTTCCAACTCAGACTGACTGTTGTTGCTTAGAGTTTTATTGGTAAGCTAAAAGGCAAAAGTGTTTCATTTCATTACATAAAATGAAAGTCATAAAACTTAGAAACCACATTACTACATTCACACAGGTAAATTGTAAGAAAAATTTATTTCATCATGATTTCTCAAAAGTCTTCAATGATTCTGTTTACAGATATGGTCCCCTACCCCCACCCTAAGCTGTATTAATGATAAGTCATGAAATCAATTTGGTGGGTCACAATCAGATTCTAAAAAATGCAAGAGAATAGAATAGAATTTGATGCATCAAAGTGTATAGCACATATTACGTATATTGTTTTGGGAAACTTCTGCTTCGGTTTTACTGGTGTTAAGTACATTTGAGTATGGACGCATGATGTAAACTGCATTTCATACTATGGCATCCTGGTCAGAAAATGTGAAAGCCTGGTCTACAGAATGCAGTTCAAACTTCTCAGTCTGGATTCAAAACCCTTGGCAGTGTGCTAGAAGAGTGACATTTTAGTCCTAGTTCGAATAAATTGCTCTATGACTTTTTGGAAATTACTTGACTTCTCTGGACCTTAGTTACCCATCTCTAATATACAGGCTAGACCAGATACTATCTCTTTCTGAATATGAACCTTTGCTGAAGCACTAATCCTGTAGTGACCTTTATGGTCCAAGAAAATTCTTTGTTTCTAATCTCTCTGATGAAATTGAATATTACATTTAAAATATTGTAGAAAAATACACAAGAAAGTTAAATGGTAATTTTCTCTGAGTGTTGGGAACATAGGTAATTAAAATTTTTTGTGTGTTTTGTATTTTTTCTGGATTTATTATAAGTATGTATTAATTTTTAAAAACTGCAATTGCCATTTTTTAAAGAAGATACCATATCTTCTGTGTAATAAAGAGACACGGTTCTTTCTCAATGTGAAAAAAAAATTCTCCATAATTTAACAGTGTGCTGTAGTACACAGAAAACAGCTTCAGGTTTTCATTTCTGCTCTGCAAATTACTAGGTGCAAATTGGACAATTTGGTGCACCTCTCTGAATCTGTCTCCTTGTCTGTAAATGATAACAATACCTGTTGTATATGGTATTTAGGGATATTAAATAAGACAGTTTTCCAAGTAGGGTCTGGCTGAGCTGGTATTCCAATCCTTCATTCTATCTTCTGTTTGATCGTGTCTTTCATCATTTCCCTCTATTCCCATGTAGTCTCTGTTCTGCTATTCATATTTTCCATTGGGAAAACTCCTTCCCTTCTCTTAGTATGTTCTACCTGACCTTCAAAGCCTCCCCCATGAAGCCCTCTCAAACCACTCTAGCCTGTGATGATCTTGGTCTTGGCATGTTATCAATCACTCTGGTAGCATCATTTTATATGTGTTGATTCTGCCTCCTCAATGTAACTGTATGTCTGCTCCTTGAGGGCAGGAATCACATTTTTCCAACCAATAGTTTATTTTTATTATAAATAACAAACATACAAACATTCTTGACATACAAACATTTCTGACATACAAACATTCTTGACATGCCAACCAATAGTTTTGAAAAGAGTTTGAGCTTAGGAGACTGACAGATTGATCAAAATCCACTAGCAAGTCACATTACATTTGTCAGCATCTCACATATTAAGGACAGGGAAGAAGGGCACACTCAAATCAGTTAGCTATGACCCGTTCCCAACTTTTATGAAGAATTCATAAACCTTTATATAAATTATTCAAATGATTAATGAGTCAATTATTTATTGGTTCAATCATTCAAGCATGAGAAAGGAAAGAACAATGTACAATTACAAGGTAAGTAAATGCACAATTCTATCAGTTAATGATAAAGTTTCAGTAAACATGGGTGGCAGGCACATCAGTATCATTTTCTGTATGCTTCACATTTCATAGTTTAAAAAAGATCTTGTTGGCTTTTTGAAAGATCTGTCAATTGTTACTAGAGAGATTTATCATTGGATTTTTCTTAGAGAACACAATTATGAAACTGGCAATCGGAATAACCATTACTGAAGTTATGAAGTAAGAAATTTTGGGAGGAACACATATGTACTCAGTTTACTTTGGCTGTAAGATACTTCTAAAAGAAGCAAGTCAGAGAACATAGCAAATGCAGACTCAAATGGCATTAGATGAACTCCATGCCAGGTTGAAAGTAAGTTATCTCACTACTGCAACAATAGAACAAGTAGCTTTACAATGACATGTTTTACCAAGTTCTGAATGCTGATTCATACCTGATTTCTAAGTTTTTGAATTTCCTCTTCTCGATCTTTAATTCTGCTTTGCAAGGTGTTCTTTGTTCGATACAGGTCTTCTTCTATATAATGGCATTCCTAAAAAGTGAGGCAAATAAATGAAAGCTAAAATCAGCATTCTCTATTCCATTCTAGCACCTAAAACCGAGCCTAGAACATAACAGGCACTCAACCAGCATTTGTTGAGTATATATTAAATGAATAAATGAACAGTTCTGAATGAATCTTATAAAAAATTATCACCTCAGTATGATGATTATGTTTATATCATAATCATAACCATCATACTGAGCCCATAAATAACTACTAACAGGATTAAGTCATTACTAAACAAATGTACTATTTTGATTTTGTAGCAATGAAGAATGCATTGTCCTTCCAAGAATCTCAGGTACACAATAGCATAATAATGACAGCAAATTGGATAAAATATTTACAACATATATGCTAAAGACTGATATTCTTCGCAACAGAATGTTCATAAAAACAGACTTTTAAAAACACAAACCATTATTAGCCCCATACTAAGAAAAGATGCTCAGCCTTAATCATAATCAGAGGAATAAAAGTTTAAATTATCCTCAGATATCATATTTCATGTCGCAGATTGGCAAAAATAAAAAATTCTGATAATACAACTCTTTTTTCTGTTGCTGTGGGGAAAGAATTACTCTTATGTTTGCTGATGGGACTATAAATTGGTACACGTTTTAGGAAGGATAATTTAGCAAAATTTGCTGAACTCACTAATAAAATGTACCCTTTTCCCAACAATATGCCTAGTAACAAACTAGAAAAAAGGTTCAATCTCACTAACAATCAAAGAAATGTAAATAAACAATGTGCAATTATAAACCATTAATAAAACAAATACATTTTAATGATATCTAATGTTGGCAAGGATACAAAGACAAAAATTATTTTACCATCATATATAAATAGATACAAACGCTTCTGAAAGTAACTGGATGAAACATTAAAAGCCTTAAAAAAATTTATTGCAAAATATATTAAGAAACCTTAAGTAAAATTTACAGACTTTGATCCAGTAAGAGTCTTCCCAGAAATCTTACCTAAGGAAACAAAGATGATCATCCCAAGACAATAACAGCAAAAAATTTAGAAAACAACACAAAGAATTGCTTAACAACAGGGTCATTTCCAAAGAAATTATACCACATTCTTATGGAATATAACGTGGCCATTAAAATTGTGCATTGAAAAATATTTGACATTTAATTATTTAAAAAATGAAAACGGAAGATGCATTTTGCTTTCTACAATTTATATACGTTTAAAAAAGATAAGGAAAAACTGTCATATTTTGATAAAACACTAGGAAGTGGAGAAAATGTTTCTGAGTGGTAGAGGGGAAAAGAAATTAAAAAAATAATTTTTATGGTAAGAAAAAAAATCACAATCAATTAATTGATTAATCACAATTAATATTAATCACAATCAATAATTTGTGACTGGTAATTAATTCAGTCTATGATTTCTTAATTTTTCTTTCATATTCTATCTACCAGGCAATACCATTTCTTAAAATCACTTGGTATTATCAATTGCGCAATTGTAGCTATACTAATGGGTATACGTGGTAACTCACTGCAGTTTCTATTTGTAAAACCTTAATGATTGAATGATATTAATCATTAATCATAATATTGAGCAGCTTTTCATGTGCTCATGAAAATGTACCTCATATTATATGTACCAAGTAATATTCTGTAGTACCTGTTTTGTTCGATCACTGACAAGAGAGAGAAAAAAAAAAAAGGAAACACCTCCAGATTCCCTAACCCAAGTGCATTATTAGCTTGTGTACCTAACACATGGGTATTCTGTATTAGTATCTGTGCTGGTTTGAAAGGATGTATGTACCCTAGAAAAGCCATGTTTTAATCCTAATCCCATTCTGTAAAGGCAGCCGTTTCTTTAAATCCCTATCCAGATTCAGCACTGTATGTCTGAGACTATAATTAGATTATTTCCCTGGAGATGTAAATCAATCAAGTTAGGTGGAGACATGTCTCCACCCATCCGGGTGGGTCTTGATTAGTTTATGGGAATCCTATAAAAGAGGAAACAATTTGAAACTAGAGATTCAGAGAGAGCAGAGGAGAACAACATAGCCACGAAAAGCAGAGTCCACCAGCCAGTGACCTTTGGACATGAAGAAGGAAAATGCCTCCCAGGGAGCTTCATGAAACAGGAAGCCAGGAGAGAAAGCTAACAGATGACGCCGTGTTCGCCAAGTGCCCTCCAGCCGAGAGAAAAACCCTGACTGTGTTTGCCATGTACCTTCTCACTTGAGAAACCTTGAACCTCATTGGCCTTCTTGAACCAAGGTATCTTTCCTTAGATGCCTTTGATTGGACATTTCTATAGACTTGTTTAATTGGGACATTTTCTTGGCCTTAGAACTGTTAACTAGCAACTTACTAAATTCCCCTTTTAAGAAGCCATTCCATTTCTGATATACTGCATTCCAGCAGCTAACAAATTAGAACAGTATCAATAATACTTATGGATATTGTGAGTCAGGTTCAAATCTGAATCTAAGAACAAAGCATATGCCAATTAAAAAAATATGCCGAAAGGAAAAAAAAATGTTTTTTTAAAAAGCCCAACTCACTGAAATACAACATAGCACAGGGAAGAACAAGTAATTAAAGCTAACTAAATATCTTCAAAAGTATTATGCTTAACTATGCAAAATAAAGGGAGCTATATGAAGAAATACAGACAGAATATGGACTAAAATTGCAAAAGACTACTTTTGACATTTTTAGTTCAACCTGCTCATTTCACAGATGAAAACACTGAGATAAATGAGAAAAGAGAAAAATACCAAGGTAACTGGGATAGGAGAATCACAACCTCCAATAAGGTTTAATAGCTATTCGCCTGATTTCTTTCAAGCTCTAAGCAAGAACAAATTTTAAGGCTGAAATGATATAAATTCATAGGAACACTAAAGAACTATTTAATCCAAAGATTACATCTAGAACATGTGATCACTAAGTAAATAAATAACAAATTCAGTTCCATGTTCCCATACTTAAACCTCTCATTTTTTTAAAAACTTTTTTTATTAATTAAAAAAAATTAACAAAACATTTAGATATCATTCCATTCTACATATACAATCAGTAATTCTTAATATCATCACATAGTTGCATATTCATCATTTCTTAGTACATTTGCATCGATTTAGAAAAAGAAATAAAAAGACAACAGAAAAAGAAATAAAATGATAAGAGAAAAAAAAGACTATACATAAAATACCCCTTACCCCTCGCTTTCATTTACCACTATTTCGAACTGAATTTATTTTAACATTTGTTCCCCCTATTATTTATTTCATTTTATTTATTTATTTATTTTTTACATGGGCAGGCACTGGGAATCGAACCCGGGTCCTCTGGCATGGCAGGCAAGCATTCTTGCCTTCTGAGCCACTGTGGCCCGCCCTGTTTCCCCTATTATTTATTTTTATTCCATATGTTCTACTCTTCTGTTGATATAGTAGCTAAAAGGAGCATCAGACATAAGGTTTTCACATTCACAGAGTCTCACTGTGAAAGCCATATCATTGTTCAATCATCATCAAGAAACATGGCTACTGGAACACAGCACTACATTTTCAGGCAATTCCCTCCAGCCTCTCCACTACATCTTGAATAACAAGGTGATATCTACTTAATGCGTAAGAATAACCTCCAGGATAACCTCTTGACTCTGTTTGGAATCTCTCAGCCATTGACACTTTGTCTCATTTTACTCTTCCCCCTTTTGGTCGAGAAGTTTCTCTCAATCCCTTGATGTTAATTCTCAGCTCATTCTAGGGTTTTTCTCAGTCCCTTGATGCTGAATCTCAGCTCATTCCAGGATCTCTGTCCCATGTTGCCATGAAGGTCCACATCCCTGGGAGTCATGTCCCATGCAGAGAGGGGGAGGGTGGTGAGACTGCTCGTCGTGTTGGCTGGAGAGAGGGGCCACATCTGAGCAACAAGAGGCTCTCTTGGGGCTTAACCCTCTCATTTTAAAAAAGGACACTGGGAAAAGTATAGAGTAAAACCACCTGCCATAATAAGACAAAAATTATCTCACTCACCATCAAGAACACCAAGTTTTTGCCTTTGAATATGAGAGTTGTTTGAATAAATTAAAATCCAATTTCTGAAAAAAAACAGCTAATCTTACAACTACATTATCTAAAACAGCTTACTATTCTTTGAGTTTTCTCTGCCTATGCAGGAAATAGATTCAGGTACTACTTTCTTAATAAAAATATTATCTGAATCATTTATCTGAGAATACAACTAGTTTCAGAAATAATAAATTTTAATGAAAAAATCTTTAAAAACATAAAACTGGAAATGTTATAAATAATGCACTGAGAATTATAGTAGCTCTTTTCTGAAAATGAAGTCTAATGATTTTATTGTGAGAATGAAATAAAATAATGTACACTAAATACCTAAAACAATGTAGTTCCTCAGTAAATTATAGATGCTATTAATATGAGATAGAACCTTATTCTGAAAATGTGGCTATAAAGATGTTTAACTATATTAATACTGAAACTATTATATAAGTGTGTTAAAGTAAAATAATTTGGCTTAGAGAACAGAAAACCAGTAATTAAAAATGAAACGATTTTAAATATGATTTCTAATAACAGTCTGTAAGTATTTTATCTCAAACAGAAAGAGCAGTCAAATATGGCACTAATAATATATTTGTTTTTATATTAAATAATATTTTCTATTATTCCTAGATAGTACAATGATGTTTTTAAATTTTCTATACATACAAGGAGATATTCAAATGTGCTTATAGGGTAGGAGAAAGAATTCTGGGTTCTGAGACAGAGGCAAGTCATGTCAAGGTAAGATGGAGACAGAGAGAATATCCCACATGTGCTCTCTACCACTAAAGTCTGAGGCCACATGCTAAAAATTTCAATAAGCTGCTTTTCGGGGAGGTTGCACAAGACCACTAGATGACAGCCTTCCTTGGTAATCACTAATCTAAAATCCTTTACCTGTTTTTGTCGATCCAATTCTGCCTCTACCTCTTGTTTAGATGCTTTTTGCTGGGCTATTTGGTCTTGTAGATCTTGTAACTGTTCTCTTGCTGATTCTGCTTCACTAACCTGTTGAGCCTCCATATCCTAAAAAGATGAAGTTATATGTGAAAGTGATAATAACTGTTCAAGGTCAACATTTACCAAGCAACCACAAACGGCTTGGTCAGCACTGTAGGGATAAAGGATAAAGATGAATAAGACAGTCTCAGCCTATGAGAAGCATAGAAACTATCTCCCTCATTATATAACATGACAAATGGTGAGACGAATGAAAAGGATAAAATGAGCAGGATATATGCCACAGCATAGAAATCATTTGGTTTGATTATGAGTATGAACAGATAGTGGCTCACTGGGAGATTTATGTCTCTTATCAAAAGCTAATAAATTCTAAAAGAACAGAACTATAACACAAAAACAGACCTAATGATGAAAATCACCATATTAATCCCCTGAAACTGTAGGTTATCGTTAGCTATTCCAATAATCAATAATCTCTCATATTGCCTGAAGTTAGCATATTATCTTCTCTTAAGTTTTACTACTATTACCTGTTTTCACATCTTCCCATATTTCTTGCCCTTACTTCTTTACTTTGTTGTCACAACTTCCACTTAGTCAATCCTGAAAGCAACCTTCACGATTTCCTGTGAAATCTTAATTTACTGGGCAGGAACACAGCTCTAGATCCTGTATTTTCCCATAAGGACTAAGCAGAAGTCCATTCATATAGTACTAAATGAGTTTAAAATTGGTGTCATTATTTTTCCTTTTACGTTTCGGTACATTGTTTTATGTCTGTTTCCACAAACTCTGTCACCTCACATATTGTTTGAAAGAACTGACAGATTACCAACATCCCCAGACAATTGCAGTACACTCCTCTAAATGCAAATAACTGAATTTTAGATGAAAACAGCAATAAATACAATGATTTTTGCCTTACCTTTAATATTGTGGGGTTAGCAGATGGTAGATTATCTTGGTCATCAATATGAATAAATTAGATAAATTCTTGAGAGCCAGGGAGTATGCACATGTTTTAGGCCAGACAGACTCAGGTTCTAATCCTGGCTCTGCCACTTTACTAGCTTTGTGGCAAGTTACTTTCCTGCTCCATTTTATATTTCTCAACTGTAAAAATGAGAATGAGCTCACCTACCTCACAGGGTTAAAGGAATAAACATAAGGATATATGTCAAGTACCTAACACAGTGCCTAGCACATAGAGCTCAGTAAATGACAGCTATTATTATGAATAATTCTTTCTCTTTGCTAGATCTGATGCTTTTTATTACAGATCCCATACACTTCTTGAGAAGGGGTAGGAAAAGGGTCAATGTTATCAATGATGTTCAGGTATGGATATTAAATCAAACAAAAGCACCATATTTTTCATATCTCATCCAAAAGACATGGGAATGGGTATTAGTAAGGTTAGCATCTATTAAAGTTCTAAGTTTATGGGACCAAATTCTATGGAATTGACAATTGTTTATTAAAAAAAAACTTACTTTAAAGATAATAAGGAAAGAAAACCCCAAATACCAGTAGTTACTCTTTACTGTGTCGAGAATAATACTAGGTTCTTTACATATACTATCCCTTATCCCCAATAAAGCATTGTTTATGTGTATTTTACAGATAAGAAAACTACAGTTCAGTAAGATGAAGTTACACCAGGTAACACATTTATTAAGTGCTTAAATCTAAGATTTGTATCTGGGTCTGTCTGATATTAGACCCTAAACTCTAAATGAGATATCCGATTCTCACAACTTCCACTTGCTTTTGCAGTTCACATAGGTCTTACAAATTAATAATTTGCTGAATTAATGCATGGATAAATATTACCTGCGAAACACTTATTTTTTTTAAAGAGAAGGCTCAACACCCTGTACTTTATCTTCTCTAATCCTAAGAGACCCTTCCTATGATATGTATGTCAAAGACAGCATTTTTAAGTTTAAATAAATGTTGAATACTTATAGTAATTAAACATAAATTATAAACTATAAGATTATCCATTGAAACTATAAAAGACCATCCCTGAGTTCATTCTATTATCAGAGAACATTCCAGTTTTAAAGACAAGCCCAAATGTAATTTGTTTTAACCACTAGAATGTAAGATCCATATATATATGAAGATTTTGTCTAGTTCAGTTATATCTCTGCCTATAAGCCTGGAATATAAAGTAGGCACTCCGTAAATATTTGCTGAATGAATAAATCAGGTTACCTATGCTTCTTATTCTCAGAAGCTTTATAGTCAATCAATGGGCAAGAACTCCACTGCTTTGGATTCTCTTCTATATGAGAACTAATATTACCCCAGAGGTTTCGCACATAGTATTTCACTAGTGCCCTGTCCTCTGAGCTACAAAATTCATTACCTCTTCAATTGTTAATAGCTAGGGGCAAATGGATGCCTGTAAAGATGAATCACAATGAATCTTACCTGTAATTCAGATCTCAGCTGATGTATCTGGCCCATCAGCTTCTGTATTTCATCCCTTTGCATTTCCTTCTCATGACGAAGTTCTTCTAGCTCCATGCTATTAGCAGTACTGCTATCTAGACTTTCAAAACCAGATCCTTCTTTTAAGCTGTTAATCAATTTTTCTTTCGACTATTATAAAAAGAAAAATTATGTTTAAGAAAAGCAGAGATTAGCTTACATGCTGAATATTTTCTATAAAGTAAAAACTAAACCATCATGGAAATATTCCATTTACATTTTCCATCAAAAGAAGTTCATGAATTGTTAAATCCATAGGGATAAAAATACGGTTTAGCTTATTGTACACTGACCTTGAATTTTAGGTCCCAGGACCATAGTATAGTTGAAAACATTTTATTAACAAGATTGTTCTCATGCTTCCTTAAAAAAATATTTTTTCCCTATCACATTCTACTCAACAAATATTTATGGAGCACCTACCTGAGTAGGTTTAACACTATGCCAAATGTTCCATGCAATAAACATAATTTCTCTCCCCTCCAGATAGTACTCTCTGCCTTATAAACTAAAGGGGAAGTTATAAGTATCCAGGAGAAGGTAATAAACACAAGCTGAGAGATATGGTTAGACTATTTGCACAGTTCTGAGGGGTTTCCACTTTTGGGGAAGAGAAGGCTTCACTTGAGAGACAGTATTTATGTTGGCCTTGAAAAATGTCTAGGATTTTAAAAGATGTAGAGAAAACAGACGGAAAAGCATAAAAATGCAAAAGCACAAGGGCCCATAAGAAAGTACTGGGAGACATGGCTCAGACAGTATTTTAGGACCAATGTGTAGGGCTTCAGATGCCTGACTAAAATGTTTTTATTTTGTTTGGTAGGCTAAAAGAAAGAACCAAAATGCAGAGTGGGGACTGATATACCCAGAAGTGCCTTTTAGGAAGGTTATTCTGGCAGTGATGTAAAGCAGAGCTTGGAAAATTACAGCCCACGGGCCATGTCTGCCCATAGACTGTTTTTGTGTGGTCTAAAAGCTAAGAGTGGCTTTTACATTTTCAAAGAATTGTAAAAACAAAACAAAATAAGCAACAAAAAAAGGATAGGTGACAAAGCCTAAAATATTTACTATCTGGTCCTTTTAAGAAAAAGTTTGCCAACTCCTGACATAAAGGATGAGTTGGAAGACGAGATTTGACATGGGAAAATCAGTTTTAAAACTAGGGTAATTCTAGACCAGTAGAAGAAGGACCATCAGCTCTTTGACCTTAGAATATAAATTTTTAAAAGCCACTCTCTCCATCAAAAATAATTTTTCTTTTTTCCAGGTAAGCTTATTGGTGATTTCTATTTTCTTCAAAATTTTCTGTATTTTTCAATAAACATATCATTTATGTAATGTCAAGCTATTTTAAAAACTCAAAGAAGCAAAATTCTCCCACCCCCCATCTCTGTCTAGCTATGTCCTTTCCTCATGTTCATAGTCAAGCTGTCACTGTCTTCATAAAAGCTTCATCTCCCAATTCAGTCTGGAACTGGCCCTTTTGTGCAGTCCCCAGGGACCTTCTAGTTGCCAAATCTAAGAACTCTGTTCACGACTCATCACATTAGAGCGCTGTGTTGTACCTGACTCTTCCCTGCTGAGCTTCCCTGGAAGGTACCAGTCTCTCCTGGGTGTCCTCCAACCTTTGACCATCTCCTTCTAGTATCTTTTCTTTTGAAGGCTCTCTTTCTTTGCCCAAGTCTTAGATGCTGAACTTCAGGACTGTGTTCTTAGACCTCAGCTCTTCCTTCCTCTCAGGATACATACCACTCGTGGGCAATATACTCCCAATTCATATGACTAATGCCCAAACTGCTCTGCTGAGCTTCAGGCCTCTATTTCTAATTGCCTTCCTGACACTCTCACCTCAGTGTCACACCAATTTTGCAAATTCACCATAATTTGTCATAATTTCCCAACTCTAACTTGTTTTCCCTTTTATCATACAGGGGAACATTATTCACACACACTCAAACCAGAACCCTGGGGACCATCCGGATTCTATATGCCTTTTCCCCCTCCCTCCAATTAAATCCTCAAATCTCATACATTCTTACCTTCTACACGTCTCTTACCTATCCCCTCTTTGTCATCCTCTCTGCACAACCTTAGATCAGGCTCTTATTATCTCATCATTATTTCTTAAAATTAGCTCTTTACCATCTACACGCTTTTAATCTTACTATCCTACCCTCATCCCTTCAATTCATTCAACAGCAATTTATCAAATACCTAGTATGGGCCAGACACCAAACTGGGGATATAATAATAAAATAAAGGTCTAATTTTCCTCCAACCTCTGCACTGCTACGACAGCTCTTACACTCAAATCTGATCATACCTCTTAAATTCTTTACCCCCGTTCCTATCACCTATAGGAGAAAATCACAACTCCTTTGTATGGTATACAAAGTCCATTATGATCTGCCTTCTGCTTGGCACTGACTTTCATCTCCTACCTCTTTATCACTAAGTTTATGTTTCAGCAACATGGAACCACTGCAGTCTCCCAAATATGCCATGTTCTCTTAGGCCCTCTTGCTTTGGCACAGGCTGCTCTATCAGGTGTTCTATCTGATGTTTCTTCCCTACCATGAGTCTTCCTACAAATCCTCCAAGTTTCTTTTGATAAAGCATCTCCTCAGTGGAGTCATCTCTGACATTCTCAAGCAGATTTTAAATACTTCTTTTCTCAGTCTCCCACTGTACTGTATCCATCAATAGTTTCATTGTATCCGTGATCTCAACGCTTTCCCCCGAACCGAGCACTCCCTGAAACAAGAGGGCATGTCCCTTGTGTTTTGTATCCTTGGCACCTATCATAGTGTCTAATGAATAGTTGGTGCTGAATAAATACTTGTTAAATAAATTAATAAATTAGAATGACATAAAAAATTAGAAGGGTTTGGAGAAGATAGATATGATTTCACAGAGGTGGAATAAAAAAAGTGTTCATAACCAAAAGGAAATAGGACAAAGGGAAAAGGCGGAGTTGAGAATGGCACTGAGCTTTCAAGCTGTATTTCTAGGAAGGTGGCAATATTTATTGAAAATGGGAAAGAAAAAAAAGAGAAGCTGGTTTAGGGACTGAGGCATCCCAAGTAAAAAGGCAAAGCAGGCTGTTAGAAACTGGTGTCATTCACATGGAGGCAACAGATAGAAGCAGAATGATATGAGAATGCAAAGTAAAACAAAGTAAGAATATCAAAAGAGGGTTTAGCACAGAATTTGAGAAGAGTATTACTCTTTGGATATTGGGAAAAGTGCCCAGCAGAGACAGAAAGAGTCATAAGGTACAATGATGAGCCAAGGTGGTACAAGTGGCATGGAAGACAAGGGAGAAAATGTTCAGGAAGATGGGAAGTTTAACAGTGTCAAATGCTTTACTAAAATCAAGGAAGATGGAAATTAAGAAAACAACAGAGAATATATATTGAGGCCACTGAAGATTTTTAGAAAGACCATTTCAGAAGTTGTAGTAGAAACATATTATATCAAGGAGTTAATGAGTTCTAAAGAAGTGACAGCAGCAGATACAAGTGAAGGCAGCATATACACTACAATTCTGATAAGTCTAATAGTGAAAGGAGAGGGACCAGGACAATGGTTCAAAGTGGGCAAAATATCAAGAAGACTGTTTTTCCTTACGCAGGAGTCCCAAAATCTAGTCTTCTTTCTTCCGCTTCGTAGGCATGTGCTCTTAAGTAAGTGGTGTCAGAAGAAGGCAGCAGAGAAGGATATATAGGGGATACGTAGAAAGAAAGAGGATAGTTTATGGAGAAAGGACTTAAAGGAGATAGCAGATGGTAGAGAAACTATCCTAGAAAAAAATGAAGGGATGTATTTTCCTTCTGTTATGAGGCAAAGGAAAGAAAAGTTGAAAACTACCTTAGATGACTGCAGTCTTCTTTTTTTTTGTATGGGCAGGCACCACGTATCGAACCCAGGTCTCTGGTATGGCAGGCAAGAACTCTGCCTGCTGAGCCACTGTGGCCTGCCTTGCAGTCTTTTTTAATAGAGTAGAAGGGAAGATCACCTTAGAGTTCAATGAGGGGGAAATATAAGCTGGGTGAGGCCTAGACCAGTTGCTCCAAAAGATTCATTAAAGGATCAAAAAGGATGAATATAAAAGCAACTGTGCAACAACAGACAGTATTATCATAGTAATTAAGGTGATAAGTTGAGAATCTGAGGCAGATTGTGGTAGAATGAAAAAAGAAAAAAAGTGGCAAAATTTAGACATTTTATCCTTTTTTTTTTTAACAAAATTTCTGAGTAGAGCAAGATAAGTGAAGTGAGCCAACCCAGCCAAACGTAACAAATCATTTCAAAGGATTTACATGGAGTCTCAACAAAGTGTCTCTCAGTTAACTGCTATGTTTAACATTCAAAAATGTACATTTCATGCTTACTTGGAGTATTCTAGTAGCTTTTTGTTTGTAGTCAATTAATTCCTGTTTAGAGGACTCCAAGTTGGACTTATACATCTTGACTTGCTGCTGTAGCTCATCAACTCTCTTCTTCTCATCTGAGTGTTTTCTTTCTGCTAGAGTAACCACTTCTGCCAAATTCTGACGTTCCACTTCCATTTTATTAAGGCGTGCAGCAAACTCACTCTGAGATAAAATTTTATAAGCATACTTACATCATTTTGCTTTGAAATTTATTTTACAGTCATCTACCATTCAGATATCCTGTGGAATTTATTAACTCAGCCCAACAACACAATCGTGGAAGAAGAAAATCTTCATTTACTAGCAACTGAAGAATGAAAAATTTTAAGTTGCGGTACCCAAATATGGCAATGCATCAAAATCAATTGGGGAGTTTGTTAAAAATGCTTCTAACCAAAGCAAACCTTACCGGATCAGAATTTCCATGACAGGCTTGAGAATCTGTTTTTAAAGAAATTTCCAAACACTTGGTCACTTAGATATTAGATCTACTCTGATATTAGCTGGTTAATGAACAGCTAATATAGAAAGTAGTAGACTTGTCTTCTATAGAAAACAAGTCTACTAGAAAACAAATGGAAGAATGAAGTAAAGAGCTAGATCTTTCCTAATATGATGGCTAAGGTGCTCTCCCTTAGTTCAAGTTATCTAATAAACTAGTTCAATGTCATTTTTTTAGTTTATGAAATGCTTAAACGTAGAAATAAAATGTATCCTCAAATTCCGAGAACTATTTTTTTTACTTTTATTCCTGAAAGCTCCCATCACCAGAAAACTCAGAAGGTGAGGGAGAAGTTAGAAAGATTTTATAGTTACATGCCAGTAATTAAAGCCTACAAACTTTCAATTTAATATCAAAACCTGTTCTGGAGAAAAGGAGCAAGAGAACTACCCATTCATAGGCTAATGTAATTTTTGTTGAGTTGGCCAGTTCCCTGGTTGATTATTTTAAAGTGAAATAAGTGCTTGTGGTCATGAAGGTAGGAAAATGTTCCCCACAGTATATACCTGTGCTGTCCAACATGACAGCCTACAGCCACAAATGGCTACTGAGCATGTGAAATGTGTCTAGTACAAATGCAGAATTGAATTTTTAAGTTTATTCATTTTAATCAATTTAAATTTAAAAACTAATAATTCTGTTATTGGAAAAAATTTTAAAAGTAACACCTTTATTGAGATACAATTTATACATCATAAATTTATTATTTTAAAGTATGCAATTTCAGTGATTCTTAGTATATTCACAAGAGTTGTATAACCATCACCACTATCTAATTCCAGAACATTTTCATCACCCAGAAAGAAACCCATGCTTATTAACAGTCATTCTCCATACTTCCCTCCCCTAGGCCCTGGCAACCAATGAGCTACTTTCTTTACCTATGAATTTACCTATTTTGGACATTTCATATGAAAAGAATCATACAGTAAGTGGCCTTTTCTGTCTGTCTTCTTTCACTGATCCACACTGTAGCACACATCACTACTTCGTTTCTTTTTATGTCTGAACATTATGCTATTATATGAATATACCACATTTGTTTATCCATCTATCAGCTGATAGACATCTGGATTTATTTGCACTTTGTGATTATTATGAATAATGGTGCTATGAACACGCATGTATAAGAAGTTCTTGTATAGGCATGTTTTCACTTTTCTTGGGCATATATCGAGGAATGCAACTGCTAGGACATACGATAGCTCTATACTACACCTTTTTGAGAAACACCTGTAATTGGAAAACTTTTAAATATTGTTTAGAACAAACTGGGTATATGAAATTGCAGATTGTGTGTTTCCAAAAAAAATGCAGTGACTGAACTGAAATGTACTGAAAGTGTAAAATACACATATTTCAAAAAATCAATTTTTCTTTGCAAAAAAAGAAGGTAAACTATATCATTAATAATTTTTAATATATATATATATTTTTACATGGGCAGGCACCAGGAATCGAACCCGGGTCCTCAGGCATGGCAGGCAAGCACTCTTACCTGCTGAGCCACCGTGGCCTGCCCCCCAATAATTTTTAATATTAACTGCATGTTGAACAGATAGTACTTTGGATATACTGGATTAAATATACTAAAATTAAAGAACATCAATATTGTCTAATATTTATTTTTAACTTTTAGGACCAAATTATTTTCATCTGTTGAAATGACAGATCTGGACCAGTGGTTTTCAACCCTGCTGCCCATTAGAATCACTTGTGAATCTTGTGAAAACAAATCAAGAAACAATACCTGGGCTTTATTCCAAATCAGTGTAATCCAACTCCCTAAGTCTGGAGACTGGGCATCAGAAAGTATTAAAAGTATTGTGCAGACAAGGTTGAGAATACTAAACTAGATGCAAAAATCATCTAAGGCTTCAAGAAAGATGGCGGAATAGGAGATGCTATCGCTACCATGGAATAAGTACAGAAAAGGCAGAAAAATGACCAAGGCAGTGATTTCAGGGCATGAGCAGCCAGAGGGGCTTTATTATATAGAGAGGACCTGGATGAAAAAGCACAGAAATTACGACGGAGAGGATGGCGTGAATTTATACAATCGTGACCACCTCTGGGACCGGCTGCTATGTGCCAGTCTGGAGTAGGTGAGGGAGGAGCTGCTACTCCTGCATTCCCATCTCTGCAACCAGATGGGAAGTCAATTCTCAGCTCTGCAGCCAGGAACACCCATATGGGAATTCAGGAATCAATAGACTTATTTTAGTCACACACAGAGAACCTGCTGCATGTTCCTAGTTTGGGGCAAGACTGGGGGGTCCTCCCCATGGGAGGAGAGGGGGACACAGAGTATAGTAGAGCCAATCTGACAACTAGCAGGCAAGAGAAACATTCTATGTTCTGTTGCCTGTATCCTTTATGGAAAACCACAGCGTTCATGGTGTGCAGGGTGGTGAGGTAGGGACAAGGGAGAGAACTACACCGAAGCACCAAGAGCTCCCCTACTCCCACTCCAGTGGCCTGCAGGCAGAAGGTGGGCAAGGATCTTGCAGACCAACTAGCAGAGCACTTCTGAGCTGGCTGAGGGCTGGGGAAGGTGAAATTTGCAATTGCACAGGTCTGGGTTTTTCCACTGGGAAGGTTGGAAATCATCAGACCCACCATACTTTCAAGCAGATTCCCTGTGGAAGTGCAAAGCACCTACCCATCCACCCCAGGTGCAACATGGAGACTGCTCCATTGACTAGATTTCCACCTGGTTTGAACCCCACCCACCTGACTGTAGCAGAAAGGGAAAAGTGGGCTCGAGGGGAAGAGGTGGCCCAATAGTGCCATCTGCTAGGAAGACAGGGAAAGTGCACCCTGGCAAACTGCTGTTATGCTAAATCTCCTAAAGACTTACATCTTCTGTGGGAGGCCTTGGCCTTGAGCAGACTCAGAATTACTGATAAACCAAATGTCAAAGGAGACCTTCAATGCAAACCCAAGCAACTATAAAATCTTGGATGACTAAGAGAAATCAATTTTCAAAAGACTCTTATCAAGATAATCAAACGCAAAGAAATCAACAGAAAATCACAAAGCACATGAAGATGCAAGAAGATATTGTCAAGCCAAATGACCAAGTTAAAAAGCCAGAGGAGACACAGAATTTGGAACAACTAATCAAAGAACATACACATCTCCAAAATAACTTGAATAGGTTGGTCAAAGATATAAAGGACATCAAGAAGACACTAGATGAGCATAAAGAAGAATTAGAAAGAGATAATAGAAAAATAGCATATCTTATGGAAATGAAAGCTACTGCAGATCAAATTTAAAATATACTAGAGACACACAACAGTAAATTCAAAGAAGCAGAAGAAAGAATAAATGAACGAGAGGACAGGGCAATTGAATGTAAGTGCACAAAAGAACAAAGTAAAAAAAGGTGCAAAAATTTGAATTGGATCTCAGGGAAATGATGGATAGCATGAAGCACACAAATAAAGAATCACTGATATTTCAGAAGGAGAAAAGAGCTAGGAACAGTAACTGATGAGGTAAACGGGAAAAACTTCCCAACCCTCACAAAAGACATAAATATGCAAATCAGAGAAGCCCAACAAGCTCCATACAGAATAAATCCAGAAAGACCCCACTCTAAGACACATATTAATCAGACTGTCAAATGCTGAAGGAGAAAGTCCTGAGAGCAGCAAAAGGATTTACCATGTACAAGGGAAGCCACATAAGACTAAGTACTGACAACTCAACAGGCACCATGGAGGCAAGAAGACAGTGATATGACATATTTAAGATTCTGAAAGAGAAAAAATGTCAGCCAAGAATCCTTTATACAGCAAAGCTATCCTTTAAAAGTGAGGGAGAATTTAAAATCTTCACAGACAAATGCTGAGAAAATACATTACAAGAGACCTGCCCTGAAAGAATTACTAAAGGGAGTTCTGTTGGCTAATAAAAGACAGGAAAAAAAGGTCTGGAGAATGGCACATAATTGAGTAGTATTATTAAGGATAACTTAAAGAATAAAAAAAGAGAAAGGGAAAAAAATAGATCTGATAAATAAAAACCAAAGATAATTGGTTCAATTCAAGTATTCCCTTTACAATAATAACTTAGAATGTGAATGGAGTAAGCTCTCAAATTAAAAGATATAGATTGGCAGAATGGATTTAAAAGTATGATCCATCTATATGCTGTTTACAAGAGACTCATCTTAGACCCAAGGATACAAATAGATTGAAAGTGAAAGGTCAGAAAAAAGTATTCCACTCAAGCTGTATCCAAGAAAAAAGCAGGGGTAGCTATAATAATATCAGACAAAATAGACTTTAAATTCAAAGACATCACCAAAGACAAGGAAGAACACTATATGTTAATAACAGGGACAATTCACCAAAAAGAAATAACAATCATAAATGTTATACACCCAATCAAGGAGCTCCAAAGTAGATGAGGCAAACATTGGTAAAACTGAAGGGAGCAACAGACATTTCTACAATAATAGTGGGAGACGTCAATATATCACTTTCTTCTATAGACGGAACAACCAGACAAGATCAATAAGGAAAGAGAGAACCTAAACTATGTGATAAATGAATTAGACCTAACAGACATATATATATATATATATTTTTTTTTTGTATCCTGTGCCAGTTTGAATCTGTTGTGTACTCCAGAAAAGCCATGTCCTTTAATCCTCATTCCATATTGCTGGGTGGGAGCTTTTTATTTCTTTTCTTTTTTGAATGGGCAGGCTCCAGGAATTGAACCCAGGTCTCTGGCATGGCAGGCAAGATTTCTGCCACTAAGCCGCCTGGAGATTTTTGATTATCCGTGGAGAAGTGACCACCCAATTGTGGGTGGTAACTTTTGATTAGATGGTTTCCATGGAGGTGTGTCTCCACCCATTCAAGGTGGGGTTTCCTTATTGAAGCACTTTAAGAGAGATCCATTTTGGAAAAATTTTCAGCGCCTACGTAGCCAGTGACCTTTGGAGATTAAGAAGGAAATCCCCACCTAGGGGGAACTTAATGAAACAAAGAAGTCTGGAGAGAAAGTGGGCAGATGTTGCCATGTTTGCCATGTGCCTTTCCAGTTGAGAAAGAAACCCTGAATGTCATCGGCCTTCTTGAACAAAGGTGTCTTTCCTGGATGCCTGAGATTGGACATTTCCATAGCCATGCTTTAATCTGGACATTTTCACAGCCTCAGAACATATAAACCTACAGTTAAATAAATTCCCCTTTTAAAAAGCTGTTCCATTTCTGGTTTATCGCATTCCAGTAGAACACATTCCAAAACACAAGGATATACATTTTTCTCTAGTGCTCATGGAATGTTCTCCAGGAAAGATCATAAGCTGGGACATAAAACAGGTTTCAGTAAGTTTTAAAAGACTGAAATTATTCAAAGCACTTTCTTTAATCATAATGGAATGAAGCTGAAAATTAATAATCACCAAAGAAACAGAACCTTCACAAATAAATGGAGATTAAACAACACACTCTTTTTTTTTTTTTTTTTTTTAGAAATCATACCATTCTACATATGCACTCAGTAATTCTTAACATCATCACATAGATGCATGATCATTGTTTCTTAGTACATTTGCATCAGTTTAGAGGAACTAGCAACACAACAGAAAAAGATATAAAATGTCAATATAAAGAAAAGAAATAAAAGTAGTAGTAATAGTAAAAAACAACAACAACAAACAAACCAACAAGCAAACAAAAACAAAAAAAAACCCTATAGCTCAGATGCAGCTTCATTCAGTATTTTAACATGATTACTTTACAATTAGGTATTATTGTGCTGTCCATTTTTGAGTTTTTGTATCTAGTCCTGTTGCACAATCTGTATCCCTTCAGCTTCAATTACCCATTGTCTTACCCTGTTTCTAACTCCTGCTGAACTCTGTTACCAATGACATATTTCAAGTTTATTCTCGAATGTCCGTTCACAACAGTGGGACCATACAGTATTTGTCCTTTAGTTTTTGGCTGGATTCACTCAGCATAATATTCTCTAGGTCCATCCATGTTATTACATGGTTCACAAGTTTATCTTGTCTTAAAGCTGCATAATATTCCATCGTATGTATATACCACAGTTTGTTTAGCCACTCTTCTGTTGATGGAGATTTTGGCTGTTTCCATCTCTTTGCAATTGTAAATAACGCTGCTATAAACATTGGTGTGCAACGAAGCTGGAGGTCTCGCGCTGCCTGACTTTAAGGCATATTATGAAACAACACACTCTTAAACAACGAGTGAGTCAAAGAAGAAATTGCAAGAGAAATCAGTAAACATGTGACTGATATGAAAACTAGAATACAACATTTCAAAACCTATGGGATGCAGCAAAGGTGGTGCTAAGAGGGAAATTTATAGCTCTAAATGCATAAATTAAAAAGGAAGAAAGAACTGAAACAAAATACCTAACTGAACAACTGACGAAATTAGAGAAAGAACAGCAAACAAGTCCTAAAACAAGCAGAAGAAAAGAAGCAAAGCAGAAATAAATGAACTAGAAAACAAAACCAACAGAGAAAATCAATACTACCAAAAGTTAGTTTTTTGGGAACAGCAACAAGATTGACAAACCCTTAGCTAGACTGACAAAATCCAAGAGAGAAGATGCAAACAAACAAAATTAGAAATATAAATGGGATAATTACTATGGATCCCAAAGAAATAAAAAAAATAAGAGGATACTATAAACAACTATATACCAACAAATGAGACAACTTAGAGGAATCTATAGATTCAAAATAAATAAACAGACAAACAGAGATTCAAGTGCTAGAAAAAATGTGGAGAGAGAGGTAAACCTATTCAATGTTGGTAGAGTAGCAGAATGGTGAAGCCCCTCCACAGAATAATGTAGTGGATCCATAGGAGGCTAAATAGGGTTGCCATACAATAAGACAATACTGTTACTAGGAATATACTTGGAAGAACTGAAAGCAGGGACTCATAGAGACATTTTTCACATTGATGTTTATGGCAGCATTATTCATAATACCTAATGGACAGAGGTGGCTGAAGAGTACATCATTGAGAAGCAGAAGGGCGAACTGTCATATACATATATGATGGAATATTGTGTGGCTACAGAAAGGAACAAAGTCGTGAGGCATGCAACGAGATGAGTGGACCTTGAAGACATTATGTTGAGCAAAATAAGCCAGAAACAAAAGGACAAATATTGTATGGTCTCTTCTAGAAAATACTTCTAAGAAAATCAGGGCCTAGATAATAAGCTATTACAGCAGTCACAATTATTCCTGAGCTTTAAATGTAATTTCTAAATTCTGAGATGCTGTGCTCTATGTGATAACCTGGTATTTCCCTGGAACTTTGGGTACCTGTGTGACGCCTATGACTCAGAGTTAGAGTTCTGCAACTCTAAAACTCAGCATTACTCCATACAGCAACTGTTAAAGAAGCCAAAAAGAGATCACATTTCAATTAGAGATAAGAATGAAGCTGATCTGGTTGGGATTAAAGTAAATCAGAATACAAGATAAAGGCTGATATTGTCTGTATTTTAGAACCCTCACCTTTAGTGTGAGATCAAAGGAAGGAAAGGCTATTTTGTTCAAAACTTAAATCTCCTACAGCACACAATCTAACTTAACCTGCCTAGCCAGTTTATTTCAACAACTTAAATGCATAGAGCCTAGAATAGGCAATCAGATCTTGTAATTCTGTATAGTTTAATGTAATACCATGATACATTCCAGCCTATCTTGTGCAGATAATTAAAAAGAATAGGTAAAATCCCTTATGCACTGGAGAAAAAATATGGAAGATTAAACTTTCCCACCTGCGAAATTCCTGATACTCTCTCAATCATTAGGGACTCCCAAGTTAACAAACCAAGCTCTCACTTTTTAGGCTTGCTCTTAAGAAACTTCTAGGTAGTGAAGCTAATCCTACCCAAGATTATGCCTAAGAGTCATCCCTAGAGAATCTCTTTTGTTGCTCAGACGTGGTTTCACTCTAAGCCCAACTCGGCAAGTAAACTCATTACCCTCCCCCCTACTTGGGGCATGACTTCTCAGGGTGTAAGTCTCCCTAGCAACATGGGACATGACTCCCAGGGTTGAGCCTGGCCCTGGCATCATGGGATTCACAATGTCTTCCTGACCAATAGGGGGAAAAGAAATGTAACAAAAAAGGTATTAGTGGCTAAGAGATTTCAAATAGAGTCAAGAGGACATTCTGGAGGTTACTCTTATGCAGGCTTCAGTTAGATATTGCAAATTGCCACAGTACGCCAAGTCCCAATTATCAGTATTCCTGAAAACTCTAAAGAATATCCAGGGCTCTATCTGAGGCTCTATAAAAGTTTCACTCACTAAATTTGTTTT
Source organism: Tamandua tetradactyla (assembly GCF_023851605.1). Taxonomy (NCBI): domain Eukaryota; kingdom Metazoa; phylum Chordata; class Mammalia; order Pilosa; family Myrmecophagidae; genus Tamandua; species Tamandua tetradactyla. The sequence continues at coordinate 53,672,394 of NC_135338.1, read as the reverse complement.
CTAGAAACTTAAAATCTCCAGATTGTTCCTATGCCAGATAAGTCCTGAAACTCAGAGGTATCAGTCTCTACAAAAACATGCATTAGCTGCATGCTCCTACCCCATAATATCCACACCCCTTTTCATCATGAAGAAATTAGAACAATCATTGTCCAAATATTTCTGAAGATTGGGAGAAGGATCAAATGAGAGGGAGGAGTTGTAACACAGAAGGCAGGATTTTACAAATGACTGTGACTACTGAATCATTATATTGATATTTTTTGTACTAGTTAGGCTTAGGTGTCAACTTGGCCAGGTTATGGTGGCCAACTGTTCCATTGCTGTGGGTTTACATCATCTGCATGTGAATTTCATCTATGGCTGCTTATATCTGCAGTCAGTTAAGGGGAATGCCTTCCGCAATAAAGCCTAAAAGGAGAGGTCAGAATAGAGAAAAACAGCTCAGTATAGCTCCAAGAACCACAGCACAGCACAGCACAGCACAGCACAGCACAAAGCTGCTCAGACTCAGAGCTGGCTCAGACCTAGACATTTGAGATGTAGAAAGGGGAAAGCTGTTTGAACCCAGAAACCAGAAGAGGCCCAGCACATGTGCCTTCCCAAATTAGTACATTTCTAACTAAATAAATCTCCTTTATAAAAGCCAATCCATCTCTGGTGTATTGTGTTCCAGAGCCTTAGCCAATCAAAATATTTCTTGTTAATCTCTAGTGTATTAGAAAAACTAGATGGAAATACCTGAAACTGTGGAACTGTAACCTATACCGTACTTTGAAATTTGCTCTATAACTTCTTGGTAAACTGCACTTAAATTTATCACTTTTCTGCAAATATGTTATTATATTAGTTTGTTAAATCTGCTGGAGTCTAATATACCAGAAATGGAATGGCTTTTAAAAAGGGAATTTATTAAGTTGTAAATTTACAGTTCTAAAGCCATAACAATGTCCAACCTAAGGCATCCAGGGAGATGCCTTGACTCAAGAAAGGTCGATGGGTCCAGAACACCTCTATCAGCTGGAAAGGCATGTAGCCGGCATCTGCTGGGCTCTCTGGCTTCTGGTTTCAAACAGCTTCCCCAGGGGTATTTACATTCTACATCTCCAAACGTGTAGGTCTCATGTTGGCTCTGTTAGCTCTGTCATTTCTGAGGTTTCTTCAAAATGTTTCCCCTTTTAAAGGCTCAAGTAAGCTAATTAAGACCCACCTCATATGGGAAGAGCCACATCTCCATCTAATCAAAAGGTCTCATCCATAGTTGGGTGTGTCACATCTCCATGGAAATAACCCAAACAAAAGGTTTCCACCCTAAACTAGAGGCTTGGTACCACAAGATTGGATCAGAATTAAAACACGGCTTTTCTGGGGTACATAATAGTTTCAAACTGGCAAAGTTACATTTCACAATAAAAATTTTTTTTAAAGTCATCTAAGAGTAAAACTCTAAATAATATTATGCCAATTTTCTTTTGAATGAAATGAATCAAATTAAACTGTAATCATGAAAAGTTTAAAGAAAAATAATTAACACGCATTTAATTAAAATAAAGTTAAAAATGTATCTCTCTAACGAAAATTAACAATTTTAATTGCATCTCAATACATAAAATTAAGAGAGCCAACAGAACCAACAGAGCCCACACAGCCAGAGACCTTTGGAGATGCATAAAGAAAACGCCCCTGGGGAAGCCACTGAAGAAGCCTGGAGAGAAAGCTAGCAGATATCAGCATGTGCCTTTCCAGCTGAGAGAGAAAGCCTGAATCTCATCGTCCTCCTTGAACCAAGGTATGTATCCCTGGATGCCTTATTTGGACATTTTTACAGCCTTGCCTTAATTTGAACATTTTCACAGTAAACTTGCAACTTAATAAATTCCCCCTTTTAAAAGCTAAATAAAAAATTAATTTAATTAAATAAATTTAGTAAGGATCAAGCTAAATTTTAAATATCTGATTTGTGTCACAGAAACAGAATATTTTCTGAAATGCATTGCAGAGTTTTATTAAGGAGTGAGTGTGTTATAAATATATTCTTCCTTGTCCAGAACAAATAAACAATGTTCTCCCTCATTCTGACCTGCATTTGTTTATAGCTCTCCTGCTCTCTCTTCAGAGTGGCATCTGCTTCATGTAATCGCTCCTGAAGAGTTTGCAAAGCTTGATTCTGTAGGCTACTTCCTTCATTGTGATCCTGCATTATTCTAAAAGAAAACACATTATGTAAAAATCACTCATTTCTACTAGTGTAAAGGCGCAAGTAAGAGATAAGGCAGAATAGTTTTTAAAGCAATGACTTGTTAGCTATCACAAAAAAGATGGTTAACTCACAGCTGATATATCACTTTTCTTTGTTAAGAGGACGCGATGTATATATTTTTTTAAACTTTTTTATTAATTAAAAAAAATTAACAAATAAAACATTAAGATATCATTCCATTCTACATATACAATCAGTAATTCTTTTTTTTTTTTTTTTTTAAAGAGAGAGGGAGGAAAGGAAGGAAAGACAGAGAAGGAAGGAAGGATGGAAGGAAGGAAGGGAGGAAGAACGGGAAACATTTTTAAACATTTTCTTGTTTTTTATTATATTTTGTTTGTTTGCTTGTTTTTTACATGGGCTGGGGCCGGGAATCGAACCGGGGTCCTCCGGCACGGCAGGCAAGCACTCTTGTCCGCTGAGCCACCGCGGCCCGCCCCACAATCAGTAATTCTTAATATCATCACATAGTTGCATATGCGATGTATATTTTTATTGATTTTTTTTTTTTTTTTTTTTGGGAATTGAACCCAGGTCTCCCGCATGGAGCATTCTACCACTGAACAACCCGGGCACCCCATGTGATGTATATTTTTAGACATCTGAATATAAACACACACCATGTTTTGTTAAACACCGAAAGACACTAGGTTCTTCAAATGTTATATTTAAATTCTAAATTTACTAAAATGTATCTCAAGGTTCAAATAATAAATCAATTTTTTTAATTACACAGATTTTTAACACTACCAAGATGTAAAAATGTCCTCTTATAGATTTCCAAAAGCTAATTTTTTCATAAAGATATACTAAGTTTACCATTACTTACATTAGAAAGAGAGAATCATTCTAGCCCATTTTTCAATATTAATAGAAATAGCTACCGTGATTTTTCACTCTGTAAGGCTTCTAATGCTTCTGTGCGAGTATTCAGTAGTTGATCAGCTTCCTGTAATCTCACTTTCAATACAGCTAGCTGGGAATCCTTGGCAGCCAGTGCTTCAGTCAGGTCGTCTACTTGGGCTCGAAGTTCTCGGGTTATTCGATCACTCTTTGAATGGTCAACATTCCACTTTTCAACTCTTGCTCTTGCTTTGTTTAATTCTACAAAAAATTAAATTTTTCTATACAAGCAATACCAAACACATCTTTCCTGAGGCACACACAGATTCTCCTTTAAGTTTCTTTAGTACTTTATTCGGTGCCAAAATTAGGAGCTTTGCATCTTCAATGTTTTGCCCCAAATGGGATGCCCATTTTTAAAGGCCAATATTAATATCTATAATACAGTTAATAGGTAGGGAAGAGGTATCTTTCCTACACTAGCTGCTCTTCCACAAACACTGTTTTTTCTAAACATATATCATAAAGCAATTGGGAACCCTAATTTGTAGGTAGCAGAATTAACATCAAAATGGTAAGTGGATCTGTGGAGATCTGCTACAGATAGAGGAGATAATGCAAATCCAAACGTAAATCCCTTCATCCAAGACAGACCAAAACAAAAAAAAACAAAGCCCAAAGATAAAGACACAAGAAAATCCATTTCTTCTAATGACTGTTACAAAATGTAAAGTTATTCTCTTAACCAATTTGAAATACACTGACTAGCATTTCCACCCTTTTCCTATATCAAATGTAATTACAGTTTGCCACCAAACATTTTTTTTTTAACTGTGAAGCAAACTTCACAGAGTCTCAGGAGCTCTATTTCTATGTTCAAATTTGTCTGGGTAAAGTGAAGCTTTTTCTCCAGTTAAGTTAGTCTGACTAGTTTTATAATTATTTTCCTATTCCATGCTTCTGAGCCTCCATGTGCATTCTGTAAAACTTTCCACACCATCCCCTGCATCCTTTCTAATTATCCCAAGGAACCAAGGCAGAGATTTCTTCCATTTTATCCTTAGCCACACTTAAAATAACATTCACAACTTTCCCTGTCACTACTTCCGCTATGGGATTACTTCCTTTTGAATCACCCACCTCTGAGGAACTCTGATGTTCTTCTCCTCCAGGGTCCCCCCTCAGGGCAGTTTCAGAGTGCACTACTGAAACTGTATCCATGAAAATGTTATATCCCAGAGTAGTACAACACTGAGAATTTACCAACTAGCACCCACTATGTGTTTAATCCAATTTTTGGCTCACAGAACATTTTCCCTTGGATGGTCAGTGAAAACACATCAAACAAACCAGATTACTAATGTTCTGTTCCTCTCAGTTCTTAAAATTCTGTGGTTTTTAAAAAACGACCAAACAAATCAAAGTTCTATGTTTCAGTTTGGTGGGAAGTTGACTGGTTCCCTTTCCCAATCTGGACCCCTCGTTCGTATAAAAATACCATTTTACATGCCACATCTAAAATATTTCTAATATTCTGGGTGTAAACTTTCTAGTCTATTTTTGAAATGTTAAATTCATATTCCTGAAATGTTTATTTTATTTTTATTTATTTTTTACTTTTTTTTAGTTTTTGCTTTTCCTTAATCCTGAAATTTTAAAATATGGTTCTACCTTCTTGAGTTTCCTTGGATCTCTGAAGTAAAGAGGCCATTTCTTGATTTAAAGATTGAACTTCATTCCTCAGCAGCTGATTCTCCAGTCGAAGATTAGATAGCTCATGTGACATGCCACCATCCTTAGATGCTGGGTTATCATCAGCACAGGTAGCATTTAATGATGCATTTTCTTCTGAAGAATCCTTTTGGGCTTCAGGACCAGAATGTGAATTATTAGAGGCTTCTGTAAAAAAGGAATACATAATCACTGCATTGGCATGCTCAACATGTATGCATTAGTAGCTTACTTGGCTAGAATGCTTTTTGGCTCAAGTAGATGTCTGTAGCCAAAATATCATAAAAAGGAAATAAATTCACAATAGACTTCCCTCTGATGAAATTTCATTCTCATACACAGAATCTTTAGACCTCTAAAGACCCTCAAAGTCAGGATACACTAAATGAATGATGATAAAAAAAATTAGATAAAACATTTCAATTTTAGGAAGAGAAAACCAGAGATAATTTGAGCAGCTAGGTTCAGGAAATGAGGAGCAAGTTTGAATTGTTTTGGGAAAAAAGAGTGGAATCTAAATACTGCAAAAAAGACTGTGGAAGGCAAAAAAAACTGTGGAATTCAAGCCAAAGAGAACAAGAACAGGCCAGAGCAATTTGTTACATACCAAACTGGAATTCAAAATACTTCAGCCAAAAAGGTATAGCATCAACTAACTCAGGTTCATCTTGTTTTTAATTCGTTACTAAAAGTAATGCAAAATATAGACTGCTGACTTATTCTTAAAAAGTAAAGTATATGCTCAAAACTTGAACAATTTTTAAATGATAAAAGTAATAAACAGTAACTGTATGAGCAAAAGACTTGAATACACACTTCACAAGGGAAGACATATGTTCAGAAGACTCATGAAAAAATCATCAACATCTTTAGACATCAGAGAAATGCAAATTAAAGCCATAATGAGAACAAATACACATCATTAAAAATGGCTACAATTAGAAATGTAGGTAAGGACATAGAGCAACTAGAACTTTCATACATTGCTAGAGGGAGTATAAAATGGTACAACCACTGTGGAAATTAGATTTCAGTTTCTTATGCAATTAAACATGTACCTACCTTATGACTCAGCAATTCCAGGCCTAATGTTTGAGAGAAATGAAAACATCTTCCAATAAAATGACTAGTACAAGAATGTTCATGGCGCTTTTTCACAATACCCCAAAAGTGGAAACAACCAAATATCCACAAAAGAAAATGGATTAAGAAATTGTGGTATATGTATATAATGGAATACTACACCACAATAAAAACTTTTTGATATTCACATTAACATGGATGACTGTCACTAACATTATGTTGAAAAAAAGCCAGACATGAAAGTGTACATATTGCAGGACGCCACCATTTATATGAAATTCTAGAGCAGGCAGAAAACTTATCTAAAATTTAAAAACATCAGAACAGAGTTTGCTTGCAGGGATAGGGTGGGAAGATTAAGTGGGAAAGTATATGAGGAAATTGCTGGGGTGATGGGAAATGTTCCGTATCACGATAGAGGTGTGGGTTACATAGGTATAAAAGTCCTTTATCTGTACAGCTAAGATTTGTGCATTTTGATACATATAAATTTTACTTAAAGGAAAAAAAAACTTTAAAAATGATAATGTGGAGTACGATGAGAAGTGGGTAGAGATAGACAAGACACAACAGGGATGCTGATCCATACTGAAGCTAGTGGGTACAGAGGGTTAATTACAATTTTCTGTTTACATGGTACACGCTTGAAATATTCCACATAAAACATGTTTTTTAAAGAAAAATGACAGCAAGCAATCAAAGAGTCAACAAGGAAAAAGATCTGAAAGCATAGTTAACAATTTGAATGCTCTAGAATACGGCATCCAACAAACGCAGAATATACATCTTTTCAAGGGGATAGAGAATTTTTATGCTATCTGACCTCAATACAATTAAACTAGAAATCCTTTACTAGAAGAAAACTAGAAAAATTCCATATTTGGAATAAGAAAACAGCTCTAAGTAACTCGTGGGTAAAGGAAGAAATCAAAGTCAGGAAGTATTCACAATTTAACTGTAGTTTAAAAAAAACCTATGTGTTCATTCAACAAATTAAATACAAGAAAAAACGGGTAGTAGGGGTACCCTAAGATTAAAATAATCTTAGCTATCTCAACTGAACGCAACGTGTGAATCTTGTTTGGATCTTCATTCTAATAGACCAAATGTAAAAATATAAAAATAAAAATAAAGATAAATATGAGACAAATAGAAAAATCTGAACATTGTCAAGATATTAGATAATAAGATATTAAAATTTTACAGTGAAAATGGTTTTATGGATGTTTTTAAAGCTTTTATCCTTTAGAGATAAAAGCATAATGAAATATTTATAAATTAAATATATTATCTGTGATGATCTGCTTCAAAATACTTCTGTGGAGGGTGAAGACAATGGAGGGGATGGGAAATGGGAGGGTATACATAAAATAAGAATGGCTATGAGGGGCGGGCCGCGGTGGCTCAGCGGGCAAGAGTGCTTGCCTGCCGTGCCGGAGGACCCCGGTTCGATTCCCGGCCCCAGCCCATGTAAAAAACAAACAAACAAACAAAATATAATAAAAACAAGAAAATGTTTAAAAATGTTTCCCTTTCTTCCTCCCTTCCTTCCATCCTTCCTTCCTTCCTTCTCTGTCTTTCCTTCCTTTCCTCCCTCTCTAAAAAAAAAAAAAAAAAAAAAGAATGGCTATGAGCTGTTGATTATTATAGTTGTGTAATAGGTAACAAGGTAACATGGAGTCATTACTCTCTACTTTTGGTATGTTTGAAATTTCCATAACACAAATTTTAAAAGATCCAAACCTGTGGGTTATATCCAAAGCAGTACTTAGAAGGAAATCAAAAGCCCTAAATATTTACATTAGAGAAGATGAAAGGAAGAAATTAATGAGTTTAGCATCTATCTTAAAGAGGTTATAGAAAACAACAGCAAAATAAATCCAAAGAAAGTAAAAACTAAGATCAGAAATTAACAAAATAGAAAGGAAACACATCAGATAGGATCAACACACCCAAATATGTCTGAGAGACATCCTCTAGACAACATTACACCAATAAATTTAAAAATGCATGTGATATCAAAACTCCCAAAATTGTATACTTTAATATGTACAGTTTATTTCATATTAGTTATAATTCACTAAAGCTGTTTTTTAAAAATAAGCATTTAATACAGTGCCAGACATGTGATAAGGGCTAACTATATGCAAGATACAGATATTCTTCAGACAGTATTTATGATGAAGCTTTGGTTTCTGCAGGATTAGTAAAGTCTTTAGGTTAGTGTTAGAGTTTTACAGCTATGACAAACTCATTTTTTCCCCTGAAACTAAACAAAAGAAATAAAATCTCTCTAAAATGTACATGAAATAAATGAATTCAGAGAAAATATAACTCACCAAAAACAGACTTAAAAAGAAACGGAAAACCAATTGAATCAATAGTTAAAATCTTTTACTAAGAGAGCAGGCAATGGTGGTGCAGTGGCAGAGTTCTCTCCAGCTGTGCTGGAGACCTGGGTTCGATTCCTAGTGCCAGCCCATGTTAAAAAAAAAAAAAATACACCAGGTCTTGACGGTTTTACCTGTGAGTTCTAATAAATATTCAGGGAATAAATAATTCCAATCTTACAAAACTAGTTAAGAGAATAGAAAAAAGAGAATAGCTCCTAAACCATTTTATAAGACTACCATAATTGCAGTACTAAAATCTAACAAGGACAAATAACATGAAAAAAAGATTATAAAATATGATTATGAAAGAGTTCATATTATTTTGAAAAAGATTATGAAATTTCACTCATGAAATAAATGCAAAAATTGTAAACAGAACATTAGCAAACTGAGAGCAAGTTTGCTTTACATTTGAAAAAATCTATTTCATATAGCATATTAATACATTAAAGGAAAATCATATGATACTCTCAATATGTGCTGGATAAAACACTGCTAAAATTCAACATGATTATAAACTAACGATAGATATATATCCTTAACCTGAAAAACACTATCTATGAAAAACCTAACGTAAACATCGTACTTCACAGTGAAAACAGTGAAAGAATTCCCTTTAAGATAAAGAACAGGATACAAAAGTAGTCTTTGGATCATAGCCAATGCTGTAAGACAAGAAGATTTATAAAAGATATAAAGAGGTTAAAAAGAGACCAAATTGTATTTGTTTATTCACAATCATATGACTGTTGTTGAAAATCTAAACAAATATACAAAAAAATACATGAATTAAAGTTATCTAGATTGCTCATGTATACATATATATGCAAATTTATATATGTATACACACACACACAAAGCCAATACACCTGCAATAAACAGAAAGCAGAATTTTTAAAAGGATACCATTTATAATAGCTTCACAGAATAAAAACTACCTAGGTATAAATCTAACAAAAAGTATGTAGGACAATGGAGAGAACAATAAAATCTTAATGAAAGGCATTAAAAAAATAAGTAGAAACTGTAACATGTCAATGGACTAGAAAATTCAATATTGTAATATGCTGATTCTTACCAAACTGACTGATACAGAAACAATGGACTCCCAACAAACAGACAAAAGAATTTTTGTGAAGTTTAACAAGCAAGTTTGAAATGCATATAGAAATGAAAAAGTCTAAGAATAGCCAAAATATTCTTGAAAAAATGACAAGGTAGGTAAAGTTAGACCTCAAGATATATTATTAAGCTACATTAACCAAGACAATATGGCACTGACATAAGGATAAGCAAATAAACCAATGAAACAATTAAGTGTCCAGAATCAGACCAATGTATACTTGGATACTTGATATATGACAGATGTGTTTCTGCAGATTGGTGGGGAAAGGACAATCCTTCCAATAACTGATGCTAGAACAAATTATTTTCATACAGGGAAAAAAAAATGGAACTGGACATCTACTTCATCGCCATACATAAAAATCAACTTCATGTAAACACCTAAGTATGATAGATAAAACTATAAAATGTTTAAAAGACAATATAGGAAAATAGTTTTATGACCTCAGAGTAGGGAAACATTTTTAAGACACACACACAGAAAAACAATCCAAAGAGGAAAAGATTAATAAATTCATCTACATTAACAACTTCCCCTCACTGAGACCCCACAGAGAGAAAAGAAACAAACTGAGTAAGATGAGAAAGAATTAGCATCTAGAACATATAAATAACTCCTATAAATTCATAAAGGAAAATGATCTATGGAAAATACTGATAAAAAAGACTCCAACGGGTACTTTCCAGAAGATGAAACCTTAATAGTGAAATATATGAAAAGATGCTCGATCTCATTAGTAACGAGGGAAATGAAAATACAATCACAATGACAAACTATTTCACATCTAATTAGCAAAACATTAACAAGTCATTCTGAATATATCAAATACTGGTAAGAATGTGGAGCAAAAGGTATTCTCATCCACAGCTGGTGGGATTAGAAATTGGCACCACTCCTTCACATAGTGAAATTGAACACTGCCACACCCTACAACTCAGCAATTCCATTTCTAGGTACATTCCCTAGAACAGTGGTTCTCAATCTGGGGTGATTGTGGAAACTTAAGGACATGTGGCAATGTGTGGTGATGCTTTCGGTTGCCCTAAGTAGGTTAAAACTGGCATCTAATGACTAGAGGCCAGGGATACTGTTAAACATACGGCAAGACACAGGAGTCTCCCACAATAAAGAAGTACAATGTCAACTGTGCCCAAATTTAGAAACTCTGCCCTAGAGAAACAATTTTTACAACACCCATGTATTGTAACTGATTCTAACTCATTTTCCTGTCACTAGGTTTCCTTTGGGCCATTCTTCACAATTAAACACAAGTTGTTTTCTTTAAAGGTGGAAAAATAATTTGTGTCAATTCTTGGCTTAAAAGAACTCTACTAACAACACTATGGCAGTCACTTTTTTCAACTTTTATTGGTCTAACAACCTCTTGCTTGGTTAACAGAAAAATTCAGATGCCCTGGTTCCATTCATGGAGTATCTGATTAAGGAAGCCTTTGAAAGTACCCAATAATTCATTTTTATTAATCACCTAAGTAATTCTAATGCAGGTGGTCCAGGGACCTCTCTTTAAGAAACTAGATTTTTAAGTAGGATGGGTTTAAGCAAGTAGACAGTGCCATACAGAGGCCTTCACAAACAGGACACAACTTTCTTTGGTAGTCTTTCTTCATCCTTGCCCCTTTCCCATTCACTGCTCCTAGAACTTTCTTACCATCTGTTTTTACTCTACCAACCCTTTAAAAAATCTGCATGGAATGCAGTCTCCAATTCATGTCCTCTTCACCTAGTAAACTATTCAACCTTTAAAGCCCAGATAAAATTACAGATCTTCTATCAATCTTCACTTGAATACTTCAAGCAATTAGTTACTTCTCCTCTACGCTTCACATTATGACCATACCTCAATTGCTACATTTATGATACTATATCTAATTCATCTGTTTATACGTCTATCTCCCCCACTAGACCCTAACTCACTCATTTCTGTATTCTGCACCCAGGAGGTTTTCAAAAAAATATTTGTATAATTAGCCAAAAGATATGTGAAAATGAATTTATAAGTGTGTGTATATAATTAACTTCGAGTGCTCCTGTCCCAAAAGACCAAAACCTCTGCCTCAGTATCACTTTATCTTGAAAATAAAAGATTTTATTCAGTAGTGAGTTAAGACGGTGAAAAAAGCAAGAAAATTTAAGAACATAACAAACTTATACGAATCATCAACTCCACAAAAAATCTCTATTATATTTCTTGCCATTTTAAAATGCTTTCTAAGTACTTGCAAGTCATATTACCACATTAACCTCATTTTTCCAGGTAGGAAGATATGCTTGTAGAGGTAATTCACAGCAAATTAAACAACTGAAAAACAGAATTCTAAGCTGTTATTCCAGTACTAGTTCAATATCTTCAACCCTTCAACCGGATCAAAGTTTGTTGTTTTTTAATCTTCATTTATTAAACTAGATCTAACACTGCTTATTCTTGAGGGATGCAGAAAAATACACAAACAAAAACAGAACCCAGAATATAAGTGAAGTACAGCCTCCTGTCATTTTTATAATCCCAATGATAAACTACATTGAGAAAGTCCCAAATCCAAAATTATATGATGTTTTCTTGGAGATTTCAAAATTTCCTCATTTTTGTATCCTAAATAACACATCTCAGACAATCCATTTTGACATAATTTCCTAGATGCTGGGCTATGTAAAGATACCCTACAGACAACTTAAATTTTAAGGCTATTACTATAATTGCATGTTGACCAATGGTATTAAATGCTGACTCCCTTGCTCACAATATACATTTGTAGAGGCTGCCCTTACACCAGGAGGGACAGAACCCATAACTGATAATAAAACATACTACCAAACTGCTTTTAGGCTATGATGATACATCCAGATTGCTTAATTCTAAATGGAACAGAGGACATTAACTACCATGGCTTTGGCTCCCAGAAGAATTTTCTTCAATGGTTTTGATGGTGGTTATACTCGTGTTCACAGAACCAATGCTTGATGTCCGAGACCTCTGAAAGACAGGTGTCTTGCCCCTTTCTTTTTTGATTTCCACCTTCCCGGCAGGCTCCTTCTGTGAACTATTAAGAAAATCAAACAGCAGCTCATCATCAGGTTCTGACTTTTTTCTTCGAACAAATTGGGATGAAGGCTTAGGACTGGAAGCATTTTCAACAGGGTGGGAGGCCTCCCCTGATGTCCTAGCTCCTACTTTCACATTTGCAGTACTAGCTAAGATGGTGGCTTTTTGATTTCTAATGGTTTCAGCTGCTGAGGAAATGTAGGTAGCTTTAGATCCAGTCTGATAAGTCAAATCTGTATTTTGCTGTTGAAGTTCAGGATAGTCAGTATTTTTGTTATATATGATGTTGCCGGTGTTTTCTTTTCTACTAAGAGCTGTTGCAGCCCCTTGATCAACTCGGTTTAAAAGATCTTCAGCCTTTCCAGCAAGATCAGCCAACCAGGACATGATGGTAGAAGGATACTCCTATTGATGACCCTACAAAAACGACATAAAATAATGAGTGTGGTGTAACAGCAAAGCACATTGGTTAAGAACCAGGCTTTGAAGTTAGACAGTCCTGGCTTGAAATCTTAACCCTGCCCCTTACTACCTATGTAACCATGAACAAACTACTCAACTGCAACTGAGAAGCTTTAACTAGAAAATGGGGCAAATACGTATATTTATCTTAGAAGATTTTAAGATGAAATTACATATAGGAAGTCCACTGCAAAAATGCCTGGCCCAGTCAGCATCCACTTCAGTAGCTAATATCATCATCACAACTACTACTACTACAGTTATTATTACTACTATTCCAACAAAGGGTAACTCTTATGCAGCAAAAGTGCGTGAATATCAAATATAATATGGTAAAATTCCAATAGCACCACAAATAACCAATTCTCTGAAGTTTAAGGTAAAAAGATCATCTAGTCATTCATTTGGTACATATATTTCAGTTTTATTGTGTGCCACAATAAATCAAAGTAATGATTAATTGCTCCTCATGATACAGAAAAAAGAGCACTGTGAATAAAACACATTTACTGAATATGCACATTGTTCCTTTTGCCTGGAACGCTCTTTCATGGTTAAATCTTCCTTGTTCTTGGTCTTCACTTGAATGTAATCTGCTTGAAGAAGAGTCTTCTATCCAATCAAAATGAGGCCCTTTCATTCTCTGTTCACACCCTATTCTTTCCATCACAGACCTCCATGTTTTATAATTATGTTTTTGCATGTTTGCTTGTTTTGAATAATTTTTTATTAGACAAGTTGTAGGTTTACAGAAAAAGTATGCAGAAAATAGTTCCCATATAGCCTGTCCCCCCATTAAAAACATTTTATGTTAGTGTAGTACCTTTGTTACAATTGATGAAAGACCATTATGATTGTACTATTAATTATAATTCATTAGGGTTCACTGTTTGTGTTGTCAAGGCCAATATTGGGTGTTGTGTTTTTTTTTTTTACATTTTTATTCTAGTAACATATATAAAACCTAAAATTTACCCCCTTAACTACATTCAAATATATAATTAATGGTTTTATAGAATTATGTTTATTTTAAAATTTCTGTCTCTCCCTACTGGTGAAGAGGAAGGAGGTGTGACTGGATAAAGACCACATCTGTTTTGCTCATATATGAATTCCTGGCATCTAGCATGCAGTAGGTACTCATAAATACTGCTGAGTGGAATTAAGTTTTACATGCCAGATGGTGTACAAACAGTATCTCACGTAATTTTCACATCCACCACATGCAGTAAGCAGCAATATCCTTCATATCTTTCTCCTACAAATGAGAAAAAAAGGTTTACAAAGGTCCCAGTGTTTAGGAGGCAGCACTGATATCCAAATCTGTGCGAAAGTCCCTTATACCCACCTTTTAACCCCTGCCTCCCCAAATCTAGTTTCTCAATATTTGAGTAGCCTCAAGAAGAAACTCACCTTTGGAACCTGTTCTTACAAAACCGAACTACTATCTGCCAGTGTATTTCACAGAGTTTATGCAAACTCAAATGAAAGTGGAGGTGGACTGCTTTGCAATACATAAAACTCAATACAGATGTAAAATATTATCCTCACGTAAACAACAGAGATAACAAGGACAAATTATCTAATAATCTAATAACACTTAGCCACTCCTTATAGCCTGTCTCCTATTTTAAAGTTAATAACAGGCCTTTAAAACAAAAGCATATGACTTCATGCAGATTTCCAATTAAACAAATACTAAGAGTTAATTAACGCAACGGGCCCTGGCCATTTGCCTGACTGACAAACAAAAAACCGGAGCAGACTTCAGAGGTATAAAGCTCCCAAGTAATTCTCTGGCACTATTCCAGGAAATGGCCCCTAGCCTACGCGAAGGTGGAGGAAGAATGAGAGGGTGAGATAGAACACTAGGTATGCGTGGGTGGGGGCCTGCTTCAAACGCTAGAATCACCACAGAGGAAGGGAGACTAGAAATCAGTCGGTTCGGCACAAACAGCCGGTCCCAGGAAGTCCATCAGTAAGTCAGCGGGTCCCAAGTAGCCTAGTGGAGGCCCAACCCCTCCTCACCCTCCTTGTCCGAACCCCAGGGGAGGGAAAAGCGACTCCACCAGGCTGAGGGGGAGAGCTGGGAAAGGAGGAAAGGTGAAGGCACTAAGCAACCTCGGCAGAAGCCCAAGGAGGCTTCCCGATCCCTTCCTCCCCCGGGAGAGCGAAGAAGAGCGCGGGCCAAAGAAAGGGGGAGGAACCCGGGTCCCCGCGGGGGCACCTGAGACCATTAATGGCCCCAAGCAGATCCATCCTGTCCTCGCCACCGCCTCACCTGAGGACTCCGGAGCGGCTGAGGACTCCGCGCCCTCCGAGCTTGCCCCCCATCAGCCGCCGGCCCCGAGCCGGCCCAAACTAAGCAAATCTCCAAGAGCTGCCGTGGCCCGGCCGCCTCTTCCGGGAGACGTGGAAGGGCGGCAAGGACCCCAAAACAGAGTGGCTTCCAAGCTGCCTGAGCGGCGGGCATAAAGAACAGCCACCTGCAGAGGACTCAGGCAGCGGCGCCGACGGCCGCGGGGCCTCGCGCCCGGCCACGCCCTTTTTTCCGCCCGCGGAGGGATCAGGCTGGGGCAGGTCCTTCGTGCGTGTGAAGTATCTTTTCTCCCACGGACGACGGCCTTAACGCAGCTAGCACAACAATGGAGGCCACGCCCTCCCGGGGCTGAGCCGTCAGCTCGACGTTCGATGTCTGCAGAGGCGGTTCCTGGTCTGGAAGGAACGGGAGAGCTGGAATTCGGGCCGTGCGAGACCTTGCTGGGCCCGCCGGCCCTTACCGCGGCCTGGTTTTCCGTTGAGGGTGTTGAGACCCACGGCCGGGCTTGGGAAAACAGCAAGATCCAGATTGCATGCAGCTTACTTTCTAGTGGCAGAGACATAATAAACAAACCAATCAATGAACAAGATAATTTGAGAGTTACTGGAGTTGTAAGGAAAAGAAAACGGAGAAATGACTGGAGGTGGAAAAAGAAAAAGTACTTTAAATCGGGTGGTCAGGCAGAGTCTGAGGAGGTGACATCTGACCTGGGGCCCAGAAGATGGAAAAGGCTGGCGAAGGGCTTTCCAGACAGCACTATTGTAACTTTTATGCCGACCTTTCACTGAGTATTTGAAATTAGTCTAAAATCCACGTTTAATTATTCAATTCTCTACCCTTACTGTTTGCACAGTTTTACATTAATTTAACCCAAATAACAAGCCCACAACATTGGCCCAAGGATCCCATTTTTAGGTTACTCAACTAGGTTAAGTAACTGATCTGCCAAATTAAGAAGTACTCATCATTCTGAAGCCTGTGCTCCTAGAGTCAATGTTTTATGGTTTCCCTAGTAAGTATTGGGAATAATTACATTACTCTTTCTCTGAAGTTAGGATCAGCCTTGTCCAGCAAAGAGAACAGCTTTCAGCAGCACCAAGAGGTACTATTATTAACCCTTATTAAGTGCAAGATACTGTGTTAACACACCAGAGGTGTTTCACCTTATTTAATTTTCACAAAAACCCTGAGGATGTGTGGTTATTATCTTGTGGTAGGCAATGTTATTGTCCCTAACTATTACTGGACAAAAGCAGTGGATTATTTTGCCTGTGCACTCAAATGACCAATTCCTGAAACACCAGGGTTTCAAAGTGAGAACAAGTTTACTGCTAGGCATGAAGCAGGAGATAAGATGCAGTAATTTTGATAGTTTTAAAGTATTAATGAAATGGGCAGGTTTTAGAATAATGAGCACAGTAGCCCCAGATAATGTAATTCGCGGTTATTTAATTATTGAGCGTGTGCAAATTGACTACATGCATAGTCACTGAATGTGTGTAAGAAAATGACAGCCTCGAAATGATGGTAGGCATGATCACTAGGATTATAATGAGGTACAGGTGACTTCTAGGTTAAAGTCTATGTTACTTCACATGTCAAGCAGGCTCCATTTTGGTTAGATCCAGTTTTGGTTATCAGTATAACTTTGGACTTGGGGTGGTTTAGCTCTGGGATGACCCAAGACCCTTCATTAATAAACATTAGGGGCTGTCTTTAGTGATCATAAGATCTAATGTAAAAAAACAATGGGTACAAGTGAACAGGTTTGTACAATCACAGGGCACAATAAAGGCTCTGCAATCATTATCAGAGATCAATGCAGCTATATTACAATTCAAAGATTTCAGGTATTTCCCTCTGTCTGCTCTAAAATACCGGAAAGTAAAACGAATACCTACATAATGGTTCAGTAATCAAAAGCAGTCCTTAAATCCTAACTTCTCAGTTACACAACTATTAATTTCCTCTTCCTGTTAAGGAACTCCCTACCTGTTGCCACGTCACTGCAATGCATCCTATAGAAGGAGTATCCTTTCCAGCCTCACTGATGTCTGGCTTGATCATGTGACTTGCTTTGAATGTGAGCAGAAGTGCCTTTCACCACATCTGAGAAGAATCTCAACAGCCATCGTGTTTTTCCACCAGCTCTCTTCATTTGTCGTGAGAAAGACCCTGTTTTGAGTTTCTTAAGCTGCTCAAGCAAATGCTATGAAATGGGTCAGCTTTGTTGTGGGGAAAATGTCCAAATCAAGACGTCATCAAGGCAATGCTTTCTCCCCAAGACTGTGGCTTCTGGGGCTGGCTACTGGCAACGCTTGGTCCTTAGCTTGTCACATGGCAAGGCACATGGTGGTATTTCCTGGTCTCTACCATGTCTTCTTGGTTCCATTTCAGCTTCTTGCTTTCCATGGCTTTTTCTCTCTGTCTGAATTTCATTCTCTTATTAAGGTCTCCGGTAATAGGATTAAGACCCATTATGATTGAGGTGGGTCACACTTTAACTGAAGTAACGTCATCAAATTTCCTACCTACAATGGTTTTACACCAACAGGAATGGATTAGCCATAAGAACATGTTTTTCTAGGGTATATACAGCTGTAAAACACCACAGGCCCTTCAACCTGGATTCCAGAAAGCAGAAGAGATATGGAGGAAAGCCACAGTCTACTGGCAGCAGCCCACATCTAACATATCATGTGAGCAAAAAATAGACCTGGAAGCCACTGAGATTTGGGATTGTTACTTACGTAGCCTTACCTAATGAAATATGACTAATACATACCCCCGTTTTATAGATGAAGATACCGAGACTCAGGGATGTTTAGTTACTTGCCTGTGGTCACAAAGGGAGTAAATAGTACATCTTGTTTTAAACACTAGGTCAGTGTGACCCAGAAACCATGTTCTTAACTTGAAGGCATGAGTGAAAAAAGTGAGGCAGACAACATGACGAGCAGTCTCACCACCCTCCCCCTCTCTGCATGGGACATGACTCCCAGGGATGTGGACCTTCCTGGCAACGTGGGACAGAAATCCTGGAGTGAGCTGAGACTCAGCATCAAGGGACTGAGAAAAACTCTAGAATGAGCTGAGAATTAACATCAAGGGATTGAGAAAACCTTCTCGACCAAAGGGGGAAGAGTGAAATGAGACTAAGTGTCAATGGCTGAGAGATTCCAGAGTGGAGAGGATATCCTGGAGGTTATTCTTATGCATTAAGTAGATATCACCTTGTTGTTCAAGATGTAGTGGAGAGGCTGGAGGGAACTGCCTGAAAATGTAGAACTGTGTTCCAGTAGCCATGTTTCTTGATGATGATTGAACAATGATATAGCTTTCACAATGAGACTCTGTGAATGTGAAAACCTTGTGTCTGATGCTCCTTTTAGCTACTGTATCAACAGAAGAGTAGAACATATGGAATAAAAATAAATAATAGGGGGAACAAATGTTAAAATAAATTCAGTTTGAAATGCTAGTGGTAAATGAAAGCGAGGGGTAAGGGGTATGGCATGTATCATCTTTTTTTTCTCTATTATCATTTTATTTCTTTTTCTGTTGTCTTTTTATTTCTTTTTCTAAATCAATGCAAATATTCTAAGAAATGATGAATATGCAACTGTGATGATATTAAGAATTACTGATTGTATATGTAGAATGGAATGCTATCTTAGTGTTTTGTTTGTTAATTTTTTTTAATAATAAAAAAAATTAAAAAAAAAAAAAAAGTTGAGGCAGAGCAAAATCCTCCATGTCCCAAAATTTGGCAATGGGCATGCCTCAAAAAGAATGCCCCAAGAATGAAAATTTCACTAGAGTGACTTTAACAATAGATTTGCACTGCCAGAAGGAAGAATCAACAAATTTGAAAATAGATTTGTTCAACTGACACAATAAAGAATGAATAAGAATGAACACTGGGGGACTTGTGTGACCGGATGCACATTGTAGGCCAGTATGAAATGTGTGGAAGAGCTGAGATCATAGCGCAGAGCTGTAACTAAAGTGTTTCAAACCATGGAGACTGGCATCCCTACCCCACTGGCATGGCAGGCTGTGATGGAGACACTTCTCCATGGGAAAAAGAAGCAGTCTCTACTAGGCGCAAGACAAGCAGAGCTCAAGCACGCTCCAATTGCATTTTTAATTAACAAATTCATACTGTTGAATACAAGCTCAAAGGACAGATAAATCCAGAGCAAGCATGAAAGAACCCTGAGTTCTCTCCTGGCAGAGAGGAGGCAGGCTGAAAAATATGAGCATAGTCTCAGGGAACTGAATGAGAGCATAAAGTGCATGAATATATGTGTTATCTGTTCCCAGAAGGAGAAGAGAGGGGGAAAGGGGCAGAAAGAATAAGGGAGGAAATCACTGAAAATTTCCTATCTCTTATAAGAGACATAAAATTACAGATCCAAGAAGTGCAGAGTACCCCAAACAGAATAGATCCAAATAGACACACTCCAATATACTTACTAATCAGATTGTCAAATGTCAAAGACTAAGAGAGAATTCTGAAAGCAGCAAGAAAAAAGTGATCCATCACATCAAGGGAAACGTGACAAAACTATGTGTGGATTTCTTAGCAGAAACAGTGGAGATGAAAATGCAGTGGCAAGATATATTTAAGATACTGAAAGAGAAAAACTGCCAACCAAGAATTCTGTATCTGGCAAATCTGTCCTTCAAAAATGAGGGAGACTGTCTACGTGAGATATGACTCCTAGGAGTGTGGACCTTCCTAGCAGCATCATGGGACAGAAATCCTAGAATGAGCTGAGACTCAAGGGATTGAGAAAACCTTCTGGCCAAAAGGAGGAAGAGTGAAATGAGACAAAGTATCAATGGCTGAGAGATTCCAAACAGAGTCGGGAGGTTATCCTGGAGGTTATTCGTGCGCATTAAGTAGATATCACCTTGTTAGTCAAGATTTAATGGAGAGGCTGGAGGGAACTGCCTGAAAATGTAGAGCTGTGTTCCAGTAGCCAGGTTTCTTGATGATGATTGTATAATGATATAGCTTTCACAGTGTGACTGTGTGATTGTGAAAACCTTGTGTCTGATGCTCCTTTTATCTACCTTGTCAACAGACGAGTAGAACATATGGAATAAAAATAAATAATAGAGCAAATGTTAAAATAAATTTAGTTTGAAATACTAGTGATCAATGAAAGGGAGGGGTAAGGGGTATGGTATGTATAATTTTTTTCTGTTTTCGTTTTATTTCTTTTTCTGAATAGATGCAAATGTTCCAAGAAATGATCATGATGATGAATATGCAGCTCTGTGATGATATTGTGAATTACTGATTATATATGTAGAACGGAATGATCAGAATAGGAATGTTTGCATTTATTTGGGTTTTTTTGTATTTAAAAAAATTTTTTTTAATGAGAGTTTAAAATATTTTTAAACAGATACTGAGAGAGTTTGTGAAAAAGAAAGCTGCTCTACAAGAAATACTGAAGGGAGAACTATAGGCAGATAGGAAAAGACAGGAAAGAGAGGTTTGGAAAAGGGTATAGAAATGAAGATTATTGGTACAAGAGATAGAAAAAGGGTAGAGAGTGGATACTTGATTCTGAAGGAGTACAGAATGTTCAACAAGACTGATTGTAAAAATCCAGACATGAACAGCACAACACTATCTGATGGTAGCACCATATTGTAAGTATAATAAACAAAGCTGAGTGTGAATATGGTGGAAAGAGGAAGGCTAGGCGCATGTATGACATGAGAAGGAAAGAGAGAGGGTAGAAATTGGGTCCGTATAACTTAGCAAAACCTAGAGTGGACAATGATGGTGATTAAATGCACAAATATAAGAAAGTTTTATATGAGGGAAAACAAACAAATGTCAACAGTGCAAAGTGTTGAAAATGGGATGGTTTATGGAAAAAAAATATGCTTCCATTAATTGTAACGAAGGCAATATAACAAAATTAAATGCCAATAAGAGGGGGATGTAGGTGAGGGGTATGGAATTCTTGTTGCTGTTGTTGTTTTCTCCTTTTTATTTTTTTTATTCATTTTTTCCCTCTTCTTCTTTGTTGAAGAAATGAAAATGTTCACCATCTATATGGATGGTGGTGGTAAATGTATAACTGAGATGATGAGTTCTTTGTGAATAACCTGATAATCCCTTGGAACTTTGGGTATCTGTGACCTGAGACTCAGAATTAGAGTCCTGCAGGCCTGAAAGTCAGCATTGCACCATATAACAACTGTTTAAAAAGCTGAAGAAAAGATCAGACTTCAACTAGAGATATGAACAAAGCTGATATGGTTATGACTAAGAAAATCAGAATACAGGTTAAAGGACGATATTGACTATCATTCAGAACTTCCAACTTCTGCATGAGACCAAAGGAAGAGATGATTATTTGGTACAAAACTTTTATTTTCCTTTTTAGTTTATGGTGTATTAGAGTGGTTGGAGGGAAGTACCTGAAACTGTTGAACGGTTCCTGTAGCCTTGATTCGTGAAGATGACTGTACAGCTATATAACTTTTACAGTGTGATGTGATATGAGAATCTTGTATCTGATGCTCCTCGTGCTTGTTTGAAAGGTTTTATTTACTCTACAAAAGCCATGTTTTAATTCTAATCAATCTTGTGGGAGCAACCATTTCTTTTAATCCCTATTCAGTACTGTATTTTGGAAACTTGCTTAGAGTATCCCCACAGAGATGTGACTCACCCAATTGTGGGTATTAACCTTGGATTAGAGGGAGATGTGACTCTAACCATTCCAAGTAGGTCTTGATTAGTTTACTGGAATTCTTTAAAAGAGAAAACATTTTAGAGAGAGTCTCTTTTTGAGAATGATGAGAGCCAGAGCCTATGCATCCGGAGACCTTTGGAGATGAAGAAGGAATAGGCCCCCCAGGAGAGCTTCCTGAAGTAAGAGGCCTGGAGAGAAAGCTATTGGATGTCACCATGCTCACCATGTGCCTTCCAGTTGAGAGAGGAACCCTTATCTTCATCGGCCTTTCTGGAACCAAGGTATCTTTCCTGGATGCCTTAGATTGGACATTTTCATAGCCTTGATTTAATTGGGACATTTTCTTGGCCTTAGAACTGTAAACTAGCAACTTATTAAATTCCCATTTTTAAAAGCCAAAAAAAAAAAGGAATGAACAGAGCCTTAGAGATCTTTGGGACACCACTAAGCATACCGATATATGTGTCTTGGGGTTCCAAGAAGGGGAGAGGAACAGAAAAAAATTGAAGGAAAAACTGGCCTAAATCTCCCAAATTTGATGACAAAAAAATGAATGTACACTTCCAAGAAGTTCAACAATCATCCAATAGAATAAGCACAGAGCTCCACACCCTGAAACCGCATAGCAAAACTGTTGAAAGACAAGAAGAAAATCTTTAAAATTGCAAAAGAAAATGACTCATCACATTCAGGAGAATAAGATTAATAGCATCTGAAACAATGGAAGGCAGTCGGATGACATAGTGAAAGTGATGAAGGACAAAAAAACCTACTAATCTAAGCATAATTCGTCCAACAAAACTATGCTGCAAAAATGAAGAAGAAGGGTCACGGGTAGTTCAATGGTAGAATTCTCGCTGGAAAGTGAGTTCGATTCCCAGCCCATGCATCACCACCACCCCTCGAAAAAACGTTGTGAACAAAATTTCCTATGATATACATATCTCGTATCTACCTCTGTATGTGTGTATGTATAGATATAGAAAGACATATACAAAAAAAAATGAAGGTGAGAAAAAGACACTTCGAGATAAACAAAGAATGAGAGAATTTGTGGCTAGCAAACCTGCCTTATAAGATTTACTAAAGAAAACCATCAACCTGAAAGGTCATGATACCAGACGGTAACATGAATCCACACAAAAGAAATTGAGCAGAGCTGAGTAGTAAATACCAGGACAAGCTGAAAATTATGGAGTCCAACAAGGTATTGTCAAGAAAATTGTTAGTCAGAGGGAAAAAATGGGAAGAGAATCACTGGAAGAAATTAAACCATTTCCTGTCAATCCCCAATGAGTCAAGGCTTCCTAATCAGCTAGTTCCACTGATATCTCAGAGTGTTTGCCACCTCCAGGAGTGGAAACATAAGCTCTTTGTGGGGAGAGACTTCCTTTCTCTATCTTTCCCTTGACTGGTGTCATAGCTGTTATACTTCTTCTTCCATCCTATCCTTCTCCATCTTAGCATTATGTAAGGAGGGCAAGGACAGTGCGTGTGTTGTCTGTGGCTGTATAACCAGGGCCTAGGAAAGTGCCTGGCATGAGCAGATACTCTTACATATTAAATAATGAATGAATAATAAGTTCAGTGAGTTGAGATAACATGTTAAAGAGGCAGAAATCACATGATTGTTAATCAGCTTTGAATGGCTTAATAGCTCTCATTCTCAATTTTAATATCAGGAAAAAAGGAGAAAATGTAATGAACTAGTAGATATATAGGACCTTGGTTCTGATTATGGTTCTCTACTTCCTAGTTGCTTGAACTTGAGCAAATTACTTCGCTTCCCTGGCTTTATTTATGAAATAAAGATATTGAACCAGAATTTGGAATCACAAGTTTGAAACCTCAACAATTGCTTTTGGCTTTGCCACAGCACAATGTATAATTTAAAAAACAAAACATGAAGGGAGTGCAATGGTGCTCAGTGGCAGAATTCTTGCCTGCCATGCCAGAGACCCAGGTTCAATTCCTGGAGCCTGCCCATGTGAAAAAAAAAAGAAAAGAAAATATACAATGTGTTTGTAAGGGTGTGGGGATATAGGCAATTTTATCATTTATGATAGAAATGTAAGTCAATAAACCTCTATGGAGGACAAGGTAGAAATGTATATAACATTTTTAAATGCACAAAGCTCTTGCTTAGTCTATTGGAAATCTATATGAAAAAATAATTCTTGGGCGGGCCGCGGTGGCTCAGCGGGCAAAGTGCTTGCCTGCCATGCCGGAGGACCTCGGTTCGATTCCCGGCCCCAGCCCATGTAAAAAACAAACAAACAAACAAAATACAATAAAACAAGAAAATGTTTAAAGATGTTTCCTTTCCTTCCTTCTATCCTTCCTTCCTTCTCTCTGTCTTTCCTTCCCTTCCTCCCTCTCTCTAAAAAAAAAAAAAAAAAAAAAAAAATAATTCTTAACAGCTTGTATTAGTTTGTTAAATGCTTCCAGAATGCAATATACCAGAAATGGAATGGCTTTTGAAAAGCAGAATTTATTAAGTTTACAGTTCTAAGGCCATAAAAATTTCTAAACTAAGGGAACCAAGAAAAGATACCTTGACTCAAGAGAGGCTGATGTATCTGGCACACCTCTGTCAGCTGGGATGGCAGGTGGCTGGTGTCTGCTGGTCCTTTGGCTTCTGGTTTCAAACAGCTTCCCTGGGGGTGTTTTCTTTCTGCATCTCCAAATATCTCTGTCTGTTTCAGCTCTGAGCTCTCTCTAAAATGTTTCCCTTTTAAATGACTCTAGTAAACCAATCAAGACCCACTTTGAACGGGCAAAGTCACATCTCCAACTATTCAGAAGTTCCCACCCACAATTGAACAGATCAATCTCCATGGAAACAATCTAATCAAAGGTTCCACCCTAAACAATATTAAATCAGGATTAAAAGACATGGTTTTTCTTGGGGTACATAGCAAATTCAGACCAGCAAATCCCTATTACACTACATGTAAAAGTCAATTCCAGATAGAATGAAGATCAAATGTGGAAAGTAAAATAATAAAGCTTCTACATGAAAATGTAGGAAAATATCCTCTGACCTTGAGGTTCAAGGACACAAAGAAAAATACTAACCATGAAAGAAAAGATTGATAAAATGGATTTTGTTAAAATTAAAAATTTTTGTTCATCAAAAAAAATTCAGAGAATGAAAAGATATTTATAAAATGTATATTAGATACATATATATACATATACATATATTACAAAGGACTTGTATCCATAATATATAAAACACCCTTATGAATAAATTTAAAAAGGCAATTAACCCAATAAAAATGGGTTACTATCTTAAATAGTCACTTCACGAGAGAAAATATCCAAATGGCTAAAAGCACATGAAAAGTATTCCACATCATTGATCATCAGAGAAATGCAAATTAGAGTCATAATGAAATACATTTATGCCCAGAATGGCTAAAATGTGAAAAGAGAGAGAATACCAAGTGCAGCTAGTACATAGAATGAATAAGATGCTCAGATATTTTAGCCAGGATGTAAGTGATAGAAACACTTTGGAAAACTTTGGCTGTATCTACTAAAGGTAAACATAGGCCTACTCTATGACCAAGTGTAGATCTACCTATGAATCAGCAATTCTATATCTATAGTAGAAAAATGATTACATGTATCCACCAAAAGACAAGTACAAGGATGCTCAAGGCAGCTGTGAGAGTTTCAGACCCACAGAGAAATTTGCCAACTACAAAGTTGGAGGGAACTGTCCCCACAAGACCACCGTTACTTCTGACAGCACCTATGAGAGTTAGAGGCAATGTTCCCCATGAATGCCTTTACTTCTGAAGCCAATTGCAAGCTTACTGGGTTCCTGAAACCACTCTTACTTTTTTTTTTCTTTTTTACATGGGCAGGCACCGGGAATCGAACCCGGGTTCTCTGGCATGGCAGGTGAGCATTCTTGTCTGCTTGAGCCACCGTGGCCCACCTGCCACTCTTACTTTTGATAATTCCCTAGAAGAACTCACTGAAGTAATTGAAGGTTGTTATAACCATGGTTGTGGGTTATTACAGGGAAAGGACACATATAAAAATCAGTCAAAGGAAGACGTGCAGGGGGTAGAATTGGGGGAAGTGCTAAAAGTGAAGCTTCCAATGTCTTCTCCCTGTGGAGTGCAGAACATTAACCAGCATCAGTGTGTGACAAGTTATTGAGAAGCAGAGACGCTTCCCTGAGCCTTGCTTGGTGTTCAGAGTTTTTATTGGTGTTCTATTATGTAGGTGTGATTGGTTGATTAATTGCCCACATGGTTCATCTCAGTCTCTAGGTTGACTGATATTGTGTGACCCAAAGCCCCCACCCTAAATTTCATTGTTGGTCTTTCTGGTATGGCCAGCCTCCACCCTAAATCGTATTGTTCCAGTGTGACAAAAGGCCCCCAGGCAAACAAAATTCTCTATCAGGCATGAAGACTACCTCCCAGAATTCAAGGACAAAGGCCAGACTGCTCTTTGAGTAAGGTTAATTCTTCAGCGCACACAGCTGTATTCATAATGGTCCCAAACTGGAAACACCCCAAATGGCAATAAACTGGCAAATGGATAAACGAATTGAGTAGAGCCATACAATGAAATATTTCACACAAATAAAAAACAACAAAATGTAATTACAATCTGAAAATTCGATGAATTTCACAGACATAAGTTGAATTAAAGGAAGACAGCCTGAAAAGGGTACATAATTCCATTTATAGGATGTGATAAAGACAGAGGCTTCCGGAGTGCTGATAATATTCTATATCTTGACATTGTGCTAATTATACGAATAAATACATACATGCATAACAATTCATTAAACTCTGTATTTAATGTCTGTGTACTTTATTGCAAGTGTATCATACAACAATTAAATTTTTTTAAATATATGTATTCTTTAAAAAGGCAATTCTACTTTTAAGAAATTATCCTACAGATCTATTCACATGAGCAAAATGACATATACATAGATATTAACCACAGCATTGCATATAATAGCAAAATATTAAAACAAAAAAAGTTAAATGTTCATTGATACGGGACTGATTTTTAAAATCTTGGTACATTCATCCAATGGAATACTATGTAGCTGTTTAAAAAATAAACAAAACCAGAATGTCTTATGTAAGGAAATGGAAAGAGTTCCAAGATTGTAAAAATTTCTGTTAAATTAAAAAGAAAAGGGCAGGCCACGGTGGCTCCGCAGGCAAGAATGCTTGCCTGCCATGCCAGAGGACCCGGGTTCGATTCCCGGTGCCTGCCCATGTAAAAAAGAAAAGAAAAGAAATGATATATATAGTATGCTATCATTTATATAAAGATACCTTTCAGGTAGAGACCATCTCTTTAAGGGCCACCACATTTGCATCCTGGAAGGAAAACTTGGCTGGGTAAGAGGGAGGTTTATTCTTCAGCACATCCTCTGTTGTTTGCATCGAACTCTGTACATGAGAACTATGATCTTTTGGAAAGTAAATACCGCTATCATTATTTATTTTTTTTTAACTTTGAACACCTTAGAAGGTTGAGTGCACTCCCCACATCTTCACAGCCCTGCCTCTCTGAGTCACCTCACACCATTCATGTAGTTATCCGAGACCTGTAGTTAGTTACCTGTGGTTACCTGGGAAGCCCATGGCCTCTAGGGCCTCCACTACGGAGTGTGCGACCCTCCTTAGCAAATTCTCTTCCTTGCCAATTCCACTTTCCTTCTGAGCAGATCTGAAGAATGAAATTGTGACCCTCCAGGTGCATTTTTGTCTTCCAGCAGCAGAGAGCACTCAGTACTTAAAAAGAAAACAAAAAACATAAAAACCCAAACCAATATGTCTAGAGTGGCAAGGAAAGTGAGTACTGCTGTATCCTTTGATTTATAGATCACAAAGGAGAATATTTTCATGAACTGATCCTGGATGACCCAAGGGAATTTCATATTCACATAGGAAGTTCCACCAGGTGTGACAGGACAATTCTAACGTTTTCCATGTCACCTGGGCTGCTAAGCTGCTCCTAGAGATGTCTCTTGGGCATTGCGCCCCTGATGAAGTGCCTAGACATCCCATATCCTCAGCCTGTCTTTGCCCCTGCTGAGAGGCCTGTCTAATCTGCATGTGAGCCCTGGTCGGCACTGGGGGCCGAGTGGAGGAGAAGCTCTGTGCTGTCCTGCAATCAGCAACAAGCGTCCTGTTGTTTGTGCCTAGCCACGGCTTCATGGGCAGCTCCCTTTCCCTCTCGTGGCCTCAGCTTCTTTATCTATAAAGTGGGTGGCTGATGGTTTGTAAGGTGTATGTGAGCTATTGTTTGTTCGTTATACCACAGAACTCTTTCTTTAAGGGAAATCTTAAGTCTAAGCTCCAAATGTAAGCTAAATCTAATTAAAGCAGTCCTGATTGAAGCGTGTGCATGAAGTGAGTGTGATGGGGAAGAGGGTATCGAGAGCCCACATGATTTTTCTTAATCCCCCACCAGGAGACTCCTGAGATATCTCTGAGGGCCCTAGGGAATTTTAAAATACCTTTGCACTCTCTATTGGGTGGTCTTTAAGAGTCCTTTCCAGCTCTGAGATGCTGGGATTCTATGGAAGTCCAGCCTGGCTCAGGTGCAGGGAAGGGGCTTACATCTTGTCATCTTTGTGGCATGGTCCTCTTTGCAGAATTATGTTTTTAAATGCATAAAACAATATGCCTAGAACAATAAAGGAAATGAAATATGTTGGAATACAGTTATCAAAATATTTTTAAATTTGTGATTTAATGATCTATGTGCTCCTTTATGAATGCACGAACTAACAAAATCTAGCAGTGAGTCTAGTATACACTGTGACTTTAAAATAGTGATGTGTGTAAATGGTATTTTGGGATTCTACAACAACTATAATGTGAAATGAAAATATACTGCTGGGGTTTCTTGCCTATGCTCGTAATTTAAGAACATTTCCAGCTATAGATTAATGAAAATAAGTATTTTTCCCATCCAAATTTAAAGACTCCATAATGTATATCATCAGATTCCTTAGGTCTTCCTGAACCCTAAGTTTACAACTCCTAAATTTTCACTAGGTGTGATGGAGAAATCTTTTAGTGAAATATTCTCATCCAGTTATGTCGTTTTTAAGCAATTTTTATTATCTTTTAAAAATTTGCTACGGAAGTAAGGCATGTTCATTTTAGAATATTTAGAAAATAAAGACAAAAATAATCAGCTTAGCCCAAAGTGGAAACAATCCAAATATCCATCAATTGATGAATGCATCAGCAAAATGTAGTTTGAACATATAATGGAAGTCTATTCAGCAATAAAAAGAATGAAGTACTGATACACAGTACAACGTGGATGAGCTTCAAAAATATTATACTAAGTGAAAGAAACCAAACACAAAAGAATATATATTGTATAACTCAGTCACATAAAATGCCCAGAATAGGCAAGTCTATAGAGACAGAAAGTAGATTAGGGGTTGCCTAAAGCTGGGAGTGCAAAAAATGTTCTTAAGATTACACAACTCAGTAAATTTACTAAAAGGAATTGCACTGTATGCTTAAAATGAGTGGATTTTTTTAATATATAAAATACTCATCAGTAAATTTGTTTTTAAAAATCAAGCTATAATAGAGTATCTTTCTCTGGCAGTTGAATTCTCTGGCATGCTAGAAATGTAGCCACAGGCAAGATGTGTTTGCTCTGTTTAGGTAGGTCTGTTTCTCTGCACTGGATTTCAAGAGGGAAATCAAAAGATGAACTTAATTGAAATACAGTTCTTTGATGGGAGTGTTTGTTTTTTCCTTAGCAAAGGCATACCTCTGCCCTTGCCTTAACCGTCAGCACATTCCTTTCTTAGAACTAAACCAGCGTGTCATCCACAGCATTTTCACCCATCAACCCAGTTTTGCAGAGGAGAAAGTGGTAAAGGAAACCAAAGTCAGGACAGAGAAAGTAGCAGAAAACAGACTGCTTTCCTGAGTGGGGTCGAGGGGGAGCTTGGAGATGAGGATCAACCTTACAATCTAACACCTGCCCACTCCCTCCTCCTCAACCTCCGCTGTATAAGAAGAGTTTCAGAATGAATCCCTGGCTAAAACAGTCATTTCCCTATGTTTAACAGGATTCTTCCTATGGGTCCCTTACTTCACCTGGGATGGTGCTCTCTGGTGATACTGAGAGCAGGTGACATTCTAGAAACTGCAGTTTTAGGTACCCTGTTCCAGCTCTAGTGTCAGGGATAGGATTTCAACCCAGATAGTGTGACATGGGAGGCTACTCTTGGGCATATCTCAGACTCCTTTTGATTCCTCAAATAGGCCTTGATACAGACTAGAGGAGGCAAATATGGCCTTCAGGAATATATATGAACTTGGGAGCTGGGTGGGGAGGGGCAGTCGTGTTCCACCCTGTAGGCTGAGGAGCAGAAGAAGCTGGACTACAGAGAGGGAAGTGGGTGCCAACAGCAGGGGGACCCAAGAGACCGGAGAGAGACCTTCATCTCAAGTGAGAGAAAGGAAGGAGCAGGAAGTACACCCGAGAACCCGGTCGATAGATAGTTGGGTATCTTACTCAGGTACGCATGGTGTCTCAGAGCTCTCAAGGGCAGGGCAGGGAAGTGACTGCCCCAGGAAAGGATGCAGACAATATAATTGGACAGAAGGGTTCGCTCCAGTCTCTTGTGTTCCTCTGCTGTTGGCACCCACTTCCCTCTCTGTAATCCAGCTTCTTCTGCCCCTCAGCCTACAGGGTGGAACACGACTGCCCCTCCCCATCCAGCTCCCAGGTTGACATACATGATCCTGAAGGTTACTTTCCCTTGCCCTAGCCCACATCAAAGCAGTGGGAGGGAAACTGATGATTCAGGCTGTTGTCAGGTGTCTAGACAGGTCCAGGCTGCTGTGGCTGAGTCTGGGTGAAGGTCGCACAGCACAACACAACTCAGCCTCTAGGCCTGGACACCATGTGTAGATTGAAGATACCCCAATTCATATCACCAGCCTGGACCTCTCCTCTTCTCCTCTTCAACTGTCTGCCTAACCTCTTCATTTGGGTGCCTCAAAGGCATGCAAACCTAAGTCCAAATTGGAAGTGTTTATTCACCCCACTCCCCAATCCATTCCTCCCAGTTCTTCAAATCTAAGAAAATGACACCTTCATCTACCCAACACTGGAGTAAAAAACCTAGGAATCATCCTTTTCAGCATCTTTGTCTTACCCACCCTCTCCATTGTCATTCCTTGATGATTCTCCAAATTCATCTTAAATCCGTGCACTTCCTTCATCTCTGCTTCCGTCACCCTAGTTTAAACTTCATCAACTCTCCCCTGGACACTTTGCCAGCCTCCTAGCAGGTCTCCTGCTTTCACCCCTGCCCCTCTCCTCCTCACTCTACACCTGGAAGACAGAGGGATCCAAAATACAAAGCAGACTATGTCATTCTCCTGCTTAACCACTTCCAAAGGCTCCTCGCTGTGTGTAAAATTAAACCCAGCCTTCTTACCTGACTCACAAAGGCCCAATGGATAGGCTCTGCCTCCCTCTGAAGTTAATGTGTAACCACTCTCACCCTTATGCAGCCATCCTGCCTTTGGGAACATTGGGCTTGCTATTCCATTGCCTGTTCCTTTCCAAACCCCACTCCCACCACACGTCCCCACCACACACCACTTATGGTGGTACTTTCTTATCCTCAGGCCTTGATAGTAATACCCTCCCCCCAGAGACCTTCCCTGGGCACGCTGAGTAAAGTAGGTCCCCTCTTATTCACCACATAGCACCTCATTCATTCTCTCATAATATTCATCCCATATCCTAATTTGTGTGATGTGTATGCCATTTATTCATTTGTTAAGTTAGTGCCTGTCTCCCTTCTATGAAGGCATAGACTATGTTTTGGTTTGCTAAACCTGCTGGTATGCAATATACCAGAAATGGAATGACTTTTAAAAAGGGAATTTATTAACTTTCAAGTTTACAGTTCTAAGGCTATAAAATGTCCAAACTAAGGCATCCAGAGAAAGATACCTTGACTCAGGAAAGGGTTGAAGATGCTCTTGGTTTCTCTGTCAGCTGGGAAGGCACATGGCGATATCTGAGAGTTTTCTTTTCCAGTTTCATGTTTCAAACAGCTTCCCCAGGGGCATTTTCTTTCTGCAAATCTCCAAACATCTCTCTCTATGTTGGCTCTGTCAGCTTTAAAGCTTTTTCCAAAATGGTTCCCTCTTAAAGGACTCCAGTAAGTGACCCTACTTGGAATGGGTGGAAACATATCTTCATGGAAACCTGCCTAATCAAAAAAGTCCCACCCACAATTGGATGTGTCACATCTCCATGAAAACAACTTAATAAAAAAGTTCCTACCCAGCACTATTGAATAAAGATTAAAGAACATGATGTTTCTGGGGTACATAACAGTTTCAAACAGCACAGACCACACCTGGCCTTTTTCATTATTTTGTACCAAGCACCTAGGATAGGGCCTGCCACATGGTAGGGGCTTAAATATTTGTTAAATGAATGAATGAAGTGGGGCCAAATTCCCTGAGGTAAGTAGACCCTCCTGAAATAGTCTACTACTAAGGTAAAGCATCCAGCCTAATGCCTGGCACAGACAGGTACTCAGCAAATGGTAGGTATGACCTTTGTGTCCTTCAGATTTCTCCCTGCATGCCTTCTCACATTCTTCTCCACCAAAACCCCACACATTCTGTTGGGAATTGAATCATGCCCTTCACAAAGGGCACATTCAGTTTTCAACCTCAGTCCTGTGGGTGTAAACCTGTTTATAAATAGGACCTCTGAAGGTGTTATTAGTTAAGATGTGCCCAAACTGAAGGAGGGTGGGCCTTAATCCAATAGGCTGAAGTCCTTATAAGTTAGAAAGTTGGACATGGAAAAGAAGCCATGGGGAGCAGTCAGAAGCTGGAAGTCAGTGAAACCTGGAAAAGAAAGGAGATCCAGCCCCCTGAAGGTAGGTCTCCCCACCGTCCTGATGACATACCCTGTAAAGTCCCAACTCTGGCCTTCTTTTATACTGACCCATGATCTTTTCTTCAGTTCACACATTCAACTTTTGTTGAGTTGCTTAGTTCATGCCAAGCCCAGATGAAACGCTTTCAAAGAGCTCAAAATCTGTGACTGGGGTAGTTGGGCAGACTGACAGTTACAAACAAGGTTAGACACGCAAGAGAGGCCTGTGGAATGAATGAATTGGTGAATTAAGGACAAGTAAGTCTCCAGTATCTAAGAGAAGCTAGAAGTAAAAACCTAAAATTGTAGAATTGTAAGTCATACGAAACTCTGAAATCTAATTGCTGTGCTGTGCTTTGAAATTTATTGCTGTTTTGTATATATGTTATTTTTCACAAAAAATAAAGAAAAAGTCAATTGTGACGATAAAAAAAAAAAATTATTCTTTCCAGCCTCCAATGTTCTGGAGCAGCTAGAAGGAAAAATGTGAGAGGACGGTTTGGTACCCCATGACAAACTCTGGGATCTGTCCTGTAACTACTTGTTGAAAAGTGTTCTGAAATTTATTGATTTTTTCTTTCTTCGCTTGGTATATATTTTATATTATACAATTAAAAAAAAAGTGAATGAGTAAGGCTGACTGTTTGAATAGTCCTCAATTGGCTCCATCTAGTAGCCCCAACTGGATGGTGTAGTGGGTTTTATGGACACCTTCCTGGGGCACAGCAGAGACAGGACTCAGACCTGAATTCACAAGATCGTGCCACTCCCTTCCAAGGATACTTGAGGGCCTCCTAAAGCAGGAGTTGGGAAAGTGGGATCCTTCAAAGGTTTCCCCCTTCTATGAGCAATAGAGAAGTTTTCTCTTGATTAGAACAACATTCTTTTCTTTTTAAAACTGTCTCTTGAAAAATTCACTTCAGTCATTGATTCAACGAGTATTTATTAAGCATCTACTATGTACCACCACGACTGTAAGTGCTGGGTGTACGTACAGTGGTGAACAAAACAGACATTAGCCCATCAAGGGCTAATGTTTCAATAGGGGGAGACATATACAAAGTAAGGCAAATGCTTGGCTTCTGCTACGGAAGAATACAAAGCAGGGAAGGAGAGAGGCAGTGATTGGATGAGGTCCCAGTTTTCAAAAGGGTGGTCGGGAAAGGCCTGATAAAAAGTTAACATTTCCATAAAGGCCTGAAGGAGGTGAGGGCATGTTCCCAGAAAAGGGGAGAGTAAGTGCCGAGGCTCCATGGCAGGGGCAGGGGGGGCCAGGCTGGCAGGAGAGGAGGGGGAGAGGGAAAGTGAACTTGGAGAGGTAGGCGCGTGCCAGATAATGTAGGTCCCTGCAGGCCATACTAAGGATCCTGAATTTTATTCTAAAAATGTTGGGAAGCCATTGGACAGTTTTCATCACTTCTGTTCTAGCAGGGTCCTTCTCTCTGTCACTTTGAGAATCAACTGAAGAGGCCCCAGGACAGGGGCGGGGGCTGTGGTTAGCGGCCACTGCAATATCTAGGAAACCAGGAGGGCAGGTGGCTTCCCCAGGATGACAGCTGTGGAAGTGGTGAGAGGTGGTCAGAGGCTGGATCCATTTGGACTGGAGCCAAAATAGGATTCTCTGACAGATCGAATGTAGTGAGAGAAAGAGAAGCATCAAGGAGGAAATCTCCAAGGTTTTTTGCTAGAGTGAATAGTTTGGATTTGATGTTATTAAGCAGGGAAGGTTGGGGGAGAACAGCTTCGAGGGGAGATGGGGAGCTCACGCTTAAACATAACAGGCCAAGTGGAGGGGCCAAGTATGCAATGGGGTAAATGACTCTGGAGCTCAGGGATGAGACCCAACAAGAGAAAGAACTTTGGGGCCATGAGTACACAGTGGTACTTGAAGCCATACACCCAGGGAGAGGCCCAGGGCTGAGCCAGGGTCTCCATGAGGCAGAGGTCAGGGACAGAGGGGAAACCAGGAAGGTACCTTCCTGGAAGGCATGAAAGCAAAGTGTTCCCAGAAAGAGGAAGAGACACAGCACATTAAATTCTGTGAGAGTTCTAGCAGGAGACTGGGAAGTAACAAGTAGAGTTAGCAGTGTGGAGGTCACTGGGGACTTCGACAGGAGCTGTTTTGGGGGGACGTGGGGGCAAAAACCCAAATGAAGTAAGTTCAAGAAAGAATGACCTAAACCAATGTGAAGACCCACTCAGGCCATAGTCCTTGCAGGAGAGTCTCACCTCTCCATGCAGAATCAAAGCAAGACACATGTTTTTTTTGCTGTCTGTTGGCTTTATTCATTAACTTCAGGGCTTGCCTACCTCCTGGAATCTGGCTTTGACCTTGGCTTCAGCAGACTCCTCTTAATTTTTTGCTTTCTTACAAGCTCATCCATGCATTTTAAATGATGGTTTTCTCAAACGTTACATTTTTGCCAACTGGTAGGTGCCTAATGGTATCTCATTATAGCTTTTTATATGGAAATATATTTTATATGTGCATCTTACAACTCAACAATAAAAAGACAAACAACCCAATTAAAAAATGACAAAAGACATAAGTACACATTTTTCCAAAGAGAAAATAAAAATAGCTTAAAAGCACATGAAATGATACTTACCGTTACTAGCTAGTAGGGAAATGCAAATCAAAACCACGAGATATCATTTTACATCCACTAGAACAGCTACTATTAAACAAACAGGGAAGTACTTACAGAAGATGTGGAAAAATAAAAACACTTATTCACTATAAAATGGTACAGCCACTGTGGAAGACAGTTCGGCAGTTCCTCAGAAAACTAAATGTAGAGTTGCCTTATGACCCAGCAATCCTGCCACTCAGCGTATTCCCAGAAGATCTAAAAGCAGAGATGCAAACAGACACATTCACATCGATGCTCATAGCAGCGTTATTCACATTTCCAAAAGATGGAAACAACCGTGTCCATCAACTGATGAGTGGATAAACAAAATGTGGTATATATATATATATACAAGGGAAAATTATTCAGCAGTAAGAAGGAACAAAGTCTTGAAATGTGCAACATGGGTGAACCTTGAGGATATTATACTGAGTGAAATGAGTTAGACACAAAAGGGCAAAATATTGTATGTTTCCAAAATATGAGCTAATTATAACCTGTAAACTCATAGTCAAAAAATCTGAATACAGACCATTTCCAGATCCAAGTCAGGACCTCTGACTGGTTTCATGAAACTATAGACAATGAAATAAAGGAAATCAAAAGTGTATCACCAGTTTCCGGGTCAAGATGGCGACTTAACAACATGTGCGTTTTAGTTCGTCTTTCAGAACAACTACTAAATAACCAGAAACAGTACAGAACAGCTCCTGGGGCCACGTCAGTGACTAGACACACAGCGTACCCCAGTCTGGACCAGCTGGACAGGCTGTGAGCACTCCCCAGAACCGTGAGTTCCCAAAGCTGCGCAGCCAGCGCCCCTTCCCCACAGGCTGCTTCCCAGAGGGGAAAGGAAAGGACTTTACCAGCAGCAGGGACTGGGCACAATCAAACGCCAATTGTGGAACTAATTAACAAATTCTGACTACTAAAAATAGGCCCCCAGCTTAGGTGAACCTGATCAAAGTGGAGGTTGCTCATTTTTGCCCCCTGCCAAGGGGGCAGGACTGACAGAAAAAGGGGGAATAAAAAAAGAAGGAAACAGAGGTTTTTGTGGCTGTGTATCTACAAAGGTTTCACTGTCTCTGGATACAGCGGCAGGACTTTTCAGGCTGCAACTGCCCCAGGCATAGGCAGAAGTGAGCTCTTTTGGGGGCTTATCTGGAGCTTGTGCCTTCCCCAGGGGAGGGGTGAAGCCCCACCCAGGTGGAATCCCTCCATCAAGGAATTCAGACACCAGGCCTTGGTAATTTGAAGCCATTAAAACCAGACTACAACCTCTCCTCTGTCTCTACCATGCCCCCAGCAGGGAGAGTCTGCCAAAGTTAAAGGTACTGCATCATCTTATGCTGGTGGGACCTGCAGTCAGACAAGTGCCACATACTGGGCAGGATAAGAAAAACAGAGTCCAGAGACTTCACAGGAAAGTCTTTCAATCTGTTGGGTCTCACCCTCAGGGAAAACCGATGCAGGTGACTCTTTCCTCCTGATAGGAGGCCAGTTTGGTCTGGGAAAATCTGGCTGGGGTCTATAATATCTAAGTAGACCCTCCTAAGTGTGTGTGGGGGAAAGGCACCACACAAGCAGGGCAAGAAACAAGAAAACAAGAACTGAAAAATTCTCCTCTGTTAAACAAAACTTAAGCTAAAGGTCCAGATAAAGCTGAACGGAATGTCAAAGAACAGATAGACAACAAATTCATCCAGCAAGAAAACCCTAGATAAAAGAAGTGAAAGCAATCTCCAGAATAAACTAATTAAGGTAATTAAATGCCTAGATGCCAGCAAAAAATAACAAATCACACTAGGAAAATTGAAGATATGGCCCAGTCAAAGGACCAAACCAACAATTCAAATGACATACAGGAGCTGAAACAATTAATTCAGAATGTACGAACAGACATGGAAAACCTCACCAAAACCAAATCAATAAATTGAGGGAGGATATAAAGAAGGCAAGGAAAGAACAAAAAGAAGAAAGTGAAAGTCTGAAAAAACAAATCACAGAACTCATGGGAATGAAAGACACAGTAGAAGAGATGAAAAAAACAATGGAAACCTACAATGGTAGATTTCGAGAGACAGAACATAGGATTTCTGAACTGGAGGATGGAACATCTGAAATCTGACAAGAAGCAGAAACTATAGGGAAAAAAATGGAAAAATATGGGCAGGGACTCAGGGAATTGAAAGACAATATGAAGTGCACGAATATATGTGTTGTGGGTGTCCCAGAAGGAGAAGAGAAGGGAAAAGGTGGAGAAAAACTAATGGAGGAAATTATCACTGAAAATTTCCCAACTTTTATGAAAGACTTAAAATTACAGATCCAAGAAGTGCAGCGTACCCCAAAGAGAATAGATCCAAATAGACATACTCCAAGACATTTAATAATCAGAATGTCAGAGGTCAAAGAGAAAGAGAGGATCTTGAAAGCAGCAAGAGAAAAACAATCCATCACATACAAGGGAAGCCCAATAAGACTATGCGCAGATCTCTTAGCAGAAACCATGGAGGCGAGAAGACAGTGGGATGATATATTTAAATTATTAAAAGAGAAAAACTGCCAACCAAGAATTCTATATCCAGCAAAATTGTCCTTCAAAAATGAGGGAGAAATTAAAACATTTTCAGACAAAAAATCACTGAGAGAATTTGTGACCAAGAGACCAGCTCTACAAGAAATACTAAAGGGAACACTAGAGACAGATACGAAGACAGAAGAGAGAGGTGTGGAGAAGAGTGTAGAAAGGAAGACTATGAGTAAAGGTAAAAAGAAGGAAAATTAGATATGACATATAAAATCCAGAAGGCAAAATGGTAGAAGAAAGTACTACCCATGCAGTAATAACACTGAATGTTAATGGATTAAACTCTCCAATCAAAAGACATAGTCTGGCAGAATGGATTAAAAAACAGGACCCATCTATATGCTGTCTCTACTCAAAGGACACGAGGCCAAGGACACAAATGGACATTTACACACCAATGTTTATAGCAGCATTATTAACAATTACTAAGAGATGGAAACAGCCAAAATGTCCATCAACAGACAGTTGACTAAACAAACTGTGACATTTACATAAGATGAAATATTATGCAGCTGTAAGACAGAATAAAGTTATGAAGTATGTAACAACATGAATGGACCTTAAGGACATTATGCTGAGTGTGATTAGCCAGAAACAAAAGGACAAATACTGTATGGTCTCACTGATATGAACTAACATTAGTGAATAAACTTGGAATATTTCCTTGGTAACAGAGACCATCAGGAGATAGAAATAGGGTGAGATATTGTGTAATTGGAGCTGAAGGGATGCGGATTGTGCACCAGGACTGAATATAAAAACTCAGAAATGGACAGTACAATATTACCTAACTGTAACACAATTATGTTAAGACACTGAATGAAGCTGCATATGAAAATGATAGAGGGAGGAAGGCTAGGGCATAAATGAAATCACAAAGAAAGATAGATGATAAAGATTCAGGTGGTGTAATCTAGGAATGCCTAGAGTGTATAATGATAGTGACTAAATGTACAAATTTGAAAATGTTTTTGAATGAGGAAGAACAAAAGAATGTCATTACTGCAGTGTGCTGAAAATAGATGGTACTTAATATTTAAAAATTTCAACTAACGTGTGAGACTAAAGCAAAAAATGTTTATTTGGTACAAATCTATACTTTGACTAGTGCATCTCCTAATATAACTTTTATAGATAGTTGATTGAACACCTTAAGTACATGGAACTTTGTATAGGACATGAGATTTTGTTGGTTTGTCCAGGTGATGCCCTGATGAATCCCAGAGTGATTTGTTCAGTGAGTGGAAAAGTATTTGCAAAGTCCCCTTTGGGGAATGGTGAGAATGGGGAAAACTCAACTTCCCCAAGTTGAATTCTTGATATTCTCACAAGCAGTGTGGACAACCAAAGCTATAGACTGAGCCCCCAGTCCTGGGGTTTGTTCATATGAAACTTAACCCCACAGGGGATAGGTCAAGCCTACTTAAAATTAAGCCTAAGAGTCACCCCCAAGAGAACCTCTTTTGTTGCTCAGATGTGGCCTCTCTCTCCAGCCAACATAGCAAGCAGATTCACCACCCTCCCCTTGTCTACGTGGGACATGACTACCAGGAGTGTGGATCTTCCTGTCAGCGTGGGATAAGAATTCCAGAATGAGCTGAGACCCAGCATCAAGGGATTGAGAGAAACTTCTTGACCAAAAGGGGGAAGAGTGAAATGAGACTAAGTGTCAATGGCTGAGAGATTCCAAACAGAGTCGAGAGGTTATCCTGGAGGTTATTCTTACGCATTAAGTAGATATCACCTTGTCCTTCAAGATGTCGTGGAGAGGCTGGAGGGAACTGCCTGAAAATGTAGAGCTGTGTTCCAGTAGCCACGTTTCTTGATGATGATTGAACAATGATATAGCTTTCACAATGTGACTCTGTGATTGTGAAAACCTTGTGTCTGATGCTCCTTTTATCTACGTTGTAAACAGATGAGTAGAACATATGGAATAAAAATTAAATAATAGGGGGAACAAATGTTAAAATAGATATAGTTTGAAATGCTAGTGATCAATGAAAGGGATCAGTAAGGGGTATGGCATGTCAAATTTTTTTTTCTTCTGTTTGTTATATTTTTCTGTTGTCTTTTTATTTCTTTTTCTGAATTGATGCTAATGTTCTGGGAAATGATCATGATGATGAATATGCAACTATGTGATGATATTGTGAATTGCTGAGGGTATGTGTTGGGAATGTTTGTATTTCTTGTAATTTTTTTAATTAATAAAAAAATTTTTAAAAATCTGAATACAAGGTTAGAATGAGATAGAATGAGGCTAGAGAATGGAGAGCGATTGCTTAATATGTGCAGAATGTTTAACTAGATTGAACTTAAAACGTTTGGGAAATGGATAGAGGTGACAGTAGCACGTTATTGTGAGTATAATTAACAGTACTGAATGGTTGAAAGGGATAGTTCAGAGTCATGTATGTCACCAGAAGGAAAGCTTGAGGTTAAAGCTTGGGAATGTATAACATAGTGAACCCTGCAGACAGTAACTGTGATTAACTTTACAAATATAAAAAACTCTTTCACGAACCAGAAAAAGCATATGACTCTTTTACAAGTGGTTAATAATAGAAGGGTGTGTGGGGAAAAAATGAATCTTATTGCAAACATGAACTATAGTTAACAGTAATATTTTAATATTCTTTCATCAGTAGTAACAAGTGTACCACGCCAATGCTAGGGTCAACAATGGGGGGTGGGGATAAGGGATATAGGATGCTGTGAGTTTTCTTTTATGTTTTTATTTCTTATTTTTCTTTTTAAGAGTCAGGAAAATACTCTAAAATTGATATATTATGGTGATGAACGCACAACTATGTGTTGATGCTGTGAGCCGTTGATTGTGTACTTTGGGTGGATTGAAAGAAGTGTGAATATATCTCAGAATTGCATGAAAAAACAGGTGAAATATGCATATAAATATATCTATATTATTATTAAACATGCTTGAATATGTAAGTATATTTTATCTAATATTTTTAGATGTTTTAATGTAGGAAGGGTTTAAGATATTTAGCCTGAAATTTTCTTGGAAACAAACTTCCGTTTTTTAACCTGCCTTTTTTTTTTTTAAAACTACCAACTATAGTCCATGGTTTACATTACAGTTCACTGTCTGTGTTGTGCAGTGGTATGTTTATTTTAAGTTTTAGTCTAGCATCTGTATGTACAACCTAAAATTTCCCCTTTTGACCACATTCAAATAGATGATTCGGTGCTGTTAATTATATTCACAATGGCATGAAATGTAACCCATAGGGGAAAGTCCAGGGCTCACGGCTGTGTGGCTGAGTGCCTAATCTCCAAGAGAACACATGCCCTGGCTTTCCTGTCCATATATCCAAAGCTGCCCAATAACTTCGATGCCTCTGAGTATTATTTTCTATCACAATCCTCTTCTCCCCTGAAGGGAATGATGGTCTTGGTTTTTATGGTGATCTGCTCCTTATTTTTATGCAGGTTTGTCTGCTAACTCTGCATGACTGCACAATGTACTTTAGTTCAGCCTGTTTGTGAGCATGGAATTGTTTGGTATGTTTTCTTCTGCGCCTAGTTTATTTTGCCCAATGTCAGGTGTAAGATTTGTCACGTTGCTGTGTGAGAAACTTTCATTGTTCTGTGGTATTCCATTGCATGAATACACCACAATTTACTTATCAGAGATAGATAAGAGAAAGAGAGAGAGAGTTTGGAAGGAGGGAACTTAGAACACTGAGTTTGACCATTCTGCCAAGGAAATCTCTTGTAAAAATGGAGCAGTATCTGGAAGGGAAGGTATAATTAAGAGAGGTTGGTTTTTTTTTCTTTTCTTTTTTATGAGTTGAGAAAAAAATAGCATCAGAAATATCTTTTTTGGAAAGAGCCAAAAGAGAGAGAAAAATTAACACAAAAGAGAAAAAGGAGAAATTGTTGAAGCAATTCCCTGTGGTTGATGAGAGGGAATAGATATTTAGGGCCCCAGAGGAGGGGATGGCCTTAGCGAGTAAAATGGACCCTTCATCCATCCTGCCTAAGGCAGTGAGAATCAGACACAGCTGCAGGTGGGGGCAGATACACTGGTGAGAGCTCTTCCAAGTTCTCTTCTGATTGCTTGCTTTTTCTTCAATGGCCTGGAACTCAAGGCCATCAGCTGATAGTGAGGATCCGGGGAGGGGGATTGGAGGTTAAGGAGAGAGAAAGTTTGAAAGTACCACCTAGCAAAGTGGGAGCATGGATGGACAAAGGACAGCACGTATGACTGCCAGGCTGCCTTCAGCGCCCACCTGAAATCCAATTCCAGGGTCATGTATGAGCAGTGAGGTGAGCCAGCCTGGCCATGTGTCTTTCTGGCCGTGTGTCCTCCCAGTCATGTCCTGCAGCTCAGGAATGTGTCCAGCAAGCGGAGCGATGGCCATGGCAGGGTGCTGTTCAGCTCTGTGAGTTTGAGGATGTGAGCGAGGCCATGGAAGTATGAGGACAGCAGGCAGGTGGGGTTGGGGAAATGTGAGAGTGGAATGGGTGATGGGGTCTGAAGGGTGAGAAGGGCTGTTTGGGATGGGATCTGAGAGGGAATAAAGTGGACTGTAAGAAAAAGTATTGGAAAATTGAGATTGAGCTTGTGGAGGGCTTGGGGTCCCAGTGATAACATAGCCCATTTGAGGATGTGACGTGGGATGCAACACAGGACGGGGTGGGGCTCAGGGTCTCGGAGGCCCTCTCTATGGGTGTATGGAAATCATTGAGACTTGTGACAGGCATTGTGCTGGACAGAGTGACAATTAGCCAAGAGCCCAACTCTTCCGGGGACAAGGAGCTTGGTGTCAGTTTCAACAGAGATGGCAACTAGGAGAAGTGGTGGATAATGAGGTCTGAGCTCAAAGCTGGGCATTTTTAGGGAAAAGGAAAGACCCTGAAACCAAGCATAATAGGAGCCTCTCTCCTAAACATCCTAACCTGCCCCTCATTCCCTGGATCTCCGCTTTCTCAGGTTGGAGGGTTGTGTGAGAGGGCACTGGGAAAGTGTTCAGCGAACCAAGAGTTCTGGGAGCCACTGACCAGGTCTTGTGCAGGTAAGGAGTATTTTGTTCATCTTAGAAATGATCCTGTTTTACTCCTAGAGTGTGACAACAGTGGGTGGTTGGTAAAATCACATGAAATGCCCTTTTGGAAGGGGGCTAGTCAGTGGAAAGTGTGCCAGAGCCACAGGTACAGAATGCTTCCACCTACAGAGGTAACTGTGTCCACTTCCACTGCCTCTCCCACAGTGGGAGAACGAGGTGCAGCTGCCATCCCCACCTCAGGGCCTTAGCACTTGCTGTTCCCTCAGCCCAGAACACTCTTCCTCCAGAAATCTACCAGCTGGTCCCCTTACTCACTAGTCATTCTGATGACCCAATCTAAAAGAGCCCACCCTAGCATTCACCATTCCCTTATTCTGTTTTAT
Source organism: Tamandua tetradactyla (assembly GCF_023851605.1). NCBI lineage: Eukaryota > Metazoa > Chordata > Mammalia > Pilosa > Myrmecophagidae > Tamandua > Tamandua tetradactyla. The sequence goes on along the minus strand of NC_135338.1, from coordinate 53,628,798 downwards.
TTTTCTTCCTAGCATGTATCAACACCTGATATTAAATTTTATGTAATTTTTGCTTTACACTAAAAGGCTTTCTTGTTCATTTTGAGATTAAAAAGCACCTAGTACCTGGAACTGCTCAGTAAATATTTGTTGAATATGAATGAACTTAATCCTGAGGAAAATTACAGTATCTGTATCTTGGTGGTTACACGAATCTGTACATGTGATAACACTACTTAGAGCTACACATACACACACACATGCACACACACATGCAAGTGCATGTAAAAACTAGTGAAAACTGAATAAGATCTGTATGTTAGTGTAATAGTATGGTACCAATGTCAGTTTCCTAGTTTTGAGATTGTTACCACTGGATGAAGCTGTCTGTACTGTTTTTACAATTTCCTGGGAGCCCTTTCAAAATAAAAATTTAAGTGCCCTTATCTTTTGGAGATAGATGTTGAAATACTTATGGATAATGTATTTCCTATTGATGAATAACAAGCAATCAAAACACAGTGGCTTAAAACAGGAGTAAATTTTATTATTTCTCACAGTTTCTATAGATCAGGAGCCTGCCCTCTGGTCCCCAAATAGTCAGTCCTTCTGACATGCAAAATACACTCGCCACCACCCAAAGCCCTCAAAGATCTCACTCCATGTCAGTGTCTACTCAAAGATCAATATCTTGTCATCTAAACCATTTCCGGTCTCCTCAAGTACAGTCACTCTTGATCTAATGACCTATGGGCCATTATAGAATAGGGAATATTATATAGGGACTATTAATAGGGCCACTATGGAATAGGGCAGGACAAGTTATCTGCCCTATTCCCTCCACCTGCCCAGCATACAATGGTGGGACAGGAAAGAATAGGATAACTAGTACAGATCCTCCAATCCAAAAAGGAAGGAAATGGGAAGCACACAGGCAGTTCCATGGAAACTTTGAAATCCAGTAGGACATGTATATTGCTGTTAACAATTCAAAGTAAGTTCTCTACCTGATGTGCTCAAATGACCAATTCCTAAGACACCTGGGTTTCAATGAGAAGAAAGAATTTATTGTTAGGGGTGAAGAAGGACATCAGATGGTCTACCAACCTAAATATCTGTATCCTCAAGTCTAAAGAGTTAAAGGATTTTATGGATTCTAACAAGAGGAGATGGAGTTATTACCATTTTCAATTTCAAGTAGAAGCAGTAAAGAAGAGAGAAAGAGTTATCATCTCCATAGCAAGTATAAGCAAAAAGGAGGGGAAATTAGGTTATTATCATTTTGATAGCAAGTATAGGCAGAAACAATTTAGAAATGTAAAGGAGTGGGACTTTGCTAGAACCAAGTCAATAGTTAGTTCTGAGCTGATTCAAGTTCCTCCATTAGCACTGGGGGGTGGGGGTTGCCCTCCTGATTACAAGTTTCTAAAGTAAAAACAGATAAAGGGACCTTTATCACAAGGTCATAAGATGGAAGTTATATAATCATTATCAAAGAGCAAGTCCTCTGGACTATAGTGCAGTAATCTCAGATATTTCCTTCTGGCTATTCTAATTCACTGGTAGGTAAAAAGGAATATTTATATAATGATTCAGTAGTCATAGTCATAGTTGTAAGTTGGTTACAGCTCCTTCCTGTCATTTGACCACTCCTCTGTCTTGAGGGATGTCTGGACTAAGACCACTCTGACTTCTTTCTGCTACAAAGGGGCGTCAACTCTAGGGGTGGAAGGAATGAAACCTCTTAGATTGCAGTTGTATGTATTCTTTAGCTTCAGGTTTTTGCTGGAGTATTAAGGCTTCTCCAGTATTTTGGTTACAGCAGGGCTGGCATAAGAGACAGAGACATATTTCAAAGATGGGTGTTTGTCATTATTAGTAGTAATATCATAAATTCTGCTTGTGATACTGAATGAAGCCAAAATCCTATTCCTATAGGAAGCTGGCTAAATATATCACAAATGCTGAAGGAAGTGGAGCCAGGGCTATTGCTTTAATTTGATTTTCATATATTCTAATATTTTAGTGTCAGATTCATCAGATATATAGGTACAACATTCAATTTTTATTATCTCATATGTCTCTCCCTGTGAAGCTATTAAGACATCTAAAGCCATTCGATTTTGTAGTACTGTTTACATATTAGGATCACTTCAGTGTTTAAAAGAGAGATCTATTGAGGCTATCATTTAAGGCTTGTTCTGTTAAATTGTTCAGTGCTTCTCTCCTAAGTATAAAATCCTCTATGCCTAAGGAAGGCAGAAATATAGCAGCTAGGTGCTTGTACCATTGAAATACTGACTCTGCCCATGGAGATTTTAACAATGGTAGATTTGCTCCTGATGGTAAAGTTTTATGAATGTTTCCTTGAGTCCAGGGTAATCCTAAAGTGCATATACCTATCCAAGCTGGGGACAACCAGGGCCTGAAGTCGGTACCGCGTAACCACTGAGTTCCATTCGGAGCTACCCACCAAACATCAGGTCTGTTAACCCAAATCAGTCACTTTCCTGTAATAGCATGGTTTGGAGACATTGCTCTGGAGGCAGCCATCCCATTTTCCTTGGATTGAAGGGATTATGTTGTTGGAAGTGGTTCCATTGTTCCCAGCAGAGAGGGGCTGTCTGGCTTAGTCTACCATAACCAGGTGTTAGCCATACCAGAGTTATAAATGCCCTTCTTTTTCTCTAATAGTTGAATGCTCCACCTTATTGTCTAGTGTTTTAGTGTTGAATGGCTCTCCATTGTTAAACTATAAGAGAAAGAAATTCAATGTCTTGAGTTTCTAAATTAATTGGACATTTCTTTGGATCTGCATTAGCTATGTTTATGGTATCCAAAATCCCTTTTTGTTCTTGCTTCTTTTTGATTAATTTTTCTAGTTCCTTCTAGTCAGTTCCCTGACTGGAGGGCTGATATCCACTAGGGTAACCCGGAAACACCAGACATGGGTAATTGGCCATGTAGCCAACAGTCTGATTGAGTCATAGAAGCTGCATAGGAGCGTGCCCATTGTAAGAAAACATTGGTGTTTGATAAGATGTCAGTTCCTTAGGCTAAACTATGTTGTAGATACAAAACAGGGATATGCCAAAAATACATGTCAGAAAGAGTCTAATAAAGTTTGAAGGTAATCAATCTGTTTGGCCACATGTACTTAATGGTATTCAGATAAAATAAGTGCTCTGATATTTATCCTTTCTCGTCTGTTTTCCTGAAGATGTATTTCAGGCCTTCTAAGGGGTCGCATAGATATCTGCCTGCCAGAGGTTTGTCAGTTTCCTCTCCTTCTTCAGGATTCTCAGCAGTTGTTTTTCAATATTTGTCCTGCGAAAGAGTCTAAGAGAGAAACACTGGGTAGAGGTGCTATTTTTACCCTGCCATGGTGTGCCCATGTTTCACTCCCATCAGTTTGACAGAGGTGGGAATGGTTAGTAACATTTCCTAGGTGACCTTCCCATTTTGGTTCCAATTGGTCTGTTGGGCATTGATTTTTCCATTTTTTTTTTAAGAACTCGGTCCCTGGGCTTAAATGGACCGAGTGAGGGAACATCTGTAGGAAAAGAGCCGACTTGAGGCACAGTGGTGAATTGCCTCTAATGTGGCCCCCAGTGACTGAGCACATCCCTTAGTTTCTAATTCTTGGACTTGTGCAGTCCAGGCATACATGTCACCTTGTTTTGGGAATGGTCTCCCACCTGCCATTTCAAATGGACTCAAAAGGAGCATGTTTTCAGGAGCTACCCTTACCCGCATCAGAGCCACTCAAAGAATACCTTGAGAGATGAGTCTCTTGGCAGAGTTTAGCTGCTGTTTTCTTCAGTGTATGATTCATCTTCTCAGTTTTCCTGGTAGGTTGTGGTCTCCAGATGCTTGTAGTTTTCAATGTGTGTTCAGTGCTCCTGACAGTTCCTGTGAAATTTTTTATGTAAAAGACTTCCCGGGCCCCCATTATCACTTAGTCCAAACTGTGGGGTTATTTCCTTCAGGAGTGCTTTATTACTTCCAAGACTCACTCTGTCCCGCAGGGCAAGGCCTCTACCCATCCTGTTTATGTACCTACACAAACGAGAAACTGCGCATAATTTCCACATGCTTTCAACATAGCAGTAAAGTCTGTTTGCCAAACCTCACCTGGTGTTATGCCCCTGGCTTGCACTCCTTTTATAGGGGGTGGAGACTCAGGATTTGGATTGTTTTTAGCACAAATTAAACAATTTTGTGTTATTTTCTGATTTTTAAATTTTGCATCTTAGGTCCTATAATATAATTTTTCAGCCATTGATACATAATATTTCTTCCATAATGAGTGCTTTGATGTGACTAAGTAAGGACTTTCTCCATTAAGTGTTCAGAAATAAGAATTATTCCATCTTCATTATAAATTCATCCTTGCTCCATTCTGTTGTATGCAATGGTTGATTGAAATTAATATCTGTTTCTTTTAAGTCAAAGCCCCACTCTTTTGCTCTCAACAAACTGTGGGCTGAATATTAAAGAGAAAAGGTTTGTATCTGGTATCAGAGAGAATACTGATGATGACATTTTAGTTTGGTTGCTGCTCTTGTTTCCAGATTTGCTATTCGATTGACCTTTTTTTTGGGAGGGGGGGATGTGGTGATGTATGGTTCGGGAATTGAACCCAGGTCTCCCACATGGAAGGCGAGCATTTTACCACTGAACCACCCATGCACCCTCGATTGCCTTTTATAGAGTCCATTTCTCCTTTCTGATGACTGTATTTTGGCAACCTATTTAGGCAACATCACTGCCTCTAATAAGGCTGAGATTATGTCTGCATGTATGATTTCTTTTTCTTTACCAGATGTTAAAAGTCCTCTTTCTCTTATGGCTCTATGAGCATGAACTATATTAAAAACATCCTTTGAATATGTATATATATTTATCCATTGTCCCTTTCCCAGATGAAAAGCTCTGATGAGTGCAGTAAGATCTGCCTGCTGTGCAGATGTACCTGGTGAAAGGGCCTCACTCTCTAGTACTGTTTGTAGAGTTGTACTGTAACTCTACCACTGCATAACCAGCTTCCAAAGTCCTTTCTCCATGCAGTTGCTTCCATCAGTGTATACCTCAATGTCTGGGTGTTAAAAAGGTTGGTGGACTAAATCAGGTAGAACAGACTTCATCAATTATTTGTATAACAGTCATGCACAGGTTCCTCTTTCCCACTTGGAAGTAAGGTAGCTGGGTTTAAATTGTTACTAAAGGTGGTGGATTCTTCTGCCCAATGTGCTCAAGTGACCAATTCCTGAGACTCCAAGAGAGAAAAACTTTATTACTTTACCCATTAGCAGGGGGGCAGATGGCCTATCAACCCAAAATCTGTCTCCCCAACCAGCAGTAATTCTGATAATTTTATAGAATTAAAAGATGGTCAGGTTTTAGGATAATGAGTGCAGTGGCCCTGGATGATACAATTAGAGATGATCTAATTACTGAGCATGAGCAGATGGATTACATGCTTAGTCATAGAATGTATGTAAGAAAATGGCAGCTTTAATATGATAATGGCCATGATTTTTCATGTTATAATGAGGTATAAGTGAGTTGTAGGTTAAAGTCTAAGCTACTGCATGTCAGGCAGACCCACTTGGTTAGATCCAGTTTTGGTCATCAAGATAACTTTGGACTTGGGGTGGGTTAGTGCTGGGCTGACCCAAGACCCTTCATTAATAAACATTAAGGCTGTCTTTAATGATCACAAGACTCTAAGGTTGAAAAACTGGATAAATGGGTACAAATGACAGATTTTACAATCACAGGGGCACAAGATAAAGGCTATACAATCATTATCAGAAATCAAGGCAGGTGGATTACAATTTAGAGGTTCAGGTATTTCCCTCTGTCTACTCCAAAAAATCAGAAAACAGAAAGGAATGCCTACATAATGATTCGGTAATCAAAATCATCCCTTAAATCCTGATTTCTTGGTTACAAAACAAGAAGAAGCTTTTAAAGTGATGTTAGGATTATCTAGTAGAATAGCTGTATGTTTACCTAACCATTCAGGGGTGAACCAATATCTGCCTTCTGTTCTAACAATGGCAGTACACAGTGGTGGGTTTTCCTAAAGTAAAATTTTCAGCTTCCTTGAGTATGTCACAGGTGGCTGCTACCTTAGACATACCGGCTGTCTTTGGGTAATATTGTCCAACTGTTTAGAAAAATAGGCCACAGGACGTGTGGCATTTCCTAACTTTTGAGTATGCAACCCCTAATCCAATTCCTTGTCTTTCGTATATGAAAAGGTCAAAATGTTTTCTTGGGTCTGGGAGGCCTAAGGCTGGGACTGTTAAAAGTTCTTTTTATTTTCTGGAATTTTACATTCAGTCATCCAATTTAGAGGCTCTTGCTCAGATCCTGCCAAGGCTTTCGCTATGAGTCCAAAATTAGGTATCCAAATTCTACAGAATGCTGCCATTCTGAAGAATCCTCAAAGCTGCCTTTTGTAAGTGCTCTGCTACGTGGCCTAAAGCTTCTCTCTGGTCTGGCAGTAGACTTCTCTGTCCTTTGGATAATTCAAAACCTAAAAATTTTACTGATTCTTTGGAAGTGTGGGGCCTTTTTTTTTTTAGAGACTTTGTACCCTCAGTCTGCCAAGAAATTCACAGTTTGAACAGTGGTCTTATCCGATGCCTTTCTGGTAGGACTTGCTATTAGGATATTGTCTACATATTGTAATAATAATACTTGCAAATGTAAATCCCTTAATCTCTAACTAATGCTTCTCTGAATATTGTGGGAGCATTTTAAAATCCCGGCGGCAGAACAATCCAAAAATATTGTTGTTTTATGTTAGTAACAGGGTCTTCCCACTCAGAGGACCCATGGGTGCATGGGTGGTTCCGTGGTAGAAGGCTTGCCTGCCATGCAGAAGACCTGGATTTAATTACCACACCATACACCCCTTCAAAAAACTCAGTTCTTGAGATCCCAGGTCAAGGGGCATGCAGTATGTGAATTTAGAATGGGAAATAGCTTTATTAATCATCTTAATTTACTTAAACTTCCGTTTTTATTCAAGAAATTGCAAAGAAGAAACAAAGAGCAACTGAGGCAGGCTGACATACCAACAATCCTTTGTGCTACTACCCCTACCTCTAGGAAAAGAAGAACTGTAATAAACCATGCCCAAGTCTGCTTATCTTCGCCAGATAAACCCATTCGTCCAAAATCATCCTGCCTGGGCAGCTTTTACAATTTAAGGCACGCAAAGATGCTCTGACCCAGACCAATCCTGTAGCTCATGCCCTCCTTGCTGCCCCCTCATTATTCCCCCCATACCTTTTCTTTGCTCTAAGCAGGTATGTGGACTGTTTTCCTGCCTTTTCTAGCCAATATAAAAGTCACACAAACATATCACTTAAAATATGAAGCACAGGATAAAGAAATAACGAGATGCATCCTTTTAAACCTATGAAATAAGTAGTATCCTATTAAAATAATACACAAATATAGTAAAGCAGAAGTTCCTTTGATTTATGGACCTCTTTGAAAATTTCTTGCAAACTATTTAATTATCTCCCTCCAGAAAAATGCACACAAAGCTAGGTATACATTTTTAGGGGGTCCGGGAACCTGGAAGCCAGTTCTGAGGATCAGAGTCCTCAAATTAAGAACCCTACTAATCTGGAATAAGGGTCAAGTGATAGCACGGGCTAATTATTTTTAAAGGTGCCATTATTTTCATCTTAAATTAAGCAATTCAAATAGCTGTGTAAAGAAAATTAAAAGCAAAACGAAACAAATAGCTATGTAGTTGAATTCTTTTAGGGCTCTATTTAATGAACATACAAAATTTTTTTTTTGCCCAGCAACTGTTTGTAAGTAAATAGCTACCTAAATTATGCCAAAGTAAAGTATGTGACATACTTAGGTTCCTTTGTTATTCTTTTATATATAAAGTCTAAGTGTGGATATTAAACTTGATTAGGTGGAGACGTGTCTCTACCCACTCCAGGTGGGTCTTGATTGGTTTTACTGGAATTCTTTAAAAGAAAGAGGCACTTTTTTAAAAGCTAGAGAACAACAAGAGAGAAAGCCACGAGATTCTGAGAGAGCAGAGAATACCACAGAAACACAAAGCAGAGAGTCCACCAGCCAGCGACTTTTGGAGATGAAGAAGGAAAACAACTCCCGGGGAGATTCTGAAGCGGAAGCCTGGAGAGAAAGTAGCTGACGGTCGCCATGTTCGCCCTGTGCCCTTCCAGCTGAGACAGAAATCCTGAATCTCACCAGCCTTCTCATACCAAGGTATCTTTCCCTGGATGCCTTAGGTAGAACATTTTTCAGACTTGCCTTAATTGGGACATTTCCATGGACTAAAAACTGTAAACTAGCAACTTATTAAATTCCCCTTTTTAAAAAGCCATTCTGTTTCTAGTATATTGCATTCCAGCAGCTCTCAAACTAGAACAATCAACCTTATATTTGCTTTTAATTTGCTAAGTTTGTGAAATATAGTAGATTTCTGTCCCATTATAATTCTCTGTTACTAAATATACTATAGCCAATTCAATAAACATTTATATACCAACTGTGGATTATATGAAATATCATAGAATACCTATTGTAGGCTAGGCCCTATTCTAAGTGCTAAAAATAAAACACTTATGATAATTGGTACAGAGGCTAAAAATACTGTCCTCAAAACCAGCTGGAAATGAGATATTTACAGATAAAATGCACATACACACAACCAAATCCATTCGTAGCCATAATGTAGGCAATAGAAGTACAGTAGTTCATTGGATTTAAGATGACATTGAGAAAACAAGGGGTAGGGTAGGCAATGGTGGCTCAATGGCAGAGTTCTTGCCTGCCATGCCGGAGACCAGTGTTTGATTCCTGGTGCCTGCCCATGTCAAAAAAAAAGGCTATTCTGACTGTAAAATTATCTTTAAAATATGCTGTTTAAGAGCTTCATAAAATTCAAATAGAAGCATTTTGTATGAAGTATGGAAGATACCATGATTATGAGGATGCTAAGAATTCTCAATAATTTGTAAAACAGCTATGGGTTAACAGTTTTAGATTCTGACAAACTCTGTAATACATTTGGGGATTGGAAAATACATAGAAAATGGCCATAATCCCTCAATAATTTTTGATAAGTGAATGATACAGGATCTTGTACAGAAATGACTTTTGTTGCCAGAAATGGTTCTCACACATGTTATAAAGTTGGTGGCTTCTAAAATTTTCAAGGTGTTAACAGTACCACACACCAGGAATATCTCTGCTCAAAAACAAGGTAGGGGAGCCTCCTTGATCTATTGACCCTGTGGTTATAGGGTGGAGGTGGGGCAGATGAAAGAGTTAATAAAGGTTTTATTAGAGCCCCCAGATTTGAAATAGGTAGGAAGGACATTTTTCTTTTCTCTGCTCACCTCTGTAGGTAAAATTCTACATCTTCTTATCAACATTGAAAGGATTGAACATACATTATCTCATTCCATTTCTGCTCTCTCCTGCAGAATCATTCTGTCTTTCATACAATGTTCTTTTCTATAGAGCCATTCTTGGCCCATTTCTCTCCGGATTCAAAATCCTATTGCGGACAGACTGTGTTACAGAAGTAAAGTATTTTTGTTTTTTCATAAGCTCATAACTAAAATATTTCCAATTTTTCAAAACATAGCCCAAAAGGCTACATTCAGGAAGGCTATTGGAATTAGAATTTCCCATTTTAAAAGATTTTTGCAGTCAGTAACCAATTAGGGACAATTGAACAATACAACTGCAGGAACACACTAAGAAATTTAAGTAGCCACTCAACACTTACTGTATTTAAGTCACACACCAGTTAATAACTAGAATGAACACACCCAATTAACAATTAAACAGGCATTAAGCACTTACTCTAGGTAGCACATCAGTTAATTAACAGGCATCCTTAATTTCATTGAGCACCAATTAATTGTTGGATTACTTATTTTCCAGGAATATACTCAACAGACAAACTCAGGTTAGGGCCTCAAACCCTGTACAGGATGGTACCCAGAAAACAGAAAAGTATGGAGTGTTAGGCACGGAGTCATTAAGGAATCCATGCAGGACACTGAGTCAAAGCTTAACAGATTTATTGGGGTGGGGAAGCAGGGAGAAGGTAGGTGGGAGAGCAAAAGGGAGAAAGCCAGGGGGAGCCTGAAAATGGCCCCCACTTGGGGAGCCAGTGTAAAGGAAAAAGAATGGCTCTGGTTCTTTATTCTGGGAGCTGTTTTAAAAGTACAGTGATTTCAGGAGGGGAGGGTGCCTACTAGGTGGTGTTTTGTCCCTTGATTGGATGGGGGCCTGTTAACTTATGATTTAATTGGTTGCTGGTTGCTGACACACTGCTCTGTCTCTCAAACATCAGGCTCTGCAAAAGAAGCTGAGGGACCCCGGCTTCACGGAGTTCTTTTTCTAAGACCTGACATAGAGGTCAGAGCAAGCAGGATTATTCTGGAAGCAGGGCCCAAGTCCAGGGGACCGGAACCACTATTCTAACTTCCTGATCCACTTTTACCTTGATGACCCAGTCAGATGTTCAGATTTAGAACTGTAAATGATTTCTCTCTTTGAAGATTTTTAAGGCACCAAAAGGTTCTGGAGTGCTGACAGAACAGAGGAAAAACCTCATTGCTGAGCCTCTAGACTAAATAGAGTCCAGTAACTGCAAAAAGCTCAGTTACCACGCTTACCTGTCCTGCCAGGGCTCTAGAACCACGGGCAGTCAGTCTCCTTGCTTCTTAGGACCTTTTGTCCCACCAGAGTCACCAAATTGTTAATGATTCTAAGCAGTAAATTCTCCTCCTTATATGATCGAATGCCCAATTCCTGATGTGCTCAAATGCCCAGTTTCCAATAGAGAAAGAATTTATTGCTAGGGGCAAAACAGGACATCAGAAGACCTATCAACTTAAAAATTTGTCTCTCCAAGTCTAAAGAGTTAAAGGTTTTTATGGATTCTAACAAAGAGAGATGGAGTCATTACCATTTCAAATAGCGAGTATAAGCAGAAAAGAAAAGAGAAGAGCTATCATCTCAACAGCAAGTATAAGTAGAAAGGATGGGAGATGGCTTATCATCATTTCAGTAGCAGGTGTAGTCAGAAATAATTTACAAATATAAAGGAGGGGGACTTTGCCAAAACCAGCAATAGTTAGCTCTGAGCTGATTCAAATTCCTCCATTAGCACTGGGGGAAGGGGGTTGCCCTCATGATTACAAGCTTCTAAAGTAAAAACAGATAAAGTGAGTATCTGGTTTTTATAATCACAAGATCATAAGGTGAAAGTTATAGTTATACAATCATTATTAAAGATCAATTTGGATTATAATAAACTAGATTATAGTTCAATAATTTCAGGTATTTCCTTCTGGCTATTCTAATTCACTGGAAGGTAAAAAGGAATATTTATATATTGATTCAGTAGTCATAGTCATTTGTTAAACCCTAACTTCTTGGATACACTGGTAGTTCCTTGATTAAGGCTCAAGGCATGAGAAGATCCACTGTGGCTCTTTGTTGTACCCTCTGAGTCATGGTCCAAAGAAAGGTAACCCATGTCCACTACTGGTAGTTTTCTTAGACTTTTCTGTCAATAAAATTGTGAAGGATATGTAGGTCTCTCTCTCTCTCTCTCTTTTTGCTGCTATATGCATATATATTTATAATGGTTAAATCTTGATGAATTGATCCTTTTATCAGTATATCATGTCCTTTATCCCTTATAAGTTTCAAAATATTTTTATTATGATTTCGTTGGTAACAGAGACCATCAGGAGATAGAAATAGGGTAAGACATTGGGTAATTGGAACTGAAGGGATACAGATTGTGCAACAGGACTAAACATCAAAACTCAGAAATGGACAGCACAGTACTACCTAACTGTAATGCAATTATGTTAAAACACTGAATGAAGCTGCATGTGAGAATGATAGAGGGAGGAGGGCTGGGAGCATAAATTAAATCAGAAAGAAAGATAGATGTTAAAGATTGAGATGGTATGATCTAGGAATGCCTAGAGTGTATAATGATAGTGACTAAATGTACAAATTTTAAAAATGTCTGTGCATGAGGAAGAACAAAGGAATGTCAATACTGCAGTGTGCTGAAAATAGATGGTAATTAATATTTTAAAATTTCACTTTATGTGAGAGACTAAAGCAAAAAATGTTTATTTGGTCCAAAATTTATATTTTGACTAGTGCATGTTTGAATATAACTTATGTAGATAGCTTGATTGAACACCATAAGGACTTGGAATCCTGAGTAGGACATGAGATTAAGTTGGTTTGTCCAGAGTGATGCCCTGATGAATCCCAGAGTGATTTGATCAGTGAGTGGAAAAGTATTTGCAAAGTCCCCTTCGGGGAATGGTGAGAACGGGGAGAAATTCAACTTCCCCAGGTTGAATTCTTGATATTCTCACAAGCAGTGTGGACAACCAAAGCTATAGGCTGAGCCCCCAGTCTTGGGGTTTGTTCATATGAAACTTAACCCCACAAAGGATAGGTCAAGCCTACTTAAAATTTAGGCCTAAGAGTCACCCCCAAGAGAGCTTCTTTTGTTACTCAGATGTGACCTCTCTCTCTCCAGCCAACACAACAAGCAAACTCACCACCCTCCCCCTGTCTACGTGGGACATAACTCCCAGGGGTGCAGACCCTCCTGGCAACATGGGACAGAAACCCTAGAATGAGCTGAGACTAAGCATCAAGGGATTAAGAAAACATTCTTGACCAAAAGGGGTAAGAGTGAAATGAGACAAAGTGTCAATGGCTGAGAGTTTCCAGAGTCGAGAGGTTATCGTGAAGGTTATTCTTACGCATTAAGTAGATATCACCTTGTTACTCAAGATGTAATGGAGAGGCTGGAGGAAACAGCCTGAAAATGTAGAGCTGTGTTCCAGGAGCCATGTTTCTTGATGATGATTGAATAATAATAGAGCTTTCATAGTATGACTGTGTGATTGTGAAAACCTTGTTTCTGATGCTCCTTTTATCTACCTTGTCAACAGACGAGTAGAACATATGGAATAAAAATAAATAATAGGGAGAACAAATGTTAAAATAAATTTAGTTTGAAATGCTAGTGATCAATGAAAGCGAGGGGTAAGGGGTATGATATGTATAATCTTTTTTTTTCTGTTTTCGTTTTATTTCTTTTTCTGTTGTCTTTTCATTTCTTTTTCTGAATTGATGCAAATGTTCTAAGAAATGATGAATATGCAACTATGTGATGATATTGTGAATTACTGATTATATATCTAGAACGGAATAATCACATGTTAATGTTTTAGTTCGTTTGTTGTTGAATTTTTTTTAAATTAATAAATAAATAAAGTAAAAAAAAAAAGATTGCCATTGGCTACTTTGGGCTTCTCATGCCTCTGAATCAACAGGCAAGGAAGGGGATTACTGTACTAGCTGGGGTGATTGATCTTGACTATTAAGGGTAAATAGAACTGCAACTATACGATGGAGGTAAAGAAGAGTTTTCCCAGAATACAGATGCCCTAGGGGGTCTCTTAGTACTCCCATGCCTTGTGATTAAAATCAGTGGAAAACTGCAAAACAACCCAGTCTAAGCAGGACTACCAATAGCCCAGAAACTTCAGGAACGAAAGTTTGAGTCACCTCACCTGGCAAAGAAACACAGCCAGCTGAAGTGCCTGCTAAGGCTAAAGGGAACATGGAATGGGTAGTGGAAGAAGGTAGTGATAAACAGCAACTATGATCACATGACCAGTTACAGAAACGAGGACTAGGATGGTATGAACTCCTCTTTGATTTGTTATGAGTATGTATTTGTACCTAAAGAAAAAAAATCTTTTCTTTTTATCATGTGACATAAGTTGCATTGTTCTTGTGATAATATTTAAGTTATAGATATCAGGTTTAAGAGTGATGTTACCAAAAGACTCGCATCCTATTCTGGGGAAATTTAGTGCATTTCTGGTTATATGCAGGACAGTTGAGTATTGTAGGTGAAACATGTATCTGTTATCATGCAGGTTCCGATTCTGTCCTCTCTTGATTACAACATGAGAAACCAAGGTGGAAGCCACAGTGTCTCTTAGGACCCAGCTTTTTAAGTCAGAAGACAATGCTGCCACCGTTCACTAGTAGTTATATAGACCAGCCCTGATTCAACATGGGAGGAGAACACTACAGGCATGTACGCAGGAGGTGAGGACCATAAGGGGGCATCTTTGGGGCTGACTACCCCAGGTGAGATAAAATAATGTCTGATATTTGTTATAAGATAATGCAGACTAGGGTAGTGGGTAAACAAATAAAGCAAGATTGGCCATTAGTTGATCGTTGTTGAATCTGGTTGACTGGTGTATGGAAGTGTCTTACACTGGGCTTTCTATTTTAGTAAACATTAGATATTTTCCATAACAAAAAAGTTAAAATAAAGAAAGGCCATGTGATATAAGGTGGTGGCACTCCTATTCAACCAGAAACTGCTGTTTCCAAACCCAGGCCTGCCTTTGTTTAGTAGGCTTCAGAGTGTTTGACACACACTTGCATGGTTGCTCAAAATTGGCTGAAAGCTAGCAAAATTATTATTTTTTACAAAAAAATAATTCCAGCATAAGTAAAGAAGAAATTGAAGAAATATATGTATGATATAACATTTATTTAAAAGTTTTAAATTTATAAACAACTCTATGGGATTTTATAGATGTATAAAAGCATATTAAGAGAAAAAATTCCGAGAAAGCCAAAGGGTGAATCTGCAAATCAGTGGGAACCTGGAAGAGAAAAGAGAAGATACTGCATATGACATGAAGCGCAGATGCAAGCCAGTGAACCCCAAGGACTGCAGCCAGCCAGTACCAGAGGCTCACAACCCACGGAGGAAGCAAGCTTTCCAGCTGCCAAAACCATGAACCAATAGATTTTGGTTGTTAAGCCAACCCATTGTGTGGAAAACTGAGAAAAGAGCCAGTGAAAGGAATATTAAAACACTTCTTGAGAAAAATAGCATCATCCACAGCCATGAAAAAATGTTTTAATTTTTAATAAAGAAATATATTAAACCATTGGTAATTAAGTAATAATTTTAAATTAAAAAAGCATATTAAAAGCATAAAATTCAGTGGAAAAATAAACATTAATTTAGGGAAGTAGTTACTTCTGGCTGGAGGAAGAGGGACAAACAGGCCTTCAAAATTAAGTTTTTTACACGTCAGAAATGTCAGATTGTCAGCACACTGCTCACTGCACCAGTCAGTCAGAAGGAGAGACACCTGTTACCTCCTCCAAGGGAGAGGTCTCAGTGCGTGGAGGGTGGCAAGAACCTAATAAGGCCTGCCACTGGGAACAGCAGTGCTAGTGCTCTAACCCATTTCATACTTTGCAGGTTGAGGCCTCTGGCAAAATCACAGCTTACACAGGCACTGATAGAGAGGTGGGCACTCACATGGAGAAGGGACAGAGCTAGGCCAGCTTCCCTAGTCAGTCTCAGACCCCCAGGGCCAGTGGGTCTCTATCTGATGGCCAGCTCTGGGGGGGCTGTTATGGACTAAACACACCTATCTTGTGCTACAGTGGAAGGATGCTGCTTCCTCCCTACCAGGAGCAGATATACTACAGGGGTGTGGGGCAGGGGGAGGTGGGGAGGTGAGCCAGATGTCATAAAATATGCCTGCTTTAACCAGACTATCTCCAGCAAATGTTTACAGAGGGTTGGGACAATAGGGAATATGCCAGTGTCCCCATCTGCTAAGACCATCCTCTACCCAAAGAAACAGATATGGCATAATGTTATGATTAGATAAAGCTGGGTGGTGGGTATATGGATGTTTGTCATTCTCTATTTTTGTCTCGTGTTGGGAATATTTCACATTAACAAATTATTTTAAAAAATGAACACAACAGCACCAGGACACCCATTGTTATCCAGTATTGTGCTAGAATTCCTGGTCAATCTAATGAAATAAGAAAAAAAATTAAATGTCTTAAATTTGGGTAAATGATCCCACTGTGCTTGAAATGAGAGAACATTTAGGAGGTTGTTTAAAGGATTTCTTTTTTTGTTGTTGCTGTTTGTAAGATTTATTCAGGGGGTAATATGAAGACACCAAGCTCCTTCCCAGAAGGACAAAAGGAAGGTGTGGGGATCTGTGAATTTAGTAGAACACAGCATCCCTAACTGGTGCCCTGTTGACAATAATGCCAGCTGAGCCCTTTTCCAGGTTCAGGAGTCTCATTGTTAAGAGAATTTAGATAAATAAGAGGCCCATTAGGAATAAGTGATAAAGTTTATTAAAGAGATAAAAAGTATACCTTAAAAGGATGGCACAGACATGTTCAAGGGAGTAGCACACACTGAGTGGAATAGGTTAGCATATTTTATAGGAAGGTTGTTAGTTGCTAGCTGCTGGAATGCAATATACCAGAACTGTAATAGCTTTTCAAAAAGAGGAATTTAGTAAGTTACAAGTGTATAGTTCTAAGCTTGTGGAAATGTCCAAACTAAGACATCCAGGGAAAGATACCTTAATTCAAGGAAGACCAATGTGTCTGCAACACCTCTGTCAGCTGGGACGGTCCATTGTTCCTGGGCTCCGTTGCCTTCAACTCTGTTCCTATGGGGGTTCCTCACTTTGCTTCTCCCGGGCTGGATTTCCCCTCTTGGCGTCCCTTGGATCTCTCCAGGTCTGGCTTGCTTAACATCTCATGGCAATATCTGCTGGACTCCAAGCATCCCCAAACATCCGTGTCTCTGTTCTCCATGAGTCTGCATCTGTGTCGGTTCAGCTGTGAAGTTTCTGTTGGCAATGAGGCTGCTGTCGTTTCTCTAAGCTTTGTCCTTTCTGTCGTTTCTGCTGTTTCTGTCATTTCTGCTCTCTCTCCAAAATGTTTCCTCTTTAAAAGGGTTCCAGTAAGCTAATCAAGACCACCTGGAATGGGTGGAGTCACATCCCCATCTAATCAAAGTTAATGCCCACAGTTGGGTGTGTCACATCTCCCTGGAGAAAATCTAACAAAAGATTCCAACCTACAGTATTGAATCAGGATTAAAAGAAATGGCTGCTCCTACAAGATTGGATGATTGGATCAGGATTAAAACATGGCTTTTCTGGGGTGCATAATAGTTCAAACCCATTTACAGAAGGTTTTGTTGATGACTGTTTTCCTTAGTGACCTTTGAACAACAGGGGACCTACCTGGTTTGTAATAACCAGGTGCTTGCATGGTTAGCATTGCTTAAAGAGTGGCCTGCTCATCACATATATAAAATTTGTCTTTGGGCAGATGTTTAACAATCTTTACAACACCAGGCTTTCTGTTATTAACTAAGAATTCACTTTGGGCCCATGATTTTACAAGCTTTTGGGTTTGGGGAGGTTTCAATGGTTTAGGGATGTTTGGGGGCTTTAGGGAAAATTTTTGATCTATGAAGTTTGCAGTTTGCATTAATTCTTTGGAGCAAAATAAGAAACAAGGAATTTGCAGTTGTTTATTAACTTTGTTTGCAGTTGTTTTCAGAGCTGGATAGAAAACCAGGGACCTGCAGTTATCCCATTCTATCCCGCTTTAGATAGAATCTATTCATAGTCTCTGCAAATTTCTCATTGTTTCAGAGTCTGTCCACTCATTTATGGAGTTCTTTGGGAGTCTTTTCTTGCATATAATGCTTTGTTAGCCATTTACTGCTTCCTCCTTTTATTCTCTAAATCAGCAATCTCATTTTTAACCAAGTGCTTTGTCATTGAGAAAGAAAGAAAAAAGGAACTATGATCTCACACGTTTTAAATTAGGTTAGTAGTTGTCAGTATATTTTGCTGAAAATGACAAGCCAGTTTCATTATTTTTGCAATTGAGCCCTTATTTGGGGAAGTCATGGGTGCCAGGATACCAGTCAAAAATAACAATGGCTTTTGCTATATAACTTGTCATGCTCATTTGGAGTTAAAGAAGGAAGATTTGATGAAAGATAATATTGATGGTATTTCTTTGATAAACTGAAGCTCAATTAACTGGACGCTCAATTGGAAAAGGAAGCTTTATTTGGGAGAAGTGCAAGAACATGAAGCAAAGTGATTCCAGGAACTTGGTTCAATAAGCAATGTCCAGGGCAGGTCCTAAGGTCTTAAGATCAGCCCGGATTCAGCACAAAGTCTTAGGCTCTTTCACCTGTAGCAGCATGAGAGGAAGTTGAATTGGAAACCAGAGAACCAGCTGATTGCCTGCTTTGAGCATCTTGCTGTGTGATATTAGGCATCATGTTTCCTTTGGTGTCTCAGTTTCTTTACTTACAAAACTAGGTGCCTGGGCTCTGTCATCTCCAAAGTTATTTCAGTGCCAAAATTCTATAGCCAGAAAATCCCTTGAGGAATGGGAGAAATAACATGAACTGTTAAACCTTACCATCAGGGAATCCCCTAATATTGTATCAAACTTTAGGGACACCCAAATCAATAGGCCATGCCCTCGATCTGAGGCTTACTTGTGTGAAAGTTATGTAGGTAGCAGAGAAACTTAGACTACCTATAGGTGTGCCTAAGTGCTACTTCTGGAGGACATCTCTTGTTGCTCAGATGTGTGCCTTAGTCTCTCTAAGCCCAACTCTGTGAGTAGAATCATTGCCCTCCCTCCTATGTGAGACATGACATCTAGGGATGAATCTGGCCCTGGCACTGTGAGATCAACAATTCTATCCTCACCAAAAGAGGGGAAAGAAGTATATCTAATAAAATAGCAGTGGCAGAGAGAGTTCAAATAGTTGAGAGGCTACTCTGGAGGTTGCTTTATGCAAACTTTTAGACCTAGCTACCTATCATAACCTGCCAACCCCCAACCAGGACCATTCCAGCCAATCCTAAAGAACACCTAGGGCAATATATAAGGTTCCGCAAGGGTTCCATGCACTAAGTAACTTTCCAAAAACCTACAACTTCCAGATGGATCTCTGGTCCAGATAAGTCCTGTAACCTAGCCCAGCTCTCCACAACATAAAATAATTTCATCTCCATACCCCATATTAGTGACAGACCCTTCCAATAAGAAAAAGTTAGAATGGCCATAGCCCAAACACCCCTAAAGAGAGGGATGGAAAGATCAAAGGTGGTGGTGGAGTTATACAGTGAAGACAGGGTTTAACAAATGAGTATGAATGCTGAATCATTAAATTGACATCTCTTTTAGTGTCCAGAATCTTAGAGCAGCTACAAGTGAAAACCTAAAATTATGGAACTGTAACCTATATCAAACTCTGAAATATGTTCCACAACTAGTTGTGGTGCTGTGCTTTGAAATTTATTGCCTTTTTGTATTTATGTTATTTTTCACACAAAAGAAGGGAAAAAAGTCAATTGTGATGATAAAAAATATTTGAGCCCTCTAGCCTCCCATATTCTGTAGCAGCTAGAAGGAAAAATATGGGAGGTTGTATAGTAGCCCATGACAAACTCTGGGATCTGTCCTGTAACAGAAGTAAGGTGGGATCACTATGTAGATCCAGTGTATTAGTTTGCTGGCATTACTATAACAAATTACCTCAAACTTGGTGGCTCAAAGCACCATAAATTTATTGTTTTTACAGTTCTGGAGGTCAGAAGCCCAAAATGGGTCTTGCTGAGCGAAAATCAAGGGATTGGCAGGGCTGCATTCCATCCTGCCTTTTTCCTCTGCTAGAAGCTGCCCCCATGCCTGGGTCCTTGGCCCCCTTCCATCTTCAGAGCCATCAATGGCCAGACAGGTCTTTCTCATATGGCTTCCCTCTTTTACTTATAAGGACTCTTGTGATGACATTGGGCCCATATGGATAATCCAGGATAGTCTCCCCTTCTCATTTTAGAGACCTGAAGGAGGCTGGCCCAGTTTGCTAGGGCTGCTGAACCAAGTACCAAAAACTGGGTGGCTTAAAGAACAGAACATTATGGTCTGGAGGTGAGAAGTCTGACATCAAGGTGCTGGCAAGGTCTTGTGCTTCCGTAGAAGTCTGTAAGGTGCTGGTGGTGACTTGCTGGCCATTCATGGTGTCTCTGGCTTTTGACATAACTCACTCTCCATCTCTGTCACATGGCTAGCATCTCTCTCTGTGTCCAAATTTCCACTTCTTATAAGGATACTAGTCATATAGGGTTAGGACTCACTCTAATCCAGTTTGGCCTCAACTAATAACATTTTCAACAATCCTATTTCCAAATAGGGCTATCTTCATGGGACTGGGGTTTAAGATGTGAATGTACCTTTTTAAGGGTCACTATTCAATCCATAGCAGAAGCCTGTGCCAGTGGAGCAACCCATTCAAGGTGTCCAGCCAGTCTCTGGGCGGTTCACATTGGTTCCTCTGTCAGTGCCTTCTCTAAGGTGCCTTCTGATTCCATCATCAATCTGCCTATCTGTGCATACCAACGAGTGACATTCCTGGTAGATCAGTATTAAGAGGCTCTTCACCCAGGACACAGTTCAAGAAATGCTCGGCTCTGCTGAACTAATCTGTGTAAGTTATCTTGTCCCAGGAGATGGTGAAGGGAACAGTAGCCTGGGGCAGCTGAGGCGCCAAGAGTGATGCAAGATGGTGGTGACCCCACCCTAGCTCTCTTGGGACTTGCGTTTCATTTACCTTGGTGAACACCCTTTTTTGAAAGATCCTGACGTCCTTGCTCTATGTTGACATGGTCCTTCTCATTTCTTTGTTTGAGATCAGGCATTAAGAAAGCATTTCCTGGTGCAGAAGCAGCTGGGTGCCCCACTTAATACTCTTGAAAGAAATGGTGCACCAGGGACACTACAGTGAGTACTGGGTCCTCTGGAAAATCCCAACGGCAGTTTGAGTTCAAGAAGATGTTATTTAGGGCTAAACTTTGGGAAGGCAGTAAATAAAAATTATCAGGTTTTAAATGTTAAATGGAATTGTAGGTCACTGTGAAAAATGTTTAGTCCCCTAGGGTGGTGCATGGCTCAGTGGCAGAGTTCTCACCTGCCATGACAGAGACCTGGGTTCGGTTCACAGTGCCTGTCCCTCCAAAAAAAAAAAGTTTAGTCCTCTAGATAAGTCATATGACACAGGCCAGCCCACTCCATCTCATGTCAGCCAAAGGTTGTGAAGTGCATCTGCCAAGTGACTAAGAAGTGCTTACTGGCCCGAGAAGACTTTGACTGTCAGTGTCAGTAACTAAGGGTAACTAAGACTCAGCAAAATGGGCCATGTGACTTGTAACCCTCGAGTTTGGACTCCATGGCCACAATCTCGGTTTCATTCTGGCTGCTGAAAATATTTGCAAAGACCTGTGAAAATGTCTGGGCCCCCAAGGGTCAAGGCACTTGGGGAATGCAAATATAAATCAAGATTTTGTGACCTATTTCTTTATTTACACCCAGTCTTAATGAAGGCAGCTCTTAATTTACATAAAATAAAAAGAGCATCAATAAAAGGAAGAGTGATACCTAAATAATATAAATATATGGAAGTCATGTTCCTGACCTGAAAACCAACTTCTTACAAAAAATTTCTATAGGAAATATTCAACTAAAAATTTTATAGCTGTTAGTTTTATAGTAAAACACTTTTAAACAGTAACAACTTTATTGAAATATAATTCCACGTATCATAAAATTCACCCTTTTAACATGCACAATTTTTAAAGTATATTCACAGAATTGTGCAACGATCACCAATATCTTATTTTATAAAATTTTCATCACCCCATGCCCATTAGTAGTCACTCTCCTTTCTCCTCTCCCCCAGTCCCTGTAGCCAGTACTCTACTTTCTGTCTCTGTGGATTTGCCTATATTGGACGTTTCAAATATGTGAAATGATACAAAATGTAGCCTTTTGTGGCTGGCTTTTTTCACTTAGCAAAAAGTTTTCAAGTTTCATCCACGTTGAGCAAAATACTTTTTAAAAAATTATTTAAATAGTATAATTAGTGCAATCAAAAATCTATTCTAGGAGAGCCACCAGAACTGACAGAGCTAACAGAATGGACAGAGCCCTAGGGAAGCCACTGAAGAAGCCTAGAGAGAAAGCTAGCAGATGTCACCATGTGCCTTTCCAAGTGAAAGAAAAACCCCGAAGGTCACTGACCTTCTTGAGCCAAGGTGTCTTTCCCTGGATGCCTTAGATTGGACATTTTTATAGCCTTGCATTAATTTGGATTTTTATAGCCTTAGAACTGTAAATTTGCAACTTAATAAATTCCCTTTTTAAAAGCTATTCCATTTCTGGTATATTGCATTCCAGCAGTTTAAAAAATGGAAACAAATTTTGGTACCAGAGAACTGGGGTGCTGCAGTTTGCAAATAACAGACATGTTGTAATCATTTTTTAAGTGAATAAGGGGTAGATTCTGGAAGAGTTGTGGGGAGCTTGATAGAGAAGGCTTAGAATGCTTTGAAGAGACTGTTGGGAGAAATGTGGGCTCTAAAGATACCTCTGATAAGGCCTTAGACAGAAATGATGCATGTGTTATTGTAAACTGGAAGGAAGGCGATCCTTATTTTAAAATGGCACATAACTGGCAAATTCACTACTGGTTTTGAATGGAAGCCAGATTTTAAAAGCCATGAACTTGAATATTTAGCAGAAGAGATATCCAAATTAAATGTGGAAAGTGTGGCCTGGTTTCTTCTTGCAGCTTATAGTGAAATGTGACAAGAAAGGGGTAAGTTGAGAACTGAGCTCTTGGGTAAAAAGGAAACCAGAAATTGATAGCCTGGAAAATTTTGAACTTCCAGAAAGGGAGACCCCAGAGAGTAATGCTCCATGTGAGGGTTTAAACAAACATGGAACCAGTCAGCCATTTTAGAAAAAGCCAGGATTGGAGATGGAGTCATCCAGGAAGGATTTGTGGAAAGTCCTTTTGTCCGATGGACATGATTCCAGCATATTGCATAGAAAACTAACAAGAGTGTTATGGGATCTGTATAAACGGAACCACTGCCAGACTGAACTAAAAGGGACAGAAAAGGGACAAATTGAAAGAAAAATAACTTCAAAGGCAGAACCATGGAAGTTAAGGTCTGAAGTCAAGAAACCTCAGGCCAGGAGAACGACCCACCCAAGCACTTGGAAAGGGTGAGTTTGCCCTTAAGGCAGAGGGTGGGCTTTCCTCCTCCTTGCTCAGGAAGAGTTTTGCTCCCTCAGGCCTTGGAGAGGGTTGGAGCACATTCCTTGGGGATTGCGAGAGCCTGGCTGCCACCTCATTCTTCTGGAAGGGTTGTGTATGTGTCCCAGAGCTGGCAGACAGCCCAAGTGCTCTCCAGTGTTTGGAGAGGGTGGAGCCAAGAAAAAAGTGGTCTCCTCAGTGTCCCCCAAGGTTGCATTTGGAGAGAGGCGGGCCACTGCCTAGGCCCTTGGAAAGGGTGGGACTACCTCTTTCTAAAGCCCCGAGGAGAAATGATTCTCAGATTTTGAAATCTAATAGAGTTTACCCTGCAGGTTTTTGTAACTGTTTGGGTCCTGTGACTCTTATACTCCTTCCAATTGCTCCCTATGGAAGTGGAAACATGTATGCTGTGACTGCCCCTACTTTGTATATTGGCAGCAGAAAACTTGTTCTGAGTTTTACAGGTCCAGAACCAGAGGGGAATTTTGCCTTAGGTCAGGCCATGCCTGTAGCTGACTTTGTTGAGATTTTGTACTATTTCTGATTTTGTATTATATTTGTATTTTTACTGAAATGGTTTAAGGCTTTGTGATATTGTGATGGAATGAATGCATTTTGCATTTGGAAAGAACATGTCTTTTGGGGGTCCAAAGGGTGGAATGTGATGGTTTGAAGCTATTAGATCCTAGAAAAACACTGTCTTTTAATCCTCATTCAGTATTGCTGGGTGGGATCTTTTTTATTGTTTCCATGAAGATGTGACCCACCCAGTTTTGGGTGGTAACCTCTGATTAGGTGGTTTCCATGAAAATGTGTCTCTACCATTTAAGGTGGGGTTGCTGAAAGCCTTTTAAGAGGGAACCATTTTGGAAAAAGCTTTAGAGCCACACAGAACCAACAGCCAAAAGAATGGACAGAGCCCCAGGGAAGCCACTCAAGAAGCCTGGAGAGAAAGCTGGCAGACATCGTCCCGTGCCTTTCCAGCTGAGAGAGAAACCCTGAACATCATTGGCCTTCTTAAACCAAGGTAACTTCTCCTGAATGCCTTAGATTGGACATTCTTATAGCCTTGTCTTAATTTGGACATTTTCATGGACTTAGAACTGTAAACTTGCAACTTAATAAATTCCTTTTTAAGAGAAAAAAAAATTCTCCTATATACTTGACTTTAGTACCAAACATAAGTCGTGATGGTTCCAGTGTGGTAGAGGCTCTTGGGGCTCTGCCAAGGTCCCCTTTACTGGGCCAGTACACTACCATCTACCTAATGTAGTGCTGGCTGCCAATGGTCCACTCTGCACCCTTCTCAGGAGGATTGCCCTCAGCTGTGGGGAGCCTCAAATTTATGTCCACCTGGAACCTCAAAATGTAAACCTGTTTGGAAATACAGTCTTTGCAGATTTGACCAGTTAAGCACCTTGAAATGAAATTATCCTGGATTTAGAGTGGGTTCTAAATCCAAAACCTGGCACCCTTATAAGAAGAGGCAAGGATACAGAGACGCACAAAGAAAAGAAGTCATGTGAAGATGGAGGCAGAGATTGGAGTTATGCTCTGGGGCCACCAGAGGCTGGAAGAGGCAAGAAAGGATTCTTCTCTACTGCATTTGGAGGATGTGTGACTCTGCTGACACCTTCATTTCAGATATCTGCCTTCTAGAACTGTGAGAGAATATATTTCTGTTCTCTTCAACCATGCCACGGTCAATGATGGATAGGTGTGGGTGTAGTGGCTCCACTCTCTTGCCTCTGGGTAGGACCTTCTCTATGGTGCAGACCCCCTCATGGGATCAGGCCAACCTCATCCTGGACCCACATCTCTGCTGAGCTTCTCCTCTGCCTTGTCCTCTTCCCTCCACTCCCCTCCAGGCTCTTCCTAAGCACACTTCCTCCATAATCCTGTTGAGCAATCATCCTCCCCTCAGACTTTGCTTATAGGGAGCTGACTTGTCTTCCTAATAGATCCTGATTTGTTTTGTAAAACATTATTAGGAAGGATTTCTTAGAAGTATCATGGAATTAATTGTCTACAGTGTTTCTAGACAAAAAAAAAAAAAAACTTAAAGATTTGTCTCCATTGATGGTAAAACTCAGACACCCAGCATTGCCCCCAAGCCTGACTCCACATAATCAAGTATTTTCCTCCCAAGCACAAGTTCTTGCATTAAGAAACTGACCTTGGGAATAAAAAGTACAAAAAGTACAGTTACCCTTTCCACATTGCGGGGGTGAGGGACGTGGTACCCCTGCGTTCTGAAAAAAAATGTGTAAATTTTTTGGCCTTCCTTTTGTACCAGAGAAGAAGTCTGAATTTTTTTTCTTTTCCGGGGTGTTCACAGTACCTTATTGTAAAATTTGGTTTAAGTATTTGGTCATAGGCTATATGTGGGTTGTGCCAGTTTGGATCTGTGGTGGACTCCAGAAAAGCCATGTCCTTTAATCCTCATTCAATATTGTTGGCTGGGAGTTTTTTGATTGTTCCCATGGAAATGTGACCCACCCAATTGCAGGTGGTAATTTTGATTGGATGGTTTCCATGGAGAGATGTGTCTCCACCCACTGAAGGTGGGGTTGCTTACTGGAGCCCTTTAAGAGGGAACCATTTTGGAAAGACCTACAGAGCCCCTGCAGCCAGAGACATTTGGAGATGAAGAAGGAAAAACTCCCGGGGGAGCTTCATGAAAGAAGCCAGGAGAGAAAGCTAGCAGATGCTGCCATGTTTGCTGTGTGCCTTTCCAGTTGAGAGAGAAACCCTGAATGTCATTGGCCTTCTTAAACCAAGGTATCTTTCCCAGGATGCCTTAGATTGGACATTTCTATAGCCTTGCTTTAGCTGACCTTAGAACTGTAAACTTGCAACTTATTAAATTCCCCTTTTTAAAAGCCTTTCCGTTTCTGGTATATTGCATTCCAGCAGCTAGCAAACTAGAACATGGGTCAATGTGAAGTAAAAATACTGTATGAAAAAGAAATTAAAAATACAAAATGAATATGAACATTTTAAAAATGAAACATTTGAAGAGAATAATACCAAACATAGTGCATGTGTATCAAAAGACATTTTTTTAATAACTTTTGAAATTTCCTACTGGTACTCTCCATTAGCCTGTGGTACATCTCTACTGGTCTTCATGTATGGTCTGAAGCTTCTCAAATCTCCCACAAAACTTCCATTAAATTTCTTATGCCAATCTGCAATATATCGAAATTGTGATAGGGAAAATCGCTATGTGGAAGGGATAACTGTAGAAGTAAAAGAAAAAACAACAGTGGTGGTAACATAAGATGTGACCAGACGTGTCTGAAAACTGTGGTTTATAACAATGTGCACACTTTTTATGGGTGGGCCACAGATTTTGCCAGAAGCCTTGTATTTGACAACACACTCACAGTGTTTTATAGGAATAGCCCCTACTTTCTAGATTTGTTATAAGGATCAACTAGTCCTCTGCTGAGTAGGTCCTAAGTGAACTTTTTAAAAAATGAGAGTTCTTATTATTTCCAAAATACCAAAAGGCAAAGGAAAATATTTTTTAATCAATTTTTTTTAAAATACCAAAAAAAACCACCAAACGTAAACATTCTTAAATTTGATCATTCTGTTCTACATATATAATCAGTAATTCATAATATCATCACATAGTTGCATATTCATCATCATGATCATTTCTTGGAACATTTGCATCTATTCAGAAAAAGAAATAAAACAAAAACAGAAAAAAATTTATACATACCGTACCTCTTACCCCTCCCTTTCATTGATCACTAGCATTTCAAACTAAATTTATTTTAACATTTGTTCTCCCTGTTATTTATTTTTATTCCATATGTTCTACTCGTCTGTTGACAAGGTAGATAAAAGGAGCATCAGACACAAGGTTTTCACAATCACACAGTCACACTGTGAAAGCTATATCATTATTCAATCATCATCAAGAAACATGGCTCCTGGAACACAGTTCTACATTTTCAGGCAGTTCCCTCCAGCCTCTCCATTACATCTTGACTAACAAGGTGATATCTACTTAATGCATAAGAATAACCTCCAGGATAACCTCTGGACTCTGTTTGGAATCTCTCTGACATTGACACTTTGTCTCATTTCACTCTTCCTCCTTTTGGTCGAGAAGGTTTTCTCAATCCCTTGATGCCGAGTCTCAGCTCATTCTAGGGTTTTTCTCAATCCCTTGATGCTGAGTCTCAGCTCATTCTAGGATTTCTGTCCCACATTGCCAGGAAGGTCCACACCCCTGGGAGTCATGTCCCACGTAGACAGGGGGAGGGTGGTGAGTTTGCTTGTTGTGTTGGCTGGAGAGAGGTCACATCTGAGCAACAAAAGAGGCTCTCTTGGGTGTGACTGTTAGGCCTAAATTTTAAGTAGGCTTGACCTATACTTTGTGGGGTTAAGTTTCATATGAACAAACCCCAAGACTGGGGGCTCAGCCTATAGCTTTGGTTGTCCACACTGCTTGTGAGAATATCAAGAATTCAACTTGGGGAATGTAGAAGCCAAGAGTTCAAAGCAAGACCTACAGAATTTGTTGCAAGCTGCTGGCCTCGGGATGGCAGCGGTAAACTGTGGCGATTGTTATGTAGAGCAGTCTGGGAGGAAGAGAATGTTTACCCAAAACAGTTATGTTAAGTATGAAGAACACTGTGAGATAAGAATCTTGCTCCTTCAGGAAATGCCTGCATATCTATTGACATCCTGTGGTATATAACAAGGATCTGGTTGAGAATAAAGTTGCCTGAAGTCTGTCTGAAGTAAACTCAAGCTTCAGACCCCCTGAGCCCGTCTGTGTCTTTCTTTCTTTCTTCCTTTCTTTTTTTTCTCATCATTCCTTAATATCCTTCGAGCTCTGTTTCTACAGAAAGCAACAGGGGAAGTTGAATGTCTCCCCGTTTTCACCATTCCCCGAAGGGGACTTTGCAAATACTTTTTTATTCACTGTTCAAATTACTCTGGGATTTATTGGGGTATCACTCTGGACGAACCAACTTAATCTCGTGCCCTACCCCAGGTTCTAAGTACTTATGGTGTTCAATCAAGCTATCTACATAAGTTATATTCGGACCTGCACTAGTCAAAATATAAATTTTGTACCAAATAAACTTTTTTTGCTTCAGTTTCACACATAAGTTGACATTTTAAAATATTAATTACCATCTATTTTCAGCACCCTGCAGTTACAGCAGTAACTCTGCATTCTAACTAATATATATCCCTTTCCCCTTGCCTTTTCTTTTTCCCAAGATGTCATATGGAGACAAGACCCAGCATACTTAGCCTTGTGGAAGTGGGAGGAGGGCCCTTTGCCACACTCTGTCCTCTAGGGTTTTATTGGCTTTTGATGCCTTGAGACTTGCCTGGTCTAGTTCTTGGGCATGTGGCCCTGGTGCCCTACTGGGCTGGTTCCACTTGGGCTTTCAGGTGCTAAGCTGAGACTTGCCACTGACACAATACTGCCACCCCATAGGTGTGTTCTGCACATCCATACTCCATGAGGGTCCAGAAACTTTTAGCAGCCTTCTCCAATAGATGTGGAGTAAGTAGATCTCTCTCGAGCACAACTGCCCATTCTTCCAGGCACCCTCCTCAGCCCTTTCTAAACTACACCCTGAATGTGGACATTTGTTTTGGGGCCTTGCAAATTCCTGGCCTGTGTGCTGAGAAGCGAAGAGAAGGTCCTTCTGTACTAGGAACCTGTGTGTATGTCTCCACCCCTCCCCCTTAACGCAGTTGAACTTTGGAGAGAAGAGAGAAGGGTGGACTTGCAATTTAGCTTTTAGCCCATTTCTCTTTTTCTTTGGAGAGAACTGGAGAAGATTTCTCTTCTTCCTGGATGGCAGCCTTTCCAGATCACATTTTCCCTTTCCCTACACTTTAAAAAATATATATTTTTATTGATAAATCTTAACATACAAACATTCCATATTTGGTTTACAATCAGTGGCTCACAATATGATCACATAGTGCACTCATCACCATGATCATTTTTCAGAACATCTGCATCACTCCAGAAAAAAAAGAAAAAATTCATACATACCATAACCTTTACTCCTCCCTCTTTGACCACAAGTATTTCCATATACCCAATTTATCTTAACCTTTGTCTCCCCTATTATTTGTTCATTCTCCATCCACATTTTTTACTCATCTGTCCATAATCTAGATAAAAGGAGCATCTGACACAAGGTTTTCACAACCACACAGTCACACTGTTAAAGCTATATCATTATACAGTTGTCTTCAAGAATCAAGGCTACTGGAACACAGCTCAGCAGCTTCAGATACTTCCCCCTCTAGCCACTCTAACGCACCATAATCCAAAAAAAGATATCTATGTGATGCGTAAGGATTTCAACTCTGAAATCCCTCAGCCACTGAAACTTTTAATTTTGTCTCATTTCTCTCTTCCCCCTTCTGGTTAAGAAAGCTCTCTCAATCACTTAATGCTGGGTCCTGGTTCATCCCTGGATTTCTGTCCCACCCTGACAGGGAAATTTACACCCCTGGGAGTCATGTTCCATGGTGTGGGGGTGTGGGTCAGTGAGCTCACCTGCTGCATCGGCTTAGAGAGAGAGAGAGAGAGAGGCTACATTTGAGCAACAAAGGAGGTTCTTTGGGGGTGACACTCAGGCCCAATTTTAAGTAGGCCTAGCCTATCCTTTGCAGAAATAAGACCCACAGGGCGAACCCCAAGATCGAGGGCTTGGCTTGCAAGAATATCAGAAATTCTCCAAATGGGAAAGATTTCTCCCTTTCTCCTTTCTCCCCTGTGACCCAAGGGGACCTTGCAAATACTTCTTTATTCACTGCCCAAATTATTCTGGGATATATCAGGGCTTCATACTAACCTAGACAACAAACCAACAAAGTCTCATACCCTATTCAAGATTCCATGTACTTATAGTCTTCAACTCAACTGACCATACAAGTGAAATTAGAAAATGCATTATCCAAAATATAAATTTTGCACTAAATAAACATCTCTCCTTTTGGTCTCACACAGAAGTTGAAGTTTTAAAATATGGATATCATCCTTTACCCTGTATTCTGATTTACCTTTGTCCTATCCAGATCAACTTCATTCCTATCTCTACTAGAAGTCTGATCCCTTTTTCAACTTTTTAAACAATTCCTGTGTGGGAAACTGCTGACTTTCATAGCTTCAGAGCTCTAATTTTGAGCCTCAGGTATCACATAAATATCTGAAATTTCTGGGAATGACCAGGTTATAAACAAACAGCTCAATATCTCAGAATTTAGAAATAACAGTTAAAACTCGTGATTGCTGTAAGAGCTTACAATCTAGGCCCCTTTACAATAGGCCATGCTCTAGTTTGCTAGTTGCCAGAATGCAATATACCAGAAACGGAATGGCTTTTAAAAAGGGGAATTTAATAAGTTGGTAGTTTACAGTTGCAAGGCTGAGAAAATGTCCCAATTAAAACAAGTCTGTAGAAATGTCCAATCTAAGGCATCCAGGGAAAGATATCTTGGTTCAAGAAGGCCGATGAAATTCAGGGTTTCTCTCTCAAGTGAGAAGGCACGTGGTGAACACAGTCAGGGTTTCTCTCTTGGCTGGAAGGGCACAAGGCGAGCATGGAGTCATCTGCTAGCTTTGTCTCCTGGCTTCCTGTTTCATGAAGCTCCTTGGTAGGCATCTTTCTTCTTCACCTCCAAAGCGCTGGCTGGTGGATTCTCTGCTTCGTGGTACTGCAGCATTCTCTGCTCTCTTTGAATCTCTCTTTCTCCAAAATGTTTCCTCTTTTATAGGATTCCCATAAACTAATCAAGACCCACCTGAATGGGTGGAGACATGTCTCCACCTAATTCCAGTATAACAACCGCTCTTGATTGATTCACATCTCCAGGGAGATGATCTAATTACAGATTCAAACATACAGTATTGAATAGGGATTAGAAGAAACGGCTGCTTTTACAAAATGGGGTTAGGATTAAAACATGGCTTTCTAGGGTACATACATCCTTTCAAACCAGCACAGGCCCCAACTTGATAACCCATGCTCTCGACTTCAGTTCAGCAAGTTTTTGTATCATAGTCCATATGAGTGAGGCATGATAATATTTATCTTTCTGTTTCTGACATTTCACTCAACATATAGTCCCTGAGTTTCATTCACTTAGTTGCATGCCTCACAACTTCATTTCTTCTTGTGGCCACTGAGTAGTCCGTTGTTCCCCCTTCCATTCCTCAATCGTTGTGCCCTTAGCCCACCTCCATCCGTTGTGCATTGTGAACACTGCTGCCACAAACACCAGTGTGCAAATGTCCATTTGTGTCTCCACACTCAACTCTTCCAGGTATATACTGAGCAATGGGGTTGGAGGATCATATGACTACCCCACCCCTAGCCTCCTGTGGAACCACCACACTGCCCTCCAAGGGGCTGTATCTCTGTTTCCCTATTGACAGTGAATAGGTACATCTCTTTCTCTGCATTTTCTCTGGCACTTTTTCCTCTCTGTTTATTTTTAAAAACAGTTTTATTCACACATCAAACAATCCAACCTAAGTGCATAGACTTGCCATTGCCACCATAATCTATCTGAAGACATTTCCTTTTCTTCCACAAATAATCCATAAAACTTCCCTATGCCCCCCTCCCCCAACCCTGCCTGCTGACATTTAGGTTTGGCATAATGCCTTTCTTTCCCTACTTGTTGATATGTTCCTACTGCCTGGCTTGATAAGCTTCGAGGCTTAGCTTAGTAGTTCTCAACCAGGAGCAGTTTTGAACCCCAGGAGACTTTTGGTGATGTCTAGAAATATATTTTTTTTTCGTAGTTTCGGGAAGCAGGTTTTATTTGCTATGGCCATAGGGTTCAGCAAGTAGCCTCTGAAAGTCTGAGTCAAGAAATATTTTTGATCTCTACAACTTGGGTGGCAGGGAGGGTATGCTACCAGCATGGAGTGGGTAGAGGTCAGGGAATGCTGCTAAACATCCTACTATGCAAAGGATAAGCCCCCACCCCCACACAGAGAACGATCAGTTTCAAATGTTAATAGTGCTGAGGCACTCTGAGACAATATGATTTAGAGGACAACATTAAATAACTAGGTTTAGTAATCTTCCCACTACAACCCTGCAGACCAAAGCCAGAGACAGCACCTAGCTGTGATAAAGAACTAAGAGCTGGGTTTTCCCAAGGTTATTTGACAAGTGTGTATTGAACACTTCCCATGTGCCAGGCCCTGTTCTGGGCACCAGAGGTACAGAGGTAAAGAAATCAGCAAAGGTCTTGCCCTTCAAGAGCTCACTTTCTAGTAGAGAAACAGACAATAAATAAATAGTGAATTCCCCTGCTATTGCCTGGTTCTCCCATTTAGCAGCTATATGACCCTGAACATGTTACTTAATCTCACTGGCTTCTGTCTCAGCATCTATAAAATAGGCTTAATAATAGCAATGACCACATAGGTTTGCTCCTCACTGGGTGTTGTAAAGATGCAAAGAATTGATATCTTGGACCAGATTGGCACTTGTTAAGAAACAAAAGTAATTCAACCAAATAAATGCGGAGGTAATGCAATAAGGGAAATAAAGAATACAATGTCAGAAGTAAGAAAAATGAAGTCAGGTGAGTAGATAGAGAGGGGCAGATGGAGGCCTAGGGGGTTTTATTTATATTGTATTCAGTGGAACCTCTCTAAGGAAATGACATTTGAGAAGGATTGAATAGAGTGAGGAAATAACTCATTAAATCTACAAAAATCAGGTTCAGGTAAATTAAAGACCCCAAGAAAGAGGCTGTTAATAACGTACCAGATTGGCAGAATTGAAAAAGTCTGCCACTACTAGGTGTTGGGAAGGCTATGGAGCAAGTAGAACTTGTGTATGTGGGGGTGAGAGGATGGTATTATGGATTGAACATCTCCCCATAAGACGAGTTCAAGTCCTAACTCCTGGACCTGTGAAAATGGTCTTGTTTGTAAATAGGATCTCTGATGATGTTACTAGTTCAGAGGAGGCTGAACTGGATTAGAGTGGGCCCTAACCCAATATGATTTGTGTTCTTAAAAGAAGGGGAGAATTAGACACAGCAGGAGACCAGGAGAGAGAGAGAGAGAGAGATGGACACGTGACAGAGGTAGAGCTTGTTATGCCACAAACCAAGGAACATCCTGATGACATCCAGAACCCTTCAGACCTCAGAAAAAGCATGGTCCTGCCGATACCATGACTTGGACTTCTGGTTTCTAGAACTGAAACAATAAATTTCTGTTGTTCAATTGAACTATTCTGTGGTTCTTTGTTACAGCAGCCCTGGCAATGCAAGACAGGTAGGTGGTGGGCCAGAGAGAAAGCTGGGGAGCCACATCACAGAGGGCCATGCAGGCCTGGGTAAGGTTTGATTAGGGGAGAGTGGTGGTCTTCTAAGAATTTAATAACTAAAAATGGAAGCAGTCTGGCTGCTATGTAGAGGATATAGATTGCAAGGGGTGGTTGTAAGACTAAACTAGAAAATGCAGTGGGGATGAATTGAGAAGAAAGTGAACAGTTATTGAGCAGCTATTGTATGTTTTCGTCCTCCTTTTTTGGAAAGTTAACTATTATTTCCTTATTTTCATTTTATAGACAGGAATATCTAGCTGATAAGTGATAGAGCTGGAATTCAAACTCAGATCAGTCTGACATAAAGACCAAAGCCTGTACCAGAAAACTGCCTTCTCTGGGTTGGAAGTAAGGTTGACCTGGGTTCCATACTCTCTCTCCCGCATATACCAACTTTAAGGTTTAAGGCAAATTGCTTTGTTTATCTGTAAGATGAGAGTTATAATCCCCAAATGAGTAATATGCATGAATGTTGAAAACCAATTGCATTAATTAGCATAGGTCAGCAGTCCTCAAACTTGAGCATGCAACAGAATCCCCTGGAAGGCTGTTTTAAAACACAGATTTTTTTAGTCCCCTCCCCAGAATTCCTGCTTTGGGAAATGTATGAGTTTCCTATGACTCTTTGGGACAAATGACCACAAACTTGGTGGTTTAAAACAACACGAATATATTAACTTACAGTTCTAGAGGTTTGAGGGACTAAAAATCAAGGTGTCAGCTGGAATGCTCTTCTGGAGGCTCTAAGGGATAATCCATTTCCTTGCCTTTTCCATCCTCTAGAGGTTTCCTGTATTCCTTGGCTCGTGGCCCCTTCCTCTATCTTCAAAGCGTATCACTCCAACCTCTGCTTCCATCATCTTTTCTTATTTTACTCTGGTTCTCTTCCTTCCCTCTTACAAGGAACCTTGTGAACACATTGGGCCCATCTGGATAATCCAAGATACTCTCCCCATCTCAATATCTTTAACTTAATCACACCTGCAAAGTCTCTTTTGCCATATAAAGGCAACATATTCACTGGTTCTGGGGATTAAAATATGCACATTTCCGGGGGGCCATTATTCTGTCTTCCATGGTAGGTCTAGAGTGGGTCCCCAAAATTTGCATTTCTAACAAGATCCAAGGTAATGCCTATGCTGGTGGTCCTGGGACCACACATTGAGAACCTCTAGGGGGGCTAATTGGTATAAGAAATAGTCGTCTGAATGTATAATGGCTTAAAGACAACAGAAATTTATTCCTTGTTCACATAACACTCCTGGGTGAACAGGTCAGCATTGAGACTCTCCTCCAAATAATCATTCAGGGACTCAAACTGGGGGAAAGTCTTCACCAACTTCAATACCTGGCTTCTAGGGCCACCCTAGTGGAAAAAGTAAATGCAGGGACACAGCAGGAACTTTAAATGAATTGGACCTGAAAGTGGATCACCTCTCATTTGCTTACATCTCATTGGTTAGAACTCAGTCACATGGTTCAGTCACATGGCTAACTCAGCAGAACCAGGAGCTGGGAAACTAGTCTAGTGGTGTGCCAGGAAGAAGAGGAGAACGTGGACTGTGGTGAGCAGCTGGCAGTCTCTTTCAGTGGTAAATACTGTGGAAATATGAAAGGCTCATTATCAACCTCAGGGTTGCTCGTGAAAGAGCACAGTGCCTAATCTAAATCTGGATTTTACTTTTCAAAAGGTTGGGGCTCTTTCCTGAGAATGGTAGGTAACGTGGGCATGTCTGGGGAGGGAAATGGTGGGGCTGATGGGTCAAGGTGGGCCAGGAACTGGCTGGGTCCTGAGCCAAGTCTCACAGCCACCGCACTGTAAGCCTCTCCGGAAGTCCCTTCCATAAGTGAGTGCACATTACTGAGTGCATGGTAGGGGCCTTTGTAAGTTTCTTATTGCTGTGTAACAAATTAGCAGCTTAAAACAACACCCACTTACTATTTTACAGTTCTGTAGGCGAGAGGTCTGGGCAGGCTCGCCTGGGATTTCAACTTAGTGTCTCAGCCTGGGCTATTATCTGGAGGCTCTAGGACAGTCCATTTCCAAATTCATTCAGGATGTTGGCTGAATTCAACTCTTTGTGGCTGGGGACTGAATTCCCCATTTCTTTATCAGTGATGGGAGCAGGGGGCAAAGGGGCCTCTTTCAGCTCCTCAAGGTCAGGGCTGGCTGCATAACTGCAGCCTTTTCCATCTTCAAAGCAGCAATGGCCTGTCCAGTCCCTCTCGTGCTTTGAATCTCTCTGCTTCAGCCAGAGAAAACTCTGCTTCTAAAGGACTCATGTGATTAGATTGGGACTGTCTACTGGCTAATTTTCCTTTTGCCATATAACCAGATATAATCAGGGGAGTGCTTACATCATACTCACAGGTTCCAGCCACACTCAAAGGGGAGATTACACATGGTGAGGGTCACTAGGTGATTTGTAGAATATTGCCTAGCACAGAATTCAGTAATTCTTACTGATTGGCTAGAAATCTTCAACAAACAACTGGAAGATATCCTGCCACCTCCGCGTATGGAGGCACAAACAAACTGTGCTGCCTTATAGTATTTAATTCTGCTAAAATATATTTACTGAGCACCTACTATATACCAGGTACTTTTCTAGGCACTGGAGGTAGAGAAATAAGTAAGACAGACTGGCCCCTGCCCTCATGCAGTCTAAATTTTAGTGGAGGGGTAGGAAATTAACAACCAAATATATAAATTCAGCTAGTTAACAAGATGATGGGCTAGAGAGGGCTCGAGGTCCGTGTGCTATTTGAGGTCAACTGGTCTGGGCCACCCTCTCTGAGGAGGAGTCACCATTTGGACAGGAGCCAGCTGTGTTTCAGGAAGGGCATGGGCAGTCCAAGCAACGGGAACTGCAAATGCAGAGGCCCGAAGGTCTTTTGGACTGGAGCGGAGCGAGGTGGCAGGAAATGAGGACATGGGGACAGGAAAGGGTCAGGCCATATTAGCTGGGTTGGATTGTATTCCAGGAGGGATGGAAAGGTTTTTAAGTTGGGGGATCAGGTGATATGATTTATGTTTAAAAATAATTTCCTGAAGGAGGCCCAAGGGAGGCTTTAAGGTGCTGGCCAAGCTCAGATGTTTTTTTATCTGGGTGCTGGTTATCTGCATTCACTTTGTGAAAATTTATTGAGCTGTATGTTTCATAAGCTGTGAATTTTTTTATATGTATACTGTATTTCATTTGAAATACGTATTAAAGAAGGTGGCTTGGTGTGCAGTGGGGAGAACTGACTGGGGGATCCTGGGGCTCAGGTCATGCCCAGTGCTTAACTCGCCCTCAGTGAATAGCTGACATGTGGCTTGACCCTGTTCTAGATTGTTTTAACTCATCTATATTAATTCATTTGCTCTTTACAACAACCTTATGAAATAAAGCATTACTCCTTTTGCTCCCACATTTTATAGGTGAGGAACCGGAAGCACAGAGAGACGAAGTGATCATCTAAAGTCACACAGCCAGGAAGTGGCAGAACTGGAATTTAAACCGGGAATCTGGATCCCAGGTCTTGAAACAGGTGAATGAATGATGTGTTTTATCCTGTCTCTAATCCAATGGTTCTCAAGGGGTGATGGGGAGGATAATTTTGCTCCCCACAGCCCCCAGGAGAATTTTGACAATGTCTGGAGGCATTTGTGGTTGTCATATTTTGGGGGTGGGGTGGGGGATTT
Source organism: Tamandua tetradactyla (assembly GCF_023851605.1). Taxonomy (NCBI): domain Eukaryota; kingdom Metazoa; phylum Chordata; class Mammalia; order Pilosa; family Myrmecophagidae; genus Tamandua; species Tamandua tetradactyla. The sequence continues at coordinate 53,591,690 of NC_135338.1, read as the reverse complement.
ACTGGCATCTAATCGGTAGAAGTCAGGGATGTGCTAAACGCTCTTTGATGCCCAACACAGCACCCCCTTCTCCCCTGCCCAACACAGAATGGCAGGGCTCGAACATCAGCAGTGCCCAGGCGGAGAAGCCCTGCTCTAAACCAAACCACTTTGTTTAAGTCTCGCTAATATTTGCAGGTTTAAATCTCTCACTTTCAGACTTTCAGGTAATGAAAGGCAGACTGATTCTGAAATGACTCCTCTGTTGATCTCGATGACCCCCAGCTGTCTGCCACACCCTCCTGAAGGCACTGATTTGTATCTGGCAAAGCCTCAGGGACCACTGACCACATGATCTGGTAGCAAGAGTCTCAGCCTGGGGCTTTCCTTGTGAGAGTTCTGGTGGGACATTTGATGGGGAGGTCATCAAATGCCTGAGCTGCCCCTCCTCCCGCCACGCCGTTTAGGAGCCCACCCCTGTGCCCAGACTTGCCCTTGGCGCAGCACTTCCTATAGCATACTGCCATCCCATGGGTGGGTGCCAGGGAGCATAGACAGTGTCCAAGGTCACAGACTCCCACCTTCTCTCGTTCACCGGGTCACCAGGATTCTAGATTTACAACCTCCTAACCCAGGTGGTAGCTAATATTTACGGGCACTTATTTGCTGCTAAGCACTGTGTTGGCAAATTTCTCAGGGAGACCTTGTGTAAAGGTTACCAAAAGCATGTACAACAGTTTCTGACACCAACTATGTGGGTACAAAAGTTCAATCAGCAATTGCAAAGACTGCAGTAAGTCAATTTAATTCAATTCTGACTCTGTCTGGAGTTAGGTCAGCCCCCACAGTTAAGGGCAATCCTCTACAAGATTGTTCTCCAGGCAGCAGCTGGAAGTTTGGAAGTCCAAGCCACGAGCACTTCTGACCAAGTGGCTACAAAGTTGGGGGGTTCTCATCACCTCCTTGGGTTTGATCATTTGCTAGAACAACTCAGAGAACTCTCAGAAAGTGCTAAAATTTTGAATATAGCTTTATTATGGTAAAAAATACAAGTAAGAAGTCAAAATTAGAGATCTGTAGTGTCAGATATGGCTGGGTGTCAAATGCAAGCTTCCATATCTTGTCCATGCAGAGCTGAGATGCATCACTCAGCACAGAGATTTAGCTTCTCAATCATGGAACTCACCCCCAGTGTATATGGAACCTCATTACATAGACAAGATTGACAGACTCAATGTTCGCAAGGTTGAACTCATCCTTCAGCACCCCTCCCCTCTCAGAGGTTGGGGAGGTGGGCTGATAAGGGATGGTATGACATGGTTCTAAGCCCCACCCCACCCACAATCACATGGTTGATTTTTCTGGGGTAGCTAGCCTTCAACCCTAAGACTACAGGTATGACCAGCTCTACCCTGTGGTTTCATTAGCACAGAAACTATCAGGTGAGGTCCAGAGCCCACCATGAATAACAAAAGAATTTTGGGAAATACCAAGGATTCAGAGGTTCCCTCCCCAGGAACTGGTGACAAAGAACAGCCAAGTTTTTTATTATACTCTACCTTCTGAAGTAAGTACTGAGATGTCCATTTTATAGTTGGGAAAATGTAGGTACTGAAAAGCTGATTAACTTGCTCATGTCACAGAGCTTATCAGTGGTAGAGGTGAGGTTTGAACACAGGCAGCTTCACGACAGGGCCCACCATTGCAGCCCTCTCTCTCAGCCATCTCCTTGTGGCGTTGCCTAGATTAGCCACTTTCGATATCTATGGAGTTCCCTGGATCACCACCATGGCAACCCTTACAGCCACCCCACTGGCCCTCAATTTTCTGCCACCTTTTCTATTGCTTTTGAGGAATGTGACGAGGCTATTCCCTGCTCTTTTTATTTTTATTGACACATCTTCACATAGATATATTTCATACATGGGGTACAATCAATGTATCCCCTGCCCTTTGTTTACCTAAGCACACTAGTCTTCAGGTCACCACTTTTATTCCATTTCAACTGTAGACAGTGAAATCTCGAGGAGAAGGAACTAAATCTTACTTGTCTCAATGCTCAGCTGCACCTGGCACACAAAGAACAGCCACTAAATGTGCTATTAATAAATGGGTGAGTGAGCTCTTAAAGATACCCATTGCAGAAGACAGTGAAAGCACAGTTGTCATGCAAATTGGCTTTGAATTTAGATAGGCCTGGGCTTGAATCCCATGGTCACTGCTGAGCCGTGATTTTGGCACATGATTTTAACTCAGAGGTCAGCAAACTTTTTTGGTCAAGGGTCAGAAAACATTTTTGACTGTGGGCTATAAGGTCAGACGGTCTCTGAAAAAAACAAAGAAAACAAAAAAGACAAAAACAGGTAAACTGACCCATAGTCTATTGCAAAACAAGACTGTAAGAGTTTTAGGAGTATAACTCATGCACGTAGTCCTACATACTGACGTGCTTCGGGCAGGCTGCTCTTGTCCCATCACATCGACTGCGTTCACCTTACTGGGCGCCAACCACATGGCACTTGCACCGGTAACATTTCATTTTTTTCTCCACAGTTCTCCGTGAGATAATAAGCAACAACTGAGAAGTAAGTAGCATTGTGCAAGATTAAGAAGATGGGACTCTGGCACCAGACTGCCTGGGTCCCAGTTCCGCTTCTGCCACTTAAAGAGCTAACTGACCTTGGAAAAATTAACTCAGTCTCCCGGAGACTCATTTGTCTTATCTGTAAAACCCGGTGACAGTAACGGGGCCTACCTCCCATAGGGGCGTCCTGAGGATTAAATGGTTCTGCACATTCGAATTAGCTGGGAATCTTAAAAAAATTCTCAAACCCAGACGAATAAGGACCAAAGGTCTCTGGAGGTGAGACGTAGGTACACGCATTTTTAGTTTCTCGGGTGGTTCCAATGTGCGGAAATGTTGAAATCCGTGGGTTAAGATGCTTCTCGTTCTAGCTTTGGTCCACCGGCGGACATTTCTGGAACCAGTGTAGCTCGCGTGCTGTGCATCCCCAGGATCGCCCCCGACCCTTGCTCACTACGCAGACGCCTCTCCAGCTTCTCGGGGTCCCTGGACCCTGAAGTCCTAGCGGTGCACGCTGGGACTGGTAGTCCCTCTGGCTAGCTGGCCAGTCCTTGCTTCCCATTGGTTTTCGCAAAGGCCCCGCCCCGATGCTCGACCAATCACCGCGGCGTAGTAGGACCTCAATGCCTGGAGCTGGGTGTTGCGCCGCAATCACAGCTGGGCGGTCGTCGGGAGAAGGCTGGGCTGAGGCTGCGCAGTGCCAGGAGTTCCCACGGTCCTGCCGCCACCGCCGTCTCTCCGCGCAGGTAATCCGTGAGTCCCTGTAGGGGACTGTGGTCGGGTCTCGTGCCCCGGACGAGAACCGCCTGCTGCCGTTCTTGCCTTGATGGCCGGGACTTTCATTTCCTCCGGCTCTCTCTGAGTAATTGTTTTCCCACTCTGAGTTGGAGAAGTCCGGGAAACAATGACTCCCAAGGGAAACCCCGCGACCTCTCCGCCGGCCACTCTGGGGTTGGGGGTGGGGTCGCTCTTCTGTCGCGCGTGCTCAGGCCGGAAACCCAGGCTCCTCCTTCAAGCCGAGGGGGAGACTGAGGCGCCAGCGGGCTTTGCTGTACTGATGTCCACAGCGGGAGAGCCCTGCGGGGTGTGGGGCTTGGACTTTTCCGACCTTATCATCTAGGAGCAGTTCAGGCTGTTGTTGCTTTTAAGGTAGAGGGTTGACAGCTGTTTCCAGTCAGTTCTCGGTAGCTTAGGGCAGGGCTGTTAACGACAACGAGAAAAATATCCAAATATCCCCGAATATCTCTTTGGGGAAGCCCTGGTTCTCAGAAGTTTGAGTTGGTCGGAGCAATGGGACGACCCACTTCAACGGCGGAAGTGAAAGCTGGGTTTGGTCCCCTGTCCCTATTAGAGTGGTTCCATGCCGATACTTGAGAATCCGAGACTTCTAGACTGGGGCCTGGAAGGAATTCGTGTCACGTGCTTTGTTTTGTACATAGGTACTAAGCGCCGGTTCAGAGACTTGCTCTGTGGTGTGTAATGAGTGGAGTAGCGCAGCTTTCTTTGCTCAGGACTTCATTAGTCAGTAAACCTCTGTTGAGCCTTAAGAAGTTTGCAGCGCAAGGATTATTTCATAAGAGTGGGAAGCCGTCAATAGTGAACAATTCCAGAGTTGCAGGGGCAGCATCTTGATTTGTGGGAGGGGTTAGGAACCCTTCTACCAAAAGAGGGTGCTTGAGCAGGATTTAGTGAGATGAAGAAGAAGGATGTTTCACGGCGGGATACGCAGACAGAACGAAGCTTTTTTGAACTTGGAGTAGTGGAGCCTTGTTGGAGGAAGGGATTTCATGTGGGTAGTGCATTTCTTGAGCGGTCAGAATAGAGAGTAAGCAGGACTATGTCTTTAGGGCCTCCTGTGCTGCTGGATTGGATTTAGTCCTAAAAGCTCATGTGGGCAGATATGTATCTTCCATACTTCATAGTGTGGGAAAGTGTTGGAGAGAGGCCATGCTAGAGATAGGCAAGTCATTGCAGTAATCCCGGGGAGAATTGCTGAAGGTTGTAAAGACAGTTGCAGTGGGAAGGTAGAGAAGAGGAACGATTTGAGAGCTTTTAAACAGATAGAATGGCACATAATATTATTTTGAAAAAAGTGTATTAGAGTGAATTCTGTCCCTTGAGATTTCCAACCTACAATTATCTTTTGAAAAAATGCCCAGATGGTTATTTTTTAGTTGTAGAACTTGCTTTGTAGACCATAATTGAAATCCCAGCTGTTGATGGGGAGGTTATCACATGTATTAAGGGTGTTGAAATCTGAATGATGAGACTCATATTTTCTTGTAATCTTATGTTGAGACTCATATTTTCTTGTAATCCAGGAAATGTAAATTAAATGAGATCACTTTATATCTATCAGATTAAGAGTTTTAAAAGTTTTATATTCTCAGGAGATTGTTTGATATTTGAGGAAATTTCACTGCTGTAGCCACTAGCAAAATGCGTCTCTCTTAAAGCCCAATGAGTCCATTTATAGAAGATACCCTAGAGAAACAGACATTTGTACACAGAGACAGGGGTATAAGGATGTTTATTGCAACATTGAAATGGTAAAGTGGAGCGAGCCTTAAATGTCCATTAGTTGGGGAATGTTAACAGAGTGGGTGTGTATATATATTATATATATATATATATATATATATATATATATATATATATATATATAATATAATATAGTAAATGGATTGGAAGAAAACACTGATTTAGAATAGTGATTACCAGTGGTGTGGGGGAGAATAGAATGGGACTGGAGATTGGGAGAAATTTCATCTGTAATGTTTTATTTGTTTTAAGGGGCAGAAAGACTTAAATGTACACTATGCAGTTGATATTTTAGGTGATAGGTAACAGGTGTTGTGCTGATTTGAAATGATGTATGTACTCTTGAAAAGCCATGTTTTAATTCTAATTCCATTTTATAAAGGCAACCGTTTCTTCTAATCCCTTATTCAATACTGTATGTTTGAAACTGTAATTAGATCATCTCCCTGGAGATGTGATTTAATCAAGAGTAGTTGTTAAACTGAATTAGGTGACGACAGGTCTCCACCCATTTGAGTGAGTCTTGATTAGTTTCTGAAGTCCTATAAAAGAGGAAACATTTTGAAGAATGAGAGATTCAGAGAGAGCAGAGCAGAACGGCATAGCCACGAGAAGCAGAGTCCACTAGCCAGCAATCTTTGAAAATGAAGAAGGAAAATGTCTCCCGGGGAGCTTTATGAAACAGGAAGCCAGGGGAAGAACCTGGCAGATGATGCCATGTTTGCCATGTGCCCTTCCAGATGAGAGAGGAACCCTGACCATGTTCACCATGTACCTTTCCAGATGAGAGAGAAACTCTGACTATGTTAGCCATGTGCCCTTACACTTGAGAGAGAAATGCTGAACTTCATCGGCCTTCTTGAAGCAAGGTATCTTTCCCTGGATGCCTTAGACTGGACATTTCTATAAACTTGCTTCAATTGGGACATTTTCCTGGCCTTGGAACTGTAAACTAGCAATTCATTAAAGTCCTCTTTTTAAAAGCCATTCCGCTTCTGGTATATTGCATTCCAGCAGCTAGCAAGCTAGAACAGATTTTGGTACCAGAGGAGTGGGGTGCTGCTGCAGTTTGCAAATACCAGACATATTAGAACAACTTTTTTTTTCTTTTTAATCACTCCTTTCTACATATATAATCAGTAATTCACAATATCATCACATAGTTGCATAGTCATCATCATGATCATTTCTTAGAGCATTTGCATCAATTCAGAAAAAGAAATAAAAAGACAACAGGAAAAATTCGTACATACCATACCCCTTACCCCTCCCTTTTATTGATCACTAGTATTTCAAACTAAATTTATTTTAACATTTGTTCCCCCTATTATTTACTTTTATTCCATATGTTTTACTCATCTGTTGATGAGGTAGATAAAATGAGCATCAGACACAAGGTTTTCACAATCACACAGTCACATTGTGAAAGCTGTATCATTATACAATCATCTTCGATAAACATGGCTACTGGAACACAGCTCTACATTTTCAGGCAATTCCCTCCAGCCTCTCCATTACATCTTGACTAACAAGGTGATATCTAATGTGTAAGAATAACCTCCAGGATAACCTCTCTACTCTCTTTGTAATCTCTCAGCCATTGACACTTTATTTTGTCTCATTTTGCTCTTCCCCCTTTGGTGGAGAAGGTTTTCTCAATCCCTTGATGCTGAGTCTCAGCTCATTCTAGAATTTCTGTCCCACATTGCCAGGAAGGTCCACACCCCTGGGAGTCATGTCCCACGCAGACAGTGGGAGAGTGACGAGTTTGCTTGTTGTGTTGGCTGGAGAGAGAGGCCACATCTGAACAACAAAAGAGGTTCTCTTGGGGGTGACTCTTAGGCCTAATTTTAAGTAGGCTTGACCTATACTTTGTGGGGCTAAGTTTCGTATGAACAAACCCCAAGACTGGGGGCTCAGCCTATTAGCTTTGGTTGTCCACACTGCTTGTGAGAATATCAAGAATTCAACTTGGGAAGGTTGAATTTTCCCCCTTTCTCACCATTCTTTGCAAATACTTTTTTATTCCCTGTGGAACGGCTTTTTAAATGGATAAGGGGAAGATTCTGGAAGAGTTGTGAGAAGCTTGATAGAGAAGGCCTAGAATGCTTTGAAGAGACTGTTGGTAGAAATCTGGACTCTAAAGACACTTCTGATAAAGCATTAGACAGAAATGAGGCGTGTGTTATTGTAGACTGGAAGGAATGCGATCCTTGTTTTAAAATGGCAGATAATCTGGCAAAGTCGACTAGTGGCTTTGACTGGAAGGCTGATTTAAAAAGCCATGAACTTGCATATTTAGCAGAAGAGATCTCCAAATTAAATGTCGAAAATGCAGCCTGGTTTTTTCTCACAGCTTATAGTGAAATGCGACAAGAAAGAGATAAGCTGAGAACTGAACTCTTGGGTACAAAGAAACTAGAAATTGATATTCTGGAAAATTCTAGGCTTCCAGGAAGGGAGACCCCAGAGAAAAGTCCCCCATGTGAGGATTAACCAAATGTGGAACCAGCACAGGTGTCTAATGTTATTCTTTCTGTATTTCTCTTGGTTTAAGGTCCATTCTCTAATTTCTTGAAATTAAAGTTATAACAAAATTTAACTTAACGTTTTGCTATACACATCATGTTGAGTCATTTTGAAGAGACTACAAACTGCATTGATCTCAGGTTTCCAAAAAAAGTAATTTGGGTAATTTTGTTTAGTCCTTTGACTTTGTTAAGAATGATGCTGGCCAGGAAATTGCCTTCTGGGGCCAACTGCATGGAGAAGTGTTTATTGTTGTGGGCAATAGAACAATATTACGGTACTTTCGCTTCTCATCTTCACCCAGGGCCCAGTCTGTTTTCCCAAAAAGTGTTAGTGTATGTGGTCTTAAGTGGCATTTTCTATTAAGTGAGTGAAATATTGTGAGGTTTTAACTTAGCTTTGTTCTAGATAGCGCAATTTTTTTTTTTCTTAATTGGAGCAGTTGTAGGTTTACAGAAGAATCAAGCAGAAGAAGCACAGCTCTTTATAAGAAAAAATGACAGGGAAACCATAACCAAATATTACGTTTGATTATCATTTATGTATTAATAAGGCACTTTTCCTCATTAGAGAGAAACTTGCAAGTATATTAGCAGAAGAATGAAAGATAAGCTTGAATTTGTTTAAAAAAAAAAAAAAAAAGCAAAATTAAAAGCCAGACATTATTTTTTCAGTGCCAGCTTCCTTGTTTCCTAATTTAGCCTGCTCACCTGGTGGTATCCATTCTGTTGTTAATGACTATCAATGAAAGAAAAAAGGCAGCCTGTACCTGTCCTATAGTCTGGAGGCACATTTTCCTCCTTAGGGCGGGGGGCAGCAAGCTACAACCAATAAAGTCTTATTGGAACATAGCCATGTCCATTCACTTATATATTGTTTATGGCTACTTTTGTGATGTAGTAGCAGAGTTGAATAGTTGTGACGGAGATTGTATGGCCTGCAGAGCTGAAATTATTGACCATCTGACCCTTTACAAAAAACAAGTCTGTGGCCCCTTTCCTAGGGGTGGGCTTCTCAAGAAGGCTTAATTTTAGCGTGGGGACCGTGCCAGCTCAGAATTGGCTAAGAGCTATTGGTGGATCATCTTAGTGTCACTGGTACATCTCCCCTCCTCTGGAGAGCCCCTGGAACGTGGAAGCTTTTACTCCATGGGTATCTCTTGCCTGACCTCCTGGTTGCTTCTTCAGATGTTTGTGTAATTGGCCTTTTTTTTTTTTATTGACAAAACAACTTACAAATACAACCACTCTTAATGTGTGTACACTAGTTGGTGTACAACTAGTGGCTCACAATATCATCATATAGTTTTATATTCATCACCATGATAATTTCTTAGAACATTTGCATCACTCAGAAAAAGAAACAAAAAGAAAAAAGAAAAAACTCATATATACCATACCCCTTATTCTTCCCTCTCAATGACCACTAATATTTCCATCTACCCAATAAATTTTAACCTTTGTTCCCCCTATTTTTTTCCTATGCCCCTTACCACTTCCTTTCATTGATCACTAGTATTTCAGTCTACTCAATTTAACATCTTTTCTCCCTTTTATTTGTTTATTTTTAATCCATATTTTTTACTCATCTGTCCATACCATAGATAAAAGGAACATCAGACACAAGGTTTTCATAATCACACAGTCACATTACGGAAGTTATATCATTATACAGTCATCTTCAAGAAACATGGCTACTGGAACACAGCTCTACAGTTTCAGGCAGTTCCCTCCAGCCATCGTAATACACCTTAAACTAAAAAGGGGATATCTATAATTCATAAGAATAACCTCCAGGAATAACCTCTTGACTCTCTGTGAAATCTCTCAGCCACTGACACTTTATTTTGTCTCATTTCTCTCTTCCCCCTTTCAATCAAGAAGATTTTCTCAATCCCTTGATACTGGGTCCCAGCTCATTCTAAGATTTCTTTCCCATGTTGCCAAGGACTCATGTCTCACACACAGAGGGGGAAGGCCGTGAGTTTGCTTGCCATGTTGGCTGAGAGAGAGGGGCCACATCTGAGCAACAAAAAAGGTTCTCTGGGTGTGATTCTTAGGCCTAATTTTAAGTAGGCTTAGCCTATCCTTTGCAGGGATAAGTTTATGAATAAACCCCAAGATTGAGGGCTCGGCTTATTGATTTGATTGTCCCCAATGCTTGCGAGACTATCAGGAATTCTCCAGATGGGGAAGTTGAATTTTCCTCCTTTTTCACCATTCCCCAAAGGGGACTTTGCAAATACTTCTTTATTCACTGTTCAAATCACTCTGGGATTTATCGGGGCATCACATTAACCTGGACAAACCTACAAAATCTCATGCCATGTGTAATTGGCCTTTTATGGGTTACCTTCCAACCCCAGGGTGACTTAGGTTGAGTGGACTAGGGAGTAGCCTCCTAAAGTGCAAATTAAGATGCTGTAGGGTTCTAGCAGTGAGCCGGTGGTGGTGATGGGGGTGCTCAGCAGTCCTGTGCCTTCATCTGTTATGTGCCATATTAAAAATAAGTACGTAATTCTCAACTGTTGCAGGATGATCAGTGCCTGTGGGCACTTTACTGTGATTACCCATCCCTCGCAGTGTTATTAAACCTGAGTTGAACCTCCAACTCAGGCTTGCTCAGGTTTACAGATTAAGAATGAAGTTGGGGTGCACAGCAGTGCAGTCTCTTGAAAGGGATACCGGACCTTAGAGAGATATGGACCCAGAGCCTGCCAGGGTTATGGAAAGGACCTGGCAGGTCGAGTATGGTTTAGGGACAGAAGCCTCGGCCTGGGAGCTATTAGGAATGTAGAATCTCAGGCCCCATCTTAGACCCTGTCCATCAGACCAGATATTTGGGTGCCTGGCCTAAGGTACTCTTAGTGTTTAAACTTTTACAAGAGACACAAGACTTCCTGTGGTTTGCTTACAGTGGAACTCCATTCCATCATTATATATTTTTTGCCGATTGCTAGCACAATATGTGGAGGATGGCATCGAGGACTAGAGGTGGCTCATCCCTTGGCTGACTGCATGCTCTGCGAGGGCAGAAACTTTATTTCCAGCCCCACTGAATTCCCAGTGCTTGCCCGTTGTTGAGCAGGGTTGGTGGTCAGTAGATTCGGGAGAGTAGGTAGATGAATGAGCCATGAGAGGACAAGCCCATGTCAGTCCTGTGTGCCAGGTGGTACTGGACGAAGGTCAGCCCATGGACTACGTTCTGCTCTGAGTCTCTACATCTCAAACTGTGCTTTTATTTCACAGGCCCAGCTTCTCTTACAGGAAGGCTGTTCCAAAAATAACTTTTGTCCTTGAAGTCTAAAACTGGGCATTTACTTAATTAAGAATAAAGTCTTGAGATACAGAACGATATAGCAGAAAGAGCATTAGACCAGGAATTGAGAAGGCATGAGTTCTGGTCTCAGGCCAAGGTTGACTGTACATGGATACTGGGCAAGTTACTTGCTTTCTTGCTTCACCCTCTGTAAAAGGGGGATTGAATATTTGCTCTGCCTGTTAAACAGAATGCGTATAAATGCACTGTGTTATACAAAGACATTCATTTGGACTATTGAAGCTTAAATATAGCTTATCCAGATAACTATCCATAAACTTAGAAATTGCCCATTATATGAACTTATATGAATTTTTATAGATAATATACATTAATTTTATCAAAAAGAGATAGGTATAAAGAATAAAATCAGCTTAATCCCAGGTGGGCCACGGTGGCTCAGCAGGCAGAGTTCTCACCTGCCATGCCAGAGACCCGGTTCAATTTCCAGTGCCTGCCCATGCCAAAAAAAAAAAAATCAGCTTAATCCCAATTACTACCTGGAAATAACTATTGTTAAATTTTGTCTGCCTTCCATTTTTTTTCTAGGCATGTGTTACATATATATTCTTTTCTTGGAAACAGTTCATAGTATGTGGTAAACATTTTTCCATGCAGCTGATAAATTTTGCCTGCTGTGTTCTAAGGTGTGCCAAAATCTTTAAAGGGTAACCAAAGGGCTTTTTGGATATTCTTTGATTTATACTCCTAACTTCAACTTGTCGTGATGATTGGAAGGTACAGGTAGGCCCCATTTCCATGTGGAGAGAGGGGCAGCAGAGCTGAAAATATAATTCTGCTCTCTCATGATTTTCATCCTCTTACAGTCTGTCTGATGACTAAATGGTCTTATCTTTTTGACACAAGTACTGTCATCTTTACTTAAAGGCTGACAATGTCTTTGTGTTCTTGATATTGCTTTTTGACTTGACTCTGCTTTTTTCTTCTCAGATTTTTGCAGATCAACCCAAGGCACAGAATGATTTGGAAAGTAGCCGTATTGCTCAGCTTGGTCCTGGGAATTGGTGCTTTTCCTCTGGGTGATCCTGAGGAGGGAGGCAAGCACTGGGTGGTGATTGTTGCGGGTTCGAACGGCTGGTATAATTATAGGCACCAGGTAAGAAAATGAGCAATCTTTTTCCTTATGACACTGGCATTCTGTGAACGAGTCTTGGACATTGTTAATAGAAAAGACTTATAAAACAGCCATTTACTAGGCTGACTAAAATATAGGTGTTGAAGAGGATGTGGAAAATTGGAACCCTTATGCATAGCTGATGTAAATGGAAAATGGTACAGCCACTTTGGAAAACAGTTTGGCAGTTGTGCAGAATTTTAAACACTGCCCATATGACTCAGCAATTTTACTCTTAGGTATAGACCCAAGAGAATTGAAGACACTAGTGCACACAAAAACTTTTATAAGCATGTTCATAGCAGTGTTATTAATAATAACTGAAAATTGAAACAGTCCAGTGTCCATCAACTGATGAATAGATAAACAAAATGAGGTGTATCCATACAAGGTCATCTTATTTGGCAATAAAAAGGAAGATACATAGTTCAAAATGGATGAACATTGAAAACATTATGCTAAGTGAAAGAGGCCAGACACAAAGACCACATACTGTATGAATTTATTATATGAAATATCCGGAAAAGACAAATCCATAGAGACTAAAAGTAGATTAGAGGTTGCAGGGAGGTTTGGGGAGAGGAGAATGGAGGGTACAGGATTTCTTTTTCTTTGTCTTTTTTATTTTTCTTTTTTAGGATTTCTTTTTGAAGTGATGAAATATTCTACAATTAGATAATAGTGATAGTTGTACAATTCTGTGAATATACTAAAAAAACACTGGATTGTGTGCTTTAAAACACTGACTTTTGTGGCATGTAAACTATGTCTCAATTATGCCATTATTTTTTTTTAAAAAGTGATATAGTTATTGAATTTTCAGAAACAAGATGTTCAGACAATCACAGTCTCTGTGTGCCAGGTACTTTATATATGTTAACTCAGTACCTTGCACCATGTACGGTAGGTGTGATTCTTTTTCCTTATTCCTATTTTCATATCTTATTTAATCCTATGTATCCAAACTATTATAATTTTAATATGTATTCAATATAAAAAATTTTTTTGATGCTTAGTTTCAAAATCCCGTGTACATTTTACACTCCTGCATGTGTCGGTTTGGACTAGCCATGCATCGAGTCATCAGCATGAATCTGTAGTCTCTGCTGCCTCTCCCTGGAGAACTCACTCAGATATTTCCCTCCTGGGGTCACCGTTCATGTCTATGAAATAGGGAGATGGTTCTATGATATCCCTACCGGCTTTAAAATGTGTTGATTATTGAATGACATTTCTTGAATGGCATTTGTATTTTAGCTGAATTGGAGATTTGGCTCTATTAAAAAGTTGTTGCGTTAGCAAAAGATCCCTTTTCCTTCTAATACTTAACCACAGACCTGACCTATTTAGAGAGAAACAACCTGAGTAGGTAGGTAACTGGTTTGGCTCTTTGTTTTCTCCTCCCTTTCTAACCACGAATTAAAGATAGAATGTGTTAAGTGTAGATCCTGGCGGGCAATCAAGTTGATTCATCAATTGCCCTAGTGTTTTTCTTTTTCAAACAATTCTTCCATATTGTGATTTTATTGGTTGTTCTGAAGATGAGCACACAGATGTTACAAACAATTTGTACACAATTCTTACTGTATGTACTGAAAATCTGAAAAGCCATGTAGTTGTAATTCTTTTCTAAAGTTATTCCAGTGATGACAATGTGGACAGAAACCCTAGAATGAGCTGGGACTCAGTATCAAGGAATTGAGAAAGCTTTCTCCACCAAAAGTGGGAAGAGAGAAATGAGCAAAATAAAGTATCAATGGCTGAGAGATCCCAAACAGAGTTGAGAGGTTATCCTGGAGGTTATTCTTATGCATTAAACAGATATCACCTTTTCAGTTAAGGTGTAATGGAGAGGCTGGAGGGAACTGCCTGAAAATGTAGAGCTGTGTTCCAGTAGCCATGTTTCTTGAAGCTTTCACAATGTGACTGTGTGATTGTGAATACCTGTGTCTGATGCTCCTTTTATCTACCTTATTGACAGATGAGTAAAACGTATGGATTAAAAATAAATAAATATGGGGCGGGCCGCGGTGGCTCAGCGGGCAAGAGTGCTTGCCTGCTATGCCGGAGGACCCCGGTTCGATTCCCGGCCCCAGCCCATGTGGGAAACAAACAAACAAACAAAATATAATAAAACAAGAAAATGTTTGAAGATGTTTCCCTTTCTTCCTCCCTTCCTTCCTTCCATCCTTCCTTCCTTCTCTCTGTCTTTCCTTCCCTTCCTCCCTCAAAAAAAAAAAAAAAAAAAAAAAAAAAAAAAAAATAAATAAATAAATAATAGGGGGAACAAATGTTAAAATAAATTTAGTAGATTGAAATGCTAGTGACCAATGAAAAGGAGGGGTAAGGGGTATGGTATGTATGAATTTTTCCTGTTTTCTTTTTGTTTCTTTTTCTGAATTGATGCAAATGTTCTAAGAAATAATCATGATTATGAATATACAACTATGTGATATTGTGAGTTATTGATTATATAACAGAACAATGGAATTATATGATAAGAATGTGTTTGTATATGGATATGTTTCATAAAAAAAATCAATTGGCAAAAAAAAATAAAGTTATTTCAGTAACTTTCCAGCTTAAAATTTGGAGGCAAGTTTTCCCTACAAAGATTATCAAATGCCACAATCTTCAAATGTTGATAAACTCTTAAATCTTAAGTCCCAATAATTCACAATTTAATATCATACATACCACATACATTTCCAATCTTTCCCAGCATATAACAAAGTTATTAGGAAAACTGGACTACCACAACAAAGAATGTTATAGGGTGCATACAGTTCTGGCAGGGAGAGCCAAGATTAGGGAGCAGTTTTAAGAAACAATTCTACCAGAAAACATAGGAACAGAATTAATTAAAAATGTTCAACATGTACTAAATCCATGACTGTGACTCCAAATCATCAATTAGGATGTCTTGTGTTATAGTGTATAAAAATGGCCACCCCCACCGCCCCCCTATGGAATGCTAAGTTGACATCCAAGACTGTCAAAGCATCCATAAGTCAGTATCCCACTATTTTCTGGTTGTATAAAAAAGTGAACAACAAGCAAATGATTTCCCCTCTTAAAAAAAAAAGCAATTTTACACTTAAAAAAAATGGGTTAAGGTGGGATTTCAATCGCCTTCTTAAAAATGTTTCTTTCAGAGCTACTAAAAACCTTGGATTTACAAAATAGTTGATAAAAATATTGCTCTGGATTGTACAAGAAGGGAGAAACAGGGACCACTGATAAGATATAGTACATAATATTAATTAGATTTGGATTCTTTCTTTCCTGCTTCATCAGAGGCTGGACTCTCCTCATTTTTAGTTTCTCCATTTTCTGCAGGTAAATCCTTAGTTTCTTGGTTAGCTACTTCAGCATGTTTTCCCTTTAGGTTGCATATTTTTTGTTTGAAGACTTATTCTTTCCCACCACCTTTTTTGGCTTCATTTCCACTTTCGCAGGAGCAGATTTAGCTGGCAGCCGACCTCCTCTTGGGCTGCTCCTTCCCTGTGTCCTCAGGACTTGACCTTCCTCTCTGGCATCTTGGCAGCAGAACTGGAGTGTGCCGGGTGCTGCAAGCCGTGGGGCGCTGGGAGCCTTCACGAAGCTGGGCTGCTGCCCTCTCCACCCTGTTTTTACACAGCCAACTTTAAAAAATATATTGGCTAAACGTTAAGCATTGTTTATCCGAGTCCTCTTTGTTCCCAAAAGGCTTGTTTTAAAAGTATTGCTGGTTTCCCTGGGTAAAATACTAAATATCAAAATAGATACACTGAAGAGAAGCAAGGCGCAGGAAATGGCACAAACTGAAGTATTCATCCCCAGTAAAAGAGGATGGTGGCCCTGAGACTCCACAGAGAGGAAGTGCCACCTTGTCACAATATTGATTGTACTGTGCCCCACCCCCACCCACCAGCTGGATATTCTCTCGTCCAGCCACTAGCATTTGCTTTCTTGACTTTTGAGGCTGATCAATAGGAGCACTTAAAATAGCTTTCCATGTAAAACCTATAAAGAATTTTGAACATAGACTTCTGTAGAGGTTTACATTTTCCTTGGATTAACATAACATTTATTATCACACGTCTTTCATTTAGGAAAGATTAATGTATCAAGTATAGTAAAATCATAGGTAGATGCTTTTCCTTACTTCATGATGGTTATTTAAGGCAGTTTTTGGTTTTTCCCTAAGTGGGTTTCCTGTTCTGCATTTTTGCCTGGTATTCATGGATGACCTGCTTGGAAGAAATTGATTTCAAGTGATGCTGGCGGGGCATTCTGCATCCAGGCTCTGACTGTGGTGGGTCAGGGGACCTCCTGAGGGGTAGCTCCTCATGGGGAGTGATGAGCTGGGTCCATCGGAGGTTGTGGAATCTTAAGTGCAGAGAGGGTGGCATGAACAGGATGGGCTGAATGAATGAGGCAGGTGGGTGTGGGAAATGGGGAGGATAGTGGAGAAGGGACCCATCATTCACCAGCACTAGAGAGATACGAGAGGTAGGGTGAGGCCTGGGCAGTCACTTGAAGAAGTTCTAGTCGAGAGGGGCCATGCCTGGGATGAAGGGTGCTGGTGCTTAGGAGATGAGGCAGGATCCCAGAATGGGCTCAAATAGAGTAAGCACACAGAAGTGTCCCAGGAACACAGGGCTACCAGGGAAATGATACCTTGTTCCTTCCTCTTGAGCACTCTTAGGAGTCAGATGCTGTTCATGATGCAGGTGAAGCTCCCTGTCCTGTGGTCCTGACTTTCTGGTAGGAAAATGCTCCTGCTGGTTACTGAGCGCTGATGCTATGCCAGACTTGGCTCCAAGCAGTTGACATGAGTCATCTCCCTTAGTCCTCAGACAACCCAAGGGGTAAATGATGTTATATCCCTATTTGAAGATGGGAAGCCGAGGCACGGAGAAGTTAGGTCTAAGGTCATGTGACTATTACAGTGGAGCTGGAGTTTGAACCCACGCAGTGTGACTCCACTGTCCACACTCACCACCACTACTGTAGACATGTGACATGTGTATCTGGGCATCATGTGTCTTATTTTAAAATAGTTTCCACTCCTTTTTTAAATTACAAAATGCAAAATTACGATCATGTCGGGGTTGACTATAGAAAACTTAAATGTAGATGAGCAGAAGAAAAGAGGTCATTTGTAATTTACCACTTAGAATCACTCTTTCTGACATTGCATTCTGAAAATAATAAATGTGGCAGAATTTTTCTGGGCATTAAAATAGGTACAGTGGTCTATTTAGTTAAACACTTTTCTCTTAGAGGCCCGTGATATGCCAAGGGTGTATATATGCCTATGGTGTGGGGGTGGTATGGGGATGGCTTTGGGGCTAGAGAGAATCATGGGCAGGGGCCCTCTGGTCAGGAACCCTTGGCCTTACAGGGCATGTGCACAAACACCTGAACTCAAGGCTGAGAAAGACCATTTCCTATAGGAACTCCAAGTTCTGAGTCTAGGTCAAGAAGGAAGTGAGACAGGAGACAGGAGTGAAGGACAGCTTTGAGAGATTTGAGATTGACTTGGAGGTTGATGGCATTTCCACAGATGGAGCTGGAAGAAAGTGAGTGTTCAATATAGAGGGTGTCTTCATTTTCTAGGTCTGCTGTGACAAAGTACCAACAGACATTTATCCATTCGTAGCTCTGGAGGCTACAAGTCCAAAATCATGGTGTTGGTGTTGGTAGGGCAATGCTCCCTCTGAAATTTGTAGGGGAGAATCCTGCCTTTGCTGCTTCTGGCTTCTCATGTTTGCTGGCAATATTTGGCATTTCTTGGCTTGTAGATGCATCATTTCAATTTTTGCCTCTGTCTCACATGGCCATTTTCTTTCTGGTCTGTTTCTGCCCCTTTTCCCTTTCTTATAAGGATGCCAGTCATATTGGATTAGGGCTTACCCTAATCCAGTTAGGCTTCATTTAAATTAGCATCCTCAGGGCGGGCCGCGGTGGCTCAGCGGGCAAAGTGCTTGCCTGCTATGCCGGAGGACCTCGGTTCGATTCCCGGCCCCAGCCCATGTAACAAAAACGGAGAAACAGAATACAATAAAAACAAGAAAATGTTTAAAAATGTTTCCCTTTCTTCCTTCCTTCCTTCCTTCCTTCTCTCTGTCTTTCCTTTAGAAAAAAAAAAAAAAAAAAAAAAAAAAAAAAAAAAAAATTAGCATCCTCAAAGACTATAAGGTCACATTCATGGGGCCGGAGGTTAAGACTTAAACATATCTTTTGGGGGGACACAATTTGATGTATACCAGGGCTAATTAAGTATTCAGCCCTGTTGCCTAGAACACAGTTCCTTTCTCTTTTTCTACTCTGCCATCATTGTAGTTCTGACCTGTCCTCAGTAAGCTCTCCTCAAGATGCAAGATGGTGTTTTTGTTTGGGTGGTTTCACATCCAAACAAAACATAATACTATAGAAGACGAAGAGGCCATCTTTGTGTGTGTGTATATGATGGTCTTTTTCTTCAGCATAGAAACCTTTTCCAGGAACCCTAGACAGACTTTGCGCCATGTCTTCTTGGTCAGAATTGCAGACATCACATGTCCATACTCAGACAAGTACCTGGTAAGGGGAAAAGGATTTCCAGGTCTGACCTAGAGAAAGAAGCTCCTGACCTCTTGGAGCTGGGCATCTAACTTGAGGAAAGCCAGGGCTTTGATAGGAAGGAAGAATCCTAATGGGGCATACAGGGACAACACATAGCCCAGGTTGACTGGAATGGGAAACCCTTGGAGAATAGACTGGAAAAGTTTGGTTGAGAACATAGTGACGCATGTTGGGGGCTGAGAGGCCAGCTAACAACAACCCCTTTCTTTCCACTTAGAACTAGATAAAGGAGTTGGACTGACCCCTAAAGAGATCCCTAGCCTCCACATCACCAATTACAAGAGTGAGAAGGGGGCTCCAGGTCTCACTGTGTGCCTGTCAACCTCCCCACCCCCCCAACATGCACATACTCAAAGCCTCCCCACTACTGTCTGGCTCATGATTGGGAGGTGGCAAACTTTTTTCTATGAAGGGCCAGGTAGTAAATATTTCAGGCTTTTTGAACCAAGAGGAAAAATCAAAGATGTTAATATAGGTACCTATATAACCATTCAAAATGTAAAAAAGCTGCTCTTGGCCTGTTCTTTGCCAACCCCTGTTCAGGATCCCCAGGTATCTCCTTAGGGCCTTGACCCTTCTTTTATCAGCCACACTGGGACTCAAGGGTGATCTGTCCTGCCCTGGACTCTGAGCTCCGTACCATTCTTTGGCTGGTTAGCCATGTGACGCCCTTCTCTGCCTTTTTCTCCCTCTTTCCCTGTTCCCTATAACCCTTCACACTAACCCTGGGTCAGGGTTCAGCACAATAAATATTTGTTAACTGAATGAACATATGGAGACTCAACAAAATATTAGCTTTATTACTGGTAAAGCTGAATTGGAGAACATGGTTTGTTTGGCTCTGTATCCAGATGGATGTCATGTTCTTTAATCCTCACTGACTCCAAAAATCGGGGCCCTGGAACCACCCTGCTAGGTAGAGTCTTGGTCTGCAGAGCTGGTAGACTTGTATCTAGCTGCAGAGGGACTCATGTTCTCATCTTGAGTGCCTGAAGAGAACAGTCTGAGAGAGGCTTCCCAAAGACAGGGCTGGGCCTGACTCAGCCCTGCTTTTCTCCATGGGAGTAGGCCGGGCACCTTCTGGGCCCTTCCTGCAGGCAAATGCACTGAGAGAGGAAGAGTGATTGGAAAGCCTCAAACATGAGATATTATTCATAATTTAGTAGGCATGGAGCAGAGTTTCTCAGTCTTTTTCTTTTTTTTTTTTTGCATGGACAGGCACTAGGAATCGAACCTGGGTCTCTGGCATGGCAGGCGAGAACTCTGCCTGCTGAGCTACCATGGCCCGCCAAGGGTTTTTCAGTCTTTACACCGTAGTATGTTTAGCAGCATCCCT
The DNA here is from genome assembly GCF_023851605.1 of Tamandua tetradactyla. Taxonomy (NCBI): domain Eukaryota; kingdom Metazoa; phylum Chordata; class Mammalia; order Pilosa; family Myrmecophagidae; genus Tamandua; species Tamandua tetradactyla. The sequence continues at coordinate 53,571,656 of NC_135338.1, read as the reverse complement.
GGCCTCTACTCATTAGATGTCAGCAGCACCTTCTCTGCAGTTGTGACAACCAAAAATCTCTCCAGAAGTGTCAAATGTTGCTCAGACACGGCGGGTGGGGGGAGGCAGAATCACCTTCAGTTGAGAGCCCTTGGTGTAGAAGAACCATTAGAGACTTTTGGCTTGAGATTGATAAAATCGGGAGCACCTTAGAAAAATTCATTTGCAGTGGAGTGCAGATTGGACTGGTGTGTGACTAGTTGGGAAGCTGGGAGGGCAGCTCGGAAGCAACTGTGGAGCTCTAAATAGTTGAGGGAAAAATCTGCGGGAGTTTGTGGTCACTGTGAGGATATGGTTGTTTTGAAGTTGGGTTTGTGGGGAGTGTAAAGGAACAGGATTCGCCTTTGCAGGAACTTAGTGATCTGGGTTCAAAATAGATTGTGAACCTGCAGGGTGCCTGGGTGACTGGAATTTATTCAGCAGACATCTGAGTACTGTGATGTGCCAGGACCACAATGGGCAAAGGGCTCCTAAATGAATATGGGCCCAGCCCTCAAGGAGCTCCCTGAGGCATGGGGGTTGAAATGTTCAGTGAGCAAATGGTTATCACTAGTGGAAGCCTAGACAGAGGGTGGAGGTGGCCCAGAAAAAGGAGTGAGTGCTCAGGACACTCAGACATATTTTCAGAGGAGATGTTTGAGGTGGGTTTTGAACAGTAAGTAGGTACTCTTCAAGTGAGTAAAAGGGAGAGAGGTAATGTAGGGAGAGACTAAATGTACAAGGGCATTTAAAGATAACGCAAAAAAAATACATAAATAAAGCAGCCTGGTTCATGTGGGGAACTGTAAATTAGCTTCATTCTGGCTGGAGTGTTGTGTGTATGCTGGCATATGATGGGAGATGTGGCCGTGGAGGGTGTTGGAAGAGAGGCCGTGTTCATAGTGGAGGGCCTGGTAGATGCCATCCTGGAGAGTGTAGGATTTTACTCTACATTAAGATTGGTTTTCAGCAGAGAAGTCAGATTTTAACAATAGAAGGCCATCTTGCATTGGTGTGGAAGATACATTGATAGTGAAAAGCAGATACCTCTAGTGGTGGTAGAGAAGAAAGTAGGGAGGGATTGCAGACACATGTATGAAGTTGCCACAGGAATTGTGAGGGGTGACTGTGGTGGATAGAGAAGAGTGCAGATTTGAGCCAAGTCCCTGGCGGTTGCACCTAAAAGAGGCTGACGCATGGTGTGTGCAGCTGTGAGGTGCTCATAGGCCTCCTGGCTTCTGATTGTCCTGCATGTGGTTGAAGGTACAGGTCTGTAAGACAGAGAAGGGATAGCTTAGGGAGAGAAACTTGTGAGTTGACAGCATGTTTGTAGCAGCAAAACCGTAAGAGTGGATGAGATCGAGGGGAAGATTATAGAGCACAAGGAGACCTGGTACAGGAGTCAGTAAGGCTTGGCTCAGAGATGGGGAGAACCAAATGGCATCAGAAGCTGAGTGCTTTTGGAAGGTCAGGGAGGAAGACAACAGTGGCAACAGACCCTGGGCACACTATTGAAAAGTATGTGCTGGATTTAGCAAAAAGAAGCTCCCCAAGGGCCTTAGGAGGCAGATTCCTGGAATGGTGGGGGCAGAAGAGATGTTTAAACATCATGTGGTTGACAGCTGTGCAGTTTGTTCTGCTAAGTTTGAGAAATAGGTCACCAGGGCAGTAGTCTGTTCTGGGGAAGATTTTTTTCAGGATGGAGAAATCTGGGCAGGTAAGGAAGGGAGATCCAAGTCTCTGATGGGCTGGGGTGGGGGTGGAGGGTTGGGCTGTTGAAGTAGATTGAAGAAGTTTTCTGGTTGCTCAGGTCATCAGGAGGACTCTGAAGATAGGATGATGGGAGGTGAGGCAGACCCTGGGCCAGGACCTGGGGGGCTCCCGTGGAGAAGATGTGGGCTTTGTATTGGCAGGAGGGCAGAAGGCGTGAGGAGTAGTTAGAACACTGGTCCGCATTACTCTTTGCTGATCTAGAGTTTGGGGTTGAGGTGGAGAGAAAGGGAGCTCCCACTTCCTTCTAGGAAGGCTTTAGGGTGTCTGTGTGGGGGTGGGGTGGGCGGGCAGAGAGGTAGGGGGACCAGTTTCAGGTGGGACAAAGAGGGACAGAGGAGTCTAGAGGAACTTGTTCCTGTGGGTTGGGAGGAAGAAGTATGATGAAGGGGGCCAGGTGAGTAGAAGGACTACCTTTTGTTTTATAAATATATATATTTTATAATATATATATATTTAAATAGGTGAAATAACTACTCTTAAAAATTTTTTTTTATTAGAGAAGTTGTAGGTTTCAGGAAAATCATGTGTAAAATAGAGGGTTCCTATATATCACCCTATTATTAACACCTTGCATTGGTGTGGTATATTTTTTGCAACTGAGGAAAGCACCTTTTCATAGCTTTTTAATTTATTACAGAAGTAATTTGTGCTTATGGTGGAACATTTAGAAAATTCCAGGACTGTAAAGAAGAAAATTAAAAATTCCCATTATCCTAGCACCTAGGGAATATCTATTGATAATCTTCAGTTTGTACAGTCTTTTCCTTATGCACACATATATACCATATACACAGTGTTTACAAAAATGAGATCCCACTGTGCATAGCTGGTTTTTAAAAAAAAATTTTTTTTTTTTATTACGGAAGTTGTAGGTTTACAGAAAAATCATGGATAAACAAATCCCATATACCACCCTATTACCAACACCTTGCATTCGTGTGGTACATTTGTTATAATTTATGAAAGAACTTTTTTCTAATTGTGTTATTAACTGTGGGCCATGGTTTAACTTAGATTTAACTGTTGGAGTTATACAGTTGCATGGATTTTTAAAAAAATTTTATTCTACTACCATGTATACAACCTAAAATTGCTCTTTTAACTGCATTTAAGTATATAGTTCAGTGCTGCTAATTACATTCAGTGTTGTGCTACCATCACAGCCATTCATTGCCAAAACTCTTCTATTATCTCTAATAGAAACTCTGTACATTTTAAACCCTAAGTCCCTATTCCCTACCCCCACTCCATTCCCTGGCACCCTTATTCTAGATTCTGACTCTGTGAGTTTGTTAATTCTAATTAAATATCAAATCAGTGAGCTCATGCAGTATTTGTCCTTTTGTATCTGGCTTATTTCGCTCAACATGATGACTTTAAATTTCATCCATGTTGTTGCGTGTATCAGAACTTCATTCCTTTTAATAACTGAGTAATATTCCACAGTATAGATAAACTACATTTTGTTTATCCATTCATTGGTTAATGGACACTTGGGTTGCTTCCATCATTTGGCAATTTTGAATAATGCTGCTTTGAACATTGATGTGAAAGAATCTGTTCAAGTCCCTGCTTTCAGTTCTTTTGGGTATAAACCTAAAGTGAAATTACTGGGTCAAATGTTAATTCTAACTTAACATTCTTCCAACAGGAAGCTGCACCATTTTACATTCCCACCAACAATGAAAAGAGTTCCTATTTCTCTACATCCTCTCCAACACTTTTTTTTTTTAATAATAGCCATTCTAGTGGGTGTGAAATGGTATCTCATGATTTTGTTTTGCATTTCTCTAATAGCTAATGATGTTGAGCATCTTCTCATATGCATTTTGACCAACTGTTTATCTTCTGTGGAGAAATGTTTATTCAAGTCTTTTGCACATTTTAAAATTGTGTTTATATTTTTGTTGTTGAGTTGAAGGATTTCTTTACATATTCTGGATATTAAACCCTTATCAGGATGTGATTTCCAAATATTTTCTCCCATTGTGTAGGTTGTCATTTTAATGTCATGGTAAAGGCATTTGAGTCTCAAAAGGTTTTTTATGAGGCCCCATTTTTCTATTTTATCTTTTGTGCTTGTACTTTTGGTGTAAAGTCTACGAAACCATTACCTAACACAAAGTCCTGAAGATGGTTCCATACATTTTCTTCAAGGAGATTGATAGTACTGGCTTTTATATTTAGGTCTTTGATCCATATTGAGTTGATTTTTGTATATGGAATGAGATAGGGGTCCATCTTCATTCTTTTGCATGTGGAAATTCAGTTTTTCCAGTACCATTTATTGAAGAGACTTTTTTTCCCAATTTACTGGTCTTTGACCCCTTGTCAAAAATGCATTGGCCATAAATGTGAGGGTTGATTTCTAAACTCTCAGTTTGATTCTATTGGTCTATTATGTCTGTTCTGTGCCACTACTATGCTGTTTTGATTACTGTGGCTTTGTAATAAGTTTTAAGATCAGGAAGTGGGAGTTCTCCGATTTTGTTCTTCTCTTTCAAGAAGGCTTTGGCTATTTGGGATAAATACCCCACTGCTTTCTTGTCTCCATGGTTTCTGATGAGAAATTTGAACTTAATCTAATTGGAACTCTCTTGTCTATAACACGTTGTTTTTCTTTTGCAACTTTCAGAACTCTCTCCGTATTCTTTTCATTGGGCAGTTTGATCAGTGTTTTAATTTTCCTGGGCTGCCTAAGCAAATACTATGCAATGGGTTGGCAAATAATGGAAATTTATTAGCTCTCTGGTTTGAGATAAGCGTAAATCAAGGTGTTATTAAGGTGATGCTTTTTTTTTTTCTTTTTTCCAAATCTAGTGTTCTGGAGCTGGTTACTGGTGATCCTTGGTCCTGGGCTCCTGTGTCACATGGCAGTGCACATGGTGGCCTCTCTTGGACTCTCCCTTCTCTTCTGAGTTGGGTTGACCTTCAACTCCTGCTCCCATTGCTTTTTATCTCTCTGAATTTCATTCTGCTTAAAAAGGATTCAGGTAATGGTATTAAGGCCCACCCTGAGCTACACCTCAATTGAAGAAACCTCATCAAAAGCCCAACTTACAATGGTTCACACCCACAGGAATGGGTTAAGCTTAAGAACATGTTTTTCTGGCACTGTGCATATAGCTCCAAACCACCACACTTGTATTTGACAAGACATATTTTCTTTGTGTTTTTCCTGCTTGGTGTTCTCTGGGCTTCTTGGATATGCATGTTCACATCTTTTGCTAAGTTTCAGAAGTTCTGCTATTTCTTTGAGTATTCCTTCTGTTCCTTTCATTTCTTCTCCTTCTGGGACTCCTATAATGCATATATTGATATGCTTGATGGTATCCCAGAGATCTCTTAGGCTATCTTTGTTTTTCTTTTTGCTCATAAGCCTGACTCATTTCATTTGTCTTCAAGTTCATTGATTCTTCCATCTGCCACCTCCCCTCTGGTGTGGGAAACCCTCCTGGGAATTTTTTATTTCAGTTATTGTGGTCTTCAACTCAAGTAGTTCTGTTCGGTTCCTTTAAAAAATTTCTGTCTCTCTATTGAGATCCTCATATTGCTAATTCATTGTTTTCCTGATATCCTTTAGTTCTTTCTCTGTATTATCCTTCATCTCCTTGATGAAGCATATTAAAGTTTTTTGTGCATATCGAGATGTCAATCTGGTATGTCCACATTCTGGTCATCTTCATTGGTGTTTCCTGGATGTTTATACCTTCTATTGATGGGCCCTCATTTCCTGTTCCTTTGCTTGTCTGGTAAACTTTTGTAGCACACTGTGTATTTTAATATTTCAAAATGTTAACTTTGTTGTTTATTACCTGAGATGTCTTGTTTCTTGAGTTTATAAACAAAACCGAGCAAACTTAAGCACACAATACTTTTCACTGACTTTACGTTGGCTGGTGCTCTTCTATTATCAGGAAGGCCAATCCAAGGTGAATGCAAAGTTCAGGATCCTCCATGTCTTTTCTGGGCCTGTGACTTGTTCTGGGCTTGTGCTTACTAATGGCCTTAAGAGTTCTCCTGTTTGTAGGAGTTTGAATGCCTCTTCTACTTCCCAGGAAACAGACCTCCCTCTCCCGGGTGTTCCACCACAGGATTTAGAGCAGGTGAACCTTTACCCTAGGCTATCTAGCTCAATTATGTTCTTCTTTCTTTCTTTTTTTTTTTTCACGGGCAGGCACGGGGAATTGAACAGGGTCTCTGGCATGGCAGGTGGGAATTCTGCCACTGACCCACCCTTGCACCCTTGCGCTGCCCTCTCAATTGCTTCTTAAACTGCTTTTCTTTTCTCAAGCTGCTTTGGTCTGGACGGCAAATTGGCGCGGGGGTGGGGGGTGAAGTGGGGGGTGGGGGGTGGAAGGGGAGTATGCTGGAGAGAAGTTTCCCAAGTCATTCTTTCTTAGCCAGAACAAAGCAAGGGACCCAAAAAGGGAACATCGGCTGTCTCCAAACTACCTTGGGATGGGGATCAGGGAGTAGCCTGAAGAGTGCCAGGACCTTCTTTCACAGCTCCTCAAAGTTGCTGAGTTAATACTCAGCACATGCATGCTGGAGACCCGGGTTCAATTCCTGGCTGCCTGCCCATGGTTAAAAAAAAAAAAAAAAAAAAAAAAGGAAAGACTCAGCACATGCCCAGCAAATGCAACCCTTCAACTGTCCTCCACATCTCTCAGGAAGCATGCCATCTTGAAGTCTTCACCACCACCCTTTGTCCAGGGTTGGTTGGAATAATGGCCACCCTCAGAACTGGGGACCCAGTGTTCTGAAGTAACTGATCAAAAGCAGTGATCTGCAGTCAGATTGCACTTCCCCCAGATCTTGTAGAACTGGATTTTTATGTCCCTTTGCAGTCCCAGCAAGCTATGCTGCCTGCTGTGAGAGTGAGTGATGAGTGATTATAACTGCTGCTGGAAGAGAGCAATTTGGTAGTGTATTAGTGCTAATGCTGCCACATACCAGAAATGGAATGGCTTTTAAAAAAGGAATTTAACAAGTTATAAGTTTATAGTTCTAGTACCAAGAAAATATACAAACTAAAGCCACCACCAAGAGGTTACCTTCCCTCAAGAAAGGTTGATGCCATCCAGAACACCTCTGTCAGCTGGGAAGACACGTGGCTGGTATCTGCTCATCCCTTGTTCCTGGGCTCCTTTGCTTTCAGCCTCTATTTCCTGTGGGTTTTCCTCATTTGATGCCTGTGGGCCTTCACTTAGCTCCTCCAGGACACAACTCTGGGTTCTGGCTTGCTTGGCATCTCATGGGAAGGCACATGGTGACGTCTGCTGGGCCCTGCATCTCTGGGTCTCTTGTTGGCTCTGTCAGCTCTGAGGTAACTATTCTCCAAACATCTGCATCTGCTTTTCTCTGTCAGCACTCTAAGCATCTGACATTTCTCCAAAATGTTTTCCCTTTAGAGGACTTAGTAAACTAATCAGTATCCACCTTGAATGGGTAGAGTTACATCTCCATCTAATCAAAAGATCACCCCCACAATTGGACATGTCACATCTAATCAGAAGTTTCCACTCAACAATATTGAATCAAGATTAAAAGAAACTTCTGCCCCCACAAGATTAAATCAGGATTAAAACATGGCTTTTCTAGGGTACATAATAGTTTCAAACCAGCATAGGTGGTATTTACTATATTTTACCAGCCTCTTTCTCCTACTCTTGCTTGGTTGCTGCAGTGTTCCACTGGACTCGAGTTTCGAAATAGTTGATTCAGACAGTTCCTGCCTGTTTAATATAGTTGTTTGGTGGAGGGGCTGATTCCTGGAGCTTCCTACTCTGACATCTTCCCACAATTTCCTCAATAACCACTTCTGTTTTTTTGTTTTTTTTGGCTGCGTGTACTTTAGTGATGATACATGACAAGGAAGGGCTCTCAGCCCCATCCCTTCTTCAGGGGGTCTGGTATGGAACTGTGGAGAATGGGCGATTCTTAATACTGGGGCCAGGACTCCCCAGTAGCTGACAGCCTCTCTTCTTTGCGTGCTGTCACTGGGGCTGTTTTCCAGGGGCTCTTACTCCTTGGATGCCATGTAGACCATAAGGTCGGCCACCCTGTTGCTGTAGTCAAATTCATTGTCGTAACAGGAAATGAGCTTAATGAACTTGTTGTTGAGGGCAGTGCCAGCCCCAGCATCAAAACTGGGAGAGTAGGTGTCACTGTTGAAGTCACAGGAGACAACCTGGTCCTCAGTGTGGCCCAAGATGCCCTCTGATGCCTGCTTTACCACCTTCTTGATGTCATCATATGTGGCCGCTTTCTCCAGCCTGCAGGTCAGATCTATGATGGACACATTGGGGGTGGGGACATGGAAGGCCTTGCCAGTGAGCTTTCCATTCAGCTCTGGAATGACCTTGCCCACCGCCTTAGCAGTGCCATTAGATGCAGGGATGATATTCTGCATAGCCCCACAGCTATCACACCATGTTTTCCCAGAGGGGCCATCCACAGTCTTCTGGGTGTCAGTGATGGCATGAATAGTGGTTATGAGTCCCTCCACGATACCACAGTTGTCATGGATGACTTTGGCCGGGGGGGCCAGGCAGTTCGTGGTGCAGGAAACATTGCTGACAATCTTGAGGGAGTTATCATACTTCTCATGGTTCAAGTCCATCACAAACATGACCCCAGGGGGGCAGAAATGATGACTCTTTTGGCTTCACCCTTCAAGTGAGCACCAGCCTTCTCCATGGTTGTGAAGACACCAGTGGATTCCACAACATATTCAGTGCCAGCATCACCCCATTTGATGTTGGTGGGATCTCGCTCCTGAAAGACAGTAATGATATTCCCATTGATGACAGACTTCCTGTTCTCAACCCTGACACAATGCCTTTGAACTTGCCATGGGTGGAATCATACTGGAACATATAGACCATGTAGTTGAGGTCAATGAAGGGGTCATTGATGGCAACAACCTGCACTTTGATAGAGTTTACAGCAGCCCTGGTAACCAGGTGCCCAATATGGCCAAATCCATTTATTCTGAACTTCACCATTGTTCCTCAGAGATGCGGCTGGCACTGCATGGAAAGATGAGGCTGTCAAGTGGCAAGGAGAAGAGAGCCAATAGCCACTTTATTAAAAAAACCTTGAGGCAAAAGTTTGCATACAATCACTCATTATAGTTATATGGGTTGATGATATAGGCAAATCACTCATGATTACATAGGTTGATGATTTTTAGGAAATTTATTCAGTTTTGCAACCATCACCACAGTCAAGTTTTAGGACTCTCCCGTCATTCTAGAAAATTCCCTCACTCCCATTTGCTGTCATTCCCTCCTCCCAGCCCCAGCCCCCTGCAACCAAAGATCTGCTTGCTGCCTCTTATTGTGCCTTCTCTAGAAATTTCTTATAAATGGAGTCATACAATATGAGTCTGTTATACTGGCTTCTTTCACGTAGGGTAAAGTTTTTTGATGTTAATCCATGTTGTTGCAAAGTATCACTTTTGTATTTAAGAAAATAAATCTGCTTTTAAAAAGGGCATAGTGGTTAGGATGGAGAACAGAGCATGACTGAAATGGGGAAAATGCTGATTACAGTGGGATGAGGGCATGGGCAGTTAGGACAGCATGATTGTCCTAGTAAATGCCAGAGGCAGTGCAGGATCATGGGAGAATGTAGGGCTTTGTACTTGCACAGACCTCGTTTGTAATTCCTGCTCTCCGCTCACCTGCTGTATTAGTTTGAGCATCTCATTTTAAATCGCATCATCTCTTTTTAAATTTTGGTTTCTTCCTCTGGAAAATGCAGAGTTGGTGGTGGACTCAGTGAAGTAACCCTGAAAGTCCCTGACCCATTGCCTAGCTTCAGTGTGCTCACGGGTTTTGTCAGGAAGTGTTACGTGAGCAGACCACAGGTACCCCTTCTCAGCTCCTCCTTGCTCCACCTGCTAGGAAGTGGACCTCCTTACGATGCTCTCCATGGGGATCATATGACATACCACTTGTATTTATACTTTGATCCAAGCCAGGGGTGATTATTTCGCTGACAGTTGGCCCAGGGTGGAGGCAGTACAAACAGATTGTATCCTGACAGGGGCCTGCATCAGGAAATCACAGGATTCATTTGTGAGACCATCAAAACTCCTGACACAAGCTGTTAAACATGCTGAATCACAGCATTCTCTGCTCATCAGTCTCAAGGGCCCTGCCCTTTAATAAAGTCTTGCTCAATACTCTCCCCTCAAATGTTAACTCATACAGCTTTTCTATTTTCAAAGGGGAGAATGCATGTCATACGGCAGATAAGTTCCAAGGAAATAATTCAAGTAGCCTTTAACACCATTTCCAAATTAGTTGAAGTAGTTTAACCCTACTTTTATTTCTTTTGAATGCCAGTAAGTACTTGAATCTAACAAGAAACTCTTTTTCATTAAAAAGTTACAGGCAACCAGGTATCTCCAAGGGTCTTGGAGGGAAACATAACCTGACATTGAGACTGCTGAGTACAAGAAAGGGTACTGCACACAAAAAAATTTCGGACCAATGTCCCCTATGAAATAGATGCAAAAACAAAATATTGGCAAACTGAATCCAACAGTACATAAAAGGATTATGTACCATGGCCAAATGGAATTTATGTTGGAAGTGGCTCGACATAAAAAAACAATCAACATAATACCCTGCATTAGTAGAATGAAGGAAAAAAACCCCACGTCATCTCAATTGATGTAGAAAAGATATTTAACAAAATCTAGCATCCCTTCATGATTAAAAACACTCAGAAAACTAGAAATAGAAGGGAACTTTCTCAACATGATAAAAAGCATTTATGATAAACCCAGAGCAAATATCATGTTCAATGGTAAATGACTGACACTTTTCCCCTAAGCTCAGGAATAAGTATGCCCGCTGTCACCACTTTTATTCAACATTGTGCTGGTGCTGACATTTCTAGCCAATGCAGTAAGGCAAGGGAAAGAAATAAAAGGTATCTATATTGGAAAGGAAGAAGTCAAATTATTCCTATTTGTAGGTGACAATCCTATATATAGAAAATCCTAAAGAATCGAAAAGATGCCTAATAGAATGAATAAATAAATCCAGCACTGTTGCAGAATACAAGATAAACATGTAGAACTCAGCTGTTGGGTTCCTGTATGCCAATAATGAACAATCTGAAAAAGGAATTAAGAAAAACCATTTATAACAGCAACTAAAAGAATAAAATGGTTAGGAATAAATTTAACCAAGGAGGTTAAAAGACTTGTACACTGAAAACTGCAACATGTTGCTATAAGAAATTAAAGAAGATATAAATAAATGGCAAGACACCTGGTGTTCATGGATTTGGAAGACTTACTATTGTTAAGATGTAAGTTCTGCCTAAAATTTACAAATTCAGTACAAGCCCTATCAAAATTCTAGCAGACTTTTGTGAAGAACTAGAAAAGCTGATCAAATTCACATGGAATTGCAAGGGACCCCAATAGCCAAAACAACCTTGAAACAGAACAAAGTTGGAGGTTTCACATTTCCTGGATTCAAAACTTACTACAGAGCTACAGTAATTAAATAGCATGGTACTAACATAAGGATAGACATATAGGCCAATGGGAATAGAATTGAGAGTCTAGAGTTAAATTCATTCATCTGTTGATTTTCAACAAGGGTGCCAAGTCCGTCCAGTGGGGAGAGTTTTTTCAAGAAATGGTGGTGGGCAACGGGAAATCCACATGCAAAAGAATGAATGTGGACGCTTAACTCTCACTATACACAAAAGTGAACTCAAAATGGATCAAAGACCTTAATGTAATAGCTAATACTATAAAATTCTTACAGAAAACATAGGGAAATGTCTTCAGGGCTTTGTAGTAGGCAGTGGATTTCTATGTTTTACACCCAAAGTATGCACAAAAAAAATAGATGTGGGGCTTTCTTAAAATTAAAAACTTTCATGAATCAAAAGACATTATTAAGAAAGTGTAAAGACTGCCGTCAGAATGGGAGAAAATATTTGGAAACCATATCTGATAATGGTTTGATATTGAGTATATGTAAAGAACTCAGCAAAAGGACAACCCAGTGAAAAAAATGGGCAAGGATTGGAATAGACATTTCTCCAAAGATGATAATCAAATGGTAAATAAGTATATGAAAAGATGCTCAACATAATTAGTTATTAGAAAGATTCAAACTTCAATTAAACTTCAATGAAGTTTAATTAAACTTCAGTGAAATTAAAATTTCAATAAATTCTACTTCGTAACTACTAGCAAGGCCATTATTTAAGAAACTTGAAAAAAAAGTCTTGATAAGGATGTGGAGAAATAGTATCCTCATACGTTGTTGGTGGGAATGTAAAATTGTGCATTCGCTGTGGAAAACAGTTTGGTGTTTCTTCAGAAAATTAGAGATAGAATTACCATATGACCTAGCAATTCCACTCCTTGGTATATACCCAAAAGAAGTGAAAGCAGGAACTCAGATATTCATACCAATGTTCGTTACAGCATTATTCACAATAGCCGAAAGGTGGAAATAACCAGTGTCCATCAGTAGATGAGTATAGAAACAAAATGTGGTGTATCCAGAAAATAGAATTTTATTCAGCTATAAAAATTAAAATGAAATACTGATACTTGCTACAATATGGATGAACCTTGACAGCATTAGGTTAAATGAAATAAGCCAGACATAAAAGGACAAATAATGTATGATTTCTCTTATGAAATGCTTAGAATAAGCAAATTCATGGAGACAGAAGGCGGGATAGTGGTTACCGGGGATGACAGGAGGGAAGAATGGGGAATTAGTGCTAAATGAGTATGAGTTTTGGTTTAGGATGACAAAAAAAGTCAGAAAGTAGTGATAAAAGTTACACAGTATTGTCAGTATACTTAATATTAAAGAATTGTCCACTTAAAATGGTTAAAATAATTATGTATATTTTACCACAATTAACTTTTTTTTTTTTATAAAGGGGGCAGAGGCAAGTACCAGGAGAACAAGCCGTGACATCTCCTGAGCTTGTTCCCATCTGTGATTGGGGGATAAAAGCCATGGATGGCTTTGCCACGTGGTCATGAGGAATTCGTTGTGTAGGGAAGAGCACAAACATCGGATACTCCAAGTCTACCTTTTTTTAATATAAACTGTGAAGCATTCTTTACATGCCATATATAATCACTCATTTCCAGCATACTGACTTAGTAAATTTATCAAGTTGTGCAAACATCGCCTTAAATCAGTGTTAGAACATTTCTATCATCCACCCTAATAAGCTCCTTCGTACCCATTTATGGTTCCCAAGCACAACCCTAGGCAAGCACTGATGTTTCTGTCTCTGCCCAACAGCACTCCATCACGCCACATTTTGTCTAGTAGATAGACATTTGAGTTGTTTCTATTTGGAGGCTATTGCAAATAATGCTAACGTTTGTGCGCAAGTCTGTGTGTGGATGAAAGCTTTCATTTCCAGGAGTAGAATTGCTGAGTCAGTGGTCGTTTTGTTTATTTTTTGCAGAAACCATCAAATTGTTTTCCAAAATGGCTGCACCATTTGTGTGAAGGGTCCTGGTTCTCTACATCCTTGTCAGTACTTGTTTATTGTCTAGCTGGCTATGAAATGGCATCTTGTTGTAGTTTTAATTTGCATTTCCGTGGTGACTAATGATATTGAATATCTTTTCATGAGCTTATTAGCCATTTGTATCTTTTTAGGGGAAATGTTTTTCAAATCTTTTACCTATTTTTTGGTTCAGTTTGTCTTATTGAGGTGAAGAGTTCTTTGCATATTCTGCATACAAGTCCTTTATCAGATGTGTGTTTTTCAAAAATTTTCTCTCTGTGACTTATCTTCTCATTTTCTTAATGGTGCATTTTGAAATATAACATTTTTTATTTTGATGAGGTCCCATTTGTCAATTTTTTTCTTCTGGGGACTGTGCTTTTGATGTCATATCTAGAAAATCTTTGAACCAAGTCCTCAAAGATTATCTCCTATGTTAACTTCTAGAAGTTTTATTGTTTATTGTTTTAACTCTTACGCTTAAGCCTCTGGTCCATTTTGAGTTAATTTTTGTGTATAGTGAGAGCTGAAGGTTTAAGATCATTTTTTTGTGTCTAGATTCCAATTGTTTCAGCGCCATCTGTTGAAAAGACTGACATTTCCCCTATGTAATTTTGAAATTGGACCGTGTAAGTCCTCCAACATTGTTGTTCTTTTTCAAAATTGTTTTGGCTAGTTTAGGTCTTTTGCAGTTCCACACAGATTTTAGGATCATCTTGTCAGTGTTTTTTTTTTTTTTTTTTTTGGCATGGGCAGGCACCAGGAATTGAACCCAGGTCTCCAGCATGGCAGGCAAGAACTTTGCCTGCTGAGCCACCATGGCCTGTCCCATCTTGTCAATTTTTGCAAAAAGCCTTTTGGAATTTTAGTGGCGATTGCATTGGCTTGGTAGATCAATTTGGGGAGAATGGCCATCTTAATAATATGAAGACTTTGGATTAATGACATTAGATGGCGCTTCATAATATTTAGATCTTTTAAAATTTCTATCAGCAATGTTTTGTAATTATTAGTGTATTAGTTTTACACTTCCTTTTGTAAATTTATTCCTGTATATTTTATTCTTTTTGATGAATCTCGGTTTTAATGTCTGACAAAATCACACACCAGATGATTTGTCACAGGAATAGGGAGTGGGCATGACTACTCACTGACACTTTTGTAGTAGTGAGTTAAATTTTGCATATTATTGATTTGCTTGTTTTTCTTATGAAATGGCAGATTTATGAACATCTGTATAACTATATACACACACACACACACACACAGTTTAAAAAGAAGTAATCAAATGAATACCTGTGTACTTTGTACCCAGCCAGGGAAAAAGAAAATTATTTGTACCAGGGCCCTGTACAAAAACCCCTCCCTTCCCTCTAAAAACCAAGCTCCCTAATTTTTTGTTAATTGTTCCTTTACTTTACTTTAGCATTTTGTGATGTGTGTATTTAACTGTAAACGTTACTTTTGCCTGTTTTTGGCCTTTATTTAAATATAAGCATAATGAAGGTACTTTTCTATGACTTGTTTTTCTCAGTGTGCTCTGATATTCATTTGTTTTGAAGCATGGGTTACAATTCCATGTATTCACAGGGACTTGGTGGTGGCCTTTTATATGAGCACAGGGTTTTTTTTTTTCCTGCTGTTGATGGTCATTTGTGTGGTTTCTTGGTTTCTGCTGTTATAGTGATGCTATCAACGACCTCCTGTTACACACTGGCTGGAGTTTCTCTGGGGTGTAGTAAGAGGAGAATTGCTGGGTTGGGGGCATGCTCTTCAGCCTGATGGGGCAATGCCAAAACATTTTCCAGAGTCATGTACCAAGTATGCTGAACTTCCTCTATTGGAGTATTAGTTTCCTCTTGCTGCTAGAACAAACACCATATACTTAGTGGGCTGTATAGTCCGGAGGTGAGAAATCTGGGCTAAAATCAAGGTATCGACAGGGCATCGTTCCCTTCTGGAGGCTCTAGAGAAGAATGTGTTTTCTTGCCTTGCCCAGTTTCTAGAGCCCAGCCGGATCTCTTCCTTTGTGGCCACTTCCTCTTGTCAAAGCCAGCAATGGCCTGTCGAGTCTTTCTCCTCTCAATTCACTCTGATGCCGATGGGCCTGCCTCTTCCTTTCATGTATAAGGACGTTTGTGGTTGCGTTGGGCTCCCTGGAATAATCTAGGATCATGTCCCTAGTTTAACGTCAGCTATTCAGCAATCTGAATCCCACATAGAATCTTCCATCCTCTCTGCCATGTAAGGTGACATATTTGCAGGTTCTGGGGATTAGGATGTGACATCTTTCGAAGGCCGGTGCTCTGCTGACCACCGGTAGTGTCTGAGGGTCCTCATTATTTCATGGTCATGAGGATTTAAACATTTTAGCAATGTTTATACATATAAGCTATTTAGTAACTATTTAAAAATTATTTCTCTTTAGACTTTCAGCCCCTCACTCTTCCTGGACCTCTGTAAGTTTAATTATTCCTCTCTTTTCCCTGTCTGAAGTGGTACCAAGTTCAGGAGTCAGAATGCCTGGGTCTTCTGCCGTGAGCTGTGTGATTCGAGCAGTCACCTCCCCTGTACAAAACGGGGACTATTACCTATATCACATGTAGTTACTTTGTAGATTTAATGAGATAATGCATAGAAAGCTTTAGCCTGGTGCCTGACAAATAGAAGAAAACTCACAAATGTTAATTATCAGTGTTCATATTTCATTTGTCAACAACTTTTCGAGTGCCAGGCCCTTAGCTCACCAACGCAACATTCAACAAATATATTGCTATGGAGTCAGTGCCCTTGTGTGGGGCATCTGCAGGCAAAATGCCAGACGTGGTGTTCAAACTTTCTTCTTGTTGCTTTGCTGAGCACTATTTAATCTGTGACATGTCTGGGTCCACTTCCTGATGCCCCCTCACTAAATAAGAAATAGCTGGACCTAGTATTCCCTTTAGGCATTTATTTATGTCTTTTTTTCTGAGAGATAATTCAGTATAAACAGAAAGTTAGGTAACTTTTCTCCTCTCTATCCCCAAATAATTTCCATGTCATGGAGTTGTCATACTTGTCATGTAAAATATAGAAGTGAGAATGTCTTCACCCTCTTTTGGACAAAGAATTGCATTAGCGAAGGTTTTTTTCCTCCTGATGGTTCATCATTTTTATTATTGTCATTTTTTAAACTAAAGAGCATATTTCTCATTTCATTTCCCAAGATGAACTTCTAGTTTTCACGCAATTTGCTGAACAGTCACAGCAGACAAAAAATTACTTGGATCAGAAGACTCCTGTGTGATACAAGGTGGCTGTTAAACTTTTAATCTGCTGGTTCCTCATTCTGATTCATTCTGCTTTGGCGATCTGAATCGGTGCTTTCAGGAGGCTTTTATGTAGTGTTATTAAGGACTTGGAAAGGCCTTTGCTGACCTGTAGACATGGTGGCTGTGTGTGCATCTGTGTGCGTGTATGTCCCACGTAGACACTGCCTGCTGAACAGGAATTTGGAATGTGGGATGGGCAGGGAATCTTAAAATTGAGAATAAAAACATAAATAGGGTACATGGGTGATTCAGGGGTAGAATGCTCGTCTTCCATGCAGGAGACCTGAGTTTGATTCCTGGACGTGAACTCCACTCCCCTCCCCACAAAAATACATATATATTTTATATATGTGATGTATGGGTTTTGAAATAATAATTTTGATACCTGACCAGTAGGGCATGGTTCATAGCAGGTCTTCAAGAGACCACCCGCATGGCTCATTGGCTCCTCTGGGCAGAGCCTCACGCTTGCTAATGACCTCCCCAGGCGGATGCATGCCATGCCTACCAGATCGTCAGCCGCAATGGGATTCCTGATGAGCAGATCATTGTGATGATGTACGACGACATCGCCTACTCTGAAGAGTAAGTAGCAGCCCTTGGACTTGGTGGGGAAGGAGCTTTGGGGCATCTTTTTGAAACTTCTGCAGAAATCCAGACCCAGGCCCAGCGTTAGAATATGAGCAGGTTTCTGAGGAGAGTCCTCAGCTCTGTGACGGGGGGGACATGAGTGTGTTGAGCTCTGAGGGGAGCTCCCAGTCACCTTGTCAGACATAGAGGCACAGGTACAAGATGCTGCAGAAAGGGGTTAAGCATAAGTGATCCCTCACCCTGGGGAAATCTGTGCTCTGTTGGAGCTCTGTGGTGCCTACTCCTGGCCTCCAAGAAGGGAAACAGCTCAGACGGGCACCAGGGGAAGTGCTGTAGCATTCCTGGGCATAGAAGACTCTTATCTGCAGGTGAGAACCCGATGTCTTTCTTTCTAGGCCTACACAATTTTATTATTTGTTGAATTATATTTTTAAAACAATTTGGCCGTGCCCACTTATCTGTTTTCTTGAAGAGACAGAAGTGGCAAGTATGGGTGCTAACCTTACCTCCAGTTCTAATCTTCCAGCTCCTGGGTTCCTTGCTCTGGCACCTTTATATGATCAGGGCACAACTCATAATACATTCTGAGATTTTTACTACTAACATCTCATAGCAAAGTTTTATCTTCTCTCCTTTCTTTTTCCTGAAAGTAGTTGTACCCTAAGCTCTTGGTGACCTCTTGCTCCTAAGATGTTTTAACAGTTTCCACCAGGACCCAGAGAAGCTGTGGCCTTGGTCCCTAGCCTAAGTTTTTTGAGCTCAGCCCTTCACTGCTCTTGCTCAGTACTCTTGAATGTGGGACCCCCAAGAACTCTAGCTACTAAAATCCCAGCCCAGGCCATGAGAAACATTTTTGGCAAGCTTGGTCATTTGCTACTTTTTTCACGTAATAGGGGCATATTTTTGAAGAGAGATTGCAGTGACATCACTTATTGTGGTTCAATGGTGTCATTTAATTTTCAGGAACCCCACTCCAGGCGTGGTGATAAACAGGCCCAATGGCACAGATGTGTATCAGGGAGTTCCAAAGGACTACACAAAGGAGGTGAGGTGGGTTCCGGGCTTAATATCTGAGGACTTTCTGTTCATTTTAGTGAAAATTTTCCCCTTTCTTGTATTTCTAGGATTTCTTAGACTGATTTCTGATTAGTGTCTTGATATTAGGGTTTGTGCTTCAGAGTTTTGAAAGCAGAGAATAGGAAAAATGTAAGCAATTAAGTTGCCATTTATCAATATTTAGTTTCTGTTCTTATACTTTAAGACTGAAAATAGATTTCCTTCAGTTAATGCCTAGTCTTCTTGAGCTATTGCTCTTAATCTGATTATAGATTATTTGTGCTCTTTTATGAACATCCGTGTTGTCAGCACTAGACCTGATGAAAAATGTCTCAGCATTTTGCTGAGCCAGTGTTCTGTTATTATTATATTACTTCTGAGTTAATTATTATATCTCTCTAATCAGTCAAAACCATATAAAATTGACGCATTTTAAAAAGTACCATCATGGGCGGGCCACGGTGGCTCAGCAGGTAAGAGTGCTTGCCTGCCATGCCCGAGGACCCGGGTTCGATTCCCAGTGCCTGCCCATGTAAAAAAAAAGTACCATCATGACTTCAGTCTCTTGGTTTTCATAGTCTTTCTTAATCTCTCAGGGATCTCTTAAGAACTAATATTTCTTGTGATAAACATTTATCAGAAGTTTAACAATTCTTAGGTTTCATTTCGTTTTTCTTTTAAATTCAAATGCAATTAAATTTAACACATCGTGCATTAATCACGTTTGTTGATATTTGTGTTCATAACAATTTGTTATGAAATTGTTTCTTTTTTATAGAATTAAATAAGGAAATGCCTGGAATCTAGGTGATGAGATTTTTGGTGATTTATATATATATATATCTAAATTTTTATATATATGTTTTAAAATGTGTCAATTTTATATGGTCTTGTCTGACTGGAGAGATATAATAATTAACTCAGAAGTAATATAATAACAGAACACTGACTCATCACCTAGATTCCAGGCATTTCCTTATTTTATGTATATATGTACTTTCCTGCATTCCTTTTTTAATGAGCAGGCCTTGTTCTTAAAAAATCCCCTTTAAGGGAAGGACCCAGTGTGATCATGTCCTCTTCTACTGTTATTTTCCCACCACCAGCATCTTTGGGTTTCTCCCCATGGACTCTATCATGGTCAAGAAGAATCAGAAGGCTCCCTGAGTTACTATCAGTCAAAAGCTAGATAATTGAGGAGAGGCCCTCGTGCATGCCCCAAGAACCCTGACCCTGCTTTGGGTCTGTCTTCGCTCTAACATGTTTGCTCTCAAGCCTTGGACTTTGGTGATGTGTGGGTCAGTGACCTATCTCTGTTACACACTCAGCAAATTCTCTGATGTGAAATAACAGTTGCCTTTGATTTCAATTCCCAATCCTTTGTAGGATGTCACTGCACACAATTTTCTTTCTGTGTTGCGAGGTGATGTAGAAGCAATGAAGGGCAAAGGATCTGGAAAAGTCTTGAAGAGGTAATGTCTGTTTTATGGATGTTGCTGTTTTCTCAGTGATCCAGAATCCCAGGATGGAAAAGTTAAACAGCCATTGTTCTTAGGTCCTGGCCTCTGGGCCTGTACCAAGTT
Source organism: Tamandua tetradactyla (assembly GCF_023851605.1). Classification (NCBI taxonomy): domain Eukaryota; kingdom Metazoa; phylum Chordata; class Mammalia; order Pilosa; family Myrmecophagidae; genus Tamandua; species Tamandua tetradactyla. Next base: position 53,551,795 of record NC_135338.1, on the reverse strand, counting down.
ACAGAGTGGAGAGCTTGGTCCTGACTTAAGACAGACTGCATAGGACTGAGGTCCCAGTGGTTTCTCTCAGCAGCCATTTTCTGTGCCGAATTAACCCTGTGATCAGTGTCCTCACTATTCTCAATGAAACGCCGCTAGCATTGAAACCCACCATCGTTTTGTCTGGGTGTCCTGGTGCTGCTATGTTCCACAACCAGAGGAGCGTAGCAGGTGTGAATTCCTGTAGACTAGTCAGGTTGCAGTGCCTTGGCCAGCTGCCAGCACTGTACTCAGCTCACAGGTCAGTCCTTTGGGGAGGGGCAGATTCCTAGGTTGAGAGTTACCCTCTCCAAATCATTCCCAATGCTGTGGGATGAGGTTAGAGATGGCTTGGAGTCTAGTATATCTTCATGCATGATGCTGCTTCAGTGGCATGTCTCCAGAGAGTCTCAGATACTTGGCAACGGTGGTATTTCTTTTTGCCCAGAGGAGACCTGGGCACAGCTGAGGGCGCTCATGTGTTAAATCAGAGAGGGGCATCTGTGTTGTAGGATGAACCACATTGGCCCCAAATGAGGTGATATCTTGCCACCTTGAAGCCGCACCCTCCAAGTGAAAACCCTAGTGAAGGTGGGCAGGCAGGTCTCCAATTTGTGTTGTAGAAGGAATGGTGCTAGACTGTGTCTTGACTCCCCTTATTCATTTTTGGGGAGCTCTCATTGTGAGTATGACTGCTTGGGGTGAGCCCAGTGGCCAAAGGGCCCCACCATCCTACCCAGCAAGGGTCTCTTTTTCTGGCCCTAATTCCAGAGTTTCAAAGCTCAAGGGTACACCCTATGGTTTAAAATAACATTCTGGGGGAGCAAGGGGGAAAGGCTGGCTGGCAGACCCTTGTGTTCCTCTTCACACCTGGTTTCTTGGCCTCTGTCACCCATTCCCCCCTGTGGTCCTTCTGTGTCCCTGTCTGCTCACTTAGCATGGGGTATTCTCTCTTGGCAGTGGACCCCAGGACCATGTGTTCATTTATTTCACCGATCACGGAGCTCCTGGAATGCTATCTTTTCCTGAAGATGATGTAAGTTTTTCTTAACATTTTGAAGACAGTGGGACAAGAGAAAACCGGACCCATGTGTTGGGGTTACAGCAGTATTGTGCGTTTTCTAGTATCATAGCCAGAGTTGGTTTATATGTATGGCGGGTGGGTGTGGGAGACGGGCTTAGCGGCTTGAAGTCTGTCCCACCTGTCTTCCAGAAAGTTCTCCTGACTTTGTGCCTCCCATCCCAGCATCAGTAGCTGTCTTGGGTCATGGGTGAACTACACCCAACACAATAATAGAACATATCTCTTAATGCTTGGACAGAGTAATGAGTGAAGCAGCAGCTTCTCTGTCCATTTTTAAATGCATGAGTACAACACTGCATTTGATGGGGCTCATGTTCACCATGATATTTCTAAGGACTGGTAACTAAGAATTTATAAAGCATTGTTAGGCTTTATCAGTCGATTATCCAGCCAATGGTTCTCTTGATGTGTGGGCCTGAAGTTCAGTGTTCTTGCCTTTCAGCTTCTTGTAAAGGACCTGAATAAGACCATCCATTACATGCACAAAAACAAGATGTACCGGAAGGTATGGTCAGTCCTTGGGTGGCCTTGGGGGAGGAGGAAGGAGAAGGCAGTGGAAGCAGAGCCCACAGCTCCCTGACTGGCCCTCTAACTCCACAGGACTGTGCTTCCTAGGAAGGGTGTCCTTTAGATCAGTCTTGATTACGGTTTCTCAGGATTGATGATGATTCTAAGGCTTTAGCTTGCATCCTGATCACTGGAGGGCTTGTTAAAACACAGAATGCTGGGCCCTACCCCCAGAGTTGGACGTGCTGGGTCTGGGGAGGGGCCTGAAAATTTGCCTTTCTCTCAAGTTCCCAGGTGATGCTGATGCACACTTTGGGGACCAGTGACCTAGGACATTTTGGACAATGGGGAGGCGAATAGCACTACCTTATTTTCACCACGGCCCTCTTTTGCCTTGCAGCCTGGAGGAACTGGGTAGCTCTAAAGCAGGGTGTGTGCATGATAGTTATGCAGAAAGGTGGCCTGCCCAGGTGCTTTGCTGTTTGAAACTGCTCCTGTGTGGGATGGTGAAATGCTCTTTCTTGACCTTATCTGTGGGCAGCATTTTTTCTGTGTCTTTTCAGCTAATAGCCATTTTATTCTCTTAGCAATGAACGAATTTAAGTCCTCTGGTAACAGAACGGTCTTTCAAAAACAGAGGGGTGGAGGGTGTGGACAGAGCCACAGTGACCTCTGAGTGAGTCCTGTGCCTAGTGGGATAATTTCCTTTGTCCTGTTCTGCTTCTCAGATGGTGTTCTACATTGAAGCCTGTGAGTCTGGGTCCATGATGAACCATTTGCCGAATAACATCGATGGTAGGTGGTGGCAGCTTTGGCCTTGGAGCCAGACTGGTTGGGCAGGGTGCTCAACTATGCCACTGGCCACCCTTGGATCCTGCTGATGTATTCCCTGCAGCTCCACACACACAGAGCCATGGGGGACCCAGTGCACAGAAGAGGGAGATACTTGTGGCTGTACTGGGCTTCCTCTGCTACTCAAGGGTTAGCTATCCAGGGATTAAAGAATCTACCCATGAGCTTCACAGTGCCCTTCCAGGTTCTAATATAGTTTGTCACGTCCAAACTCAGGATACAGGGTGAAGAAGAAATACCATGGGCTTTGGGTCAGCCTCGGTGCTCTGTGGTTTGCCACCCGCTGGCTCTCTGACCTTGAGCAGGTTGCTCAGCCTCTTTGGCCCTCCATTATCCCCATCCACAAAATGGGGATGGTGTAGTGCTTGCCTATTGGGAAAGTCACTGTTAAATGATAGTGTTGGTCCAGCAGGATCCAGAGTCTCAGGCAGTAATTGGTAGCAGTACAACCAATTCAGTAGTATTTGTAGATAGTAGTTGGTAACTCTTTTATTTGTTAATTTCATCTAAGTGTGTGCCAACTTTCTCTAGAAACTAAATTAGGCCTATGTTGTTCAAGTTTCCAAACTATTAAAATCTGTCATCATTCTTGTGAAATACCTTGACATCCTGAGCCTGAATACTTGCTTATTGCTGCAAAAAAAAAAAAAAAAGAATGGACCAATCAGCTTCTCTTTCTTCCACATTTGGGAGGAGTTAATTGTGACCAAATGAACAGTGCTGGATACAGTTCCATCTCCCAGCCCTCTCTGTGGCACACTTTCATTTGACTAAGGGAGAAGAAAGGACTCAAGCTTTAGGTATAATCCACATAATAAAATATAACCAAAAGATGTTTTCAATTCTTCGCAGTTTATGCAACTACTGCTGCCAATCCCAGCGAGTCATCCTACGCCTGCTACTATGATGAGAAAAGGTCGACGTATCTGGGGGACTTGTACAGTGTCAGTTGGATGGAAGACTCGGATGTGGTGAGCCCTTAATGTGGATTGACTGACTGTTCAGCTGGGTCTTAGCCATCAGGCTTTGATTATTAAATACTTTAATGTTACCATTTTTCAGGAGGATTTAACTAAAGAGACCTTGCACAAGCAGTACCATCTGGTAAAGTCACACACCAACACCAGCCATGTCATGCAGTATGGAAATAAAGTGAGTACAGCAACCTTATACTCTCGCTGTCCAATTCCTAGAGTCCCAGACTCACTTGCCCAGAGTGCTTATCTCCTAGTGAAGTGGGGTCTGGATGAGCAATGACCCGAGAAAGGATTGTACTGAGGACCCTGTCCGGGCTTTGGAATCAGACTTGCTTGGTTCAAACTTAAAATATTATGAGCCTTGGGCAAGTTATTTAACCTCTCTGAACTTCTGTCTCCTCTTTGTCAAAATCCTAAAGTACCAGGAAGCTGGGAATTTAAATGCATTAAAGAAGATAGTGCATTTAAAACACTAGCCACAGGGTCTAGTACATGGCAAATGGTTACTGAATGTAAAGCTTCTCCCTCAACTGGGTTCTGTTACATTCCCTGTAGAAACCCAGCCTTGGATTCTCCAGGGTCCTTTCTTACCAGACATTGCAGTTTGTTACCTTTACCCTTTATCTTATAAGTTGAAGACGTTTTCCTCCTCTATCTATGTCCAAAAGGAACCTGGGTTAAGTTAAATAGGTGACATCACAAGGGCTGTCTGAACAGAGGTCCCAGCAGGTGGCTGCAGAAGACAGGGCCTTAAGCAAAGCACCTGGGGCTAGTCCTTCATATACCCAAAAGAGGTGGTTTCGTGCTCTGCTTCCTGTTACTCCTTAGTACCAAAAACTATCTCCCAAGCAGCCTGCCACCCTCTGACAGCTCACCAGCAGGGATATGTTCCTTTGATGCAAACACTGACCTTAAAGAAGAACTTGTGAGCCAGTAAATCCAGCCATCCTATCCCTTCCCCAGAGCACGTGGGCTGAAGGGCCTGTGAGCTGCCCCCAGCACATCTCTAACTAAGAATGACCACCCCCCACCCCCATCTCTCTTTCTTTCCAGTCAATCTCTGCCATGAAAGTGATGCAGTTTCAGGGTGTGAAGCACAAAGCCAGCTCTCCCATCTCTCTGCCTCCAGTCACACACTTTGACCTTACTCCTGCCCCTGAGGTGCCCCTTGCAATCATGAAAAGGAAATTGATGGCTACCAATGATCTGCAGGAGTCCAGGAAACTTCTTGAGGAAATCAACAGGCACATGGAGGTAGGAAGGACCACATTGGCAGGGCTGCTCACACCCAGGCCAATAGAGGCTGCATGTGGAAGTTCGGGCTCTCCTTCTGACCACTGTCCATCATTGCTCAGAAGTAGGGGGTGGACGCCTCCTGCAAGGTACCAGCCTTTGCACTCCATAAAATTGACACAAGTGAGCAGATCAGGGGTCATCATCTTACTAAGTTAACTGACTGGGACCTTTTTGGAGCAAGTAGCAAAGGAATGGGCCTATCTTATCCATATCCTGCCAAGAGGCCATGGCCTGTAGGTGCTCTCCTTTTTATACCCAGTCAGTTGCTTGGAAGATGGTTTTATTTGATTGCTTGTTATTAGTAGTGCTTGCCTAAGAGTACTGAGTCTGATATCAGCAGCTTATCAGTTTGTTCGAAACTGGCAATATTCTTTTTGAATTTTAGGTGCATAGCTTGGAACCCCAGCGAATGCTGAACAAGGAGTAACTGTCCTTCCAGCAGAGCCAGCTCCTTGCTAGCTCATATCCCCCTTGTCAGCACAGTGTGAAGACTGATGTTTGTGACCTGAGGCCCCACAGTGTACTGAATTTTTATGTTGTTTTAAATGCATATGTCAAATTACCCTGAAAATCGGGAGCCCATGTGTGGCAGCCTTGTTAAGCAGGATATATTCCAGCTGGTGTCAGGCGCGGTGTGACAGCATGGCTCTCCTACAGCCAGCTTTGTACCCTTGAAATTATTGATCCCAAAGAACTTTTTTTACATGGGTTATATCTATCATTTATCACATTGGAAATTAAAAATGGGATTTAAAAAGTATTAACTCATTCAGAACCCCTCTGATATTAATGTAATTTTTATGTGAAGTCACCATTTTCCAAAACAAACAATTTTATCGAGAAAGAGGGGCAAACTTTTTTGCTAATTTCTTTATGTCCAACTTTAAAAGAAGACAGCTGGATTCTCATATCTGTTTCTGAATTTCAGCTATTGTGATACGTCATTTGGTTGAAGTATAAGAGGAAATCTGGCCTCACATAGCTGCATAGCTGGAAAAGGGAGAACCTCACAGAACTCTTGTGAAGTCTGGGAACCCCGCTCTGAGAACTGCTGGTTGGCACACAGTAGGCAGGAGGTCTTTGCTGGATTCAGAGATGAACGAAACAAATCCTGACTTGGGAGAGGGTCGAATTGGGTCATAGAGACTCATTTGTAAAATTTGTTGGATGTTGAAGCAATTTCTTCTTCATGATGCTGTTTTCCATCACCTGGGAGGAAAACGATGCCTCCCCTTTTGCCCCCTTTATCTAACCATTTCCTGGTTTCCCGAGTGGACAGAGGTGCCCATGAACCCCCTGCCCCGTTCATTGGACAACAGGCTGCTTTGATCACAGCCTTAATAGCCCCCTTTCTTCGGAGTGGGCCAAGCCTGCTCTTTGGTATTTTGATTTCAATATTTCCACAATGCTGAAAGAGCCCTAAAAGGCAAGGTATTGCCAGAGGTTTCTAGCTGTTACAGAAGGCTTCCTGCAATAACCTCTGATCCCAACTGCAGTGCATTTCCCACACTAGCTACCCGCAGCTCAGATGCCACTGGTTAAGGGCATGGCCCTCCACAAGACCACCCTTACTTCAGATGCTAGCCTGAAGTTGGGGATTCCCAGGCCACCCCCACTTCTGACCAATGGCTGCAGAAATGGGGCTTCTCAGCACCCCCTCAAGTTTGATGGTTCACTAGAATGATTCACAAAAATCAAGAAAGTTCTATGCTATACTTATGATTACAGTTTTATTATAGCAGAAAGGATACAAATAAGAAACCAAAAGAAGAGATACAGGGGGACAAGGTCTGGAAGGGTCCCCAGATGCGCACGTTCCGTGCCCTCCACGTGAAGTCAGAACACATCACCTTGCTGGCACAGAAGTGTGTGCCTCCAACAAGGGGTGCTTACCTGTGTGTCTGGGTCTATAGAGTTTTTATTAGGGTTTCATTACATGTAGGCCTGATTAATTTGATCAAATGGTCATGTGGTTGAACTCAATTTCCAGCTCCCCTTCCTTCCCCAGAGGTCAGACTGTTGTCACATGGCTCAAAGCTACAAACCCCTGATCACATGGTTGGTATTTCTGGTGTGACCAGCCCCTCGCTCTAAACTGCTGTGGCAACCATTAGTATAAACTATCAGGGATGGTGTCTGGGGTGCAGGAGGGGACGAAGATGCTCAGATCACTGGAAATTCCAAACACTTAGAGGTTATCTTCCAAAAACAGGGGACAAAGGCCAGCCAGATTCTTTATTATACAACACTTACATACGCAACTTTTGCCTTCCTCAGACATCTGTTTTACTGCGCTGGGGGTTGGGTGCTGGGTGAAGAGAAGTCTCTGTACTTCCTACATACCTGGGCTCCAAGAAAGATGGCATTACATAAGATATCTTTCAGAAAGCCGAGTTTCTTTACAGGCCAGGCGTGTCATGGAGATGTCGGTGCAAAAGATCGTCTCCTTGTTGGTAAGCTCTGATGCCGAGGTGGAGCCGCTTCTCTCCGAGAGAGCCTCACTCACAGAGCACGACTGCTACGAGGCCGCCGTGGCCCACTTCCGCACCCACTGCTTCAACTGGCACTCCTCCACGGTGAGCCGGCCCGGCCGCCCGCTCTGCGCCCCGCCTCCCTCCAAGCTGGGCTTTCCCGGCATCTTTCATCCAAAAGTTAAATGAATATTGTCCAGTGGGAGTCGCATCAGATGCGTTACTTTGTAGAGAACTGGAGCACCTTCCAGGCTAAGGAAGCAGTGGGCATATTTCAGAGGCCTTGGGTGGGGGTGAGAGGAAGAAGGCTGCCCATGCTCATGCCCCAGGATGCTCTGAATTGCCCCAGGGACAAGAGGGCAAATGCTAATGACCAGAGTTCTGTGGTAGAGTTGAGTAATTGTGATAAGAGTATGGCCCACAAAGTCTAAGATATTTACTCTCTGGCCCCTTGTGGAGAATGTTTGCCAGCCCCTACTCTAGAACTATGCTCTCCTGTATGATGGTCACTGGCCACATGTGGCTTTTTAAATTTGAATGTAAATGAATTAAAATGAAATAAAATTTTAAACTCAGCTCCTCGGTAACTCTAGCCACATTTTAAATGCTCAGTAGCCATATGTCACTAGCGGCTACTGAATTGGGGAATCTTATAGCACATTACCATTGTCACAGAAACGTCTTTCTGGCTGCACTGGTGAGCTTCCTGGTCATGCTTGAAATCTTACAAAGGATGGAGTACTGGGCACTCTAGAGGTAGCTTTCCATCTTTAGGAAGCTCTAAATTTTGTTTGTTCATATCTTTAAGTACTTTTCCTGTTGTCGGTTAACATGTTAGCCTGCTGACTTTACCCTCTGGTCTTCTATTTTTACCCTCTAGAGCCAGGCAAGATGAATTTCTTCCTCTCTCCTCTGAGGATTCTCAGGATCCCTGGAGTCCTTTCCAAGATAACCATCCCAAGTCATTTCATTCGTAGCTTTGTGGCCCAGTTTGCCATCCGTTTGCCAGCTGTCTCCCTCATCAGTGTGTTCTCCAAAGAAAGAGGGTCCCAGAACCCAAAGTCAGATTCCCCAGAGAAGTCCTGGCTAGCAGAGTGGCGGGGCCACCGGGAACTCTTGGTCATAGTCTTTCCCTGGGACTGAGCAGGCTTTAGGAGTCCTACCAGACTCCTGCAGTGGTAGCAAACCCTGGCCTGTGTGCACTTTTCTTGTAGGACAGTCCATAAACATCACCAGATTATCGAAGGTGGAAGGAGAGCCTGACTTAGAGAGGCCAAGGACCACTAGCTAAGACGCTTTGCTTCTGTAACTGCCAAAATGTAGCATTGGTGAAAGTACGATGTTTGATTTGATTTTTTGTCTGTTTTCTTCCAGTACGAGTATGCGCTGAGACACTTGTATGTGCTGGTCAACCTGTGTGAAAAACCTTATCCAATTGACAGGTAATTTTGCACCTGGCACTCAAAGAGTCCTTGCCACCTGAAAGCTGAAGAAGCATCACTGCTGAACTAACTGTCCTTCAAGTGGGCAGTTTTGCAGATAATTTACCAGTGGAATTCAGAACAGCTGCGGTTTCCATGAGAACTGTTGAGCTGGTCTGTCATAAGCTACTGCCCGCTCCACGTTGGGTAATGTTTTTGGCATCATGTTGCCAGGGTTGATGCAGTCACAGAATTTCTCTTTCTGTCCCTTACAGAATAAAGTTGGCCATGGACAAGGTGTGCCTAGGATACTACTGAAAAGCTGCTACCTTGATCTTTTCCAAGTATGAAGATTGTTGTCTTAGAATGTGTGCTAACCAGAGACTGCAGATGTGGAGCAAGAGGAGGCCAGACCCACCTGCTCCAGGCTTTGGGGGAGCCATCAGGTGTTCCGTACCCACCACAGGCCTTCCTCTCTTAGGACTTCCCTCACCGTTACTGCCCCTCCAGGCCTTTCTCTCACATGACGCTCATTCGCGTCTACCAACTCCCCTGTCTTCTACGGATCACATGTGATACTCTTGTAAGAAACTGCAAATTTGGGTGGAAAAAGCTCTGCATGGAGAAAGAGGCTTTTTGCCCATTAGTTTTACAGGGAAAAAAAAAATCTCACTTGGGTTTTAGTAGCCAGTGAAAGAGCCTTTGTTCCAGGGAATTGGAAGCAAGTTGTAGCTGAAGCCTCTGAAAGCTTTAGAATAATTTTATTGAAGAGGGCATAATCCTCAAATGGAGAATTACTTATGGAAGAAATTGTTAATAATCTTTTATTGCTCTGGTATTTTATTTTGCAATAATGAACAAGTCTTAAAAAATAAAGATTTATAACTGAGCTCATTTATTAACTTCTGGCCTCTGGCGTTGTAGTTTATGCTCAGCCCCCACCTGTCCTTTCCCACCTCATCTCCCCTTGTTTCTTCTCCTGCCCCGCTCTATTTTATCCTTGTCTTTGTTTGCGAGGGCTGCTGCACCCAAAGTACCACAAACTAGGCCGCATAAAACAACAGAAATCTATTGTCTCATAATCCTGGAGGCTGGAAAGTCCAAATCACAGTGTCAGCAGGGCCGTGTTCCCGAAGTCTGTAGGGTTCTGGCAGTGGCTTGTGGGTAATCCATGGCATTCTTTGCTTATGGTGTAATTCAGTCTCTGCTTCTGTCACATGGCTGTCTTCTACTGTGTCCAAATGTCCTCTCCTTATGAGGACATCAGTTATACCAGATAATGCCACCCTAATCCAGCTCGATCTCAACTAATGACATCTTCAAAGTTCCTGTTTTCAAATAGGATCACATTCCTGAGGCGGGGGTGGTGAATTGAGCATCTCCATTTGGGGTTCAACCTTTAACAATCCTGCCCTACACCCCTGGGCAGCTCAGCCTCCTCTGCCTTTGCCTCCTGCTATTCCTCTTGCTCTGGAATGCCTGTCCCTTCATCTCCACAGATGCTCAAGGTATCTCAGGGTGCCCGTTCTCCAGCACCTTCCCTAGCTTCGCTCTGCCCCAGCAGCCAGCAGTGCCATCTCTCCTGTCCAGCTGCATTCCCTCTGCCTCCCTTTGGGTGTGTAGGGTCGCCCGGGAGTCTGGGGCTCCTGAGGGTAGAAGCTGCCTGGCTTACCTCTGTGCCTCAACAGCGATGAACTTACCACCAGGCTGTCAAAGACATGTAAAAGCAACCCTATTTGTATTTGTGACCTTGAAAACGTTATCTAAGTGAAAGGAACCAGTCACCAAAAGACCACATGTTGTGTGATTCCATTAGTGTGAAATGTTCAGAATAGGCAAGTTCATAGACATCCAAAGTAGATTAGTGGTTGCCAGAGACTGGGGAAGGAAAGAATAGAAACACTGTGTTCTAGTTTGCTAGCTGCCGGAATGCAATATACCAGAAACGGAATGACTTTTAAAAAGGGGAATTCAATGAGTTGCTAGTTTACAGATTTAAGAAAATGTCCCAATTAAAACATGACTATAGAAATGTCCAATCAAAGGCATCCAGGGATAGATACCTTGGTTCAAGAAGGCCGATGAAGTTCAGGGTCTCTCTTAAGTGGAAGGGCACATGGCGAGCATGGCGTCATCTGCTAGCTTTATCTCCTGGCTTCCTGTTTCTTGAAGCTTCCCGGGAGGCATCTTCCTTCTTCATCTCCAAAGCACTGGCTGATGGACTCTCTGCTTCATGGTGCTGCAGCATTCTCTGCTCTCTCTGAATGTCCTTCATTCTTCAAAATGTTTCCTTTTTTATAGGACTCCAGAAACTTATCAAGACCCACCCAAATGGGTGGAGACATGGCATCACCTAATCCAGTTTAACAACCACTCTTGATTAAATCACATTGCCAGGTTCAAGATGTAGTGGAGAGGCTGAAGGGAACTGCCTGAAAATGTAGAGCTGTGTTCCAGTAGCCATGTTTCTTGATGATGATTGAACTATGATATAGCTTTCACAATGAATGTGAATGTGAAAACCTTGTGTCTGATTCTCCTTTTATCTACCATATCAACAGATGAGTAGAACATATGGAATAAAAATAAATAACAGGGGGAACAAATGTTAAATTTAGTTTGAAATGCTAGTGATAAATGAAAGTGAGGGGTAAGGGGTATGGTATGTATAATTTTTTTTTCTGTTATCGTTTTATTTCTTTTTCTGTTGTCTTTTTATTTCTTTTTCTAAATCGATGCAAATGTTCTAAGAAATGATGAATGTGCAACTATGTGATGATATTGAGAATTGCTGATTGTATATGTAGAATGGAATGATATGTTGATATTTTTGTTTGTTAATTTTTTTAATTCTTAAAAAAACTGTAAAAAAAATCACATTGCCAGGGAAATGATCCAATTACAGTTTCAAACATACAGTATTGAATAGGGATTATTCTGCCTTTATGAAATGAGATTTAGATTAAAACATGGCTTTTCTAGGGGACATACATCCTTTCAAACCAGCACACACTGCTAATGAACAGGGATCTCTTTGTGGAATGATGGTTATATAACTATGAGTATACTAAAATGCATTGAATTGTATACTTCAAATGCTGAATTATATCACCATTAAAGCTTTTTTTTTAAGCCCTATAGCTAGATGGCTGTCTATCTTGATATATAGCTAGAAAGAAAGCAAAGCAAAATAAAAAGCAACCAAAAAGAAAAAAAAAAAAAAAACCCTGAATTTATGGCCACCTGTCTTTATATACTGATACTTGTCTTTATTTAACAGTTTGGAATAACGGGCTGGAAGCTGAGGATACCAGCAATTAGGATGATGATGATAAATTCAATTTGTTTCCAATTGGCCCGTTTTTCATCATCCTGAACAGATGATACTCTCACTGGGATTGTCTTCATATAGCTAATGAATGAGTTCAGGATTTATAAAGAACTCTTACTGTCCACAGATTTGGGGACTCTGAGATTCCAGGGAGCAAGGACAAGGGGCTCACTGTGTGTGTTCTGACAAATTCTCAGAAAGGGGTGTTTTGGTTTGTAAAAGCTGCTGAAATGCAATATACCAGAAATGGATTAGCTTTTATAAAGGAGATTTATTAGGTTACAAATTTACAGTTCTAAGGCCCCGGAAATGTCTGAATTTAAGGCATCAATGAAATGATACCTGGACTGAAGAAAGGCTGCCAGCATCTGGAACACCTGTCAACTGGGAAGATTGGTGTCTGCTGGTCCTTGCTCCCAGTTTGTTTCAGCTTCTGATTCCAGTGGCTGAAACATTTCTGTGTCCTGCGGGTCTTCTTGCAGTGCCTCTGGGTGTTTCCCTCTGTAAGCACCTGTGGGTCCTCTCTTAGCTTCTCTGGGGCAAACTCTGGATTTCATCTCTTAGCTTTTCTCAGCTCTCTTCAGATTCTGGGTCCTTCAGTTTCTGTGGGTCCTTTCTTAGCATCTCCCAGGGTGTTTCTGTCTGGGCTCTCTCCAAAATGTCACTCTCTTAAAGGACTCCAGTAAGCTAATTAAGCCCCACCTTGAATGGGGGGGGGGTCACATCTCCATGGACACAGCCTAATCAAAGGGTTCCACCCAACAATGGGACTGCCCCCACAAGATTGGATAAAAAGAACGTCATGGCTTTCTCCTATATTCTGGAGCAGCTAGAAGGAAAAATATGGGAGGATCATATGGTAGCCCATGACAAACTCGGATCTGTCCTGCAACCACTTGTTGAAAAGTGTTTGAAAACTATTGCGTTTTGATTTCTTTGCTTTGTATACATGTTATACTATATAATAAAAAAAGCTAAAAAAAAAAAAAGAACATGGCTTTTCTGGGGTTTCTCAAATCAGCATAAGGGGCAAACTTGAAGGGCTCCTGATGTTTGAGGAAAAGCAAATCCGGGAAAGTACAATTGTCAAGGGAGTGTCTTAGAAGGGCTCAAGCTCAGAGGGTAAAAATGCTGTGTCTCTGCTCTCTAGGGCTGTCAACTACCCTCAGGACTCAGGTTTTCTCTTTCTGGTTTTATCCCTTGTAAAGTAAAGTGTATTTCGCTATTAAACTCAGAAATTTGAATATTTGTGTTTCTAAAGATTAAGGCGGTTTCTTTTTTCAAGTAAATGATAATTTCATCAGTTACAATGCTTTGACTTTTGTTTCCTTTTTAAAGAGTTTTCCCCTTTTCATCTACCCTCTCCCCCCAAAGCATTATCTGTTGTTGTTATTTAGGTTTGCATTTCTTCTAGTTTAGTATCATTTCTGAAATGATTATTTCTTTGATTTCTAATTTTTTTCTTCAGTTCTGCTATCTCATTTCTGAGTTTTTATAATTGTGATTTAGGTTGTTTTTTTCATATCTGGTATCATTTTCCTCACAGTTTGTAGCTCTTGAATTGGGTTGATTTTAAAATCCTTTTGGAGGCATGTCTGTTTTCATTGTCCCTATTTACCTGCATTTCAAAGTTTTGGGGTTACCTTGATACCTAGTTTGGTTGTAAATGTCTATGAGTTTCTGATTTGGCTACTAGTTGCTCTGTCTTTATATGTAAATTTGGAGAAGCTGGACAACTGCTGCTGCCACTACTGCTGCCACTGCCACCTTCCCAGAATCCAGAATACCCTTTTTAGAAAGTATATGCAGTCATGCCTTATATTATTCCATGAATTAACTTTCTTACATCGAACATAAAGTCTTGATGATCTTTTTCTGCTATCCTTTCAAGGTCTGCAGAGTATTCTATATTGTAGCTCTACCATAATAGTAATCTCTCTCCTTGAAGACATTTCCAACCAGAGCTTATCACAATTTTATAATAATGCTGCAGCAAGCTTACTTATGCATACATCTTTAGCATATATGCACAACTTTAAGATGGTGTAAAAACTGTGCAATTGCACATTTTAAAACACCATTTATTTTTTACATTAGTGTGTGTTTTTTTTTTCATGGGCAGGCACCAGGAATCAAACCCGGTTCTCCAGCGTAGCAGGCAAGAGTTCTGCCACTGAGCCACTGTTGCACTGCCCTATACTCTAGTTTTTTACTCTGTCAAAACAAAGCTTGTTATTATTTTAGCAGTGCCAGCACATCCTGTTTCTCTTCTTAGAAAAGAGATGATTAATATTTTAGACTGGGATCTGGTGCTCAGGATGCATGCCCCATTGGGGCTCTCATGCCCCATTCTGGACTCCCAGATCCCAAAGGGGCCTGGCCATCTGGGCCTCTTCCAAGTTAGCTCAAGATTCAGCCACTCCTGAGTGCCAAGTGTAGGGAATCTTGAGACCACTGGCCCCTCTGAGTCATAGGTGAAGATTTCTCAAATTTTGGTCTCAGGACCCCTTTATATGCTTAAAAATTCTTGAGGGCCTCCCCCTTCCCCAAGAGCTTTTCCTTGTGTGGGTTGTAATAGAAATTAAAAGTGAGAAATTTAAAAAGTATTAACTCACTCAAACATAGCAGCATTTCATGTTAATACAGAAAAAATTTCTATAAAAAATATTTCAAAAAAAATCTAGTGAGAAGAGTGGCATTGTTCTATACTTTTTCCTTTTAGTGTCTGGCTCATTAAAATAGTGCCAGATTTTCATATCTCCTTCTGCACTCAATCATTTGTGATATTGCATGTCACAGAGCTTCTGGAAAGTTCAGTGTTGCACTTGTGAGAGAATGAGAATGAAAAAGGCCAATGATGTCTTAGTATTATTATTAAAATAGTTTTAACTTTGTTGGGTTCCACCCCGTACTGCCCTAGGGGTCCAAGGACCATACTTTGAGAACCACTGGTTGAGCTGGCTGGAGGGAGCAGAGAGGAAAAGCAAGATTGGGAAAGAGGTGGAAACTAGAACACAGCTTTCTCAGGATTTCCCACATTCATCCTTCCCAGAGCTGAGCTTGGACGCTCTGTGGTTTTCCAGCAGAAAGCACGAGATCCTGTATCGAGAGGATATACAATTCCAAAGTGCTCTCCAGGGCAGTCCTATCCGGCGCACTTGTGTTTGCCTTCCGTCAAGAGGTGGAATCATCTCCAGGGAAGGAATTTGCCCAAGATCATGTGGCCTGATTCACGGTAGAGTTGGTGTTCAATGGCCTTCTCACCTTAGACCTCCAGTTGGCTTCCTCCAAAAAGGTGTCTGCCAATCTACAGCTGGCCCAACTCATGCTTACCTAGAGAGGCTAGTTTCTCTAAATCCAGCTCTGGGGAGGAGAATACATCAACAGAATTATCAGGATGAATGGAAAGAGAAAGTTCACTCCATTTCCCCTATGAGAAGTGCTCAAGGTCAGCTGAGGTGGCTGCAGCCTTTCAGGAAAGATGGTCCTCAGGCCAGCCTAGAGGTCTGGAAATGGGGCTGGGTGTTCCCCACAAGGCAGGCAAGGACTTCCCAAGGGCAGAGCTCCCTGCCCCTCTGCAGGCCTCGGGCTCTACTTTTTCAGAACAGTTGACCTTGATCAGAGCTTGAGGCCTGCCTGTCTCAGCTTGCAGAGGGCTGATAACCACCAAATCTATGCCTCTCCCTCCACTTGGTGCCTCCTGCACCTCACATCCACACACAGAAGCTGGTGAAATCTCAAGCCTGCATTTCCCTCTCTCTTGGCTGGTGGCACACCTCCATCACAGCATCTAGGACAGAAATCTGGAAGTCAGTCATTCTAGATCCTTCCTCTTACTCCCCAATTAGTGATCACTTTATGCTGATTTTACATTCTCATCATTTCTCAAGTTTAACCATCTTCATCATTCCCGTTCCTGTCCCCCATTTGGGCCTCATCTCTCCCCTGGATCACTTCTGTAGGCTTCTGTAGAGCCTCCTGCCTCCAGCCTCGCCCCTACCACCCAGTTTCACATGGATGGAGAAATTGCAGACTCCTTGGCCTGCCAACCAAGGCCATTCAGGGCCTGGCTGGACCTGCCCCTTGAGCCTCATTTCCCACTATTCCCCTTCTCTTGGACTTCAGGTTCAAGCCATCTTGAAATAGCCACTTTCTTCCCTTATGCTTGTCAAGATCTGTGATGTCTAAGATTTCCCCCTAATTGCAAGCTAGCAAGTTAGCTTGTCCCAGTTTCGGGTAGGTGTTGGCAGAAGATACGAAACCCTTGGTCAGAGACAAAGGACTTATTTGTCATGGCACAGTAGGTTGCATGAGCTGCATCATTTCCCTTTCTCAGTCAAGTCTCCTGGGGGTGATCAAGAGGATTTACAATTCCAACATGCTCTCCAGGGCAGTCCTGTCCAGGGCAGAGGGGGACCAGGTGGATGCTATGCACACAGTGGGTCTGTGTCATTAAAGAACCCCAATTTAGGAATCTTTTAAAAAGGTCTACTAGTAAACCTGCTCAGCTTTTGCCCTGGAGGGAGGCATTATTCTGGTCAGGAAAAAAAAGTGCCCTCTGCTCAGGAGGGAAGATAGGATCTGTTATTTTCCAAGGTTGCTTGCTAATGAAACATACTTAAAAATAGAGTCTGGACCATAATTGCTAGTTGTATTGGAAGCAGGAGTGGAGAGCAGACCCTGCCCCTGCCAGCCGAGTTACCATCACGCCCTGGGTGGAGCGGCGGCTGCCCTGGCCTATCCCAGACACCATCACGGCAGCCCTGAGCAGCGAAGCCGAGACTCCCTCAGCCCTGGGTGGTCTCACAGTCGGTGGGGACAAAAGAATCATCACAAAAAGGCTTTGAGAACAGTAACGGTGCTTGGGCATGAGAAATACACATGATTTCCTCAAGGAAGATGCATTTGTACATCAGAACGGCCATAGAGAAGTACAGCCCCAGGGAGTTGCTTCACAGTGTAGGAGAGGCGGAGAATGTGGGTAAGGCAAAAAGGGTGGGAAGGCATGAAATGTTCCAGGCCCTGGCGGAGATTCCGCGCAAGGCTGTAAATATGCAGCAGATGGGCCTGGATCCCGCGTAGCAGGAGTGGGGGAAGAACAAGGTCGCTGGATCTGCTTCCCAACAGTGCCAGCCCTGCACAGGGAGGGGTCCCCTTCTACCATTTGCGAGACCTCATG
Source organism: Tamandua tetradactyla (assembly GCF_023851605.1). NCBI lineage: Eukaryota > Metazoa > Chordata > Mammalia > Pilosa > Myrmecophagidae > Tamandua > Tamandua tetradactyla. Next base: position 53,534,659 of record NC_135338.1, on the reverse strand, counting down.
GGTGGACCCTCCCAACCTCCTGCGCAGGGAGGAGCAATGAAGGTTGCTGACCACCAGGGTGCAAGAGAACAAGGGAGCCCAGAGAGGTGGAATAGGTACCAAGTTACAGCTGCTGATGCCCGAGGGCCCTGCTCGCCAGGATGCAGGAGAGCAAGGACAGCCCAGAGAGGATGACAAATCCCAGCGATGAGGTCCTCAGCCAGCAGCCACCTCGGCATGGTACCACCGTATCAGTTGCAGACACAGCTGCTCAGAAAACCCTAAATCACAAGATGGCAAAGAGCAGCACATCGTTCCGCGGGGAATGGGCTGAGTGAACGCTGGCTGTAAACCTGGGCCGCTGGGGCAGACGGGAGCTCCGGCCCCACTCGCGCCCTCCACTGGGAAACTCTGGCAGTGAACAACCTCCTTAACACAGGGCTCAGCCCCAAATTTATTTACCTTTCAAAAAGATCTGAAATTTCCCCTGCCTGCTCCTGCCCCAAGAGTTCCTGAGGCAAGGCTGGGAAATGGGGGAATAAGCACTCTCGTTTCATAGGTGGGGAAACAGAGGCTCATGGAGATTCAGGGACAGACTGGGGCACACACAGCTGGTGCTGGCCCCGCCTGGCCTCCTGACTCCTCCTTCCAATTCTCCCCAGCGCATACTTCCGCGTGGGTTTTCTGACATTGAAGTCACACAGATTTCAGAGTTCCCCTCGGGCTTAGGGATGCTGAGAGGGACTTTCCCGTCCTTGGCCGCCAAGGCTTCCTAGCAGAGAGCATGACCACCGGGCAGAGGGAAAGGCTTCCCAGCAGATAGCGTGACAACAGGGCAGAGGGGACAGGCACCGCAGGGAGACGACAATTCTCTCCCCAAGGCCCTGCTCCCTGTGACCTGCCTGCAAAGGAAGGGCCTGGTTGTGGTCACAGCCACAGCCACCCCCTGTCCCATGACCTTGCCAGGTGGAAAGTCACTCTAGTTCTGCATTCGGGCCACTGGGTGGAGTGTACACAGGGCAGTTGCATCAGTTTCCAGGCTCTCCTCGGGGAGTCCCTCTTTCAATTGTGGGGTGTCTACACTGCTTCCAGGTCTCTACATTCCACTCGGGTAGGGAACCATCACTCTACACCTCCTGTGATGGTTGGGTTCATATGTCAACTTGGCCCAGTTGTCTGGTGAAGCAAGCACTAGACTATCTGTTGTTGGGAGGACATTTGTTGCATCTGGGCTTGATTACATCTGCAGTCAGCTAAAGGGCGCGTCTCCTGCAATGATGATGCTTAATCTAATCACCTGAAGCCTTTAAAGGAGAAGTCAGAAGAGAGACTCGCTCCACTTCAGCCAGCCAGCCTCTCCTGGGGAGTTTGTCAAGGACCTTTATTGGAGCTGCCAGCTCACTGGCTGCCCTACAGATTTTGGACTTGGCCATCTCCATGGTTGCATGAGCTTTTATAAATCTCATATTTTTATATTTAAAAAGCTCATGTATTTGCTTTTTATAAATCTCATATTTCCATATGAGTTGGTTCTGTTTCCCTGAGGATCCTGACTAATAAACCTTCTTTCTTCCCACTGTTCCTTTTCTCTCTCAGGGCCTCGGGTCCTCTCTGTCCCCCTCACCGGTGTTCCCTGTCTCCCCCGCACCCCACCCCCACGAGCAGAAACTGGCTTGCAACAGGACTAATTTCACACCCCACATTACAGTTGGGGGGTCATCATGGGCCATTGTGAGCCTTTCTCAACGGGCAGGACTTTGCACCCAGATGCCAGGGTGGGCCGTGGGGTTAAGGGAGCAGCAGCATTGGGTGGTGGGGCTGGTAAACCCAGAGGGACTGGCAAGGAGGGAGCCAGCCCACTAAGGGGAGTGGGCAAATGCCAGGCAGGAGACAGATGAGCCCCTGCTCTGGGTCACAGCCTGTGGCTGTCACCCTTGGGTACATACACACGCTCATGCGTGTGCTTATGGGGCATATGGAAGAAAACCCAGCTCCTGTCCCCTGCACCCACCATGGCAGGTGGCCTCAGGCTCATTCACCAAGGAAGGGCCCTGCCAGGCAAGCTTTATCCAATTTTGTTTTTCTCCTAAGAGCTCACAGGGGATGCTAGGGTGGGGCAGGGAGCAGAAAGAGAACCTTAGATTGGAGTTCAAACTTCACTTTGGTCTCTACCTGGCAGTGCAATCTTGGACAAGTCACCTTATCTCTTTGAGCCTTGATGTCTTTTATTTTATCCATAAATGCTTCCCTCCAGGGGCTGTCATGAGGATAAAGTAAAAACAAAGCAGGGAATGATAAACAGGTGCTAGCATCCCAAGGTGTCACCCCTGCCTTGTGACCCTGAATCAGATCTGTCACACCTCTGGGGGGCAGATGCACTGCGATGACAGGGATGCCAGTAGTCCTGTGCCTCCTGCTTTCTGGGCATATGGGGACAATTGGCCTTTCCTGCCAGGCAGACCCCATCATTGGCCTCAGGACAATGGACCTGGAGGGCACACATACATGGGCCCAGATGTGCACACACACGCATGCGCACATAGCCCACCTGTACAGAGCCATGAGCACATATGTACATGCACATACAGAGTTCCTGCAGCGGCTCCCTCTTTTCCTGGGAGCTGGTCATAAGACCCCCAGAGCTGGTGGTTAGTTCAACCTCTGAACCCAACCCCACTCAAACTTGGGCCCCATCTGGGCAGGGGGTGCTTGGGTAAGTGAACCTCAGTCAGGTTCAGGTCTAGGGAAGGCAACAGGCACCTTGTCTTAAGATGGGGGCGGGAGGCTGAGTAGCCAAGTTCAGCTCAGGTGAGGGCAACTGGAAGCTGAGGCGGGGGCCAGGGTCTGCCCGGGGAGGGGCTGAAGGGGGGAAATCTGGGCTTCGGCCAGCTGCGCCCGCTTCTAGGTATTTCCTTTCTTCTCATCTCTGTCATACTGATCCTGGCCTGGAAACTCCTCCTGGGCCAGGCCATCTCCTGAAGCGTCCCGGGCATCTCATCTGCACCCAGATTTTGTCGACTGACCGAATGAGCTGGCTGATGCCCAGAAGTTTAGCTCAGTGGAGTCCAGCTGGCCTTCACTGGACTCGTGAAGTGAAATCACCTGCTCGTTGCCACTCATTTTTGGGATTCCATGTGAGCACCTGTTTTGCCCTCTGCTGTTTCCCAGGGCCTAGAAGAGTGCTGACACTTAGTAAACACTCAACAAATATTTTCTTGAACTCCTGCTGAGAACACAGACAGGAATACAGTCTGCCAAGGAAAGCAGAAGTATCAACAGACAACGGCAATTTGGGGGGATAGCTCTTGTGAGACAGATGAGCCCAGAGAGCTAAGGAACATGGACTAAGACCATCCTGCCCAGCAGCAGTAAGGTAAGCCTTCCTAGAGGGGACGGGTTTTTAAGGATGAATAGGAGTTGACCAAAAACTACTGGGAACAGTATTCCTGGAAGAGGCGGTAGAGGGGGCAAGGTGAGAGACTGTTCTGGGAATGATCCACTGATGGGAATGATGGGAACCAAGATGGTGAGGAGACAGGTGTCCAGGCTGCGAGGCAGGAAGGGGCTGAGGGCTGAGGGTGGCTGGGAGGATGCCCCAGCACACCACACCTCTTGCTGCATGTTCTGTCAGAGGACAGGACCCTTGGTGGCAAGGAGGGGGCCTTTAGAACCCTGCCAGGGAAGGGGGTTAGGCCCTGGGCTGGCTGAGCAGAGCTGCAGCCCCTTCAAGAAAGAAGACACTGTTTCAAACAGTCTTTTATTCATCTCTCCCCACACACAGCCTCTTGTAGCAACTGCCCTAACCCTGGGTGTGTCCACCAGGGAACAGGCCCTGTCAGTTTCCCCAGTGGCCAAGGCTGGGCTTGTCCATGCTTCTGGCCTCACGTGATGGTCCTGGGATCTGTCCAGCTGCTCCCCGAGAGGCTCAGGAGCTGTGGGAGGGCTGTGGGTGCTGGTGGCTGCGGGCAGGGTCCAGGGCAGGGTGGTGGGCCTGTCTCCACCCCTGCCCCCCTCCCCACCCTAAGGCACACCTGGAGATGTTGGGAGCTCCATCCTGGGGGGCCTGGGGTGCAGCTGTGGCCAGGCCACCCCTTCCTGGGCCAAACCTGGGGAAACGAAGCCAAGGCCTTTCCTGAGGAAATACTGAGGATCAGGTGAGCATGGGGAGGCTGAGGGAATGGCCTGTGGGACCCTGTGCCAACAGCTGCATGCTTGCTGCAGCTGGCTTGAGACACCCTTGCTTCTCCCAGCCTCAGTTTCCCTTTCTGACTAATGAAGAGACGGGCCTCGGTGGCCTCTCAGTGCTAGGACTCTCCCTGGGAAGCGCACCCTGCCACTACATTTTCTCTCCTGCGATGTGGCCTGGGCCGGCTCAGTGGGTTGGGTGCGGGTTGAGGTGTGGGCAGGGTGTTGGGAGTGCGTTTGTGTCCCTGTGTGTCCAGTTGTGCACGGTGTGGTCAGACCCTGGGGCGCGGGCATTCATGAGTAGGGGTGGGTGGGAGCGAGCGTGGGCCCGCCCGCCCTTCCTCGGCCCACAGCGGGTCTCCGCAGATACTGCCATAGCCTGGGGGCCGCCGAGCACCCCTGGCTCACAGGAAGTTGGGCTCCCGCACCACGAGGCAGGGAGGGCCCCCGGCGCCCCCGCCGCCGTCCAGGGGCCTGTACACGAAGTGGAAGTCGCGCTTGGGCTCGCTCCGCAGCAGGTAGCCCTTGATGCGGTGGGGCAGCGCCTCGTCCGCCAGCTGGAAGCAGCGCCCATCGACCAGCACGAAAAGCCGGTGGTCCTGGGGCCGCGCCACCTCGAACTTCTCCGCGCACTGCACACACAGCGCCTGGGCCGCCGTGTCCGCTCGCGACGCCAGCGTCCGCGCCTGCCGCTCGGGCTCCAGGTACGACACGCAGATGAAGTCCTGCGGGAGGAATGGCAGGGGGCTGGAGGTCACCAGCGGAGGCGTCCTGTTCTCCCCCCCCCCCCAAACTCCCCGTCCCAGGACCGGGAGTTCGGACCCACGGTGAGGAGTTGAGCAGTCTGGGACAAATCCTCGGTCCCCTTTGGCCCCAGGCTCTTCTCCGCTTAGCGAGGTCGGGGAGCCGGGAGTCGGGACAGCCTTCCCTTACTCTGCAGCTAGGCTTGCTGTGTGACCTACGGCCAGGCCCTGCCCTCTCTGAGCCGCGCTTGGCGGCGGGCGGAATCTAGGTATTTCAGAGACGGCTCGGAGTCTTGGCAGTGAGGAGTGAGCGCTCCCCCTGGTGGCCCTCCATAAGCGCTGCAGCATTCGTTCAATTCGCTCGCTCTCCGAGCCCGCAGAACTGCAGGTGCCAGGCCCGAGGTGCGGGGATCCCGCCCCCGAGCTCCCTCTGCTCAGCCCGTGTTGCTAAGGCAGGGGAGACAGCCCAGTCCCTTAGCGCTGGAAATGTCTACTGGGCTCAGAGCCCGCAGGGCTGGGAGGCGCGGTGGCGGGGCGGGCAGGATATCGGCTGAGGGTAGGTGGAGCCGGGCACGCATGAGGACGGCGACGAGAGTCGGGGTGGGAGCACTAATGCCCAACTTCCTCCGCCAGGCCGGAGGGGGGACCCTGCTGTAGAGAACAGTCTCCCGCCCCGCCGGGCCCTGAATCTGCTGCCACTTTCTGTGTGACCTTGACGTCTCTGAGCCTCCGTTTGCTTCCTCAGCTGCACACTGGGGCTGACAGCGGTCTTTACACCACGATTGGGAGGACACAGGTCCTCTAGCCCGGAGCCTGGGGCTGGAACGGCGTGCGCGGCTGCCCTCTTGTGGAAGGAGTAGTAACAGCCCGGCCCTGCCCAGTCCAGCCCACTTTCCCCAGGTGGCTGCCTGGGCGTGCCCTGTTCTTCATTGGCGTCCCCCCACCATAGGTTCCCCAAGAGAATGGAATTGGGGTATGGGGTACAGGGGAGGCAGTGGGAGGGGGGCAGAGGCCATTCCTCAGACCCCAGAAATAGTGTTGTGGGGGCCTATCTGCTCTGCCGGTGGGGATGCTCCTCAGCCCACAGCCCAGACCTCCCTCCTAAACTCCTGCCCCCAGGGGTGGGTGGTCCATCTCACCTTCTGGCCTGGCTCAGCCTTGGGAACCCACGGGGGTTATAGCTTGGACTAAGATTATCCGTATTTATTGAGTTGGTGTATGTGTGTGTGTGTGTGTGTGTGTGTGTGTGTGTGTGTGTGTGTGTGCGTGCAACAGTAGGGGATGGGAGACAGTGGTTTGCTGGAGCTGGCTCCAGCTGGCCCTACCAGCCAAGAGAATCATTGCTTATTCCCAATTCCTAGTTCAGTGATGCCAAGCTGGTAGCCGAGGATGCCAAGGAAATTGGCAAATCAAAAATCAGCCCCGTGCCCCCACCATGAACGCAATCACTAAACATTTATCAACACGCCATTGATGGAGAGGCCTGGGGACAGTTTGGAAGTTTGGGTCATGTCCCAGGGAGGCAGAACTTGACTGGTGCACCGTCTGCCTGTGCTAACAGGAAAACTGAGGCTCAGAGAGGTGTGGAGACTTGCTTTAAGGTCACACAGCTAGCTAGTACAGAGCTGGGTCCAGAACTTGAGCCTCCTGCCTCCAGGTCTAGGCTCTTTGCCTAGGTCACAGGCCTAGTTCCCTCTATTCTGTACACACCCATCCCTGCTCTGTCTAGGCCCTGGGTTTGGGCTCCCAAGACTGTGGGACATGGGCTCTTTGTTCCCAGCTCCATACCCAGGAGGTAATGGGTGAAGGGGTGGCAGGAGGCACAGAGGTCGGCATCTTACCCCCTAGAATGGGGTGTGTGTATGTGTGTGGGGTGTGGGCGGCTCAGAAAGCCTTCTCAGAGGAGGGGCTGTCAAAGAACTGAGTTGTCTTAGAGGAAGGGCAGGTGGGAGCCAGTGAAGGAGATGACACAGCATGGCAGATGCTGAGCCAAGGGAAGTGAGGGCAGCATGTCTGGGGAACTGTGGGTAGCTGAGCTGATGGAGCTGGGAGTGTGGGGGATTAATGGAGGGAAGCTGGGAATAGATGAAGAGACGGGAGTCTGGCCACCCCTGGCTTGAATACTGAGTGTGTACAGACTCAGGGGGGTGGGGGGTGGCGGGATTGGAGGTGGCAGGCTAGGGGCAACTGCTGCTTTTGTCCAGTGACCAAGGGGCAAAGCTTTGGAACAACCTGAGGACTCCCCAAGGGCTTGACCAAGCTGCCCTCTCACCCCATCTCCACCCTAGCTCAGTGCTGGGACACAGTAGGTGCTAAGTAATGAATAAATATTCTCATTCTTCCGATAGCCATCCTACCTGTCCAGCTACAACACCTATGCCTGGGAACATTTTCTAGGTTCACCCGTGGGTGGGGCCCAGAGCTGGGCACCCACTGATGGCCCCGGTGCTCCCCTGAAGGCAGGGCTGGTTCGTCGGAGCAGGCAACCAGGTCTCCCGGCTCCCCGGCTGCAGCCGGCCGGCCCCCTCCCACCCCCGACCCGACCCGGGGCATCACCTGCACGGAGGAGCGGGAGGCCCGGGCCTTGTTGAGCGTGCGCCGGCGCTCCCAGCGGTGGATGGAGTCCTGCACCTCCACGCTCAGCTGCCGGGTCACCGTGATCCTGTCATAGTTCTTGATGTGCTCCAGGGCCCCATAGGTGGTGGTCAGATAGTAGGACCCTGCGGGGACGAGGGGTGGAGGCTGAGCTAGGACGGCCCCCCTGCTCCTCTCCCCCAACCCCCTACCCCCCAAGGAGCTACTAGTGGAAGTTTGGCTCCTTCCCTCCTCCAAGGCACTCCCTCCTGCAAGTCAGAGCCACAGCAGGCCTACCTCCTGTCACGGAGCAGCCCCAAACTCCACCCTCTGCTGCTGCCTGTCACCCACCGTGGAGCTGGCGCTGCTGAGTCTCTGCCCCGCCCCCCTCTCTGCCTCTGCAGATTCCTGACGTCCAGCCTCGAAGCTTCCCAGCCCTGCTCAGAACTTTTCTTTGGTCCCCACATAAGGCACAACTCTTGATCAGTTTTAAAATGATATGCAGGGACTGTCTCTGGAAGGACACAAAGAAACCGTTAACCTCTGAGTTCTTTGCTGTGGGAATCCTGCTGCCTGCTTGGGAGAGTGTGGTGGGCAGGAGACTTCACTCTGTCACTATGTCTACTTTTGTACTTTAAAATGTTGAACCGTGTAAATATATTACTAATTCCTAAAAATAATTTTTTTAAATAGTGTAAAAAAAGATATTATATTTACTCTTCTTAGCTTGTTAAGGGCTTGGTTAAAAAGTTCGAGAAGCTTGAACTTTGTTGAGCCCAGTCACTTTAGAGAGGAGGAAACTTTGTCCCAGAGGGAGGGTGACCTGACCATGGCCACACAGTGATGCGTCCTTGTCTCTTCTGGTCTCACCATCTGGGTGGGCTTTGCGACAGCACTTCCTTGGGTTTCCCTCTCACCCTCCAGGCCTTTCTCCAGAGCCCGCAGGTACCAGAACAGTGTTTTTGACAAGAGACAGATTCTGCTAGTGACCCCTCCCCCAATCCATTTCTCCCTTCTTCCCAACTAACTGAACCCCATTTTTATTCAGGGAAGCAACACAGCTGAAAATGCTCACTTCCCAGACTCCCTTGCAAGGGGGTGGGTGCAGGAGACCCCACTCTAGCTACTCAGATGTAACTGGAAGTCTCTGGATGGGGCTTCCAGGAAAGCTTTTTGAAAGGGACAGACTCCATGGATATATCTCTTCAGTTTTTTGCCTGTCCCACTTCTTCCTGCCGGGAACATAGAGGTGAGCCGGGAGGCTGAGTGATCAGAGGTGACAGGTCCAAGGACAAGGTCCACATGCTAAGGAAAGATGGGGAGAACTGGGTCCCGGCCTCCCTTTCAGTCGCTTACCTAGGGCTTTCCTAATGCAAGAGACAAAGCAGCCTTTCACTCTTTTGAAATCATTATTGGCTACATTGGGGTTGTGTGCAGCCCAAAGCATTCCTAACTGCTCAACTGTCTGAAGCTGCCTACCTAGCCCCACACCCTCCACAACCAATATGAGAAAAGTTCACACCCTGGCTGGACTAGGGATGTTAAAGGGTTTTAGGCTGCAGAATCATCCACCCTTTCAGAGCAGTGTAGGAAAGAGAGACCATTTTTTAAAAGATGTCAGGGTAGCAGGGAACTTGGCTTGGGGTTCCTAATCAGAGAAGAGTCACTAAACCGCTTTCTAGCAGTGCTCAAAGCTGCATTGGCCAGGAAGCCTCCAACCCTTGAGAGCCCACACCCTCTTTGGCTCCTTCTCTTCCTACAGAGAACCTGCCTCCCCAGCTGGTAAGGAAAGAGGCAAGTTCTGATTGAGAATTCGGAGTTGGAGTCAGAAAGCAGAGTCTGGGTCTTGGCTCTGTCCCTCCACAACCAGTCCTGAGATCTCAGGTGAGTTACTCCCCTCTATGTCTCAGTTTTCTCATAAGGTTGGTATGAAAAATAAATGAGATGAATGCATGTAAAGTGCAGTGTTTGGTAACGTGAGAGCCATGCATGGTGGCTGGGCAGCCTGAGATGCTCTGGAGGTTTCTGCCCTCTGGGGTGAAGGGGGAGAACTCAGAGCCCACTTGGCACTCCCAGCTGCTCCCTTCTACCATCTCCAGCCTGGCTTTTACACAGAGCGCCCTCTGGTCCCTCCCTTTGCCTTGGGGCCATGCATTGCCTGCCAGGACCACTAGGTGGCAGGATTTGTTCCCCCACCCTCCTTGGGTTTTAGAGGGAGTTCCCTTTGGGGAGAGTGTGTGGTCCGTTGACTGGAAAAACCCACTGCACCTGCTACATTAACCGTGGGGGGGACCAGCTGTCTTGCCAGGGGAGGGGACAGGAGTCCATGAGGGTGCTTCTGGGGAAGGTTTGGATATTGAGTTGGCCCCGGCCAACTGCCTGGGTCTCGCGTATGCCCCATGACTGGTGGACGTCTGCCCAGGGTGCTGGAAGCCTGAGAGGGAGGTCAGAAGTGAAATGGGGTCCCATCAGCCCAGCGAGCAGGCACTCCACTCCCTACCTCTTACAGGAAGTCCCTGGTCTCAGCCCTGGAGGCTGCGCAGAGAAGGCGGGGCCCAGGCTCTGCTCCTTTGCCTCATCAAGGCCCCAAAGTGCCCGGAGTCCGGGTTTGCAGGCTTTTTGTTGAACGTTGCTCCCAGGAACTAGGATACCCGGAAGGTAGAGCCGCCTGGTCCCGTCCTGCCCGACTATCTCTGTTGGGCGCTACGGACCATTTGAAAACTCCAATCTGGCCCAACACCTTCAGGTTCCAAGCCAGGGAGGTTAAGTGACTCGCCCAAGGTCTCCGGCCAGCCAGAGGCAGCTGGGACCGGAGTGGCCAGCCAGAGGCAGCTGGGACCGGAGTCCTGCCACAGACGGCTCTTCCCCACCCCCACCCCGCGTGAGTTCCCCTCCACGTCCGGAGAGGCCGGGACCGGGCCGGCCAGCCCCTGCCCCCGCGCCCCTGAGCTTCGGGAGCACCGAGCGCAGGGACCTGCAGCCGGCGGCGCTCAGTCGGCCTCCAGGCAGGACACCTCTTCTCACCTGCCTCACGGGGTGCGTGCTGCCACCCCTAAGAGAGGATCCTGGAACCAAGCGGGGACACTCAGAAACACCTCCCCTCAAGACCCACCCCTCTACCCCAGGGCCCAGATACTGGGTGTGCCAAGGGGAGGGAGCAACAAAGAGGAGTCTGGCGGACGCCTGGCCGGGCTGGAGACTCCTAGGTCAAACACCCGTGAGGCAGGGTCCCGCCTGGATGCTGCCACCTCCCCTAGCCTGGCCTTCGCAGTGGGAACCTAGGGAGGTGCAGGGAGGCAGCCATGCCCTACTCCCTCCACACTGCCAGGCCCTCACCCCCACTTCCTGGTGGGGTGCAGCACCTCTGAAGTTTGCCCTTCTGCCCGGGGGCTGATGCCACAGGGGGCGATGGCGCGGCGGGGAGGAGCAGCGAGGGCGCAGGCGGTGGCTCTGCAGCCTCTTTTCTAAGGCTAACACCTCCATTCTCTTAGAAATCCCTCTCCCTGGGCGGAGGTGGGGCTAGGTGCTCTGACTAGTAAATGTGGAAAAGGGCAGCCTGTGGGGACGCTCCTGCAGCCGTGGGCCTTCCACTGTGAACTGTGAAGGCCTCCAGGTAGTCAGTTCTACTCTGGCTCCTCTCAAAACGACATCGAGTTGGGTGCCCAGTGATTCAGTGGTAGAAGGCTCACCTGTCACAACTTCCGCCCGTGCACCAAAAAAACATACTTCCAGTAGCCCCGAATAGACCAACGCTCCTGGCTCAAGGACCTTATTTTTCTCCCCCAAAGGGCAGCAGGCTTCTGGGAACAGGAAGAAGGACCCCAGGAGGTCCTGGCAGGTCCATAAGGAGAGGGCAGCAGGGTCAAGGGCGTCTCTGCCCTGTCCCTGCTCGGCCACTGCAGCCAGAACTGGGACTGACCCTTGTCAAGGAGAGCACTGGCTCTGCTCAGCCTTGGATTCCCCCAACCTCCTTCTGCCCTCAGGGCCTCCCTAGACATTGACTCTCAGGCTTCAGGACAGCCCTGTGGGGCTGACTGCGCTAATCCCTAAAGGTACTTTTAAATGGTATCCTCAGTCAGATCTGTAGCTCATGGAAAATAGTAGAAGTGCAAATAGGAGGCACCAAGTACTCCGTGCACACAGCTTTCTCTGTTCTCCTGCGCTTCCGTGGACTCCACACCATTACCCTCCTGCCCAATATCTCTATCATACCAGCACTCATCAGATGTGAAATTACTTGATTTGCTTATTTGTTTAATCTGTTTGAGTTCTGACCACCCCACCCCACCCCCGTCCCCTCTCTAGAATGAATCTCCATGAGAAAAGGGACCTACTGCCACGAGGCACAAGGTAGAGGCTGGGTGAATAGCTTTTGAATCAATGTCTTACTGCCTTTTTTGGTGATTTATACGAATCTTTTATAAAGTAAGGCAGTCATTTCCTTAATTCTTAGTCTGCCTACTTGTGGGAACTCTTCTGGTTTACTGTTAGTATTTTATTCTATTTATGGCAATTTTTGATATGTAAAAGTTTGAGCCCTTAGAAGGGGCATGTATGGCAGCCACAAAACCACAGCCAAGACTTCTGCTAAGGGTGCTGGGTGGGCTGGTCCACCCACCCGGAGGCTAGTCCTAGGAAACAGGGTGTTTGGGGTTTGGAGCAGGAAGCCAGTTCTGTTCATAGCCTGCACAGTTCTCCCCGCCTCCCTCTCCCTTGTTTCTCCCCCCAGGCTGATGGAGTTGGTGGGTGATGGGTCAGTGCTGCCTGAGAGCCTCTGACCACCTCCCCAGCCGTGTGGTGCTTCTGTGTGCATGGTCCTGGGCTGGGGAAGACTGAGGAGGAACCCCATGAAGGCCTGAAGTGGGGATCCCAAAGCTCAGAGCAGAGAATGAAGTTCATGCTCATGAGAAGAACAGCCCCATTTATTTCCCGGCCTACGGCATGAGCAGCTGCTGCTAACAGAGCAGGGCTCCCTAAGTAGCTGCTGGCTGGCTGGCTGGTTAGATGGTTAGACGGATGATTAGCTGGCTGGCTGGGTGACTGATTGGGTGGAAGGATGGATGAAGTGGGTGTGTGGATAGATGGATGGATGGATGGGTGGATGGGTGGAGGGCTAGAGGCATGCATGCATTGGGCAGCAGAGAATCACTGCTGAAGAAAGCCCAGCTTTTCCTGGAAGACAGGTTGTTCCAAGTGCAGGGAAATTAATTTTATCTAAAAAGGAAGAAAAATAGTTCCTGGAGATCTGAGAGTCACAAGCCTAAATTATATATGACAGCAAAGTTCACAACTTTAACACACTCCTCTGTGCTGACAAGAACTTACAGAACCACCCATGTCAAACTGTCACCCCAGAGACTGACACATGCTAAAAATGCAAACAGCTGCAAAGGGGATCCACTAATCTCAAGACCCAACAAAACCCAAAGGGGACACTCAGAGTCTGAGAGTCTTGCTGTATCTTTCGAGGCTGATGTCTCTGAGGAGGACTTGGGGCTTCTTCACAGCCGGTATCTGGCTGTACCTGGATGATGAAATCCAAGGGATTCTTGGAGAAGGGGCAGCTGAGGCTGAGTGGGTGGGGATAAGTGGTGTGAAGAAGGAAAGGGGAAGGGAAACTGAGGGTGGGGTGGAGCGAACCACACTTCTGACTTCATCCCATCCATTGGGCAGCACACGGCCTCTTGCCCATATCATGAACCTCCTCCCACTGACGGAGGAGGGCCCAGAGCTGGAGAAGGAAGCAACTGAGTCCCTGGGAGCCTCTCTCTTCTAAGAACTGGCCATCACTGCTGCTGAGACTCCGCCTCAGGTGTTTATTAGCAGTTCCTGCTGTTCCCTTTGTGGAGTCTGTCTTTTCCTCTTTTTATCTGGTTGGCTTCTATTCATTCTTTAATACTCAGCTCAGACATCACCTACTCTAGGAAGCCTCCCCAGACTGCAGAGCCTGGGTAACATACACCCTCTATGCTTCCCATCCACCATACTCAAGCAGCAGCAAAGTCAGCTGTTTACTAGTCCACCTCCCCTGTTAGTCCCTTAGCTCCCCAAGGCCTGGGCATGGGGTGGGTTATATATGTGTCCCAAAAGCTCAGCCAGAGCCTGGCACCTAGGAGGTGCTTGGCGACTGCCTGATGTGCCCTGGTGTGGCTGAGTCTGGGGTGTGCTGTGGGTCTAGGTGGCTGCGAGATGGCCCGGGGGGAGACTCACCCTCCCCCAGCTGCAGGGCGGGGTCCATGAGCTCCATCATGTACTCCACATTGAGGAGCATCTCCGTGAGGTTGCTGCGGGCCAGCACGTACATAAGCACAGGCAGGAAGTCGTCTGCTCCATAGGGCTTCCCTAGAAGGAGGAAGGAGGGAGAAGGCAGTGAGTGTGAGGCCCTCCTCCTGAGCTGCTTTCCCACCCAGGGGAGGGGGCAGTGGTCTGCTAGGTGGGGTTGCGGGTGGAGTCAACCCAGGAAAGAGGAACCTTCCCATCCTGTCCAGGCTTTCCGTGAACTTGGGACCAACCTCCTGGGGTGAGGGGGGAGGCTTAAGAAACAGTCTAGGTATAGGAAGAAGGAACTGAGAAAGGCGTCCTTGCTGGCATGATGAGACCCCAACCCCTTCCCCTTTCTGAGCTCCTCCCAGCTCCTCCCATTGCTGCTTGCTGGACAATAAGCTGCCTGTCTAATGCTGATGTCTCCTGGGGAGAATCCTTGTCCCCTTTGACCTCTTGCCTCCTTTCTCACTGCAACATTACAAAATCTCTCCCTCAATCAGAATCCACAAGGTCTGAAATTCTACCATTTGCCCTCATTCTTTTGGCTAAGCAGGGCCCTTTCCTGGGGGTTTCTTTCACAAGGTATAAATACCCCTGGAAGGAACTATTCCTCCCATCGCCCTTTGTGGAAGCTGTTCACAGGCCTCAGAGCATGTTGACAATAGCAGATGCCATGCAGGGCAGGCAGAGGGGACCCGGGAAAGGAAAAGATGGGGAAAGGAAGATAAAAGGAGGGCCCTGGGCGGGCTCTGAGGACTGCCTATTTTGCAACCCAAGGCCAATGGTGGAGCTGCTGGGGAAGGACTCTGACAGGGACGCAATCGTCCTAGGGGCCATAAGTTAACACCCTGCTTCGCCTCTAAGACTGTGCTGGGGAAAATGAGCAGCCCTGCTCAGTGGGGAACAGCCATGCCAGGTCCCCACACACCTTCTCACCTTCTCTAACCAAAGGGAGCCCAGAACTCCGGCAAAGATCTCCAGCCTAGCTGAGGTTACCAGCCCTGGGTGTGGCCCCAGACCAAGCAATTTACAGTTCTTTCAAAACATGCATTTCTATCTCAAGGGTTTTACAAAGGATTTATGTGACCACTAGGAAATACACATGATAAAATAGTCAAATCTAAATAAAAATTTAAACATCAGGATAAGGAATAGAAATTACAAGAGGACTCCTATACTGTAGGAAAAATAAAAACATGAATAAACAAGAACCTACATAACTGCTTCTTTAGAGCTGCAAATATGGCTTTGAGTTTCCTGGTGGCCAAAGTGAAAAAGAAAACGTGATCAGTCTCTTTCTTCTCATTGTCCATGAGAAGAAATCATACCTGTTTCTTGGGAGAACCAAATTACTTTTCTAACCCTTAGTTCTAAAAAAGGTTTCACACGTGGCTTCATGAGACATGATTGGCAAGTTCCTATAGCACATACACTTGGTGATTTTCCATCATTGCCTCAAGTTGCACCTCAGGGAAAGTACTTCCATGAAAGGGAGGCAAATATCATAGCTTCCTATGCATGTTCATATCTGTTCTTCTTTTTTTAAAATTTATTTTGTACTGTCTATTAGGTTGGGAGAATAGGGAAAGTTACCATGACTCGAGCTGTGCAAAATGTGCCACCCCTTCTGGATGTCACCTGATCCCCTTGCTTAAAAACCGCCCGTGCCAAGACCGAGGCCTGGACTCACCACCCCTTACCTTGGGTTCTGTGAGCTCCGCCCAGGAACACAGTAATAAACCCCCTCACTCTAAGGTTTCTTTGTCTGCCTTTTCTCTCTGTCGCCTCCTAAACCTTTCATTTGGTGCCAAAACCCAGGAGACTGATCCCGCTGATCCTCCCCATGGTCTCCAGCCTGGAGATGAAATACTTCTTAAACAGCTCCACCCACACCCCTAAAGGACAATATTTCTGGTGTAATGGGACTCTTACCAAGTGCCTCAACCTCACTACCCCAGGACCATGCTTCCTGGTGACCGTAGTTCCTCAATTAACCCTCTACGGTGAATCTGAGCTAACTTGGCTGTTGCCCCCCCCAGCTCCAAAAGGGCTGCCTTCCTTCCTATCCTGGTGGGCGTCAACCTGGCTGCCTCAGTCGCAGCCTCAGCCACAGTGGGAGGGGTGCTGGGATGCAGTATTCTAACCTCTCAAAACTTTGAGACTCGACTACAGGTGGCCCTGGAATCAACCTCAGAATCCCTGTCTTCTCTGCAACATCAACTTACCTCACTGGCCCAGGTGACCCTTTAAAACCAATGGGCCTTGGACCTGCTGACAGCCAAAATAGGAGGAACGTGCATATTCTTCCAAGAAGAATGTTGATATTACGTCAATGAGTCGGGTCTGGTAGAACAAAATATTCAAACCCTGAACAAACTAAAAAAAGATCTCTACCATAGAAAACAGGGAACCAACTCCGTGCTGAGCTGGTTTTCTTCTCCCCTGGCAACATGGCTCCTCCTGCTACTAGGACCAGTTATCTTAATCTGTCTTTTCTTTCTCCTAATTCCCTGTCTCCTCAACTTCCTTCAAGGATGCATGAAAGAACTGTCATGGGTGGCAATCAGCCAAATGCTCCTGCATCATTATCACCACCTACCTTCCTCACCAGATTCCTATAGCCAACCTGTCCCCTCTCCTGACTATAACGGTTCCGGCCTATAACTCCACGCCGCCCCAATGCAGCAGGAAGTAGCCAGAAAGATCTCGGCTCCCTATTATCACAAAAAGGCTGGAATGTTAGGTCGGGAGAATAGGGAAGGTCACTGTGCCTTGAGCTGTGCAAAATGTGCTGCCCCATCCGGATGTCACCTGACCCCCTTGCTTAAAAACTGCTTGTGTCAAGACCCAGGCGTGGACTCACCACCCCCTACCTTGGGTTCTGTGAGCTCTGCCCGGGAGCGCAGGAATAAACCCCCTCACTCTAAGGTTTCTTTGTCTGCCTTTTCTCTCTGTCGCCTCCTAAACCTTTCACTATCAAACCAAAACAACACACAAATATGAACATTCTTAGCATACAAACATTCCATGCATGGTTGGTACACGCAACGGCTCACAATATCATCACATAGTAGTATATTCATCACCATGATCATTTTTTAGAACATTTGCACCACTCCAGAAAAACATATGGAAAGAAAAAAGAAAAAAAATTGCACATAACCATACGCCTTACTCCTCCCTCTCATTGATCACTAGTATTTCCATTTACTCAATGGATTTTAACCTTTGTTCCCTTATTTTTTTCCATACCCCTTACCACTCCCTTTCATTGTTCACTAGTATTCCAGTCTACTTAATTTATTTTAACATTTGTTCCCGTTATTATTTATTTAGTTTGAATCCTCATCTGTCAATATCGTAGATAAAAGGAGCATCAGACACAAGGTTTTCACAATCACACAGTCACATTGCAAAAGCTGTATCATTATACTTTCATCTTCAAGAAACATGGCTACTGGAACATAGCTCTATGGTTTCCAGCGCTTCTCCAGCCTCTCTAATACACCTTAAACTAAAAAGGGGATAGCTATAAAATGCGTAAGAATAACCTCCAGGATAACCTCTCAACTCTATTTGAAATCTCTCAGCCACTGACAGTTTATTTTGTCTCATTTCTCTCTTCATCCCTTTTGGTCAAGAAGATTTTTCAATCCTTTGATGCTGAGTCCCAGCTCATTCTAGGATTTCTGTCCCACATTGCCAGGGAGGTTTATACCCCTGGGAGTCATGTTGCATGTAGAGATGGGGAGGGAGGGTGGTGAGTATGCTTGCCATATTGGCTGAGAGAGTGATAGGCCACATCTGAGCAACAAAAGAGGTTCTATGGGGCTGATTCTTAGGCCTAATTTTAAGTAGGCTTAGTCTATCCTTTGCAGGGATAAATTTCATATGAACAACCCCCAAGACTGAGGGCTCGGCCTATTGATTTCGTTGTCCCCACTGCTTGTGAGAATACCAGGAATTCTTCACATGGGGAAGTTGAATTTCCCCCTTTCTTGCCATTCCTGCAAGGGGACTTTGCAAATACTTTTTTATTTACTGTTCAAATCACTCTGAAATTTATCGAGGCATCACTCTGGACAAACCTACAAAATCATGCCGTATTCAAGGTTCCATGTAGTTATGGTGTTCAATTAAACTGTTCATTTAAGTTATATTAGTTAATGCACTAGTCAAAATATAATTTTTTACCAAATAAACATTTTTTTCTTTAGTCTCACACATAAATTAAAATTTTAAAATATGAATTACCATCTATTTTCAGTGCCCTGCAATATTGACATTCCTTTGTTCTTCCTCATGTAAAAACATTTTAAAATTTGTACATTTAGTCACTATCATTGTACACACTAGGCATTCCTAGATTATATCATCTCAGTCTTTATTGTCTATCTTTCCTTCTGGTTTCATTTGTGCCCCCAGCCGTCCTCCCTCTATCAGTCTCACATTCAGCTTCACACATCTGTTCTTTATAACAATTGTATAAAGTAGGTGTTATGTCCACCTTACTGAAGAAGAGACTGAGGTTCAGAGAGTTTAAATTACTTTCCTGTGGTCACACATATTCTGAACTCCTGAGAAGCACAGTGGTGAAGAGCTGAGTCTCTGTCTCAGGCCTTGGTTCAATCTTGGCTCTGCCACTTAATATCTGTGGACCATGGGAAGTTTCTTCCTTCCTCTAATCTTGGCAGAGAGGTTGGGGAATGAAGCATGCATGGATATCATGAGGATTCAATGAAGTGAAGTGGTGATCAGTTATGCCCAGCCATATAGGAAGCTGAGCAGAAGAAAAAATGTGCTCCTAGATACACTTATCAAAATATCCTCCCTAATTTTGAACTAAGTGGACAAAGTCAATAAATCTTCTACAATAAAAAAATAACCACAACTATATGTAAAACCCTGTGTTACTCAATCTGTTTGTACACCATTGCTAACCCCACAAACTCACATGGGCCCAGGGACCATAGACTAGTTGGAAACGACTGTTCCCATTGCATAACACAGGATCATAAACAGACAACAGCCTGTCTTCATCTAAAATGTTGATATTTTTGTTAATCATAGTTTTTTTGCACTAATTTACACTTTAAAAATATTGCATTAAATATTATTCATCTTACATGGAGTTACAATATGACCCAGCATTTCAACTCTTAAGTATATACCCAAAAGAACTGCAAGCATGTTCACATGAAAGCTTGTACATAAATGTTCTTAGCAGCCTTACTCAAAATAGTGGAAATAACCCACATATCCATCAACTGAGGAATGGATAGGCCAAATGTGGTCTACTCATACAATGGAATGCTATACGACAATAAAAAGCAGGAACTTCTATGACATGGATGAACCCTGAAAACACTGTGCTAAATGAAAAAAGCCACTCACAAAAGGCCATGGTGTATGTGAAATTTCAATTTATGTGAAATGTCCAGGATAAGCAAATCCATAGACATGGAAAGTAGATGAGTGGTTACCCGTGGCCGGGGCCAGGTGGAAGAAAATGGGGAGTGACTTCTAATGGGTACAGAGTTTCTTTTGGGGGTAATAAAAATACTCTGAAATTAGATAGTGGTTTTGGTTGTACCACCTTGTGACTATCCTAAAAATCACTGAATTGCATAATAGTAAGTGAATAAACACAATTTATTTTGTTACTGAGGTTTTTGACATCCCTTTAAATTTTGCACCTGGGGTTAGTGCCTCACTTGCCTCACCCAAATCCTGGGCCTGCAGGTGGTGTTTAGGGCAGTGGCTGGCACCTAGCGAGCACTGGGTAAATGGTAGGTGTCATGAGTGGGCACGATGTGAGGTGGTGTGCTCAGGGAGGCAGAGGAAATGAGTTAGAGCTGGTCCTGCCTGCAGGAGGCTCCCAGTACAAGGCCAATGGCTATGCCAGGGACTGTGATTTCTGGGGCCCCGTTAGCCCTCCAGGGAGGGCCTTCATTCCTTGCCTGCTCGGTCTTGTTCTCACCTGGTCAGAGTGGGAGAAACTGCAGCTGCTCTTCCCTTTTACCTCTCCCCACATACAACCAGAGTATCCAGTTTATTTTCATAGTCAACAGAACTCTTGACATTTAGCTGGGTCAGGGCACCCAAAATAAAGACTAACTTTCCCAGTTACTCTTGTGGCCAGATGGGGCCACATATCTGGCTTATGGAGTCTAGAGGTAAATGATGTATTCGACTTCAATGATGTACCCCTAAGCGGGAGGAGCATGTGCATGGAGAAAAACTCTGAGGATGGTGGAGCAAGAAGATGGAAGAAGCCTGGGTCTCTAAGGACAGATGGCCTTCTAGCCGGGATGGTTCCATGAGAGCTTTGTTTAAATCACTATTACCTATGCATGTGTGCTCGTTAACAGCAGCCTAAGCTATATCCAAACTTCTACAGAATGTGTCTGTAAATCCCGGTGGAAAGCGGCTCCAGTTCATGAATGTCTGCTCATTCATTCATTCATTCACTAAAACTTTCTTATTAACACCCTGTCCCTCAACTCTTGCCAGCTCGGAAAATAAGATCCGACTTTCTGAATTCCAGGAGAAGGGTCAAGAAGATGTAAATAAAAGGTGGAAAGAGCTTTGAAGAAAAGAACGAAGTATTCAACATTGAGTCCAACAGCCCCTCTGCAGACATTCTATTCCCATCTCCCATGACAGACAGGGGCACTGGGTCACACCCCAAAGAGCACATACAGGCAATGCCTCAGTGGGCCCTGGATTGACATGCACGTTACTGGGGAAAGATTGTTTCATGCTTGGAGTTATCCTGTAGCTAGTTTAATGACCAGAATCCTGGCATTTGGGTGATTTTTTCCTTTTTTGATTTATGAGTTAAGGAACGAGGTGAGCCTGGCAGCACTAGTGTAAAATACAGATCTAAGGCCTTTTGGAGTTCACTGGTAACTTGTGCATTGGTTTGGAACTTATGGAATTTTTACTCTGTCTCTATGAATATAATTTTTTTCTTGGTATTGTGTTAACTCATCAAGGAATACAATTGGGCAAATTCTTTTGTTTCAGGGCAGTGGTTCTCAGTTGAGGAGATTTTGTCCTCCAGGGCACATTGGGCAATGTCAGGAGATGAGTCCCTGGTTGCCACCACTGGAGGTGCTGCTGGCATCTAGTGGGAAGAGGCCAGGGTGCTGCTAACCATCCTACCATGCACGTGACGGCCCCCCGACAAAGAATCACCCAGCCCCAAAAGTCTGCAGTGCCGAGGCTGAGGACACTTCTTGAGAGGATCATCACTTTCAGTGAAGGATGGTCCAAGTAGGGCCCTAGGCTTGGGGCCTTAGGATACTGGAAGCTTCAGTTCCCAAGCAGAGGAGGCTCCCTCTGCACACGGGGACTGGACTATGCCGGCGTGGAAGGGAAGCTGCCCACCACGCTGTGATCCTATCTCATGACAGTGACCACCCCACTTGTGGGAGACCCATGTTTGTTCCACCCCCACCTCCCGTGAGCACCTCAAGGGCAGAACCCTGGTCAGACTCATCTCTGTCTCCCCAGTGCACAGGGCCTGGCATGACAAAGGTACTCAGCACGTGGTGCTGGCTGAATGAATGATGAATGAATGAATACTGGGATCTCAGCAAGATGGCAGCACCCATGCACTGGCACCGACTCAGATGGACCCCTATTAAGATGCCAGGGTCCCTCCCCAATCAGGGGCCAAGCCAAAGTGGGCATTACCGTTTGTGGAAACTGGTCCTTCCTGGGGACATCCCGTTTCTATCAGGGAGTCCATCTGCCCCCCAGTCTCAAGAGGCAAGAGTCTTCCTGATTCCTATGGCCAGCCAGGCCAGAGCCCTGGAGGAATCTTCCTTCTCACTGCTTCCCGCACTCAGCTTTTGCTTTTTCCAGGATTATGCCCTGCTGGAAGGGCATAGTGCTGGAAAAAGCAAAATCCTTTGACTCACTCTGCCCAGTAAGTCAGTCTCTGATCATGCTATGTCTCTGCTCAAGAACCATCAGTGTTCTCTTCTACCTAGAGAATCACATACAGATCTCTTACCATGACATTCAAGACACTGTACACGATTTGACCCATTCCCACCCCACTCCAGCCAGATGGTCTATTCAGTGGCCTCAGAACAGGTGACTTGCATTCCTGCTTCCAGGCTTCTGCCACATTATTCTATCCAGTAAGCCCTCCCCTTACCTTCTGCAGGTCTGAGTCTTACACCTCCCCCACAATGTCAACATTTGTGTCACGATTTAAAATGCAAAGTGTATTTATAAACCTTCTATCAATGCATTCTGAAAACAGTGGGCTAGAGTCATCGCACCCACTGTACAGATAAGAAAACCGAGGCTCAGAGAAGTTAAGCTGCTTGCCCAAGTCCAATGGTTAGGATCCGGGGATCCGGAACTTGAATCCAGCTTTTTCTCATCTCTACCCCCAGGCTTCTGCTACTTCAACTCTCTTCCTTCAAGTTCCACCTCCTCCATGAAGCCTTCCTGGGCTGTCCCAGTTACTGGTGCTTATACTCTACTTTCCAACTTCCAATTTTCCATCACCTTCAGGTGCAACATTCCATAGAGCTGACTCTCGTGGCCATTCCCTGAACTCCAGGCACACTCTCACTCTTCCCTACCTGCGACACTCTCCCTCCCTACCTCTTATAATTTGCCTTGTTCTCTCTCATATCCTGAAGCACAGTCAGTCGGTTTCTGTCCCAGCTCCCATCGCCTTGAAGTGTGAATCTCTCCTTGTATTAATCAAGGTTCCCTAGAGAAACAGAACCTACAGATATCTGTAAATATGAGATTTAAAAAGTGTCTGACACAACTGTGTGGATGCAAGAGTCCAAAATCCATGAGGTGGACTACGGGGCTATAACTTTGATGAAATTCCTCAATGAAATCTACAGAAGAGGCTGGCTGGCTGAAGAAGTGAAAATTCTCTCTTTGCCCTTGAAAGTCTTCAGCTGATTGGATAAAAGCCAACTGACTGGATCTCTCCTTTACGGAACACACACCCTTAGTTGATTGTAGATGTGATCAGCCACAGATGTAATCAACTGACTGATACTAGCCATGAAATATCCTTGCAGTAACAGTTAGGCCAGTGCTTGCCTGACCAGACATCTGGGCACCATCACCTAGCCAAGTTGACACCTGAACCCAACCATTACACTCCCCAAGGGCATAGATGGAGGCTGTGTGAGCTTGGGCAAGTTATCTACCCCTCTGAGCCTCTGCCTCATTACTGTTTCCCTATTCCTTGGCACAGGAGTCATGGTATAGGATGCTGCAGTGGCCTGAACTAAACTCCGTGTATGTTCTTGCTGGACACCAATTTATTCTGCCCAGTGCTGGGGACATGGTTAGGGATACTGTGTCCATAGTGGGCCTCAGATAGTTGGGTGCTGGGAAACGCTTGCCAAACAGTTCTCTGAAGGGGGAACAGTGGACACACCTCTGATGTGCAGTGATTGCAAATTCCCACTGTAGGGCTAGCTACACAATGGCCAATTTCAAGCTTCCACCATTAACATGGAGTTGGGAAGAAATGTGCCCAATTGGCTCTCAAGAGACATGTCAGCCAACTCCAGTCCACAGCTAGCATTAGACTCCTGTAGTCCAATCGCACTGCAGGGAAGCTAAGCTCAGCTGGTTAGTAGTGAAGCTGGGACTAAAATCTGATCTCTTGCCCTGACATGATGGAAAATGCCCATTCAAGCATCTAACCTGACAGCTACTCATGGACAAAACCAGCTTCGTTTAAATGCCCGGGCTCCTAGCTCATCCTTTCGGGACAGTGAAGGCTGCATCCTTCTTCATGTGAAGCCCAGAGCCCCAGACTCAGAATTCGGCCACATGCACAGTGGAACCTTGGGCAGTGCCACTGGGATGCTGGGGCATGATTGCAAAATCTGTGATTGGAACATCTATCTTGCTTGAGTGAGAGATTGCATCCATCTAGCCGTGCATCTTGAAAGCCCTGCTGGGATGCAATCTGAATTTCCTGGTTATTTCTGCTTTCTTTTTTTTTTTTGCCAAGGCACATCTGCTTGCCATCTGTAGATATCGGGGAGTTGATGGGATTTTATAGAACTCGCTGGGGGCCTTATGCATCTTTCATGGGCTGGGACATTTTGGAGAAGGAACAGTCTCTCAGATGACATGAGCTGAAGCAGATGTCACTGGGTCAGGGAGAACAGGAGTAGACTGGATGAGGAGGCTCCAACTCTGCCTCTTACCTAGCTACATGGCCTGGTCCACTCTGAGCCTCAGTTTTTCTCATCTGAAAAATGGGCGATAGTAACAAAAGTCAGTGTGTTATGTAGGGCTGTTGGGAGGCTCAATTGAGTGGCTGGGTATAAGAAAACAGTTTTGTAATCTAGGAAGTCTTATCTAGAAGAGGCTCTTTTTTGCTGTGAAGGACCAGATAATAAGTACTTCAGTTTTGTGGGCCACACATCCTCTGTTGCAATTCCTCAATTCTGTCGTTAGAGCAGAAGCAGCCAGAGACATTGTAGAAATGAATGGACACTAAAACTTTCTTTAAAAAAACGGGCAGAGGGCCAGATTTGGCCCGCAGGTCCTAGTTTGCCAACCCCTGACCTAGAGGAAAGGGTCTATCATCTTATCATAACTGTCCTCCCAGACTAGCTGACTGGACTTCTACCAAAATTGGGTGGCTGATGCAACAGTCCTGGGGCAGCATGATGCTTTCCACCGAGACCCACTCTGGCCCTTATCCTCCATCAGGATTTCCATCTAAAGCAGTTTTGTTCCTCCAGGAAGTCTTTCCAAAGAAGACTGCTGTTTGCCCCAGCCAATGAGGTTCAAGGCCCTCACAATGGTCTTCCTTATCATTGTAGATGGAAAAAAATAACTATCAACTGTTACCTGAGAGAGGCCTTCTCCGGCCACCCACCCCAGAACAGTGAACACCTCCCATGCCCGCCCCCTGACCTTGCTTTACTTATCACACAGCAGGCTGTAGTACCTGCTGATATATTTTGCATTTCTGTTTGTTTATTGCCTGCCTCCCCACCTAGAATGTGAGCTTTGTGACAGCAGGGACTGTGTCTTGAGCACCATTTATATCTAATCCCTCAGTGCCTGGCCTGTAGTCAGTCAGTATGTAATAAACATATTTGCCGAATGAATGAATGACTGAATGAATAGCATTTATCACATGGTATGACTGTTGCTTGTTTAATGCCCTGTTTTTTGTTTGAATTATGAGCGTCCTAAAACAGGGACTGGGTCTGTCTGTGGCTTTGTCGTTAACACTGTGATGTCACTGGCTTCCACTGCTGAGTGAATGAATCTATTGGATAAAAACATAGGATGGCAGGATTTGGAGACCATCTAGAACACTAGGTTTTACATTTACTTTTGCAGTGAGAGCCTTTCGTGAAGGGGTCCCTTCGGTAGGACGCAGCGCTTCTGTTGACTCAGGGTGGGGTCAGCAACCCACCCACCCCCCCTTGAGCTCCCTGAAGCTCTTACTGTTTGTGCTTCAGGCAGAGGCTGCCTAAGGCTCACTTCTGTTATGACCGACAACACGCCCCTGAGGACATCACTCCAGCTCCCTCGGTGCCTCTTCTGAGAGCTCAGCCCGCCAGCTGCTCAGTCACGTGGGCCATGGGCTCAGCGGCCTGAAGCTACCAGGTGCCAGCCTGGCTCGAAAAGGCATGAGGCTGCAGGGCAGGGCCACTCAGCCCCAACTGGGGCTCGATCTTTTCTGAGGCCGTGTCTGACCCCAGGATGCCCTGGAAAGGCAGGCCCAAGGGGCTGGAGAGTGCAGTGGTTCAGATCAGGGCCGGATTCAAGTCCCAGGTCTGCACACTCCTGCTCAGGTGTGACCCTGAGCACGCTACCTTACCTCTTGGAACCTGTTTCCTTGTATCCCCATAAAATGAAGAATCCATACTTCACGAGGTTGTGTGGGGCTTAAGGATGTGTGATCAACGCGAGCCATGGTTATTACTAAAGATGGGAGGGTACTGTTTCTAATAGCCCTGGGTACATGATGCCCTAGGAGGCCTGAACTTCTGTTGTACATCATTTCCAGGCCTGCTCCCACGGGCGCTCCTGCCCGCCCCCTGGACGTCAGTGCCCACGGACACCTAGGAAACCCCCCTCAACCTGGACCCCCAAATGACCCGAAAGGTCAGTGCCCCACCCCTCTCCATTCAACTGTACTTATGTAAGGGAGAAATAAACTTCTACCAAGTTAAAAATTTCAGGGTTTATCTGTTACAGCAGCAACTATTTCCTTAGTTAATTAATTACCTGCCTACCTATCTACATCTATTTCAAAAGGATGAGAAAGAAATTCACCAAAACAGGACTGATTGTTTTTTTTTTCCCCAACAATAAACACAAGTGACTTTGGTCATCAGAAATTAGTTTAAAATATTTTTTTAACATGGATTTTTTTTTTCCCAAAACCAAGAGCCTGACATCCTTCTTGTTCTCTCTACCATGATCAATACCACAAGGCTTGCTGTTCCACTGTCCTCAGGTCTCCAAGTGCCCTTCTCCCATCCAGTTCCCCAGCCTCTGCTCCCGCCGCAACTAAGTTGTAGATTCCCACTACGCTGTGGCCTCTGCCAGGGAAATGCATGGCGGGGGGCCCGAGGGACCGGCTGGCTGTTGGGCATCCTCCCCCCACGGTGGGGAGCCCTCTACTTCTGGAAGCTTGGGTGGCATCGGGGTGTTGACACAGACTGTTGGAGGGGCTGAAGAAGGCACCCATTGACCTGCAGCATCTCTCTGATGTCCCCTGCTCTTTATCTGCATTAGGAGGTTATTTGTGCTCTTTATCCCACGCCTGCATACACTGCCTTCCTCCTTCCTTCCTTCTGTCCCTCCCATCTTAAGAAGGATTTCTTGGGCTTGAACCTACTTCTCCCCAGTAGCTGGACTAGTACTGAATGCCTGCTCTTACAGACCAAGGAGACAGGAACGGCTTGTTTGTCAAGTAATAGGAAAAATGATTCTACAAGTTCTAACTCCCCTCCCCAAGCCTCACAAGGCTGGTGAGGAACCCAGGCTGCTCCTGGCTGTGGGATGGGGGACTGTGTTTACCCGAAGCCCTTTCCCTTTGTGAACTCCTCACTCTGCCTGAGCCAGGGCCCTCAAGGTGCTGTAGTGGAAAAAGCACTCCATCAGGACCCAGAAAACTTGGGATCCATTCCTGGGCTGGCTGCCTGGTACAGCGATACAGGCGCAGGCTCTGGGGCCAGATACTTCAAGGTTTGAAATCTGGTCCATCTGCATTATGGGCAGAATAGCAACCACTTTTCTGGGAAAGGTGACTCACAGGGGTTAAATTCACTAAAGCCACAGGGCCAATTACTTCAGCTCTTTATCCACTGCTCCAGCAGCTCTTGCCAGCAGCCCAGGCCCTATTTTATCCCTTTTTCCAGTGGGCCTTGCAGACACCACATCGAGCTGCTGGGCAAAGGGAGTGGTGGGTGGGGAGGCGTCTTCCCTGGAGATGGGAGGGCTGGCGAGTCTAGAAGCAGAGCTGGGACGAGATGCGCAGGGGAAGGGGCTGCTTTCTGCTTAGGGTGGGTGAGCGGTGGAGGAAGCAGGTTGGTGGAGGAGGTGGGGAACCCAGCTCAGCCCCGCAGGGCTCGCCAGGGGCTCCTGGCAGCTGGGCTGAGCCGGAACCACCCCAGGGGCGCTGAGGCCATGGACAATGCAAGCCACAGGCAGCCGCTGGCAGGAGGGACGCCTGAGCTGAAGGCCCGCAAGCCAGCCGGCCTGGTCCTACAGAGGCTGAATGTCAAAGCCAGAGAACTGAAAAGCCTGTCGGAATCTAGCTGGTGAGGCATAACCTCAATCTAATCATGAGGAAATGGCTGACAAACACAAAATGAGGAACTTACATTTAAAAATAAAAGTGTGGGGGTGGGGAGGGAAATCTGTATTCTTCAAAAACGTCAGTGTTGCATAAGATGAAGGTTGTGGGAAAATTCCAAATTGAAGGAGGTTAAACAGACGTGACAACTGAATGTATACTTGACCTTTGACTGGCTCCTGAGCTAGAGCAAGAAAAAGGCTATAAAGACCTTATACAGATACAGAGAGATTAGACAAAAATATGGTACTGATGCAAACTGACACAGTGGATAATTGCATAAGTTGTGGTTATGTGAGAGCATATTCCTATTCTCAGAAAGTAATTAAGGATAAAGGACCACAGTGTATGTAACTTACCCTCATATGATTTAGTAAAAAGAATATGTATGTACATAAGAGAGAGAGAGAGAACAGGTTATAGAGCTAATGGGGTTAAATGTTAACACAAAAAGGGTGTATGGCTACTACTATCTTAATGTACTATTTTCATTCTTGCCACCTTTTGAAGTTTGAAATTATTTCCAAATAAAAGTTCTAAAAAGATTTAGCCATAGAATTTATTGTTTCGAACAAAATCCCACTTGGAGCCCCATGTATAAAACAGGCACCAAGAGCTGCTGGAGCGAGGCCAGCCAGGGGCCCAGCCTGTCCTGTGCCCCTTTTGGGGTCCCTGGGGTGCCTTGTGGAACTGAGCTTTGAAACCACAGAGTGGTACAGCCTCTACCTCCTTGGGGACACGGCGGCGTGTCCCACATTCTAACACTTGTGAAGCACCTACAAGCATTTGTGGTGACGATAGCCTGGCAATAGCCGTGAGAGGGCCTTGCCCAGTCCCACTGTATGGATGAGGAAACTGAGGCTCGGGAAGCTAAGTGACTCCTTGAGCACCTACATGGTTCAGATGCTTTCCACGGCTCTCCCACCCACCTGCACACCCATCCAAGAAGCAGCTCTTATCTCCATTTTATACACACGCAGAGGTTCAGAGGGATCAATGCCCAAGTCTACAGCACCAAACCTGGGACTTGATCCCATGTCTGCCAAATGAACCCCCAAACCCCTGCTCTTCTCAGAAGAGCCTACATCCTGCCAGGTGAAGAGGCTGAGGCTCTGAGTGGGCAACCCTGGCCTGCTAGGGGCAGAGATGAGATTTGGAGCCCCTGGACTCCCAGTTCAGTGCTCCTCCAAGGGTGTCTGTTCCCTGATGAGAAACACATCTGTTCCTGGCAGGGAAACTTCACAACCTGGCCTGGCCTTCAGCGCCTCAAGTCTCCCCACCTGAGCTGGTTTTGAATCCGTAGCGAGATTCCAGCTCCCCTCCCACTGAGGACAGGACTGTAGCCCGTGTTTTGCACTGTTTTTTCCATGCTGTGCCCAGCACACTTCTCCAGCTGCTGCCTTTCTGCCCTCCCTCTCCTTGCAATGCAGCTATTCCCTCCCCCATTCCCTGTTCTCGGATAACTTTTTTAGTAAGTGAATTCACTGTTAGTATCCCTTTGCAATGTGACTTTGCAGCTCCTTCCACCGAGAGGGAATTTCCTCACCCCTGAGGCTGGTATGGTCTTGGGACCTGTTTGCTCTCTCTAATGCACTGAGGTGATGTAGTGCCAGTTCAAGTCTAGGCTTCAAGAGGCCTGGCAGGTTTCACATGCTCTCTTGGACCCTTGCTACTGCCAGGGACACAACCCAGGCTAGCCTGCTGGAGGATGAGAAACACATGGCCCACGCACCCCAGCCTAGACCAGCCAACAGCCAGTCTACTGCCCAATGTATGAACAAGGCTAGCTAGACCGGCCAGCCTCCACTGACCCACCTCTGATCAGAGACTCATGAACGAGCCAGCCAAGAATGGGCACACTGGCCCCCATCAGCAGGACTGCCCGGCCCACCTGCAGACTCGTGAGCTAAATAATATAAGTACCTTCTAATTCATCCATGGGCATGGATGGGCTGGCTCCTTGCTTAGCTCTGGTATAGCAGCAGCCAATCATGGGCTCCTGCTGGTTTGCAAGTGACACTGGGAAGTACACAGGGGTTTCACCTCTGTCCTCTTCTAGTCCCTCCACAAAGGGCCTTTGAAACTGGGAAGGCTTCTCTACTCTAGTGCTAGACATTCTTGGCAGGGGTCATGTACCCATACACCACCACAGCCTGCAGGGCCTGGAGAGAGCCCCTGGCCCAGGCCCCTCCCTGGTCAGTGGCCTACCTGGGTTGCCAAGGGCCATGGATTCATAGATGAGCTTGCAGGTCTTAAGCAGGATGGCAATCTTCTTCTCGGGTGAGTAGGTCTTGTGCATGCTAGTGAACTTCTGCAGGATCTTCTCCATGGTGGGCACCTCCGGCACGCTGGTAGTTATGCCCAGGTCAGTGGTGGTGGTGGCCAGGATCACCAGCTGGTTCTCTTTGAGCTGCTGCAGTGAGCCATCCTTGCTGTGGATCTCAAGCAGGCGGGAGTTGATGGCATCTTTCAGGGGTTTCAAGACACATTTGTATAAGGTGGACTCCACAATCGCTTCTGTGGGGAGACAAGAGTGGGGGAGGTGAGGAAAGTGTGGCCATCCCCATGCCCCACTTACTCCCAGCCCCAGCAGTCACAGTGAGAAGCTCTGACATAAAATGGTGTGGTTCGCTCAAAAGAAAGCTACGCTATGAAGACACTGGCCCAGGAGACCAGGGTTGCCAACAGGTCATAGTATCCTAATGTCTTTTATGAGGCTTGGTGTATCACGCAATTTCAGAGGGCATTATTTGCACTGGCGTTGTCCAGTGTACAACTTGAGCAGCTGTATGTTGAGGGTCTAAGTACCCGGTGAGTATTTCATGGAGTTGTTCTTTTTTTTAAAATTTATTTTATATTAGCAAACCCAAACAACATACAAACATTCCATGTATAGTGAACAATCAATGACTCACTGTATCATCACATAGTAGTATATTCATCTCCATGATCATTTTTTAGAACATTTGCATCACTCCAGGAAAAGATATGAAAAAAGAAAAAATTCACACCTTTGTCCCCCTATTTTTTTCTCTGTACCCCTTATCAGTCCCTTTCATTGCTCACTAGTATTTCAATCTACCCAATTTATTTTAACATTTGCTCCCCTTATTATTTATTTTTAATCCATATTTTTTACACATCTGTCAATATCATAGATAAAAGGAGCATCAGACAAGGTTTTCACAATCACACAGTCACATTGCGAAAGCCTTATCATTATACATTCATTTTCAAGAAACATGGCTACTGGAACACAGCTCTACAGTTTCAGGCACTTCCCTCCAGCCTCTCTAATATACCTTAAACTAAAAAAGGATATCTATAAAATGTGTAAGAATAACCTCCAAGATAACCTCTTGACTCCGAAATCTCTAAGCCACTGAGACTGACACTTTATTTTGTCTAATTTCTCTCTTCACCCCTTTTGGTCGAGAAGGTTTTCTCAATCCCTTGATGCTGAGTCCCAGCTCATTCCAGGATCTCTGTCCCACATTGCCAGGGAGGTATACACCCCTGGGAGTCATGTCCCATGTAGACAGGGGGAGGGTGGTGAGTTTGCTTCCCATATTGGCTGAGAAAGAGATAAGCCACATCTGAGCAACAAAAGAGGTTCTCTGGGGGTGACTCTTAGGCCTTTGTGGGGGTAAATTTCATATGAACAAATCCCAAGATTGAGGGCTTGGCCTATTGATTTGGTTGTCCTCACTGCTTGTGAGAATATCAGGAATTCTCCACATGGGGAAGTTGAATTTTCCCCCTTTTGTGCCATTCCCCTAAGGGGACTTTGCAAATACTTCTTTATTCACTGTTTAAATCACTCTGGGATTTATCAGGGCATCACACTAACTTGGACAAACCTACAAAATCTTACGCCTTACTCAAGGTTCCATGTAGTTATGGTGTTCAATTAAACTGTCCATATAAATTGTATTAGGAAATGCACTAGTCAAAATATAAATTTTGTACCAAATAAACATTTTCTTTAGTCTTTAGTCTATAAGTTAAAGTTTTAAAATATGAATTGCCATCTATTTTCAACACCCTGCAATATTGACATTCCTTTGTTCTTCCTCATGCAAAAGCATTCTTTAATTTGTACATTTAGTCACTATCATTGTACACTCTAGGCATTCCTAGTTTATACCATCTCAGTCTTTACCATCTATTTTTCCTTCTGTTTTCATTTGTGCCCCCAGGCCTCCTCCCTCTATCATTCTCACATTCAGCTTCATTCAATGTTCTAACATTATTGTATTACAGTTAGGTAGTAGTGTGCTATCCATTTCTGAATTTTTACGATCAGTCCTGATGCACAATCTGTATCCCTTCAGCTCCAATTATCCAAAATCTACCCTATTTCTATCTCTTGAGGGCCTCTGTTCTTATCTGAAATTATCCAAGTTTATTCATTAATGTTAATTCATATCAGTGAGACCATACAGTATTCGTCCTTTTGTCTGGCTAATGTCATTCAGCATAATGTCCTCAAGGTCTATCATATTGTTACATACTTCATAACTTTATTATATGTATATACCACAGCTTATTCAGCCACTCGTCTGTTGATGGACATTTGGGCTGTTTCCATCTCTTGGCAATTGTAACTAATGCTGCTATAAACACGGGTGTGCAAATGTCCATTTGTGCCTTTGCCCTCATGTCCTCTGGGTAGATACCTAGCAATGGTATTGCTGGGTCATATGGCAATTTTACATTTAGATTCCTGAGGAACTGCCACACTGCCTCGTGGAGTCATTCTTGATGCCTCTCTTTCTTGAACCTTCTAAATTCATTTGACTCTAGTCTTAAAATATAGTATGTCCAGAGCCTCACTTCTCACCACTTGCATGACTACCACCCTCACCTGTGTCACCGTCATCTCTTGCCTGAATTACTCTAGTTTCCTCTTGCCCTGTCCTCTTATGTAGTCTCCATACAGCATGCAGCAATCTTGCTCCGACAATGGACCATGACACTCCTCTGTTCAGAACCCTATATTGGCTTCCATCTCATATACAGCAAAGCTAAAGTCTCCTCCAGGCCTACAAAACCCTTCACCCCCTGATGTGGCCTCGTCTCCTCACTGCCTCGCCTGCTCCCCTGTGCTCGTGCTGCCCTAGCCTCCCTGGCCTTCCTGCTGCTCTTCCAACCTGTCAAAGCTGCTCCTGCCTCAGGCCTTTGCACTTGCTATTCCCTTTGCCTGGAGTAGTCACCTCACAGATACCTGCATGCTTCACTTCTTCACTGTTCCAATGTCACCTTACCTGAGAGGCTGTCCCTGGCCATCAAGTGGAATGAGAGTTAGCAAGCTTTGATTGCACAACAACCCTGCAATATACGTTATTCTCCCCATTCTACAGCTGGATCAATCAGAGCCTAATAGGGTGGGCCACACAGCTAGTAGGAGTCAAATGAGGATTTGAACCCATGTCTACCTGATTCCAAGGTGATGGACGGATGCTTAGGGTGACAGTTGCGAAATATTCCCAGGGAGCCTTCCTGGCCCTTCCAAAGTCTCCAGGGGGAGGGTCTGTGCTATAGGCCCCGTAAGAGGAGGTCCCAAGCCATGTCCCTGTTGGGAACAGCACGGTGACATCTGAGCTGTCCTCTCCCTGGGGAGCAGAGGGAAGGCTCATGTCCCCATGGCTGCTTTTCTGTAGGGGCCAGGGTAGCCTTTCCTGATTATGCGGGGCTGGGGTTGGCCTGGGGCTGGTTTGGGGCTGTTCCTGGCCATTCTGGGTCCCCATCTTGCTGTGTTCCGTTCCCTTTTCTTCAGTAGGAGAACATGCAGTCACCTTTGTCCCTCTCACCCTCAAACTGCCAGGCTCTTATTTTGTCTCCCTTCCCCTTGGCACCTCCTGCAGGCAGAATGGGTGACTTGGAGCCGCATATTGCGTTTGGCTCCACCGCCACCCCTGGCTACTGCATGACCTCAGCCGAGCCAATCCCATTCCAGAGCCTGTTTCTGCATCTGCAAAATGAGATGGCTGCAGCCCCTGCCCTCAGGACTCCTGGCACTCTCTCTTGGACAGCCACTGGTTCTCCTGCTCGCGCCTCCTCTCTCTCAGA
Source organism: Tamandua tetradactyla (assembly GCF_023851605.1). Classification (NCBI taxonomy): domain Eukaryota; kingdom Metazoa; phylum Chordata; class Mammalia; order Pilosa; family Myrmecophagidae; genus Tamandua; species Tamandua tetradactyla. The sequence continues at coordinate 53,501,005 of NC_135338.1, read as the reverse complement.
GTCTAGCCTCAGAGGACACACGTGTGAATGCTCTTCTATCTCAAAGTGCTCTTTGGGACTTGCCTCCCTAATAAAATCCCAAGGGTGGGTTTCTGCACAATTTTTTTTTTTAAATTGTGAAATATAACAGATATACAAAAAAGTGATACATTTCAAAGTGCATTTTAACAAGTAGTTATAGAACAAATTTCAAAGTACAGTATAGGTTACACTTCCACAGTTTCAGACGTTTCTTTCTAGCTGCAGCAAGACACTGGAGACTAAAAAGAAATCTCAACATAATAATTCAGTAATCATACCCATTTGTTAAATCCAACCTTCTCTGCTACAACTCCTCTTTCTCCTTTGATCCTTCTCCCAATCTTCAGGGATATTTGGGCAATGATCATTCTAATTCCCTCATGTTGAAAAGGGATGCTGCCATTATGGGACAGGGGGTTGCAACTGGCTGGTGCTCTTGGAGAGACTGGTACCTCTGGGTTTCAGGGCTTATCTGGCCTCGGAACCATCTGGAGGTTTTAGGTTTCTGAGAAATAAACTTAGTGAGTGAAAGTTTTGTCTCAGAGAGAGCCCTGGATATTCTTTAGGGTCTGCGGGAATACTGTTCGTTGGGTCTGCCTGGCCTTTTAAGTGGTTTAGGCTCCTCCATGATCAAACTGAGTGCATGGGCAGAGCTCAGAAATTTGGGGCAGAACAGGGGAGTGTTTAGTTCACGGAAAGGGTCAGGCTGCCTGGATCTGAATCCCAGCTCTACCCCAGCTCTCTCTCTGCGGGGTCTTCACCCCTCTGAGCTGTGGTTTCTTGGGAATAGTAACCCAAGCCCACAGGGTGTGGTTCATAATCAAGAGGCTGAAATGTGCAGTGCTTGGGATGCCACATGCCTGGCTAGGTTCTAAGTCTGGCCACTCTTGGTTTCTGGGTATCTGAGGCCAAGTTGGCCTTGACAGATCCCTGGAGATGAGTCCACAGCCTATATGGATGGTCCATACTGGGGCTGGAGTCACCCTTGCACTTTCGGCATGGGCCAGGCTGTACTGAACCTCCCTTGCCCTGCCCACAACCACCTGGTACTGCCCCACCATGTCCCTGGTCACGGAGCCAGCATCCTGCCTTGACTCCCTGCCTCATCCCCTTTTCTCTGCCCTTTGCACAATACACCCTGCCGGGGTTCCAACAGCCCCAGGTCCAGGCCAACTCCTCAGCCTGACTTTCACAGCCCGGCATGACCTACCTTTCTGCCTCTGTCCCCACTGCTGCCTCTCCTCCATAAAGCCCTCCTATCCCTGTCCCCAGAGCATGGCCACTTCTCGCACCTCCTCTATGCCCATCTCTTACTAAACTCCCCTACTTTGGAAGGCATGGCTGACCACAGCTTCCTCTGGGTGATATGAACTCAGCAGCGCCCCTTCCATGCCCTCCCTGACTGGCACGGCCCCGAGTTCTCTGACCTCAGAGAGTCTCATCCATCCCAGCTCTTTTCTTGCTGATGATTTGCAAATGTTTACCTGAAGCTCATGCTCCTCCCCAGAACTGCAGACTCAACCATTCCACCTGAATGTCCCACAGGCCCTTCCAATCTCCTCCACCCAAAACTGGGTTCCAAGCCTTTCTCCCAGCATGTGCAAGCAGCTGCCTTCCCCACAGATGCTCCATCTCAGCAAACGGTACCTGTGTCCTTCCAGGAGTTTCAATGACAGCGCCTGTCCTCACCTGGCCTCCTCTCCCACCCCGCACGTTCAATCCGTCAGTGAGTCCTGCTGGCCCACCTTCATCACAGATACAGAAATCCAGCCACTTCTCCCCATCTCCCCCTGCCTCCTCCCTGGTCCAAGCCACCACCACCACTGGTCTTGATGATAGCAATAACTTCCTTCCCTGCTCCTACTCAGCACCACAGCACAGCGACACTGTTCAGATGTACATGAGATTGCATCACTCTTTGGCTCAGACTCTCCTGGGATCAAAGCCTAAGTCTTTCCAGAGGACCCCAAGCCCTCCACAACCTGCCCCTTTTGCCTCCTGGCCTCATGCCTGCACTTTCCCCTGGACTCATGCCCACCTTACTCCAACTGACTATTTTTCCTGCTTATTGTCTATCCCTCCCATTAGAAAGGAAGCTCCATGAGGACAGAGTTTTTGCTGTGCTGCTGGCCATCATGTCCCCAGCCCCGAGGCACTCTTGGCGTGGAGTGGTTGCTCAGAGTCTGTGGGTGATGAGTCTGTCTGCTTTCTCAGCATACCCCCCGCCTAGACCTTGAGGTCCTCAGGGACTCAGCATTCTGGTTCATGGCTTTGGTCCTAAGCTGTCTCGGTGGGCCCAGCCCAAGCTACCCCAGTCCCTGCACCCCTTGGGAAGCCCCTTGTGCCTGTCTGAAACTGTTGTGTACCCTAGAAAAGCCGTGTTCTTTAATCCTGATTTAATATTGTAGGGTGGGACCCTTTCATTGGATTGTTTTCATGGATTGGCCACACCATACCAATTGTGTTGGGTGGTGGAGCTGAGATGGCAGGTCAGCACTTGTCCTCGGGAGGGTTCCTGAGAGCATGCGCCGAGTAAGTCACATGCACTCAAACCCCTGTCTTAGGCTCTGCTTCTAGAAACTCCAGCTAAGACAGCTTGCTGCTCTGACTGTCCCTTCTAAAGCAGCCCTCCACAACCACCCCTGCAGCCTTCCCTTGCCCCTGCCCACCAACCTCTAATCCATCACTACTGAACCCTTTTTGATTGTGATTCACTGTGAGAAACATATTTTACATTGCAAACAACTGCACAAAAACATCCAGTCAGATCACGCTGGTGTGGCCACCTGACTGTTAAAACATTGAACTGCTTCTGGACCCACACTAATTGTGGGTATGACTTCTTGATTAGATGGAGATGTGACTCTGCCCATTCTAGGCGGGTCTCAATTAGTTTACTGGAGTCCTTGAAAAGGGGAAACATTTTGGAGTGGCTTAGAGTCAACAGAGACATAGACATTTGGAAATGCAGAAGCCCTAGGAGACACCAGGAGCTGAGAGAGCAGGCAGAAGCTAGAAAGAAACCAGGAGCAACACAGACACAGACATTTGGTGATGCTTGGAGTGCTGACGGAGAGAGCAGATGCCTAGACACGAATGTTTGGAGATGCAGAGCCCAGCTGACATTGCTGTGTGCCTTCCCATGAGATGCTAAGCAAGCCAGAACCGAGAAGCATCCACAGGGCTGAGAGAGCTGTTAGAAACCAGAAGCTGGGAGAGGATACAGATGCCAGCCACATGCCTTCCCATATGAGACACTGGCCTTTCTTGAGTCAAGGTATCTTTCTCTGGATGCCTTACTTTGGACATTTTGAGGGCATTAGGATTCTAAATTTGTAACTTAATAAATTCCCTTTTTAAAAGCTGACCCATTTCTGGTATAATGTATTCCAGCAGCATTAAAAAATTAAAACACAGCTCTACTCCCAGGTCATGCCCTCCCGAGGACAGAGGTACTGACCTGCAACCTCAGCTCCACCACCCAACACCAAGCCTGAACTTCCACCATCAATCCTTTGGTCTTGAAAACATCAGTTTTCAGGAGTCCATTATCAAAACCCAGGATTCCAGGGAAAGTTGACACCTTAAGCTCTTTTTCCAAGAAACATTTGCTATGAATCTACCATGCTGTTGGTCCCAAAAGTCATTTCTTGTGCCCAGTATTGACCTTTTAATTGCTGGATGTTGGGAGAGGGCTGGGGGGTCCTGGGGGCCTTTGGAATGCTCGGGGCAGTGATGATTTACCAATTGGTCCAGAAGAGGTTCAATATTTTATGAGTCAGGTGGCCACACCGGTGTGATCTGACTGGATGTTTTTGTGCAATTATTTGCAATATGAAATACGTTTCTCACAGTGAATCACAATAAAAAAATTTCAATATTGATGGATTAGAGGTTGGTGGGAGGGGGGCAAGGGAAGGTTGCAGGGGTGGTGGTGGAGGGCTGCTTTAGAAAGGACAGTCAGAGCAGTGAGCTGTCAGCTTGTGTTTCTAGAAGCAGAGCCTGAGACAGGAGTTTAGGTGCATGTGACTTACTCCGGGAATGCTCTCAGGAGAAAGGAATGAGGAGGCAGCCTGAGGCTGGGCAGAGGTTAAGCAAGGATGAAGCCTCAGCCTCATCCCAGGGGGAGCTCTAGGGTGTGAATTGCACCCCACACATGGTCCCATCTTGAGACAAGGGGTCCAGCCTCCCTGGAGACCCACATCACAGAGAGGAACTGGCAGTGGGCTATCAGTGGTGGAGGCAGAGGGAGTGGGTAATAGGGCTCCATATGGCCCAGGTTAAAACTCTAGAAAAGGGGGCAGCTGTGAGCCCTTTGCAGCCAATACATGCAGCACATGGGGCAGAGCTACTCCAGCTCAGGCAATGCTGGTCCTACTCGGTGGCTGATTCCAGGAAGTGCCTGGCCTCCCTCTCTCCCTCCCACCCCACCGCCCCTCTCTGAACACTGACCGAGCTCCTCCTCTGAGTGCAGGCTGGGGTCCACTAGGGCCTTGAGCTCGGTGCTCTGCAGCAGGTAGCTCTTGAGCTGGGTCATCATGGTGCGGATCTCCTGCAGCATCTCGGTGCTGGAGGCCTGGTGTGCCATCATCTCCAGGCTGTACACCTTGTAGTCCTGCACCAGGCTGCCAAAGTACGAGCACTTGTCCTGCGCCAGCTCCACCACCTTCTTGTACAGCTTGCGGTTGTTGGAGAGGAAGGCGTTGAAGACGTTGGTGAAGCTGACGAAGCTCAGCCTGTGCCGTGCCTTGCCCAGGATCATCGAGGGCTTCTTCCTCGCATGGGGGCTGCTGAACTGCTCCAGCTCCTCCTCGGTGCTGCTTGAGTAGGAGTCCTGGTCTGTGACTGAGGCGGGCACCCCCAAGCTGTCTGAGAGGGAAGCCAGGGAGCCTTTGAACTCTGGGGAGTTCTGGGGATGGCCACTGGCCTGGCCATGGAAGCTCTGAGTTCCAGCTTGGGAGGCAGGGCTGGGATCTTCTCGGGATGGCCCAGGCATGGTTTTCACAGTGGCTACCTCCTCCAAAGAGAGCTCGGCGCTCTCCAGGGGACTAGGGAGGGCTGAGGCCTGCTGCCGGGAGACCCGCTTCTTCCTGGGGGGTGGGATCGGGGGCTGTCTGACTCTCCGGGAGGGCTCTAGCATGCTGCCCAGTCCGCTGGCTTTGGCCCCTGCTTCTTGGCCTTGCTCTGTGGTCCTCGGAGGCCTGTCCCCAGAATTGTCCGAGGCCTCTTGGGGAGGCGGGACCAGTATGGTTGCCCTGGGAAGGCTCAGTCTGTTCCCCTCTGCAGCCATGTCCCGGTCGGCCTTCTGGCCCTCCAGGAAGACCCTCTCGGAGACGCGGCGCCTGGGAGGAGCTGTGGGGAGGCTCTTCACGGGCAGTGGGGGGACAGAAGCCTGCTGCAGGGGACCGGGGACTGCCCCGGGCTTCATCTCTTCCTCCCTGAGGTGACCTTGGCCTGGGCTGGGATGTGGGAGCCTCTCGCAGGCTGTTGTGGGTGGCTGGCTCGGATGGTCTGGGGGCTGGGGTGCCAGGTGGGAGGCCGAGACCGGGGTTGCGAGAGGAAGGGCCTCTGCAGAGTGGGGAGCAGCCCCCACTAGGGGAGGAAGGGGCAGAGGGCAGGCAAGAGTGGAAGTGGGGAGAGGCGGAGAGACGAGAGAAGAAGGTTGGACAGGGCTGGGGGGGTTCACAGGCGGTGCTAGGCTAGGGGGGCTCAGGGAGGGTGCTGGGGGAGGAGGAGGAGGGCGGCGTGGAGCCCACCTGGAGGTGGGTGAGGTAGTGTCAGAGGGGGGAGGCAACGGGGGCGCAGGGCAGCTTCCAGGGGCTGGCTGTTCCGAGGGGAAGGCGCTGCTGCAGTCCTCGATGAAAATGGGATTCACGAACCACAGGCGGTCATTTCCTCCCGACAGCTCTATTTCACATGCGCAGTCTGTGCAATGGGCTATGGGCCGGAGGCCTGCTGCTGGGGATGCTCCGGGGACCGGGTCTCGTGGGGGTGCTCCCGGGTTCCTGTCTCCTCGTCGGGGGTTCCGTGAGGAGTCCCAGAAGCCTGTGGAAACAAGAGAGGGTGAGGCGGTCAGTGCGGAGCTGTGTCGGCCGCTGGCTAGAGCTGGCGTCTGAGGGCAGGGCAGGAGCAGGGGACGGGAGGGCTGTGGCAAGCATTTGCGCCACTGGACTGTTTAAAACCTCGCTCACCACTTCCTGCCCCATTTGGGGAAGCCCCATGCTATCCTCCCCAGCAGCACTGGGTGGGGCCGGAGGGTGACAGTGACTGTGGATGGGCTCGGCTTTGGTTCCGAACCTCGGAGCGTGGGAACCCACCCCAGAGGGCACCCATGACGTGAGTGGGGCCGATGACCCATCTGCTGTGGAGCCGGCCACCTGCAGGCACACATGGGAAGGTATAGTGGGGACCGAGGGGGGAGTAGGGGGCAACGGCTGGAGCTCCTGCATCTGACCAGGGCAGGCCATCTGATCTTTCTAGGCCTCTGATCATCTCTAAAACAACAGTCCCCACGGCGCAGGCTTGCGAGGAGAAAGTGAGAGCATGTAGGGCAAGGGGCTTTGGTCTCCGAAGTCACTAGCCCATCTCGGCCACCGCCGTTCTTGTCTGCAGGGAGACTAGAACTACGGACCGGGGCTGGTGGATTAGACCTGACTGTCCAAGTGGGGAACGTCTGGTTACTGCGAAACCTTTTTGACTCAGGCCTCCTTCCAGCTAGTCCGCAGAGCAGGGGCTCCTGTCCCCCTGTGCCATGTCCCAGGGACCGCCTTTTCTGCTGGCCCGGTTCTCGTGCACCCAGCCCACGCCGCGCTCACCAGAGCGGGTCCTCTCCTGCGGCCTGGCCCTGTCGAGGCTTTGCTGGTCAGTGCTGGGCTTGTTCTGGCTAAAGGTCATGGAAGGGACCCAGGGTCGATTAGCTCAGGGGGTTCCGACCTCTGGGAATCATGCCCCAACGAAAATCAGACAGAAGCTCAGGACCCACCAAAAAAGGGCAGAGAGACAGGGCATTTTAAGAACAATTTCAGTTGGCTTGCAGACCACACTTAGTCTTGCTCATGCAGCTCCAAACAGGGGGAGGGATATGGAATGCAGGTCTTGTCTCCAGCTGTGGGCTTTAGAGACAGGTAGGTCTGGCCAGGCAGTCCTGGAATCCACAGTAAACCGTGGGGCTGGGGTGAGACCAGGCCTCCAGCTCTCACCCGGGCTCCCTACTTTGGGAGGGATCTGTCAGGATGGAAACTATTAAAAGTAACATGAAGGACAATCCTAGGAGCAAACACCCGTGGCGTTCTTACTGCATGCCAGCCTGGGGGCCACTTGCTTTAGATGGGTTAGCTCATCGATCCCTGATCACAGGCTTTAGCATGTGTGTTATGATTCTCCCCATTTTACAGATGAAAATGAGAGACTCAGAAGTTAAATAACTTGCTCAAGGTCACGGGGTTTGTGAGGGAAGGGGCTGGGGTTAGAAGCAGGTCAGACCTGCTCCAAAGCCCATTCGTTTGGCTGCAGCCTGCCTTCATAGGAACTTGCGACACTTCCTATTTTGGTTGCTCTCCCAGCATTCGTGGGTGACAGGGTGGGGTGTACCCCAGAACCGGGGCTGTGGGGGGAACACAGGCTCTTTTGTTGAAAGAAAGGGGACGGCCAAGGCAGTCATGCGTGAGCCCGCTCTGTGAGGCTCGCTGTCTCGGGGGATTTGGGCATCTCCCACCTTGCTGAAAACCTCATTTTCAGGTGAGCAGGATGGATTCCCAGGAAAATGGGGCTACTGAGAAACAGAGAGAAAATGAGCTGCGAACCACCCACTGGGAATATATGAGCTACACTGACAGGCAACAATATGGGTGAATCTTACAATACTGAGCCAAAGAAGCCAAGTTCATCGTGTTCCTCTTTGTGTATCCGCTGGGGTGGGGCAGTCACGGCGCGGAGGGCTGGCTCCATCACCTGGCGGCCCGAGTGGTGAGGCCGGTGGAGGGGGCCTTCCACAGTAAGAAGGATGACCAATCTTCAGGTCACTCTTTCCTCTTTGCAAAGCTCTGTTTGCACATCACAGCCGCTACCAGGGGACATAGTGTGTCCAATGTGGGAGGGTTTTCCCATGAGCTGGACCAGCTATTCTTCACGGCTGGCCAGGCCTGGTGGGTTGTTTTCTTAGGCAGCTCCTGACCCCTCTGTGACCTATTCACTCTCCCGGGGGTTTGCATCGGACACAGACGTTCTGGTCTCAGGAGTGAGCATTTGAAGCATTTGCTCTCGTGACACAGGTCCACGAAGTTTTCCTAGCATGGAAAGCAGGCAGCCAGTCTGACCCAAAGGTAGACAGGGCAGCGGCCCCCCCAGGTAAGCTCTAGCCCCTAATGCTCACCTCCAAGTTCCCACAAGACTCTTCCTTTGGGTAAAGGAGGAAGACATGGGGTGGACAATAGACAGAACTGCCCAGCCGTGCCGGGACAGGTGCATCATTGCTCAGGTAGACAGATCCTGGCCACACCCTCTCCACGCTGGTCCACCTCGTGGCAACACAATGCCAGCCAGATGGTTAGGTCCTGCCTTGCTCTTTGTTCAAAGCCATTCCCAACTCTAGCCTGGCATTCGAGGCCCCTGCACCTCTTTTCTGGTGGCCTCTACGGAGTCTTCACCCTATTCTGTCTGCTGCCCATTTCTTCCTGAACATGTCACACCCACCTTCAGGCCTCAGCTGATGCTGTTCTCTGTGCTTGGAAGGCTTTTCCCACCCTCTCCATCCCCTCCTTCAAGACTCAGGTCAAATGCTACCAGTTGGCTGGAGACTTCTAATATATTCAGGCCTCACCCACCCTGCTCCAGTCTCCTCCGCCCCCAGAACACACTTGGACCAGTGACCAGCATCTGGGACTGTGACACTCTGTTTTTGTGGGTCATCCAGCTGAGTATTCCCAGCCCCCAAAACAGGGCTTGGCACCCGGCAGGCGCTCAGGGTTCGCCTCTTAGCCCATGTGAGGGGATCAGCTCTGTGAGGCTCATCTGGAGGGGTAAGGTTTGCTGGCAGAGCTGGAATGGCCTGGACCATGGGAGGAGGCCTACAGGCAAGAGGAGGCAGAAACGGGACAGTGAGAGGGTGAGGAGGCAAGAAGGAGGATGGAGGAGCCCCTAGATGGAGGCACCACTGATTGGCCAGCAAGGTGGTAGTCGCTCCATGACCGCACAAGAAAAAAAAAAAGCACATTTTCCGCTGCTCAGATTTGGATTCTGGTAGGAGTGGAGCTGACAGCATTGCTAGGCTCAGGAAATGAGCCTGGGGCTTGGGTGTCCCTAGGGCACTGCTTTCCTGTCCCCAGGACAGGCCTGATGGATGTACCTTGGCTGGCAGAGCCTCAAAGCCAGTGCTCCTCCAAGGGGTGGGGAAGCTGGGACCTGGGGTCTGCATCCTGCGTTTGGCAGGGCCTGTTAGGGAACTATGGTGGTGGTGTAGGCCTTTCAAAAAAAAAAAAAGGAAGTAAGTAACTTTCTCTGCAGCCTGCAGAATGCCAAGGCCAGAGGAGAAGCGGAACAGTGTCATGCAATCCGAGGGGTTGGCAAAGCTGTGGGCACCTATATCCGATGGCACCAAGCCAAGCCTTGGTGTGGTGCCTTTCTTAGCTGCCAAGGTTCCCGCGAACAAGGGCCCGTCTATTCTCTGCCTCTATGCTGCCTTCTGGCCAAGGCAGCCACTTTTCTGGCCCTGTTGCCTCCTAAGCCTTGGCTGGGGGTGCCTCTTGTCAGGAGTCCCCTCCTACAGTCCTCAGCGGGCCTGAACTGTGTGTGGTGTCAGGCTGCAGGCCCTGGGGACAAAGGTGACTAAGGCTTCCCCCTGGGGGAGCCCCAGGCTAGTGGCAGGACAGACAAGGGGACAAATCAATGAAGCAAGGTGTTGCCGACATCATGGAAACAACTTCAAAGTCCAGTGATTTCAGGAAATGAATGTTTTTGTGGCATCTCAAAGATGAGCTGTTGGAAAACCCTCAAACTCAACTTTCCAATGGATTTTTAATAATATGGGAAAATTCTCATCATAGCATGGAAAGGAAAAAGCAAGTTATATCCAGGCTTAGAACAGCTATAGAACACAAGCCTTTTCTAAACACATTTTTAAAATATTAAGCATGTATACACTACAAAATTGCTTGAGAACCACTGTAAATTTGACCCTTATTCATTACTGCTGTCTCTAAATTCCTTTTGTGCTTAGAATGAACTGTTTATAGTCTAGCACTTTATTCCATATGTGAGTTTTGGGGCCAAGATTACATCTTATATGGCCTGCCCTTTCGAGCGTTGGTTTTTCCAATGCTAAGCTCAGACTTTTCCGCATCAGCCCATGAATGAACATCCTTCGCCTTTGCATGACGCTAGCCGGCAGGCCAGTAGCTCCTTTTTGGTCTGTCTCACCAACAGCATCCCTGTCTGAACAGCAGGGCTGGTGCAACTATTTGGAAATTTCTTAGATTCTACTCATTCAAAAATAAGTAAATAATAGAATACTAGAAATAGCAAAGTGCTGACCCTAATGACAGAAGCGCATAAGCCTCGGGAATTCATTGTAAGTGAGAAATCATTCACGGGCTCAACAGCTAGGGGTCTTGACCCTTAACTAGGCACTTCCTGACCACGGGGCCTAGAGAAGAAAAGTCATAAATATGGTCAAACAAAACAAACTGACATGTGAGATGCACAAGAGTCCATTCAATTGTGTTTGTGTGTATTAAAGAGGAAAAAAAGTACTGGAAGGAAATACCCAAAAAGCACATCAGTGGCAGGATTAGGCATGGTTTCATCCTCATCCTTCTTTTGTGGGTTAAAAACAAATACATTATACATGACTTTTATAATGAGGAAAAATCTAATAAAAATGAAGCACACACAGGGTATGCTGTGGGGTTGGGGAACTCCACTGTCCTCCCTCTCCCCATCCATACCAAATCCAGGCCCTCACCGAAGGGTGCCATGTTGTCTTCTGCCAGAGGAAGGTGGCAGGAGAGCGGTGTGCGGCGAGAGGCCAGCTTAGGGCCAGGCGGAGTGCGGTGTAGGAAAAAGAGCATGGGCTCAAACTCGGAAATCCCAAGTGTGAATCTCGCTTTTGTCATGTCCTAGTGAGGAGAGCTCTTTAGTCTCTCTCTTTCTCTCTCTTTGGGTAACAGCTTTATTGAGACAGAATTCACATACCATACATCTCACCCACTTGAACATACAGTTCAGTGGTTTTTAGTATAGTCAAGACTTGTGCAGCCATCATGACAATCAATTTTAGAATATTTTTATCATCCCTCAAAGAAACCTCATTCCCATTAGTAGCCACGCCCCAGTTCTCCCCAAACTCCCAGCCCCCAGCAACCACTAATCTATTCTCTGATCCAGGGACATAAACCTATTTTGGACATTTCGTATAAATGGAATGATAATATGTGGCCTTTGGTAGGTAGGGCTTTTTTCACTTAGTTTAATGTTTTCAAGGTTCATCCATGCTGTTGCATGTGTCAACACTTCATTCTTTATTACCAAATAAGCTATTTAGTCTCTTTGATTATCCATTTCCTTACCTGTAAAGAGTTTTTCTGTGTGTTTGTGTGAACAAAATGAAATGATGGATGTGTGGGCAATGTCAACGAATTTGCCTCCCATTGTCCTTTTGGTTTTCCCTGACAGGGCTTGAGGATATCCAATTGCTTGAGGATATCCAATTGCCAGGCTGACCAGGGATCATTCAGATTCTACCTGGAGAGTCTGAATGAAGGGTGGCCAGTCCGAAGAGCTGGGGAGCAGGGACCTCCAGTTGGCAGAGGAGACTGGGCCGTGGTGAGAAAGGACATGTGTTTCCCACAAAACCTGGCTGAGCTTCTGTCTTCAATTCTCAGTGATTCACCAGTGTCCTTTCACCAACTTCTCTTTTATCAGTGCTAGTTTGAGTGGGTTTCAGTTCTGTGCCACAAGGATGCCTTGCCCAGAACAGTGAGTCCTGGGTCAATGGCACTCTTCGTAGACTTGACACCACTGCTGCATGTGTAGTTGGGTGAGGCCTGGTCCTGCAGATCCCAGGGCCGAGGCTTCTGGCCCCCACTGCCCCTGGCAAGATGTTTCCTTTCCGTTCCGAGTCTTGATCTTTTGCAGGAGGGACTGAAAAGGTAACCTTTCCTCTCGAGAAAAGCTCTAAAGAGCCTCAGATGGCCCCTCTCACTTTAAAGTCCTTTAGCACTTGGGGACATGAGGTCTGAACAGGACCATGTCCTGTTTCTAAGCTGCCATGCACTCAGATTTCCCTTAAATCCCACACTCAAGGAAGTCAGTGTGAACTCCCAGACCATGGCCTCCCTTCCCCACTTCCTCATCGTGCCTGAGATCAAGCCCTCCCGGAAAGACGGGCTTGTCTACTCCCAAAAGAAATGTGGTTCCCCAAGAGGAGCAGCTTGTTTCAGATGCAGCGTGTTCTTTGGTTGATGGGCAGCCGTGCTCTTGCAGATAAGAGGAGCCTGTAGGGAGCCCCAGGGCTGTCGGTCCCAGGGACGCCTGCCTGAACCCCACGGTGGGCAGAGGGGGGCAACCAACTGGGCCCCTCCTCTCAGAGGTGAGCTTCCCCAGACTGAGGCCGCTGATCCCTCCCAGGAGCGGTATCTTCCTTGCCTTCCAACTTGGCCTCAAAACTGGCCACTGACTGCTCGTTGCAAAAGCGATAGAGACTGTGGGGTGCTGCCAAAGGGCATGAGGTGGGCGTGAAGACAGAGTGCCCTGTGTGCAGGCCCTGGCTTTACTGCTTTCCTATCTGGGGTACTTTGGACAAGTTGCTCAACTGTGCTGAGACTAGGCTTTCTTATCTTCAAAACAGAGATACTTACACAAGACAATGTCAAGTGCTCTGCAATAGTCAGCAAGTATCATTCACGCCATTTTAGGCTTTGGGAGGGGATGTCATTTGTGTGAGTTGTCACGTTCCCATCTACATTTCCGGGAGCATAGGAGCTCAACAGCTAAAATGTCTGGGGGCTAGGTTCAGTACTTATTCTCAACACCAACGGAAACCTAATTCTCAGCTTTGTAAACTGGGTAAATCAGAACTAGAAAAAGCTGGATGAAGAGTGAAGAGGCAGCATAAGAACTCCAGGGTTCATACCCCAGCTTCATCTTGTACTGTGTGACATCAACTTTATCACTTAACCTCCCTGTGCTTTACTTTCCTTTACCACAAAATGGGGATTATAATAATAGTACCCACTTTACAGGGCTGTTGGAAGATGTGAGAAGTCACTGCACACAAAAAATGTAGTACATTATCATTAAATGTTAACATCCAAGGGCCTGAACTCCTCCTTAGTGGCTCTTTGGCCACGGCTGCCTTGTGGCATGTCTTGAATTGCTGTCTGGAGGCACCTCTGGGTGGTGGATGGTGGCCTGCTCTGGGAGCCTGGGTATACGTTCTCCAGTCCCAGGTTGGTCCCTAATATCTTCCATGGCCTGGTTCTGCCCTCCCGATCACTCTTCCATTCATTCAACATTGGCAAACAGGGTGCCATGTTCCAAGCACTGTGCTCCGATGCCTAGCTTAGTCTTAATATAGATGTACCACCTGTTTGGTTCATAAACATGACCTGGAGGCCCCAGGTTATGGGGCTCTGTGACTGTCTCCTGGCTTTGGAGCCTGCAGAGGCTCAGGAAGCAGCTGCCCAAAACAGGGGTCCCCTCTGCATGCCCTTTAAGAAATTTTCTGCTCTTGATACAAGCTGCCAGGGGTGGCTGGCCTGGCTTCCCAGCAGGTTCAGCCTGGGGAGGCCCTGGTTACAGGTTATAGGTCAGCATCAGCTGATTTCCTCCGTGCAAAGTGCTCAGTATAGGCCAATCCATGGGAAGGACTTGGTACATGCGAGCTACTCTTGTTATGTGAAAGAGATGGCATCAGACAGGCTCTGTTTCCCTCCATGCTTTCTCCCTTCTTTTCCTCTCTAGTTGTCCTCCCTCTAAAGGTCAGGGTTGAATAAGGCTGTGCTTAGGTCCAGCTGGTTGCAGGGGGCATGCAAGGGGGCATCATGTTCACTATGCTCTCCTTCTGACCAGGATGGGGTTGGGGGCCAGGACTGTGACGGCTACTGGGTCTCCAGCTCTCTGGCCACTGCTCAGACTCTCCCAGAGTCCAAGCCCCACCCTGACAGTGGGTCAGCCTGTGCTGGCTCGGATCACCCCCACAGGGTTGTGATCAGGACCCCTGGGCAGCTGGTAAATGGTGGCTTTTGGAAACTGGGAGACTCTCCCTGTTCAGTGGCTTAGCAGCCCAGAGCAGGGGACGAGAGGTCCCGCAGAAGCTGGGACTCAGGACCTGACCCTCTGCATGGGCAGCCAACAGACACAGGCTCCATTGCCTAAACCCCCATCCCCTCCCCTGGACCTGTGGAGAGGACTTACCCAGGCCCAGGTTAGAGATGGTCTCGAGGTCTGAGAAGCTGCTGGCCTCGAGGATGGCCTGGGGCAGCCGCAGCGTGAAGGGCAGTAAATCTCTGTGGAGACACGAGGGGTGGGAGGTCATGTCTGTGTCCATTTCCCAGTCCTCCAAACCTGCAGCCCACAAAGGAAGAGCCACCATAACCCCACAGGTGGCTGGGGTCTCCACGCACACTGGGAACTTCCCTGGGGGCCGAGGGGCAGCACCCTGAGGACGAAAGAGTAGCTGGTTGGGGACTTTACTGAGCATCCAGGCAGATCCAGGTCCCATGCCAGCACTAGATGTGGGAGACCCTCTCGGGGAGTTGGGTGGTGGGTGTGGGGTGGGTCACTGCTTCTCCCTGGTTTTCCTGGTCTGCAGGATGAGCCCCAGGCCACCTTCTGCTTTACCTACTATTCCGGGAAAAGTGAACAGTAAGTGCACACTCAGACATGCCCTTGTGAGAGCAGTTAGATACACCCCTGGTGAGTACACAGTCGGGAATCTCCTTGTGAGCGCACAGTCAGACATACCTTGGTGAGCTTCCTATCAGGCACTCCCCAGCAAGCGCATGGCATGACCTGGCAAGCACACAGTAAGGCAGCCAGCCCTATCTGATGCCTTCTGTCTGAGAGGGACGTGTCCAGGGCTCTCACTAGAGATGTCCTGGAAGGGATTCAGATACCACTCACCATTTATTGTACAAATGGGGAAACAGAAGCCCAGGCAGGGAAAGTCCACGTGGTGGGAAAAGGGCAGTGTGTGCCCATCCCCAGGCCTCCTGACCTCCAGCCCAGGGCTGTTTCTTGGGGTCTTGGAGGGGTGCATGGCACTGCCCAGGTCCCGGGATGTGCAGCCTAAGTCTACACCTGGTCCTGGCATTCAAGGCTCACCACAGTCTGATCCCAATGCCCCTTCCAGACCTATGTCCCACTCCTTCCCCATTCCTGCTTCTCTGTTCTCTGAGCGTGATTCCTCTTCTGTGAAAGAGGAGGGACTGAGGAAGGAAGAGATGCTTGCAGTGAGGGCATGGTGATTGATGCAGCCGGCCTCAGGAGTCAGCAGCTACCGCAGTCATCAACAATCTCGCTCTCATCCGCCCTCCCTTGCCCGCACTCCATCCACCTTTCCCAGAACCTGATTCCCAACACTGAAACCCCAAACATCTGCCCTCTGCCAAGGAGCCTTCCGTGATTGCCATTGGCCAGGAGACCTCCTCCCTGGTACCCTCCTGGCCTTGCTGCAGGCCAGGAGGCAGCTTTCCAGGTCTCTGACACCCCACTGTGCTTAGCACACCACAGAGGCTCACCGGTACCTACTGAATGTACAAATCCAAGCTTTGGGAACTGAGGCAAAGGGAGAGCAGGGCAGAGACCGCCTGGGATGGGGGCAGGCAGTGGAGTCCCCTGGACCATCTCTGCTGCCCAACGCACCCTCGCTTTGCATATGGGCTTCGTGGGGAGTCCCTAGCCCTTTCTGTTTAAGGAGGAGCAGGATGGGACAGGCTGTGGCAGAACATTCTGGAACCTTTTAATAAGGGATGTGGTCTTCAGCCATTTGCCACCTTGGCTTCTCCATATCAAATGGGGAGTGGGCTGCTTAGCTAATCTTTGCATCTCCTTTCTGGCTGCCACCTGTCCTTGGTGCTCCATTCCCATCTCAGACCCTGTCCCCCCGACCCCTATCTCTGATTTTAAATGAAAGGTATTTTAACAAAATACAGCGCCCTGTTGTCTCAGTTTACCTGGTTGGCCGTCTGGTCTACCAGCAGGGAGCAAAGGTTTCCAGTGCTTCCTTGGTCACCATTTATATTATTATGACCAGCAGAGGTGGCTCAGCTCCTCTGGCCCCCATCTCCTCACCACCAGGACAGCTGCTGGCAGCCCCTCGCCCACCTCGTCAGTCTGCTGCTCAAGGTCCTGCCGGGGGTCTGTGTGTCACGCCCCAGCCCCGAACCCTGGCATCCAGGACCTCTCCCAGTCCAGACCCTGCTCTGCCTCTCCACCTCCCTCCCAAGTTCTGCCGCCACAAGCCTGGCTGTCCCACTCAGGGTGGTCCCTTGTCATCTCCTGAAATGTCAGGCTCACTTTTCCTATAGGAAATACACCTCATTCCTGTAGGAAACACACCTCATGAGGAATACCTGCTCATTCCCATCTCCAAGCTTTGGCTTAGAGGGACTGCCCTCCCTCACCTCCCCACCTGTGACTGCTTAGAGTCTACCTACTAGATCCCACCTTCTTTGTGGACCTCCTTCTGCGTGATTCCCTTTTCAAGGATTGTATCTATCTCTGGTGTCAGCCAGTTCAGCATTTGGCCCGGGGACCATCTCTTCCAGTACAATAAAAGCACCACAGGGACGTGGGCACTTGTTGAGCACCTACTATGTGCCAGGTCCTGGGCCTGGTGTTTGCTTATAGGCCTTAGAGTGCATGATGATGATGTTGTTATTGTCATTATAATCATAACTGTGATGATTATGTCATAGCAACTCTCTAGGTAGGCATTACTATCCCTGTCTACAGGGACATCCCTGCCAGAGGCTGAGAAGAGCTTAAGACTACTGCCCAGGGTTACCCAGCCAGCAGCAATTTTCCCACGAAAACAAGGAAATGGTTTTAAATGCATAGTAATGCGAAACTTGATTCTATTCAGGGTGATACCTTCAACCAGGATCACGAAACATTTAATAAAAATGTTTAAATATTAGTTTTTTTCTTTAATTAGAAAAGAAATACATATTCTGTAAGAAAGTCAAACAATACAAAAACTGTGCAAAATAAAGTCTGCAGGTCTTGCTCTCAGCAGCAGAACCCACCCTTCGGAGGGCCCCCCTGTTAAAGTGCAATGAGGAGAGGCTTCCCCAGCCCTCCTCTGTGCCTTTGCACACACATGCACACACACGCATGCACACGGGCACACATGCTATTTTAAAAGGGAAAATGGCATTGTATACATAATGCTCTGCAGCTTGCTTTCCTCACTAACAATAAATCTTTACATTGTGAATGTTATCACAAGTTCATATGTTTACACTGACTTCATTCTTTTTATATGCTGCAGAGTATTCCACAGGATAGCCCTCATTTAATGGGCATTCAGACTTTTTTCATTTTCCACCAGCATTTACCCGGAGCTTACCGAGTACCCAAGCACTGTTCTAGGGACTTGACATATATTAACTCTTTGAACCCTCTCAACAATCCCACAAATAGGAACTTCTCTCAAACCCATCTCATAGCTGAGAAAACTGAGACACAGAGAGTCCAGGTAGCTTGTCCTGATCCCACAGCTAGTGACAGTGCCTGAATTTGAATGCAGCCAGGCTGGCTCCAGGGTTCAAGCTCTCAACCTCTAGACTCTACTCGCTCTTAGCGGAAAAAAAAAAAGTTTCTAGATAAAGCAATACTACAAAGAACAATTTTAGCAGGTCACCTCTCTGCCCTCAAGTTAGTATTTCTATGTGACAGATTCCTAGATCTGAGTCTGCTGGACCACCCACATGTGTATTTAAAAAACGACAGAATTTGCCAAACTGTTCTTTCCCAGAGCAGATCACCAACTTACATTCCAACTGACAATGTGTACGAGTGTGGGCTCAAAAGCAAAAGGGCCCAAGCGATGGAGCTGGCTGCTGCTTTCTGTTCTAGAACAGGGGTCAGACATGCCCACTCTTCCAACCTAAACCTCAGGGTGTCTCTGCAGTGCCCTTCTGCTCAGTGACAAAGGTGATCACCTCCACTCAAACAGTAAGTCCTTGGGTCTTCCAAGATGGACACTCATGGCAGGGAAGGAACAGGGAAGTTTTGAGGTTTCCACTGCATCCCAAACACTCACCTACTGGGTGTAGACTGCCTGTATCAGAACTCTTTGGAATTCCTGGGGGCAAGTCTGGGGTGGGCCTGGAAACCCACATTTTTAACCCACTCAGCTTTGGGTGGGAAAAACACCCTACTGAGTCCATTAAAAAGCATTCATGAAAATAGAAAATTTTTTTAAAAAAAGGGATTTTTAGAATAAATGTTCTAAACATTTCTTCCCATACTGCAATGAATCAGCTCGCATACCTCCTGGGGCCCAAAGGACCCATTCTGAGGCCCCATCTCCTCTGACCTATGGGTGACTTCCGTGGTTTTGAGGATCATTCTTCATAGGGGGGAAGAACTGGAAGTCATCCTGGTAAGTTTTTAAATGAGTGAGAGGAAGAAAGAGAGAAAAGAGCAGCTTGGACTTTGGACTCGACAGACCTGGGTTAAAAGCCTAGCTCTGTCATTCCCAGCAGGCTGCTGTTTCAACCAGGGGGACCGGAGGCCATCCTATCGGGTTACTGTGAAAATTAATTGAGCTGGTGCACGGAGAACACGCAGCCCAAGTTTGCACCTAAACGAGAAGCCGTGTGCTTCCGGCCTCTTTTTCAGGAGTGTGGGTCCAGGGCTCTTCTCAGGCCTCTGGCAGAGGAACCCATGCTAGCTGACTGGTCTAACCAGTACCTGTCAAAGGCAGGACTGCGGGGCCATAAGTCAGGGCCTGGCTCCAGCTAAGGGGGCTGCAGAGGCGGCTCTATCCATGGTGATACTGGCTTTCTTCAAAGGCGAAGCTGGACCGCTGAACAGCTGCTCTCCACCCCACACTGTCCCACGGAAAGGAGGATGGTGGCTTGGTCACTAAGCTGGGATGACAGGCCCAAGGGCCCCTCCCCTTCCTTCCTCATTTCATCATCCTCCTGCAGCCCAGGACAGAAACCCCAGTGTCTGCTATGTGTCTCCCCTTGCACCCCACACTCCTCCCTGCAGTGGCTGACCCCATCTTCTTGATTCCCTCATTCCTGGCCCAGGGTAGCCTTTTCCACATGGTGCCTAGATGGCTGCCGTGGCCCCGAATGGTCTCCACGCTCCCCTTGCTCTGCCTGCTGTGGTTGCCTCGTCACTGAGCTCGAGCAGTCTCACTGTGAGCTCTTTGGGGCCCATAGTACTTGGAAGGAGTCTGCATTCCTAATCAGCTCCCTGGGGGACTCTGGGACCCAGCCAGGTCTGGGAGTCTTCTCTAGAGCCCTCATGACATTCACCACCCAGCCCAAGCTTATTGGGGTGACAGGCAATTAGTGGAGAACTCCCTGAAGGCAGAACCCATGCCCTCTTCACCTTGTGTGGAGGACAGGGCCTGCTGATGGAACACAGAATGTGCACCCCAGATGGGCACTGGATGAGAAGGGTGAGGAAACCAGGCTTTGATGATGAGGTCTTCATTACGTGTCTCAGGGCTGGTCCCCATGATCATGAGAAATGTGCCTGGTCCCCAGGCCCCTGGGAGCTGCGGGGAGAAGGCTCTGCGAAGGGGTGTGGGGGATGCCCTTGGGACCTGGCTGGTGGCTCTGGGAAGTGCACCATATTCTCAGAGCTGCAACTGACAAGCATTTATCAAAACACCCCTCTGCACAAGGCCCTGCACATGAAACGTGCATCTCTGTACTTCTCAGCTGCTTCTAAGTGTTTGCTTCCAAAGGATCTTAGAATAACAGAACCACAGCGCTCAAGCACATTGGTGTCCCACCTTGGCTAACTTCCACTTTATGGATGGGGCCAGTGGGCCTGGAGAGGTCACGCAGCTAGTAGGAAAAGAATCTCCAGCCCCAGCCTAGAGCTCCTCGTCCTCCTGCAGCATCTCACTCCTGAGACACTCACAAGCTCAGGCCTCAGGGCTGCCACCTTTCTAATACAGGGCTCTGGGACCTCCTGGTGGCTTCTCTGGGAGTTTGAAAGCAGGAGGATAGGCACCTGCTTGCCTGGCCCATGGAGGACAGCAGCAAGGACAGGTGGGAAGTGACAGCAGTGACCTTGGTGACCGTGGCCCCAGACCTCCCTGAACACAGATGGAGTTGCTGCCCCAGCCATGGTCTGGGCACTGGACAAGTCCTGCCCTTTTGCACGTGTTCTCTCCTCCTACAGCATTTTTGTAGTCAGTATTATCCTTCCCATTTTACAGAAGAGGAAGTTGAGATTCAGAGAGAGTATGTAACTAGCTTAAGTTCTGGGGTTTGCAAAGATGCCTTTAATCATTCATTCATTCATTCATTCATTCATTCACTCACTCAAAGCACCTAGCACATGCCAAATATTATGCTGGGGACCTTCTAGCAAAGTAAGACTTTCTTTGATCAGGAAAGGACCCATCTCCTTGTTCTCAACATGCTGTAACATACAAGGGCTGGGAATCCCCTGACCATCTGCCTTGTGGGATGCCCAAGGTGATCAGCATTAATGAAGAGCCATGCAGAGTGGGGCTGCTCCAGCAGAGAGCAGGAACCTTGGAATTGTATTAGTTTGAACCTATTTAACAACCATGTGACTTTGGGTAAGTTACCTTTCTCAGTCTCAGTTTCTCATCCGCAAAATGAGCATAACAAGAGCACTTGTGGAATTATTCAGAAGATTTAAAAGGGTGGAGGTGCAGAAGTCCACCTGGCACAGTGTCAGGTATCTGCTGAGCCCTGAACTGGTGGCAGCTGAAAGCATCACTTATTATTATCAGCACCACTTTTTCTGCCCATTGGTGGGGACCAGGTGGATCTGGGGAGGTGGGGAGGGGTATTTCAGGTTGAGCTATGGTTTTTACCAGTGGCAGCTGAGGATGGTCTCTTTGAAGGTGGGAGAACTGGGCCTGGAATGGTGGCACCCAGGACATTTCTGCTCAACCGACTAGCCAGCCCTCGTCAAGGACCTGTAGTTTAAGCCACTGGTTTCTGGCATTGACTGTATTTTTTAATTCTGTTGACCTGAAACCAATTCTGAATTAGTTGAGTGGATTCTGAGGGTGGTTACCAGACACTCACTCCACCCAGCAGCTGCTGAGTAATCACAAGTTTACTCACACAGAGAGGCATTAAGTCCCTCCTACTGCATCTGTGGGAAGCTCCCCTGCCCTTCTCTAATCCCTGCAATGGGGCCGGGCTCAGGTCCACGCAGGACTCAAAGCTGTCCTTGGAAACCGGTCGCGTGGGCAGTTGGGGTGATGGGCAGGGACCAGGGAGGCAGGTGATGTTGAGGGCGGGGCCCTGGCCAACTGGTCGAAGAAAGCATCAGAGCAAGGAGCTGTCTGTCCCTCCCTCTGCATCCCCTGGGCAACACCCTTCCCCCTGGGGGCTTTCCTGTCCCCCAGCGAAGGTCGCATGGGACGTTTGTTGCAATCAGATAACCTCTTGTGCTTTCTCAAGACATCAGAGCACACTGGGCTGGGCAGGTCCGGGACTACTCACCTACTGACACAGTAGAATGCAATCAGTCTGAAGATGTCCTCAAACACAAGAACGGAGCCTTCCAGGTACAATACTGAGGAGAGACGAGAAAGGCCTGGAATGAGTGTCCTGCTGAGAGGGAAGGAGGCAGCGACTCCCTGAGGGTGGGGCTGTCCTTGTCGGGCTCACTGGAGGTCCCTGGCCCTCTAGAGCGCCTGGCCTGCTGCGGCCCCATCCACCTCCACTGCCACCCAGGCCTTAGATAGCTGAGACATGAACTTCTATTGTATCAATCCACTGAGGTTTCAGGGGTAGCTGGTGTTACCTTAACTAATACACACTAATCATTATTTTGTAAGATGACACAGGAGACTCCAGCTTAGAAAGCAGAATTAAACATCTAATTTATCTCCAGGAACAGTCTTCCACTATGATTCTGAGGACTATGAGAGAATAGCAGGAGGCAAGGTGTCCAGGAGATACAGCAGTCCAGGGGCGCTGAGCGAGGCCACGGGCCTTTTATCCATGAGCCTCAGGGCCCGTCAGAGCATGACTTAATTTGGCTGCAGGTAACCCAGGGGAGGATGGACCCGATATTCTATAGTCTGGCAAGGATGAGAGAGCCAAGCATTTGCCCAAAATCCCATCACAGGGTAGATACAGCTCCTCGGAGGGGCAGGGTGCCAGGACGTGGCAGCTGGTGCCCAAAGCCTATGGACGCGTTGCCCAGGGGAGAGCCTGGCACCCAGCACACCCTGTCTCAGAGCCTCAGGGTCAGGGGTGCAGAGAAGCTAAGGAAGTTGCTCGAAATCACCACTGCTGCTTGCCAGTGGTCCCGGCAGGTGTCCACCCTAAGGACTCCTGTCACTCCAGCTCCACCCACCCAACGGGTGAAACGCTGGGACTTGGGAGCCCCAAGGCATCAGAGGAGCTGAGGAACACGTGGCTATCACATTTCAGTCCAATTCCTGAGGCTCCCGGCCTGGCTCTGACCTGCGGACTGGCAGTGTGGCCTGAGCATGTCCTTTCCCCTCTCAGTGCCTCGGTTCTTCTACCTGCAAAGCGAAGGGGGCCCTTCCGACTCTAACACACAGGCATCGAGGGGCCATCAGCCTGCCGGCGTCCGGTGTTCAAAGCCTAGGACAGAACTCTATTGGCACTGGTAGCCCCAAGATGATTATAGGGCTAAAGGAACAAAAGTGTTCTGTTTTAATAACTTGATTTTTTATTTTTTTGTATGCTGTATGGTGAGGTCCCATTTCATTGTTATTATTTTGGGGGTGGGAGGTGGGGAAGTACATGGACCGGGAATCGAACCCAGGTCTCCCGCATGGCAGGCGAGAATTCTACCACTGAACTACCCTTGCACCACCAATAACTTGATTTTTATATTCCTCTTCTTTCTACATGCTAAGCACTGCTCTAAACCCTTAACATGATTTAAAAAAAAAAAATTATATTCATTTATTTACGGCCAGAAATAATGGTTCCCATTAGAACAGATATAAAAAATGTTGAAATGAGTTTAAATATATATATATATATAAACATACTACAGTACAGGAGGTACTCTGAAGACACCTACAAGTGACATTAAGTACTGACAACCTCGGGCCATCACTTTATCTAGCACCCTCTGTGAATTTTCAGCTGGTGGCGGCAGCCCACAGTGCCACCTAGTGCCTGCTTTTGGTGCATCGCTGCTGGAGGAGCTGGCGGACTGCAGCCACGGGAGGCTGGGGCAAAGCTGGAAAGATGGCTCCATCTGTAAAATGGGACCATAGAGGCCCTCTTCGCTAATCCCACAAGTGGAATACTGGTGATGCGTGGCTTGCTCAACAATTAGCAGTTTTCCCTTGCCACTAAGCAATGTCCTACTTTTGCAGCACATTTTTGCAAACTTTAAGATGAAATCAGTCATTCTCTTCTGCACCTCCTGGCACTTTATACAAAGCCCCCTTCTGTCTCTTTCTAAAACAGCAGCATCCCAGGACATAATCCTTAGTTTCCCTGATGGACTGCTGGCTGGATCAGCAGCCTGCACTGAGGGGCCAGAAAATATTCATTTTTGTAGCCCAGGGCCCGGCCCAGGTCTGGACACAGAGATCCAATCACAACTTTTATTGTTCAAACCGCAGGTTTGCAAAATCACAAGCAATGTTGAAGCCTCATGTTCGTTTCTTTGCGGTAAGCCCTCTTCCTCCCCTAGATTCCCTCATATTCCCTCCTGCCCCTACCATGAAAACAGCTTCCCTTTACACCAAGGCCATCAACCCGTGGAGCTCCTGTAGGCCAGGGCAGGGCTTTGCCCAGCTTTGAGTCTCCCTCAGCACCCAGCACGCAGATGGGGAGATGAGTAAATGTGTACTAAAATTCTATCTGGGATGGAGACCCCTGATGGGGCCTTGCCTGGGATCTCTAATCTCCAACGTGTGGTTCACGCCCCTTCTTTACAGGGTTTGTGGGAGTCCTGATAGACAGTCTTACATCATTTTGGAGCAGAGGTCAGAACAGATAGGTAAGAGTTCAACAGCTCTTTGTTCTGCTGGGTGGGAGGCTCAGCCTGTAGGACTTGACAGCATCCCGCACTGCACTAACCTGGCGGCTTGTGTGTGGGCTCCGGGGGCAAACTGTCTGAGTGTGAGGCGTCTCCATCACTGAACAGCTGTGACATTGCTGTTTGTCCTCCCTGAACCTTGGTTTCCTCATCTGCCCAACAGGGATAATAATGGTGCCTTCTTCATAAACATTGCTGGGGGCATTAAGTAAATTAGTTCATGGGAACCATGTAGAACAATGCACAACGTGTCCTAAGTGTTTGGTCAATGGTATTATTATGAAGCCATAATTTTAAACACGAGACAATTGGGGTGGAACGTGCATTTGGAAGCAGAAGGATTTTTTTTTCTGGCTTCACCTGGTCTCATTTTGCATGGCTCCTCATTAGAAATCCTGCCCTGAGCTTGGCTGGGCCATTTCCTCCCTCTCGGTTAACAGGCTTCATTCCTGCCTCCCTGCCTTTGCTCAGGCTGGTTCCGATGCACAGAGAACCCGTCTTTGCCTGTCCCTACGTTTAGGGCTCAGCTACAAGTCCATCTGCAGCCCTTCCCTAATGTTCCAACCTCCCTTTGGCACGCTACATTCAGACGTACTGCTCAAACCACACATCTTTTCATTAGGGAAACATACATGTGTTTATATTGAGGGTTAAGAGGTCTGGGTGCCCAGACTATAGGGCTGTGAACTCAGTGAGAGCAGCAATGGGTCCTTCTCTTCTCTCACTGGCTCTGTGCCAGGCCCACAAGGACATGACAAGGACGCTGTAAAGATCAGTTGGGCTGACCCAACCTTCTGGTCTGAATTTTATTTCCTGCTTTATGGTTTTCTGGAATTGTTATGATGGGCATATGTGACTTGTATAAGAAAAGCTATCAAGGTTTTTCTCTAAAGCCAGTTGGTTTCTGGGGTTCTCTTAGCTCACACTGTCAGTAGCTATTCACAGTTGAGTCCTTACAGCACCCACTGCTGAGGGGACCAGTCACACTTTACTCTGCCAGCCCCGAAAGAAACCTCCTGCACCCACCTCTGCCCTGACAACAGCCCACACGGTGCCCGGCCAGCCTGCCCCCCTCAGAAAGATGCTAATTCAGGCAGCCACTCCTGAAAAGCACCAGTACTGACTAGGCACCATCTTCCAGGCCCCTCAGCAAAACCTTGGTGGAAGCATGCCAGATCTGTCTAAGCCGCTTCTCTTTCAAAGGGTGAAGCGACAGGATGGGCACCAGCCAGTTGAACCCAGCTCAGATCCAAGGCAATGACAAGGTGAGGGCAAACAGATTCTGCCTCAGCTCAGAGGAGAGGAAGTCTTTTACCTTATCACTCGCCATCAAGGGTGAGCCGAGCAAGGGGTCCAGATGCTAGATAAACACGCACTGGCCTGGCTTCTAGCATTTAGAGTCTCAGAGTCAATGGAGAACTGAAAGCCATTAGAGCATTGTTTTGGTTTGTTGTTAAAAGAAATTCAGTTTTATCACTCAATAACGCAGATGAAGAGCTAAAGGCAGAGAATGTGTCTTTTTGGTTCTGGGCACAGCACTGGCTTGTAAATACTTACAAATTTATGCATAAAGCTTTTTATTTTGAAACAACTATAGATTCCCAGGAAGTTGCAAAGAAATGGACAGGGAGGTCCTATGTACCCTTCATCCAGTTCTCCCCAGTGGTAGCATCTTTCATAACGATAGGACAATATAACAACCAGGAAATTGACATTGATGCAATTTAAAGGGTTTTCTCAGATTCCACTAGTTTAATGTGCACTCATTTGTGGGGGCGTTTGTATAGCACTATGCAATTTTATCTTGTGTATAACTGTGTAACCACCACCACAATCAAGGTAATTAACTATTCCATCACAAAGGCTCTCTTGTGCTACCCCTTTCTAACCACACTCACCCCTTCCCCTATTGCTAACCCTTGGCAACCACTAATCTGTTCTCTATCTCTGCAATTGTACTATCTGATGATTGCTATCTAAGTGGAGACATGCAGGCTATGTCCTTTCTTTGTTTTTTTTTTTTTTTTGCATGGGCAGGCACCAGGAATTGAACCTGGGTCTGCAGCATGGCAGGCCGAGGAGAACTCTGACACTCAGTCACCGTGCCCGCCTAAGGCTATGACCTTTTGAGACATAGCCTTTTCCACTCAGTATAGTTTCCTTGAGGTTCATCCAAGCTGTTGCATGTATCAATACTTCACTCCTTTCTATTGCTGAGTAGTATTCTATGGTATGGATGGACACAGTTTGTTGAACTATTCATCCTTTGAAGGACATTTGAGTAGTTGCCAGTTTTGAGCTATGATGAATAAAGCCACTGTGAATGTCTGTGTATGTGCTGGTTTGAAAAGATATATGTACTCTAGAAAAGCCATATTTTAATCCTAGTCCCATTTTGTAAAGGCAGCCGTTTCTTCTAATCCCTATTCAGCACTGTATGCTTGAAACTTTAATTAGATCATCTCCCTGGAGATATGACTCAATCAAGGGCAGTTGTTAAGCTGGAAATACTCTAGTTGGATCTTGATTAGTTTACTGGAATCCTATAAAAGAGGAAACATTTTGGAGAAAGCAGGAGATTCTGAGAGAGCAGAGAATGACATAGCCACGAGAAGCAGAGTCCACCAGCCAGCGACCTTTGGAGATGAAGAAGGAAAATGCCTCCCGGGGAGCTTCATGAAACAGGAAACCAGGAGAGAAAGCCAGCAGATGATGCTGTGTTTGCCACATGCCTTTCCACTTGAAAGAAACCCTGAACTTCATCAGCCTTCTTGGACCAAGGTAACTTTCCCTGGATGCCTTAGATTGGACATTTCTAAAGACCTGCTTTAATTGGGACATTTTCACGGCCTATAAACTGTTAACTTGCAACTTATTAAATTCTCTTTCTTAAAAGCCTTCCGTTTCTGGTATATTCCATTCCGGCAGCTAGCAAACTAGAACAGGGTATAAGTTTCTGATGAAAATATGTTTTTATTTCTCTGGGATATATGCCCAAGAGTGTGACTCCTCGGTCATATGCTAAGTTTTTTTTAGTTTTTAAAGGAACTACTAAACTACTTTCCAGAGTGGCTGTGCCATTGCACATTCCCACCAGCAAAGTGGCAATCACCAGTTTCTCTGTATCCTTCCCAGCATTTGGTTTTGCCACCATTTTTAATTTTAGCTATTTTATAGGTATGTACTGATAGCTCATTGTGGTTTTAATTGGCATTACTCTAATGGCTAGTGAGGCCAAAAATTTTTTCATGTGCTTATTTGCCACTTTTATATTACCTTTGGTGAAATGTCTGTTCATGTCTTTTGCCCATTTTCTAATTGGATTGTTTTTTTGTTTTATGTTGAGATTTTTAAAAGAGCTTTATTAAGATATAATTCACATACCATTTATTTCACCCATTCAAGGCACATCATTCAATGGTTTTTAGGATCTTCACAGAATTGTACAACCATTACTGCAATCAATTTTAGAACATTTTCATCACCTCAAAAAGAACCCCCATAGTCATTAACAGGCACCCTCCATTTCCTCCATTCCTCTTAGTTCCTGGCAACCCTGAACCTATTTTCTATCTCTAAATTTGCCTATTCTGGACATTTCCAATCAATGGAATTATATATTATGTGACTGGCTTCTTTCACTTACTGTAATATTTTCAAGGTTCATCCGTATTGCAGCTTGTAGCATATATCAGTATTTCATAATTTATTATAGCTGAATACAATTCTATCGTGTGTATATACCATATTTTGTTTATCCATTCATCAGTTGATGGACATATGGGTTATTTCTACCATTTGGCTATTATGAATATGCTGCTATGAATACTGATGTACAAGTTTTTGTGCAGACATATGCATTTTCATTTCTCTTGGGTATATATCTCAGAGTAGAAATGCTGAGTCATACAATAATTCCAGATTTAGCCTTTTGAGAAACTGCCAAATTTTTTCAAAGTTGCTGCACCACTTTATATTCCTACCAAGCTGTGCATGAGGGTTCCAATTTCTCCACAACCTCACCAATGTTTGTTATTATCTATCTTTTTTATTATGTTTACCCTAGTATGAAGTGGTATTGATTTGCATTTCCCTAATGACTAATGATGTTGAGCATTTTTCATGTGCTTATTGGTCATTTGTATTTCATCTTTGGAGAAATGTTCATTTAGACCCTTTGCCCATTTTTAAAATGAACCTTCTTTAATGTCGAGTTTTGAGAGTTCTTTATATAGTCTAGATACCAGTTAATTTGTAAGATACGTGATTTGCAAATATTTCCCCCAGTCTGTAATTAGTTTTTCAACCTAACAAGATATTTCAGAAACTTTTTTAAAGGATGGATATATGAATTCTGTCCAAGCTTGCCTGCAAAATAGTAGGCACTGGTATTATATAAAAAATTCAATAGAAGCCTTGTCAAATCTGCTTTAATTGAGTCAACTCTTATTTATATATGTAGTGTCTATTTCTTAATTACCATGTGAATAGCCTTTAACCAGTTATTATTCATACCTAGGTGTGCTGGTTTGAAAGGAAGTATGCCCCCTAAGAAAAGCCATGTTTTAATATAAATCCTATTTCATAAAGGTAGAATAATCTCTATTCAATACTGTATGTCTGAACTGTAATGAGATCATCTCCCTGGATGATGTGATTTAGTCAAGAGTGGCTGTTAAACTGGATTAAGGGATGACATGTCTCCACCCATTTGGGTAGGTTTTGATTGGTTTACTGGAGTCTTATAAAAGAGGAAATATTTTGGAGAATGAGAGATTCAGAGAGAGAGCAGCACCACGAAGCAGAATCCACCACCAGCGACATTTGGAGATGAAGAAGGAAAACACCACCTGGGGAGCTTCATGAAACAGGAAGCCAGGAGAGAAAGCTAGCAGATGACACCATGTTCGCCATGTACCCTTCCAGCCAAGAGAGAAGCCCTGACTGTGTTCGCCATGTGCCTTCTCACTTGAGAGAGAAACCCTGAACTTCATCGGCCTTCTTGAACCAAGGTATCTTTCCCTGGATGGATGTCTTAGATTGGTCATTTCTATAGACTTGTTTTAATTGGGACATTTTCTCGGTCTTAGAACTATAAACTAGCAACTCATTAAATTCCCCTTTTTAAAGGCCATTCCGTTTCTGGTATATTGCATTCTAGCAGCTAGCAAACTAGAACACTAGGCAAAGCCTTCTCTGCAATCTTACTGAATTAGCTTAGTAGACACTTTCTTCACAGATAGTGTAAAGGTAAACTCCAGAAATGCCCAATTTTAATTACCACAAAATCCCAATGATGAAAGCAAGTGAATACAACAACTAAAATACATTCTATATCACGTTCATGCTAAGTAGAGAATAGCTATTGATACAGGCCTTCATTAGGGTCTGCTTTGTCTTTGCTAACAAATGGAGAATGAACATTAGTTAACCCAAGCCTGACCTTGGGCTTTGATGGGGAAAAGGTTATTATATGAAAATGCTGAATGAGGATCCACCTTGCCAAGGAATCTTAAGATTTGTGAAGCATACACTTATTTGGGAAATACAAAGCCATTCTTTAGTATTAGCAGGTAGCCTTGTTAATCCAAGAGATCTCAGTTCTAACACATTTTGGTAGACAGTAAGAGCTGTTAATAAATTTTTCAGTTATATCCCCCATTTGAAGGACTTGGTCAAAGTTATTCTTTAGCCAAGACATTATCACTAATGTACTCATTCATCAATAAATATGTGTTATGCTCAAAGTTTGTTGAAATAAAGGGTAAATGGACATGGAAATTGAGAGGAAGCCTCCCAGCTAGAAGGGTTCCAGGGAATTTCCAATGATACTGGGCCAGAAGGACCCATATGGACTCCTTCTTGGGAATTAGAGACTCAAAACAGTCAGCACATTCTCTTTTTATGGTTGAGAATTAGAAAATTTGGCCAGGTTGGGGTGGGGCAATGCTAACTGATTTTATCGAAGATAAAAACTTTGTAAGTAGGAAGGATTCAATAGGCGTTTGTAGAATGAGCACTGGATACACTAGAACTGTCCCATATGGTTGTCACTGGAGGGACCAAGGATGGGCTGGACACCATTCCTGCAGGAGGGGCAGAGTGGCTGATTTCTCAGAGGCCTTTGCATCTGGCTGGGGAAAAACCTTGGGTGGGCCCAGGAAGTGGCCCTCCCCAAGGCCCTTCCATGACGCTGCACAGCCAACCTTCTCTGAACTTCCTACCATCCGGAATGGGCTGGAGGACACAGTCTTGATGAATTCTACACTACATTACTATGTTTGGTCCCTGGCAGGAAAGGCCAGGAGTTTGGGCTTTTGAGGATGAGAAGCCAAAGTGGCAAGACCCTGGGCGTTGGTGCAGGGTGGGGGAGCAGGAGGGAGGGCGCCTGCTGAGCGGTGGAGGTGGGGGAGGGGCCGGGCCAGGCAGACACCACCCACATTCTTCTTCGCACCCGCCCCTCTTCCCCCAGCCAGCCCATGGGCCACCCAGCAAGGGCCGGGCTCCTTTCCCATTTTTGAAGGGGGTGGGGGAGGCAGCATTTCGGCCAGGGCCTGCTGTTGCCCTGCAATACCATGGTTGCCATGGAAACCACCACTTGAAAAGTTTGTGGCTGAGGTGGAAGAGGGCTGTTTGCTGTTCTCACTGGGCCCAGCCAAAGACCCAAATTTCTAACACAGATGAAAACCACCTCCCCTGTTCCAGAGGTGGCTGCGGGGAACGTAGCAATGTCTCTGGAGTCCTGGGACCCCATGGTTCCAGGCCCACTTGCTTTGAGATGATTAGTGTTGCAGCTCAGCTTACCTGTGAAATGGGAGAGTAGCCCTTTCCCCGCCCGGAGGAAGGCGCTGCCGGCCTAGAGCTTCCTGTTCCTCTGTGGTCCCGGTAGAAGGCAGAAGCACCAACAGTCCCATGCTAGCCTGAGCCTCTCTTGGGTGCTACCAAACCACCCAAGGGTTGGAACAGCGAGCCAGACAACTCTGGTTCCTGCTTGGGGCAAAGCCCAAACCAGACCGGCGCTGCCCAGGTGTGAGCTCCTGGTTCCTCCAACGGCATCCGGGCCCTGCCTTCAATTGCCTGGTGAGGAGAACAGTAATCCAGGCCCTTCTGGGTGCTCTGTGCAAAGGCTGGGAGTGGTACAGCACCGAAAGCTCTGCGTGAGCAACGCAGCTCCCCCACCAAGGCTGGGACGGAGGTGTGGAGGACCGTGGGGGGAGGAGGGTGGGTGGGGGCAGGTTAGGGCTGAGGAAGCCGGAAGCCGACGCTGATCTGTGAATGTGCTGCAACGAGTTCTCCTTCTCTCTCCCCCACTGTTACTGAGAATACAGTGGACCCTTTGCCCTGGGCAGATCCCTGACTGGCCCTGGAGCCCCACGGCTGTGGATTTGCCACGCTGACCCAGCGTCCACTGCACTATCCCACGCCTGCCCGGCCCTGCAGCTTCTTGGTGTAGGATCACCCACCCGCAGCCCCCCCAGGCCCCTCCACCACCATGGCTGCTATGCACACTCCATCCATCAGCCCTGGGCTGGACGCAGTGGGCAGAGGGAGGGAGGGGACCCAGCAGCCTTGCTCCGGGGTTCAAGCGCATACCTCCGGGTCTCTACCACGGACAGGAAACCACAGAACGGACACTCTGGTGGAAGCCCTTCCCCACACCGCACAGATGGGAAAGTGAAGTCCAGAGAAGGCCCACCTCGCTGGAGACCCTGGCTCAGAGCACACGCTTCGATTTGGAGTGACGATGACACCACATCATTGTTTGTTTCCAAGCCTGACTCCAACCCAGAACGGAGCTCCCGGGGACCAGGCCCAGACCTTGTTTCTTTTAACTGTCCCAGCAGGGAGCTCCTTGCCTGGGTCACACTGAACGCCAGATGGGGGCCTGCTGCTGTTTAAAACCCTGTCTGAACCCCAAGGCCTTCATTTTGGCAGTTATATCTACAGCGACTCCCCACTAAACTGTTCAAGCTGGAATAAAACCTCCCTTTTCTTGGACGGTGTGCTTCTATATTTAGCAAGTGTGTGCATGAGACTGAAGAGTCTGAGAAGAGGAACACAGCACGAACTGTCACAACGCGGACAGGACTTCGTCTGGGAACTATTTATAGGTTCGGATGCCAAAACAGAAGGGGAGACATTGGACAGATTTGCAAATTGCAAAGTGTCAGGGAAGACTAAATAAAGAGCTAGCAGACAGTGAGGTTTTCTGGAAGAAGGAAAAGGTAGAGGGGTGGGGAAGGAGCTGCTGTGCAGAGGCTGGAGAGTGTGGGACAGCTATGGGCCCTGCTCTCTGCTCACACTGCAGGGATGGGGGGTGTCCTTGACTGCACCCCACATGTGAAAACACTCTGCTTTCTCTGGGGGAACAGGGGAGGGGGAAAGTCATCACCCTGATGGCAACAACAGCCCCTAGTGCCACCAGAGGAGGTGCCACCAAGAATGATCAGAAAACAAACCCATCTTCAACTTCAGGAGCTTACAAAGTGCCTCCCTCTCCAGGGTTTGGGAACTTTTATCCAACGGCAAGAAGAAATTGATCACCACTTGTGGGAGCTGTGAGGCCCAGAGAGAGCGGATGGCTTGCTGAAGGTCACAGAGCGATGAAGTAATGATGCCAGCTTTCGAGCCTGAGTGATGCGAGTGATATACACCGTTTATACTTTCTTGTGGCCACACTACATATAGCAAATGGAATTTAAAAGTAATTTTAATAATATATTTAGTAATTTTAATAATATATTTTATTTAGCCCAATTTATCCAAAATATTAGCATTTCAACATATCAATATAAAAATTGTTAATTATTATTTTATATCCTTTTTTTTCCACCCTAAGTCTTTGAAATTTGGTGGATATTTTATACTTACAGTCCATCTGAATTCAGACTCGCCACATTTCCAGGGCTCAGTAGCCACAGGATGGTGTAGCCCCAGAGCCGCGGTTCTCAACCAAAGGTGATTTTGACCCCTGGGGAGCATTTGGCAGTGTCTATAAAGGTTTTTAGTTGCTGCAGTTGGGAGCAGGGGTGCTACCGGTATCTAGTGGGTGGGTACCAGGCTGCTGCTAAATATCTCCCAATGCACAGGGCAGACCCCATGACAAAGACTGATCTGACCCCAAACGCCATGAGTGCCGAGGCTAAGGGGTGCCCTAGAGGAGAGCCAGCCTGTGCTCCTGGGACAATGGGCCACACCCCAGAGGAGCTGTGGATGCCAGCACCTGCTTTACTGCCCAGCACAGAGCAGGTGCCGACATCAGTGCTCAGAGGTGACCTGAGGGATGGAAGACAGCAAGGCCTTCAGACCCACGCACAATCACACTCCCAGCCTTGCAATCAGCAGACAACAAGAGCCACAAAATAGGTTGTGAAAACAAGAACAAGGGACCTGTCTCAGGGCAACTGACGTTTGTTTCACTTGTTTCAAGATGCTGCTGAGCTGTCTGCTTGTGAACATCTACTTGCCCCAGTCTTCCAAGAAGTTCTGTGCTTACGAACGGATGCTGGAAAGAAAAACATTCCGCTTCCCTACCATGCAACAGCTCTGGGTGCCTGAGACACCAGCTTCTCATACAAGTTTCAGTTCTGAACTAGATGTTTGTGGATTCGTATTTTTAAAATAATTGGAGGAAATGTTTCTTCTCAAATTCTCAAGTTTCGGGGGGGCCCTGTGCCCCGCTGCCTCACTCACCTTCCGGTGTTGGGAGCTACTTCTGAGTGCAGTTAAATCCTAACACCCTCTTTGTGTCTTAGGGCCAGGCACCCTTATATTGAGTAAATGAAAAAATGAAGGTCTTATGCAATTCTATAATTATTTAGTAGATATGGTTCTTGCATCCCAAAGAAGAGAGACACTTCCCTTAGAGCAGATCCCTGTTTTCAACTCGAGAGCCAGTGTTAAGAACATGTGTTAATGCCTAGTGTTAAGAACACGTGCCATGGAGCCAGACCGCCTGGGTTTAAACCCTGACTCTGCCACTTACTAATTTGTGACCTCAAGCAAATCAACTAGCCTCTCTGTGCCTCAGTTTCTTTACCTGTAAAATGGGAATAATTAGTGTTCTGGTAATCTACTACTGCGTAACAAACTAGTACTAAAATCTGGTGGCCTAAAATAATGATATTATTATAGCTAACGATTTTATGGCCAGAAATTTGGGTAGGGCTGAGCGGGCTGACACTTCTGCTCCTCAAGGCTTTAGCTAGGGCACCTGGGGGCATTCAGCTGGGGCTGGTCTGGCGGGTCCACAATTCCTACACTCACATGCCTGGTGCCTTGGCAGGAACCCCGTGAGGCTGGACTCAGCTGGGTCCCTTTCCCTCTTCATATGGGCTCCGAGGCCCCAGAGTCCAGGCAGAGGGTGTTAGTTCTCTTAGAAGCTGGATTAGAACTGGCACAGTGTCACTTTGCAGGCTTCCCAGATTCAAGGGGAGAGGCAATAGACCCCACCCCTTGATGGGAGGAGTGTCAAAGAATTTACAGCCATCGCTCATCTGCCACATAATTGTATTTATATCATTAGGATTGATTTGATAAATTA
The DNA here is from genome assembly GCF_023851605.1 of Tamandua tetradactyla. Taxonomy (NCBI): domain Eukaryota; kingdom Metazoa; phylum Chordata; class Mammalia; order Pilosa; family Myrmecophagidae; genus Tamandua; species Tamandua tetradactyla. The sequence goes on along the minus strand of NC_135338.1, from coordinate 53,466,228 downwards.
ATTTATATGAGTGCTCCATTAGATTGCTGTCACTATTTTACTTCCTTAGTCTCTAGCACTATACCCTGCAAAGGCCTGGGGCATCCAGCCAGTTCTCAATAAATATTTGGTATCTTAAGCCAGTAGAGACAGAGGTACATGGAGAACATTCTAGTTTGGGCTACATAGCAGGAGCTACTTGTACCAACCCCTGAGCTGTGTTCTACCAAGTAAGGATCCAACTGGGGCCCAAAAACAATGGTGTGCAAATTGAGTCCTGAAACAAACGTATAGCACTATTACAAGGAATTAGTAATAGAAGGGCACACGGGACAAAAATGCACCTATTGCAGATTTGGGGCTATATTTAACAGTAATATTTTAATATTCTTTCACAAATAGTAACAAATATACCACACTAATACTAGGGGTCAATAATAGTGGAGGATAAGGGGTATGGGATATTTTGGTTTTTCTTTTTATTTCTATTTTAGGAGTAATGCAAATGTTCTAAAATTTATCATAGTGATGAATGCACAACCACGTGATGATACTGTGAGCCATTGAGTATCAGATGGATTGTAAGACATGTGAATATATCTAAGTAAAATTGCATTTAAAAAAGAAAGGAAGGAGTGGGCCACGGTGGCTCAGTGGCAGAGTTCTTGCCTGCCATGCCGGAGACCCAGGTTTGATTCCCGGTGCCTGCCCATGGGGAAGAAAAAAAAAAAAAGGAGGGAGCCCGGGGGAAAGAGCAGAACAAACACAAATCCAGCATATAGTCTACTTATGCCAAGCCCCTTGCCCCAGACCCCTCCTCAAGGGTCGCCAAAAACCTGGTGAGGGAGGTTATCATTATATTACAGATAAGGAAACTTGAGTTCACCCTAATTAAACTTATTGCTATATAATAAGTGACAAACCAGACTTCAAATCCAGGTCTGCCTGTTTGTCGGCTCTTTCTGCTACAGCTTTCCCCACCGGCATTTCTCAATGAAAACCCTGGGAAATGCTCAACCACATCCTTGCAATGGCTCCGGTGCTCTGGAACCCTGAGCCAGTCAGGAAACCCTCAGGCTTCCACTAGAAAATCTCCCCTGGTCTCAAATGCCATCCTGTGGTCTGCTGGCAGTTGCATGTTATCCATCTGATTTTGCTGGGAATCTGTGCTACACTTGGCCTATCACTCCTTGATTCCAATGTATTTCCTGTTTCTGCTAAGATACAACTTTTCATATAAAAAGCATAAAACACGTGTATTATACTTTAATTCACAAAATGCAAAATGCTCACACATTTGCCATCTCCCCAAGGCTTGATGAGATGGGCATTACAACAACCATATTCTAGACGAGGGCATTGAGCAGTGGGGTGTGTGGCAAATGTTTAATAACCAGCGATTTCCAGCATTTGCCAATTTCCACGATGTAAATACTCCCACCATGGTTGACTTCAAGCCGATAACGAGGTGTCAGTGAAACGGGAAGAGCCAGCAGAGTCTGCCCCTGGGAGCTGGGGCAGTGTCTCCAGCACACTGCGCAAACCGTGGCTCCAAGACAAACACACATTCACATGGTCATGAGGAAGGAGAAGCAGGCCCAGGACTCTGGGGCTCCTCTGACTGCAGGGACCATACCTCCCCATGGCTGTCCTTGTGGAAGCTATCTGATTCCGGTCTGCCCCCTTTCTGTTCAACTCCCAGTCTTGGGAGTGAACATAAAGCACCTTGATATAATCTTAGCTAAGGCCTCAGATGCTGCAGGCAACTCTGAAGTTCTTGATACTGAAAAGATCCCTGCCTAAAAAAAGGAAATGATAAGGCATAAGCAATGCAATGGCTATAAATGACTTGACTGTTATCTGACCTACTTCTCTCTATGACATCCTCCACCTCCCCCTGACTTGGAGAGTCAGCGGATGAGGAATAAGGGAGATAAGACAAGAAACAACTTAGCGAAAAAACCCTTTGGATGTGGAGCTGATGGATGTGGGTCCAATCCCAGGTCCATCCTTGGGTCTGATTTCCTTGTCTGCAGAATGGGGGTCCTATGCCCTGTAGGGGTGTGGAGAAGACAGAAGGGGTGATGCCTGTGAACACCACACCCAGGGTCTGGCACCCAGAAAGCCCAAATCTCTGGGTGCCAAAGGCTGGATAGAGATGTCACAGGAGGGAACTGGGTCTCACCTGGGTGGCGCTGTTCTCATAGGTGCTGAAGGTGTTTCCAGCCCTGGGCTGGAAACAATGACTACATTAAAGGAACATTCCAGCAGGGGAAATTCCACTGGGACAAGTTCCCTAAAACTTTCCACTGTAAAAACCAAGACCTTGACAGCAGTAAATCCAATAAACCTAAATTAACAGGATTAAGACTGCAGATTAAAGCAGTGCAAAGTTACTCCCTGATCCTTAACAGATAAAGGCAGATGGACACAAAGAGCCATGGAAGACACAGGTCCATTTCTTTGGTACTTTCCAGAAGGTCTCACCTCCGAGTGTTTCCTTAAATAGTTTTGGCAGAAAGGAGAAGCTGGTGGGATAGGCACAATAACACACCTTCTGCAGAGGCCAGCTGGGCTGCCCAGACATTGAGTAACATGTATATTCTCCTTGGCTGTGGTGAGGCTTTATGATCCGGGTGGTGGGATCAGGCAAGTTAAGAATGGTACCTTCTCTCTGCATGGGGGTTTATCCTTCAAAGGCATTTTGTATCCATGTCTCACCAGGTGAGGTTGGGGTCCCTTCTCCCTCAAAGCCCAGAGACATTTAGTGACTTGCTTAAGGTCACACAGCAAGTTATTGGAGGACCCAGATTCACTCCTACCCACGGCTTTGCCACAAGCTCATAGTGGCCCTAACGCTGCTCACAACTTCCTTGTGGGCACTTCCAAAGCTGAGCAAATCTGGGAGGCAGTTCTTTGACTCTGTGCTCAGAGATGCTCAGAGGCAACAATGGGCTTTTGCCTTCAGGAAAAAAAAAAAGGAAAAAAACCTAAAGCTGAGTCCTCAGTCTCAAGACAAACTGGAGCTCCTCAGCAATGCTGAAAGAACAACAGAGCACTTTGTTTGTTTCTCCCATTCCTGCCCAGTTCACACAGCCACCCAAGTGAACAGCCAATCTGGCACCAACATGGTTTCCTCCCCGTTCCCCCCGGGAGGCAGCATGATGATGCTTGTGCCTTATGCCACTGCTGAGTGTCTCCCAGGCCAGCCCTGCTGCAGGCCCTTTGCATGCTTTCACCCATCAATCCTTCTAACGCTTGCCCTCCAGATGTTCTCATTTTACAGATGAGGAAACCAAAGCACAGAGAAGTTAAGTAACTTGTCTGAGGTCACACAGGGACACAGAGAATAAAAACCTAGAGCTGTTAGCCTTTCCAAAGCTCCTGCTCATTCACCATGATGCAGTACTGCCTCCCTGTGGAAACACCAAGAGGTCACCTGCTCCAGACAACCCCTACTTTAATAACAATCACTCCTGATCATTTTTAGAGCTTAACACCTTTCGAGTCAAACAGAGGTTCAATCTCATCTGAGGATAATGACTCAGTTGGTACAAGGGTCAAACACAAGGACACCAATGGGAACTTCCCATGTGGAACTCAAAGGCATTCTGGGTGACACTCTGGCCTGTCCGTACAGGCAGCTCTCTACTGCTCAGGAGGACTCACTTGGAATTTCTCCCCCAGCTGGCCTAAAAGGTGTCCCCAGCCCAGTGGTGACAACCGATAGCACCGATCAGCACAGGATCACTGCATTTGCCCCTGAGTTGGGTTCCTGTCCTTGGGTACAAATCTATCTATCCAACTTCAACCACCTGGCCTAAAATCATATACCTGAGAGTGGAAGATTGCCATTAGGTGAGAAGAAATCCTACCTGAGCCAGACCAGCTGGCCTCTCTCCACTCAGGGTCAGCCCAGGCAATAGGGAAGAAGCTGGGAGGAAAGCGGGGCTCGTCCAGGAAATGCGGCGCAGACCCGCGTCTAGGAAGCTGGCTCCCTGCGTGGGCCAGCTGCGCCGTCTCTCACCATTCCTGTTTAAGGACAGGGCCAACTGTTTCCTTTTTCTCTTTTTTTTTCTTTTAGTAGGCAGCAGAAAAGCATGGCTGTCGCACTGCCATCAACTTCAAGCGTGCAGGTTAAGGACAAGGCAGCTCTGGGATGGTTGTTAATCCCCACCATTTAGGGGCAGGGAGGGCTGCAACCCCAGAAACCGGCTTGGCCTCTGCCGACCCCATGCTTTACTCTTTTATCCCCTACCCCAAAGCTCTTCTGCTGGTTCTCTGGCCCTCCCCTCCAAATCTGGCCTCTGAGGGACTTCAATAAGGCCAAGCCAAGTGGTGACCCAGATGCCAAAAAGCTGTCTTGTCCCCTTCATGCAGCAGAGAGAAGGACTGGTATATGGGAGCTGGTAGTGTTTGTCCAAAATGGTTGCTACCCTGCCCTTGCGAGAGGGGAATACTTCCCTTCTGTGGTGGGTTAGAGCTATGGACCCCCCCAAAAAAAAACATGTTCTTAAAACTACTACATTCCTGTGGGTGTGGACCCACCCTAAGTAAGACCTTTTGATGCAGTTACATCAGTTAAGGTGTGGTCCTGGATGGGTCTTAATCCTCCTACTGGAGTCTTTTATAAGCAGAAAGAAATTTAGACACAGAGAGAAAGCCACGGAGGGAGCAGCCAGAGGCTGAAAGTCAAAGGAACCCAGAAGAGAAAGGGGAGCCCAGGAGAGGCCGCCATGTGCACTGCCATGTGAGAGACGAGTCCAGGACCCAGGAGTGCCCGCAGCCAGCCCCAGAACACCAGTCTTCAGGAAGAAAGCACCGCCTGATGATGCCATGATGGGGACTTCTCCAGCCTCAACGCCGTGAGCCAGTGAGTTCCCATTGTTTAAGTCAGCCACTGCATGGTATTTGCTTAAGCAACGAGGAGACAAAACCATGATTCCATGGGGCAGGCCTGGTGGTGCAACCTGCTTGGGCCGATGTGAGGGGAGGCATCACCTGCTACCTCTGGGCAGAACATTTGGAGCCGTTGTGGAATTCGGAAACTCTCCCATTTCCCTCTGCCCCACGATGGGGGCTGCTCTACAGCATGGACTTCAGACTGAAGGAATTTCTGAAAAGCGCCTCTGCTGGCCCATAACATGAGCGAGAAATATGCCTTTGTTGCGGCAAGTCACTGAAGTTCAAAGTTGCTCGTTGCAGCAGTGAAATCAGCCTAAGCTAACTGATTCAGGGCTTTGCAAAGAAACTCTTAAGAAGAAACTAGAGGAGATTCCAAGCCCACAGAAGCAAGGAAGTGGTCCAAGTGAGTCTTTCTTGGTCAAAAGGGTCACTCTCTTCCGGGGCAGTCCCTGGTCTCCTTTCCTTGCCTCAATTCTGAGGGGAATCCCAACAAAAGTCCCCATACCAGGGCCTAGGCCTTTCCCTTGCCCACTTCCTCCTCTGGCCACCCCTGCTGCAGCCACCACAGCCTGGGGAGGACCCAGGAACTCTCTGCCCTCAGGGAGGTTGGCGGCCTCCCTCCTCCCCTCACAGGCTTGTCTGGAATATACCCAGAACCTGGGAACCCCGGGTCTAGGCTCATTCTACTCCTCCTTCTGGCTTAATCCTGTAGGAGGGTTACCTATAATACAGGAATAATAATGACAACAAGTACTTACATAATACCTTACTATGCTCCACGTACCATCCTAAGCACTTTAGTAACTCTCCCAGCACCCCACGAGGGAGGTGCCAATGTTGTCCTCACGTTACAGACAAGGAAACTGAGGCCCAGCAAGGTTAAGCAACTTGTCCAAGGTCAGATGAGTAGTGAAAGGCAGAGCTGGGATTCAAACACAGACTGTGCAGTTCCCATGGCCGTGCTTGATTACTGTCTAAGGTAGAAGGTACCAGACAGGAAGAGAGGACAAGAAGACAGGAGCTGCGAATCAGTGCAACAAAGAAACAATTTACTGCTGCTGTCCAAGTCTGCCCTGGTGGCAAAACTCAGGGATCTGGGGTCTGGGGAGCAGTAGAGTGATATAAGGAAAGAGCAAGCACAAACAAAACAAAACAAACAAAAAACGAACTAAATAAAGAAAGAGCAAATAAAATACATATGAACTTATTGTTGATGTCTGTGTACTAATGGTGAAGGGGCAAGAATAAAAATTGAAAGAGTTCCATTACATGAAGAGTTTTTGAGATTCTGACTGTCTTTTTTTCTGGCAGAGGTGAGCAATAAATTGTTAAAGGTTTAAAAGTTGAAAATGTGCACATTATGTGAATCCAGGGAAGGAAGCTGCCAATGTCCTGGTTTGTTCCTTGGGCTCCTACTGGAAATGAGACATAAAAGCAGGTTTGACATCCTGCATCCATAGGGTAGGCCTGGCGAATGCCTCCTGACCAAGTTCCAATAGGCCAGGACAGCCGGGGGTATGACTGGTTTGGAAAGACCTAGAAGAGACTACCACAGGGGCAAAGGTATCTACCTGAAGGAAGAAAACAGGATTTCCAGACCTTCTGTTGTTCCCACACAATTCCCATTTCCTTCAAGAAGACTCTCCCATTACATTGCCCATGGAAAAGGCTCCATCCTCAGATTTCTAGAGCGCATGTAAGTGCCACCTGCTCAACAGATCACTATAGCCTACTTTCAGCTACTGTTCCCAAGGCTGGTTTTGAAATTCAAGGGTACAGCTGATTCTTGGGTTTCTGAAAGAGTGTAGAGAACTTGTATCTGGGCAACCAAGTCCCCGAAAGCCTGGTGACTCTCAATAAGGGGCAGAACTACAGCCAAGCGATGTCCATGAGCGGAAAGGATGATGGTTGGTTCTATCTCAGCAGGCTGCACCCAGGGACTGTGTAGCTCCAGAGGAGAAAGGCCCCTGTGTCCCTGGAGAGTAGTAGGCACCCCAAACAACACCCCCTTGCAGTCATCTGAGGGTACTACTTACTTGTCGTGGGAAAGCTGTAACCCTTCCTCCCCCTTTGGTTCCATGTCCCTCTACTTTCTTCCCCATGGGCTCCGTGGGATGGGGAGGTTACTAGTTTGCAATATAAATTAGCAACCTTCTCCCACACCCCATTTCCTATCCCCTTTAACCTGTGAGCAGACTCCTAGGGGTTCCCCTAAATCTAGGGCCTCTGCTTCTTCCTGGGCACATAGTGGGACCAGAGTCCTCCTTATAGTTAAGCCAGTTAGGTGTGGCCAAGTTCCAACCAATGGAAGCTGAACACGAGTGACACACCACGTGGGGGCCTGGCAGTGAGACCTGCCTCCAGCCTCCTCCATGCTCTTGCCCACTTCCAGCCTGTTGGGTTGGAGTCGGCCATGGCAACCTAGAGGCTGCTTGTTGAAGGTGACAGGGCCTCTGTCAGCATCTATCACCCAGAGGGATCCTTTCCCACTGGCCAGGAAATTTGTGCATGAGTGGGAAATAAGCTTGTGGGTTTAAGCCATTATGCTTTTTGTTGTTGCAGCATTTAGCCAATATTCCCAGCTCCCATGTTCTCCATGCATTACGTGCTATCCTCTATTTTCACCTGCTCATTGTCTCTCTATACCTGAACGAAAGCACCTAAAGGCAGGGAGTGTGATTTGTTCCTGCTGCATCCCCAACGGTACAGCAGCATCTGGCATAGGGCAGACATGTGATAACTGGAACAAATGAATGAATGACTGATCGTGTTTTACCCATTCTATGTGAGTCTGGATCTCCATGGAGAGGTCCCATTATTTTGGTTTCACTTTCTCATCCGCTACTGAGGCTAGAAGAGTAGCCTTTAATCAAACAAACGCATCACCCTTGAGGACCCAGCCTGCACGATCCCTACTCTCTGACACCCCTGAAGCACCGCCCCCCACACAGTGATCTGCATGTTCTGTGCCCCTCAGCAAGGCGCCCTCTGCAGCAAACCTGTCACCCTGCACAGCGCAGCGTGTTCATGTCTTTGTCTCTCCAGCCCCACCATGTCCCCACTTCCTGCTAGAGCAGGAGACCCTTGAGGCCAGGAAGTCTGTCTCAGTCGTCTTGGCATCCTTCTAGTGTCTGCCAAAATGTGTCTTGAGGGACAAGCACTCCAGAATATTTCATGACTCTTCTTCTTCTGCGGCTCCCAAGGGTAACAAGTTTCTTACAACCCCCTGGATCCATTTACAAGAGGATCTAAGCAGGGGCTTGGAGTATCCCACAGTGTCTTCTAACTAGACAAACCCACCCCTGACTGGAGGACCCCACACCTGCTCCTGGCTGCCCTGTGCACAGGGAGTATTTGCCTTTCAAAGAACTTGCCTACTTGGCTCTCACAAAGGCCCCGCGACAGAGGCAGGACAGTGATAAGTCCTTAAGTCCGTCTGATAGTCGGGGAAACTGAGGCTCAGGGAGGTGAAACGACTTGTCCAAGATCAAGTTTGAGTGTGTGCTGAACTGGCACTAGGACCCAGGTGCTCGGAGAGCTCCCCTCCTTTTCTTCCCTCTTCTCAGCCTCCCTGTTATGCTTAATGAGAAACTACAATTGACTTTGCAAAAAAGCGAGGTCTAAATAAACGTGGTCAAATAACTTCAGCGGATGGCAAGACTTTTTCCCCCTTCTATTTTTACACACCTCTGGTTCTGACTGGAGTGTCTGTGGTTAGATGGTGCAGCGGATGCTGCTGCTGTGTGGTTGGAGACCAGAACAGGGGAGACGTGGTGGAGACCAGAACAGGGGAGACAGGCGTCACTTACTCGATTTTTCTTCTTTAATGGTGTATTCAAGCACCTCAGATGAGCTGTCATTCAGGGAGGGAAAGTGGACACAGAGCACCAGTCGCTTCAAGCTGCTGTCTCGGCAGACCAGGAACGTCTGCAATGGAAGGAAGGGAGGAGCGGTCACTCCATGCAAGATCTGAGAGGCGAGTAGAAGGACGCCTTGAGATGGAAGTCACCTGGAATGGTCCAGAAACAAGGAGTCTGTGTGGGATGGTCAAGGATCCCTTGGGAGAGCTGGGGGCTGCCGCCAGAGTAATGCATCACCTAACCCACATCACCCTGTTCCTTGAGTTTCAATTTCTCATTTGCCCACTGGGGAGTTTCAACTAAATCTTTGTTTCCTAAAGAGCATTTATAGACACAGAATCAGCCTGGTAGGGGGGTGAGCCTGGGCTGGGAAGTGTTTAAAATGCAGATCCCCGTACTCCACCCCTGAGATGCTGGTTCTGGAGGCAGGGGCCCAGAATCAGCTGCCTCCAACATGGGTGGTCCAGGGTCCATACTTAGTAAAGCTAAGGTGGGGAAAAGCACGGGGAGTCAGGGTGAATTTCCACTAATACCCCAGCACCTACTCTCTGGGGGAGCCTGTTGGAAACAATTATACAGATTAGTCAATTCATAGTTTATATCTGGCCCTCAAAAATAAAAATAACTAATACTTAACATAGAGCTTTCTCGATGACAGGAAATGTTCTGAATAATCTACATTTATTAGCTCGCTTCACCCTTTCAATAACTCCATGACGTGAGTTTTGTTATTATCCCCATTAAACAGGTAAAGAAACTGAGGCACTCTGGGTCATCCCAGGACCCATCTCCTAGGAGAGGTGTGATGATGGACTGAGTTAATACCTGTAAAGGCTGGGCCCACCGAACACACCTGGGAGGGTCAGCTCAGCCAGAATCATTCAGCTGTAAGGGCAGAGCCGAGACTCTATCCCTAGAGGCTGGTGGCCACATCTCTGGGCTCCATGCCAGGCTGCCCCCCCATGGGGACCCCACTTCCTGCCCATGAGCTTTTCTTCCCCCAAATGATGCCTATGCAGCCTGAGGATGTATCTGGGCTCTAGTATGAAAATTAACCAAAGCTGGTGTATTTATAGGCACTTCACTTCTACTACTTCTGCTCCAGTAAGAGAGGCTGTAACATACCCACCGCAGCCCCCTGGGCCAGTGCCCTCCCCTGGGCAATCACGGGGAGGGGAATCTCTGCTTCCTTTCACCAACTCTGTTGTCTTAAAATGGCCTTTTTTGTTTTGGCTGGCCCCAGCCAAGTTCAACACTCCTTCCCTGGAGACCCCATCTCCAGGAGTCTCCCCAGCTTCCTGGGCATTGCAGCCAGGGAGGGGGGTGTCCTTCAGCTGGGGCAAGGGCACCCCTATCCTGAGAAGGGACTTAGTCACAGTGTCTCCTCCTTACCAGCGCTGCCCCCACCCCAACTCTCCTGGCCCTGGGGTCTGAGCCTCCCCGACTCCAGGCTAGAATCTGGAAGAGATGAGACCAGGAGTCTGGCCAAAGTTGTGGGGGGCAGGTTTGGGTGCAGGGCCAGTGGGGCCGTCACAAAGAACAAGACCCCAAGCATGAGGCCCTAAGAGCACCAGGGAGGCCCTTCCTCCTTCTACACACCAAAGCACACCCTGTCCTACCAGAGCTGCTCCTTATTCTGCAGCCACTGCTGTTGATTACTAGTGTTATCATCCTGCCATTGCTATATCATCATAATTGCCAATAGCACACTGACTATAAGAATACACTATTATTAACCAATAGCACTAACACGGATTGCCTCCCTAGTCGGAACCAAGCCCTCACACCAGTGCACTGGATTCCACGATCTCATTTAGTTCTCCTATTAAACCTGTGAGGGGGTACTATTCTTATCCCCATTTTACAGAGGAGGAAATTGAGGCAGAGAAGCAATAATGCACAAGATCATGGGTAATTAAGTGCTGGAGCTAGGATTTAAGTTCAGATTCTCTGACTCTAGGTCCCGGACACTCAACTACCCCTCTACCTGCCCTACAGAGGGTGGGCCCTTTGAATTAAGATTTTGCTCTCTGGGAGGGCATGTTCCTTCAGGAGCAGCAGCACAATGACTCTATTAGTCATTGATCATGGTCGGAAATGAGTTTTACCAGACCCCTCTCCTAGGGCAGGGCAGGGTATGAAGAGCAGGAGAAACCGGAACAGAGGAAGATGGGAGGGGATGTTTTTGGGGGGAGGATGCTTCTGGTAAGTGTTCTGCAGCCTGGAAGTTTTTGGCCCCACCAAGAGGACCCAGAAGGAGCCTGGCTCCCTTCTAGATACTTCTGCCTGCCCTTGCCCTTTGCTCAGAGATGGCATCTCAGCTCCTGCCACAGCCCTGCCTTACTTTGAGCTGCAACAGCATTGAACTGAAGTCTCAACCTGAACCGGAAATGACCCCAGGGACATGCTGAATTTCCACGAAAAGCAGTCACTCTACCTCTCTCCTGAGGGTCAAATTTGACTAGCTCCTTCGTCCGCCAGGCCCAGGGCAAACAGCAGTGTATGAGGGAATATGACACACTGTGTGAGAGTGTGTGAGTTTGTGTGAATGTGCGATTGGGTAAGTGTGTGTGGATGTCTGAGTGTGTATGTGAGTGTGCATGTATGAGCGTGAAAGTGTGTGTGTATTCGTGTGAGGTGGGAGCTTGGGTATCAGTGGTGCGCCTGAGAAGGCTGACAAAGTAAACTCTGACTCTTGACCCTGTTTCCAGGGCAGGAGCTGAGGCTAATGCCCTCCTGAACTGACCCCAAACCAGGGTGCCTGTCTCTGCAGGGAAAGCATTCCTGGTCCTAGAATAGGTGTGGGAGAGCACCTGCCCAGCTCCCTCTGAGAAGCAGATGCACATAGCTGAGCTGGCCAGGCCTCTCATGGGAGCATTAGGGACTGCACAAGAAGGGCAGCATTTTCCAAGCCGTGACCTATGAGTGCAACCGCCACCAACAATTTTTTTTTTCAAAATAATAGAAGAGAATAAAATGGAAGATTCTTGCTTGTAATAAGGATGGACTTTTTATTAGAGAAAGAGAGAGAGATAATGAGTTCAGGGTCACCACACAACATGTACTTCTTACTCTACCGACAGTGACCTCTCCCCTTAGCTTTTATCCCCCTCCAATCTCTCCCCAGGATGACTGACGCCATGAATCACGGGTCCCAACCTCAACTGGGACCTCCCTCCTCGTCACCCTGCAATCTACTCAGCTCTCTTACCCCCAGAATACAAAATACTTTTAGACTTCTCCCCTCCACTCAGACATCCATCCTGTTCTCCACCCTTCACGTTCCACAGAGAGAAAGAAGATAGGAGCCCTTGGATGGGAATTCCTCCAACTGGGCAGAAAATCACAATACACATCTCTCCGAGGGCTCCCAAAGAACCCACACAACCACCTCCTCCCCGCAGTGACCAGCTCTGCCGCTCCGAGTAGCTAGCTATTCCCTGAGCCTCTGTGCTTCGATCTGTAAATGGGAATAAGAACACCTACCAGCACCTGGAAGGAACAAACAAAACAATAAAACCAAAGTCCTGCCTCTCAATATTGAAAAAATTAATTGAGAAATAAATTAATGAGGCTAAATGGGTCTCTGCAAATATACACTAAGAATTCATTCTCTACTTGCCCCACCCCATGGTTGGTTTGTAGGCGTGGTAACATAGGTCTATGTAAAATAAAATCTGTCATTTTCATTACTGAGTGTGCAATGCAACTGCACATTCACAATGATGTGCTGCCATCACCACCACCCATGACCAAAACACTTTTTATCATCCAAAACTCACTACTCATTAAGCAATAATTCCCCCTCCCCCTCCCCCCAGTCTCTGGTAACCTTTTATCTACTTTCTCTCCCCATGAATTTGCTTATTCGAGATATTTTATACAAGTGGAATCATACAATGTGTATCCTTTTATGTCTGGCTCATTTCACTTTGCGTCATGTTTTCAAGGTTCATCCGTGGCTGGGTTTTCGTCCTTTAGTCTCCCAGCCTCAGCTTCCATATAGGACTGGGGACCAGTCCACTACATGTATTAATAGTGAAAATGAACGAGAAGGGATTTCCTCGACAGAAGTTGGCGGGACAAAATTTATAAATCCAGGGCAAGAGAAGCCAAGTGCAAGACGATAAACCAAAGAGAGAGTGGGTCCATTCACACTTAGGAATTGGCAGTTCAAATAGTCACTTGGGCCACGTTCTCACAGTGGCTCTGGGAGGTAGGTCTGTCTCTACTCCCTTAGACTCTGGGACACTGAGACGTTCAATAAGCCTGACCTCACAGACAGGACAAGCAGGGGCAGGGCCCCACTCAGGCATGACCACCACACAGCCTGGCATCTGGCTAGTCTCTTGACACCTTGCCCAATGTTGTCAACTCAGTGGGGGACAGGGGTGTCCACGGGAGTGGAAAGTCCCCCAGGTGGGACTCAGTCGGGTCCCCAGTTATCAACGCCCAATACTAACCCTTCCCACCTGGCCATACAGCTCTCACATGATATTTTCATTTTGTCTTAGCCAAGTCACTGGGGCTGGTTATCTGAGAACCATAGTCAGGTGCTGGCAGGGGGTAGGGGAGCGGGGTTTGGGGACAGATGAGGCAGAGCCGCTGGGGGCGATGGAGAGGGATGTCCTAGCGTGGCCTGGCTAGGAGAGTCCTCTGATCCTTCCTACCCCGTGGGTGGTGGGCCAGGGTGGCACTGATGGATACCCATTGTGGGCAGAGGCTGGGTCAGTGGCTGCTTGGCCACTGCCACTGGAATGAGATGACTGGCACTGGGTGCCTCTCTGGGGGGATTTAGCTGCTCAGTTAGTCACAGGGCCCCTTCTCCAGATGGTGCCTCAAAAATGGTGTTGTTGTGTGGCAAACTGCATGAACATTCTGGATTATGGTCCCGTGCCTAAGGGTTCAGCTAAGTCAGTGCCAGGCAGAAGACCACCTTTGTGGGCTGTTTGCAACCCCCACCCTGACCCTCACTGGGTGTCCGCTGATGATACTCTGAGGTCTTGCTCACTGTGGTGCTGCAGGCAAGTACAGAGGAGATTCAAGAGCCGCCCAGAACTCTTCATGCTTCCTCCAAGCCCCTCTGACTTCTCTTTCTGCCCCCTGTGACCAGCTGTTTGCATTTGCAGTAGAACATGAATCCCAGCTCTGCTACTCACTAGCTGTGGGCTCACGGGCAAGTTACTTTCACCTCCCTGGCTCCCACTATCGTCACCTGAACATAAGAATAATAACATCCATCTCTCAGGGTGGTTGTGAGAACTGCTGATAGGTAAAATGCCTAGCACAGAGTATGCACTTAAAAAATAATACGGATAACGATAGACTGCAACCATTTACTGAACACTTAATTACACATTATGATTTTAACACATCTCATTTTAATCATAAATGGTCATTATTAATATGATTATTATGCATATCTTCCTGCTTGCATCTGGACTAAACAAAGAGATGGGGGGGGGGGTAGGGAAAGGACTCAAAGACCATAGGCCTAGGTGTTAGATTAAAACAAGGTCACAAATTTTTTGCAGCTCCTCCCATTGGGAGGTGGAGTCTATTTCCTCACTCTCTGAGGGGTGGCTTTGGGACTTGCATAACCAAAAGAATGCAACAGTAGTGACACTGCGGGAGTTCTGAGCTTAGACCGCAAGGGCCATGTCAGCTTCCATGTTTGGCCTTTTGGATCTCAGCTGCCATGTGAAGAAGCCATGTGGCCCAGCCAGTAGTCAGCACCAACAACTAGACATGTAAGCGAGGCCATCTAAGACCACCTGGCTCCAGTCGAGCCTCCAGATGACTGCAGCTGCAAGACTGAGGCCAGGAGAGACCACAGTAGAAGAGCTGCTGGGCTGAACCCAGTCCAAGCTGCTGACCCACTAAGTCATGAGCAAATAAAACGGTGACTGTTTTAGCCACTGAGCTGTGGAGCACAACAACAGCTAACAGTATAGTCTGTCAGCACAGGAGACGTTAAATTTGGCAGACTTAAACTGTACTCCCTAAGTGTTTGTCACACTAAGGAAAGGGAAATGATTTAGTCTGGTAATTTGCAAAATGCTTTGTGATTTTTAGCAGTATCTTCAGCCAACTTTTTGTGCAAAGAAAAATCCTAATATATAAAAGAGACATGAATAAAGGAATCCAGCGATACAGGTATGGGAGCTCATCTTCTGGGTATCCCCCACCTCTCTCCCTTCTACGAGGCACTACTGAGGTATCTGTAAGCTTGGTAGGGCAGTTTGAAACCTGCAATGCAGCCCAGCCCCTTACTCAACAGTCAAAGAAACCAAGACCCAGAGGAGTGAAAAGACACTGTTTCTTAGTGGCAGAGCCAGGACAAGAATGCAAGACCTTTGGGCCAGGGTTCTAACCACTATAGTATATGACCTCTGACCTGACTGACCCACCAAGTGTTAATCGAACTCTATACTGGGCACCAGCCTCTCTCAACAACTCTCTCTGTAAAGCAAAGAATATTATACCCACTGTACAGATGAGAAAACAGTGGGGGAAGAGAATTGGTAAAGAAGCAGGAAAATGGGCATTCAAGAGGAAGGCCCAGGGTATCAGGTCTTGGGGTCATCTGGTATAAGACTTACATGCATAGCCTCTGGACCCAGATTCTCCAAATTCAGTCCTCAGTTGGCCACTACTGGCTCTGACTTCTCTGGGGCTGCTGCTTCTTTTGCAGAATGGCGTTATAGTGTTTGCCTGTGGCAATCCCAATGAGTTAGCTCTCCAAGAACTAGTCCCCCTCTTCTTCCTTATTTGACCTGAGTGGCTATAAAAGTGGTTGCCTCAGGAGATGCATGTTTACCCAAAGTAAATCATGGCTCTACTACTCCCCTTTGCCAGTCACTCCTTGTGGTGGTTTGAAGCTGTATGGATCCTAGAAAAATGAGATGTTCTTAAATCAAATCCATTCTAATGGGTGCAAACCCATTGTAAGTAAGATCTTTTGATGAGGCTACTTCAGTTAAGGTGTGACCCACCTCACTGAGGATGGAACTTTAACCTATTTCCAAAGTCCTTTATAAACAGAATGAATACAGCAAGAGAGAGAGAGAAAGACAAAGGGAAACAGAGACAGACTGAACAAGCCATGAAAGCTAGAAGCTGAAATCACTGAAACCTGAAAGAGGAAGGAAGAGATTGGTGGATGCTGCCATGTGCCTCGCCACATGGCAGAGGAGCCAAGGATTCCCAGCAGCCAGTCTTCACGAAGAAAGCATTGCCTTGATGATGCCTTGATGTAGATACTTTCTCAGCCTCAAAATGGTAAACCAATAAATTCCCATTCCATGAATCTGCTTTAAGTGGCCTAGAAAACCAAAACACTTCTGTTCTCAGCCTCCCTCACAGCTAGGGTTGGCCAAAAAGGCATCTGGAAAATTTTGTCTTTTCAGGGAAGACAAAGCCTAGGAGAAGAAAGCCATTTGCCCATCACTTCCTGCAGATGAATGGATGAGCTGTCTGGGGCTACAGGTGCCATTTGCAGCCAGAGATGACAAACCTGAGAATCAAAAGTCAATACTTTGAAGATGGGGGAAAGAAAGATGAAAAGAACCTGGGTCCTGACAACATACCTCAGCTGCTAAACCAGTTCTGGACACCAACCTCTAGATTTCTCATTAGGTAAATAATAGCATCCTTAGTGTTGACGCTACCATGGACCAGGCTTGTTGTTACTCGAAGCTGAAAGCATTCTCAGCTGACAGTGCAGTGCCTCAAAGAATTGAAATAATTGCTTGGTGACTTCAGTAGAGTGCCTGCTATGGGTAAGCACTTGTTTGCATGGCTTTCCTTTGCCAGTCCCCTTCCCAGCCCTGAGGACAAAGGGCACATTGCCCCCAGTGTACAGAGGTAGCATTTCCATGAATCAGAAAGGCAGCATGGCGGGATGCAAAGCATCCTGGGCAAGGGAAGGCATCCTGAATAGCAGCTCCAGACTTTAAACCTGAATGAGGACAAGCCCAGTGTGAGCAGTGAGGGGACAGAAGGTGACAAGTACAGATGTTGGGGCCTTCTTTGTCTACTTCCAGAAGTAGACTTCTGGGCTGCCTCAGGTTATTACAGATGGTAGTAGTTCACCATCAGGCCCATGGTGGAGCCTCCATTGGTTACTACCACTGAAAACCATTACCTGATTAGCCAGGTCACCAAGAAAACTGGTTGTGTCCCAGTGCTTTTACTCAACCCCTCTCCTCTATAGGAGATAACAAGCATCATCTGGTGTCCTGCTGAGCTGATATCTGAGTCAGCTCATTTCTTCTGGTCTCACCCACCCCCTGCCACCCTCCCCCTCACACACACCTTTTGCTAGCTCCCCCTAGGAACGCTCAGCAAGCAGAATCCTCTTTTCCTTATTGTACAAACTTCTGAGTGCTGTGTCCACTTTGAGGATCCTATAATCTTTGAAGCACTAGGAGCCCTTTAAAATATCTCCTTACTTTAAAAGAACAGGGGTGAGAACACTGGCCTGGGGGTCAGGATGCCCAGTTTCCTGTCCTAGTTCTGGCATTGATTTGGTTGCTAGTCTTCAGAAAGTTACTCTCCTTCTGTGTGGGCTTTGCTGTAGTGAGGGAGGTGGGCCGAATTTATAAAGAAAGAATCTTTCTTTCTAAAGATATTCTTCTAGCATCAGTGCCCATGGGGTCTTTCCCAGCCCCCAATTATTGTAATCCAGAAAGTTGATGCGGCTGCCTTGGGATCCTTTCCCTGTCTACCTCCAGCCAGCATGGGTTGCTGAAATACCACCTGATTTCAGTAGCGGCTGGGACAGAATGTGCTTAGGAAAAGAATTGCGCAGCCACTGCTGCCTTCCTCCCCTCCGAATAAAAATCCAAAGCTAATTACACGTACGTGGGCTTGTTTTTGCTATGCTAGCATCCCTGAAGATCGCCTACCAGCCCGCTGCAGATACCAGCTGTGTGACATCAGACTAGTGAGCTGATGCCCTGTGCCTCCATTTCCTCTGGCATGGGGACACGGAACAATACCATAGAAATTGCTGTGAGGACAAATAAAGACATGCAAATCGCAACTGTGTGTAAATTCTTTTAATCAGAGCATGAGCCTAGGGCTTTGCTTCTGCTTGAAAATACAAACACTCGCTGGAAGGAGAGGGAGTCATGGTGGAGGGCAGGGAAGGCAACAGACGGCGAGTCTGATCCAGTGCTGCTTCCCTAGGGCTGCTCCAGCCCATGAAGCTGCTTTTTGAGCTGTGTCCTCTCAGCGGGGAAAGCTGGTCCCTTCAGAAACTACTGAGGGATGTGCGTGACTGCCAGGGTGGGGGCTGGGGGTGCTGGAACACCGAGGGAGTGAACCCCAGATGTTATTTTCTACTCAGTTTCAGCATCTGTTCTGAAGCCCTCAGACATTTTAAAACTTTTAGTCGGGAGGAATAAGACAACAGACTTAGTTTTCTGGAGGACAACAGTCTCCCAGCCTCCTTTCCTCTCGCCCCTGCCTGCTCATCCCTCTAAGAGGCACCCACAGACTCCCCAGCTGGCCCTGGGCACTGAGGTGGGTCCCAGGAGGCCCCTCCCAGGCCAGCAAGCCTCACCCGGGCCCTGGCAGGACACTATGGGGCCCTTCGACTTCCATAGCCATCCACCCCGATGGCAGGGCAGCTGCGGCCATGGGAGATTGGGACTTTGCTGGAGACTCCATAAGTTCCAGTAACTCCAATGTCAGGGACAACATCCAGCCTGAGGGATTTCACCCAGTCCAAGGTGAAGGAATCCACTAACTGGCTGAGCCCTCTATGAGCAGGGGCTATTCCTAGGATACGGATAAGCTCTAATGCACCATCCCAAGTTGAGGAGGGCACGCTGCACACCAGGCGAAAGGTACGATTCCAAGTGTCAAATAAATAATGTGTGTACAGTATGGTACACAACCCAGCCGGATGGCCTGGGTTCAAAGATGACCTCTGCCACTTACTTGCTACATCCCTTAGGGGATAGAGCCCTCAATTTTTTTGTACATTGGTTTCCTTATCTGAAAATGGGCATAAAAATAATACATCCTAGGGCTACTGTGAGGATGAACTGGGCTAATTCACATGAAGGACTTAGAAGAGAGTTTGTTACATAGTAAATACTTAGCAAATGCTAGCTGTGAATCTGCACAGAAAATGACTGGAAAGACACACCCCAAACCTCTAGCAAAAATGATTTCTGGGGAGTGACTTAGGCTAAAGTAGATGGAAAAGATCTTAATAAGGTACTTTGTTTTTGCTTTATTCTTTTCTGTTCAGCTTGTTTTTTTTACAGTGAACATATATGTATGTCATTTTTATAATTTAACAAATTAAATGTTCTTTAAAAGAAAATAGGATGTAAGAGAAAATGCATGGGGAAGGGGTCGGAAAGCAGCATTGAGTTCTGATTCATATTTCATTATATATGCACACATATGTATATATGCACACACACACATATATATGCTTTCCCGTGTAACCTGTATAGTACCCAATTTTCAGAGGCTCAGAAAATGTAAGCCACTTGCTCACTCATGGGGCCTGACTCCAAAAAGTATTTTGGCTCCATTGCATGGCCCCTTAGTTTCTTATATAAAACAAGGGTGGAAAACAACTTCTCAGGCCCCTCTGGCTCTGATACTCTCTAGTCCCCAATGGCCTTGCTGAGCTCCCAAAATCAGTGCCGGCCAGCGCAGGGACTTCCTGGCTGGGCCAGCCCTGCCTCTCACATGCCCAGATGCCCAGTAAGCCCATCCCAGCTACAAATCCCCACCCCCACCCCCATCCCCACCCCCACCCCCTAGCTGGAACACCTGCTCTCCAAAGCAGAGACCAGCCCTGTCACCACCCTCTGCCCCCAAGTTCTGGAAAACCCACCATGATCTGAAAGCTGCTAAACATACGAAGGAAAAGCAAATGAGCCGCTGAGCAGATGGCAGCTGCTCCATGTGGGAGCCCGAGCAGCCGGGCCTCACGCTCCGTACAGGCTGTGCCCCTTGCCCAGGTGGGAGGTGGGGAGACCCCCAACTCACCCCAGCCGCCTCCCGACACAGGATCTGGGCTGCCTCCGCCCGGCCCAGACCCAGCTGCAGCCACACTGGGCATGTCTTGATGAGCTTCTCCAGGACGCTGAGGCCCCGGCGAGGAAGGCAGTTCTTCGGGGCAGCCGGTGGACAAAGGCCCGTACCATCTTCCTCCTCCTCTTCCACTCCCTCTCCTTTGCCAGCATCTTGAACAGGACTGAGAGAACAGAAGCAGGTGATCAGCCCAGCCAACCCCGAGAGGGTCGATCACAAATGGGGATTTGTTCCACCATGTTTATTCACCTAGCATCCACGTGGCCAGTGGCCAATTGGAGAATGAAAAATGAGCAAACCTTGGTCATCACTTGTAATAAAGCGGGTGAGCACACTGAAACAACCCGCTACAGTACAAATAGGAAGGGAGGAAAATAACACTGGCACCAGCACAGCGCCAGGCAGTTAGCTAATTCCAGCCCAGGGTGGGCTTAAGCAAACACAGGGGGCATTTGAGCAGAGTCCTGAAGAGCAGTTAAACACTTTTTTAAATTGACGTATAACTTACAGACAGTGAAATGCACACACCTTCAGGGTATAGTTAGACAATTTTTTTTACATATGCCTATGCCTGTGTAAATACCACCAGATCAAGATAGAGACCTGTGGTGCCCAATTTCACGGCCACCAGCCAAATGTGGTTATTGAGCTGCTGAAGTATGGCTAGACTGAATGGAGACATGCTGTAAGTATAAAATACACTTAGTATGAAAAAGTAGATCAAATATGTTATTAATAATATGTTATGTCGCTTACCTGCTGAGATGATAATATTTTGGGAATACTGGTTAAATAAAACATTAAGATGAATTTCACTTGTTTCTTTATATATTCTTTATATGTCTTGTAATGTGGCTCCTGGAAAATGTAAAATTACCTATGTGGCTTGCATCCTATTTCTATTGGACAGTGCGGATACAGAATATTTCCAGCCCCATAAAAGTTTCCCTCAGGCCTCCTGCCAGCTGACACGTTTGGCCCCGTTGGACCCCACCACCCCCAGGATGAGGATATGTCAGCAGGTCAGGGAATGAGTGAAGAGGGCACAGCAGAGCCCAAAGAGAGAGCCGACTTGGGGAAAGGGCAGTGCCTACTTCAAATGCATCTGTCAGATTCAGAACAGCCCAAACTCTCTTCAGCCACACTCCTCCCCCAACATTGGCAGGTTAGTTTTGATTCCAGAAAAGGAAGAACATCATTTTGCAGCTTGGCACCTCCAGTCCTGAGTTGGTGGGCTTTGCAATCTGATTGCATTCTACCCCAGGGACTAAGGCATTCACGTCTCTGCAGGGGGTGAAGCACTTAATCTGACAAAGGAGGGTGGTTGTAAAGCCTGAGAGATGTGGCTACAGCCTCTCATTCTGCCTTGTGTCTTTGTGAGGCAGTCCCAGGTAACAGTGACCAGGGCTGCCATTCAGGAAGCTTCCGGAGACACGTGAGTGTGTGTGCATGTGTGAGAAATGAGCCCTGTTAAAGGACATAGGAAAGTAGAACCACTCCCTGGAGGTGATGGCAGTGGAGGGAACAGGATGCCCAAGCGACAGACTCGGGGAGCCCCACGGGTGGTGGAGCACTTGAGAAGTGCTGGGTTAAATAAGGTCCACCTGTGTTCTATTTTTGAAGCAGCAGCATTTTGCAAAGACATGGCCGTAAAGACATGTCTGATTCTAAACAGGGGAGCAGAGGCTGATGCGCTGTTCAAACTCATGGGACCACAAATCTGTGGGTTTTTGTGAGTTTTGGGAGATCTTGTGGAACAGAATTTGGGAAGCCCTGTCAGTCATCAAACTCAACTGCTCCACTTTACAGACAGGGAAACTGAGCCCTGGGAGAGCTTAAGTGACTCACTGAATGTGACATACTACAGAATAGGGTCCAGAATCCAGGCCCTGCCTCTGTCCCTTACCCTGTAACTGCTGTGTTACAGACAATATTTTAACTACAGCCATCATCACCACCTGCATTCATTCATACACTCATTCATTCATCTGATGGTTCATTCATTCACTCACTACCTCATTTAATGAAAGAATACCACTTATACTCCCCAGGAGTTCAAGAATTCCTTCAGGAGCTGTTGCTGTGACTTGCCGCTCATCTCCAGTATCTGGATGCCCCTCTGCACAACAGCCACAGCTGTTCCCGGGATTAGAATGGAAAAGCCACAGGGAATCCTGAATATGCTCCTCCTGTCCCCTGCCATCCAAATGGGCCACTGGAGAGTCCTCAAACTTGGTTTTCTTTCTCTCTTTTTTTTTTTTTTTAAGAGCTGGAAAGCACATGGACAACAACTCTGCATTCCCCAGGCCCAGAGAAGTTAGCCCAGCAAAGGTCCAGCTGGAGGGAGGGGTGGGAGGCAAAGAGCAGGAAGGTGGGCGCTTGGTCAAGGCAGGGATCCTCATAAGATACAGCACCTCCTCTAAAAGCGATGTTGGTATCCCCTGGCCCAGGACCCGGGCCTTCCACACACCTGCTGTGCTGCCCTGGAGGTGGCGAGCGAAGAGGAGAGGCCAATAGGGTGTTGAATGTCCATAAGCCAGCTCTACACAGAGTTATTTCACGTGTTAACTTATGGTATCTCCCAACCACCCCAGTGAGATGGACATAACTTCCCTCTGCCCAGTGCTATCCAGAGCCCAGGAAGCACTCAGCGGTATCTGCAGCTCAGCCAGTCTACTGAGCACCTGCTGCAGACCACGTGAATCTCCTGGGCTCTGGGATACAAGAATGAAGTAGAATATGATGGCCAAGGGGTGGGTCCTGGATGTGACACTTCCACTTCTGAATCCCTTCCTCCTGGCCTGGCAGCCTAGAGACTAGCGGGGAGTTGCCACACTTGTTGCCCAGGGACCAGGGAGAAAGATTCTTTTCCTTTCATTTTATACCCCTGACCCCCAAGCTGCTGGTGGGAAGCTTAGGGGTCCCATGAGCTAATACAGGATAAATCCCCTCTGCTCAGGCACCCTCCACCTTATCAAGCCTGAGCTCTGGGGGCCTTAGAGAATATCTAATTCAGCTGTTTGAAGAGAAGCCCAGAGAGGGTGAGAGACTTGCTCAGGGTCACACAGCTAATACTTCAGGAGCATTTCAGGAAAAACAATTTGGATTTCTTGAGTGTAGTGAAGGGCAAATATTGTTAATAGGTTGTGCAGAATTCTTACGGAGGAAACCACCAAAGTTTGGGCAATATCTTCAAGAACCTCATTGGGGAAGATGGTAGGGTGGGTGCAAGATGGGAAGATGCAAGAAAGAATGGGTGGAATTTAATTTTCCTCTTGAGAGGGGTGGGTTGGGAGGGAGAGGGGAACAAGGAAGCTGAGACGGAGAGAGGGAAGAAGATGGGAAAAGGTGGGGCTGGTGGGCTCCCCAGGGTGACAGGTACCGTTTCCAGGGAGAGGAGTGGCAGGAGGTCCCTTAGAGCAGGGACCAGTGAATGTCCCGGTGAGGTTGTCTGCACTCACGTGGCGCGGTGTAATTCTCCCCGCTGACTTCCCCGCACCTAAATCCTCCCAAAGACCCACATTTCTCACAAATGCTGTGTGTAGCCGTCACCTCTGTGTCCACAGCCTACAGGTCATGCAGAAGGAACAGAGGGAAGCTAGGTGGCCAGGAAGACATCAGCTCCCAGGGAGGTGCCAGGAATCACGGGCCTGGGGAGGTGGGGTGAAAGTGGGACAAAGGCGTCTCATTTGGAGGTCAAGGCTAGGTGGCCCAGCCGACATCGATGCAAACATTTTCCCAGCCCTGAGAGGTGGTCCCAGTATCTCCTTGAATAAAGACCTTAAAATGGTGACCAGAAATAGCCAGAAGAGACACACTCTGGGGTCAGGGTGGGTCTTTCAATCCCCCTTAGAAACACAAAAATACCTTCTGGTACCCAAACACTTTACAATCAGCCTCAAACCTTCCCTAGAGGCCAGCTAGAACTCTTAATAGCAGGTGGAAGTGAGGGCATCTGGGGCCAATTTCCTCTCCGCCACTATCCACCTCCTTGGCCTTGGGCAATCCTTTCCACCTCTGGCCTCAGTCTCTTCCCTATGCAACGAGAAAGGCGTGGCCTACAGGTTCTTCTGCTTGCCGGGTGGCCCCCGGTGGGACCTGGGCTTTTGGGACAAGGGGCCATGCCTCACAGAAGTCCCAATTTTCCCTGTAGAGCCAAAGCTGCCATCAAATAAATAGGCTCTAGGAGAAATGAGGTGTTGGCCTCTCATTCTTTTGTGGTATGAATACTTTCTGAGCAACTGCAAGTGCCTGGTGTTGCAGAGGCTGGGGGTTAGAGCAGTGAACAAAACAGAAAAAACAAAACAAAAACACCTATGCTCATGGACACCGTGAATGAGAGCAGGTTAGATGATGATGCACCCTAAAGAGGAAAGTAAAGGGCCTCGAGGGGGAGCGAGCAGGAGGGGCTTGCAGTTCAAAATGGGTGGCCAGGGAGGCCCTCATTGAAAAGGTGACTTCTGAGTAAACACACCTGGATGCAGGTGTCTGGGGGAAGAGGTGGAAAGGGTGACTTGCCTGTTCCAGGAGGAGCCTCCAGGAAGCCCAGGTGGGGGAACGAAGGTGAGAATGAAAGGAAGTGAGGTCAGAGGGGTAGACAGCCACATCCCTGGTCCTTGAGGTCCCCATGTAAGAATTCTGGAGCCACTGGTACTTGGGGAGTGGCTCTAAATCCAGGTGTGTAGCATTCTGGGTCATTTCAAGTGACGTGAGAGCCACTGGAGGGGCTAGCTTTAAATTCACCTATAGGGAAGGGGCCGGGTTACCAGCTAGTGACTGGCCGACCAGCCTGCAGGTTCCTTGGCAAAAGCAATGGGCCCATTAAAATTTGGGGGGATCTGGGGGGGGGGGTCTCTGAGCACATGGAGATCCCGTGGGAATCTGCAGAGATATTCTAGTCCCCCAACCCCTGGGAGTTCCACTTGCTTCCTGAGGGCACAAGGCTACTACTTTCAGGGTGGCTAGGTGGTACTCTTGTCATCTCACTCTCTTGTGACCATGTCCTTTCCTGCTCTAAACATTCGGTGGCTCCCCACTGCCTAACAAATTCAAGGCATTCCCTTTCTGACTTTTCCCACAGATTCCCCCTATAACAGACTACTCTCATTGCCCAGACAAAACCTACATTTCCTCCACCTGGAGATCCTACTCAGGTGGCTCCATAACCACCTGCAGTTCCTCTTTGTTTTCTATTTCTTCCTCCTCAAATTCTCTTCAGCCGGTAGGCAAAGATTTCTTGGACAGACACAGAAAGTAATAACCATGACTGAAAAAATCTGACTGTATCAAAATTTAAAACTTCTGCCCACCACAAGACATTAAGAAAATGAATAGACAAGCCACAGGTTGGGAGAAAATATTTGCAAAATATATGTCCAACAGAGGATGAGCAAGCCAACTGGAAAAAATGAGCAAAAACTTGAACAGATACTTCACCAGAGGAGATACACAAATGGCCAGGAAGTCTCTGAAAAAGTACTTCAAGTCATTAGTCATTAGGGAAATGCAAATTAAAACCACAATGAGATAACCACCACACAAATGCTAGAATGGCTAAAATTAACACGACTGACACCATCACATGTAGGCAAGGATGGGAAGTGTGATGGGTAAGTTCATGTGTCAACTTGGCTAGATGCTAGTGTCCAGTTTGGTCAAGCAAGCAACTGGTCTGATTGTTACTGTGAGGATATTTCATGTATTTAAATCTTTGACAAGTTGGTTGCATCTATGGCTGATTACATCTACAACCAACTGAGAAGACTGCCTTCAATGGGGCAGTTGAAGGCCATAAAAGGGGAACTGATGATTTCGGCAGTCAGAGGAAGAATTTCCATCGCTACTTCAGCTAGCCAGCTTCTCCTGGGGAATTCATTCGAGTTCCCAGTTTGGGGCCTGCCCTGTGGAATTCGGACTTGCCCATCCTATACTTGCGTGAGCCAACACCTATAATAAATCTCATAATATTTATATTATACACACGCATATACATATATATATATATATTTATATCTCCTATCAGTTCTGTTTCCCTGGAGAACCCTAACACAGAAAGTAATCAGAACTCTCACTCATTATTGATGGAATGTAAATTGGTGCAATCACTTTGGGAACAGATATGGCAGTTTTTTTTATGAACCTAAACATATACCTACCCTATGACCCAGCCATTCCACTCCTTGGTATAAATCCAATGGAAATGAAAATGTCCACAAAAAGAGCCATATGTGGATGTTCATAGCAATTTTATTCATAACAGCTAGCGCAGGTGACCATCAATAGAGAGTGGGTAAACGGGTGACGGAACAGCTACACAGTGAAATACTCATCAGCAGTAAGAAGGAAGGAACTGCTAACACCCGACCACGTGGAGGGATCTCAGGGACATTATGCCAAGAGAGAGAGAAGCAAGCTGCAAAAATGTACATACCGTATGGATTCAATTATATGAAGTTCAAATGGTACAGTTAAGATATGTATATTGACATTTTTATCATAGGTAAATTTTACACTGAAACAATAAAAAAGAACCAAAAATAAATGTTGAACTCTAAGGATATGCAGGTTAACATATTCAGGGGTTAGCGTACTTAAGTCTACAACTTTCTTTGAAACGCAAAAAAAAAAAAAAAAGAGTTGATGGATAGATACGTGATAAAGCAAATACAGTAAAATTAAAAAAGTTAAAAGTTAGAAGGTGGGTATATGGATGTTTTCTGTAAAATTCTTTCAAATTTTCTATATATTCTAAATCTTTTATTGTAAAATGTTGGGGATAAAGTTCTCCCCATCCTGCAAGAGCCATTTATATGAAGCTCGTCTACCGTATTGGAAGCCCTGGGTTTGAATCCAGGCTGTGTGACTTTTGGCCAGTTATTTGATCTCTCTGGTTTCCAATTTTAATTACCTATAAAAAGATAATAATTGGCCCGACCTAGTACGTTTACTGTGAAAATTCAGGTACTTAGCACAGTGCCTGTCACATAATTCAGTCAATGCTAGCTATTGTTTTTCTATCCTCCAACCCACTGGCTGGAATAGTCTCCTCCTCTTCGCTTTCACACTTTTTCCACCTATGTAGCTTATTTTAGGACTTGGCACATGGGACTAGCGTGACTGCAGTCCACATCTGGGCATCACTTGTCTTGAACCCCAGACAACATCTGGCCCCAGTGGTGAGTTCAAGTTCAAGGGCCTGGGAAGTGCGTGGCTTGGAACAAACACAGAAGTCAATTTTCTTAGCATAAAAACAAACTGCTTGGTGGATCCCTCTCGCACCCTGAGCCTAGCTGGTGTGGATGAAAAGACAAATAAGATGCAGGAGCCTTACTCTGACAAGTGCCAGAGGGGCCAATCTCAGCTGCTCAGACAAAAACCCTTGAGAGACCTGAGGCTCTTAAGATACCACTTCCCACGAACTGCGCAGTCTTCTCAATGATCTCCTTTCTTTCCAGGTGGGCCACTGCAGACCTAACAAGTCAGGCTCACCACAGAGGCTTGCTCAGGACCCCTTAGTGTTTTGGCAGAATTAAAGATCTGAGGGTCAGAGAGGAAACTGAAGAAAGTCGAAGGTTCTAGCCCCCTCCCTTCAAGCAGGCAAAGTTTACAAATAAGAGAAAGAACAGCCGCGGCTGGGGAGCTTTGTGTCTCCGGGTCTTGCCCCAGGTCACAGGAGTGGTACAGTCCTTAGGGGACAAAATGACATGGGCACCTGCTCTGAAAAGGCTAATGAAGGGTCAGAGGCTGGGGACAGCAGCCTTCATGTATGGATACCCTTGTTGACTTTTGGACCTCTTGATGTCTCTGGGTGCCCATTTCCGGTCACAAAATATCCGGGCCAGTGCTGGAGCTCACAGCTAGTGGTCAGCTCAAGTAGGACTGCACAGATGAAAATGCCTAAAGCTGGCAACACTTTCAGCTTTGCCGTCTGCACTGCTGGCTGTTGTCACCCAGCCCAGCCATATCAGCTCCAACGGCCATGGACCGTCCCTGAGCCCATACAACATTCGAGTATGTCATCTGCTCGGAGAGCCAGTGACTCCCACACCCACGCACTCCCCCCTCCTCAGCCAAACTCAGCAGAAGCAGCCACAGCACCTTGGATAATTAATGGCATTGTTAGAACAAAATAAAGAGCCTCAGAAACTTCAGAGCAATTCCACTCGAAAGAGAAATCGCTTCAAGACCATTTTCCTTTCTGCTCGTGGGGAATGGAGCAATTAGCTCTTATCAGCAGTCAGAGCAGCCTTCAAACCCCACAGGGGCAGCTGTCCATGGACACCCAGGCTGTCCCCACCCAGATGCAGTGTGGTCCAAGATTCAGGACCACCCTCGTGCTGGGCTGCAGGAAGCAGGCCCTCGCCTCAGCATTCCAGCTCTTGGGGGATTTTCTCACCAGCTCTTAGGAGTAGGTGAACTGGCGTAGCGTGTGCATGGGTCCGGGGTGTGGTGCCTGCATCTGAGTCCGGGCCTGTGAAGCCTGGTGGGGAGAGCAGGGGCTGCCCCAGGGGCCAGGGGAGCGGCTGGCTCATGTGTGGGCTCAGAGCAGCGTGAGCAGCAGGCTTGGGGTGTGGGGCCCTGGGTGGAGACCGCCTGTGTGGAAGGAAGGCCCAGAAGATTTTCAAAGACTGCAGGCTTTGGGCTCCCTTTGTCAGCCCTGGGGAAGCAGCTGGGGGATTTCAGCGAGGTCAGGTGAGGGGGACTTGTACAGACCTGGGCAGAACTCAGGGTGACGGTGGAGGGGAGGACCAGGAAAGGCTGTCACCATCTCCACCTGGGAGGCTGCTCTGAGCTTCGAAAGGATAAAAGGGGTATGTCGGGATGGGCAGGTCTCATCTCTGCCCCCAAGGATGTTCCTGGACAGCCTGACGACTCTGGACAAGGCACCGTGGGGTGCAGAGAAGGCTGGAAGGGGGCCTGAGAATGCCAGCCAGAGCAGCACCTGCCTGTTTCATTTATAAATTGAAACACCTCTGTGCTGATTTGAAGCTGTTATGAACCCAGAAAAGGCCATATATTTTTTAATCTGTTCTTGTAGGTATTGACTTACTATGGGTGTGAACTTTTGATTAAATTATTTGAATTGAGAAGTGAACCACCCAATTTAATGTGGGTCTTAATCCTTTACAGGAGTCCTTTATGAGAGAAACACTGAGAGAGGGAGCTTAGAGAGAAACACCTCAAAGATGCTGTGTTAGTTAGATTCAGTTGTCAACTTGGCCAGGTGAGCATACCTAGTCTTGTTGCTGCGGACATAAGCCAACCGTACGTGAACCTCATCTGTTGCCAATTACATCTGCAGTCAGCTAGGAGGCGTGTCTGCTGCAATGAGTGATGTTTGACTTAATTGGCTGGTGCTTAAATGAGAGATTGCAACGTAACACTGCTAGCAGCTCAGCATTCCTCATCTTGGCACTCGCAGCTCAGCCCAGGCCTTTGGAGATGCAGAAAGAAGTCACCCCGGGGAAAGTTGTTGGAACCCAGGGGCCTGGAGTGAAGACCAGCAGAGACCATCCTGTGCCTTCCACGTAAGAAAGAACCTCAGTGGAAAGTTAGCTGCCTTTCCTCTGAAGAACCAACAAAATAAATCCCCTTTTATTAAAAGCCAATCCGTCTGTGGTGTGTTGCATTCCGGCAGCTAGCAAACTAGAACAGATGCTAAGAGAGGACCCACAGCAGCTCAGAGAGGAAGCTACCAGAACCAAGAACTGAAAGCAGTGAAATCCGGGAGTGAAGGACCCGCAGACGGCAGCTATGTGTCTTGCCATCTGACAGAGGAACCCCGGATGCCAGCAGCCTTTCTCCAGGGAAGGTATCGTCCTGTTGATGCCTTAATTGGGATATCTTCATGGCCTTAGAACTGTAAATTTGTAAACTAATAAATCCCCAATAGAAAAACCAACCCATTTCTGGTATATTGCATTTTGGCAACTTAGCAAATCAAAACAACCTCGCAGGGCACTGTGTGTGGTCATTCTGTGCACTTTATACATTCTGCAAACTCCGCATCCTCATATGAAGGGGACTGATAGCCCCCTGTAAAGAGGACACTAGGCACAGAGAAGTTAAACAACCCTCCCAATGTCAACGGCTAGTAGGTGGCAGAACTGGATTCAAACCCCACCACAGTCTTGCTCTGGAGTCTATGCTTTTAACCACTATACTTATTCAGTCTCTCAAAAATTTTTTCTTTAAATTTTTATTTTCCATATTTATGTATCTTTATAGTACCTGACAAAGAAAGGGTGTTCAATAATATTTGTTATTCCATTTGAGAATATATACATACATACACAGACATACATAAATATAAATATATAGAAATAATTTCTAGAAGGATGTCAAAGAACTCATATTACTTCTGAGAAGTGCAGAGGGATTGTTGAAATTTTTATAAGTAGGATTAAAACCACCTTGTTATAGGAGCAAATCCCTGTATCTCATATACCTGCATGCAGAGTGGAGAGCTATCTGCTTTGGAATCAGACGAGCCCTGGCTCTGTGCTGCTCACTGGAGGACCTGGACACTTTATTAACCCCTCTGACCTCCCTTCTCTTCTTCTGTAAAGTGAAAGTATAACCAGTGGGAGGGTATCTGTTGGGAGTAAACGAGGCCAATGGGCGGGCAGGTAGCACGGAGAGGGCATTTGATGCGTGAGGCCCATCACTGGCATTATCAAGAGCAAACCTCTCCCCACTGCATGGGACATGACTCCCAGGGGTGGGAATCTTCCTGGCAACATGGGACAGGGCTCCTGGGAATGAACGGGGCCCTAGCTACATGGGATTTAGACCAAAACGGGGAAGAGAAATGAAACAAAATAAAGTTTCAGTGGTTGAGAGATTTCAAATAGAGCCAAGAGGTCATTCTGGAAGTTATTCCTATGCAGCATAGAGTTATCCGTTTTTAGTTTTTGGGGTAGCTAGAGGGAAATACCTGAAACTGCTGAACTGTAATCCAATAGCCTTGATTCTTGAAGATGACTATATAACTATAGAGCTTTTACAGTATGACCATGTGATTGTGAAAACCTTGGGACCGACACTCTCTTTATCCAATGAATGGACAGATGAGTAAGAAAATAAGGGCAAAAAATAAATAAATAATGGGGTGGGGAATATGGAATGTTTTGGGTGTTCTTTTTACTTTATTTTTTTTAATTTTTTTTCTTTTTTGAGTAATGAAAATGTTAAAAAATTGATTGTGATGATGAATGCACAGCTAGATGACGATCCTGTGAACCACTGACCGTACAATTTGGATGATTATATCATACGGGAATATATACCATATCTCAATTGAAAAAAAAAAAAGCCAACCTCAAAGAGCTATCGTTGAACTGTCAGGACGACAGCAGATCCCTGAGCTCCCAGAAGCCTGGAACTCCCTTCTTCTCTTCCGAAGCAACACCTCTTTCTTGAGTTGGGACAAGACTGCCCCGAGGCCCAGAGGGGACTTTTCTCTGACCCCGGAGTCCTTGGGAGGCAGCTCTGCCTCAACCCTCGCAGAGTCAGAGGCAAAGATGGCAAAATGATAGGATATGGCAGAGCTAAGTTATGATTTGTGGTCTCTGTGAACCTAAACCTATTTCTTCTGCCAGTGCAATTTCCCCATGACAAGTCCAGCTGCTTGGAGGTGGGGGGTGGTCGGTCAGTCCTGGAGCTTGAGCACCCGTGTTGGAAAGTAATCAAGGTGGGTCCTGCCGGGGGATCTACCGGCCATCTGAAGAATCAGGCCCTTGGGGTCCTCTGACAGTGGCCACCGGGTCACCAGAGCAGAAGCCAGAGGTCACTGGGCCCCTCTCCTCTGGCAGTTACAGGGTTTGGGCTAAGGAGCAGCAGCTGATAGCAGAGGGAAGGCTATCTTAAAACTCCTGATTTTGTTCTTCTTGCTTGGTGTTTTGCTCAAAGTGTAAGGGTCAAACTTAAATGATTCCAGGTCAGGCCAACAACATACAATTTATTCTTGGCCATGACAATTTCAAACTTTTCTCTTGTGATCACTGTTATAAAAAGTGAAAAAAGGGGAAGAAAAAAAAAAAGGAATGGAGTTCTGGTACAACGCTACAACATGGATGAGCCTTAAAGACATGATGCAAATAAGTTACACACAAAAGGACAAACATTGTATAATTCCACTTCTATGAAATATCTAGAATAAGCAAATTCACAGGGACAGAAAGATTAGAAGCCATGAGGGGCTGGGGGAAGGAGAATGGGGAGTTACTACCTAAAGAGTAAAGAGTTTCTGTTTTAGGTAATGAAAAAATTTTAGTAATGGAAGATGGTGATGGTAGCAGAACACCTTAAAAGTAACTAATTGCCTCTGAATTCTACACTTAAAAATGGTTGAAATGGCCAAAAAAGAAAAGACCCCGGCACACAGCTAACACTTAACAAGTGCTAACTACTCAAATGAGCTGGAGGGCCCGGAGATCAGTTGATGAAGGAAGCAGGGGCTGAATTAGACACTCAGGTAGAGCAGAAGAGGTGGGCAAGCACGCCCAAAGTCCAGCTGGAGCATCTGGGCTGTGTGGAGCAGGGGGTGCTAGTAAAGCACCTAAGAAAAAAAATCACCCTGATGTGTAGTGACTGCTGATTTCCGTGTTGGAAGGACTTATTCACCTTTGCCAGGTCAAGCTATCAAAGGTTTAACAACCAGCTCACAAAAATCCTGAGTATTTAACAATAGGTTCTTGTGGGCCTACCAGCTGCAGCACACCACTAGAACTCTAAGGCTATCCTCTGCCTCGAATGTCCCTGACAATTGAGCACCCCCCTCCCCACTCTACTATCCCTATTGAGCAATTGTTCTGTCTGCTTGAATATTCAAACGACAGGGAGCTCACTACCTCACTGGGCAACCCATTCTATGCAGCAATTCTGACAACTTCCTTCTGTTGAGATGAAATCCATTGCCCTTAAATTATTCCTTTTGTTGCTATTTCTATACTTTAGGGGCATAGAGACACCTCACCCACCCACATCCAAACTGCCCAAAGCCCAAAGCCCTTCAGTTACGTAGAGATGACTTATACAACTCCCATCCCAGGGTCTTCTCCAGGCTGAGCAGTTCCACTCGTGTACACATATACCCAAAGCCAATATTTATCAGCTCGTTTCTTGTGGCAGACACTGTACAGGGTATTTTACTTACACTGTCCCAGAGAATTTGCACATCAAGTGCTCCATTTTTAATAAGAGCTTTATTGAGAGAGAATTCATATCACACAATTCACCCATTTAAACTGTACAATTCAACTGGTTTTAGCATATTCATTAAATTGTGAACCCACCACCACAATCAATTTTAGAACATTTTCATCATCCCCCAAAGAAACCTTATACCCATTAGCCGCCACTCCCCATTCCCCCCAGTTCCCCCAGCCCTAGGAACCACTAATCTACTTTCTGACTCTATAGATTTGCTTATTCTAGACGTTTCATATAAATGGAATCATAACTTATGTAGTCTTTTGTGTCTGGCTTATTTCACTTAGCATAATGTTTTTGAGGTTCATTCATGTTGTAGCACGTATCAGTGCTATATTTTTTTAATAGCCAGATAATAATACCATTGTTCAGAAATGTCATATTCTATTTATCCACTTGTCAGTTGATGGACACTTGGGTTGTTCCCACTTTGGGCTATTATGAATAAAGCTGCTATGAATATTCATGTATAAGTTTTTGTGGAAGTATATGTTTTCACTTCTCTTGGGTAGATTACCTTGCAATGGAATTGTTGGTCATAAGGTAATTTTATGTTTAGCATTTTGAGGAACTACCAGACTGTTTTCCACAGTAGCAGCACCATTTTTTACACTCTGATCAGCAATGTTTGAGGGTTTCAGTTTCTCCATATCCTCACAACACATGGTATATACCATCGTTTTTTATTATAGCCATTCTAGTGGGGTGAGATGGTATCTCATGGTTTTGATTTGTATTTCCTTGATGGCTAATAATGTTAGGCATCTTTTCATGTGCTTATTGGTCATTTGTACATCCTATTTGGAGAAAGGTCTATTCAAATTCTTTGCCTATTTTTAAATTGGGTCATTTGTCTACTTTTCTTTAGTTAATTATGCTTTTGGTGTCATACCTACAAAAATTAATACTTAATTCAACATCATGAAGATCTGCCCTATATTTTCTAAAAGTTTTATAGTTTTAGGCTTTACATTTAAGACTCTATTCCACTTTGAATTATTTTTTTATATGGTGCAAGTTAGGGATCCAACTCCATTTTTTTTGCATGTGGACATCCAGTTGTCTGAGTACCATTTGATGAAAAGACCATTCTTTGGTAGACAATTCTCTATTGAACTGTCTTGGCATCCTTGTCAAAAATCAACTAATCATAAATTATGGGGTGATTTGTGCTCCCACATGACACTGTTTTTATCCTTCTCAATATGCTGAGTATCCTCCTGCCTCTGCTCCTCTGAAATGTGGAGTACTAAACAGGAAAGCAATGCTGCACATGTGTCCTGAGTAGCACAGAAAGTACATGATCATCACCTCCCACAATTTGGAGACTCTACTCCTATTAACATGACCTAAGGCAGCATCATGTTTTCTGTAGCTACATAACACTTGTGATAATTAACTTGGATTCAGAGGGAAGGATCATAATGTGGATGTACTGGTTTGAAACTGTTACATAACACAGAAAAGCTATGCTCTTTTATCCAATCTTGTGGGTTCAGACTTGTGGGTGGTATCTTTTGATTAGGTTGTTTCCATGGAGATGTGACCCCTGCCCATTCAAAGTGGGTCTTAGTTTACTAAAGACCTTAAAAGAGCTCATGGAGAGAGAGAGCTCAGAACTGACAGAGAGCAGAGAGATGAAACCAAGGCACAGATAGTTGGAGATGCTAAGCTAAGAAATGAAATCCAGAGTTTGCCCCAGAGAAGCTAAGTGAGGAACTGCAAATGCTTAGAGAGAAAGCAACTGGAAACAGGAGATGAGAGAGCCATTTGAAACCAGAAGCTGGGGGAAGATAGCAGACATCGCCATGTGCCTTCCCATGTGATGGAGAAACCCCAGTTGCTATCGGCCTTTCTTCAGAGTCAAGGTATCTCTCTCTGGATGCCTTAATTTGGACATTTCATGGCCTTAGGACTATAAATTTGTAAATTAATAAATCCCCTTTGAAAAAGCCAATCCATTTCTAGTATATTGCATTCTGGCAGCTTAAGCAAACTGAAACAGTGGAGATGAAGGGAGACAAGGAGAGTTTATGGCATGAGTAATGACATGAAAATATGGTATTCATTGGGAGAAGGAGGATGATATTAAAAGAAATGGCACTGAGCTTGGACTCAGGAGACCGTGGTTTGTTTCTGCTGTTCACTACATGACCTTGGGCAGCTTATTTCCTCTCTGTAGGTTCTGTGACCTTTCCCATCAAATCAGAAGGTTGGACTAGATCTGGGATGCCAAATAAACTGGATTTCCCAGCCATTTGGCAGCAGCTGCCATGAATGTTATGCCACAGGTTTGGCAGAGAAAGACACTGGGATCTGCCAGTGATGCCTGCCATGGCTCTGCACAGGAGGGCAGGGGCACCTGTGCTATGTATTTACTGGGCATGGAGAAGACTGAGCTCAAGGTTCCTCCCAGCTCTATGTAATCCATGATTCTGTGCTCAGTTGACCCTTGGCTAGGTGCTGCTTTCCAAGCCAGGCTGTCTCTGCCCCAACGACAGCCTGGGAGGAGGCAGGCAGCCAGGCCAGCTTTCTCCTTGCCAAATCTTTGACATGTATGAAGCTGGACCACAGCTGCTGTTTTCTCCCACCTCTGGCCTTTGGTGCACATCACAAAATCACAGCTCCAGGATGACCATTGGGGTCATGTTAGGATGGAAGAGAAGTAGCTGGTTGCAGAAGCAAAATCTCACACGTACTCATAATGCACAAACACTCTCAAATGTCTCCAGTCCAGTTTCATGGCTCTATAATTGTAGGAGGCCCTGGAAGGTTCCCAAAGATGCTTGGGGCTCTAAGGACATGGCCTGGAAAATCCTGTTGTTTCAGCTTGCTAAAGCTGCCTGGATACCGTATACCAGAAGTGGGTTGGCTTTTACAATGGATATATTAATTTACAAATGTACATTCTAAGGCCGTGAAAATGTCCAAAGTAAGGTATGAACAGGACGATAGCTTCTGTGAAGAAAGGCCACCACCATCCAGGACAACTCTGTCACATGGGAAGGCACATGGCCTGCATCTGCTTTCTCTCTCAGCTCCTGGGGAGCAGTTTCATGCTATGCTTCTGGACTTTTTTCGTCTTTTATCCTCTCATAAAAGACCCCAATAAAAGGATTAAGACCCAACTTGAATTGGGTGGGTCACATCTCAGTTGAAATAACCTAATCAAAAGGTCCCACCCCAGCAAGTCTGCACCCACGGGAACAGATTAAAAGAACATGGCCTTTTCTGGGGTACATAACAGCTGCACTCCACCACACCTATTGAGAGAAAGTTCCCCAGGTCTCTCCCCTCCCAGAAAACCAAAAGGCCTTCCACGAGAGGTTGGGGCCCTGGGTACAGCTGAAGACCACCCTCCCCAACCTGGGACAGGCCTCTGTGGTCCCCTGCCCATCATCTCTCAGAGGGAAAAAGCAGCTTAAGCAGGTCTTCCTGACCCCGGAAGTGCTGAGAGCAGGTCAGGCTATTATGGTTCACACGTCACAGCCCACATCAAGAGGTCTGGCAGATTAAAAGGCGTTCAAACTTTCCACATCTGTGTATGCTGCAGGCCTCCTGCTCAGCTCCCAGCCCAGCCTTCTCCATTTCAGCCAGGTGCCTGGTACTCTTGTGAGCTCTGCCTGCCCACACTGACCCCCACCATGATGCTGGTGGAGCCCATAGGAGGCGCCCAGCTTTGGTGCCCCACCAGGGGCTGCTCCTGATATACCAGGCCTGGCCCCGGGGCCCCATTTCTCAGATGCTTTGATGGCTGGCTCATAAGTCCCTCCATCTGGCCTCTGGCCCTGGCCACTGGTCTACACCTTGGGCTCTGTTCCTGAGTACCTCCTGAGGACCTTTGGAGTTCCTTCACTCTCCCTCTGTTACCTCCTCAGGCTCACAGCTCCTAGCCCATTTCCTCTTTGCCACCCCAGCCTGACCTGTCCTTTCCTCTGGGGACCCAGCTTACATATGATAGTGTCAATCTGTCCACAGTGCCATGTGACAATGAGGAGCCATGTGACCCAGTGGTCTAAGGCATGGGCTTGGGAACCAGACAGCCTGGGTGAGAAAGTAACTAAACCTCTCTTTGCCTTAACTTCCTTATGTTTAAAGTAGGGAATATAAGAGTGACTACCTCATGGGACTGCTGGTGACCAGCAAATGGCAAACATTCAGTAATCTTATTATTATCCATCCAATAAGTATTAACTGAGCATTTATTACAGACTAGGTGCCATTCTAGGCTTATGATAATAATAATTATGGTAATAGTCATACATAGTGAAAGAGCAGCTAACTTTCCCTCCCCAAAAAACAGTCCCCAGAAACATCACTGACCACGGAGATAGCCACTAGAGAAGAGAGGATTTCAGGGAGCAATTTCCTGGCTGGGACTGAAACTGCGCGCAGGTCTGGAGGACACAAAGCCCAGGTTGGAAGGGCAAGGTGAGGCCCCATGCAAAGGTGAGCCCAGCCATACCCACGCTGCACACTGCTCGTGGTCCTGTCTGGATGTCTGTCACTCATAAGTGGGGATGCTCTCTGGAAGAATATACAGAAGAGGGACCAGAGTGGTACCCTGGGGGTTGGGGAGACAGGCCTTGGTAGGAGATTATTCCCCATAAACCCTTCTGTATCATTTGGATTTGAACCCTGGGACCATAACCTATTTAAAAAATAATTAAAACAATTTCAAATGTTGAAAAAGAAAGGTTCTCATTAAGGGGCATGTTTTAGTTTGTAAAAACTACCAATATGCAATAAATGCAATATACCAGAAACAGAATGGCTTCTAAAAAAGGGTAACTTATTAAGTTGCAAGTTTATAGTTCTAAGGCCATGAAAATGTCCAAACTAAGGCATTCAGGGAAAGATTCCTTGATTCAAGAAAGGCAGATGGATTGGGAACACATATGTCAGCTGGGAAGGCGCATGATGTTATCAGCTTTCTCTCTCAGCTTCTTCAGTGGCTTCCCCTGGGGCGTTTTCTTTCATCTCCCCAAGATCTCTGGCTGTGTGGACTCTATTAGCTCTAAAGCTTTTCCCAAAATGGTTCCCTCCTCAAGGGCTCTAGTTAGCAACCTTGCCTTGAATGGGTAGAGAAATATCTCCATGGAAACCATCTAATCAAAAGTTACCACCCACAACTGAGTGGGTCACATCTCCATGGAAACAATAAAAAAGATCCCACCCAGCAATACTGTATGAGGATTAAAGAACTTGGCTTTCCTGGTGTACACAACAGATTCAAACCTTCACAGGGCATTACATATGTGGAGCTGGGGGAAGGAGGCAGTTTTGTATAAACAGATCTAGAGAATTCTGCTTTGGTTAAGATTGCAAAGACTGTAGGCAAATTTCCCTTCTAGAATCTATCTCAAAGAAATATTTTTGAAATGCAAATAAAGTTTGATGAACAAAGATGCTCACTTTTGACTTATGGCCATCAAAAACTGGAAGCAATCAAATGGGGAACAAAATCTCTTGGATGCCCGTCTCCTCCCCTCCCCCAGCTGCTATGTTCCAGAAGGAGCTGATCCTATCCACTGCCAAGCCCAGGCCTGAGAATAGGTGTGCATAAAGATTTCTTTAATGATTAAGTGGTTAAGGAAACATTAACACTATATGAGACAGGCAACAGTAGTCATTTCTGACCTACAAAGAAAGCAATTTGAGACGCTGGACCTAATATAAACACTGGAATAATACCCAGCCATTAAAAATGTTCCCCAAAGCTCACACACAAGCTGCAGGAGCATACTTTAGGGCAGCCTTCATTGCCTGCCATTTAGTAACTTCTATCACAATCTCAAATGCCCTTTGACCCGGCAATTGTTAGAAGTTATCTTCAGAGATAAAGCTGAACACTTGCAAAATGTGCAAAGGTATTGCATGAAAGGAGAGAGCGTTGGCACTCCCCTTGAAAAGGATGGAAGAGGCCGTCAGGCCTGCACAACACAGCAGCTGGTTACAGCGTTGCCACCTATTTCAAGGCATCTAACCATTTTTTTTGAGGTAAATTGGAGAGGCTGGAGGGAACTGCCTGAAAATGTAGAGCTGTGTTCCAGTAGCCATGTTTCTTAAAGATGATTGAATAATGATATAGATTTCACAATGTGACTGTGTGATTGTGAAAACCTTGTGTCTGATGCTCCTTTTATCTATGGTATGGACAGATGAGTAAAACATATGGATTAAAAATACATAAATAATAAGGGGAACACATGTTAAAATAAATTTAGTAGATTGAAATGCTAGTGATCAATGAAAGGGAGTGATAAAGAATATAGGAAAAATATAGGGAAAAGAAAGGCTAAAATATATTGGGTAGATGGAAATACTAGCAATCAGTGATAGGGAGGGATAAGGGGTATGGTATGTATGAGCTTTTTTCTTTTTTTTTCATTTCTTTTTCTGAATTGATGTAAATGTTCTAAGAAATGATCATGGTGATGAATATACAACTATGTGATGATATTAT
This sequence comes from Tamandua tetradactyla, assembly GCF_023851605.1. Classification (NCBI taxonomy): domain Eukaryota; kingdom Metazoa; phylum Chordata; class Mammalia; order Pilosa; family Myrmecophagidae; genus Tamandua; species Tamandua tetradactyla. Next base: position 53,426,742 of record NC_135338.1, on the reverse strand, counting down.
GAGTTACTGATTGCACACCAAGAACGGAATGATCATATGGTAAGAATGTTTGTGTTTGTATGTTGTTATGTTAAAAACAAAAATTAAAAATTAAAAAAAAAGGTATATAGGCAAAGGTACTCATTAGAGCATCGTCTGTAATGGGGAAAAGATTGGAAACAACTTAAATGTCCACCAAGAGGGGACTGATAAATAAACGGAATGCTGTGTAACCATAAGAAAAAGAATGAGGAAGCTCTCTGTGTACTGATTTGGAAAGATTTCCAGGACATGTGGTCAAGTGACAAAAGCAAGGTACAGAGTGTAAGTATAATGTGTTGCCCTGCTGGCAAAAAAATAATTATTTACATACATATAAAGAAACTCCAGAAGAAGATACAAGAAGCTAATAACTAGTGGGGCAGGGTACAGGGGAAACAAAGGTAGAAAGACTTTTTCACTGTGTATCTTTTCCTTTGTATATTTTTATTTTGAATCTTATGAATGTACTATCTACTAAGAATAAATTAATAACATTTCCAGAAATATTTATTTACTCTCTGCCAGGCACTGTTCCAACTGCTTTATATATGCAAAATTAATCAAGTAAAACAACCCTATAAGGTAAGTACCTTTATCATTCCCATTTTACAGAGGAGGAAACTGAGGCACAGAGAAGTTAACTCACTAAAGTTATAGTATCAGTAAGTGGCAGAGGTGGGATTTGAACCCAGGAAGTCTCTGAGTCTACAGTCTATATTCTTAACCTCTCTGACAAGCCCCTCCTAATGCCCACTTAAATAAGGTTGAATATTAAACATCACACACATACAGTATGAGAGAAAAGAGATGGAAGGGCAGATCTTGTCCATGGTTTAGAAGACACACTACTGTCAAGATATCAATTATATACACACCGATCTAGAGAATCAGTGCAATTCCAGTTAGAATCCCAAAGGCATTCTATGACAAAGCACATGGAAATGCAAAGAGCCAAGAATATCTAAGACACACCTGGAGAAGAAAGAGGGAGTAGGAGAACTCGGCTTTGTGGGGTATCAAGACTTATTGCAAAGCCTTAGTGTGGTATTGGCATTGCGATAGGTACATAGGGCAGTGGAAAAATAGCTTAAGCCATTAGAAAAAGAAACAGCAAAAACTAAAGCATGAATACATGATGCAGCCACAGTAGAACATGGAGGAAAGGACAGTAAGAGATACTGAGACTACTGGGTGTTAAGATGGGAGAAAAATGAAACTTAAGCCTTCTTCACAGCTTACACAAAAACTAGTTCCAAGTAGACTCGATCTTGACATAAATGTTGAAAGGAAAACAAAAAAATAAAGAACATCTTCATAATCTGATGGTAGAGAGAGATTTCTCAAACAGCTCACCCACACACAACAACCCAAACCTTAATAGACTGATAAGTTTGAACTACACTAAAATGACAACTTTCTGTTCATTAAGACACCACGAAGAGAGTGAAAAGTGAAGTCTTGAGTGGGAAAAGATACTTGTAACCTATAATCAATAAAGGGCTCATAAGCAGATAGTATATATAACTTCTGACAATCAATAAGGAAAAGACAAAGACAATGAAATTGAAAAACAGACAAGAGGTTTAGACAGACACTTCACAGGAGAGGAAAACCAAGAGCCAATTGCATATGAAAAGACTCTTATGAGCACAAGGACTCAGGGGATCTTAAATCAAACCCACAAGAGTCCATCAGAACGACTGCAATGAAAAGACTGACACTATCTAGGGTTGGAGATGATGCCAGGGAACCGGAACTCCCACTCTGCCGGTGGGAGCTTAAACTGGTCCAACAGTGGCTGCTAATACAGAACTTAAGTGATTTCTTTCTCCTTAGTGTGAAAACAAAATAGATGAAAATTTCAGGGGAAATAATGAAAATGAAAGACCAGATGCCCAGAAGACTGATTTGCTTGTTTGGGTCTCACATACACAATGAACAGGAATTTGAAAAGACCACTATAGCCCCCTGTTACGGTTAGGTTCATGTGTCAATATGGCCAGGTGATGGTGTACAGTTGTCTGGACAAGCAAGCACTGGCTTAACTGTTACTGCAAGGACATTTCGTGGCTGGTTAATAAATCAGAAGGTTGGTTTATTAAATCATCAACACATTGATTGCATCTATGGTTGATTACATCTATAGCCAGCTAAAGGGAGTGTCTTCTGCAATGAGTGATATTTAATCTAATCAGTTGAAGGCTTTAAAGGAAAAGTGAGAAGAGAGACTCTCTCCATGCTCTGCTTCAGCCAGTCAGCCTCTTCTGGGGAATGCATTGAAGACCTTCATCAGAGTTGCCAGTTCGTGGCCTGCCTTACAGAATTTGGACTCATGCATCCCCACAGTTGCATAAGACACTTTTATAAAATCTCATATTTACAGATATCTCCTGGTGGTTCTGTTTCCTTAGAGAACCTTGACTAATACAACCTCCTGCTTGGCTGCACTGCAGTTGCTCTCTACAATAGTTACCATGGGGAAAGACCCCTGTCTCTAGGGACAAACCCGTCTCAACCCTCCCCTCCCTTGCATCCATTTACCTTCTCTGAGCCCCAGTTTCCTCATTGGTAAAGAAATGGGAAATGTCATCTTTCTCAAACCCGTAGGACCAAATCACTGGGCACATCAGATGGAAATCTGTATGTGAAGACGTTAGACAAACTCAAGAAAACCACCTCTGTGGGCACCCACACATGTGTAAATACACAGAACCAGGTTCAAAGGACCCAGACTGATCTCAGTGGTTACTTTTTGGCTGAAAGGTTTGTACCAGTGTACGGTCTGGCTAGTGCTGTCCAATAGAACTTACTACAATGACAGAATGTTCTGTCCACGTGCTGCCCAGTGTGGTCACCATTTGCCACGTGGCTACTGAGCATTTGAGATGTAGCTGGGGTGATCAAGGAACTATCATTCTTATTTGACTTCATCTTAACTAATTTAATTTTCAAAATAGCTACATGTGGCCAATGGCCACCATATTAGTGCAGTTTTAAACTTCTCTACTGTTTAAATCTTTTCTGTGAGTGACTCTAGGCACTACTTGCATTTAATTAGAAAGGTTAAAAAAGAAAACTATATACATGTCGAGTGTTATTGCCATTGACTATTATCCTATTTGAAAAGTTCTGGGCAAGAAATTCCACTCCTGGGTCAATCCATTCAGCAATTACTACAAATAGCTGGTTGGTGCATTTCAAGACCCATTCTTCAATCTGGTTTTTGCACACTGATCCCAGCCCAGCCCTCCCAGGGCTTGCAGCAACTTTGCCCATCTTCCTTCTGCAACCCAGGGATGAACCAGGTTGAAACACAACAGCAGGAAGGCTTAAGGCTCAGAACAGCTCTGGAGAGGCACATTCGGCTGTGGTCCTGCAGGCCATCCTCCCTCCAGGAGCACCCACGTAGTGGCCCACACACCCCACCGTGACCCTGCTCTCTGGCCCTGCCTGCTGCTTACTCAGTGATTCCCCAGCATTCTGGTTTAAGGAGGGGAAAAGGGAAGGAGTTTTGAGGTGGGGAAAAGGGAAGGAGAGGCAAGCCTGATTCACCGCAGAGGAAGCTGACCAGGGGCCTGAGAGAAGTCACAAAGGCCTCTCTCAGGCCCCCTGCCTGCTGGGTCTCTGCTGGGTTTTCTCTATTCTTTGCTCTCAGTGTATGGGGGCCTGATTAAATCCCCCTGATCCTGACAATAGTACAGACCCCATAGGGTGGCCAGGATGATGAAATGGACTAATTCATCTGGAGCTCAATAATGGCTCTACAAATGGCCATGGTGGACTCTCTTCAGCGTGGACAGCTCTGAATAGTGCAGTGAATGCTTCACCCGGGTCTATTCCAGCCCCCAACATGGGCTTACTGTGTAACCTTGGGCATGTCTCTTTACCTCACAGCGCCTCAGTCTCGGCAGTAAAATGGGAGAAAGGATACTTGCCCACATGACCACAGGATTGGGGTGTATTTGAAAAGTGAATCTCCATTTCTAAACTGGAGGAAGAATCTAGCACAGAGCTGGCCCAAATCGCGGGGTTGAATGCAGAGCTGATTTCCAGCCCCTGTGCCTCCTTCAGGCCCTGCCAGTGTCCTGGGGGTGCAGGCTGCAGACACCAGGCCTCAACTGGTACCTTGCAGGAAACTATGGCATCACCTCCCTTCCACCTCCTGGTGACACTGAGTCACCCTGCAACCCACCTAGCAGTTATGACCACATTTCCTCCCCTGGGGGATAAGCATGTCACGTGAGCAGCCAGGCTGCCTTCAGGGCTGATACAGGTGGTAGTTCCCTCCACCTGGAACAAAGTGGCTGTCCCATCCCCACCCACCTTTTGGGTCTGTGTTCTCTCTTCACATATATGCCCACCGGCCCCCAGTGCCAGATTCTAAAGTGGGCACAGTCACTCTTGCTTTAGTGTGAGGGAGGTCACGGTGTAAGTTTTCAAAAGTGGGTGGTTGGAGCAAGCAGAGGACATCTGGGGCTGGCAGGGGGTGAAGGGGAGATGCAGCAGCACGTTCCATCCTACCCCCGCCCCCCAGCCTCCAAATACACCCTAATGTAAACTATGGACTATAGTTCATGGTACAATTTTAATATATACGATGGTTTGAAGCTGTAGGTACCCCAGAAAAGATCATGTTCAGAAACAATCAGCTAATACATTCACGTGGGTGGGAACTTTTGATTAGGTTATCTCGGGTAAGGCATGCCCCAGGTGGATCTTAATCTTCTTACTGGATTCCTTTTTAAGAGGATAAAACACAGAAAGCAAGGCTCCAGAGGAGATAAGAGAGAGAAGCTGAGAGACAACACACAGAAAATAGAAAGAAAGCCACAGATGGAGCAGCCAGAAGCTGAAAACAATGAAACCTGGGAGATAAGAACCAGCAGACCTTGGTGCCTTCCTGTGTGACAGAGGAATTGAGGCTTGCCGGTAGCCGGATTTTGGGGAGAAGGTATCGTCTTGTTGATGCTTTAATTTGGACATTTTTCAAGGCCTCAGAGCCGTAAGTTTGAAAGTTAATAAATCCCCATTGTAAAAGTCAACGCATTTGTGGTATATTGTATTTTGTCAGCTTTAGCAAACCCAAACATTCTTTCATCAGTTGCAACAATGGTACCACACTAACACAAAGTGTTTACAATACAGCGCAGGGGTATATGGGATGCTGTATTTTTCACATGATTTTTCTGTAACTCTACAACTTCTCTAATAAAAATAAAAATAAATAAATAAAAAATATCCCAAAAACTCCAAGGATAAGAATTGTACAGGAAGGACTTTGCCAGCTAATGGTGGAGGGGGAGACGGCTGGGGCCAGGTGGACTCTTGGGCAGCCACTCAGGGCCACCCAGGGCCAAGTCAGACAGGGCGGACGGGGGAAGGCAGGGAGAACAGCCTGGCAGTGGGGCTTAGAAGATGTGCGTGGCAGGAGGCTCCAGCAGCATCCCAAGATCCAGGAACCCTGGGGTGCCAGGGGAGGGTATCTGGGCCTCAGAACCTTGGGGTGCAGGACAGGGATGCAGGGAAGTTCAGGGGCTAAGGGCAGAGGCTCTGGGCTTGGACAAACCTGGATCCAGATCTTGGTTCTCACGTATTACTAAGAGTCTCGATCAAGTCACTTGCTGTGCCTCAGTTTTCCCGCCTGCAAACTGGCACCGTGACCCCAGCTTCACGGAGCTGTAAAAACTAACTGAGGAGAAGCTTTTAGGAAAGGGGCCTGAGATAAGCCCTCAAGATATCATCGGTAATTATTACTGTCAAATCTATGAATGCCAAGAACTCCTGCCTTTTATTTGCCTTGATCAATATGCTGTTCCTGGCAGATATTCTTCCATTAGAGTTACAGAATATGCAATATTCACGTCAGCTCCCCAGTTCTTGGAAAATGTCCTCAAATTTCACTGTGGGGAGGGAAGACCCAGACTGAAGAGAAGAGGCATGGTGCATCCTAGGGCTCGTGCTTTTTAAAGAAAGACCACATCGAGCACAGGCACGTCCTAACCCAGAGGAAGGAACTGCTGAAGGTGGCTGTGTCAGACCGATGGGGTGGGGGGTGGGGGGCAGCAGTATGGGCAGATTTATCTAAACAATGTAGAGAAACATCTGGTCAAGAGACTGGCACTATCAGGGCCCACCTGGACATGAACCCTGGTCTCAGAGCGGAAGCTCTCGGCACAGACGAGATCTGGGAGCCGCTGTGGCATCTGAACCACGCCTCCCCTCCCTTCATGGCTCATTTAAAGAGCTGACATTTGATTAAGAGTTAATACATGTAATGAGCCAGCTCACCACTGACCACGAAGTTGCCGAGGACACCAGGCTCTATCTGGGGGGAGAAGAGAGGATACTATTTGTGGCAGCAGCAGAAGGAACCTCTGCTAGTCCCCATACCGGGGGTGTCCCAAGAGCCACTGCCCTGGGCCTCTTGGGTCTTGTCCTGGGTAGGTCCTGCAGCTCACAAGTCTTTGTGAAGGACCTACAGTGTGAGGCTACCCCACCACTTGCTCCTTAGTGCAGTGCCTGCAGGTTCAGTGCCCCCATGCCACCCAGAGAGAGGAAGTAATGATCAGAGAGGTCAAAGAACCAGCCCAAGGCCTCACAGCAAGTCAGAGCAGATCAGGGACAGCCAACAAGGGGGCCGTCCACTGCCTCGCAGGACCACAAGAGATACTACAAAGAGGCTTACTGTCAACATGCACGGAGCTGGGCTCTTCAGAGAGACACTGACACAAGGGTCATAAGTATCAGTTCACACTTATTGACACAACTACGTGTCAGATTCTGTTTCAAGCCCATTACATGTATTAACTCTTAATCAAATGCCCGCTCTTTGAATTAGAAACCATGAGTACTTCCATTTTACAGATGAGAAAACTGAGGAAGAGTGGAATGTGAACCCTGATAAGCAGCCACACTAAGGCACAACAACCATCCTTCCCTGGGGTGGTAGGCAGGGCCTCCTGCCCCCAACCTACCCCAGTATCTCCCCAACCCACCTCTTAAACACTCCTGTGTGCCCATGTCACCCCATTCTGTGCCAAGACCCTTGCCCAGGCCACTGTCAGTGCTGGCCTGCACCCCCAGGGAGCCTCCTTTTGGTCCCCCAAGCCCTTCCGGTAGCCCCACACCCTTCTTCACAGAGCAGCTAGACTGCAAATGTGGTGCTGCTACACCAAATCTGTATATGAATGTCTGTAATAGCTTCATCTCTAATTGACCAAAGTTGGAAAAAACCCAAACGTGCTTCAGTGGGTGAATGGAGAAACAAACTGGTACAGCCATACAATGAAAACATTCTCATCAATAAAAAGGAACAGATGACCGAGACATGCAACAATACAGACGAATCTCAAACATGCAAGAGCAAGAAGCCAGAGTCACAGGACAACTTGCTGTATGATGCTATTTCTATGACTTTCTCGAAAAGGCAAAATACCTGGACAGAAGAAAGGAGTTATGGCCAGGGCCAGGGGGCACAGGAGGGGTCCCAGGGAAGGGAAGATGGGGGGTGAGGTTACCAGGCTCGGTTGAGGTGAGGGGTTGCCGGAGTCTGGAGGCTGGGGGTGGGCTGTCAGGACTTGGGGTGGAGGAAGAGTTGCCAGGGACAGCAAGGTGGGGGGAGGGGCTACCAGGCCTGGGGTGGGGGAGGGGCTGTCAGGGCCTGGGGTGGGGGAGGGGTTGGCTACAGAGGGCAGGACGGACTCTCTATCTTGATTATGGTGGTGATTACACAACTGTATACACCTGCAAAAACATGCAGACGTGTATGCTAAGAAGGGAAAATTTTATGTGAATGATACCTCAATTATAAAAATGGAGGGAAAAGCTGCACTGTAATTTCTGCTGTCTTCAGGATGCTGTCTGAGACCCTCTCCTACCTATGCCCATCCTCTATCCATGCAGAACGCAAACATAAAGCACCCTGAGCTGGCAGCATGCCTAACACAGGTACACTGGCTCACCCCCCTTCCCAGGCTCCCCTAGGGACTCCCAGCCCTGGCTCAGCCCAGGTCTCACCGCCCCAGGCAAGCCCTCCCAGGTGTCGCCCTGGTCTGAGCATCTGATCCAGCTTGGGGGCTGGAGGCCAGGGGACTCTCCATGTTACCGTTCTCCACTCCACAGCCTCTTGTGACCACAGGACTGAAAGTCACTACTGTCACCCCACGAGACTGAGGGTCACAGGACAAGGGCAAGTCATGGGTTATTGAGGGAATGGGGCTCGAGGACACTGTTTTGTGTGACACCCTGAGGGCTGGGCAGGATTTGGGAGGGTTTGGTAGCTGTCCCCACACCATGCCCAGCCCTGCTGGGGCTCTGCAGAACTCAGGCCAGAGGACTAACTGGCCACAGCCTCTGCTCTTAGGGGCTCCTACCCAGAGTTGGCTTCCACAGCTTGTCCAGTCATCCCTCACCCCTCTCACCCACGCCACTGCAAGGCTCACACAGCCCACTGCCTGTAGGCCCCCTTCTCTTCTCCCAGAAGCCCTTTGCCCTGGTCAGTTCCTCCCTGCCCCTCTCCTTGGCATCAAACCACCACATATTCATTCGACAAACATCAGCCAAGCCCTGTGCTAGCCATTTGTTCCCAGTCCTTATGGCGCTCGCTTAGCACAAATATTCTCCCAGTCATGCATTCTGTGTCCTGTCCAGTTGATCTGGCACTGGCCCCTCCTCCAGGAGGAGTCACTGTCCCTGCCCTGGGGTGCTCACAGACTAAATGCTGCAGACAGAGAATAAGCTGCTACATGCAGGAGGAACTGCTACAGGCAGGAGGGGGGAGGTCGTGAAGGGTTGATGGGGCTCCTGCTAGCTGGGGTCCCCGATCGCCCATGTGGCATCTCGGTGCAAGTTAGAAAAGGTGCTCCATGCTTCTCTGGAGGCAGCCCACACCCACCTCCTTCTCTGTTCACTTCCCCTTATCATGACACATGCCTTGACAAAAGAATGCAATCTCAGTCCCCATGTGTCCCCCCCTTAGACAGGTGTCCTTATGCCTCAAGCAAAGTGGCAGCCTGAATGCCTGCACAGAGCCCTGGAAAGGGTGTGGGTCCAACTGCAGGACCGCAGGAAAACCACTTTCCTTCCACAGAAGGGAACTTCTGTAACCAGAGCTAGATTAGGGGTCTCCAGAGGTTACCCCAGCTCTGATGCCTGACAATGCTGGAGGCAGGAAAGGGGCTGCTTTGGCCAGTGGAAAGACCTCAGACTGTTCTTCAAATCACTTCAAGGGGGCAATTGTGCAGCCCTTTGGGACAGCCCACCTTACTCAATTCCATGACGGGCTTGTGGCCTGTCAGGCACAGTTCTGAAGGCCTCCTCATATTCAGGGGGCAATCCTGGGGTGTCAGAGTTGACTCAAGGCAACTTCTTTCGGGTACAAATGAGCCTATGCTGTTCCATAAAAGGGGAAGTCAAGCCCCTGATATTTCAGAGGTGAGGTGACCACTTAAGACCCTCAATGTCCAGTGGAAGCACTAGCTCAGCTTGGTACCAGCAAGAGATGGTGGATGGATGGATGGACGGATAGATGGATGGATGGATGGATGGATGGATGGATGGATGGATGGACAGATGGACAGACAGATGGATGGGTGGATGGATGAATAGTCGGAAGGATAAGTGAAAACATGGGTTCTGTTGAGACTGAGCCCTGGGGCTTTCTTGTACTGATGCAGTCAGGAGAGCAAAGCTAAGGAGGATCTGTAGAACCTCGGCACTGGGAGAATTAATCTGGGAGCGTCCTCATTCAAACCCCAAATTTCACAGATGAGAAAACTGAGGCCAACAGAGGAAATGCAGCTGCCTTGATCAAAGCACAAGGATTTAGGAGTAAGAAACACAAACCAGACTAACTGGTCTGAAGCTTCTCATGAAACCTAAACCTAACAAACATTGACTATGAAAATTGTTTACAAATCTTGTCCTTGAAACAAGAGCCTCCGTCAGTGCAAAATCACCTTTCCTCTCTCTTTCTCTTCCTCCTTCCCACCTCCACTAGGAAACAAGGGCTTGCAGCTTGGTATTTCTGGCATATAATCTGGTTCTATATGGCAAAAAATATAAAGCATTATGTGTTGGTTAGAATTAAGTTTGGCTGTAAATGATAGAAAAGCTAAAATAATAGTGATTTAAGCCAGACAACTATGTATTCTTCTCTCATATAAAAGTCTGCATAAGTGGTCCAGGACCAGGATGTTGCTTCACCATGTCCAAGATCCCAGGCCCTTACTGCATTGTTGCTCCATTCTGCACAGTTTCCATTCACATCAGAGTCTAATATAGTTGTTCCAACTCCACCCAGCATGTCTGCATTCCAGCCCACAGGAAATAGAAGAGAAAGATATGCCTCTTCCCTTTAAGGACACCTCCAAGAAAATTGTATACATATATCCCACAGTTCTGAACTTAATCACATGTCCACCTGGCTGCAAAGGAAACTGGGAAATGGTCAGCAAAATGTATGCCCAGCTAAAATCCATGGGCCGGTCAACAGGCTTTGCTTTACCATTAAATTCAGAGACTCCAAGATGGTGATAGATGCCAAGGAAATGAAGGTCTTCAAACAGAAGTTTGTAGAACTTCATTTAAAACAGAGGGTACCAGGCGGGCCACGGTGGCTCAGCAGGCAAGAATGCTTGCCTGCCATGCCAGAGGACCCGGGTTCGATTCCTGGTGCCTGCCCATGTGAATAAAAACAAAACAAAACAAAACAAAACAGAGGGTACCTGGAAAGAAGTCAACATAGGCACATGACTAAGCCAAAGGTGATCCATTAAAATGATCACAATATGATGAGGCCACCAGTTAGGTGACACATAGTAACACGTCCTCAGCACAGAAATGTGCATAGGATGTAGTACTTGCTGAAAGGGGAACACAGAATAACATGGGCACACAGAAGAAACTGTGTAAGGACAATTGTGTAAAAAGGCATTGGGTCTGGGAGCAGATTCAAAGAGCTAAAAGTGTTTGATGTTTCAAGTTTCACTGTTTTGGAATGTCTGCATGTGAACGTTTTCAAGCACACAGTATAAATTATTTTGAGAAATCGACAGTCCTCACTGCAGTATGCAAACACACACAGACCATACACATCCAGTAAATGGCCCCCAATTGATCTCACAGCCCAAAGACCTAAGGACATCATCACATGTAATCCTGACACAACTCTGGAGGAGAAATCCCTGTCCTACTTTGCAAATGAGGAAGAAGTTGTTGTTCTACGCAGGTTAAGTGACATGGAAATCACACAAGGTGGAACTAGAAAGTGAGAGAGCCATGTTTTCAGCATCTTGGCAAAGTTCCACTCTTCTGCCAGAAGCCCACGTGGATCTCAACTTCCCTTGCAGGCCCATCAGAACTCCTTCTCCCTGACCCCATATCAGGTGCTTCAGGGCTCCCACGCACAACTTGTCCATTCCTACTTTTGCACACTCAGCATCTTTCTTCTATCTTGAACACCCTTCTCCACATATGCCTAATTCCAGTTGTAAAGATCCTACTTATGTGGTGATCACTGGGGTGGGAGGGAGAGGAATGGTATGTACAAAGTTTTTTCTTTTTTCTTTTTATTTCTTTTTCTGGATTGATGCAAATGTTCTGAGAGGTGATTGTGGTGATGAATATACAACTATGTGATAATGTGAGCTATTGTTTATATACCAAGAACGGAATGATCATAAGAATGTTTGTGTTTATATGTTGTTATGTTTAAAAAAAAGAAGATCCTATTTATTCTTCAAAATCCAATCCAAATGCCACCTCTGCCAGGGAGTCCTTCCCGCTTGCCACAGCCAACTATGATAGAGCCCTAGAACTTTTTTACATAATATCCTAACTTCAATTATTTGCATATTTGTCTTATTTTCTATAATAGATAAACTGGAAACTCCTAGATGTTCATCAGGGTTTGGCAAATGTATGTATGTAAGAATGGACAGAAGGACAGATATATGGATAGATGGATGATATATGGATGGATGGTGAATGCATGTTTAGATGTATGATGGATGGATAGTTGAGAGGATGGGGCAGATGGGTAAAGAAATATTCATTAAGAGAAGAATCCCTGAATATATTTTAGATGGATATTCTTGTCAAAAATGTCAAGAACAGAAAGAAGTGGGCCTAATACCTGCTGTCATCAGGTGCCAGCAGTAGAGAGATATTGCTTTGAACTGCAACGTCCCTAGAGAAATCTACATTATCAATCTCTGACATTCACTGAGAAGATTAAGAAAGCTGAAGACTCAACGGCTGAAGAAAGGAGTCCCGGCTGAATTCTTTCTTGACAACTTGCTCTTTTAGCCAGAGATCATCCGATTATGAAATTCAAAGGCAAAGCCCTTTATTTCTTTGGAGCTCAGAAGAGGGTGAAAGAAGACATCCATTGTCCCAGGGAACGATTCAGCCCTGGAAAAACTGTGGGGAAGGAGAAGGCTGTGGAACCCTCTTCTTCTTCTGGGCTGTCCCCATCCAACCATCTCTCCAGAACATCTTTTAGGAAACAGGGTCTTATGCCAGTCCCTGACACCTCATCTTGAATCGAGGAGTTGGGGATGGTATTTGACATTTAAAGTCTCATCTCATAACTAGGGAATAAAAGGATCTGTTGTTAAAGACCCCAGAGTCAGTAAGCAAAGGGCAGCTCCTTACCGATGGGCCCAAAGTTCCCACACTGGCCTCCCTCTCCTCGAATCCTTATCACCCCTGGGGTCCAGGCTTTGGGGTGGGGCCAGGCTCAGGGGACTCTTGCTCTGTCCAGGCCCAGGTTGGGGAGGATGCAGGGGCCCTGCCCGGGCGGCTGGCGCCAACACCCTGTCGGATGTGGCCTGAGCGTTCACTGCTGTGCTGCACTTATGGGCAGCCTTGACCACAACCGTGCCGGGGCTGTTCCTGCTAAAAGGGAACTGACATTTCGTAGCAGGCTGGTTAGTTCTTTCAAATGCGTACTGATTGGGGTGGGGGGACCCCCTCAGGAATCACCTGCAAGGTTGGAGGGTGTCTGCTGCCACTTTGAAAGCTCCTGACTTCCAGAGGTGTTTTTGCCATTGGGACAGCCTCCCCCAACCCCCAACCCCTGTGGAGAAGGGACGTGTCTGAGGTTGCACAGGCAGGCAGGCAGGGCAAGAGGCAGCAGCCATGATGGTGGCTTCCAGACTCTTCTATAAAGGTCGAGCTAATAGCCACATAGATAAGGAATCAGGTAGCCCCTCCCATTGTCTTGCAGGCACCCAGGCTGAGGGGAGGGCACTTCTATAACCCTCACCCTTTTCTTCTCCTTCAAGGCCGTGCTGGCAGGAGAGAAAGGACTGAGCTCAAGTGTAACACTGTGCGGGGGTGGGAGGCACGAGTGCTAGTGCCCCCACTGTGCAGGGACGGTCTGGCTCTGGCGGGGCAGCACCAGACGTGCTGGTGGGGAGCCCACGGCCTGGCTGGGATCCACTTTCCTCAGCGCCAGTGCCCGCCTGGCCCCTTCTTGGCAGGGCCTCCCTCAGCCCTCAGCCCGCTCAAACCCTGACAGGAGCAGGGGTCACAGACAGCTCCCCAGCCAGGAAGCCCACGAAGCTGCCTGCATTCTCCACAGCATCCTCACTGCTCCCCCACGAAATGGCTGGCAGATGGAGGGCCTGTGGGCTCCATGTCACTGAGCCAGTCACACGCCGGGAGAGGCCACTCTGATGTGACCCAACCACTCCCCGACAGAGACAAGCCTTCCCAACTCACAGCTCAGGCAGCAAGTCCCACGGAGAAGCCCCGAGATGTTCTCCCAAGTGGGCCTCCCAAACAGATGCACTTTTTACCAAGAGTCGTTAAAAAAGCAGAAAACAAACAAGTGAACAAAACACCCCAGGACAGTGAACAAAAACATTTCCTTCCAGGCACTTGGTCAGGGTGATGACCCAGAAGACTCCTTTCGGAGCCTTTGTTTCTCCTGAAAGCACGCCTGCATGTTCTAAGGCTGCTCCACAGGCCACCCTGCAAGCCCTCAGACAGGTACTTCAATCCCCTCAACCCCAATAATGCTCTAGGTCACCAGCTTCGCTGCCTGTTGGGCCAGTAATTTGGAGAATCCCTGAATGTCAGACTGAGTAGGAGCAATGGAGATCACTGAGCTCATTTCTCATATGGGAAAATGGAGATCCCTGGAGACAAAAGACTAGTATCCTACAGTAAAATCCCAAAATACCAGAGGGGATATGACTCTAGACTCCTACGACTCCAGCCCTCCTGAAGCCCTATGGCAGACAAAGTCCCCAAGCATCTTCCACAGCTGCAGAGGATGATACAATTAAGTGGACTATCTCATTCCCAGGCCTGGGGCTGGGGAGGGAAAGCACGGGAGGAACACAAAATGGATAAATTCCACTGAAGCAACTAGAGCAACAGTTCTCAGATTTGGGGTCAGCAACCTTTCATTTTGCACACATGCACACACAGACACACACACACACACAAAGACATCAAAAACTAACCACCACCATCAAATTACCTGATCATTTCATAAAAGATAGGAGACAATACTGCAAAAAAACCTAATCTTAGAATAAAGGAGAGTTTTGCCCAAGAAAGGGCAGTTAGCAACCTTAGCTGATACACTGATGCACACACACAACAGCCTTATTCCCCTAGTTTCTCGGTGGGACCCACAGACCCAGGCTGTTCCCCCAGAACCTCTATACTCTGCTGATCTGCATCCTGTTGGCTGGTTCAGAGCTGGCTTCTCCTCCCGCCAGAGAAGTGTGGGAAGCACAGCTAGGGAAGCCAAAGTCAAGTGCCAGGGGTTAATTCCCTGGTGGCCAGCTGCCCTCCTTCCAGACTGAGGGAGGGGTGTGATAGCCTTAAGGGGGATCACAGAGAGCCAAAGAGCAGGAGCTGGGCTCCTCCCAGGTTCTGGGCTTGCCCCTCTTGGGTCTCATACTCCTGTCTGGGTTGCCTTGAAAATGACACCATATATTTAGGTATTTTAAGACGCAAAAGGGAAGGCTAAGAGGCAATTTTTAGAATCATGTTCAGTAAGTCTTTGTCTTCAAGTATTTATCGAGTGCCAACTAGATGCCAATTTCTTCTTTAGAAGTTAAATCTCCTTACGAAGAGTGATATTAACAGGGTATCAGCATCTCTAAACTGCTGGGCAAACAAGTGCAATGGGTGTTACAAAAGGATAGATCCCTGTGAGTTGGCAAGGATAGAAGGCTTCATGGAGGAGGTGGGTCTGGTTCTCAGCATACCAAAAGATCTGAGTTGGTCATGCGAGCACCATCTCTAAGCCGACTTCAAGATGACCCAATTCTCCTCACTCCCTTTGAAAGATGTTTCCATTACCGACAGACAGATAGAGGTGAAAAGGAGGGACTTTTCTGGGCACGTAGGTCCCCCAGACCCCTGGAATGGTTCAGGCCCCAATGGTGGTCCCTGAGGAGGCACCCTCTGCTTCTGCTCCTGCTCCTTCAATCTCTCCCTGGTCAAAACAGGTGCCCCACTGACTCTGAAAAGCAGTGTGCATGGTCTAATTCTGGGTTCAGGGTAGACTCCCTGCTTCCCCAGTCCTGCCCTAATCTTCCCACCTCCACGCCTTGGCTCAGGTTTCTCTCCCTTCCCAACCTGCTTTCCCCTCTTCAATGCCTCCCACCCAATTTGAGTCATTTGTCACTGTCTGGATGGCCTGATCAGAAGGCAGGACTCTCATTCTGACAGCTGGAATCTGGGATGAGGTCAGAGGGAGTGTTTGTCTATCACCTTTCCTTCCCTAGCTGGGAGGCACCCACTGCAGGCCACCTCAGCTTCCTTCTCTGTAAAATGGAGGTACAGGGAAGCCTGAGAGGATGGTAAGGGGTCCAGGGTGGGTGATCCTTCAAATATACTTCCTTCTGCTTTCAGCAGAGGCTCCATTCCTGGTGGAATTCAGTTTTCGATTTCCAGGTCCCCATGTCATGTCATGTCATGTGCATTTGAAGCTCAGTAAAGCCCACTAAACCAGGACCCAGGACCCAGGCCCAGGATAGGGAGGCAGCGAGGGATAAGGGCAGATGGCAAGGGGGGCCTGAGGGGCAAATGTGCCGAGATTCCCTCTCCCAAGCCCACACCCAGGGTACAGATACACTGAGGCTTGAGAAGCCCAGAGGGATTAAGGGGTTCCTCTCAAAGACTCAGCACTAGCCCTGCCTGATGTCATCAGTAAGGCAGAAAGCCAGGGTGCTCCCAAATGCGGGGGCCTTGCCCAGGCAGCTCCTTGTAGGCCCGAGGCTCAGGAGACCCAAGTTCAAGGCTCAGCTCTACTTCCAGCTCCCATGGTCTTGGGTAAGGCACTGCTTCTTTTTGGATCTCCATTTCCTTGTCACTCAATTAGGAGGTAGATTAAGTCAGTGACAGTCATACTTTTTTTCAACAGTGAAATCAAACATGAAAGTGTAACTATCCTACTTGCTGTGGTGGGACATGGCGGGGGGTGCCGGCTCAGTCTCCCCCTATTCCCTGGTGTTGGCTCTGAGTGCATACATCTTAAAATGACCCCTCCGCACAACTACACAGCTGTCCCCTAAAGCAGGTCCCTTGGGAGCCCCAGCATCCCCTGAGAACTTCTCTCCCACCTCATTTCCAACCCATCAGCGAGTCCCGTGGCTCCACCTTCTCAGACTCACTGCCCACGCAGTCACAGCCACCACCCCTCGCCTGGTCACCACAGGTCTCCCAGCCTCTCCTTTGCTCCCCAATGTGTTCTAACACAACACAGAGAGATCCTGCTCAAGTGGGATCAGGGCATCCCTCTGCTCAGCATCCTTCCATGAGCCCTTCTCTCCCAGAATACAAATCAATGGCCTGCTTCAGCCCTCATCTCCCACGACCCACTCCTGCCAGCCTGCTCAAGTACAGCCCCCTCAGAGATTTGCCCTCACTCTCCCCACTTTCTCAGAGTGGCCTCCCCCGATCACCTGCTCTGAAACAGCCCCCTTGGCTCCCTACCCTCTTACCCTTACTCTCTGTCTCTTCTCAGGGGGATGTTAGCCCAGCTAGAGCAGAGCCTGTATGTTGAACAAAAATTCATTTGTGCCCAGGGTATGGGCAGCCTGTAGGCATTTTCTCTCTCCTTAGATGATTTTTTTCAACAAGAAGCAGACAACTTGCTTGCCAAGATCCCCCAGATTCCTATTCCAGGGTGCCCACACCCAAGGGACACCATCCTATCCCCTGGGGGGTGGGTGGGGGCCCTTCCCCCAGCTCTCTCATCATCCCTCGCTGGAGAGAAGGACAGGGCTGAGGGAGCAGCAGGTTGGAAGGAGGACCCAGGACCCACCACAAGTGTCCAGCCAAGTCTGAGGGTCATTGGAACTTCACCCTTGTCATCGTTGGGAACTACAACTATGGTGAATGCACCACCTAGGAAGCAGGGGGTGCAGGGGGTGCTGAGGGTGTGGCCTGAGAACTGCTCTCCAGAGCTGGAGAGTCGAGAAGGAGAGGGCTCCTGAGAATAGGGTCCCAAAGGTGGAAGTTAGAGAAAGGCAGACAGAGCTCGAGTTAAGGAATTCTTTTCTCAGGCGTCTGCCTGTCGGGAGGGCTGCCAGCAGCAGAGGCACATTCTCCATTGCTGGAGGTATGTGCACACCCCCTGGGAAGGGATCCCTGCACCAGGGGCGGGGTTGAATGGGAGGCCATCTAGGAATCTTCCACCCTAAAAGGTGCTCTAAAATAAAGTGCCACTGCCAGCAATGAACAATGAATTCATACGGTACCTAGGATGTGCCAGGCACTGTTCTAAGTGCTTTAAAACATTAACTCTTGCATGATGCTCTGCAAACCAACAACTTCTCTAAAATATATATATATATATATATATATATATATGAACTCATCCAATCCCCATAATGATCCTATAAGTCGGTGCTATTATTATGCTCAATTTTCAGATGAGGCACAGGCCAGGTTGCTTTTCCAAGGTTACACATCTGGCAAATGAAGAGGTCACACCCAACAAATGAAAATGATGGTGCTAAGAATAGCAACTATTGAGGGTTTACTCCACACCCTTAGGCCACTGTGCCTCTTTCTATGCCTTATCTCATTTAATCCTCAAAATAACTATGAGGTATATACTATAACTTATCCACATTTTTCTAGAGGGGCAGAGAGAGTAAATAATGGACCTAGTAATAAACCAAGAAAGGTAAGAGGAAGTAGGGCAGGCCAGGGTAGCCCAGGGGGCAGGAATGAGAAGCTGGTGTGGTCAGGGCTCACCTACCTCCTTCGGGTCCCCTTGGCCAGCTCCAACCAGCAATATTGGATGTAGCAAATATGGCCCATAGGGGCGTCTTCCCCAGGGATAAGGAGGTTTCCTGCCCAGAGGGCCCAGAATTTCTACTTCCTCCTACCTAACAATGCCTTCCAGAGGTTATTTCCCAGGGAAAGCCATACAGCCAGATTTTTCCACATGGGGCTGAGGCGGGGGAGGGGGAGGAAAGAAGGGAGACGTTCTGAGCTAGATGCACTTAAAGGCCCCTCAGATACCTGCTCTCCAGCCTCTCCTATCATGTCCAGCTGACCCCCAATCCAGGACTGCTCAGGCCTGTGAATAATGTAAGAAGTTCGGCTTCATCCTCCTGTTTTACAGAGATCTGGACTGAGGCCCTATGAGATGAGGTCACTGAGCTAGGCCAGGCCGGCTGCAGGGGGGCCAGGAGGCCATCGCACAATGGGCCTGGGACTTTTAAAAGGAAAAAAAAAGCGTCCCCCAGACACACCCAGCAATCTTGGCACCCAGAAAGGTTCTGAGAGGCCCTCCCAGGACTCCTCTGACTTGGAGCGTACCCAACACCTGAAGTTTTCCCCTAGTAGCTGCCCCGGACGCCTTCTGGGCTGGGTGGAGCAGGCAAGGGGACCTTCTCCACCGAGAGCAATCCTGAGGAGTGTGGAGAGCCCGAGGTCCCGAGGTCGTGAGGTGGGTGTGGGGGATATGAAACAAGACCCCAGGGACCCTCTGGGAAGCGGGCTCTCAGACCAGTTCGGCTTCACGCTCTCCAAACAGCGCCTTGTTCCCATGGAACCCCTCAGTCCATGCGCCCTGGACCTTGCCCAAGTTCCAGGCTTGGAAAGGGCCGGTCCGAAGTTCGCGGTCCAGGCTCGGGCCAGAGGGGTGGGAGGAGGGGACCCGGTGGGAGTTCGGTCTAGGCGGGCCAGTCAGCTGTTGGGCCCTCCGAGTCCTGGGGGCCCCGGCCCACCATCCCATGCCGAGCCGACCCGCAGAGTCCGAGGGAGCGCTGGGGCGCAGGAGGGGCGGCGGGAGCTGGAGGCTGGCAGAGCAGGGACTAAGCATGTTTTGTATCCAAAGTTCAGGCGGGACAGGAACCCGGGGAGCGGGCCGCGTCCACACTGCCCCTCGGCCCGGGCTCTGACAGGTAGTGACGCCCTCCCTGGCATCCGCCCCGAGCCGCGCCGCCGCTGAACTTCTCGCCTGGTTTTCCAGGGAGCAGCGCTTGGGCTTAAAAGTTTGGTCAAATCCTCGAGTCCTGCAGAGTCACCAGGGCCGCCCGCTTTGCCGCAGATCCGAGGGTCTGGGCTTTGCTGCGGTCAGGGATCGCATCTCAGCCCGACTTCCCCGGTTCTGCAGCCGGACTCCCTCCTGGGGCACCCGGGACCCCGAGGGGTGGGGGGGGGAAGGGGAGCGGGCCGAGTGGGGGCCCTGGGAGCGCTGAGGGAAGATGGGGCTCCCATCCGAGACTTACCCTGTGGGGTCCCCGCGTGCGGGCGCCTCAGCCCGTCGGATCATGCTGTCGGCAGCTCCGGGACGGTGAACGCAGGGGCTCAGGCGCCGGGACGCGCTGGCCGGGGTGCTCCGGACGCCCGCATGCCCCTGGCGCTGGCCCTCGGGAAGGGCTCCGGCCGGCGCCGCTGCCAGCCCCGCGCCGAGTGGGGAAGCCGCCGTCGCCGCGCTCTAGGGCGCTCGCTCCCTTCTACTTCCTGTATCGGAGCGAGCAGGGCTTTCAGGAAGAGGCTGGCCTTGGTGGTCAACGGTATTTTGTCAAGAGCCATTCGGCGGCCGCTCGCGGCCGGATTCTCCCTGGGACAGACAGAAACCCCGGCAGCGCGTCCCTAGGGCCGGGCCTGGCGGCGGGTGGTGTTGGCCCGAGGCGCCCGCGCCGAAGCCGGGTGGGGGACGCCGGGCCCGCCGCCGGGGCTGCCTCCGTGGGCTGGAACTGCGGCCCGGGCGGCTCGTGGGGCCCCTGGGCAACCCAAGAGGGAAACTTGGAGAAAAGTCTCCAACTTTTCAAGGGGCCCGGTGAAAGGACGGCGCTCCCCGCTCCCGCCCGCAGGGCCTGCGGTCTGGCAGATGGAATGGTTGACAGCCCTGCACTCCACCCTCCCGCCTGAAAGAGTCTGGAAACCGCCCAAGGGCAGTCCCAGACCACAGGCAGGGTGCCTCCTCCACACCCCTGACAGGTGGCCATGCGTCTCTTCCTGGGCGCTTCCACTGGCCATGCATGAGCTCACTGTCTGAGGAGGAAATCTGTCCGTTCACCAAGCCTGGCATCTAGTTCACCTACATTGGGTACCATACCTAGACCGGAGGAGGAGACAGCCTGTCAGTTCACACAAATACAGCATGCACAGAAAGCTAAGTGAAGCCAGGAGGCCTCTCCTCTGGGTACCCAGGAATTAAAAAATGCCTCCTGAAGCTGGGCTGTTCCTCAGGATTTCAGGAGTGACTGGGCAGGACTAGACCCTGTAGGGTCACCTTGATCGAATGCAGGGTATTTGAAGCTCAGCACTGTTGACAGCTAGGGCTGGGCAATTCTCTGTTGGGGAGGGGGAGGAGAGAGTCCTGTAAATTTTAGGATGTTTAGCAGCGTCCCTGGCCTCAACCCATTAGACGGTAGTAGACTATCACGGCCCCTGTAATAATCAAACTATCTCCTGATTTTGTTAAATGTTCCCTGGGGATGCTCCAATGAGATCAACTGGTATCATGTGTTCATTTTATAGATAAGGAAACTGAGGCCCAGAGAGATTAAGTGACTGGTCTGAGGCCACACAGCAAATTGAGGCACAGACAGCCTGATGCCCAAGGCTCTGTTCAAGCACCAGGAGGCCTCTTTGTTCTGCCCTGCTGCTCCCCACCCCACCCCCATCCTCCACATACACTCCTCCCCCATCTTTCCTGGCATTTCTGTCAAGGAATTTCCTGGCAAATCAGCCTGTCAAGAGTTAGAGAGAAAAGATCCATGTCAGGACACACATTAAAAAATACTGCCTCTTGCTAGGAATGAAGAATCGTGTAGTCATATTGGAAATCAGTTCCTCAAAAGATTAAACATAGAATTACCATATGACCCAGCAGTTCCACTCCTGGGTATATACCCAAGAGAAATGAAAACATATGCTTACACAAAAACCTGAACACAAATATTCACAGCAGCATTATTCAAAATAGCCAAAAGTAGAAACAAACCAAATGTCTATCATTTGACCAATGGCTAAATAAAGTGTGATACATCTACACCGTAGAATATTATTCAGCCACAAAGGGCCTGTAGCACTGATTCATATCGAACCTTGGATAGTATGATGAACCTTGGAAACACTATGCTAAGTGAAAGAAGCCAGATGCAAAAGACCTCATATTGAATGATTTCATTTATATGAAATGTCCAGAATAGGCACATCTATCAAGACCAAAAGTAGAATGGTAGTTAAAAGAGGCTAGGGACAGTGGGGAATGGAGAGTGATTGCTAATGGGTATGGAGTTTCTTTGTGGGGTGATGAAAATGTTCTAAAATCGCTTGTGGACATGGTTGTGCAATTTTGTAAATATACTAAAAACCACTGAATGGTACAGTTTCAACGGGTGAATTGTAAGGTATGTGAATTATATCTCAATAAAGCTGATTTTTTAAAAAAAGGAAGAGAAAAAAAATGTAAAGTCTGTAGGAGGCCATCCTAACTGCCCCAGCTCCCACCACTTCTCCCTCTGCCCAGCTAGCCTACAGGCTGTCCCTCGTTAGCTCTTAACCATGTCCCATTCGCTTTTCCTCTGCTCCAGGGGCTAAACTGTCTCTTCCCTGGACAGGACTAACTTCACTATACCCCTCAAGAGTGTTGTAGCCTCCTGATTAAAATCACGGGCTTTGAGGACAGACACGTATTCAAATCCATCCCCAGGGTCTTCCAGCTGAGTGGTCTTGGGAAAGTCACCTCTCTGAACTTCGGTTTACTCATCTGTAAAAATAATGAATTCACATGAGGTAGGTAAGAGAGTAACCCCCCATGCCATTATTATTCCATTACTATCCCTAAAATAAGCCTGCAGCCCATTCCCAGGCCTTCCCAGGCCCCAAGGAAGTGGCCTAGTCAACTCCCACACCTAGAACCTTCCTTTGGGCCCACCGAGGCTAATATGAACTGTGTGTACCCAAACTCTTCCATGCTCCCAATCCCCCACCTAAAAGTTTCTTGGGCCACCGCCGAGAAACTCAGGACAAGCCCCTCACAGCCTGGGTTCCATGGAACCAGCCCCAAGGCTCCTGCCAGATCTCTACAGACACCTCCACAAAGCCCTCTGCTTGCCTGCTCTGAGAAGTCAGAGTTCTTCAGGCAGACACCAGGTGAGGTCCCACCATGACGCTGTTGCTAACTGACCAATGAGGAGGTTTCCAAAACTTCAGAAATCTGACCAGAATCCTTTAGTTGTGGCCTCTGGTCCCCCTGGATACTGAGGGTAAGCTCAGCCCCCTTCCTGAGTCCCCTCTGTACTCACAGGTCCTCACACCCCCTGCTTCTCTCTCTGGGCATGGTTCTCAGGACTCCTTCCCTGAACTGAGCATTTGCTGTTGTTTGAACCTGCAAACCCCCTACCTGCTTTTTTTTTTTTTTTGATGACAGCACCCCATTTCCCTTTAATGAGCCACCCCCACCCCCCACCCCTTACTCTGCACTCATCTGTTGGGATCAGGTGGAGATGACAACCACTCTCCTATTTAGAGGGAACACATGATTCTAGACTGGCCAATCAGAGTGCTGCATTTCCTGACCACAGTGAGCACATGACCCAAGTTGACCAATAAGATTCCTTCCTGAGAAGTTTGGATAGCACTGACGAGGAACACCAGTGCTCTCTTCCACACGAGCTGACAGGGTATAAACTAGGGGCAGCCAGTCACTATCTGGGTCACCATATTCTATTCAAGAAGAAAGCCGAGATAGATGAAACCAATGCAAAAAGAGAGAAAGTATGTCCTGGTGACATCCTTTGAGGCTTAGCACCTGACATTCTTAAAGCCAGCTGCACTTCAAGATACCTCAGTTAAAAGAACCAATGCTGTCCTCTTCCTTTTTGTT
Source organism: Tamandua tetradactyla (assembly GCF_023851605.1). NCBI lineage: Eukaryota > Metazoa > Chordata > Mammalia > Pilosa > Myrmecophagidae > Tamandua > Tamandua tetradactyla. The sequence goes on along the minus strand of NC_135338.1, from coordinate 53,403,395 downwards.
TTTGAGAAGTCAGTTCATTTGAGTCAGGCTTCTTTTGGTTGTCACCAAAAGACTCCATAATGGCAGTGCCTCCCTTCATCTTCCATTTCCTTGCTGGGTCTGGAGGATATCTAGTTGTGACAGCACTATTGTCCCCAAAATGTAAGAGGCTGATTTTTGCCTCTGGGGATCTCACAGAGTAGCTCTCACCTTGACTTCTCAGCCCCCTCCTCTCTGCCTCCACACAGGTGAAGAAGTCAAACAGAACGAGTCCTCAGCAGGAATCCTTCCAGGGGAAGGAAACTCTGAGCATCACAGGGGTTTCTGGGAATTATTAGTGAAGAAAAGAGTCTCACAGCACAGCCTCTTTCAAAGTCCCCCAAACTTTGCTCTAAGTTGGAAAGGGAGCATGCTCTGTTAGAAATTTTCCTACTATATAGTGTAGTGGATAACAGCGAGGTGCTCTGAAGTCAGACCTTCAGAGTTAAAATCCTAGCTCTGCCACTTAAGTGGCTGTGTAGCCTTAGGCAAGTTGCTTAACCTCTCTGTGCCTCAGTTGCCTTCTCTGTAAGGTGGGATAATGATAGTGGCTACCTCAAAGGGTTGCTGTGAGTACTGCTACATGAGCTAAAATAGGTAAGGTGCTTAGGGCAGGACCTGCCATATAGTAAGTGCACAATAAATGTTAGCTATTGTTTGTACCATAACCAAGCCCTCAGTGTACCAGTCAGATCTCATAGGAAACAAGTGGCACACCTGAGTAGGATAATTTGAGGAAGTTTAGGATACAAGGGAAGGTGTAGTAACCCTCAGAGCTGTTACTTTCCCTAGCCAAAAGGATGAGGAGAGGGAGTGGTTACCAGACCACAAGAAGAGCCCTGTAGAGATAAAAAACTGACAGAGTTTGTCACCCAAAACCTGCCCAGCAAGAATTGCTAAAGGGAGTTCTTCAGATTGAAAGGGAGAGACAGGAGAGAGTGTCTTGGAGCAGTAGGAAGAAGTGATGATCTTCAGCAAGGGGTAAATGGGTAATGGGTAAATGCAAAACCCGACAGTACTGTATCCTCAATATACAACTCTACTCTTTAATTTCTGTAAGGGTCAGAATACAATTGAACAAGAAAAAGGCATATTTCCTGGTAAGAGTTAGAACACAATTGAATAAGAAATATATTTCCTGATAACGGACATGGAAAATATAAAGAGGTAATGTGGGACAAAAACAACATAAAGAGAAAATGGAGGGTGTCCATGCACTTCTCCAAAAAAGAAACAAGCAAAAAACAAAAAAATTCAACAAAATAGTGCTCCAATAATGGGATATTCATATGGAAAAATAATGAAATGTGACCCCACTGTACAGCATACAGGAAAAAGAGAGAGAGAGAGAGAGCGCAAATGGAGTGATATAGGAGCAGAGAATGTGTATGCTATTGAAGTTAAGTGGTGTTTTTTCAAAATAGTAGGCTTAGGTTGTAGGTAATACAAACCCCAGGGTAACCACAAGGAAAGTATTCTAAAATTTACAGAAACAGAAATGAGAAAAGGATCAATCAGTTACATCACTAAAGGTCAACTATAAACAAAAGGAAGTGCGTGAAGGAAAAGAGCAGACAATAAAGATATGGCCTAAAAAACAAAAGATAAAATAGCTGAAATAAGTCGTGCCTATACAGTAGTCACACTGAATGCTAATAGAGTAAACTCTTCAATCAAAAGACTCAGACTGGCAGTTAGATAAAATAGCATTATTCAACTACATGTTGTTTATGCGAGACTCACCTTAGACCCAAAGACACAAATAGGCTGAAAATGAAAAGATGGAAAAAGATAATCCTGGCAAATTGAAACCAAAAGATAATTGGGGTAGCTATACCAATATCAGACTAAATAGCCTTTAACTTGAAAGTTGTTATAAGACACAAACAAGGACACTATATATTAAGAAAAGGGTCAATCCACCAAGAAGAAATAACAATCATAAATATTATGTATGTAGTTATTAGGTAACCAAAGTGCCCTAAGATAAATGAGGCAAACAGCAAAACTCAAGGGAAAAATGGACACCTCTATAATTATAATTGGAGACTTCAAAATACCACTTTCATCAATGGATAGAATATCAATAAGGAAACAAATTGAATAGTATAATAAGTGAATTAGACTTAACAGGCACTTAAGGAACACTGCACATCAAAACACATTCTTCTCAAGTGCATATGGGTCATTCTCCAGGATAGACTATATGTTAGGCCACAAAACAAGTCTCAATACATGTAAAAAGATTGAAATTATACAAGTATCTTCTCTGACCACAATGGAATGAAGCTGGAAATAATAACAGGCTGGAACTGGGAAATCCATAAACACATGGAAGTTAAAAGAAACTCTCTTAAACAATCAATGAGTCAAAAGAAATTATGAGGGCAATCAAAAGACAAATAAAAGAAGAACACAACATATAAAAAGTTATAGCGCCTTTCATGAAGGAGACCTGGGTTCAATTCCTGAACTATGCACCACCACCACCCCCAAAAAAAGAAAAAAAAAAAGTTATAGGATGCAGCAAAGCCAGTACTCAGTGGGAAATTTATAGTACTAAATGCTTATCTTAAAAACTTTTGACTAGAGTGGCAGAGAAAAAAGAGAGAGGATATAAATAAATAAAATCAGAAATGAGAGGGGGGTACATTACCACTGACCCCAGATAAATTAAAAGGATCATAAGAAGCTATTATGAACAACTATATGCCCAAAAATTAGCAACTGAGATGAAAAGGACAAGTTCCTAGCAATACAAAAAACCTACACTGACTAGAAGAAATAGCAAATTTCAACATACCAGTTAAAAGAGACAATCAATAATCAAAACTCTCCCAACAAAGGAAGGCCCAGGACCAGACAGCTTCACAGGTGAATTTTACCAAACATTCTAAGAAGAATTAATACCAATCCTGCTCAAACTTTTCCAAAAAATTGAAGAGGAAGGAATACTCCCTAACTCATTCTATGAGGCCAAAATCGCCCTAATCACAAGCCAGATAAAGATAGCATAAGAAAAAAGTTACAGATCAACATACTTTATGAATATGGATGTAAAAATCCTCAATAAAATATTAGCAAACCAAGTCCAACAATGCATTAGAGGAATTATACACCATGATCGAGTGGGGTTTATCCCACGTCTGGTTCAACATAAGAAAATCAATTAATGTAATTCTCCACGAAGGGGAAAAAAGCTACATACTCATCTCAATTAATGCAGAAAATATATTTGAAAAAATGCAGCACCCTTCTTGATACAAACACTGAGAAAACTAGGAATAGAAGGAAACTTCTTCAATGTGATAAAAGCGTACATGAAAAACCCACTGTTAACATCATACTCAACGGTGAACTCAACTCAAGCTTTCCCTCTAAGATCTAGAACAAGACTTCCACGACTGTTATTCAGCATTGTGCTGGAAGGTCTAGCAGAGCAACTATGCAAGAACAAGCAAAAACGGCATCCAAATTGGAAAGAAAAAGTAAAACTTTCACTATTTGCAGATAACATGATCCTGGATACTGAAAGTCACAGAAGGTCTACAACAAAGCTTCTAGGGATTAACCAAAGTGGCAGGGCAAAAGATAAACATGCAAAAATCAGTACTGCTTCTATGTACTAGTAATGAACAATCTTAAGAGGAAATTAAGAAAAAAATTCCATTTACCTTAGCAACTAAAATAATCAAATATCTAGGAATAAATTTAACCAAGGATGTAAAGGCCTTATACATGGAAAATGAGAAAACATTGCTAAAAGAAAGGGACATTCCATGCTTATGTGTTGGAAGACTAAATATTGTCAAGGTATAAATTCTCCCCAAGGCAATTTATAGATTCGACACAATCTCAATCAAAATTCCAAGAGCCTTCTTTGCAGAAATGGAAAAGCCAATTATAAAATTTATATGGAAGGGTGAGGAGACTTGAATAACTAAAAACATCTTTTAAAAGAACAAAGTTGGAGGACTCACATTTCCCAATTTTAAACTTCTTACAAAGCTGCAGTGATCAGAACAGCCTAGTCCCAGCACAAGGACAGATTGACCAACGGAATCAAATTGAGAGTTCAGAAATAGACCCTCACATGCATAGCCAATTGATTTTTTATTTATTATTTTTATTTTCTTTGGCATGTGCAGGCTCTAGGAATTAAGCCTGGGTCACTGGTATTTTAATTTTATTATTATTTTTAAAAAGCTTCATTTTAAAATTTAATTTTTTTTTTTTTTAACTTTCTGACTCTCTGCTTGCGCCTTCAGCACTTTCACATTGATTTTCTGTTCCTCAATCAGGAAAGCATGCTTGATCCTGTCACAGACACATTTAACACGCATGGAACCACCACAGGCTCTGCGGACATGTTCCTTTGTTTTAGATAACCTCATAAGAACTTCAGGCCTCATAGCATGAATGCCCCGAAGTGGGCCTGGGCACATGCCACATGCAGATTTTGGTGCTTTCCCAACCTTCTTGGTATAAAGATAAACAATTCTTACCAGGGGTCCGGGACAGTTTAGTTTCTTTGGAAGCAGTATTGTAGGATAGCCTACGACAGTACATCAAACACTGGATCATTTTTAACACCTCTAGGTACCGTTCCCCGAAGAGTGGCCAATTGATTTTTTTTTTAAGAAAAAGAAAAAAAAAAGACATTTATTGAAATGATAGTGGGATGTCCTAGGATACCAATATACATAGCTGAAAAACCAAGATTCAGAACAGAAAGGGACAAGGGCAGCTATGTGGTCTTGAGGGGAAGTCCAAGGGCCTCTGCCTTGAGAGGCTGTGTTAACATACCTGCATCTCACCTTAGCATCATTTAATTTCCATGAGAGACTGTGATTGGCTCAGCTTTTGTCAGGTGACCACCCTTCACCCCTCCCCCCCATCAACTGTGTTCTGGTGGGCAGGGTCATGGGATGCAGCTGCAGGCACTTATGCAGCACTTGGAAGCAACGTGGAGTGATTCCAGCGGAGAGAATTACCAGAAGCCTGGAGTTCACCTCAGATGGTGCCCACTAGCATATACTGGGCTTCTGAGGCTGAAATGAAAAGTCCAAAGCTCTGCACCTGGCTATGACTATCCAGTGGGGAGGCAGCCACATGCAAGGGATTTTAGCAGCAGTGGGCACCCAATTCACTTAAGGACAAACACACATGGTCTTTTACGTGCCTCCTTGAGGCAGTAACTCTACCTCTGGCTCAACACTGTCACCCCAGGGCCTGGTCGGTCATTGTATCAGGCAAGGCAGGACATGTTCTGCTGCAGGAACAAACTAACCCTCCAATCTCAGTGTCTTAACACACATATGCTTATTTCTCAGACACACATCCTATCCAACACAGACACTCAGGGATCCGGGCTGAAGGAGCCACCATTTGGGGTGTACTGTTCCTGCAGGGGGAGAGAGGCTGCAGAGAATTGTCTAGGGAACTTTTACTGTTTCAGCCAGGTCATGACACGTGCTGTTTCTGTTAATGTTTCTTTTGTCACAAATAATCACCGGGGCTAGGAAGTGTTGTCTTCTGTTTGTTTGGAGGTAAAGAAGAGCCAGCCATTTGATATGAACTTAATATTTGTTCAATGAAAGACTAATAGTAGCAAATATGCTTGAGCCCTAACTATGCCCCAGGAACGGTGTTGAAAGAGTGCTTTATCCATTATCTTTCTTTCATTTCTTTCTTTCTTTTTTTGAATACATTTATAGAGAGATCTTCACACACATACAGTCTAACCATGGTATACAGTCAGTGGCTCACAATATCATCACATAATTGTGTATTCATCACAATGATCATTTTTAGAACAGTTGCATCACTCCAGAAAAAGTAATAAAAATAAAAAAGAAAAAAACTCATTCATCCCATAGCCCTTACTCCACCTTCTCATTCACCATCAATATTTCAATCTGCCCATTTTTTTACCTTTATCCACCTATTATTTATTATTATTTATTTATTTATTTATTTTTGCTCATCTGTCCATATCCTGGATAAAAGGAGCATCATACGTAAGGTTTTCACAATCACATGGTCACATTCTAAAAGCTGTATAGTTATACAATCATCTTCAAGAATCAAGGCTACTGGAACATAGTTCAACAATTTCAAGTACTTACCTCTAGCCACTCCAATACACCACAAATGAGAAAGGGATATCTATATAATGCATAAGAATAACCTCCATAACCTCTCAACCATTTGAAATCTTTTAGCCACTGAAACTTTGTTTTGTCTCATTTCTCTTTTCCCCCTTTTGGTCAAGAAGGCCCTTTCAGTCCCATGATGCTATGTCCTGGCTCATCCTGGGAGTCTTGTCTCATGTTGCCAGGGAGATTTACATCCCTGGAAGTCATGTCCCATGTAGTGGTGAGGGCAGTGAGTTTGCCTGCCGAGTTGGCTTAGAGAGAGAGAGGCCACACTGACCAACAAAAGAGGTTCTCTTGGGGTGACTCTTAGGCGTACCAATTGATTTTTAACAAGGTGCTAAGTCCACTCAATGGGGAAAGAATGGTTTCTTTAACAAGTGGTGCTGGGAAAACTGGATATCTAGTTTAATAGGGGGAACACCATCTGACACCATGTACAAAACATCAACTCAAAATGGGTTAAAAACCTAATTATAAGAACCAGGACTATAAAATTCCTAGAAGAAAACATAGGGAGGCATCTTCAGGACCTTGTATTAGGCAATACCAAAAGCATGAGCAATAAAATAAAAAAAACAGACAAGTGAGACCTCATCAAAACTTAATATTTATAAGCATCAAAGGACTGCATCATGAAAGTGAAAAGACAACTGTGGGAGTTAGGTTCAGGTGTCAACTTGGCCAGGTGAAGGTGCCTAGTTCTGCTGCTGAGGACATGAACCAATGGCATATGAAGCTCATCTGTCGCTGATTACATCTACAGTTGGCTAGGGGAAGTGCCTGCTGCAATGAATAGTGTTTGATTTAATTGGCTGGATGCCTAAATGAAATAGCTCAACGCAGCACAGCCCAAGCAGTTCAGCATACCTCATCTCAGCACTCACAGCTCAGCCCAGGCTTTGGGAGATGCAGAAAGGAATCACCCCAGGGAAAGCTGCTGGAAAAACAGAGATTGCCTTGTGCCTTCCCGTGTAAGAGAGAACCTCAGATGAAAGTTAGCTGCCTTTCCTCTGAAGAACTATACGTTTTTAACTAAATAAGTCCCCTTTTATTAAAAGCTGATACATCTCTCGTGTGTTGCATTCTGGCAACTTTGGCAGACTAGAACAACCTACAGAATGGAAGAAAATATTTGGAAACCATATATTTGAGAAAGGTTTAATTTCCAGAATCTATAAAAAAGTCCTACAACTCAGCAACAAAAGAGACGGATAATCCAATTTTAAAAAATGGTCAAAAGGCTTGAGTAAACATTTCTTCAAAGAAGATACATAAATAGCCAAAAGAACATGAAAAGATGCTCAGAATCATTGGCCATTAGAGAAATGCACATCAAAACCATAGCATACCAGTTCATACCCACTAGAATGGCTACTATGAAGAAAATGAAAAATAAGTGCTGGAGAGCATGGGGAGAAACAGGAACACCCATCCGTTGTTGGTGAGAATATAAGATTGTAAAGCCACTGTGACGGTTCCTCAAAAAGTTAAGAATAGAATTACCATATGACCTGGCAATCCCACTTCTAGGTGTATATTCAAAGAATTGGACGTAGAGACTCAGATATTTGCAAACTGATGTTCATAATGGCCTTATTCACAATTACCAAAAGATGGGAGCAACCCAAGTGTCTATCAATAGATGAATAGGTAAGCAAAAGATGGTTTATCCTTATAGTGGAATACTATGCAGTTGTGAAATAATGAGGTTTCAATACATGCAACAATATCGATGAACCTTGAAGACATCATGTTGCATGAAATGAGTCAGACACAAAAGGACAAATATTGTATGATCTCAGTGATATGAAACAATCAGAATAAGCAAATTCATAGAGTGAGAAACTACAATATAGGTTACTCGGGGTTGGAAATGGGGAGTTAATGCTTAATGGATTCAGAATTTCTGTTGAGGGTGATGGAAAAGTGGTAATAGATGATAGAGATGGTAGCACACCATTGTGTGTGTAACATCACTGAGTTATATATCTGAATGTGGTTAAAAGGGGGAAATTTTACATTGTTTATATGTTACTAAAATAAAAATTTTAAAACACGTGTGCATGAATATGTATATCAGCATTATTCATGATGGACAAAAAGTGGAAACTCATATATCGTACACTGACAAATAGGTAAACCAAATATGGTATATGCATCCAATGGAATATTATTCAACTGTGAAAAGGAATTGAAGTACTGACACATCTAAACATGGATAAACCTGGAAAACGTTATGCTAAGTGAAATAAGCCAGATACCAAAGATTACATGTTGTATATACTCCATTTATAAAAATGTTCATAGGCGATCCATAGAAGGCAAATCCATAGAAACAGGATTAGTGGTGTCAGGGGATGAGGGGAGGAAGGAATTGGGAGGTACAGGATTTCTTTTTTGGGGTAATAGAAATATTGTGGAATTAGAATTAGATGATTGCACAGTATTCTGAATGTACTTAAACTACTGAATTGTACACTTTGAAATGGTGAGGTCTATGGTATGTGAATCATATAGTAATAAAACATTCTTTAAAAGAAAAAGATGTGCTCAAGAGTAGAAATCTGATTTAATACACTTAATAATTTTCACTGCTTCATCCAAGAAAAAGAGAGGTGCAGTGTTTCCCTCATGGGGACCCTCGGGGAGGCAGCCAGGAAAATAAATACTCTGGTCGTCCTCTCTCCCTGCAGTCTCTTGCAGTTGCCTCCCAGTTGTCCAGTTGGATGCCAGTAGGCTTGGGAGTCCCTTGGTCATCATATGGATCAGCCTCCTTGGGTGTGGAGAAGGTGGGGGGAAGGGGCAATAGGCCAGGAGGACAGAGCTATAGATTAAAAAAAAGGGGCCCAAAACCTACTCAGCCTCTACTTTGGGCAAATCAATGAACTTTCTGAGCCTCAATTTCTCTATCTGTAAAATGGGAGCAATAACATTTTGCTCACAAATCTATTGTGAGAATTAAAAAGACTGATATGTGAAGCATATCTGTCACACAGTAGGTGCTCATTAAATGGTAGGACTTGGTGGACTCAGACAAAAAGAACAAGGGCCTGGAGACTTTTCTTCAAGTCTTCACAGTCCTTAGCCTCTGTACTTCCTGCCACCTCCCCACCCCCACCATGCATCTGGGGACCGGGGTTGCCTAGAAGCTCTGACCAGCTCATGTGCCAGCTCAGTACCAGGCAGTGACCTCAGTCAACATCACACAGAACAGAAGACTCACTGGAAGAGCTCTGCCTGAAATCCTGTGCCATAAAATCATGAAATAGAATAAAAAGTTTACTGCTTTGGGATACTTTATTTTGCAAAAGAAGGTAACCAGAAAACAGCTCTTTCGGCTTCTTCCATCTTCTTCTGACCCCCAGAAAGTCCCACATCTCCACTTCCTTTCACTTTGGAGAAATTAAAAAAAAAAGAAAAGAAAAAAAAAAAACCTTTGCAAAATCAACGTGTCCTCAAGAAGTCAGACACAAATGTCTGCACTGACTGGGTAGAAGCTGTGGAGAACTGATGAACTGGGAACAAAATCTGGCCAAAGGGGGTCAGGAATGTTCTTCATTCATAGTTTACAAAGTTACTGACACCCATGAAGCTTTGGAAAGTTGTGGAAGTCCAGGTCTTAGGGATCTTATATGCTAGTGGGTTGGACAAGACATGCCATAGGAGGATGCTCTTGAATGTCAGTATCAGAAATCTCTAACTCTAAGTGGATTGGGACAAAGGAAATGGATTATCTATATGACTGGAAGCTCAGAGAAAGGATAGTTTATTATACGTGCTATGTAACAAATAACCCCCAAATTTAGTGGCTGTTGTGGCTTGGAGCTGTGTACCCCAGAAAAACATGTTATTGATCTTAATCCATTCCTGTGCATGTGAACTCATTGTAAACAGAACTTCTCATGAAGTTGTTTCAGTTGAGGTATGGACTAACTCAATCAGGATGAGTTTTAATCCTACTATGGAGGCCTTACAGAAAAGGCCACAGAGAAAAAGTCATGGGGTAGGGGGTGGGGGCAGCCAAAATCTAGAAGTTGATGAAACCTGGAAGAGAAAGGAGAAGACGCTGCCATGTACATTGCCATGGGATGAAAAAGCCAAGGAACCCCAAGATTGCCAGCCAGCCAAAAGATACCAACCTTGGAAGGAAGCAACACTTCTGGCCTCTGAAACTGTGAACCAATAAATTCCTGCTGGTAAGTCAACCCATTGTATAGTATTTGTTTTAGCAGCTAGGAGAGTAAAACTGTGCCTGAAAAGAACACTGTGATGGCTAGGTTAGTGTGTCATCTTGGCCAGGTGATGATGCCCAGTTGTCTGGTCAAGCAAGCACTGGCCTGATTGTTGCTGTAAGGACATTTCATGGACTTAAATCACCCGTAAATTGATTGCATCTATGGCTGATTTAACTTACCATCAACTGAGCAGATTGACCTCAACAATGACAGATGTCTCATTCATTTAGTTGAAGGCTTTAAAAGGAAAAGTAATGATTTCAGCAGTCAGAGGGAAGAATTTCCACCTCTACTTCAGCCAGCCAGTTTCTCCTGGAGAATTCATTGAAAACCTTCATCAGGGTTCCCAGCGTTCATCCTGCCCTATGGAATCTGTCCCACAGTCGCACAAGACATTTTGGGGGGCAGTGCATGGTCTGGGAATTGAACCCGGGTCGCCCACATGGAAGGCAGGCATTCTACCACTAAATTGAGACATTTTTTTAAAGATAAAAATCTCCTAGTATTTACAGTTTTCTCCTGCCAGTTCTGTTTCCCTAGAGAACCCTGACTAATACAAACATATATTTATTATCTCACAGTATCTAAGGGTTAGGAGTGTGGGCACAACTTTGATGATTGTCAGTGCTTCAGGATCTCTCACAAGGTCTCAATCAAGTTTTCGGCCAGGGCTGGGTCTCATCTGAAGCTTGCCTTGGGAAGGGTCTTCCTCCAAGCTCGGTGGCAGGATTCAGTTTCTTGAGGGCTGGTGGACTGAAAGATTTCAGTTCTCTGCTGGCTGTTGACTGGTCTTCCTCAATACCTTGCCACATGGACATCTCCAACATGACCACTTGCTTCATCAAAGTGTGCAAGACAAGAAGACAATAGAGTTGACTAGCAAAACAGAAATCACAATCTTACATAACCCAAGCATGGAAGTGACATTCCATCACCCTTGCCATACTCCATTGGTTAGAAGCAAGTCACAGGTCCTGTCCATGCTCAAGGGTATACAGAAAGTACACAAAATTGTGAAGACAAGAACATGGGAATCATTGAGAGACATCTAAGGAGCTGCCTATTGTAGGTAGGTTCCAGAGTTAAAATGATCAGGGACTCAACATTGCCATCAATCACTTAGGTTTGGTTCCTCTCATTGCTTGACCTCTCAGTGTTGACTTCATCCTAAGGCTGGTTCACCCATGGTTCCTAGATATCTGCCCTGTGGGAAAAGGGATAAGACTCTCCCCTAAGCATGGGATGTACAGAAGTTCATATAGTTTAACCGACCAACTTTGGTCACATGGCTTCCCAAGTCACCAGAAGAAATGTCATGCATTGATTGGCTTAGGTCAATTAGGGTCCACCCTTGGTGCTGGGGTTGGGAGTGACCTTCCTCTGGATCATATTGCAGAGAGGTTGTTACCTGACCAAATAGATTCTGGGCAGATAGCCAACAGCATCCTCTATATCTGGATAGAAATGACTAGAAAAAATGGTCATACACTAGGAAACTTTTGCTGTGATAGATATTTTCATTATCTTGATTGTGGTGATGGTTTTAGGGAGCTGTACATAATAACAAGACTTATTAAATTGTATACTTTAAACATGTATGATTTCTTTGATGTCAATTATATTTTAACAAAGCTTTTTGAAAAAAGTGCATTGTATCTTTAGCCATTATGTTGTAACAAGCACAAAAAGTTAAGACAGTATTCTTCTGATTTCCAAAAACTATTGTTGGATTCTGCGAAGAAGTCATTCCTGTCATTGATGAATGAGTCAAGTTCTGACCTAAGTCTTGATTGTTTTGTTGTACTCTCCAATGTAAACAAAAGTATCCACCAACATTCATGTCATCCATCAACTGAGACTGGAGGTTGGTTACAGATAAGAGTTTGGTAAAAATCAGTGAAAGCATTCTATGAGACTCAATTGGCTATATGAAATTTACAGTAAAGAGTATTATATATTATAAAAATTTATTTTTAGGTATAATTCAAGTTGATCTGACAATATGATTCATAAACTTTCAGCATGAGAAAATCACCTTTTATGAAGATTATTTTCTTAGATCCCTCTTAACCAACTTAGTGATTGAAGGACAACCCAGGAGGCCTGTAGGAGGAGGTGGCCTTTGATTGGCCCTTGAAGGACTCAGACCCTTGACACTGGCTGTAGGCAGGGGGAAGGCAGCCAACTTAAGAAATACTCGGTACTTGCTTGCTACTCATGTTCTTCTCCTTGGCAGCACTTAGAATGAGGGAATGGAAAGAGGCTGTGAAACAGTGACCTCTGGGAAACAAACTTGCATTTTTGACAAGAAGCCAGCTGAGTAAGCATTAGCAGCTCATTTCTAAGTTGGCTCATCTACCAGAAGGCAAGTCAGGATGTTGGGGCTTTGATCTGGGAATCCTAGATCCTATTGTGTGCCAGGTATTGTGATCCTATCATGTGCCAAACGGGGGTTGGGGGTTGGGAAAGGTGCCAAGTACACAGACAAAGAAGACATAATTTCTGGCCCTGACCAGACCCCAAGAGCTCACATTCTGGTAGGCAGTCTTTAGCCATGTCTGCTTCACCCCTGTATGCTCAGGTTGGGGACTTGGGACAGTTGAATGGATGGGGATGAATCCTGTGTACACAATGCATTAGTCATCCATTGCTGCATAACAAATTACCCCAAACTTAATAGTTTTAGACAACAATAAACTTTTTTTTAAATCTCACCGCTTCTGTGGGTCAGAAATTTGGGAGCAGCTTAGCTGGGTGGTTCTGGCACAGGATCTCTGGTGAAATTGCAATCAAAAGAACTTGAACTGCCCTTTTGAACCATGAGCCAGAAGCTCTGTGCTGAAGAAGGCAAAGCAACAAAAGAGAAGGAGGATGAGTGGATCAGACCATTGAGTGCCACAGCAGCCCTGGACTGACAACCCTTGTCTTCTTCTACTTGAGAGAGAAATAAACTCCTTAAGTCACTGCTATTTGAGGTTTCCTGGAGTAGATTTTAACTGGTAGAAATAAGGGAAGGGCATCCTAGGAAGAAGGGAATAAAGGAGCAAATGCCTGGAGGCAATACCCTACTCACCTGTGGTAATTTGAAGTTGTATGTACCCCAGAAAAGGGCATGCTTTTTGCTTTTTTAATCCATTTCTGTGGGTGCAGACCTATTATAGATGGAAACTTTTGATTAAGTTATTTCAACTGAGTTGTGGCCCACCTCATTCAGGGTGGGTCTTAACACTCTTATAAGAAGATAAAACACATACAGAAGCTAAGAGATGAAATTAAGAGAAGCTCACAGAAAAAAAACCACAGACACTGAGAGGAAGTGTTCTAGTTTGCTAGCTGCTGGAATGCAACACACAAGAGATGGATTGGCTTTTAATAAAAGGGGATTTATTTTGTTAATTCTTCAAAGGAAAGGCAGCTAACTTTCAACTGAGGTTCTTTATTACGCGGGAAGGCACAGGGTGATCTCTGCTGGTCTTCTCTCCAGGCCTCTGGGTTCCAATAACTTTCCCTGGGGTGATTCCTTTCTGCATCTCCAAAGGTCTGGGCTGAGCTGTGAGTGTTGCGATGAGGTATGCTGAGTTGCTTGGGCTGTGCTATGTTGAGCTCTCTCATTTAAGCACCAGCCAATTAAATCAAACATCATTCATTGCAGCAGGTACACCTCCTAGCCGACTACAGATGTAATCAGCAACAGTTGAGGTTCACATGCCATTGGCTCAATTCCACAGCAATAGATCTAGGCACCTTCACCTGGCCAAGTTGACGACTGAATCTAACTACCACAGGAAGCCACGGAAGCCAGAAGCTGGAAACAACAAAACCCGGGAAAGAAGGACCAGCAGACATGGCCATGTACCTTGCTATCTGACAGAGAAGTCCAAGCTTGACAGTAGGCGGTCTTCAGAGAAGGTATCTTCCTGTTGCTGCCTTAATTTGGACATTTTTCATAGCCTGAAAACCGTAAGCTTGTAAGTTAATAAATGCCTGTTGTAAAAGCCAACCCATTACTGGTATATTGCATTTCATCAGCTTTAGCAAACCCAAAGGCCTGGAGGTAATACCCTACTTACCTCTCAAGACAGTGCTGAGGGCAAAATGAATTTCTGCCTAAGAGTTTACATGACCATAGCATGCTTGGCCAAAAAGATGTTCCATAACTAGTTGGGAGTAAGGATGTAATTTGTTTCTATCTCACTTCTTTCTTGGGATATTTACTTCTCCTGAAAACAAGCGTGGTGTCCTTGAGCCTTCTTCTTTGCAAGACAAACTGGGGTGGTTCACTTAAAATCATAGGGTGGCAAACAGTCTAGTTCCACACTGGACATCTCGGCTGCAGTCCCAGCCTGGGCCTCTGCTATCATGCCATTGGTGTGCCCTCGGCCAGAGGTTCCTGGGACCTTGGATAAGAACAACCCCACAGAGGACTCACTTTCTTCAAGAGCTTCTGTGGGGGCCTGGGCTGCTGGGGGGACACTCTGTCTGCTTCCACACCGCCCAGTGCAGTTCACATCTCCGTGCCACTATTGCTGTCGGTGTGACCCTAAGCAAACTTCTTAGCCTCTCTGGGCCCAAGTTCCCTCTTCTGGAAGATGGGTGGAGGTGCACCTATCCCATGGCTGCTTGAGCGAATATAAGGAAGGTGCTCAACAGTCACTCATGGAGTAGACTTGGGACAAATGTGTTCCCCTTCATTGATTCTTGTAAGAGCCTCGAAAATGTCCCACTATGTGGGCTCTGTAGAAACCTTCTGTCCTGAGCCCTGGCACTGACAGGGCTGCCAAGAGTTGTGTTCGGGGAAGTTCGGGTTCAATTCAGCGGCCATTAATTAACACTGCCTTGGGCAAGGTACTATTGGAGACCCAGAGAGGGAGACTGCACATCCCTGCCTTCCCAAGGATCTTGTCGTAGATTCCAACCCTGTAGTAGGGTGTGACCCTCACAGTGACCTTTATCTAGGGCATGGGCAGCTACATAAGTTGTAGGGCCAATGCAAAATGAAAATGTGGGGCCTTTGCTCAAAATTTTTCAAGCATGTCAGGATGGGGGCAGCAGAGTCTTAACCTGAGCATGGGGTTCTGAGAGGGACCCTCTAAGCCTGGGCCCGAGAAACTGCACAGGTCACGTGCCCAGGGAGTCCACCCTGATTTGCTTGGGCCAGAGGGTTTTCTTAGGACATGGGACTTTCAGTGCTAAAACCAGGACCGTTCTGGTTCAGTCTCAGCCCAGTGGCTACTCTCTACTGGGCTCAGCTTCACCACAGTCCTCGCTGGTCCCTTAGCCTCTGCCATGTCCAGCTCCCTGGCACAGAGGGCCCTTCCCAGCTCCTGCTTGCAGGCCAGCAGCCCCGTGGGAGTTCCACTGGGTCCTCCATGTACGGGGAGCACTCTCTCTGTGTGGCAGGCCATGCTGCCCAGCCCTGGAATGCTGCCCAGCCCTGGGACTCTGCCTGCCAGCCCAGCTTGGCTCTGTCACCCTGGTGCTTCCTGTTAGAGGTCCCAAGGACAGAGTGTGGCAAGAGCCACCTTTGATTCTTTGGTCCCCCACAGCTTTTTTATCTTGCATACTCTCTTCCTGGGCAAAAACCCAAAGAGGGCAGTTTGAGGCCCTCCCACTTCTCCCTTTCACTCCCCCAAGATGCAGGGCTGAGCCTTAGACAGGCAGGATCTTCCTACCCTCCAGGAGAAACTTTCACCAGAGTTCTCCAGGCTTGGCTCTTGATGTACCAAGTGCCAAGACTCCTCTCCACTCCCAGGCCTTGCCTTCAAACGTCAAGTATGTGTCCAGGGAGATATGCTTCCTGGATAGAAAGCAGCAAGGAAACAAGAGTTAAACCTCTAAACAGAGTGTTTTCTCATTTGCTACAGGTGTTTTGGGCTTCACCTGCAATCACAATGACTTTTACTTAGGGTATGGATGGCTACATAATTCATGGGGCCACTGTAAAATGAAAACATGGGGCAGCTTGTTCAAAAATTACTAAGTTGCCATCCCTGGATTTTTTGCTAAAACGAGGTACCAGGCCGGGTGATGTGGATACATTATCTCAAATAATGGTCTTATTTGTGTGGTAGGTTTTATGATTCTAGTTTTGCAGAGGAGGGGACAGGGTCTCAGATTAGCTAAATAATTTAGCCAGTGCCCCACAGGATTCTCAGTCCCCACATGCTCTAAATTGAACTCATCATCTCCCATCAACCCACACCTGCTGCTCCCCTGCACCTTTCCTTACTCCTGTCTCTCCTTGATACCAATTAGTTTCCAAATCCTGTGGGTGACAGGTCCGAGACACAAGCCAATGCATCACTCAGGTCACATGTGCCTCTGTCCTTAGGCAATCCCGCCCAAACGCGAGTGTCCTCCCTGCTTTTCTGGGCTTTGGACACCTGGTTGATGCCTCTTGTTCCAGTCTTGCCACCATCCCTTGTCCCAGTCATTATCCACTCTGCCCACAGTCTCACCCTCATCCACATCTCCCTCTGTGCCTCTAACCACAATCAATCATAGGCCCTCTACTGGTTCCCAGTGACTGCTGTAGCAAATCACTGTAAATTTAGTGTCTTAAAACCACACAAATGTATCATTTTACAGTTCTACAGGTCAGAAGTACAAAATGGGTGAGTAGGGCTGCATTCCTTCTGGAGGCTCTGGAGGAGAATCTGTTCCTTGCCTTTTCCAGCTTCTTGAGGTTGCCAACCATCCCTGGCTCATGGCCCCATCTTCTGCTTCCATTGTCACATCTCTTCTCACTGATTCTCCTGCATCCTTCTTATAAGGTCCACCAGGATAATCCAGGATAATTTCCCCATCTCAAGATCCTTTGGCCATGTAGGGTAATACATCCATGAATTAGGATGTGGACATCTTTTGGGGTGGAGGGAGGGGACAAATATTCTGCCTAACATAGGCTCTATGAGTTATCCAGCTGAAGATATTAAGAAATTTTGAACGTCTCTACATTAGTCAAGGTTTTCTAGCGAAACAGAACCAATAGGAGACATCCGTAAATAAGAGATTTTATAAAAGTGTACGATGTAACCGTGGGGGTGCAGGAGTCCAAATTCCGTAGGGCAGGCAGCAGGCTGATTGTTTTTTTTTTTTGCATGAGCAGGCACCAGGGATAGAACCCAGGTCTCTGGTATGGCAGGTGAAAATTCTGCCACTGACCGCCATCACACTGCCCTGGCAACAGTTTTTTTTTTTTTTTTTTTTTTTTTTTTTGGGTGCATGGTCCAGGAATCGAACCCGGGTCTCCTGCATGGAAGGCGGGCATTCTAACCACTAAACTACCCCTGCACCCCTGGCAACAGGTTTTGATGAAGGTTTTTAATGAATTCTCCAGGAGAGGCAGGCTGGTTGAAGTAGAGATGAAAATTCTCTCTTCTGATTACTGAATTCATCATCTAGCCTTTTAAAGATTTTAACTGATTGGGTTAAATGTCTCTCATTGTGAAAGGCATTCCCCTTAGTTGATTATAGATGTAGTCCACCATAGATGCAATCAATTTACTGATGATTTAAGCCCACAAAATGCCCTCACAGTAAGTTAAGTGAGTGCTAGCTTGAGTAGACAACTGGACATCATCAACTTGCCAAGTTGACACATGAATATAATCACACAACCTCTATGTCATATTTTTTTTCCTGGCTATTCACTGTCTGTTTTTTTCTTTTTTAACAAAATATTTCATGTGACTTTAAAGAGTTTCTTTATGTGTAGCTTTTTTGCATATGTTTTTCCTTCTAGAATGTCCTTTTCTACCATCAACCATGACATCCCTCATCCTTTAAGCCTCACCTTGAGTCTTGTTTTCCTGACCACCAGGATGATTGTGTGCCCCATCTCTGGACTCCTAAAGCCTCATGAGTTCAATTGCTCCCAGAACCAGCCTTCCTTTTCTACAACCAGCAGTTGGCATGATCTTTTCTACAGAGTAGTCCCTCAGTATATATTTCTTGAATGAATCAATGAGTGACAAAATACTTTGTGTGTTGGGGAGGGATTGCCTAAGGGGAGAGGCACATGTGACCTGAGTGATACATTGGCTTGTATCTAGGACCTATCACCCATGGGATTTGGGAACTGATTGGTATTAGGGAGAGACAGGAGTAGGGAAAGGCACTCAAGGGGAGGAGCACGTGTGGGTCTCAGAGGGCTTGGGGTGGGACAGCCCAAAGACCAAAGAATATGCCAGGCATGGAGTTAGACATGAATTTTAATTAGGACTTATGAACAAAGAAGATTCTTCCTGATGGTGGCCAGTCAGAAAATAGAAGTCAGTGCTCTGCAAAGGGTGGGGAGTGCCAGAGAGTAGCTTATAGGGTTCAGGACAAAGAAATTCCATACAGTATGACAACAGAGTTTTAGCAGGGTCTTGTGATACAAGTGTCTGGAGGTTTGTTATCAGCAGTGATCAGGGAAGGGGAGTTTCAATGCCTTGTTTACAATACCGTTTGTACATTCTTTCCCCCTCTGAGGAAGTCTGGTGACTTTTAATGTCTGTTCTGGTCATTCAGGCAGCTACGTTCAATGACCTGCTCTCAATGTGGAGGGGAATCTTGGGTCCTGGATCCCCATGCTAGGCTTAAGGACCAGTCTGAGAAATGTGGTTTTGATACCCAAACACTGGTGTCCTTACATGGTTGGTGGAACCATGGGTTAGTTTATTTCAAATTGAGGTTGTTTGAGAAAATTCCAAATGCATAATTGCTCAAGAAATAACAGAAGGAAATTTACAAACAAAAGATGATGAAAGATCAGAGGTGTGTGATTCATTCTGACCTGGAGTTCTAAAGAAGACCTCTGTGCTGGTTTGAAACTGTTATGTATCCCAGAAAAGAAAAAATCCCAGAAAAAAAAATGTTCTTTTCCCTAATCCAGTTTTGTGGGGGCAGACCTATTATTTAGGGTGGAATTTTTGATTAGATTGTTTCCATGGAGATATGACTCACCCAAGTAGATGGGACCCTTTGATTTGGTGGTTTTCATGGAGATGTATCTTCATTCATTCAAGATGGGTATTAATCTGCTTACTGGAGTCCTTTAAGGCCGATATAGACAGAAACATTTGGAGGTGCATAAAGAAAACACCTTCAGGGAAGCTGTTTGAAACCAGAATCCAAAGGATCAGCAGATGCCAGCCACATGCCTTCCCAGCTGACAGAGGTGTTCTGGATGTCATCAGCCTTTCTTGAGTCAAGGGATCTCTCTCTGGAAGCCTTAGTTTTGGACATTTTTATGGCCTTAGAACTGTAAACTTGTAACTTAATGAATCCCCTTTATAAAAGCCAATCCATGGGCGGAGCCAAGATGGCAGCTTACTGAGGAGTGGAATTTAGTTCATCCTCCAGAGCAGTTGGTAAATAGTCAGGAACAGTACAGAACAACTTCTAGGGCCACATCAGTGACCAGACACACAGTGTATTCCAGTCTGGACAAGTTGGACCTGCTGCGAGCCCACCCAGAACAGTGAGTCCTCCAAGCTGCAGTGGCCAGTGCCCGCCCCCGACAGGCTGCTTCCCAGAGGGGAAGGGAAACAGATTTTACTAGCAGCAGAGGTTGAGTGCAACCAAGCTCCGATTGAGGAATTAATTAACAAATTCTAATTACTAAAAATAGGCCCCTAGCTCAGCTGAATCTTGAGTAAAAGCTGAGGTTGCTGGGTTTTGCCCCTGTGCAGAGGAGGCTGGGCTGATGGAAAAAGAAAAAAAAAATCAGAGGTTTTTTTGATCAGATAGCATAAAATATTTGAAAGGGTTTGGGCGCTGAAGGAAAAGAGGGGGCACATAGGACCTGGAGATACACAGAGCAATGTACCAACATAAACTCTTGATTGGCAAACCTGAGGAATATGGGTCCTGCTTTGAAAAGGATTTTTTTTCCTATTCTTTTTTGTGGTTGTGTTTCTATGGCTTGACAGCTCTCTGGATACAGCTGCATGGCTTCTCAGGCTCCAACTGCCCCAGGAATGGGCAGAATTAAGCTTGCCTGAGAGTTTGTCTGGAGGTTGTGCCTTCCCCAGAAGAGGGGTGGGGCCCAGCTCAGGTAGAATCCTTCCCTCAAGGAATTCAGACTCCAGGGTCTGGAAAACTGAAGCAATTAAAGCCAGTCTATGACTTCTCCTCTGTCTCAACCACACCCTCAGCAGGGAGAGTCAGCTGAAGTTAAAGGTACCACATCACCTTATGCTGGTGGGACCCTCAGGCAGACAAGCACCATATACCGGGCAGGATAGGAAAAACACAGAGTCCAGAGGCTTCATAGAGGAAAGTCTCTCAACCTGCTGGGTCTCGCCTTCAGGGAAAACTGGCACAGGTGACTCTTTCCTTCTGAGAGGAGGCCAGTTTGGTCTGGGAAAATCTGACTGGGGTCTATAATACCTAAGTAGACCCTCCTAAGGTGGGGAAAAATGCACCATACAGGCAGGGCAAGAAACAAGAAAACAAAAACTGGAAAACTCTGATCTGTTAAACAAAACCTCAGCTAGAGGTCCAGAATAAGCTGAACTGAATGTCAAAGAACAGATAAACAACAGTAAGAAAATCCTAGGTAAAAAAAGTGAAAACAATCTCCAGAATAAACTAATTGAGGAAATTAAATGCCTAGATGCCAGCAAAAAATAACAAATCATACTAGGAAAATTGAAGATATGGTCCAGTCAAAGGAACAAATCAACAATTCAAATGAGATACAGGAGTTGAAACAATTAATTCAGAATGTTTGAACAGACATCAAAAACCTCATCAAAAGTCAAATTAATGACTTGAGGGAGGATATAAAGAAGGCAAGGATTGAACAAAAATAAGAAATCAAAAGTCTGAAAAAACAAACCACAGAACTTATGGGAATGAAAGGGACAGTAAAAGAGATGAAAAAAAAACAATGTAAACCTACAATGTCATATTTCAAGAGGCAGAAGTTAGGATTAGTGAACTGGAGGATGGGACATCTGAAATCTGACAAGCAAAAGAAAATATAGGGAAAAGAATGGAAAAATATGAGCAGGGACTCAGGGAACTGAATGACAGCATGAAGCACATGAATATACATGTTGTGGGTGTCCCAGAAGGAGAAAAAAAGCGAAAAGGAGTAGAAAAACTAATAGAGGAAATTATCACTGAAAATTTCCCAACTCTTATGAAAGACATAAAATTACAGATCCAAGAAGTGTAGCATATCCCAAACAGAACACATCCAAATAGATGTACTCCAAGACACTTACTAATCAGAATGTCAGATGTCAAAAAGAAAGAGAAAATCTTAAAAGCAGCAAGAGAAAAACAATCCATCACATACAAGGGAAGCCCAATAAGAGTATGTGTAATTTCTCAGCAGAAACTATGGTGGCGATAAGGCAGTGGAATGATATATTTAGGATATTAAAAGAGAAAAACTGCCAACCAAGAATTCTATATCCAGCAAAATTGTCCTTCAAAAATGAGGGGGAAATTTAAACATTTTCTGACAAAAAATCACTGAAAGAATTTGTGGCCAAGAGACCAACTTTGCAAGAAATACTAAAGGGAGCACTAGAGACAGATAGGAAAAGACAGCAGAGAGAAGGAATGAAGACTACCAGTAAAGGTAAAAAGAAGAAAAATTAGATATGACATATAAAATCTAAAAGGCAAAATGGTGGAATAAAGTACTGTCCTTATAGTAATGACACTAAATGTTAATGGATTAAGCTCCCCAATCAAAAGACACAGACTGGCAGAATGGATTAAAAAACAGGATCTATCTATATGCTGTCTACAGGAGATGCATCTTAGACCCAAGGATAAACATAGGTTGAAAGTGAAAGGTTGGGAAAAGATATTTCATGTAAACAACAATCAGAAAAGAGGAGGAATGGCTATATTAATATCCAAAGAATTAGACTTCAGATGTAAAACAATTAAAAGAAATGAACACTGTGTATTAATAAAAGGAACAATTCAACAAGTAGACATAACAATCATAAATATTTATGCACTGAGCCAGAGTGGCCCAAAATACATGCGGCAAACACTGAAAAGAGAAATAGATATATCTACTGTAATAGTTGGAGACTTCAATCCCCCACTCTCATCAATGGACAGAACATCTAGACAGAGGATCAATAAAGAAACAGAATTTGAATAATACAATAAATGAGTAAACTTAACAGACATTTATAGAACATTGCACCCCACAACAGCAGGATACACCTTTTTCTCAAGTGCTCATGGATCATTCTCCAGGATAGGCCATATGTTGGGTTACAAAGCAAGTCTCAATAAATTTAAAAAGATTGAAATCATACAAAACTCTTTCTCAGATCATAAAGGAATGAAGTTGGAAATCAGTAATAGATAAGGGGCCAGAAAATTCACTAATACATAGAGGTTCAACAACACAGTCTTAAACAAAGAGTGGATCAAGGAAGAAATTAGAAGAGAAATCAGTAAATATCATGAGAAAAATGAAAATGAAAATGAAAACACAACATATCAAAATTTATGGGATGCAGCAATGGTAGTGCTAAGAGGGAAATTTATTGCCCTAAATGCCTATATCAAAAAAGAAGAAAGAGAAAAAAGGGAGGAATTAACTGTCCTCTTGGAAGAACTAGAGAAAGAACAGCAAACCAACCCCAAAGCAAGCAAAAGGAAAGAAATAATGAAGATTAGAGCAGAAAAAAATGAAATTGAGAACATGAAAACAATCAAGAAAATCAACAAAACCAGAAGTTGGTTCTATGAGAAAATCAATAAGATTGATGGACCCTTAGTGAGGTTGACAAAAAGAAGAAGAGCGAGGATACAAATAAATAAAATCAGAAATGGAAGAGGAGCCATAACCACTGACACTGCAGATATAAAGGAGGTAATGAGAAGATACTATGAACAACTTTATGCTAATAAACTAGACAATGTAGGTGAAATGGACACCTTCCTAGAAAGGCATGAACAATCAACATACTTGAGAAGAAATAGACAACTTCAACAAACCAATCACAAGTAAAGGAATTGAATTAGTCATTAAGAAGCTCCCCAAAAAGAAAAGTCCAGGGCCAGATGGCTTCACATGTGAATTCTATCAAACATTCAAGAAAGAATTAGTATCAATCCTGCTCAAACTCTTCAAAAAATTGAAGAGGAAAGGCTATCTAACTCATTCTATGAAGCTGACATCACCCTCATATCTAAGCCAGACAAGGATATTACAAGAAAAGAAAACTGCAGACCAATTTCTCTAATGAATATAGATGCAAAAATCCTCAACAAAATTCTTGCAAGTCGAATCGAGCAGCACATTAAAAGAATTAAACACTATAACCATTAGGAGTCATCCCAAGAATGCAAGGATGGTTCAACATAAGAAAATCAATTAATGTAATACACCATATCAACAAATCAAAGCAGGAAAACCACACGATCATCTTGATTGATGCAGAAAAGACATTTGAAAAAATTCATCATCCTTTCTTGTTGAAAACACTTCAAAGGATAGGAATAGAAGGGATCTTCCTCAACATAATAAAAGGAATGTATGAAAAGCCCACAGCTAACATCATCCTCAATGGGGAAAAACTGAAAACTTTCCCAAGATCAGGAACAAGACAAGGTTGTCCACTGTCACCATTGCTATTCAATATTGTGTTGGAAGTTCTAGCCAGAGCAATTAGACAAGAAAAAGAAATACAAGGCATCAAAATTGGAAAGGAAGAAGTAAAACTCTCACTGTTTGCAGATGATATGGTACTATATGCCAAAACCCCCCAAAATTCACAGTAATATTACTAGAGCTAATAAATGAGCACAGCAAAGTGGAAGGTTACAAGATCAACACTCAAAAATCTGTAGTGTTTCTATACACTAGTAATGAACAATCTGAGAGGGAAATCAAGAAAAAAAATCCATTTACAATTGCAACAAAAAAATATTTAGGAATAATTTTAACTAAGGCTATAAAAGACCTATACAAAGGAAACTACAAGAAATTGCTAAAAGAAATCACAGAAGACCTAAATAAATGGAAGCGTATACTGTGTTCATGTATTGGAAGGCTAAATATAGTTAAGATATCAATTCTACCTAAATTGATTTACAGATTCAATGAAATGCCAATTAAAATCCCAAAAAACTACTTTTCAGAAATAGAAAAACCAATAACCAAATTTATCTGGAAGGGCAGTGTACCCCAATATCCTGAGAGAGAAAAATGAAGTCAGAGGTCTCACACTACCCGACTTTAAGGCGTATTATGAAACTACAGTGGTCAAAACAGCATGGTACTGGCATAAAGATAGATATACTTACCAATGAAATTGAATAGATTGTTCAGATGTAGAGCCTCTTATCTATGGACAATTGATCTTTGATAAGGCAGTCAAGCCAACTCACCTGGGACTGAACAGTTTCTTCAATAAATGGTGCCTGGAGAACTGGATATCCACATGCAAAAGAATGAAAGAGGCTCCATATCTCACACTATATACAAAGTTAACTCAAAGTGGATCAAAGACCTAAATGCT
The DNA here is from genome assembly GCF_023851605.1 of Tamandua tetradactyla. NCBI lineage: Eukaryota > Metazoa > Chordata > Mammalia > Pilosa > Myrmecophagidae > Tamandua > Tamandua tetradactyla. The sequence continues at coordinate 53,378,489 of NC_135338.1, read as the reverse complement.
AGATCTAAGACCATAAAACTTTTAGAAGAAAATGTAGGGAAATATCTTATAAATCTTATAATAGGAGGTGGTTTCCTAGATCTTACACCCAAAGCGTGAGCATTGAAGAAATAAATACATAAATGGGAACTCCTTAAAATTAAACACTTTTGTGCATCAAAGAACTCTGTCAAGAAAGTAAAAAGACAGCCTACACAATGGGAGAAAATATTTGGAAATGATATACCAGATAAGGGTCTAGTATCCAGAATATATAAAGAGATTGTTCAACTCAACAAGAAAAAGACAAACAAGTCAATTACAAACTGGAAAAAAGACACAAACAGACACTTCTCAGAAGAGGAAATATAAATGGCCAAAAGGTACATGAAAAGATGCTCAACTTTCCTGGCTATTAGGGAAATGCAAACTAAAACCACAATGAGATATCATCTCACATCCACCAGAATGGCCATTATCAATAAAACAAAAATGACAAGTGCTGGAGAGGAAGTGAAGAGAGAGGCACACTTATCCACTGTTGGTGGGAATGCCAAATGGTATGACCACTGTGGAAGGCAGTTTGGCGGTTCCTCAGGAAGCTAAGTATAGGATTGCCATATGACCTGGCAATACCATTGATAGGTATCTACTCAGAGGACGTGAGGGCAAAGACACAAATGGACATTTGCACACCAATGTTTATAACAGCATTATTTACAATTGTCAAGAGATAGAAACAGTCCAAATGTCCATCAACAGATGAGTGGCTAAACAAACTGTAGTATATACATACAATGGAATGTTATGCAGCTGTAAGACAGAATAAAGTTATAAAGCATATAACAACATGGATGGACCTTGAGGACATTATGCTGAGTAAGATTAGCCAGAAACAAAAGGGCAAATAGTGCGTGGTCTCACTGATATGAACTAACATTAGTGAATAAACTTGGAGAATTTCAGCTAAGAACAGAGACCATCAGGAGATAGAAATAGGGTAGATACTGGGTAATTGGAGCTGAAGGGATACAGATTGTACAACAGGACTGATTGTAAAAATTCAGAAATGAATAGCACAATACTACCTAACTGTAGTACAATAGTTTTAGTACACTGAATGAAGCTGAATGTGAGAATAATAGAAGGAGAAGGGCTAGGGGGCACAAATGAAATCAGAAGGAAAGATAGACAATAAAGACTGAGATGGTATAATTTAGGAATGCCTAGAGTGTACAATGATAGTGACTAAATGTACAAATTAAAAAATGTTTTGCATGAGGAAAAACAAAGGAATGTCAATATTGCAAGGTGTTGAAAACAGATGGTAATTCATATTTTAAAACTTTAACTTATGCATGAGACTAAAGAAAAAAATGTTTATTTGGTACAAAATTTATAATTTGACTAGTTCATTTCCTAATATAACTTATGTGGACAGTTTAATTGAACACCATAAGTGCATGGAACCTTCAGTAAGGCATGAGATTTTATAGGTTTGTCCAGAGTGATGCCCCAATAAATCCCAGAGTGATTTAAACAGTGAATAAAAAAGTATTTGCAAAGTCCCCTTGGGGGAATGGCAAGAAAGGGGGAAAATTCAGCTTCCCCATGTGGAGAATTCCTGATATTCTCACAAGCAGTGGGGTCAACTAAAGCAATAGGCTGAGACCTCAATCTTGGGGTTTGTTCCTATGAAATTTATCCCCACAAAGGACAGGCTAAGCCTACTTAAAATCAGGCCTAATGGCAACATGGTACAGAAATCCTAGAATGAGCTGGGACTCAGAATCAAGGGATTGAGAAAACCTTCCTGACCAAAAGAGGGAAGAGAGAAATGAGACAAAATAAAGTGTCAATGGCTGAGAGATTCCAAACAGAGTTGAGAGGTTGTCCTGGAAGTTATTCTTACACATTAAATAGATAGCGCCCTGTAGTCAAGATGTAATGGAGAGGCTGGAGGGAACTGCCTGAAAATGTAGAGCTGTGTTCCAGTAGCCATGTTTCTTGAAGATGATAGTATAATGATATAGATTTCACAATGTGACTGTGTGATTGTGAAAACCTGGTGTTTGATGCTCCTTTTATCTACCTTATCAACAGATGAGTAAAACATACAGAATAAAAATAAATAATAGGGGGAACAAATGTTAAAATAAATTTAGTAGATTGAAATTCTAGTGATCAATGAAAGGGAGGGGTAAGGGGTATGTTATGTATGAATTTTTTTCTGTTGTCTTTTTATTTCTTTTTCTGAATTGATGCAAATGTTCTAAGAAATGATCATGATGATGAATATGCAACTATTTGATGATATTGTGAATTACTGATTCATAATTCACATCAACTATTTGATGATATTGTGAATTACTGATTATATATGTAGAATGTAGAATGGTATGATCATATATTAAGAATGTTTGCATTGTTATATTTTTGAAAAATTAAAAAACTAATTAAAAAAATCAGGCCTAAGAGTCACCCCCAGAGAACCTCTTTTGTTGCTCAGTTGTGGCTTCTCTCTCTTAGCCAACATGACAAGCAAACTCACTGCCCTCCCCCTCTCTGTGTGGATTATGACTCCCAGGGGTGTAAACCTTCCTGGCAACTTGGGACAGAAATCCTAGAATGAGCTGGGACTCAGCATCAAGGGATTGAGAAAACCTTTTCGACCAAAAGGGGGAAGAGAGAAATGAGACAAAATAAAATGTCAATGGCTGAGAGATTTCAAACAGAGTTGAGAGGTTAAGGTTATTCTTATGCATTATATAGATATCACCTTTCTAGTTGAGGTATATTGGAGAGGCTGGAGGGAAGAGCCTGAAAATGTAGAGCTGTGTTCCAGTAGCCATGTTTCTTGAAGATGATTGTATAATGATAAAGCTTTTGCAATGCGACTGTGTGATTGTGAAAACCTTGTGTCTGATGCTTTCTTAATTTACAGTATGGACAGATGAGTAAAACATATGAATTAAAAATAAATAACTAATAGGAGGAACAAATGTTAGAATAAATTTAGTAGATTGAAATGCTAGTGATCAATGAAAGGGAGTGGTAAGGGGTATAGAAAAAAAAGGGGAAACAAAGGCTAAGATATATTGGGTAGATGGAAATACCAGCAGTTAATGAGAGGGAGGGGTAAGGGGTATGGTATGTATGAATTTTTTTTTTTCTGTTTTCTTTTCATTTCTTTTTTCTGAATTGATGCAAATGTTCTTAGAAATGATCATGGTAATGAATATACAACTATGTGATGATATTGTGAATTATTGATTATATACCAAGAATGGAATGATCATATGGTAAGAATGTTCATGTTGTATGTTGTTATGTTTAAAAAATAAATACATAAATAAAGCCAACCTCTTTCTTGTATATTGCATTCTGGCAGCTTAGCACACTAAAACAGCCTTTAAGGATGAAGTGGCCCTCTTTATAGGACAAGGGGTAGAGACGTCTCAAGCAGAGGGAAGAGCATAAGGCTAGGCAGAATCATGAAAGATAAAGGAGAAGGGGAATCAAGGAACATGAAGTTGGAAACATGAGACGTCATCAAGGGTCTTAAATGGCCATTGATGCAGTAGGGAGTAACTGAATATTTCTGAGCAAGAGAGGGACAAATCTGCTTTTACAGGATCCCTCTGGCTGTTGGGTAGAGGATGGACTGGGAACAGAGCAGGCAGATCAGCTAGGAGCCGAAGGCATGGGTCAGGCAGTGTCTAACCGTGGGACAGTGACCACTGGAGCAGAAAGAGAGGGAGAGTTAACCAAAAAGATTGCAAGGGAAGAAATGGGAAGATTGATAATTGTGTCTAACATTGGGGCTAGTGGAGGGGGTGGGGTGTTGACAATTTGCAGCCAGGTGACTGATGAGCTAGTAATATTTTTGAGATAGTGACCACAGCAGAAGTAGATCTGGAGGTGGGAGAATGAGTTGTTTTTTTCCCCATTTTATAAGGAAAACTGTACAATGAACATCCAGACGCTCACTACCTACATTCCATAATTAACGTTTTGCTAAAATGGCTTATCACAATCTGTCCAATACCCAGCCAATCATCTTAGATTTTTTGTTGTGCATTAAAAAAAATACTTTCAAACCTGTAAGATGTTACAAAAATAATACACACCTCATACAGAGAATTCCAGCATACTCCTTTCCTCCCAGATACTCTATCCCCCCAGATAATCAGGTCCACCAGTTTTACATTTTACCACATTTACTGTATTACCCTATTCATCAATCAGTCTACCTACACATCCATCTATCTGTCTCTGTCAATTTATCAATCCATTTTCTGAATCTTGATTGTAGGTTGTATATATTGTGCTCTTTGCGCATTTAATACTGCCGTGTACATTTCCTAAGAACAAAGACAGGCACTCATATAACCACCTTAAATGCAGTTTTCAAGTTCAAGAAATGTAACATTTATACAATCTTACAAGTCTAAATTCCAAGTGTTTTGAATGCCCCAATTATGTTCTTTATAGCCTTTTCTTCTTCCTTGATAGATCCCAACCAGGGTCACATTGTATTTTTAATTGTCATCGTCTCTTTCTAGGTGTTCTCTTTTTTTTTAATTGTGAGAACATATATACAACATAAACTTTCCCTTCTCAACTATTCCCAAACATACCATTCAGTGGGATTACTTATATTTACAATGTTGGGGCACCACCTTTCCTTACTAAAGCTTTCCCATCTCCCGGACAGAAACCCTGCACACATGATCCATTAACCCCCATTCCCTTTGTTCCCTAACCTTGGCAATCTATATTCTAATTTCTCTATGAGCTTGCATATTCTCTGATATTTTCTTTGTAGTTAACATGGGGCTTAAATGTAACAACCTAAATCTATAACACTCTTGTTTGCTTACCAACTTAACTTCAACAAACTATGTTCCTATACCCCCCCACACCCTTTATGTTGTTTTTATCACATATTGCATGTTTATATATTGAGTCCAAAACAACTGATTTGTTATGAGATTTTTATGCATCTGTCTTTTAAATCCTGTAGGAAGTAAAAAATGGAGTTACAAACCAAAAAAAAAAAAAAAAAAAAAGACATTTATATTTACCCACGTTGTTACCCTTATAGAAGATCCTCATTTCTTTATGCAGTTTTGATTTATTATCTAGTGTTCTTTCCTTTCGACCTGCGGAACTCTCTGTAGCGTCTTTTGTAAAGCAGGCCTACTGGTGACAAACTCTGCAGCTTTTGTTCATCTGGGGATATCCTAACCTCTCCCTCACTTCTGAAAGACAGTTTTAGTTGGCAGTTTTTTTTTGTTTTGTCTTTTCTTGCCTTCAGCACTTTAAATATGTCATCTCTCTGCTATCTTGCCTCCATGGTTTCTGATAAAAAAAATTAGCACTTAATCTTACTCAGATTCCCTTGTATGTGACAAGTTGCTTCTCTCTTGTGGCTTTTGGAATTCTCTCCGTATGTTTAGTATTTGACTATTTGATGATAATATGGTGTGGTATGGGCTTATTTGGGTGTACCCTATTTGGAGTTCATTGGGAATCTTGAACGTGTATAATCATGTGTTTTGTTACATTTGGGAAAATTTCAGCGTTTATCCTTTGAATATTGTCTCTGCCAGTTTCTCTCTCTCTCCCCCTTCAGAGATTTCCAAAATGCACATTGTGTTAGTTGAGGTTCTCTAGAGAAGCAAAACCAACAGGAGAGATCTGTAAATATGAGATTTATAAAGATGTCTCACGTAACCATGGGAATAGCAGAGCCCAAAATCCATAGGGCAGGCTGTGAAGCTGGCAGCTCTGAGGAAGGGTCTAGACAAACTCCACAGGAGAGGCTCACTAGCTGAAAAAGCTGTGAAAGAGCTTCTTCTTCCTTATAAGCCTCCAATGATTGGATTATCTCATTGTGGGGGACGCGTCTTAGTTGATCACGGTTGTAGTCAGCCACAGCTGCAATCAACTGACTGATGATTTAAGACACCAGCCTTTTAGTTTATCAACCAGCCATGAGATATCCTTGCAGCAACGGTCAGGCCAGTGCTTGCCTGACCAGACAACAGGGCATCATCATTTGGCCAAGTTGACACCAGGACCCAAGTGCCACACAGGATATTGGTACATTTGATGGTGTCCCACAAGTTCCTCTGCTCGCTTTTCTTAATTTTTTCTCCTTTATGCTCCTCAGACTATATTATTTCAATCATCTTATCTTCAAGTTCACCAGTTCTTTCTTATTCCAGCTCCAATCTGTCATTGGACCCTTCCAAAGATTTAAAAATTGCTATTATTGTGGGCTTCAGCTCTGTTTTGTTCTTTTCCATAATTTCCATGTCTCTGTTGATATTCTCTTTGTGTTCATGTTCATGTATCCGTTCTCTGGTTTTCTTTAGTTTCTTTGTCCATGTTCCCCCTCACCTCTGTGAGCATATTTTGGACCATTAAAAAAAAAAAGTCTTTTGTCACAGGTCTGGTCCCTCCTTTAATTTTCTGCTTTGCTTGGGCCATCACTTTCTGCTTCTTTGTATGTTTTATATTACTTTGTTTTAACTTGGACATTTTGATATTTTAATGTTATTGTTGGAATTCAGACTGACATCTATTCCTCAAGCTTGTATCCAGCAAATGGTATGACAGAGCTTCTTTGAATGCCAGGAACTAGTAAAAAATAAGATAAAATAAAAGGAAAAGAGAAAACACATTTCCCAGTCTTTGCAGTTTGACTCCCGTGAGTGCACTCCTTCAGAATTTATCCATACAATGAATTTAGAAACTAGCTCCAAAAAGTAGGGGTCTCCCTGATGCTTTTTGCACATGTATCTTGTTTTGGGCATGTGCATGTGGCCTTAGTAATTCTGTCACTTATACAGATAGCAGTGTCCCCTCTTTTCTAGGAAACAGTTTCTTTACTGTCTGGGCACTGTATTGCATGTCCTCCAGCTGGCAATCCTTGCCCCAGGCACCCACTTGTCTGCTTCCCGACAAAATTCTGTTGAAGAGCTCTCTGAGCTGCCTCAGAGCAAGCTCTGCAATGGTGAGTCCTCAGATTGGGCCAAACATCTATGCTCCCAACATATGCCCGAGTGTTACTTCTGGAACAGACCAGCAGTCTGCACTGGGGGTGTGGGCTGGCACTGGCTGGAGTGGGGAAGGGGCCAGTGAGAATGCCAGGAAAGCCTACTGCTCTTAATAGTCTCTTTCTTCATTTGGCACTCAACCTTTGTCAACCAAGAAATAACAAACTGAGTTGCAAGGCAATAATTTGGGGTCTTAGAATTGCAATTCAGGGAGCACAGATTCAGGTAGCAACCCAAATTTTGTCCCATCTTTCATCTTCCAGGCAAGGGTTTTTAAAGAAAAAGAAGATGACATAAGTTGTTTATGATTGGTGAATATTGGGGTGTCCCAAATGTCAGTTAAGTTTCTTTATCTTGTGTTTTATGGTGTCCAGATGTTCATAGGGGAGAACTCTGCCTGCTGAGCCACCATGGCCCCCCGTCCATAGAGTTTTGAGGAACATTATTGCTTGGGGTTTTGTATAATTTCGCAGTTTGTGGTATGAGATTTGCATAAAAGTAATTTCCATAATGACCTCCTGACTCTATTTTAAACCTCTTCACCATAGTAACTCTATTTTGTTTTATTTCTTTTCATACCCTCTTACTAGAGCTTTCAGAAAGAGGTTTCTGCCAGTTCCTCTTGGTGGTTCAAAGCTTCTAGGAGGGGCCCTGAAGCATCTTACTCTATCTTCTTGATGGAGCAGGGCCATCTAATGTGTTTTTTTTTTATTAATTTTTAAATTAAAAAAATATATATGACAAGAAAGAAACAAACATTCTTAACATATGATCATTCCATTCTACATATATAATCAGTAATTCACAATATCATCACATACCATCTGATGTTTTTGATACATCTCTAAGCAAGGCATCAATAACCTTCACCACTGAATACTTAAGCCTGTATGTCATTATCTGCAGTTCAGTATTGTTTAAGATTATTTTAAAACCGGATTTCTTTAGAATTATTCTCCTTCAGTCCACCTACTGATGGACATTTGAGTTGTTTCTGTTTTTTTTTTTTTTTGACAGTTATGAATAAAGCTGATGTGAACATTTGCCATTAAAAAATCTAGATGTTCATTTTTGATCACTTTGAGGGGCTTGGGAGGTCTTCAGCTGAGGAGTCCAGTTGGAGATCTGAAGTGTAGATAAGAAGCTCTGGAGGGAGCCAGAATGTTGGGGCTGGAGGGGTCAGTTATGGGGGCAGCAGTGGTGCTCATCTGTGCTATGTCTGGGGAGGCTGAGCCATGCGGGCTGAGCTGCGTAAGTGGTTTGTGGCATTGGCTGCCTATTCAAATCACCTGGAGAGCTCCCCGGGCCCAGCTGATCACATCTGGGGTGGAGTCCAGGGTCTGTGTTTTAAGGCTCCTCTAATAACTCCACTGGGCAGTCAGAATTGAGAACCCCTAGGCTAGAAGAAAGATGCTCCCGGGTGGGCAATAATGGAAATACTGATACGGAGAAGCCAGGGAAGGAGAACAAGAAACGAAGAGGTGGACAGAACCAAGAGAGGGAGCTTCTTGGTTCATTAAGGAGGACAAGATCTTCAGTATTAAAAACTGCAGAGTGACTGAGAATAAGGGCCCAGGGGTTATCGGGGTCTGACGACTTATTTGGTGGCACTCACCTGGGCGGAGTGAGTGTAGGTTGAGTCTCAGGAGAGAGCCCTTAGTGGGGGAAGGAGAGGGGTCACAATCACTTCCCTGCCTCCTGGATCCTCCACTTGGTTCTTCCTGGTGGGGACCAGCCAGCAACAGGGGAGATGCGAGAAGCCCAGGAGGAGGCCTCCTTCCCACATCAGTGAACCTCAAAGGGCTACAACCACCCCAGTTAGCCAGACCTGGGTGACTTCATTTAAGCAGACTTCCTACACCAGGACCCCTGTGCATTTGGCACGGCCTGGTGTAAGTTTTAGAAACCATCAAAAGCGAGTGGGTGGAGACAAGCGTTGTGAAAACAGTTGAGGAGCTGAGCTCATGGGTCAGGACAATGTCCACAACCTTCTCTGCTCTGGACAGCCCCAGGCAAAGGAGGAGACCTGGATTCTAAGGCTGGTTCTCACAGTGAATAGACAGGAGAGCCAGGGCGCAGCACACATCCCCTGGGTCCCTCTTTTCCTCATCTGTAAAGTAGGAATGATACCCCTGTCCTGTGTGCATCAGACATTTGAGGGACCCTGGATGTCCAGAGTCATGAGCACGAGGCCAGAAGGACCCTCTCAAAAAAAGATTATTGGGACCAGAATTACCAAGGCAAAGCACTTTTTGCATCCTAGATTGACTAAAGAGGAAAGAGTTTACACGAAAAGAGATTTCTTTTTTCCAATCCATTGTGGGTTGGTATGCTTATCAAATATAATAAAAACACATTATCAAAAAAAGGATTCAGATGTAAAATTAGTCATCATGCTGCCTTAACTGTTTATATCCGCCAACCCTCAGATTGATAACAGACCGGTGCTCAGGTCCCATTAGAGGATGGATGCTGGATCTGTCCTCTTGCTACTCCAAATGGGCCAGCAACACTGGCTTACTCGAAGCTTCTGAGAAATGTTGTCTCACCGGCTTCACCTCAGACCTACCAAAACGAGAATCTGCTTTTTTAGCAAGATCACCGGGTGACTCCCCTACTTGTTCAAGTCTGCAGTGACACCCACAGGTGGCACAAGGTCTGGGGGGAGCTGAGGCTCAGGAACCTTTTGTAGAATGAAGAAATTAACCAGAACCTCTTCTCCTAACTTCTGTATCCCATGATTTGTAGGGCCCAGTGCAAAGTGGAGATGAAGGGCCCCTTGGTTCAAAAAAATCATTGGGTTTCAAGATGGTGACAACCAAGCACGGTGGAGCAAAGGTCCCACTCAAACGAAGCCCGCACTGCTGGGGGGCAAGAAATGGTTGGAGCCCCTGGATGTGTTGATGTAAGCCAAGATCACTTACGAGATTTCTGCTTTGGTTTATTCATTATCCATTACTATCATTAAAAAGCTCCAACCCCTTATCCTTTTTGAAGTTTATTTTCTCTCAATATATAAACACAAGTTGTTTCAGATGGCTGTTACTCCAGTGTAAATTATTCTTTCAAAAAATACAAATGTGTGTTGATTAAAATGTGAATGGAAGCTATATATATATATATATATATATATATATATATATAGTGAAAGACAACTTGCATTCATTTATTTTATTGACAGTGTACAGGTTTTGATATATTGAATTACAATACTGACTGCTAGATTTCTCATAAAGGTTTAATTTGTATTTACTCTAGAGTTTTCTTCACAATAAAAATAAACTCATGCCAGTGTTTAGCAACCAATATTAATTCATTTAAATTTAATGATGGTTTTATTGAACTAGGAATCTCATATCACAGAGCATTCACAGTGCAGAAGGTCACAGTATTGAAAAAATAAATAGCGGGTAAAGATATTCATTATTTACAACTTTTCAACTCATTGCTTCTGCTTGCCTGTTAGAGAAAATGGACAGAAATGGCGATGGTCAGCCCCGCATACCAGAGATATCTTGTGAGGCTCAAGCAATGTGTTACAGCCTCAGAAGTTCTTGGTTTTGGTAGGTCTTTTCTGGACACGAGAGTCCTCGGTTTCATGTATACGCTCCTTGGTAAGCCCTGATTTACCTAAGGAAGATCCCAGGGTCCTGTGTGACCCATGCCACATCTGTATCTCTGGCATCTTGGATGTGCTCGACCCCTCCCTGCTCAGCCCTTTTCTTGGCTGCTGCTGCATCTGCCGTGCGCCAGGCCCATCTGGCTGGCGGCCCTCTTTCCTCTCAAGGTAATCAGGACTCTCTTTGTGTTTAGATGCCCAGCAACAGCTCCGAGCTGGCAGCTGCTGGACGGAAGACACAGGCAGAGGGCACCCTGCCAGGGAGAGTGAGCTCTGAATTGGACACCCCTGCATGGGGATCCCTGAGAGCCAGCCACAGTGGCTCTACCACAGCTCTTTGGCTAGATGCCCAAATGCCCCAGCTCAAGCCCCATGTGCAAGGAAGTGGAGAATGGGCTTTATAGCTCAGAAAGCCACCTCAGAAAGGTGAGGACAGAAAAACCCTGGTGGCCAAAAAAAAAAACAAAAACAAAAAACACTAGAATATTTTATTTAGACAAATGGAACTGTGTTGTTTGCATCCCAGTTATTTTCAGTAGGAGGAAGGGTTTGTTTCTTCTGTTGGAAGGAGACTGAGTGTCTGTCTGAGATGACTTGGGAACTCCTGCCCTGGGAATCCTGGAGAGGCAGCAGGGAGGGTTCTGTTGTTTGAGACCCTTCCCTTCTACGCAAAGCCTGATCATACCAAACCATACAAGTGGAAACCCAAAGCTGTATGCTCCCTTTCTTGACAGCTTAACAAATCTGTTTCCCAGCTGGGGGTGGAGGGTACACACGCTCTCCAGGATTTTACTGGGCTCATCCACAGAAAAGTCCTGACCAAGATGCTGAATAAGAAGCAGCTGTTTGATTCTGGCAACAATAGCAATTGGTATGGACTAAGCCAGTATGTGTCACTGTGACTATTAACTAAGGATCAGCCAACTCCAGGCCCATAAATCTAAGAGACGGAAGAGCCACACAGCCATGGGCTTGCCATTCGCACAGGCATAGTGGGTATTTTTAGCTCTCAGAGGTGCCTCCCATTGCCCCAGCACTGCACCCAGACATTCAAGTTGTAGACATTTTCCTAGACCAGAAAAGAGCAAATTCTCAGCCCCTGCTGATTGAGCAGTGAGAGGAGGACACAAAACTTTGACAACTGGACACTGAGACTACACAATGAATTATGCATAAATGAGCACAGCCATGTGTCCATGATACCACGTGCCAAGAGTGGTTTGGAGGATTTAGCAGAGATAAATGGAACCCGGGACCCGCCTGTCTTTGAAAAGATAGAATGTTTAAAACCCAGGCCCATGTGAAATAATCCAAACTCTAACACCCTCTCCCTCTCCCCCTCCCCAGCTAGCTTCCCTGATGTGATGGAGAAAACATCTCCACCCTGGTGGCAGAGTCAGAGAAAGTCGCCTCTTCTCCCAGTTTCACAGAGTCATCTGTTTCTGCTGGGCTGGGAAGCCTGGTAACATTAGGGCATTTTCCTGTCAGCTGCCAGGCCAGAAGTCGAGCACAATGCTAGTGTCCCAATTTAGTTTTCATTATTAACAAGTACATAAACTAAATTAAAATGCCATTTAAAAATCTGTACCTTTGTGTACTTAGCCCTCTGGAGAACAATTCTCTGCAGCAAGCAAAGCAGCCCCAACCCAAGCCATGTTTGCAAAAACCACGGCTCTAAGAGAGCCACAAAATCCATGCCTCCTACCTGCCAGGTGGGGCGGGCCCATGGAAAGACCCCCACCCTCACCCCTCTGCTCTTGTTCTACCACCCACATGACTACACTGGGGAAGATTTACCCAAAGGGCCAGAGGGGCCCCTTCTCTATGTTTTAGAGGGCACTGAGGAAGCTTCTTCCTAAGGGGCTCCCATGGTCTGCAGAGAGCAGGAAAGCCAGAAAAAGTAGTGTTCATACCTGGCCAGGGTGTCCACATGCTTTTTGGTTGAATCCAGAAAAGAGAAAGGGCAGAGGCCAGGAAGGTAGCACTTTGAGTCCAGGGGTGGGTGGGGGGTGAGAGGCTTCCTGCCATCCAGAGCCTACCCAGAGGGAATTTATAGGAATTCCTGGAAGGTTCCATGGCACAATGTGGTGATGAAGCTGCAGTGCCAGGGACCAACTCAGTTGCCTCAAGCCTACCTGCTAAGTTCCTCCACCAGGGAGGGTTTTAGGTTCTAGGGTCAGCTGGAAGGTGAGACTAAGTGGTTACAGGTAGGGTGGGCAGGCCCGAGTTGGCCCCACGTTCTTGCATACACATCATGAGTACAGGGCCTTAGATAGGCCTGTGACTGTTTAAATCACAGCATACGGATACAATGTCCTGGAACATTTTGCCCTAAGTAGCAAGTTCTTTGTTTGTTCAAGCAACAAGCATTTGCTGAAAGCCTAGCATTCCCACAGTGCAGCACTCTTTTCCAGCCGGGGAGGAACCGGCCTTCCAGGAAGGAAGGGCGGGGGTGGGAGTGGGAATAGAAGAGACGGCCCCTCCCCTGAGTGCCCATTCGCAGTCCGGGCGGACTGGGAGGCAACAGCCAATGGACTATCAGAGCCCACAGCCCACTGAGCCTGCGTCAGCCAAGCTGAAAGGTCTCTTCTCTCCTGTTGACTTCCGGTGGAGAAATTCCAAAACGTGTTAACAGAACCCCTGCTGTTGCAGTACCCTAAGTCCCACTAGCCTAATTTATACCTGGGGAAGAGGGCCGGGGTAGAAAGCAGCTTCAGCTTCTGGGACTTCCAACAAAGGTGCTGCGATCCTCTCCCACCTTTCTCATCTGAGTGGCCTCTGTCCACCCCACCTTAAGAAGAGGGAGGATCCCTAGGACTCAGGGAGGAGGAAGTCAGGAGGAAAGCAGGGTGTCGGGCCAGGATGCCACCCACACCTTACTGAATTCCCACCCTGTTTAGGGAGTCCAGGGTTCACCAATGTCTTTCCACTGATGCTTGTTGGCTCGCAAATAAATCATCATCAATAGAGAAGAGCAGATGGTTTCTTTCCTTGGGTCTGGACTTTGGGAAGCCGAGGAGGGGGTCTTTGGTCAGGGTTTGCAGGACAGACCTGAGGTGATGTGCACACCCTATCTGGTTTAGCCTGGCTCACGGAGGGTTAGCATCATATCAGCTACTTGGACCTGTCATGCAGGGCATCGACGGGGGCAGAAGCAAGCAACAGCCTTAACAGATAAGATGTGGTGAACAGGCAGAAACTCCCAAGGTGGCCAGGTCTGGGCACAAGGTGGATACACAGGTGACCAGGGGGAGAAGCATAGAAACCAACAGACCTGGGGGTGGGTGGTAGGAAGGCTGGGAGAGGGGAGAGAGGAAGGAGAAGGTGGGGCCAACGCTGACCTGTCCACCCTACCTGCAACCATTTGGTCTCTCCTTGTGCTGACCCCAGAATCTTCCTCCAGGGCCAGGTTCTAAGATTCCACATGCCCTCCACGCTACCATGCTGGGGCTGGTTAAGGATAAATTCCAAACTAGGATCTGTCAGGAACTGTCTGCTTCTGCTTCCAAAGACATTTTCTGAGTACAACGGTTTGCTTTTCTTTTCTGCTTCCAATTAGAAGAGCTAAATTTATTTTTTAATTGCCTATTTTTACAGCAAAGTAGTTATCCCATGCTAATTAGCTTTGGGAATAAAATAAAGGAAGCAATCCTGTGTAGTGATGAAAGCGTTACTTTAAAATGAAGGCCTAATTAATCAAGCAAGTCTTTAAACTTGTGATGGGAAAATATTTAAGTGAAAAAAGAGAGTGCTTTTCACCCATAGCATATATATATATAGTTCTCTAGATATAATGAATGCATAAATATTTTAAGAAAATTACATTGGCACATTAAAGTCAAAAGAAAATTAGCCACGAGGAGTGCTCCACATATTAAAAACATCATTTTCTAGTCTCGAACTGCAAGTGCAGTATACTTTAAATCTCAAATGGATTCTGCTGAGAAAGAGGAGGGCCAGTAGGATGTGTTCTCCAAATGCTTCATGAGGATTCAGAGAATTAAACACACAACGGGCCATGTGGCCTGTGCCTTGTTAGAGCAAAAAATATTTCTCCTTCTTTTTCAGTAAAAAAAAAGAAAAGGGACATTGGATCCAGACATACATCAGGATATGACCTGGAGGTTCCAGGAGCGAGTGAAATATTTGAGGAGATTTTAACCAAATAAGAACCAACCAAGTGGGCAAAGACATATACCTGTTACCATCCACTAAAGGATGGCCAACCCATGTGGACTGGCTGGCCGGAGGGGGTAGGGGTAGGGCTGGTGCTTGGCCCACATTTTGCTACTTAATGGCCATTGACCTTGAGTCACTTGACCTCTTTAGGGCCCAATTTTCTGTTAAATGGGGAGAATGATTCCTACGTACATCACAGGGCAGTTTTGAGAATCCAAACTGAGACAGAGCACTCTGAAACCCAGATTAGTCTGTAAAATGGGAGGGCCTGGGGGGTGGGTGCACAGAGTGGTTGCAAGGGCTCTCAAACCCAGTGCATCTAACATTTACACTGATGGACCTACAGGTTCCCTGGCCTCCTTGCTTAGCTGATTTCTTAGGAAAATCCTCCTTGCCCTCAACGTGGAGACCATTGAGCCCTGTATCTAGGTAGAGAAACAAAGAGAAGACTTAACTCGGTTTAATTGCAAATACTGATGTGGAATGAGAATTGAAGCCTGGGCATGGGACTTGGTCCCATCTTAGGCTCATGGTCAAGGAGACTCAAGGGACCCAACTGGAACACTTCCTCCTTTGGAAATCTGGTAGGCCTTAAAGAACACAGCCACGACTTCCAATGTGAACTTCAAGCTTTGTGTCTCAGGAAGGGATTAGTTATTGGATTTGAATTTACATTCAACACTATCACCAATAACTGGTTTCTGGTGAATCACTAAAAATCTCCCTTCCTCATATCATCAGGGGTAGTTCCCACACAGTCTTCTGTGCAATATATCCCAATATGAAAAGTGCATCAAATCTGATAGACTTTTGCAATAGTAACATTAAAAAAATAAAAACAGACTCTATACAAAATTAATTGTGCTTTCTTTTTAGAAACCATGAATGGTCTGTGTTCATACACCTTTTATATATATATATATATATTAGAGCTATAAAGCAGTCGAACATTGTTTTGAAAACAAAGTAGTTTTCTATCTACTTTGGAATCAGCCTCCTGTCCTTGGCCTTTCCTGTGAAGCAAACTAATGAGATTCAAGTAACTTAGCTCTAAAAGTTCTAAGCTATGGTTTTCCATACTTGCTTTGGGCTAACTAGAGAGCAGTTGGTTTTCAGGACACTTTGCTTCTAGTTATTGATCATCACTTTCGGCCCTGCTCATTTTACCGGAGCAGGCTACTGGAGATTTGTTGGGCATATGCATAATTGAGTTTTTCAAAAGGGTGGTTTTGAAACTAGAGCACTAACAAAGAAATGACCAAACCCAAACTGATGGTACATCGCATCATGCGGAAGTTCTGGAATGTCTAGCTGTAAACTGCAGTCTTCTGCATCTTGGAGTCAGCACCCTTTTAGATATTAGTCTTTCACCTCTTTCTATATTCCAGACCAAGCGGCTCAGTGCCGACTCAAAATCACATACATGGGATACATTTTCTACAGACATCACCTTTTTTTGTTCCCACTGTGGTCCTTTCATACAGAGTGAGATTTTTCAAGTATGATGATCTATGTGACATTTTATTTTTAGTATTTCATTGCTCATTCTCTGAATGCATCAGTAAAACTGATAAGAAGAGTCTCTTGTTTTTCTCTTTTATGCTGTGAAAAACTGTTCATATTCTTTCTTTTCTAGAAAAATTGTAGTTATTGCCCCAAACCCCAACAGGTTGAGGCCTTGCCCCCTCTGCACCCAAAGTGCTTCCAGCAGAGTCTGAGGCTCTTAGCAGCACATCCTAGATCATAAGCTCTTGCCCTCTGGCTCAGAGGTCAGTTACCCTTGAGAACTGCATTCCTATTTTGCACTTGTCCCATGAGACCTCCTGCTTGCCGACTGCCTCATTTCCAAGGCTGCCCGTGCAACAAAAACAAACCACACTGCAGTGTGCAAGAGAGAAAGGAGACGCACGGCACATCCCCATGGCTGGCAGCTCAGAGGTCTGAGAAGCAGCTCAAATAACAGCCCCTGAATCTTGCCTTTGGGGGTGGAACTCCAATGAGGAGGAGGACGTCCAGCAGCCTGGCCTGTGACCAGACAAGATACCACGATGGCTCTTCCTTCCAGTGGACAAAAGAACAGACGGTGTCTGTAGATGCAGGCGAGACTCGTGGTGGGGTAAGGAGAGAGAGGAGGATGCCAGCATCACGGGGTGTCCAGAACGGTGGCTCCCCATGGGCAGTGGCTCAGCTTTAATCGTCTTCTCGGCACATTGGCAAGTTGACAAAGGTGAAGACATTAAACTCTATCATTATTGAGAAGCACAAGAAAATGGCATAGAGAACCAGCACATAGATACCCAGCTTCCGGTCCAGTCTCCACTTGTTTAGGTGGATGCCAAGAACCTGGAAGGACAGGGCAAGAGTTGGGCTTGGTTGAAAAGAAATAGGCAAGGTATTTTAACTATAATTACGAGCTCTAGAACTTCCTGCCAGATGTGGACAAGAACAGAAAGCGGTGCTGGTGCTGGTGCTGGTGCTGGTGCTGGCAGGCACATCTTCAGTCTGATCAGAATGAGCCCTGGAGGCTTTGGATTTGACTGAGGAGTGACCCAGACCCTCTGACTGTGTGATCGCACAGCAGCTATCCTCCACAGAGGCCCTCTCCAGGCAGGCACACCACCGCCTGGGGACCTCCTTCCTGCCCAGGCCTTCCTAGGGACGAACAGGCCTCTTGCTGGAGAGAACACGGCCCCTGGCTTTAGAACTTGCCATCTTGGTCTTTTCCCTTCAGGAAAGCTTTCAAGAACTCCTACTGGCCCATGACCAGACAAGCTGCAGTTTGGCCCACCTTTTCCTAACTGTGTGTCTGGGGGAAAAGGGGTTCAAGCACATCCTCATCCAGTCTTCTTCCCAGACTCTCCCCACAACCTCCTTTCCTGCCTTTCTTTCTCTATCCTTGAATGAAGGCTCCAGAAGGGTCGGATCATAATGACTGAATCAGAGCAGAGGGGATAGAAAGTTTTTGACTTCTATAAAGACAGACAGACCTGGGTTCAAAGCTGAAGCTTTTGTATTTCCAATGACCTTGGGCAAGTTGCTTAATCCCTGAGCCTCGATTTTGTCAGCAGAAGGGAATGATGACAGCACCTGCCTCATCACATTGTCGTTAGGACTGAATAAAGGAATGTGGAGGTCAAGTGCTTAGCACAGTCTCAGGTGCTCAGAGCAGGGGGGCCTTGATCTGAACTATGTGTTGGTCTTGGGGCCTGGCCGCCATGCCTCCCATCTGTCAGCTTGGGGGCTTGGGAGGAGATTTCACTGCTATGGCACAACTGAGAGGAGACCAGACGGGGCAGCAAGAGGACAGGGCATGTCATTCAGTGCCTCGGATGACTTCTTAGCCACTTGGGGAATGGTGTCACAGTGGGTGCCCACCTGGGGGTACCTGTGAATTTATATATTCACACGGCTTTGGCCCTTACTGCCAGGGGGAAGTGAGAGGCGGGCTCAGAGTAACGTGAATGACTTAGAGTCAGATGAAATGAAGCGCACACGAGACTTCAATCTGAGAATTCTAAAAACTCACAGTCAGCGCGACAGATCCCAGCAAGAGCACCACGGAATAGACCAGGCCCCGGCTGTTGATCCTCACCTGGAGAAACAAACAAATGTGCCATGAATCTCTTGACTGCGTAGGGTCCAACCCATCCTGAAAGCTCACTATGTTCATTCCCTCATTTGGAAAACCCGGGAGTTGGCAGGTGGCCATGAGGTACTGTGGGGTCAGCTATCCAATCAACCGACCCGGCCTTAGGGATAGGTATGCCTCAGGTCAGTTGCTTAGAGATAACAGCTAAGCACCGACAAGTGCCCAGAACATGGGCACCCCCACCCCCTTCTTGGGCTGCTCAGGAAGCATTCAGGGAAAGTGGGTGTCAGGGTGCTAGGGAGAAGGGGCCAGTGGACCTGGGCCAATGCCACTGTCAGTCACTGCAGAGTGCACATGCCGGCATCAAGGAAGTGAAGGGGACTTACCGTGGATCCGTAACTAATAACCATGGTCTGCAGGCCCCACGGTATGCCGAGTCCTACCAGGATGTCAAACACGTTGCTTCCTATGGTGTTGGAGACCGCCATGTCTCCAAGGCCTTGGAAGGGACAACCGACACATTTCATTCATTAAGACCAGGTCATAAGAAACCCATAGCCGTGCTATGCTAGTCCTTAGAAAGGGATTCCCTCTTCATCAGCCCCAAAGCCCTAAAACATTTTTATGAGGTGTAAGATCCACTTCCATCATGAAGCCTAAGGGGGCCCTTCATTATTTCTCCTGCCAGGTTCACCAGCCGATTCTTCCTGGGGACCCACTCTGCGCTTGGCCTCATTCATACTTCTGGTGACTCTGGGAAGGAGGGGACACTGCCCCAGAGTGGCAGATGATAAAACGGAGGCTCGGGACGTGCCAGGGACACAATTGGTGAGTGGCCCCGTCTCAGGACACCTGGTCCTGGGCCCTTTCCAGTATGCGCAGATGGGTATTGTGACCCACGAGAGGGCACTCACTGTGTTGGCTGGGATAGGGCAGCCGGCCTTGTGTCCTGGTGGGTTTCAAAGGGTGAACTCTTGTTCTCTAGCCTGATGAGAGGCATCTTAGAGGCCAGGGGCCATATCATCTTTCTTCCCCTTCCCTCCCACCTGAACAGCAGCATGCACAGGTATTATATATTAGAAAAACAAATATAAAGATATGGCTCCTGCTGGCTGGCACCTATTCTGACCTGGCCACTGGGCCCTCATTTGACATGACTGTTGTGACCTGGCACGCAGACAAATAAATGTTCATGGAATGAACAAGCCTGAGAAATAAATGCCTGGCCTTTCTCGGTCTTGCCAGGGTCTCTATTTCACTTAGCAGTGGTGGTTCCTTCCAGTAGGAATAGTTGGCAGTTTTTCTAACACTCTCACTCATAGTGGCAGGATTCTAAATTGGCCCCTAAATTCTCAGCTCCTGGTGTACAAACACTTCCTCCCAGTTATTCAGATGAACACTAGTCCAGGTGTCACTGTGAAGGGTTTATGGAGATGTGATTCAGGCCCCAGGTCAGTTGACCTTAAGATAGGGAGGTTATCTTCCAGGGGTCTGACTCATCCAGATAAGTCTTTAAAAAGAACATGGTCCTTCATGGCAAGAGAGATTGGAAACATAAGGGAGATTCAGTATGTGGGAGCTTCTCTACTGCTTACTGTGAAGATGAAGGGAACCATCTGGCAAGAAATGAGGGAAGCCTCTAGGAGCTAAGAATGGCCCCAGTTGACAGTCAACAAATGAATCACAGACCTCACATAACTAAGGGAAACTGAATCCTGCCAACAACCACAGGGCATGAAAGGCAGCCCCTGCCAACACCTTGTGAGCAGAGATGTCCGACCTACAGAGCTGTAAGCTGATAAAAGGGTACTGCTTTAAGCTACCGAATGAATGAATGCCGGTAACCTCAATATGGTTTCAATAGCTGAGATGCTAAGCATCAACTGAGTGTGTGTCTACAAATCACCTGGGGGTCTTGCTAAAATGTAGATTCTGGGGTAGGGTCTGGGAGTCTGCATTTCTTATCCATTCCCAAGTGAAGTCGATGCTGCTGGCCTGGACCCCATTTTGAGCAGCAAGCTTTTGGGGAGTTTAGGATGCAATACCTCAGGTTTAGTCTCCTGCTTCATGTACTGGGCTCAGAACAGAGGCTCCTGTATGCTTTGCCAAAGAAACTGTCTATTCTTTACCATGTCTATTGGGTTCTTTGTCAATCACATCAATGTTGCCTTTGTGACAACTGTATACTCCCATCCCGTGACCTCACGTTTCCTCAATTTCCTTTCTTCTATGCTCTAATGTTGCCACTCTGAGATGATATCCTCCCTTGGAACCCCATTTCTCCTTTGTTCTTACAGAGTCCCATGGTTGACCTCATCAAGACCTGCCCCCTACTCCCAGAATTACCCCTGTAATTCTACCAATTAATCGGAGCTTCTACCATCATGACCCTCCCTCACTAGCCTGGACTCCAGGGTCAGTTGTTTAAACTGTCCATTCTCTTGCCCCTTGGCCTTCCATGGTGTACACCCAACTAACCCTCGCTCTGGGTGGACTTGTCATCTCTCATCTGTGCATCACAAGAGCTGGCATGACTGAATCCCACCCAAGTTTATACTACAGAGCATCACCCAGGCCCCAGGTGTCGCTCAGTGCCTTTCCTTGTACTGAGTTCAAAGGCCACTCAATTAAATTCCACTCCCCTCAACTGCTGTCCCCAACCTTCTTCATTCTCTCTGAGGCCCCAGCCTAGTACCAAAGGCAATCCCACACATCCCTTCTCCACATCTCATGCTTTCTCATGACCACCTGACCAACCAATCAACCCCTTCCATCTTGGAGGAATAAATATCCCATCCCTCTTGCTAAATCCAACTTTTTTCCTTGGGGCACATCTTTCCTCCCCTATCTCCTCTGAGATTTCACTCCATTTTTATCCCTGCCCTCCCTCCCATACTTTGAAACGTTCATGTACTGAGAAAAGATCTGTGGAAGTCCCTGCTGGGATGCTATCTCATCTGAGTCTCAGTAAATAAAGGCCAGTCTCCTAACAGCCCTTTTGTTCTGCCACCAGAGAGCATACAGTCCCTCCTCCCCTTGCTCAACCCATGTCACTCAGTAAGCCCAAAGAAAAAACCATGAACAAACTAAATCCTTATACATGTACTAGAACTTTGGAGAAGAATGGAAAAGAAGTTGGATGTATAGTACGGCCCCCATTTGCCTTCCTGGGACCAGAACATTTCTTGTTACTAGCTCCTTTGCTATATATAGTCTGGGATAGGTTCTGTTCAATCTTATGTTGAATGGTTATTTCAGGATGTGTTCATTTTTAGAGAACTGGTCTTGAGCAAATGCTTCTAGATGTCTAAAGGCATTTATCTTGGTGAAATTCTCCCCATGAATGAAACCTTTCCAGATATCCCCGCTTCCTCCATACTAGGACTTCACCCCACGTAAGCCAACAATAAGAGCCATGAACTCAGGCAGGGGCAAGGAGGCCTGGAGGTGATGCCAATGGCCTGGGGCCCAGGCAGGACCTGTACCTTGTCTCGCCACGATTAAGCTGGCCATGCAGTCTGGAACACTCGTCCCTGCTGCCAGGAAAGTAATACCCATGATGACATCAGGAATCCCAAGCGTGTATCCAATGATAGTCACCTGCAGAAGGGTGGGGGGCAGGGCATGAGCGCACGATAGACATTTTGCTTACCCTTGGTGTTCTTGAGCGTGGCACTGCTGTAACCAATGGAACAATTTTGGAATATGGTTTTTTTAAAAAACATCTTTCGAGAGTTCCTCTTCTCCTGATTACATGAGTAATATGTGTTTACTGTTTTAAAAACTTTAGAAAACAATATAAAATGAAAAAAAAAAAATGCAACCACTCCTCATGACCCAGAGACCCACATTTAGACCAGTCAGTGGTTATCAAATGGGAGCATGTAGAAAATCCTGTGTGGGAGCTCATCAAAATGCAGGTTTCCAGACCCTACTCCCAGAATTTCTGATTCAGGAGATCTGGCAGGAGGCCTTAGAATATGCATTTCTGGATGGGACTGAGAGACTGCTGATCTGGGGCTTGTATTTGAAAATCACTGCTTTAGAATATATCCCATGTCTCTGAACTTCTTTTACACGTGTGTGTTAGAAAAATGGAATCAGAGTATAAATGTATGTATTTTCTGTTTGTTTCATTTAATAATACCTTGTGAATTTCTTTCCACCTTGAATATTCATCTGCAACATTCCGTGAAAGCAGTGGATAGATTTCATTGTATGGCTGAACTTGTTTTTAGCCAATCCCTTCATGTTGGAATATCTAGGTAGTTTCTTTTCTGCTGTTATAATATCACTGCCCATGATAAGAATGTTTACTGAGCACTTGATATATACCAGTTACCTTATGGGATATGTTGCTTTCAAAGGCTCATATACTCTATCATTCACCACCCACTGAGGCGGGAGGCACTATCATCATGCCCATTTCACACCCAGGGAAACTGAGGAACCGAGAAGTCTGCAGCCAGTAAGTGGGGTAGCAGGGGTTCTGAGCCAGGTCTGTACAATACTAGAGCCTCTGCTCTGACCTCTCCACCCTGCTGCCTTGGGCATACATTGTTGGGTTCTCTTTGGACTACTTCCTTAGGATAGACTCCAAGAAATAGAACTGCTGGATCAAAGACAATGTGGGCTTTTAAGGATTTTGAACATATTCACATACTCTTCAAGTAAATATCTGGCACTTCAGAAATGATTGGGACTCTGAGCAGTGGTTACATGGAAAGCCTTGGAAGCACTTGGGCCACTCCATTCAACCCATGCATCAGCTCTGGCTTTGCCTCCCTGCCCTGAAAATGGGCACAGTGGCACTCCTTAGGGCCACCCATATATCGTTAATGGCTCAACCCCAGCTAATGGCTGTGTGACCTTGGACTCCCTCACCTGTAAAATGGGCTTGTTAAGGGGGATTAAGTGAGAAACTGCAGGGTCACAGCATCTGGCCTATGAAAGATGTTCACAATCAGATGTTTCCCTTCTCTTCCAATCACTTGTCTTGCAGTCTCTGGGGGCAGAGACAATGAGGGTGATCAGACCCACAGGTTTCAGAGAGTTCCGGATTAAGTGTGCCTTCTAAGTGCAAAGCTCAGCCCTGGAGTATAGCCAGGATACATGTGTTTAAAAGATAACCCTTTGAGGAGAAAGCTTTACAGAGAGGTTTGAAGCTGCCCCCACTTTGAAGCTGCCCCCACTTTCCAGAGGAAGGACTGAGCTCAGTCTCACCAGGCTCACCCCTCGTGCTCTTAAGTGGGGGGGGGGGCATCATTTTCTCAAGACCTGGTGCGAAGGCAAACAGAGGGTGCTGCCCCGGGGCTGCTCTGCCATGCAAGGAGGACAAAAGAGCAATTGATCCATCAGGACTCAGCCCACGCTGGACATGAAAGAGATCCCCACAAAAAAGCAGGCTGTGGCTGGCACCTTCTTAACGGGCGATGCCAGACATCATAAATGCCAAGCCGGGGTTATTTTGGGATTATTAGAGTTGCCTCCATTTCTTGAAAAACAAACAAATACTGAACTGTGTGGGTAAGAAGTTGAAGGATGGGAAGACAGAAGGAAGGCAGGCTTTGTGTGCGTGTACATCTCATCCAGAGCTTTCCGTACAGCATGAGCCTCCTGTCTCTTGGGCCCTCTAAGTCCTGCCCCTGCTGAGGTGCTGGAAAATGAGCAGAGCTGAGTCCTGAGCCCTGCGGCTCTCCGTGGCTTGGCCCCTGACTACCTCCATGACCCTGCGGGAGTCAGGGCTCCTCCCTGGCCCCAAATCTGTCCGACTGTTCATGTGTACCGGACCAGCTAATCCATTTCTAAGGTCTCTCTTGGGACACTGACATCCAGGCCTCGTACTTCCTGAAGATGGGAGAGGCGGTGGCGGGGTGGGCAGGTGGGACTTCACCTCATTGGTCATAAAGAAAGAAAACACATGGCGCTCTTTGCTCAGGGGAAATCTAGGCTAACCTGTGGCACTGTTCTCTTTATAAATAAAGAATGGCTACTGTGGAGGCCATTCCAGTCCCCCAAAATGGAGCACATCTCAAGTTTAAAACCACAGGTAAGAGCTCCTGTGACTGCGGGCCACACCATTTCCTCCATCTGGGCTTGAAGGAGCAAGTATGGGGCTTGTTAGCCAAGGTGCTGAGGGTAGGAGTGTTATAAACGTCCTTTCTCATTGCTAATTATTGGAACTTATTTAATAATACTTTTCAATAATTCATGAAGGAAAAATCTCACGTTTGCTAATTTGATCTTTCTAATTTTCACATTGCTCAACAGTCATTACGTAGTCCTTTTAACTTGTAATATTGTTTGGGAAATGCACTCTCCCTAGACAAATTATTGGATCTCCTGAAATGTCAACATGGACTAGCTTTTTTATTTTTTTATCACATAGTCGTATATTCATCATCATGATAATTTCTTTGAACATTTGCATCAATTCATAAAAAGAAATGAAAAGAAAACAGAAAAAAAATTAATACATACCATACCCCGTACCCCTCCCTTTCATTGATCACTAGTATTTCAATCTACTCAATTTCTTTTAACATTTGTTCCCCCTATTATTTATTTATTTTTAATTCATATGCTTTACTCATCTGTCCATAACGTAGATAAAACAAGCATCAGACACAAGGTTTTCACAATCACACAGTCACACTGTGAAAGCTATATCATTATACAATCATCTTCAAGAAATATGGCTACTGGAACACAGCTCTACATTTTCAGGCAGTTCCCTCCAGCCTTTCCATTACACCTTAACTAAAAAAGTGATATATATATATATATGATGCACAAGAATAACCTCCAGGATAACCTCTCAACTCTGTTTGGAATCTCTCAGCCACTGACACTTTTATTTTGTCTCATTTCTCTCTTCCCCCTTTCGGCCGAGAAAATTTTCTCAATCCCTTGGTGCTGAGTCCCAGTTCATTCTAGCATTTCTGTCCCACATTGCCAGGAAGGTCCACACCCCTGGGAGTCATGTCCCATGTAGAGAGGGGGAGGGCAGTGAGTTTGGTTGTCATGTTGGCTGAGAGAGAGAGAGGCCACATCTGAGCAACAAAAGAGGTTTTCTTGGGGGTGATTCATAGGCCTAATTTTAAGTAGGCTTAGCCTATTCTTTGTGGGGTTAAGTTTCATATGAACAAACCCCAAGATTGGGGGCTTAGCCTATTGCTTTGGTTGTCCCCACTGCTTGTGAGAACATCAAGAATTCTCCCCTTGGAGAAGCCGAATTTTCCCCCTTTCTCACCATTCCCCCAAGAGGACTTTGCATATACTTTTTAATTCGCTGTTCAAATCCTTCTGGGGTTTATTGGGGCATCACTCTGGACAAACCTACAAAATCTCATGCCCTACTCAAGGTTCCATGTACTTATGGTGTTCAATTAAGCTGTCCACATAAGTTATATTAGGAACTGCACTAGTCAAATTATAAATTTTGCAGACTAGGTTTTAACTCTAGGCAGAAAATTTAAACCTCAAAGCCAACTAATTTAAGGCACAGTTTTTATTATCTTTGATTGTCATCCTTTTTTGCAGGGATTGGACAGGAGCTATTTCCAGCTCCCCCAGCCCCCCATCCCAGCATACACACACATCTATGTGCTTATGGAGATTTTTAACCATCATTCAAATGAAGCTAGAAGGCAGTGTTGGCTGTATCTCATGGTGCAAATGGCTGAAGTTTACAATTATGAACAGGCAGCCCCACTGCAAGCTCAGATCACAGAGCCTGATCTGAGAGGAAGTGAGATTACGCTGAAACTGAGTGTGAGGTACCATCAAAGTCAATCCAACATGGGAAGGGCAGTGTGGGGGATCTCTCATGGCTCAGTGGGCAAACGTGTATTATTCTGTGATGTTCACAGCCATCGGGCTGTCACCAGTTAGCGGTGCTAACTGGCTGTGGGTTGCAAAAAGTGACTGTAATTGGGCTCATTTTGGTGATGCTAAACCAACCTATTCTGGGGATGAGGGTGGGGCAAGAGGCAGAGCTTAAGAGGGAGAGAGGTCTTGGGAGATTCAGATGTCTGAGTGGCTCCATGACAAAAATTCAGCTGAACCAAGGCCAGGGTGTTCCAGGAGTGTAGATGTGGGGATGGAGCAGTTGCTGCCCCCCCTGAGTTATATGACTTTCCCATTCACCAAGAAACAACTTTATATGGAGTCCTGAGATTCCTTTTGGGAATCAGTATGCTAAGGGGGTAGCTATGGGGTAGGGGAAGGGCTCCAGAAGAGGGGAAAGGGGACAGCTGTGGGGGACAGCATCTCTCACCAGCTGCTGCCTTGGGGAGTGTCTGCCCCAAGGGAAAGGGTCAGGACTCTGAGAGAGGCTGAGGGCACGTTACCACTCAGCTGCAGCCAGGGTCCTGGGTGGTACTTGTGTCTCCAGGGAGAGTAGGTTAAGGAGCGTGATTTCAAGAAAGCAAAACAGCTCCCACACACTATTCAGAATCCTAACAAGGTGTGCTTAGGATCACCCACACACAACACTCTGGGAAGGAAGGAGACAGGGGTGTTGGGACTAGGTGGTAAGAAAGAGCCAGGACTGGCTGCAGGCCTGGAATGTGCCAGGCACTTGCTAGACTCTCGACAGCTACTATCACCCCCCTTTTAGAGAGGGGCGACCTTGGCTCAGGGATGCTGAGTCCCCCACCCAGATTTTATGGATCAGTGGTAAGTTTAAATGATTTTATGTGACCCCATGGCCCTTCTTTGCCCCCTAAACTGCATCATTCCTCTGAAGTTAAGGGAAAGTAGGCCCCATGCCCACAAGTCCCTGCCAGTCCACACCAACTTGCCCTCCTTGCAGCTGTACCAGGGCTGAAGAGGAAAGTAAAATGACTAAACTCATAACCAGTAGGGCGTGAGTGGGCTGACAGGTGAGCCACACAATCAAGAGATCCCGTAATAAATGAAACCACAACCAACCGCCATCCACCGATCCTGTAAACATGGGGTGCCCCTCTTTGATCTTGGGCTTCCCTGCCCCCACCCCATGGAGGAGGAGGCAGGGCCCCACAGGGTGCTACACAGAGAGAGGGCCTGGCCTGGCCCAGCCAGGGAAAGGCATGGACCGGGAGCAGCCGTGTGCGACCAGAGGCCGTAGGAGCTATACCAAGGCCTCTGCCTGCAAAACTTCAGACAGAACGGCACCTGAAGATTCTAGTAACAAACCAAGTGGCAGTTTGTAGAGTGGTTAAGCTCATGGATTCTGGAGACTGATACCTAGATTCACATCCCAACTCTAGCACTCACTGATCGTGTAATTGTGAGCAAATTACTTAACCTCTTGGTGCCTCAGTTTCCCCACCTATAAAATGGGAATTAAAAAACTATCTAAATCATGGGGTTGTTGGAGATTAATTAAAAGGTTTCTATAAGGGTCTTAAGCAGTGGCTGGTCCAGAGAGTGGGGAGGGGAGCATCCCTTGGTAAGGGACATGGGGAGAGCCTTCTTGTCACCACCAGCACCTCACGCTGACCCGGGTCTCCTTTCACATTTCCCTGGGGGCCCTGGGAATGGAGGGGGCCTAACAATCAGCCCTACCTGGCTCTTTACAGAGAATTCTGCAAAGTATCAGACATGGTTCTCTACTCCCGCTCCTGTTGCTCCCGGCGTGTTCTCTCGCTATGCTGCCTGGCGTACCAGCATGGCATGTCTCAGGCTGGCTATCCCTGGTGCACAGCCCAGCGCCATGTGCCTCTGCTGAAATCTCTTTCCATCAAGAAATGAGCCGGCGCTCAGGGAAGCGAAGCGACTCGCCCAAGGTGCCATGCCCAGCGCCTGGGCCAGTCGTGAACCCAGCTGTCCCACCTTCGCTTGGCAGAGGCGGGCAGGGGCTGTCCCCACGGTCCACCGCCCACTTCTGTCACTCACCAGCCACACCATGAGGTAGGAGAACACGGCGATCCACAGGGTGGCAGTGATGAAGGTGACCATGAAGAGCTTCTCCCAGCGAGGCTTGCTGCAGTTGGGGATGGTGATGCACAGGAGAAAGATGAGGGGCCAGGTGAGCACCCACTTGGCTCTGTCCCCTTGGGCCTCTGCAGGGGTTGGAGAGGAATGAGGAGGGAGAGGGACAGAGACACAAGCCAGGTTAACACACCTGTCAGTCTACTGGGGGTGGGGTGGGGTGTGTTTTTTTTTTCCAAACCAAACAAGAGAATGCCTTCAAGTGGACTCAAAGCAACTGACGTCATGGAATCACAGACCTCCATTAGGTGATCCGGGAAAGGGTCTTAGTGAGACGACTCAGGGAGTTTGTCTCTAATTGAACAATTTTATTCATTTCAACCCCCTGTGACTGATAAGGGAAGTAAGACCCATGGAAGCTGGAATGAGGATATGGAATAGGAATATACTTTGGAATCAGACAAACCTGGATTGGAATTCAAATGGCCTTGAGCAAGGCTGTCAACTCTACTTCCTCTTTTCTGATGACAATTGTAGTAGTGATGACAAGGACGTAACATTAATGAGCCTATCACGTATTTGCTATGTGAAGCAGACACAGTGACAAGCACTCTGACTCTTATAAATACTTGCTCTGTAAAATGGGAACATTACCTCTTTCTCAGATGCTACAAAAATGACATGTTTTAATATACACAAAACACCAACACTCAGAGTTTGGCACAGCATGGGTGCTGTGGAAATGTCATCTACCTTGTTTCATGGTCACTGGAGACAATCCATGTCAGATGAAAGACTAAAATGGGGATATCCTGTTGGCAATCCAGATCACACTAACTTCTAACAAGGTCATCCACAAACAACTCAACCAAGGAAAAGTGGCCTCAATAAGCCACCAGCTGTGGGCATGTACATGTAGGCTCAAAACCAGCCTGCTGGTGAGGGCAGTGAAGATGTCAGAGTAAGGACCTCTGAAAATTCTCTCCTCCATGAAAACAATGAGATCACTGCCAAGAAATGTCAGAACCAACTTTTTCAGAACTCAGTAAATTAACCAACGACTTGCAGCAATCTGGAGAGCATGTCTTAAAAAAAAACAACTGGATAAGAAGAGCAGGCTTTGTGGTGCTTTATTTTGCCCTATTCCCATCCCCCTCCCACTAGCTCTGCAGTAGCCTTAATCTGCACTACAATCACAGTGCAACCCAGGAGCCAGGTAGCCAATGGTGGGGAAAAACAGGGTTGGAGCTCCGTCAAAGCTCATTCATAGAGAACTGTCATTATCTGACTTGTCTGAAGGCTTCCTGGAACACCCCACTTTCCAGGCTGTTTGTGTTGCACCTGACTTGGACATCACCCGGTGTGGTTAGCCTTTTCCTTGAGGATATTTGGAAAGCAGAGGTAACTGCTGAACATCATGGACGCTTGAGGGGAGGGGAACAGTTGGGACAAATAACCTAAACAAAACTTAAGGAAGATGGTGGCCAGGTGGACATCCTCTTGTCTCTGTGCCTTCATGCCTCTGCAATGGGGTAGGCTAGAACAAGAAGGGAGAGGAAGTTTTGGCTAACAAATATTTAAAAGGAAAAGCTTCAGAGTAAGATGTCCATGGGAACTTCAAAAAGTTCTGACGTGTTCCTGGGAATCTAAGAGGCCATATGTAGGCACAGGGCTGTGTGCATGCTCAAGAAACTCCTGAGAAGCCCCTAAGCTCTCATCTCTGGTGGTCCTTGAGGCTCTGTGCAAACAGAAAGTTGTAAGCTGCCTGGCTAGACTTGAAGGTATGGCCCATCACGCACACACTCTCCCTTGGCAAAGAAGGGGAGACTAATGGATCTAGGCATTTAAAGAAATCTCTGTGCAATCACTAGCTGACCTCTAAATTAACCTAGCAAAGACTTCATTGGCCACATATACACAGAACACAGACTTTACAGAATTAAAGTTTACAGAATTCAGAAAAGTAACTAAAAACACACACAAGCAACAACAAATTCTAGGGAGGGAGAATCTGATTTTTACAGTTGTGATATTATACGATTTAAAATGCCCAGTGCTCAACCAAAAGGAAAAAATAGAAAAGAAGAAAAGGCATGCAAAGAAACAATCAAGTATGGTTTATACACAGGAAAAGAATCAGTCCATGAAAACTGCCCTGAGAAAGCTCATACATTGGATTGACTGGACAAACACTTCAATCAGCTATTTTCAAATATGTGCTCAGAACTAAAGGAAACCATATCTAAAGAATGTCCAACCAGTAGAGAATATCACAAAGAGACAGAAATGATAAGAACACAAATATAAATAATGGATTTATTTATTAAATTCATTATTTATTCATTAAATCAAAAAAACTCCTCATTTTTGTTGAGGAGTATAACAAAAGAATGAAAAACATACTATAGGGGATGCAAAAACAGATGTAAGCAGACAGAAGAAAACATCAACAAACTTGAAGAAAGGTAAACTGACATTATTTGAGGAACAGAAAGAAAAAAATGAAGAAAAATGAACATAGCTTCAGAGACATGTGGGACATTATCAAGAGTACCAACACACAAATAATGAGTCCCAATAAGAGAGAAGAGGAAAAAAAGGGACAGAAAGAATATTTGAAGAAACAATGTCCAAAAACTCCCTAAATTTGAAGAACTCAGCTACACATCTAAGAAGATCAACAGATTCAAAGTACAATAAACTCAGAGTTCCACACCTAAACATGCCATGAATTGTCAAAAGTCAAGAACAAACAGATTTTTTAAAGGCTCAAAAGAGAAGCAGCCCTTTACACACAAGGGATTCTCAATAGGATCAACAGCTAATTTATCACAAAAAACCATGGAGGCCAAAAGGCAGTGGGATGATATATTCAAATTGCTGGAAGAAAAAGATTTTTAACCAGGATTTCTACATCCAGCGGAACAACAAAATATGGAGAAATTAAGAAATTCTCAGACAAAAACTGAATTCATCTAGCAGCTCTGCCCTACAAAAAATACTGAAGAGAGTTCCTAATGCTCGAATGAAAAGACATAAGACTCAATCTACAATAATTCAAAGAAATAAAACATACTGGTAAGGACAAATATAAATGTAGATATAAAAGACAGTATAAGTGTGTATTTTTTGCTTGCAACTTTCCCTCCTTCCTATCTGATAATAAAATACAACTGCATAAACAATCATAAATCTGTGGTGATGGGCACACAACATATAAAGATATAATTTATATGAAAAGTAACAGCTCAAAGGACAGGGGAGGGAATATAGTTATATAGGAGCAAAGTTTTTGTACGCTATTGTAATTAAATTGGAATGCCTAACTAGATTGTTGTAAGTTAAGATGCTAGTTGTAAGTCCTAACCTCCAGTCTCATGAATGTGACTCTATTTAGAAATAGAGTCTTAGAAAATGTTATTATTTAAGGTAAGGTCAAACTGGATCTAGGGTGGGTTCTACTCTGATATGATTGGTGTCCTGATAAGAAGAGGAAATTTAGACACAGACAAATGGAGAGAGAAGACAGCCATGTGACAGAGGCAGAGTTTGAGTGATGCTGCAAACCAAAGAATGCTACGGCCTGCCGGCAAGCCACCACCAGACTTCAAAGGAAGCATAGGCCTGCCAACATCTGGACTTCAGATTAGCTTCTAAAATTTGTGATACAATAAATTTTTGTTGTTTTAAGCAACCCAGTTTGTGGTTGTTATGGCAGTCCTGGGAAACTAAGGTACAGAGCAATTGTTCTTGTCTGCCCCATACCCATTCCTCTTTACAGCATGCTAATCTTCCTTCAGGGAACTGACCCTCCATTCTATATCAGTCCATGTGATTTAGACAGGGTTGACTCCATCTTCTGGCTCTATGAGTGGGCATGAGATTTGGGCTTGGCTTATCACTTATTCCACAAACATTTAGTGTACTCATTCTCTTTGCAAGGCACTATTCTAGGTACTTAGGAATCCAAGAGTGGACAAGATACCATCTCTACTGTTGTGGAGCTTACATAGGCTTGGGGCTGGGCCATGACCTGGTAAGAGCCAACTCCGGGAATTTGCTGGGAATGTTTGCCTCTAATCCCATTTTCCCCACCTCCTTACTAACAGAACCCTAGAAAATGTTAATTTCCTGGGCTTCCTTGCACCTAACAGTGCCACGGAAAGTTTTGGACAATAAGATATGAGTCTACCTGATGAGGCTTCTAGGAAGATAAATATATTCTTTATAAGAAGCGGCAGACTCAGCTGGTAGGTGCCTCTTGCCCTTCCTCCTCATTCCTGCCTTGAACCTGGATGCATGGGAGCTGCAAGAGCCATGTGGCAATCTTGAAGACAAAAGTCACTGCTAAGGATGGAGGAAGAGATATGGGATACTGAGGACATGATAGAGCCACTGGACTCCCCTATCTCAGGACTTATTATGAAAGGAAAATAAATCGTTTGAGTTAAAGGCTATTTCGCTTGGGGTTTCTGTTACATGCAGCTGAATACAATTCTTTAAGACAGAGGTACCACCTGGGCACTGGGGTAACCCAGTGGGATATAAGTGGAGACAGCTAGTGGTCATCGTAAGTTACCTGAGAATGAAGCCAACCCATCAGAAAGTATTGCTGAGAGATGGATAATATCTTTTTTTTTTTTTTTTTTTTACATGGGCAGGCACCAGGAATCGAACCTTGGTCCTCGGGCATGGCAGGCAAGCATTCTTACTTGCTGAGCCACCATGGCCCGCCCAGATAATATCTTATAACTTCATTTGAGGCTGGCAGCCAGCCTTGCCTGAAGGTAGATTTTCCAGGGAACATCCCACTACGTGAGCCCTTTGGCGGAAGTCATCCTGAATTGGGTTTTTCAAACACTAGGAAAGTCTGGACCAATCATGGGTGAAATGATACAAAATCAAATGTTGGGGGCCACTGAGGTGATGAGTCAATGTCCATCTTAAGGGATCATCTCCGTGTACCACCATGAGGGCCGCTTGCCAGCTGCTGTCCCTTCAAGGACCTCCTGGGCTCCTGCTGCTGTCCCTTCAGTGATATCTGAGAAATGCTCATCATGGACTCCAACTGATGTTCAGAGATAAACAAGAGAAAGAAGTGCTGCTGTTGTTACTTTTGCTAACTTCTCAGGTTTCTCTTTTGATGTAGGAAATGACAATTTAATTATGTGAAAAAATTTTTAATGAACTATAACAAAACAGATAGCTAATCATACTGGAGGAAAAAATTAGGAACAGATGCAATTACTGATCTTCAAACAAATTAATCTGGACAGTTAACTTATTAGACACGCCAATTAAGGGACTGGTTTACTTGTGCCATGTGATGTTTGTGTGACTGGATGACATAAAGTATTCATGGACCTTGGAGCACTGATATGATCTAGATTCCTGGTCTACAGTCCAGACCGAACTCACACTCTCCCCTGGAGAGCTTGTTAGAGTGGTTTGCTGGGTCCACCCCCCGAGCTAATGATTTAGAAAGTCTGGGTGGGGCTCAAGAATGTGCATTTTTAACAAGTTCCCAGGTGCTGCTGCTGGTCCTGGGACCACGCTCAGAGAAGTGTCACTGAGTGACATACATAAACTCCATTTAAAAAAATTGAGATATAATTCACATATCACAAAATTCCCCCTTTTAAAGTGCATAATTAGATGGGTTTCAGCATATTCACAAAGTTGTGAAATCATCACCACTATATAATTCCAGAAGACTTCTATCGCCCCTCAAAAGAAGCCCTGTATCCATCAGCAGTCATTTCCCATTCCCTCCTCCCCTAGCCCGACAACCACTAATATACTTTATGACTCTATTGCTTTGCCTATTCTGTACATTTCATATAAATGGAATCATACAACATGTTACCTTTTGTGCCTGGCTCCTTGCCTGAAGCATAATGCATTCAAGGGTCATTCATGTTGTAGTGAGAATCAGTCCTTCATTTCTTTTTTATGGCTGAATAATTTTCATTCTATGGATGGAGCACATTTTGTTTATCCTTATTCTAAAAATATGGTGTTTGAGTTTATTGAATTTTGTATATTGAACCAACCTTGAATTCCTAGGATAAATCCCACTTGTCTAACTCTGTTTTACAGAGGGAAGTCAAGCCCCATGAAGCTTAATAACCTGCCGCAAATCTCATAGACAATTACTGGCAGAGCCACAACAGACTCTGCTTCTTCAGCCAGCCATCTCCTGGACTGCCTTTGTGGGGACAGCAGCTGCTGCAGGTGGAGGACGACCATTGTCAGAGCTGGGTATCAAACTGCCACCTCACCACTACCCAGCATTTGCATGGTGCCTCACATCTTAGGTTTTTGTTTTTTTTAATTTTTTTTTTACAAGTAATCTTGGTTTCTCATATCAGTTTTTTGGGGGAGGTGTTCTTCCCCATTTCACAGGTAAGTAAACAGGTTTTGCTGTACAGTTATCCCTTCCATATTGCTACTTTTCCCATTGTAATTTCAGTATATTGCAGGGTGACATAAGAAATTAAATGGGAATCTTTGGAAGTTTTGCAGATGCCACAGAAACAGGTGAAGTCCAGCAGATGACACAGAAGAAGTTCAGAAACCCAGAAATGCACAAAATATATGTAAAGTGTTTTATAATAACAATGTATTTTATCTTTTAATACCATAAATATACACAATTGCTTTTTTAAAGTCAATTTTTATAATTATTTCTTTTTCATACACCATTTTTACTTAACATTGACCTATCTATAGACTTTGACCAAATACTTAACTCAAATTATACAGTAACATACTGGAAACACCCATAAAATAAAAACAAAAATTCAAACTTCTTCTCTGGTATAAAGGGAAGGCCTCAAAACCCAAAATGTGAATTTTCTAGATGTGGGGGTGCCACACCCCTAACACCCACGACATGGAAGGGATAACAGTAGTTTGCTAAAGTTGCTGAAATGCAATGTACCACAAATGGGCCGGCCTTTATAATGGGAATTTATTAACTTAAAAGCTTACAGTTGAGGCCATGAAAATGTCCAAATCAAGCTATCATCAAGATGATACCTGGACTCTGAAGACAGCCTGCGGCCTCCTCAGCTCCTCTGCCACACGGCAAAGCATATGGCACATCTTCTGGGCTCTCCCTTTACTCGCAGGTTTTGTTGCTCTCAGCTTCTGGCCATTCTGTTTATGGATTTCTTTCAGAGTTTTTGCGTGCCCTTCTCTCTCAGTTCTATCTTTCATCCTCTTATAAAGGACTCCAGAAAGAGAATAAAGACCCTCTTGGGGCGTGCCTCAACTGAAATAACCTAATTACAAGGTTCTACCCTCAATACATTTATACCCACAGGAACAGATTAGCTTTAATAACATGATCTTTTCTGAGGCCCATAAAAGCGTCAAACCATCACAGGTTTGGTGAAATTCAGTGACTTACTTGAACGCCTTGGACAGTGGCAGGTAGTTCTAGGACTTGAACACAGATCTTCAGAGTCTAAATCCTGGGTCCTGTGTACTATATTGCTTACTTGCCCTCTGAGTCCCATGATTTCGAGGCTCATGGAAGTCCCTGTACACATCATCTGGCACTTGTGTGGCTCCATGTCCAACTATGAGGCTGGATGGGAATGGGTCCCTGAGCTGGAAGGATGTCATGGGTGAGTGTGTGCAACCTCTTCATTCTAGATGACCCTAACTTTCAGCCAGCTTTGTACCCCACCACAGGGATCACAAGGCTTCCAACAAAGAGAGTTGTTCTGTCTTCTGAGAAGTGGAGAAGGCCAGTCATCAGCACAGGTGCTCACCTGGGCCATGCACCCTTTCTGCACATTCATGAACATGGCCTCCGGTAGGGTTGTTGGAGAGGAAGTAGCGCAAGCCATGGAGTCTAAAGCCTGGCTCTGTCACCCTTGACTGTGTGGCACTGGGTAGACTTTTAACCTCTCTGAGCCTCTAAGTCTTCATCTGTGAGATGCCCATAACTGGCCCTGCTCAATCCTCCTCCAGGAATTAGAGAAGACTCGAGAAAAGCAAAGAGACAGAGCAGTTGTTCTACCCTTGAAGACCTCACCTTGAATTTGTTGGCCCTGCAGAGCATGAGCTAGAAGCCAAGTCTTAGAAACAATGACACTTATTCACCCTCCACACTGCAGATGGGATCTCCTGGCTTAAACATTCAGCAAAGTGCTGGCGGTGTAGGGTGGCACAGGGCTGGCCAGGTGCCTGGTGTTTACGAAGCAAACAGACCCAGCGGCTGGCTTCCTTCCTCGCTTCCCTTCCTGCTGCCCCTTGCATTCCAGCGAGGAGGGGCCAGCTCAGGATCTAGCTCTCTTAGCCAAAGTCAACAGGCAGAGGAGAGCACTTTGGCGTTGGACAGACCTGGGGTGTCAGTCCTGAATGCGGCACCTACTCACCTCCGGGGACCACACCAGGTATGCAGCAGATTGCTGTGCAAACTCTAGGCACCAAATTTAAGTAAGATGTTAAGTGTTGCGACCACAACAGGCATTTGATGAAGGATCTGCATAGCTACAGGCTAGTGCCCTGCCTCTTCTCTGCTCCCTAGGAAGACTCTGAAAGCCCCACAGGTTCCTTAGCAGACCTTTGGTCTAGTCTAAGTCATCAGTTTCAATCAACAAGAATGTGATTAATGCCACTGAACTGAATGCTTGGGAGAGGCTGAGATGGGAAATTTAAGGTTGTATATATATGTCACAACAAAAAAAGAGAGAGAGAGAGAGAGACTAAATAAACAAGGATAATTTAATGCAATACAGAATCCTGGACTGGATGAATTAATAGAGGAGAAAATGTCTAAAAGGACATTGGGACAAAAACTTGAATATAAATTGCATACTTTATATCAACTTAAATTTCTTGAACTTGCTAACTGTACTTTATATGATTACGTAAGTTAATATCTTATTCTTAGAAAATATACATGGAAGTATTAAATGGCAAAGTAGCATGGTACGTACAACTTACTCTCAAAGATTTAGAAAACAGACAGATATTGTTAGATAGATGGACTCACAGAATGATATAACAAATGTGGCAAAATGTTAAAAGTTGGTAGATCTGTATATTTGGATAGATGGTATATTATTTTTGCATTATGTTTACAATTTTCTTGTATTTTTGAAATTATTTCAAAATAAAAAAGTTTAAAACAAGATTGGTATTATTACTTTTCTTGAGACTTTACTATAATTCCCGTGGCAGGGGACAGCTGACCTGGCCTAGAGGAGCCTTCCTTCCAACCTCCTTCCAGTGAGTCTGCAGAGGCTGCGAAGCTGAAACCAACATTCCCCAGATTTCCTTGCAGCTGAAATTCTGGATTAAATATAGCCCTCCTAATTTGATAAGCAGAACTGAGGTGAGGCCAAGCCACCTTCCTGCTGCTTTGGATGCCGTGCATTGGCTTTGCTGCCGCAGCCTGTCTGCACCCCGAACGTACTTCATGGACACCAGAGACAGTATTAGAGCTCTGCCCAGCATCTCAATGGCCAGTTCTTGTTGCTGTTGGAGTCAAGAGTCCCAAGCTGTATGCGAAACTTCCTTGTCCCTGGGTCAGAGCTCTGATGGTGACTCCTTGAGTGCAGTGGTTCCAGTGCAGCCCAGTCCCACACCTCCCTGACTCTGGCATGCGTGGTGGTGCCAGTCAGTTGAGTGGCAGGCTCTGGGAATCATTGCTAGTGTCAGCCTAGGGGACCTGCCCTGAGCTCTTTCAATGATTATATATGGCACCTATGTCTTTGTAATAATTTCCCTTTTACCTGCATCTGAGACAGGATACGTTTTTCATCTCCTGATGATGCCAGAGGCATCAGTAAGCTAAGCTTAGGGAGGCTAGAGCTGACTCCTGTTGGTCTGGAATCTGCTGGGGGCCACAGTCTATCAGGTGGACCAACAGTAAACTGAGAAAGTTGGTCTGCAGCTGTTTTAGTTTCCCAGCTACTAAAACAAATATCTAATACAATGGTTTGGCTTCAACAATAGGAATTTATTGGCTCAATAAATAAGAAGTCCAAAATTGAGGTGTCAGCAAAGCAGTGCTTTCTCTCCAAAGACTGTGGGGTTCTGGAGCTGGCTGCTGGTAATCCTTAGTCCTTGGCTTTTCCATCACATGGCAATGCACACGGCAACATTTTCTCCTTTTTTCATCTGGGTCCCATTAACTCTGAACTTCTGGCTTCTCCCTGTGGCTTCCTCTCTGTGTTCAATTTCCTTTGTATATAAGGACTTCAGCCATATTGAACTAAGACCCAACCTCTTTCAGTTTGGGCACACATCAACTGGTAACATCTTCAAAGGTCCTGCTTATAAATGGGCTGACTCCCATAGGACCAGTAGTTGGTACCTAAATGTGCCTTTTGTGGGGGACATGACTCAATCCCCCCCAGCAGCCAAAGAGCTAAATGAGATAGGAATAAACAGACAGATGAAGACAAGAGCCAGGAAGCATCTCGGCATCTATTGAGGGTCAGCGATCAACCCCTTGATGAGTCCAGATGTTTCCCTGACCTTGGTATTCCTAACACATTCATATATCCTCATAAAAAATAATTTCCCTTTTTGCTCAAGAGCTCTTGTGTGGCTTCAGGACCCTGCACAGGCCCAGTGCATGCCCAGTCCTGGGTCAACCTTTGCCCCTCCCACGCGACCTGCCTTGTGCTGACCTGACTGCAGGGGCATCAAAGAACAGATTCTAAGGCAGGCAACTTAGATGCCTGGTTCTACTTAGCCAAGACTGCTCCTTAGACAAGCCTCTGTCCCTCTCTGGGCTTCAGTTTCCTGCTTTGGAATATAAGACTGGGCTGAAAATGCCCAGGATACTTTCAGCCCCTATATTTAGAGACTGTTTGTCTTTAAGAACAGACTGCAGAGAACTTGGAGGAAAACTGCCAGAATTCTGGCAAATCCAAGGAAGCAGTAAATAGATTAGTAGTTGGCAGGGGCTAAGGGGTAGGGGAAAAATGAGGAGTGCTGGAAAACGGGTATGGGGCTTCTTTTGGGGGAATCAAAAATGTTCTAGAGTTGACTGTGGTTTGCAAAATTTTTGTGAATATATCCCAAACCACCACACTGTACACTAATGGGGTAAACGTCATGGTAAGTGAACGATATCTCAATAGGCTGTATTATTAAAACAATATGCAAGCGAACAAAAACTCAGCCAGTGTTTGTTCTAAGTGGGCTGTGAACTGAGACCTCAGAGTTCCACAATCAGTGATGGACAAGGACACGTCTTTGAAATACCAACCTTGACTTATGAAACAGTCTATTGAATGTGCAATCTCTGGTGGCTCCACAACAGAGACAAGAACAAGATTAATTCTACCATAAAGCACCGTTTGTCTCTGGGGGTGGGTGGGGCTGGAATACCAGGGACTGTGTATGGAATTTCACATGTAAATGGGCCAGTGTCATCTGCAGTTTCTTCACTGCTTTCACGGATGTGTCAAGCAGCAAAGAGGCAAAAACAGGAGCATGGAATTTTTACAGAGCTCCCTTTCTGCAGAATCACCTTACTGGGTTTATAAAGATCAACAAGACTTCTCCCTTCCCAACCAGTCCACCTCTTTCAAATGCTAGTTAGAACTGAGGACGACAGCTGGGGAGGAGAAGGCCTAAAAGTTCCCAGGAGTCATCAGATTTACCTATGCTGGGTTTTGCTACAATAAAGAGAAAGAGAAAGTTTGTTGGCGCCCTCCAAACCTTGAAGACAGCATGCCAGATTCCCAAAGGCCCATGACTCAACTCAATTCAACACTAAATTTACTGAGCACAGACACAAGTCATCTGGTATCTCTGTTTACTAGACCCAGAACTGAGCCAGAAGACATTGGCAACCAATTTTCTTATGGATGCCAAAGGAAAAGGGGAACCCAAAGGATCCATTGATTGGGCTACGGTGCTGTGCACTAAGCATGTCTAGGTCAGAATGCCTGGATCCAAATCCCAGCTCCACCCCTTCCCTCCAGTGTCACATTGGACAACTTATTAATTCTCTGTGCCTCGGTTTCTTCACCTGGGAAATGGGAATAATAATGATACTTACCTCTCATGTAACGATTTAATGAGTTAATACATATAAAGCACTCTGCTTGGCTCAGAGTAAGCACTCAATAAGTTTTAGTCCTGCTATTGCTCAAGAACTTGCAAGAGCCTGGACATTCATGAAACCCGCATTTATCCCATATGACTTTTTTTCCATGACTTCACCAGGGGTTGTGACCTGGGGCCTGCTCCCAATTGGATCAGCCCTTGCCAGGGTTTGCAGCTGGAGAGAAGCAGGGTGGAAGTGAGGCTCCCATGTCATCACTATGTGACCCAGGAAATCCTATCACCTCTCGGAGCCTCAGTTTCCCTCTCTGTAAAATGGGGATAATGCCAAAACCTCCCTCCCAAGCTGTTATAAAGTGGCAGTACGGTGCAGTAGTTAGCACTGCTGCATTCCACTTTGTAGTTGGGTGAGTATGGGCAAGTCATTTGACATCCTTGTGCTTCCCTTTCCTTCTCTGCCAAATGGAGATAACAGTTCTTACCTTACATGTTGAATGCACAAATGAATGAACATATACATAAAGCTCTTAGAACAAGGATGGCACACAGAAGCCCCCTGAGAGCCCTAGAAGAACGCCCTGTTTTTGGCTCAGCGTCTGCCATGCAGGAACTCTCTAGTAGATGCTGTAGTAATGATGGCAGACACAGGACCCAGCATCCTGGGAGGGGCTGTGTGTGCTGGGTGGAACCGGGGATCCCTCTCCTAGATCCCTGGCAACATCCTTACCCTTATGAGGGCAAGACCTTGCAGTCTGTAAGGCAGCCACAAACCCACAGCCTGCCTCGGGGTCTTCCCTGGTGGTGCTGGGCCCAGGGTCTCGGGCCGACCAGTTTAGGGCAGTGCTAAGGCTGAAGACCGTGGTTTCCATGGGAGATGAGCTCCTCCTCCTCTGCTTCCAGCCAACAGCTAACCCCAGGAGGCCTAATTACCAGCCTCTGTGACCAGAAGCAGACGGGCACTGCAGCACTTGGTGTTGGAAGGTCAACCCAACATCAGAGCGAGTGGCCACTGAAGCCAGGGTGCCGCTGGGCTCTGCCCTGGAATCCAAATGAGAGGCAGGCTGGGGCGTCCTACCCCCTCCACCTATTAGCTGTGTGGTAATGGAGCGAGATGAGTTATAAAAGGCATCCTGCGTCATCTGCTTGGATTTGCTCTGCAGGCCTGGCAGCTCCAGAGGGCAGGGACCATGGCTGTCTTGTTCTCATCTTGATTCCCAAAGCCCAGAACAGAGTCTGGTACCAAATACTTACTGTACAAAACAATCAGCATATCTGCAAGGTGCCTGAAGCAGGTGCTTGGTGAGTGCTAATTCCCTCTCCCTGGCCCCTTGGTGACTGACAGTTCTAGGCCTCCAGAGGTTCTGGCACTTCTGATTTTCTAGAACACTGCTTGTAGTTCAAACAGGGAAGGATGCTAGAAGCCAGCTATCTCTATGTCCTTAAAGAAACTATGTGATTAAAGCACACCAAATGAACACTTAATGAGTTCCTACTATGTGTCAAACAGGCCACAGAGACTTTGACTAAATTATCCTATTTACTACTTCAATAACCCGGGTGCAGAAGGAGTACACACTGGTCTGGCCTAGAATCAGTCCCTGATACCCTAAATTTACATTGTTCCATCGTACACAAGCTGACCAGTGGGACGGCTCCTTCCCTCTCCCATCATCCCCTGCTCCCCGCCCCCAAATGGTTGTTCTCTTCTTCTCAGCCCTATCGGCAAGCTCGGCTGCTCACTGGACCGTGTGTGCTCTGGGTGCCTCTCCCGCCTGTGGCCACACCCCAAGCTGCCCAGTATCTGCTCTCCAGACCCCAAGGAACTGGAACTTTTAAAGGACTACAGTCCCAAGCCCCCTTTACTCAGGCCCATTAGTACACAGGAGGAGAACTGGGCTGGCCATGTGACCATTCGGGGCTGAACGGGGTACCCGGGGCTCTGGACTTAAGGCCTGGATTGTGACCTTTTATGAACACAGAAGCCAAAACTGCTCAGATGAAGCAGGAGCCACCCTGGATTGTCAGCCTTGGAGGTGGTTGTCCTCTGGGTAGACTCACTGACCTGCAGGAATCTTTCCTCTCCTGGTGTGCCTAAGCAGATAACCCAATGTGGGGACAGAGGATCTGGAGAAGACATCGCTTTTTCTCTTGGTATCCTCAGGCTATAGACACAGCCTGACCTTGACCCCACAGCAGATGACCTGGCTGAGCGATGACCTCTGTTCCTCAAAGAGCTTCCTAACATGGGTGTGCTCCCCTGCCAGGGCTGCCTTAGAGGCATGCAGAGATGCCAATTCCCTTGACCCTCAGGTTGGAAGGGCTGGAGTCTGGGGAGACCAGAGCCCCTGGGCTGGGCTGCTCTGTGACCTCTGAGAGAAGACACATTTCATTTTCTGTATCTGTCCTTAAGTTTAAAAAGCTGGGAGGTGCCAAACAGGAGCAACCCAGAAGGTTTTTGGAAATGTAGATCCCTAGGCCCAGCTCTGATCTTTGGAACGTCTGGGTTCAGAACCAGGCTCTGCATTTTGGGAAGAGCCCCTAGGTGATGGTGACACATTTCCCACTGGAGACTCTGACCCTGAAAGGCCAAGGAATCCCTGCAATCCCAGAGCAGCTTGCATTTTCAAGACAAAGTGCCATGGGTTGAGCACTGGAGCCCAAACCACCTTCCCAGGAGGCAGGACTGCTTCCGTAAGTGAGGGCCCTTTCCCTGAAGAGCTGCCTCCCAAGTCAGATCCTCAGGAAGCCCAATGTTTAACACAGAATTATTTCCAGACTTGAAAGTCCCCTGATGGAATCTTGCTGCTTCTCAGGGTGGTAGACACAAAACAAAACGAAAAACACCTCCAAGATTAGGGCCAAACACCTCAGGCCCTCATTTCCCGTCTGACACTGCTGAGGATCTCACAAAGGGTTTGGTTAAAGTCAAGGCTGAGTGGGTGGGCCTGGGGATCCTTTTGCGAGTGAACTCTTGACTTGATTCATTCAACAAATATCTACTAAGTACCTACTATGTGCCAAGCACAGGCACTGGGGATACAGCAGTGAACAAAACAGACAAAGAAATCTGCCCTCACTGAGCTCACATATTAGTGAGGGGAAATGTCCAAGATAAGAAAAATTGAAAATATTTCAAATAGGCAGTCAGGTAAGGCCATACTGATAAGGTGACATTTAAAAAGAGACCTGAAGAAGGGGAGGGAGAGAGTCATATGGATCACTGGGGAGAGTACACTCCACCAAAGGGCAAATGCCAATGTCCTGAGGCAGGAGTATAATACCTGGAATGTTCTAGGAAGGTGTGGCTGGAGCAGAGGGAATGGGTCAGAGAAAAGCAGGAGGTGAGGGCCACGAGGGGCTGACATGATAACACTGGGTCATGCAGGTTAGGAAAAGAACTGTGGCTTCTCTTCCAAGAGAGATGGGATGATGCTGGAGGGCGTGGGGCAGGGTTGTGGCCTGATTTGACTTACTTGCAGGTAGATGTCCTCCAGTGCATAAGGTACAGATTGTTTAAGGACCACTTGTGGCCTCAAAATATCCTGTCCTAGCCAGTAAGCAGAGCTCATGCAGGAAGGGGTGGGAGGGTCTGAGAACACCCATAAAAATTATGTTGGTCTGTACTTAAGGTGGTTGACATAACTGAATATCCTTGTTCTTAGGAATATATGTGGAAGCATTAAGTGTTAGGAAGTATGATATATGTAACCTAATCTCAAAGGCTTAGAAAAGAGAGAGAGATTAAGAGAGAAAATAATGCAATGCATGTGGCAAAACATTAAAAGTTGGTGGTTTTGGGGATCTGGGTAGGGGGTATGTTGGCATTCTCTGTACTGGTTTTGTAATATTTTTGCAAATGTCCCATGTTTGAAATTAATTCAAAATGATAAACTAAAAAGAAAAGTGACATTGGTGGTTGCTTTTTCTTATTGCAAAATTGAGGTTAGTTGCCCTGAGATTTGAGCGCCATTACGAAGGGTCACTGGCACTG
Organism: Tamandua tetradactyla; assembly: GCF_023851605.1. Lineage (NCBI taxonomy): Eukaryota > Metazoa > Chordata > Mammalia > Pilosa > Myrmecophagidae > Tamandua > Tamandua tetradactyla. Next base: position 53,334,105 of record NC_135338.1, on the reverse strand, counting down.
TCCTTGTCACCAGCCAGCCTGCTCTCTGGACAGAGCTCCAGCTGCACGCAATAGCCCTGAGCCATAGGTCAGTCCCGAGTTATGCCTTTCTCGGTGCCTCCTAACCATTCAGGGCCCTCCACACCAGCCGGCTGTCCCCCTCACTCAAACGGCTGCCACTCCGTGGCCTGCCCCAGCCCTCGTCCTGACAGTCCCTGGCAGCTCGGCCGGGCCGTATGCTCCCATTTGTTCTCATGAGCCAAGCAGCCCCGGCAACTCACCTGGCATGGAGAAGGGGGACAAGAAGGCGGCCTCCACTGGCCCTGGCTCTGGTTCCGGGGGTGGCGGCTGCGGTGGCGGCTGCTGCTCCTGATCCTGCTGTGGGTCTTCGGGGTTTTCCATGGGAATGTTTCCATTCTCGATGTTCTCGTGCCTCCCGTTTTGCAGCGGCTTGCTGCTCACGCCGTTCGCCGAGTTGATCAGTCTCTGTCGCTGCGGGGACAGGAGGCAAGGAAGATGCGGAAAGATGGCATAATGTGTCACACTATTGCCTTGTCCCTTTATACACACATGCACACACACGCACAGACACGCAGACCTCTTAAATGCTCCTAGAATAATACTGCCGGAGATTGACTTGCCTAAGAATTGGCTCAATAACCTTGAATCCACCCAAGTTTCCCATTTGCATTTAGACCATACCAGGAAGCCTGTGGGGATAGAAAAGGGCTTCCCTCCTTTCTAAAGGCCAACACAAGCCAGCCCACGCTTTGACCCATGACAGGGGATGGCAGTAAAAATGCTGGGCTCTTACAACAGATTCATGCAACCTAGTATCTGTAAGATTCGTCTATATTGTATGTATTGGGAGTTTGGTTTTTTTTCATGGCTGTGTAGTATTCCACTGCATGAATAAACCACAATGGATCCTTTTGTCTGTTGATGGGCATTTGGGTAGTTTTCACCTTTGGGTTAGTAAGAATAATACTGCTGTGAACAATGCAGTACATGTCTTTTTGTGGACACATGCACTGATTTCTGCTGGGTCATAAGGTAGGGGAAGGTTGAACCATTTTACACTTGCACCAGCAACATATTGGAATCTCAGTTGCTACCCGTCCTCATCGACACCCTCATTTCAGCCATTCTGGTGAGTGTGTGGTGGTATCTAATTGTGGTTTTCAATTTGCATTTCCCTGTTGACTGATGAGGTTGAGCATCTTACTGTGTTGTTGATCATTTGGATAGCATCTTCTGGGAAGTGTCTGCTCAGTTCTCTTGCCATGTTTAAGGAGCGTGTTCACAAAGGCAGATGCTCGTGACAAAACTCATCTCCCTCCCTCCCCACCAGGCTGGTGCCTCCTCCCATCTTTCTGTGACTGACAAAGGCTGCCTCACTTACTCCCAAGTAGAGGCTGATATTCGCCACGGTCATGGGTTTCTAGGTTTCTACTGAATAGGGGAAAGACAGAGGATGTTCAAGAAGTCAACAGGTCTGCCTTCTCCCGAGAATCTGTTTGCCTTTGCATAGGTCACCTTTTTCTGGTTCTCATTAAAAATACCTATGAACCTGCTTTTTGGCTAATGATTGCTACACGATGGGCAGGTATTTCCCCTCCAAATACCCGAGCAGGAGACCAGAACAATACCTCAGGCAACATACCCGGTACCTGACCTTGCAGTTACTGGAAAGCCATTATCACTTAAAATAAGACTATGTTATTTCTCAAAAAAAAAGAAGAGGGTGGGCCACGGTGGCTCAGCAGGCAAGTACGCTTGTCTGCCATGCCAGAGGATCTGGGTTCGATTCCTGGTGCCTGCCCATGTTAAAAAAAAAAGAAAGAAGAATTGACCATTTAGCTGCCTTTATGTAAGGTTTGGGCAGAGACTCCTAAAGCATAAAGCCAAGGCCAAGGGAGGAATAGACATTTAAAAATATTCTCCTACAAAGAGGCTACAACATTCAGTCCACTAAAAAAAAGCAAAGTGACCTGTGCCCAAGATTCAAGCCTTGACATGCAAGCATAATGTCACTGCCCAAGTAGGGTTACATGACAGGGTCCTAGCATCCAAAAATTTTTGTCCTACGGTCCAAAAACACTAGTTGTGCCAGGATAGAATAATAAAGGTTGAGGGGAGATGTAATTTAGTAGCAATGTAAGTGGTAGTGGTAATTAAGGGAGGGGAGACCCTCATGACTCTAGCTTAACAGGGATCAACAGAGGGTTGTAACTCAAAAAAATAGCCAAAGCTATCAGAGGTTGTATTAAAAGAAGTATAAATTATAATATGAGGGAGTTGATGGGTCTCATTTCCTTATATTTGGGGCTTCCAAAGTTAGGAGACACACAAACTAGAAGTTTTCCAAAGGAGCTTGACTAGATACTAAGGTCTGGATCTTTGCCACATCGGAGGGGAGTAAGGTTCCAAGGGTGCTCAGACTCAAGGACAGAATGAAGGGCACAGCTGCTGACATCTAAAGGATTGCCACATGGAAGAGACTCAATCAAGCAGGGGCTGGATATTGTAGAGGGACTCAAAAGAAGAAGGCAAGAGTGATAGACTATAATGAAACCTAAGAATCTACGTAGTCTCCCGTTCACAGTCTAGATTCCGATTTGGGTTGGAATTGTGGTTCTGCACCTTACAAATTTGTATGGCCTCGGGAAAATTACTTCATCTCTCTGAGCTCCAATTTTCTCCTAGATAAATGGGAAAAAATCAACACCAGCCTCACAAGGTTGTTAAAGAGAATTAGTGATATATCAAGTCTCTGCTTGGCACACAGCAGGTGTTCAGTAAACTACAGCTAGTTCTACCAGCTCACAATGATCCAGCATCCAGGCATGAGTCAGGGAGGAGAGAGCTGTGGGGTGAAGGAGGTGGGTGAGCAGATGAGAGTGGGTTCACAAGGAAGGAGGGGAAACTGAGGGTGGGTAAAGCTCAAGGTCCCTTGGCAACTCATCGCAATGGCTCTGGGTGCAGATGGTCAAGTGAGGGCAGGTGCAGCTTTGAGTGTGGGAAAAGCAAAGCCCACCTTCTGTGGCCCTAACACAACTGCCTTCCCCCCACCCCTCACCCCAGAACACATCCCTCTGCAGTCCCTCTCGGGGTTTGCATCATCCGTGATGGTGAACAAACTGGTCCGCCATCACACGGGCATTATTTTAGCTTGGCAAACTTCTCTGTGACAGTCTGGAATTAAAATGACTGAAGAGTAAATGAGAACAAAGGGGTCTTCAAAACAACTTCGAAAAAAGCATTCTATGGTTTTTATTTCCCTACTTTCACTCCGTGTTGAATTTCCCCAAAGAAACTACTCAACCTCCAGGCCCAGCCCCGCAGTTGTATATCACTGAAATTATAGAGCTAGAAGCATTCCTGTCCTGCACCTCCAGAGAGAGAAATGGAGGCCCCAGAGATGACATGAGTGTGGCTGAGGTGAAATTAAAAGTCAGAATTTCCTCCTCCTGAGCCCAGCCCCTCTGGCTTCCTGTGTAGCATCCCAATACAGGCCAATCCCAACACGGTGGAAGTCGAGGTTTTCCCAGCAGCTTAAAACATTTGGGGCCAGACTACTAGATTCTTCCTGGTTCGTCAAAACCCCATTATTTCCCTGGCTGCATGCGCCATGAAGATCTGACCATAACCCAAATCTCCAAATCCTGGGGAGTTGTACAATCCCCTCCCGCTCCCAGCATCTAGTAGGTGCAATTTTCAAATTCTGAAAAATGGCCAGGACTCTGCAAAATTTCACTGATTCATATTTTACTGATTTGGACCAAAATGATTCAGAATGGTTTAAAGCTTAGAATGGCATTTCCCTTACCGAATACAAACTTTTCACAGAGAGGGCAAATTAAGCATGAGATCAAAGTAGAAATGTTCAAAATAGAGAACCTTTAAGCACTGTCACATATTCTTGCTTGCAATCGATGTGCTAGCTACCAATTATTAGCTATCAGTGTTTACAGCCCTCAGCTGCTGCCGAGGATAAGGATTTAGAAATCTAACAGGCACATATACAGCAAAGACTGTATAAATATATTGCAATCGCTAAGTCCATTATTTTGCTGTAGTGTTCAAACATTAAATGGTGTTCGAAATGATTGATTTCTTTCAAAGGAGAGAGACACATGGTCCAAACTTCAAGCTTAGCAAGAAGTACAGAAGGAAGAGAAAGGTGTCCCCCACCTACCCCCTAGGCCATCACTGCTCACTAGTGTTTATGGTCTCCTGCTATAGCTGCTCTATGCGCAGCGACCAGGCATGCATTTATCTTATTTTTTCCTAAATAACATTTTAAAGAAAAAAAAATTCATACTTCAAACTGGCCTTTTTCCAAGTAGTTCTACCCTAGTGCCTGATAAAACACTTAGCGAAATATCTTGGGCATGATATTCGATTGTTGCCTGCTTTAAAATCCCTCCCGGAAGGGTCATTTGCAGCCATGGGTGATGCGAGGCTTCGGGAAGCTCCAGGGCTTCCATAAACAGTTGCAGCAATGAACGATAGCCTGGCAGCTGATCGCTGGCGTCCTGACACCAGAGAGAGCCCGTCTATGCCGGGGGCCCCCACACCAGAACCCCTCCAAGGCCCCGCACGATCATCCTTCCAGCAAACCCACCTCGTTAATTATGATCCTGCTGGCCATCCGTAGTCGCGTCCGTGGCCCAAATTTATTGGTGATCATTACGCGCAGGCCGGCCTCCGGGAAGCTGAACTTGGGGGGGCTGGAGCTCAGGATCTCATCCACCATCACCACCGGGTTTTTGCCGTACTGGGGTTTCTCCTTCACTATTGACACAAGGCCACGGTTAGTGCTGAAAGCTCCCCGAGGACACCCAGGTGCCGGGTCTGCTTCCTGGCGCTGTCCTCCCGGCAGCCACCTGGCCATCCCGGGGGCCTGGCTTCAGCTCCTCCCTCCAGTGCAAGAGGGCCCCTGGGTCTGCCCCGCCTGATGCGGGTATTAGACAGACCCCTATGAGAACCCCTGCTGCCAGGACCCACATGGTCAGACACTCTGTATCTAACCCCTCCATCTAGCCCAAGCAGGGACTGGTTCTTCCCCTACTTCTGGGACCTCTTGGTCCCAAGGGTCTTTTCGCTTCACTGGGCAGCCCACTTAGAATACAGAAGGGTCCCTGTTGCCTTTTACCTGGGACCTCTCTTTCCCTGTGTTTATAGAGTTTCAGACAAAACTTGGCAAACTGACAAAAATTTCCCCAAATGAGAAATGTGGGAAAGCACTAGAGCACTGGTCTAAACTTTCCACGAGGCCACTCGTCCTTGGCACTCATTCTGGCGCTTTCATTGAGGGGCCACCTCAACCAGGCAGGGAAGGTTCCAACTTTTTTCTCTGTGAGGCTAACAGTGGGGTCGATGATTTGGATCTCAGGTCCTGGGCAAGGCCACCGAGACCCAGGATCGGTGCCTGCTTGTTGGAGGGCACCTGCTGAGCCCTGGCTAAGCCTGGTCTCTGACAAAACCCACACCCACCAGCAGAGAGGTCGTTCCCTCTTCTGACACTTTCCCTCTCCTCATGAGGCTGAACAAGGTCCCCTAATCTCTGGACCTCTTTCTTGCAGCCTTCACAAGCACCCTCAATGCTGGTAGCCTAGGGCATTCGACGTGTAACTCCGGAGTCCCAGAAGGTTCTAGTAACCAAACTGCTCACAATGAGCATAGCACACACAGGCCAGCAGAGTCTTCCCTGAAAGGGGCTGTAAAAACAGAAGGGCCTGCCCCTTGGCATCAGTTACCAGCTTCCGGGCAGCGTCCCTCATGGGCAACAGGATAACCAGGGAACAGGTCTGGAGGACGAACCCGCGCAAAAGTTAATAGCATAAACACAAACAAATGCAGGCCAAACAACACACAGCACCAAAAGGGCAGCAAGGCTCAGCAGACAGGAGGCACGTGAGTTAGAAGACGAAGCCGAGGACCATGCATTTGTCAGAAATGGACACTAACCGCCGGCAAGGCGTGCACCGGGCCGGCTTCATGGTATCATGTTTTTTTTTTTAATGCATGTGTTGTCACTTGGATGAAAGCAGATTACTTACAATTTGGAAGAGGAGAAGAGTTAACGAGACAAAGGTCAACAGTCATGATTGCCAGATATGATTAGCGTGCGGTGGATGCTGAGAGGCTGGGGCAGTATTCTTGATGGCGGTGCAGATGCCAGGGGGTTATTTGAAGGAGGGGTTAGTAGAGGGGCTCCTTCTACAGGGGGCGTCTTATGCTCAGGGCCTCTGGCCTTTGGAATAGCCTGGATGAGCTCCGAAGGCTCTGCTTCCACTGTGATGCTGCAAGAAAACCCAAATCCCTCCCTACTCAGGCGCCTCCATTGCAGTGGGAGGTAGAAAGCAGCAAAATGGGTTCTGTCCAATAGAGCCGGTCCTGCATGGGCCCCACTGGGGGAACTGCACTCAAAGGAGGGAGCCTATGGAATCAGCCTTTGGAGGCAAGAGTCTTAGTAGGTGGCTCCTGGAAACCTTGTCCTGGTGCTGCCCACCAAGTGGGTGGGTCCAAGCTAAGGGTGGACGCCCAGCAGGTAACTCAATGACAGCATGATTCCCTCAGTGCAAGGTCAGGTACTGCCCCCGTTTTGCCCCATCTATGCCAAAGTTGTGCCCAGGGCCAGGGCAGACTGGGAAGGCTCCATAGTGAGTCCTCTGAGTTGACTAAGTGTTACAGTGGCTAGTGGCCAAGGGAATTCTGGGCCATGCTGGGTCCAAGCTACCCAAAAAACAGCAAGGAGAGCTGGGTTCACCTTCCTGCCTTAGTTCCTGGGATCTTTTCTTGGTATACTGTGCCCTTTCTTGACCAGTGTTGAAGTGTGATATAAAAAATTTGTAAACATTTTAGAAAAACAAATAAAAACAAAAAAAACTGAACAAAAACAAAGTTGGAGGAAAAGCTGCCCCGTAGAGGAAAGAAAACTGGCCTGAGCTGATTCAACAAGCTGAACTTCAGGGCCTTTAACAACATTTATGCTTACAGAGGTGTTTTATTTGAGCAGTGGTAAAGGCTTTTGGCTCCCTCTCCTATGAAGAGGTTTGGTTATAAATATTTTGATTTTATGTGGGAAATATCCAGATACATAACAGTGAACTTTGGGCTCAGAGTGGATGTGCATGCGTTCTTAAAAGCATCTGCCAGCCAGCCAGCTGTATATTCCTTTCAGGACGGGGCTGTTTGTGATGGACGGTGACTGCCGGGAGGCCGAGGGCCTGCTGAGAGGAACTCTGAGGTCTTCCCCAGATGAGAGGTTCCAAGGCAACACCATATAAGGACCAAGGTGTCACCAGACGAGGCCCCCTCCAACTTCAGTCAAGTCTATTTCTAGGGCACATGCCTGGGAGGGACTTCCTTTCCTAGTGGCTGACTGGTATAGTCTTTTGTGGGGTAGTAAGGGCAGAGCTAATCCACCAACTCTGGCTAAAAAATCCCTAAGTCCACATCTTGAGGCCTCTCCATCCCCCATTTCCGGACCTCCAGGCCTGGTCCTCCTCCCTTAGGTCTCTGGGGTCATCCATCTGGCACTCTGACTTTTCTCTCCCCTTGGCCTTTGTCTAAACACATTCACCTGGTAAAGGGTGAGGGGAGACCTGCTCTTGTCTCCATCCCCAGTGTCTGATCTTTCAACTTCCTAGAAATTATCCTGGACTTAAAGAGATTTGGGAGGAAATAAGGAACGTGTAGGAAAGTCTTTATTATCAGGGGGGCAAAAGTAAAGGGGATGGTGTCAGGATAAAGTGCCAGGAAAGGTCCCCAGTGGGCAAAGAGGCATCAGGAGAGCCTGGATTTCCCTGGAAAGGGTGAGCACACAGGGTGCTGCTTCCTGCCCAGCCACGGGGGATGGGCCTCTCCCGTCAGCTCCTGGGGCTGACACTGTGGGAGGGGCACTTCCTGCTGGCCTGCAGGGCGGCCCCTTGGTGCCTCTCTTATCTGCCCTGAAGACCTGGGGGACACTAACCCCATGGGCATGTGACTGGGCAGGAATCAATCTGTGTCTCCAGGGACCACGTGTAGGGAACCTGTGAGGGTGAGCTTGGAGCCAAAAGTCCAACGCAGCGGCCAAAGGTGCATCTTCCCTTCTGAGGTTGTCCTGGAAACAGGCTCTCCCTGGGGTGGCCTATGTTCTATGCGTCCCATGTCCAGATGGCCCGTTGCTCTGCCCCTCATGGGTGTCAGAGGTGCCCCTCCCATGGCCTTGCCCCCCCCCCCCAACCCCGCACCCAGGATGCTTCTTTGTTCCATGTGGAGAGATTCATCCTTCACCCAGCACCTGCACAAGGGCCACCCAATGGCCTACCTGAATAGAGCTTAGGGACCCCAGGGGTCCTGGACCCTGGCTCAGTCAGGCCCTTCTGAGGTCAACTGGCCCAACCAGAGAAATCACAAATGAGTTAAAGTCAGTTCAAAAAGGACTGGCCCGCCCAGGGCCCTCAGGAACCCTCACGGGTGGCCAGGCCAAAGCAAGGCCACCTAGTTCAGGAGCGGCTGGATGGAGGGTAAGCCCTGATTTTCACTATCCTAATTACAAATACCTATTCAGGCTCTAACAGTGGTCAGGGGTAGGGAAGGGAACTTGCTCTCTGTCCTGGCAGCATCCCTTTCAGAGGGGCTACCTGGGAACAGGCTGGGTGATAAGGAAATGAGGACAGGCTTTCCCAGGAAGCAGCCCATCAGGCCTGGACAATTTGGGGCCTACAGAGATGTCAGGGGCTGGCTCTGGAGACCCAAAAGCCCCAGTTCCAGGACAAGAGGGCCAAAGAGCAGCTGAGGAGACGAGGCTGCCCGCCCAGGGGAAAGGGCTCCTGTGCAGGGCTCTCCTGGAGCTGTCTGGGAATTCCTACTCAGCTCCCTGGCTGCCTTCCCTGGCCTTCTGTTTCTCTGGGCAACGTTCCCTCCTTGAAAGCCAGCAGGTCCCTCCAGGACAGATGGGACCTGGCATTTGAACAGGTCCCTCCAAGACAGATGGGACAAGGTCTGCTCCGCCACCCCCCAAGTCCTCAGCTTCCTGTCTTAGGCCTTTTTTACTCAGAGACAATTGCGCTTTAGGAGAGGCACAAGAGCCTGGAGCCAGCCTCAGGAAACTTCCCAGGGGACATGAAGCTTTATTTTAAATTTCCTGGAGCATCTTTCCTCCATCCTTCCCCCGAGCTGTGCAAACACTAGGGGGCGACATCTCAAACTTGAATTCTCCCTCCACCTTTAGGTGCTGTGACCTGAGAGTGACAATTTGGAGAGAGTGTGTGTGTGTGTGTGTGTGTGTGTGCAAGAGGAAAGTGGCTCCAGTGACAGCGTTCAGCCCCCTCCTGTCTGCTCAGCCTTACCTTGCCTCAGCAATGGCACGGAAGGGTCATCAGAGCTAACATCACAGTAATCATTACCATCTTCCAGCTCGCTGCTGACCGGGTTGCCATTTGCAATGGCCTTTTGCTTGATTGTGAAAAAGGCTTGCATCTTCACATTGTACCTGGGATGGTAAAATAGGAGGTCAGTCGAGGGGGATAGGTCGGGAAGGGGAGTCATCTCCCGGGCCAGGTGGGTGGGGGGTCTGCTGGAGCCTTGCAGGCCCACCCCATTTCATCCTACCGCACCCATGCACAGCCTCTTAGCCCAGCCCCGGGGGTGTCCTGTTGAGGGGAATGGGGAGCCCAGGCTTTTCAACCGAGCTGACAGTTTCCAGACAGCACATGTGCTACCTGCGGCCTGCTCTTACTGAGTTGTTAGTAGGTTTCCTGGGGGCACGAGGGACCTTTAGCTGAGGATATGACTTCTGCTTGCTGCAAAGTTACAAGCCTGTCCTAACAAAAGAAGTTCAGCCAAGCCTGTGGGGCAGGCTCAGAAAAGACAGTGCCTGGCCTGTCCTCTCCCATAAGCCACAAATCACGCTCCCCTGGGAGACTGACAGAGCCCTAAGAGGGGAGGTTCTCTCCAGCTCAAAGCCCCTGAGGCTGGCTGCCTCCTTGAAAGGCACTTAGAGAGGAGATCATTTAAGGACATCCTCTCTTGCAACGTGACAGTTTATCATCCATTTTTAGAAAACATTATAGGGATTTATAGTCTCATAAAAATCATAGTGTTTCTAAAGAGATTTTTAAAATTACCTATGAAGGTATAAGAAGGAAGATAAACCTAAGTGTGGTTCAGCTCCAGGGTAGTTTTGAGATGAGTTCTGATCTGGGCAGTTTCTGGAAGGCCTCAGTGTTGCACAACCCTGGGGCAAGGGATTTGCCTTCCCAGTATTGTGAGTGGCACCCCCTGCAGTTGTGCAAGACAGCAGCCCTGAGAGGTTGCATTTTATGAAGCCTAGAGCAGAAGGTAAAGCTGCCTGGTTTTTTGCAAAGGGCAGCAGTCCAGTAGATGTATAGAGACAGCAAAAAAGAGTGGCCATCTGGGGCCCCAAGAAGCAGCAAGGAGTGAAATGGAGCAGAGGCCCTTGCTTGCTTGTTTAGGGAGCAGCCTCTTTGCACAAAAGCCACCAGCACGACTCTCCTGGCCTGGGTGTGATGGCATTCCCAAGCACATCTGAACATCTCTCTCCCACTCCAGCCTCCCCAACCAGGGTGCCCTCCTAGAGAACTGGGGCTGATCAAAGTGAGTGAAAGCTCCAACAGAATTTCATCTTCTGCTCTCACAAAAGGCCAGGGGGGAGGCAAAGCGAGGGGTCACCACCCAGAAGGAGAAGAGGAAGGGCACTTACTTCATGATGAGAATGTAAAACACATACAAGATGATGAGCACCAGGCCTTCCCACCTCAGAGAGAGAAAGAAGGCAGGGTTAGCGCTCCGAAGGTCCATGGGCTGGTGGAGCTGGGAGGGGAAGTACACCGGGGTCTCTTCCCTTGTCCCTTTGACCAGCCCAGGACCTGCCTGCTGGGTGAAGGACAAATGCTCTGCCCAGTAGCTGTCCCTGCCACCCGAAGTCCTCGTGGGAGCTGAGAGAAGGCCAAGGGTGGGTTTGACTCACTATACGGGATTATGGGGGCCCAGGGGAAGAAGTTTGAGCGCAGCACCTGGCTGAGGGACAGAGGTGAGCCTGGGCCACCACATCCTAGGGTTAGGGTGGAGTTGTGGCCTGGAGTCACACTGACTCGATCCTAAGAGGCCCCATGGTCATCCAAGATTCTGGCCAGGGACCAGAGATGCCATGGGTGCAGGAGGAAAGGGTCTCACGTCCCGGAGGGTCCTAAGAACTGACTGGATGCAGGGCAGGGATGGGTGGGCAGGGAAGGGGTGTGCAGTGGGGTGGGGTGGGTGGGGGTCCCATCGAGAAACACTGTGACTGCTCTTCTGTGGACGCAGAGCCAGAGGGCACATGCAGAGGGGATTTCTATAGCCCTGACCAGCAGCCTCTGAGGAACCACACAAGCTTTAGAGGGGTCATTCATTTGAAGGCCTACTGTGTGCCTAGCATAGGTTACAGTCATTTCTGGGACTCTTCCTTTTGCTGACACAGAACCCAGGGACTAGCAGGCCCAGAAAGGGACTTGCAGGTATTCTTACTGCCCCCTCCACCCCAACTCCACCTACAGATGAGAAAGACAAGGCCCAGAGAAGTGAAGACACATTCCCAGGGTCACACAGCAGGTTGGGGGTGAGGCCGGGATCAGAGCAGGTTTCTCTAGGCCCTGCAGCCCACAGCTGCTCGGGCCAGGCAGCTGAATGTCCTCAGCCAGACCTCCTGAATATGTCCCCACAAATAACCATATATAGGATGCAGAATTGCTGTCAATAAAAGGAAATTCTTATGGCTTCTGAACGTATGATGCATTCATGTCCTATAAAATAGAGTGCAGATAATCTTTCCTTTGGAAGTTTGTGCTTTACGTATCTTAACTAAGGAATCATTTCCTACCTCGATGTCATGAAGATGACTCCCTATATTATCTTCCAAATTATTTTTTAAATTTTGCTTTTGACAGTGAGAGCTTCAATTCACCTAGAATGTATTTCCATTTGACATGAGGGATCTGATTTGATTTGACTCCGTATGGCTCTGCCGTGGTCCCAGCTGCATTTGAGGGACATCACTTCCCTTCGGCCTTGTCATGACACCTGTTTCTGGGTTCTTGGTTTCAAATTCCATATTGGCGTATGCTTGTCCCTGTGCAAAATACCATACTGCTCTCCTTATTCTAGCTTTCTAGAATATCTTGATATGTGACAGGGAAGGAATAATGAAGGAAACATTTTCTGTCATTTAGAAAACATAAAATCCTGTTTGCTTAGAATGATACCATTTTTACCTTAACAAGTTAATGAGCTTATGTTCACAAAAATAATTTTAAAAGATTCAATGGACCAAAAAACAAGAAATAAATTTTAAAAAGCAGCAGCTAAAAAAAGCAAACTTTAAAAACTTACCACACAATTTCTTCATCATATATGAACTGGGAGGCAAAAAGAAACAAAAGGGGGAACCTGATTATTTCAAAAGAAAAACAAATGCAGACCCCTAAATAGATAAAAAAATCTCATATTGGCCTAGTCATGTGTATATAGAAATTCAGTGTCTCTTCCTCCATTTTTGTCTCTCAACTGCAAAGATATCTACATATATGTATGGTGTGTGTGTGTGTGTGCAGTTTTCTTAAAAATAAAGATGAGAGACTCCTTGGGGAAAGTTGAGGTTCTGAGGGAGAAGGCCAGCCGGTCCAGTCTGAGGGGAGTCCTCGGGCGGTGCTGGGGGACTCGGTGGCTTCCTAAGAGGGCATGGGTACTGCTCAACACCCCCCGCCTGCCTCTCCCACCTGAGACATAAGTGGGTGCTTCTTCTGGGCCCAGGGGCGGACCCCTCTAACTGTGCCCCCACGGGCTGGTGTAGGGGGCTGTTCCCCACAAGAGGGACACGTGGTGGCTCCATGTGATACGAGGAGCTGTCTGGGCTGTGCCCCATGGCACCCCTCTCCTCGCTGTTACAGTGGGCTGTGGGTAGCTCACTTTTGGGGACCCCCTTCTGAGAGGGTCACCCTGGTCAGTGCCACGAGGCTCCCCAAACTCAGCACTGCAAGGAAGTGTTGCTCAACAGAGGGGAGGGCAATACCTACACTAGGGGACTCTGGGGATGTTTATGGGGCTCTTCCGGTTTTTGCTGTGATTGGAGGGCTGCTGGCTTGTAGAGCAGCGCCGGCAGGGACGTGGGACAACCTCACGCATGTGGCCCGCACTGCCCAGTAAAGAACGGTTTCTACATCTGGCGCAATCTTTAAATGTCCTGCTAAACATTCAGGCAAATGGAAAACAAGAAACGGAGCCTAACAGCTAACTCCAGAGTATTTTTTATTGGTTTTTGATAAATATTTCTTTTTCTAGCAATGTAATTGTCATGCAAACTGGGGAGTCTTTGATTACTTTGGAAACTCTCACTGAGGTCAGCATCACTCCTGGTGGCAAAGGCATCAGCCCATCACCCTGGCCGCAGCGTGCGTCTGTGGCTGTCAGGTGTGGCAATTCTATGTACAGGGGCAACATTTGTTTATACCTTGGCTAGTGTGGTCATGTCAAAGGATTTACATAAGGAAATAAGTATTCTTTTTATTATTATTATACATTGCTTTTATTTCTCCTTTATACTATGTTGATTTTTTTATGTACAGGTAGACTCTTTTATCTATACATTTCATTTTCAGGTGGTCAAGCGGGTATATAGAAGGCAGCCTCGAAGCTGGCTCCCGGTGAGCCCACCCGCTGCTATTCCAGTCCCCCTTGAACGTCAGTTGTACCCATTTCTAAGAAAAAGGAGAGGGCAGAGTGATGGGCTGTCAATCCGGGATTAGGTTATAAAAAGACTGTGGCTTCCATCCTGGGCATCTTCCCTCCCTGGCTCAGAGGACAGCCCACTGTTACATGGGAGCGGTGCTCTGGGAAGGCCAGTGGGCCAGGATGTCTCCGGCCAACAGCCAAGCAAGTGATTCTGAAAGCGAACCCTCGCCCAGCAGGGCCCTGAGATGACTGTCCCTCTGCTGATACCTCGACTGCAGCTTTGGGAGAGACCCTGAGACAGAGAACCTAGCTCAGAAAATGAAAGAACATAAACATTTGTTGCTTTAAGTTGCTGAGTTTTGGGGATATTTATTACACAATGATAGGTAACAATTACAGGGGACCTAACTGTCATATGAAGACAGCTCTGTGTTTGGTAAGGTTGAGAACTGTTCCATCTACCCTCTTTGAATATAACCTGCCCTCGTGCCACCGCAGAGTGCTTCGAGCTGGCCCTCTCTCTTTCCTACTCTGTGGTGAGCTGCAAAACCAGAAATTCTACTTCTTAGAGCTGGGTCCTGCAAAGATAAATGGGCTCTAAGTGAGCATCCGCAAGGCCTTTGATGAGCACAGGTCTACCTGAATGGACCATGTGCTGGGCTTTCAAGGCCTTTTTGCTTTCCAGATGGTTCCTGAATTTGCTCTATGACTGAAGTGTCAGCTACAAGAATTTTTTTGGAATCTGGCAGGGAGGTGGATAAATGGGACTGCAGCAGACCCCACTGTTGGACACTGAGGGTTCTCTGGTTCTCACGCCAAGAACAGAGATGGGCAGGGGTCCCACGCCTTAGCAGGGACCCGGCCCGCCTGCCACCTGGAGCTGGAGGGGTAACTCACCGCAATAAGCACGATGACAGAGAGTGTGTAGTACACAGAGTCTCGGCATACAGCCCACCACGTCAGACGAACCACCTGCCGGGGAGAGAGGGGGTGGGTGCCGCTGTGCAGGTGCTCCCTCACCCCACCCAGACCCCCGCAGGTGCACCACGGAGCCCCTCCCAACTGTGCGGCCAGAAACGAAGCTTGTCTTGCTGCTCCAGGTGCCCCCTTGCCGTATGTTACACTGGGGGGAAAGAATGAAACCAAGTAATGTTCTTAAGCAATGGCGAAACGGACCCCCACTCCTCCAAGACAGTAACGTCCCAATTCACAGCAGCAGCAGAGAACAGAGGCACGTGCTCTCTCTATTCAATGCTGGAACCTTCTGGTGGTAACTGGATGCCCCCTTCTCTCTCCCTCGGCAAGGCAGAGCCCCAAACATGAGCCAAGCTCTCTGAGGTCAAGAGAAGATGCTAAAGGAGAGTTGGCAACGATGAAGGCACGCCGGACGCCTGCTTTACGCAGGAGGAAACGGGCTCGGGGGTAGGGGAGCTGACTTGCTCAAAGCCACAGTGACTTACCAGCCCCGCGAAAGCCTGGGGTGTCCCCACAAAAGCTTATCCCCCCCCTACAAC
This sequence comes from Tamandua tetradactyla, assembly GCF_023851605.1. Taxonomy (NCBI): domain Eukaryota; kingdom Metazoa; phylum Chordata; class Mammalia; order Pilosa; family Myrmecophagidae; genus Tamandua; species Tamandua tetradactyla. The sequence goes on along the minus strand of NC_135338.1, from coordinate 53,318,893 downwards.
TACGGGCCACGCGTCAGCCAGGCTGGGGAGAGGAACCACTGACCTGTCCGGCGAACAATCCACAGACGCCAATTATGCACAGGATGTTGAACACGGCAGACCCCACGATGGTCCCGACCCCGACGTCGCCGTGGGTGATGAACACGCCTGGAAAGGGAACGGCACAAAGCCTGGCTCCTGGCCGCCCTGGAGGACTGCGGCCCCTGAACAGAGCTTTAAGGCTGCCCACGACGCTGGCGAGCACAGCAAAGCCAGAGAAGGGCCCTCAGGTAGCATCTGGGCCTACCCCCCCTTCTTTTTTCATTTTAAGTTGATTTTTTTTTTTTTTTGTATGTTGTATGGCAGGGTCACATTTCATTATTTTTCCATGTGAGTATCCCGTTATTGCAGCACCATTTATTAAATTGCTTGTTTGGTTGGTTTTTGTTTGTTTTACTTGCTTGTTTATTTTTTGGGAAGTACATGGACTGAGAATCGAACCTGGGTCTCCTGCATGGCAGGCAAGAATTCCACCACTGAATTTTTAAGTTGATTTTTGTATATGACGTGCTGGAGGAGGCCATCCACTTCCATTCTTTTGCATATGGACATCCAGTTTTCCCCGCATCATTTGTTGAAGAGACTATTCTTTCCCCATTGCATGGACTTGGCACCCTTGTCAAAAACCGGTTTGCCATAGGAGTGAGAGTTTATTTCTGAGCTCTCACTTTGACGCCATTGGTCGGTATGTCTGTTCTGGTGCCAGGACCATGCTGTCTTGATGACTGTAGCTTTGTAATAACATTTATTTTAAAAATTTTATTCTAATAACATGTATTTAACCTAAAATTTTTCCTTCAACCACATTCAAATACATAATTCAGTGCTGTTACATTCCCAATGTTGTGTTGCCATCATCGTCATCCTTTACCAAAACTTTCCCACCATTTTTTAACAGCTTTGTTGATCTAATTCACTTGTCATAAAATCTATCCATCTAAAGCTCATGACTCAGAGATTTTTAAAAAAGTATTCAAAGAATGCCGCAACCATCACCATAATCTAGTTTCAGAACATTACCCTAAAAAAGACACCCCACACCCAGCAGCAGTCGTTCCTCATTCCCTCCTGCCCCAACCTCCAGGCAGCCACTAATCTACTTTTTGTCTCTTCAATGCCTCCATTTTCCAGATGAGAAAACTGAGGTTCAGAGAGGACAAATGCTCCACCTGCTCTTGGCACCAAACCCAGGCTCCTCTCTCAACCTGAGGTCTTGGGCTGGTGGGATTTCTCACCGATAACAGAGGCAAACAGCTCAGGGGTCGAGCTTCCTGCAGCCATGAAGGTGGCTCCGGCCACATCTTCGCTCAGATGGAGTTTCTGAAACAGAAACAACCAGAGACCCTCAGGCTGCAATCATCGGTACAGCAGACACACTAACTGGATATCAAGAAGCCAGGGAAAGTAAAAGGGACAGTGCTGAGGTGGAGCCACACCCCTCAGCCAGTAGCCAGCTGTACGAGTTGCCCCTCCTTCCAGGACTCTGAGCACATAACCTTGGGGTCCTGGCCTGCTGCGCTCTCCCTCCATTTGACCTCCTCTTCCCAGCCCCCACATTCTGACCAGGCCAGGCCTCCGATTTGGAATACCCCTTCCTTGTCCCTATCTCAATCTCTGACTTCATGTCCCCTTGAGGAAGCCTTTCCTGAGGTGTCCACCCAAGCCAACCACTCCCCCCGTCAGAAACGTGCTATGTTTTACCCACTATCTTCTGAAACATGAAATTACTTGGGATAAAGGTTTTGGTCCACATGCTTGCCTTCCCTACTAGACCACGAGCCCCGGGGCAGGTCTGGTCTTTTCCATCTTTGGCTCCCCAGTGCCTAAAATATGGTCTGTATTGACCATGACTTGCCATGCCCATGCTGCTTTGGGTACCAGAGGGCCTTCTACATATCTGGGTTGTGGGACTGGAGGCCTTGATCACACTGCCTGGGTCTTGCATTCCAGAAAGAGCAAATCCTACACCCACTGTTACCAAGACGGAGACCCAGAGATCTCTCCAGGATGAGCTGGCGTGGGACAGCACCCTGCTTGGCGAGGCTGTGTTCTGGCCAAGGAGGCCCATCTTCTGATCTAGAATGTAGTGCTGAGAGCTTGGGATGCTTGGAGAAACCACGGAGATGCAGGGTCTTCCTGAATGGTAACCAGAAGGCACCCTCCCAAGTGGTTCTCAGAACGCCTTCTCAGGGCAGACTGGCTCAGGCAGGGCTTGGCCACATCCAGCCCCACCTCCCAAAGCACCAGACTCTGGAGTCATTGAGGAACCTTAGGCCCGCTGAACCTCCCTAAGATCCAAAGGGTCAGAGCTCGAGGCCATGTGGGACTGGGAACATGCTTGAGCCTGACATGGGCAGGAGTGAGGACACAGCACCGAGCCTCAAGGTGGAAGCCTGGCCACCTTCACCCTGCCAAAGAGGTAGGTTCCACAGAAAAGGCTCTACCACCAAAGCATCTCCAATGGATTTCAGCAGAATCCAAATACGCTACTTTCTCTCCTGCCTCTCTTCCCTCTGGGGTTGATTCTTTCTACCTGGAACGCCATTCTCTCCATTTCTGCTTACTGAAATCCTCCCTACTTCAAAAAGCTGGAACAAACAAATGCCACCTCCTCCTCAAGGACTTCCTGGGTTTCTTCCCAGCAGAGATGCTCCCCAAGTCCTTTATTGTTTCTCATGAGCCATTTACATCAGTCTTGCCAGTAGGGCCAGGACCTTGCCTTGTTCCCCTCTGTATCCTGAGGGATGCAGGTTCCTTGTGGATACCTGGCACCACTACTGTATGTGGTCCTGTGCTGTAGGTCACCCTTCCTGGGGGTCCTGGCAACTCTAGAAGGGCAGGGGGTCCAACCCCATTGTGGCGGCCTCCCCAAGCTCTCAGCCTAGGGTCGCCCGGTGTTTGTATTCAAGCAAGGATCAGCTGACTGCTTTATCCCTGAGGGACACCTCCAGAAGTCAGAGGAAGAACAGGCCACTTGCAGTAGCCACCATCTCCTCCAAGCTCCACTCCTCAGGGTCTCAGGTTCCAGCTCCTGCACGCATGTCCACATTGGTCATCTCCTGGGTCTAGATCCTAAACACTTTTTCTCTGCCTCAGTTCTCCGACAAATATCTCTATAAAGGTGGGCCCACGGCTAGAACTAAAGTGGGGTAGAGAAGGGGAGAAAATGGAGAGGCTCGCTCCCCTTCACCCCACTCCCATTAGATCTAGCACAGATCTAGGTTGGGGGAGGGGAAGGCCTTCACCCACTTTTGCCAGCTCCCTGTTGAGGGGTCTCAGGGCTTAGCTGTGGGATAGACACTAAGTGTCAGGCATGACAGCCTCCAGCAGCCTGCTGTCTTCCACTCCAGTCCCAGCCTCCTCAGCCTGGCATTTACATTCCCATGTCCCCAACCCCTTTCCAACCTCCCAAAGGGCTTCACCATGGTCTTCCACGTACCTCACAGATCAACAGCAGTCAATTCCCACTCAGCTCAGGTTTCCCACCTTACACTAAGCTCCCTAAGCTGCCTGAACAGGTCCCTAACAATCTGTAGGTTTTTGTTGCCCCAGTCACATCATGACTTCAAACAGCTGGGAGATTCCATGGGGATAAAGCATGGCAAAGCCTCCAGCAGTCTGCAAGGGGTAGGTGCTAAAAACACAGGCAGTTCTCTTTTGACTAGAAGCCAATGCAGAATAAGGGATAGACGAGGGCCTTATACATGGGGAGAAATAAGAGAAGAAACTAAAAATTCACAAAGCTATGAAAGGAGGAAAATGTACACCTGCAAAGCGAATTCCGTGCCAGTGCAGCTCAGCATCCTCCCCAGGTGAGTACTCGTGAGCAGAGAGCCCCACCTGCCACCTGCAGCAGTTTATGGGAAATGCTCCAACACAGGTTGCAGGCCTGGCCAGTTCTCCAACTGAGCAGGTTTGGCATAAATGCCGATGGCCTGCTGTGGATCCAGAGGTTAAGGTTAATGAGTTCATGCTGGGAGCAATTTTTCTGCCAATTGCCAGGATATGGTGCCATCCTGTCAGCGGGTAAGGCTTAGCCGTGGGATAGACACTAAGTGTCAGGCATGACAGCCTCCAGCAGCCTGCTGTCTTCCACTCCAGTCCCGGCCTCCTCAGCCTGGCATTTACATTCCCATGTCCCCAGCCCCTCTCCAACCTCCCAAAGGGCTTCACCATGGTCTTCCACGTACCTCACAGATCTTCTCTAGAGACGGAACAAAGAAGTCATCACACACAATGGCCAAGGCATAGAACATGTACAGAGCCTGCAGAGGAAACAGGGAGAGGCAGAGTGTCAGTGAGGGGACCTGCCGCAGCCATCTGGGGGCAGGGCCCTTGCACACTCCAAAGCAGATGTGAGGGCAGAGACCAGGTGGATAGAACAGGGCTCAGTGGAAAGTTTCAGCATCATAGAGATCTGCTCCTTCAATCCTCTCACGGACAGATGGGGAAACTGAGGCCCAGGGAGGAGAAAACTTGCTGATCAGCAGAGGGGACTAAACTCAGGCCACCTGGTCTTGTGCTCTTTCACCCCTCTTAAAACAGCAGCTCTTTCCCAGCAGAGGGGAGGGTACGCTCCTGTCATGGTCAGGTTCATGTGTCAACTTGGTCAAGTGGCAGGTTGATTACATTGGACCATTTCCTTCATGGAAGGGGCAGTGATTTGTTCTAACTGGAATAGACACATACTCTGGATATGGGTTTGCTTTCCGTGCATGCAATGCTTCTACCAAAACTACCATCCGTGGGCTTACAGAATGCCTTATCCATCATCACGGTATTCGACACAGCATTGCTTCTGATCAAGGAACACACTTCACAGCAAATGAAGTGCGGGAATGGGCACACGTTCATGGTATTCTCTGTTCTTACCATATTCCCCATTACCCAGGAGCAGCTGGATTGATAGAATGGTGGAATGGCCTTTTGAAAACTCAATTATGTTGCCAACTAGGTGGCAATACCTTGAAAGGCTGGGGTAATGCTCTCCAGGAAGCTGTATATGCTCTGAATCAGCATCCACTGTATGGTGCTGTTTCTCCCATACCCAAGATCCACGGGTCCAGGAACCAAGGGGTGGAAATGGGAGTGGCACCACTCACTATTACCCCTAGTGATCCACTAGGAAAATTTTTGCTTCCTGTCCCTGTGGCCCTGAGCTCTGCTGATCTACAGGTTTTAGTCTCAAAAGGAGGAGTGCTTCCATCAGGAGAAACAACAATGATTCCATTGAACTGGAATCTAAGACTGCCACGTGGTCACTTTGGGCTACTCATGCCCCTGGATCAATAAGCCAAGAAAGGGACTGCATTATTGTCTGGGGTGATTGACTCTAACTATCAGGGGGAAATAGGACTGCAACTACACAATGGAGGTAAAGAAGAGTTTTCTTGAAATATAGGAGATCCCCTAGGGCGTCTTTTAGTACTACCATGCCTTGTGATTAAAATCAATGGAAAACTGCAACAGCCCAATCCAGGCAGGACTACCAATGGGTCTGAAACTTCAGGAATGAAGGTTTGAATCACCCCACCAGGCAAAGAACCATGGCCAGCTGAAGTGCTTGCTGAGGGTAAAGAGAACATGGAATGGGTAGTGGAAGAAGATAGTGATAAATATGAACTTCGACCACATGATCAGTTACAGAAAAGAGGACTGTGATGCTGTTTTATTCCTGTTATACTATTTAAGTTGTAAAATATCAAGTTTAAGAATGAATATTACCCAAGGACTTGTACCCTATTCTGGAGAGAGTTCCTGTGTTTCCAGTTATATGCAGAACAGTTGAGTATTTTTAGTCAAAAGAAAAAAAATGTGTGTTTTAATGTTTTTTATTTAGAAATTAGGTATGGTTTAAGGTGATATACATAGCTGCCAAGTTGACAAGGGGTGGACTGTCATGGTCAGGTTCATGCGTCAACTTGGCCAAGTGGTGGTACCTGTTTGTCTGGTTAGGCAAGTGCTGGCCTGTCTGTTGCAATGAAGACATTTCTTAGAATTAGATCTGATCACGTCAGCTGCATCCACAGCTGATTCCATTTGTAATCAGCCAAGGGGAGTGTCTTCTACAGTACGTGATGCTCAGTCTAATCACTGGAAGCCTTTTAAGGAGGATTCAGAAGAAACAGGTTCTCTTCCTGCTTTGGCTGGCGAGCCTCTCCTGTGGAGTTCGTCCAGGCCCTCCATCGGAATCATCGGCTTCACAGCCAGCCCTGAGGATTTTGGACTCTGCATTCCCGCAGTCACGTGAGACACTTTTATAAATTTTATATTTGCAAGTCTTCTGTGTTGATTCTGTTTCTCTCGAGAACCCTAACTAATACAGCTCTCAAAGACCAAGGATCAACATTGTAATAGTTCAAAATAATACTAAGAATCCTGATTTGTATCCCTGCACACCCACCTTGTTTTCAGCAAGGACATCATTTCCTGATTAGCAAATGCCCACCTCCTGCCAAAGCAAACAAAACTCCATGTTTTTGAAAAGGCATCCCCTGCTGGCAGGCGCACATTTAAAATAAGGAGGGCTTGGACATGGGGAGGCCCAGAGAATAAGGAGTCTGGACTCTGATGCTGATTCTGGGGTTAAATTACCCTGTGACTTTGGATAAGTCATTCCCTTAGGTCTCAGTTTCCTCATCTGTTTAATGAAGGAGTAGGAATAGAGTGGTAGTTTTAAAATGGGTTTGTATCTGGAACCTATCCCTGCCCTGTCCGTCCCTTCAGCCATCCAGCAAGTCCTTACGGAGCTTATCCCATGTGCGAAGTGCTATCCCAGGCCTCAGGGATACACTGCTGAGGATACCAAGGAAATTATCTGCCTCCTGTAATCTATATTAGTGGGAGACAGACAGGCAAATAAAGGGTATATAACTTCCAGGAAAAAAAATAAGACGGTTTACAGAGTCAGAGGGCCCACAGGGGACGGATACCGTTTTAGACAGGGTGGCTAGAGAAGGGTCCCTCTGAGGAGGTGGCTTCTGAGCAGAGACATGGATGAAGTATGGGAGCAAGACAGGCAAAATTCTAGAGGAGGAGTGTTCCAGGCAGCGGGACCAGCAAGTGCAAAGGCCCTGGGGCAGGAGAGTGCTTGATGCATCTGAGGAACAGCGAGGCCACTGCTGTAGGCAAAGCAGAGTGAGTGATGTGGGAAACAGGATGTGAGGGTGGAGGGAGAAGCAAGGACCAGGAACCATGGAAAGGAAATAGGATTTTACTCCCAGTGCTGGGGAAGCCATTCTTTTTTTCAAAGACAAAGTGAAGTCATTCACTTTAGCAAAAGAGAGACTGGCTGGGCTGCTCCAGTGAGAACAGTGTGATATTCTACTTCATGATTAACTGGATTAAATAAAGTATAAGTAATATTTGTGGCCAAGGAATTTCAGGCGAGTATCTATTGGAGTCTGCCCCTGGATTTGTCATGGGATATAAGTAAAAGAGAGAGTGTGAGATTGAAGAGACCCTTCTAGAAATCTCAGGATCCCAACTTAAATTTGCACCCATAGCAATTCCTTCTAACAGCATCTCACAGGCACAGAGTGGCCTATGAGGCTGACAGACCTCCTATTTCCCTAACGCATCCCCAGAAAAACTGGAAAGTACAGAAGGGGGTGTCAAGACAGTGTCTTAATTCCCCCTGCCAGGACCAGGGACTAAATGAAATTCTCAGCCTCTGCCAAGAAGCTGCCTGGTGCTGCCAATAAAACTGGCTCCAAAGCTAATCTTTCCTTGCTCTAAAGAAGAAGATGGCAACATTTTCCTGTAGAGGGTCCGACGGTAAAAATTTCAGGCTTTGTAGTGCACAAGTCTCTGTGGCAATTGTTGCATATGAAAACAGCCACAGAACACGTGTGGCTGAGTTCCAGTAAAACTATATTTACAAAAAGAGGTGGTGGGTTGGCTTTGGCCCTTGAGCTGCAGTTCGCTGCTCCTTGCTCTCCTACAAGGTTCCTGAGGTGCTTTGGGGTACAAAGAAGGTTCAGTCTCAGCGATGCTATGACTTAATGAGGTGGGACCACAGATAGCCAAACCCACACTCCCCTGAGGGAAGTGTCAGGCTGAGAACATTAGAGAGCATAGCTCTACTGCGGAAATACATTACAGACCTGTCATTTAAAATGTGCCTGCCACCCCTCCTTACAACCTTCATTTTCGTTAATGATTTACCCTGTTAATTAAAACATCACTCATTCATTATTCCCTGGTCGTTACTATGCGGGAATCCCAGATTTCACTTTCTTAATTATCTCTTGCAAAGACTTGAAGTTGATTGGGTTTAAATATACAAGCAGGTGGTGCTGGGTGGTCAAGGGAGCTAATTAGGAGGAAAACCTACTGCGCTTGATCTGAAGTAGGTAGGCAAACCCTGGCCACCTTCATGTCCCCATGCTGAACCCCACAGTTGGCAAATGTTCTCTGTAAAGGTCCTGATGGTGAGTATTTTTGGCTTTGTGGACCATAACATCCCGGTCACAACAGCTCAGCTCTACCACTGAAACATAAAAGCAGCCACAGATCATACAGAAATGAATGAGAGGGACTGTGTGCCAACAAAACTTTATTTACAAAAACATGCAATGGGCCAGATTTGGCTGTGGGCCATTTTTCCCCAGCTCCTGTCAAGGAAGAGTGACTTTTACCTAGAATTTAGGTTTGAACCCATTACTCCGTTTTGAACTGCTGCTTAAACCCCATTTGTCATCAAGAGCCAACTAAATAGAGAGGGAAGTTTGAGAAGCAGAATGTCAAAATTTTAAACCATAGTTCTGTGGAGGTGGTATAGTTGGGGGGGATAATCAAGGAATATGACAGCTGGCACTGATTATGCACCATGCAATGTCCAATGCACTTTACTTATATCCACTCACATCCAGACATGGGGGTTAGGTGCCATGACCCCATTTTCTAATATCAGAAAACGAGGCACAGGAAGACCTGTGCTCTTGTCTGGGTTCTGGGTCACTCGGTGGGTGACAATGGACATGTCACCTCACATCTTTAAGGCTCTGGTTCTCTGTTGGTAAAATGGATCCTGTATCTTTTCTCCTCACAGGGCTCTTATGAGATTAAATGAGATCTCTGACTTACTGAGACGCCAACCCCCACAGTGCAGATAAAGCTTCACACCCTGACGTTTACCAAAGTTCAGCCCCATGGGGCCCACTTACACCGAGGATGTGCAGCAGGACGGCTCCATGCTGTCGCTCCTTATTGGAGAACAGATCTGTGGGAAACTCGTGGATTGCTGGAAGGTAAAAGGAGATGACACAGGGTTAGTCTTCAGCAGTGCTCCCCCAAAGAACTCACTTGAGATCTGGAAGCCAGGGGCATGCCTGGCTTTGGGCTACCCAGTAAGATGGCCAGTTACTTCTCAGCCCAGGGGCTGGCCTTGTTCTTAAGGAAAAATTGCTGGGTAATGGAGCATCCATAAATATTCTAGTACTTGGAATTGATCATGTTTTAGATAGGCCTTCTGCTTAAAAAAAAAACCAAAATAAAACATGGACTGCACATCCACTAGGATGGCTACACTCAAAAAGACAGAAAACAAGTGGACGTGGAGAACAAGGATGTGGAGAAATCAGAACCCTTAGACCCCGCTGGAGGGAATGGAAGATGGTGCAGATGATTTGGAAAATGATCTGGCAGTTAAATACAGTTACCACATGACCCAGCAATTACACTTCTAGGTATAAACCCAAAAGAAATGAGAACATATGTCCATACAAAACCACATCTACAAATATTCACAGCAGCATTATTCATAATCACCAGAAAAACAGAAATAACCCAAATATCCACAAATTAATGAATGAATAAATAAAATGTGGCATATCCCATACAATGGAATATCATTTGGCAATAAGAAGGAATGACTACTGAGCACATGGAACAACACTGAAAATAATACGCTGTGTGAAAAAAGACAATCACCAAAGGTCATATATTGCATGATTTCATTTAATGAAATTTCCAGAATAGGCAAATCTGTGGAGAAAGAAATTAGATTAGCGGTTGTCTTGGGTTGAGGTGGGGGTGGGGGTGGAGGGAAATAGCGGCACTAGAGGACAACAGCTAAAAGGTGCAGGGTTTCTTTCTAGGGAAATGGGCATGCTCTAAAATTGATCATGGTGATTTGATGGCTGCACAATTTTATGACTATACTAAAAGCCACCAATATGTGTAATTAAAAAAACAAGTTGTATGGTATATGAATTACATCTCAAGAAAGCTGTTGTTATTAAAAAACACACACATAAGCAAAAAAATTAAAGAAGCCAAAATATGCCAAACAGGAAAATCAAGGGATGGTTACTTGTTTTGTTTTGTTTTTAAATTTTTTATTAATTAAAAAAAATTACAAGAAACAAACATTCCCAACACATACACTCAGCAATTCACAATATCATCACATAGTTGCATATTCATCATCGTGATCATTTCCCAGAACATTAGCATCAATTCAGAAAAAGAAATAAAAAGACAACAGAAAAATATAACAAACAGAAAAAAAATTTTACAGGCCATACCCCTTACTGATCCCTTTCATTGATCACTAGCATTTCAAACTAAATCTATTTTACATTTGTTCCACCTATTATTTATTTTTATTCCATATGTTCCTCTGTTCTGTTGACAATAAAAGGAGCATCAGACACAAGGTTTTCACAATCACACAGTCACATTGTAAAAGCTATATCATCATTCAATCATCCTCAAGAAACATGGCTACTGGAACACAGCCCTACATTTTCAGGCAGTTCCCTCCAGCCTCTCCACGACATCTTGAAGGACAGGGTGATATCTACTTAATGCATAAGAATAACCTCCAGGATAACCTCTCAACTCTGTTTGGAATCTCTCAGTCATTGACACTTTGTCTCATTTCACTCTTTCCCCTTTTGGTCGAGAAGGTTATCTCAATCCCTTGATGCTGAGTCTCAGCTCATTCTAGAGTTTTTCTCAATCCCTTGATGCTGAATCTCAGCTCATTCTGGGATTTCTGTCCCATGCTGCCAGGAAGATCCACACCCCTGGTAGTCATGTCCCACGTAGACAGGGGGTGGGTGGTGCGTCTGCTTGCTGTGTTGGCTGGAGAGAGAGGCCACATCTGAGCAACAAAAGAGGCTCTCTTGGGGGTGACTCTTAGGCTTAATTTTAAGTAGGCTTGACCTATCCCCTGTGGGGTTAAGTTTCATATGAACAAACCCCAAGACTGGGGGCTCAGCCTATAGCTTTGGTTGTCCATACTGCTTGTGAGAATATCAAGAATTCAACTTGGGGAAGTTGAGTTTTCCCCTGTTCTCACCATCCCCGAAGAGGACTTTGCAAATACTTTCCACTCACTGATCAAATCCCTCTGGGATTCATCAGGGCATCACCTGGACAAACCAACAAAATCTCATGTCCTATACAAAGTTCTGTGTACTTAAGGTGTTCAATCAACTATCTACATAAGTTATATTAAGAGATGCACTAGTCAAAGTATAGATTTGTACCAAATAAACATTTTTTGCTTTAGCCTCACACATTAGTTGAAATTTTTAAATATGAATTACCATCTATTTTCAGCACACTGCAGTAATGACATTCTTTTGTTCTTCCTCATGCAAAAACATTTTTTAAATTTGTACATTTAGTCACTATCATTATACACTCCAGGCATTCCTAGATTACACCATCTCAATCTTTATCGTCTATCTTTCTTTGTGATTTCATTTATGCCCCAGACCTCCTCCCTCTATCATTCTCATATGCAGCTTCATTCAGTGTTTTAACATAATTGTATTACAGTTAGGTAATATTGTGCTGTCCATTTCTGAGTTTTTATATTCAGTCCTGTTGTACAATCTGTATCCCTTCAGCTCCAATTACTACAATATCTTACCCTATTTCTATCTCCTAATGGTCTCTGTTACCAATGAAATATTCCAAGTTTATTCATTAATGTCAGTTCATATCAATGAGACCATACAGTATTTGTCCTTTTGTTTCTGGCTAATCACACTCAGCATAATGTCCTTAAGGTCCATGCATGTTGTTACATACTTCATAACTTTATTCTGTCTTACAGCTGCATAATACTCCATCTTATGTAAATGTCACAGTTTGTTTAGCCAACTGTCTGTTGATGGACATTTTGGCTGTTTCCATCTCTTGGTAATTGTTAATAATGCTGCTATAAACATTGGTGTGTAAATCTCCATTTGTGTCCTTGGCCTCGTGTCCTTTGAGTAGAGACAGCATATAGATGGGTCCTGTTTTTTAATCCATTCTGCCAGACTATGTCTTTTGATTGGTGAGTTTAATCCATTAACATTCAGTGTTATTACTGCATGGGTAGTACTTTCTTCTACTATTTTGCCTTCTGGATTTTATATGTCATATCTAATTTTCCTTCTTTTTACCTTTACTTATAATCTTCCTTTCTACACTCTTCTCCACACCTCTCTCTTCTGTCTTCGTATCTGTCTCTAGTGTTCCCTTTAGTATTTCTTGTAGAGCTGGTCTCTTGGTCACAAATTCTCTCAGTGATTTTTTGTCTGAAAATGTTTTAATTTCTCCCTCATTTTTGAAGGACAATTTTGCTGGATATAGAATTCTTGGTTGGCAGTTTTTCTCTTTTAATAATTTAAATATATTATCCCACTGTCTTCTCGCCTCCATGGTTTCTGCTGAGAGATCTGCGCATAGTCTTATTGGGCTTCCCTTGTATGTGATGGATTGTTTTTCTCTTGCTGCTTTCAAGATCCTCTCTTTCTCTTTGACCTCTGACATTCTGATTAGTAAATGTCTTGGAGTATGTCTATTTGGATCTATTCTCTTTAGGGTACACTGCACTTCTTGGATCTGTAATTTTAAGTCTTTCATAAGAGTTGGGAAATTTTCAGTGATAATTTCCTCCATTAGTTTTTCTCCTCCTTTTCCCTTCTCTTCTCCTTCTGGGACACCCACAACACATATATTCATGCACTTCATATTGTCTTTCAATTCCCTGAGTCCCTGCTCATATTTTTCCTTTTTTTCCCCTATGGTTTCTGTTTCTTGTTGGATTTCAGATGTTCCGTCCTCCAGTTCAGAAATCCTATGTTCTGTCTCTCGAAATCTACCATTGTAGGTTTCCATTGTTTTTTTCATCTCTTCTACTGTGTCTTTCGTTCCCATAAGTTCTGTGATTTGTTTTTTCAGACTTTCAGTTTCTTCTTTTTGTTCTTTCCTTGCCTTCTTTATATCCTCCCTCAATTCATTGATTTGGTTTTTGATGGGGTTTTCCATGTCTGTTCGTACATTCTGAATTAATTGTTTCAGCTCCTGTATGTCATTTGAATTGTTGGTTTGTTCCTTTGACTGGGCCATATCTTCAATTTTCCTAGTGTGATTTATTATTTTTTTGCTGGCGTCTAGGCATTTAATTACCTTAATTAGTATATTCTGGAGATTGCTTTCACTTCTTTTATCTAGGGTTTTCTTGCTGGATGAATTTGTTGTCTATCTGTTCCTTGACATTCCGTTCAGCTTTATCTGGACCTTTAGCTTACGTTTTGTTTAACAGAGGAGAATTTTTCAGTTCTTGTTTTCTTGTTTCTTGCCCTGCTTGTGTGGTGCCTTTCCCCCCCACACACTTAGGAGGGTCTACTTAGATATTATGACCCCAGCCAGATTTTCCCAGACCAAACTGGCCTATCAGGAGGAAAGAGTCACCTGCGTCAGTTTTCCCTGAGGGTGAGACCCCAGCAGGTTGAAAGACTTTCCTGTGAAGTCTCTGGACTCTGTTTTTCTTATCCTGCCCAGTATGTGATGCTTGTCTGACTGCAGGTCCCACCAGCATAAGATGATGCAGTACCTTTAACTTTGGCAGACTCTCCCTGCTGGGGGCATGGTGGAGACAGAGGAGAGGTTGTAGTCTGGTTTTAATGGCTTCAAATTACCAAGCCCTGGTGTCTGAATTCCTTGATGGAGGGATTCCATCTGGGTGGGGCTTCACCCCTCCCCTGGGGAAGGCACAAGCTCCAGATAAGCCCCCAAAAGAGCTCACTTCTGCCTATGCCTGGGGCAGTTGCAGCCCGAAAAGTCCTGCTGCTGTATCCAGAGACAGTGAAACCCTTGTAGATACACAGCCACAAAAACCTCTGTTTCCTTCTTTTTTTTTCCCCCTTTTTCTGTCAGTCCTGCCCCCTTGGCACGGGGGCAAAAATGAGCAACCTCCACTTTGATCAGGTTCACCTAAGCTGGGGGCCTATTTTTAGTAGTCAGAATTTGTTAATTAGTTCCACAATTGGCATTTGATTGTGCCCAGTCCCTGCTGCTGGTAAAGTCCTTTCCTTTCCCCTCTGGGAAGCAGCCTGTGGGGGAGGGGCGCTGGCCGCCGCAGCTTTGGGAACTCACGGTTCTGGGGGGTGCTCGTAGCTGGTCCAGCTGGTCCAGACTGGGGTACGCTCTGTGTCCTGTCACTATCGTGGCTCCAGGAACTGTTCTGTACTGTTTCTGGTTATTTAGTAGTTGTTCTGGAGGACGAACTAAAATGTGCACGTTGTTAAGCCGCCATCTTGACCCGGAAGTCATGGTTACTTGTCTTGCCCAAGGATTTGATCACATTCCTAACAGAGTTTCCCAGGAGGATTCAACATGTTCTTGGATTTGTTATAAAAAGCAATTCCTGTGCAATCAGGGGCCCCAGGCCATGAGGCAGGCATATCCAGCTCAGGAAGGTGGCCTCTGGGTTCAAATCTTGGCTCTAATATTTACAGGGAAAATGTTCCTTAACCTCTTTGAGCCTTATTGGTTTTAATAATACATGTCACTTCTAAACTGTTTCAAGCTTGCCATGAGTAGCTTCAAACCAACCCTCCCCAGGATTCTGGAATACCCTTCCCTGGTCACTGCAGGGTTGGAATCCTTGGGTGGAGAAAGGTTTCATGAATGGGATTTGTATGAGAATGCCTGTTCCTGAGGTCTTGGGGGGTGGGAGGTGCCAGAAAGGAATCTGGAGGGAGGAGATAATCCAAACCTGCTCTTACGCCTTCACAGAGCCGGCCTCCTCCCACTCAATGGGGAGGAAGAATAATAGATCCAGTGAGGAAACTGAGGTACCAAGAGGTCAAGTGACACCTTCTGGATCAGGAACAGCAGCACGAACACTAGCTGAGCCCTCCCTCGGCAGCCCCACCCAGAGCAAGAAAATGGAGCGATGGAAGGTGAGGCTCAGGTTGGGTCAGAGTAGAACTTAAGAACAAGGGAGGGAGGGAGAGGGCTGAGAGCATCAGCAATTGGCCCCCTTACCTTCTGGACCTCCATCAGGCCCAATCAGGCGATGGGTGCTCTTCTGTCGGCATCCCGGATCATGTTAGAAGCCCTCCCAGGCCCCGATGAGACCCCAGCAGGGCAGGCACTAATCTTTCTGTTATAAGCACTCATCTATCCTAGTTGGCAGGTGGCCCAGTGAGGTACACAGCCCTCTGCACTGAGAATCAAGTGCTCTGGGTGCAAGCAACCACCCCTACTGATACCTCCATGCAGTGTAACTCTGAGCCAACCATCAGCCTCTCAGGATTCAGGATGCCCAGTGGTAATGGAGGAATACTCTCTTCTCATTACCCCCTCCTCCATTCAAAATGACCAAGGGGCAAGCAAGCGCTTTGTGGATGTCATCTCTGCAGATAAGCCATCCTTTAGCCCTAGCCTGGAAGGTCCCTGGTCAAATTCCTTCAGAGCCTCATGTCCTCATCACGGCTGCCATCACTCATTCTTACAGCCCCCCAGGTAGACTGGAAGCTCCCGGAAGGCAGGATCCACAGCTCCCTGTTTGCCACTGCATTTTCATTGCCTAGGAGGGGCCCAGAACAGTAGGTTCTCAGTGGCCCATTCACAATCAACTGAATAAATAATGACAACGTACTAACAGCAAAAATAATAATTCACATCATCTTTTTACCATTGCGAACCCCTCAAGTACCTGGAATGATGTCCAGAGTGGGTACTCGATGAATGTTTGTTAAATAAACTCACAGGATATAAAATCTCTTCTCTGTAAATATGCTGTCTTATGCTCTGGAAGTGATGGTTTCTCCTTTATATGGAAACTTTCTATTTTTTAAAGATTAGATTCTTCCAACAAGACACAGGAAACACCAGCTCCCCAGATGTGCAAAACATGTTCCCATTTTGAAACAAGCAGCATTTAATGAAATATAGAGTCTTTCACTTCTCTTTTTTTTCTTTTTTTTATAATCAAACTTCTTTAATAGAATTGCTGTTGGCTACTCAAGGACACGGCTCTAATTCAGTTTGTTGGCTCTGAGATGGCGAATTACAAAGGGAGACTCAGCCTTCTTGTGCCTGGGCTCTTGTTTCAGGAGAAATGTAGCTGTCTGGGATATTCAGTGCAGGTCAATAGACATTTCTGCCATGAAAATCTGAGACATTTCCTGAGTCTCCAAACAGTGTTTTGAGAGCTGGTGATTTATGCAATACTGGGAATTCCTTGAAGTTTAGAATAAAGCATTGTTCCATTTCTGCTGTGGACCTCAGTGGGGGGTGGGGGTGGGGGGTTATAAATGGCTTTGTCCTTGGTAGGAACAGGTTTCTGGCTCAGTCACATCTCTGCACTCTGCAGAATGTGCAAGAAGGATGCAGGAGGAGAGCGAATTCCACTTATGACCTTAATTTTGTACAAAGACATGAGTAGCCAGCAAAGTCACAAGCTGCGAATGCTCTAGCATTTTCTGTACCCGCCCAAACCTTCCCTTTCTGTCTTGAACTCACAAGGTAGGCACTGAAGCTCCAAATGTCCCTGATGAGGCTCAGAGAGGCAAGTGACCACTCAGGGGACGCAGCCATATAAGCCAGGACTCACAGTGGGATCAGGGGTTCCTCATGCAAGGTGTGGCTCTGTCTCCCACACTGAGACAGTTTGGCAGAGTGGAAATCACGCTGCACTAGGAGAGGCAATACCTGGATCGAAGTCCTAGCTCAACTATGCAGGGAGTTTGTGACCCTGGCAGAGCCATTTAATCTCTCTGGCCCTTGTGCAAGCTGCTGCTGCAAATGTGCAAGGTGCTGAAATACTATAATACTGTGGTAACTGTGTGTGGCAGTTCCTGGAAAGATGTCCAAGGCTGTAAACTGGATGATGGTCACCTCCTCCTCCCCAGCAGGCAGCCGCATTCCCCAGCTCAGCAGTCATATCATCTAGAAACGGGCATCCAGGGGTACAGAGCAGAGCCTGCTCGGCAGGAATGCCGCCCCTCCCACCCTGGCCACCGCCAACTTCAAAATTTAGAATTTAAAACACCACACACAGCAGTTCAGTGCCTTGTTTTTAGATGCAAACAGGTTTAGGCTTCAGGAAGCGGCCTCTACCCCTTCTCACTACCCCAGGAGCTGTTTCTTCACCTGTAAATTGGCATCACGACAGAACCTTAGTTGTTCTAAGTTCTAAGTTAGTTAGATAATATTATATGCCGGTCACCCATTAATTTACAGTCCTCGTAGATAACGAGTTGTGTCCTGTTTCAGAGGGCTCGCAGCCTCGGTTCATGAATGCAAAAGAGAAACCAAAAGCGGCTTAGTGGGAAAAAGAAAGAGAGCCAGAGATCACACGAGTCCCATCAGAATCTGAACGCGATTGCCGTTTAATTCCAGATTCCGGACAAAGCCTTCCTTCTCCTCTCTGGGGCTTGCTGGGATCAGGAGCCGCTGGGGCCACGTTCAAGGGCGCGGTGCAAGCCTGGGCCTGTGCCGCGGCTGCACAAAGCCCTGCCAGGGCACTCACGCATGCTTTGGAGGTCACACCTAAGCCTTTAAGCCCCAGAAATCCTGGGTTGGTGGGGCTGGGAGCCGGGCCTACAGGTGGAGCAGGGCCCAGGGATCGCCACGCTCTCCGGAACTGGCTTTTCCATCACTATGGTTCCTGGACACTCCAGGTTATCTGCCTCCCTCCAGGCCTCCCCACCCATGACTGCGCTTGTGTGGGGTGGGGTGGGGGAGCATGCCAGTGGGTAGGGGTTAGGAGGCCGGGCCTTTCCCGCTGGGCGGCCTTCCCGAACACCAGAAAGGAAGACCCCTTTTTGTCGGGGGGCCCCCAGCCTCTTTAATCGCATCCCTCCCCTCTCCAT
Source organism: Tamandua tetradactyla (assembly GCF_023851605.1). Taxonomy (NCBI): domain Eukaryota; kingdom Metazoa; phylum Chordata; class Mammalia; order Pilosa; family Myrmecophagidae; genus Tamandua; species Tamandua tetradactyla. The sequence continues at coordinate 53,300,741 of NC_135338.1, read as the reverse complement.
AAAGTGCCGTTCAGAACCCCAAGGCACATGTGACCTTTTTATTTACACAAAAGAAGCTACAGGGATAGCATCATTATATTTCCGAAACTCTGAATTCGTGTTCCCCCTTCAAACTCTATACTTTTTCTAACCATACAATATACTCTTCTAACTCAAAATTTATTAATTTATTCAATAACTATTTACTAAGAACCATCCATGTGAGAGCATCAGCCTCCACCTGGGGACGGCCGCGTGAGAGCCGGCTATATCCTTGAATCTCCTCGAAGAATTTTCATCTTGGAGGGGGGATTTGACTTTCGGAGGCACCCAAAGTTATTCAGAGAGTGGCAGGTTATCAAGATGGAAAATAACCTGATCTTGGCAGAGAAGGCGTCCCTAAATGTTTCCTGAGCATTTGCATTTAGGGAATACCGGGTCTGGGGACGGGGTGGGATGTGGAGATGGAGAAGTAAACAAAGGAGTGCCTGGTGGGGGGTGGGGAGCGAGCGGCAAGGACACGCTGGAGTGCCCAGGGGTGCCCAGGCTCCGTTTTGAAGGCTGCAATTACTAACTTTCCAAAGCCCTTCGCTCTCCCATGCCAATCCTGACATCATTATTCCCATTATACTGATGAGGAAATGGGGGCTCTGAGATCTAAGGGTGCACCCACAGTCACGGAGTCAGGTCAGGGACAGGTAAGAGAACAAGCCATGTCACAGGGCAAAGTTCTCCTGTTCCCGAGGAGCAGGCTCTGTGTTCCAGAAGCTCTAACAGGCCAGGCAAGAAGCCGTGGCTTTGAAAGGAGGAAGACGCGTTGCATCTTTACGTCAATTCTGCTCATGGCCTGGGACCCACCCATACAGGAGTCTAAGCCATGATCCCACGGGTCCCAGGGAAACCTGTCACTCAGCTTCTTTGACCCCCTTGCAGCATTCAATAAAACTTCCTATTTATCTTTTTTTTTTTTTACAGGCAATAAAATCCATTTGTAGTATATGGTTGTACTGGTTTTGAGAACTGTGTGGAGTTGTGTATCTATCACCACACCCGTTGTGATGGAGCAGTTCCATCACCTAGAAATTCCTGCTTTTTTATAGGCACCATCCCCATCTCGACCCAAAGGCTGATGTGTTTCCTCTTTCTATGGTTCTGCCTCTTCCAGAAGGTCCTATCAATGGAGTCATACATTGTCACTTAGCTTGACTCCATACTCCCCTTGTTTACAGGGTCCCCTCCTCTGCCGGAGCCCGGAGCTCTGCTGTCCCTGGTGGCTCTGTCCTGAGCTCTCTCCCCCAGCTGTGCACACTCCCCACATGGACACCCTCTGGCTTTGACTTTCCAGTCTGAGCAGACATCTTTCCTTCTAAACTTCCCCGCACTCAAGGCCAGGTACATCCAGCAACTCAGTGGACATCCACCATTTCTTGGCCCTCCTACTGGGACAAAAGTCCACTTTCAGTGAATGCCCCACCATCCATCACAGTCTGTGTGAAGATCTGGGTGTCCTCCTTGAAACACCCTCCTCCCTCATGCCCCAGGAGGGGTAGGCAGGTCAGCTGGCACTCAGCATCCAGTTCATCCTTCGACATGCCTTCCCACCAGGAACCCAAGATACAGGCCTACAGGCTGAGCAACATCTTCCAGAGCAGCTCTACTGCCCGTTCCGCAGAGCCCAGACTCCCTTACAGCTAGGATTCTGAACACAAATTAGGTTCTGCCACCCTGGGCCATCTGAAGGGCTGAGAAGAGGCAAAGGCAGCCTTCCTGCTGCCACTGGCAATCAAGGTCATGGAGAGGCTCTTCTGGCAACAGTGGCCACTTCCTGATTCCTGCACAGGACATTTTTGAATTTGATTATTACAATTCTAACTCCTGCTCCTCTAGCTCTTTTAACAATTTTGTCATCACCTAATTCCCTGAGTTAAATCCCTTTCTGTTCAAAATACTGTGAATGGCATGTACTTCCTTCACTGATCACTGACTGATACACCTACACCTACCCCTTAGCCAATCCTCCTTAGGGTCCTGCTGACTTGACTTCCTAAATGGCTCTGAGTCTGTCCACCTCTCTGTCTCTACCACCTGCATCACCTCTCTGCTGCACCACTGCACCAGCCCCCTAACCAGTCTCCCTGGGCCTGTTTTCCATTTGCTCTTTTCTGTTTTCCATACAATGGCTGGAAAAGTTTTGCAACATGTTCTTATGGCTTAAAATCCTTCAGTTATTCTGAGAATAAATACCACAACCCTGGAAAGTCTGGGCCTGTCTGCCTGTTCTTGTTTGCTAGTTGCCAGAATGCAACACACCAGAGATGGGTTAGCTTTAATAAAAGGGGATTTATTTAGTTAAAAATGTATAGTTCTTTAGAGGAAAGGCAGCTAACTTTCAACTAAGGTTCTTTCTTACACGGCCTTCTCTTACACGGTGATCTCTGCTGGCCTTCTCTCCAGGCCTCTGGGTTCCAACAACTTTCCCTGGGGTGATTCCTTTCTGCAACTCCAAAGGCCTGGGTTGAGCTGTGAGTGCTGAGATGAGGTATGCTGAGCTACTTGGGCTGTGCTACACTGAGGTCTCTACAATTTTAAGCTTCTAGCCAATTAAGTCAAACATCATTCATTGCAGCATGCATGCTTCCTAGCCACCTGCAGATATAATCAGCAACAGATGAGGTTCACATGCCATTGGCTCATGTCCACAGCAATAGAACTAGGCACCTTCACCTGGCCAAGTTGACACCTGAACCTAACTACCACACTGCCCCTCCAGCCTCTCTTCTGCCCCCTATCCCCCAGCCAGTGTGGACAAGTGTTCAGAAAATGCCAGCGGGATGAGTGAGTGTTTGGTCTTCTACCTCCCTTCTGACACAACACAAGAGCCACCAAGATGAGCTCTACTGGGAAGGATCTCCAGGAGACAGTCAGGCCAGTTCTGCTTTCTCAGCTCCAGTCTTCCAAACCCCTTCTCCAATGATGTGCAAGGATCTTTACCAGATGAAAAGTTTTTAATAGAGATGTACATTCTGTTCAATGCTGGTCTTTCTTAAACCTTTCAATTAGCTTATTCTCTTTAGGGAATGTAAACTGTGAATTGAATTTTTTTTTTTTTTTAATTTCCTCCAAACATGTCATTCTCTCTTTGCTTTCTATCCTAGTTAAAAATAACACCACATTCTAAGCCCTGCCGTTTATTCTGAAACTATGAAAACTAGACTGCAAGGCTGGGAAGTAACTTAAAATAGCTCCAAATTTCTATCATGTCAATTTATATAAGGTATGTGTTTTAGGAACTACCCAAATGCCAGAAACCGAAAGCAAAAAAAAAAAAAAGTGATTTTTCCCAATTTGGTGGTTTAAAATAACTTTGCTAACATTTTATACCTTTCATGGGCAACAGTTGGAATGTCTAGATTTTATATCATCACCTTCATGTCCCAAACAGGAGTAAAAATAATTACATAAAATCATTGGCTTAACCAGTGTGAAAAGTTTTAAAAATCCAATCTTTTTTTCCATACATTCCAAGAGAAAGCATGCATCCTGAAAAAGAAAACTGTGATTGGAAGACCCAGCAGTAAGACTGCTCTTTCCCTGAGCAATCTCCATGGAATTTTATGCCTGAAAGAGGCCCTTCAGGCTACCTGGTTTAGCTATTCTCAACCCAGGCAGAGGACAAAGCTGATCAAAATCACAGGGGCAGCTTTTTCTAAGCTATCCCTGTCATCCCAAACTGTCCTGATGTTGAAATTTCTTGCCCTGCCACACCTGAAAAATTTAACCTCTCATTTTTAAAAGGGAGAACACTGAATTACACAGAAGTCAAGTATTTGACTCAGCGTCACAGCAATTTAGTGTCAGAATGAAGAGAGACTGCATATACAAATGGACAATGAGCAGACATACCTGACAATAGATCCCTGTTGTACAACTTCTGCAACAAGTGGCTGGGAAGCCAAGTAGCACCTCTGTAGCAATTGACCAGAATGGCCAGGGCTTGGTCAGTGATAAACAGTTCCCCTATTTTTTTTTTTTTTTTTGCCCCTGCTTCCAACTCAGGACCAACCAGTGAAAGTCAAATGTGCTTCCCAAACCAATTACACAAAGTGCCTCGTTTGTAGTTAGTCCATCTCCAGCATTCCCACGCCAACAACATCCAGCTGGAATATTCCTGAAACCTTTCCTTTCTTTTCCACTGTAAAGATTTCCCGCTCCCCTATCCTTACCTACCTTTGAGTCTCTGACAAATGCAAGCAATGGTGGCTGACTCCCTTGCTACAGTTAACTCTGAATTAACATCCTGTTTGTTCTCATTTGGGTGGTTTTAGTTTCTCTATACAATTAGTAGTAATGACCTTCAGTTGTGTCTGTATGTCTTTCTCCCACATGAAGCTGAGTGCTCTCAGAGAGCTCCGGGGAAAATGTGTCCATCCCTCTATCACCCACACCTCTACTGGAACGCATCCAACAAAAACAGCCTCCAGGGACCAGATTCAATATCTGAAATGCTTCAGTAACCGAGGTTGTTGCCTGCCCAAACAACATGCATATTCTGGGCCAATGGTTAATGCAGTTAGTACCAAAAGGACCGTGGTTATTAGGGCAAATAATTTCTATTTGGAAGAATGAGTGCAAGTTTTAAAAGCATGATATAATGTTTCACATATAAAACATAAATAGGGTGGGCCACGGTGGCTCAGCAAGCAGAGTTCTCTTCTGCCATGCCGGAGACCCGGGTTCGTTTCCCAGTGCCTGCCCATGCAAAACAAAACAAAACAAAACAAAACAAAACAAAAAAAACCCCACATAAATAGCAAATTACAGGGCTTACTCTGTGACGAGCACTCAAGTACTCTGCACACAGTATGTCATTTAAACCTCACAACAAGCCTGTGAAATACTATTATTAGCCCCATCAACAGAGAGCTAAAGTAATTTGCCCAAGGTCACACAGTGAGTAAATGGCAGAGCCAGGATTGGCACCTTGATAATATGACTCTAAATAGCACTTGACTGTATATTGAGGGCCATAAAAAAGTTTCTTCCCTTTGGCATCAGTTCTTTATTCAGAATTTGTTCTAAGGAAATCATTCCAAATATGGAGGAAAAACATACATATGAAGATTCTGCTTACTTCTAATAGTAAATACTGGAAGCCACTCTTTGTGCAGTTATAGAGGAAAGTTTAGGTCATTGTGGTGCTTTCATCTTGTCCTTCCATGAACATTCCCTGGCACCTCCGTGGCCCAAGCACTATTCTAGGCACCGGGAATAGGGCAGTGAAAAGGGCAGGCAAATGCATGAGGCAATACAGATAGAGTATTATCAAAAATGATAAAGTCATTGAATGTATACAAATGTTTATCATAAATGAGAAAAAGCAAAACACAAAATCACCTGTAGTTTTCTTGCAGCTATGAAAAGAACTGGATAGAAAAATATCAAAATATGTCCTGCAGCAGGGTGGAGGAGTTCTAAATGGCTTCCCTTTCCATCACCACCCTCCCCTTCCAAACGCTTTATAATGTGGCAATATTGTTTCTATGGCACAATATTTTAAGTCAATTTACTATGATTTATCAAAAAAAAAAAAAAGACAAGCTTGAAAACACAGGGCATGAAAGAAACCACAGAAAAGAGTGAGAACTGAATGGTTCCATTCCCATGCAGGTCAAGAACAATCAAATTGAAGATCAGTTACTCCTAGGCTGGGTAGAAATGAGAACAGTGGTTGCCTCTGGAGATTGTGGGGGGAGGCGAGTGATCAGAAAAGAGCACTGGACACTTTCTGGGTTGATGGAAATGTTCTAGATCTTGATTGGGGTGGTAGCTGCCTGGTTGCATACATTTGCCAAAGCTCAAACTGTGCATTTCAAAATGTGTGTTGATTTTTGGGGAAGTTATACCTCAATAAAAGGAAAGCCATTGGACTTCCCATAATGTAGGAAAAGGGAAGCATTTTGCCACTGAAAATGTTTAACAACCCATACCCGACTTCCCAGTTGTCCTGGTATTTTTGGCATGGACGTGTCCAAGCAGCAAGCACCTGGATTCACAGACACAAACACGGCCTAGCTCAGCCACAATGAACCTTAAGTGGAGAAGTTTTTGGATGGGTTGACTCTGGCCTGCTCTGCTGCTGCAAAAGTGAGTTTATCTCCAGAAGTTGGAGCTCAACTGCAGAAATGTGGGATGCAGAGAGAGCTCAGCCTCCCGTGACCCATTCTCAGGGAAGTTCACCACCATGGGGGCGGGGGGGGCTCATACTGGCACAAGACCACACTGGCACCTGCCCCATCTCATCGCCACCAGTGACAAGGACAGAACCTGTTTTACTGGGCCCTAAGCCCTACGTGGCAGAAGCCCCTCCCTTGCCCTGTGTCTTCTGAGCAGGCAGGGGTGGGTGCTCTACTTAACTCGGGCTACATGTTAAACCTGTTGTCTGATCAACCTGCAGAAATGACTATCCGTTGCCGGGCTAGGCCATCTGGCTGCAGATTGGGAAAAGTCCCAGGGATGAACCCCTGCATCAAGAACTCTCATAAGAATGAGCTTTTTACTGCTGTTAATCACCGACGTGTCCCAGGCATCTAGATTAGAAGGCCCCACGTAGTGAGGTGTCCATTTTTGTTGACATGATTAACCCTTTATCCATGGAAACAGGCATTGAAGACATTCCTGCATCAATGAGCTCTCAAGGAGACAGCGATGGTGGTTTTTAGGGTGTTCATATGTCCCAATGGGCCCAGGACAGTCAGTCCCAGTTCACACGTGCCCTCCCACTGTAATGATCGGCATCTCTTTGGATTATAAATTACCTGGTCACCCTGCTCATTAGGAATACAAGGACCTGGAGGAAAGAATACCAATTAGTCAAGAGAGTCCAAATGAATTAACCTGTGCTGACATGCCAGGAGGGCCCCCCTACTTTCTACCACGGGTCTGGGCACTTCCGTGCCCTGGATGACCTCAAGAAGGTGAGGGAATGTTAGGGGAAAGGTGGATGCTGGAGCAGGGGGCTGGGGCTCAGAGAGACCTCCTCCCCAAGGGCACTTAGAGCTAATGGAGGATGGATGGTTTGCAAGAGCATTCTGTACCAGGCCCCCCACTCACTGCCAAGGGATCCCGGAGGAAGGGTGGTCCCTCCTTCCCTGACATGCTCCCTTCCTGAGGTCAGGGCTGGCCTGTGAGTTGGGCTGTGGCAACTTGGGATCAGATGTGAAGACTCAGGAGCTGCATTTGTCCCAAGGAGGTAGAACCAGGGGGATGCATATGAGAGTTCTCTGGAGAAGCAGAAAGGCTGCCACTGCTATCTGGAGATCCCACAGGTGTGAGTCAGGGTCACCCCACCTCGGCACTCTTGGGTCTTACCTTGTTCCCTGAGACCTCTCCCCACCCCCTGTTCAGTTTGGTGGTCTTTCTCCTTGGCATAATTCTGCCACCCTTCCTAGACCTAATCCCCACTGGCTGCCCGAGTAGCCACGAGGCAAGAAGTCTGTCAAGGATTTAGGACAAACAGGGGCTGAGTTCACCAGCTGTATTTGGAAAGATCCCCTGGAATCTCTCAGGAAAGGACAGATTTTTCTTTCATAATGTTGCTTGGTAGGCATTCCTTCAGTGAACGCTGGTTGAATAAATAGAAGCCCTTGTACTCATTTAAAATTTTAAAGTGTCTACTAGGTCACTAACAAGATGAAGCAGGATTACAGGTTATCTTGCAGTTTTAGTTTATTTCCAGGTGTGTCTCCCATGAAGTAGCTGCCTCACTAAACAGTCCTTGAATGGCTGACAGCTGTCACTTGAACAGAGAATCCCTCTTTTTCTGAAATCTAACTAAAAACATCTGCCTGATTCCCTGCAGGTTCTATGCTTAATCCTACCCTTGGCTCCAACTATCAAAAACATTTCACTAGAATCCGAATTTTATTCTTGGCTTTCCTTTGTGAGCTTTTGGAACATGCCTTAGCTCCTTAGTTTCCACAAAAGTCCTAGGTTTTGGATCTGGCCTTTCACCACAGGTAGTGCCAGAAGCGCTGGTCTTAGGCACTGGTTCTCAACTGGGGGCAATTTTGCTCCCCAGGGGACATCTGGCAATGTCTGGAGACATTTTTGGTTGTCACAACTGGGAGGCAGCAGGAGGGACGGGAGGTGCTAGAGGCCAGGGATGCTCCTAGGGGCATCAAAAAATGCCCAGGAAAGTCTTCCTAACAATTATCAGGACCAAAACGTCAATAGTGTCCCCATTGAAAAATCCTAGTCCAGGGAATAAAACAAGTTGAAATTGTGACTTGTCCTTTGCCCACTGAACACAGACGCCTGCTTCCCTCTGTCTCTTTGTAATTAACGAATGGACACAGGCACCCTCTCCTTCTCAGGTGCAGTTTATCCACCAGTAAACCTGCTGCACTTCCCCCCTCACACAACTCTCTCTGCCCAAACTGGGTGACTGGGAATATGCTGGGAAACTCTCTGGTTCTCACCTCTTCCTTCTTGCCCCACATGCTCCTTACAATCTAAGTTGACTCAAATCCACATCTTTCAGTTGTGGGCTCTGCGCATGGACTATGCAGAATGAAAACCTAAGGCTCATTCTGCCATAGCGCCATCTTTTTTTTCTGCCAGCTGCGTCTGTCCAATAGGTGTACAGCCAGCAGTTATGGGGCCCTGGAACAGAAGCTACTTCCAGCTCAGAGGTTGACTTTAATTCCTTCAGACAAGCCCTAAGCATGTACCATCCACCAGGAGGATTTGTGCCAGGGGCTGCGATGGAATGAGGCTAAACCAGGCAATGTTTGCAATACCCTGGGGAGGGGAAACAGATGTACAGCTTACGGGGACCATAACAAGTCTTAGCTGCCGCAGGAGAGGTTCAGGCAGAGCTTTAGGAGAATACAGAAGAGGGAACAATTAATTCTAACTCCAAAAAGATGACTCAGGGAAGAGCCAGGAGGTGGTGGACCTGAGCTCTGAAGGGTTTCCCAGGAGACAACCAGGAGGGAGGGAAAAGGCTTTCTAGGCAAAGGGAACAAACTGGATGCTAAAGCAGGAAGGTGGGAAGGAGCCCAGAGACTGGGAATTCTGTGAGTTGGGTCGCAGGGCACTCTGGGAGGGAGAGACGCTATAAGGGGAAGAGAAACCAGAGCAGGGGGCTGAACCAGGTTGGAGGATGTGGAGTGCTAGGATAAGGAGTCTTGCTATGTCCCAAGGACACCAGGGAGCATTAGAAGATTTCTGAGCCTAGGAATAATAGAGTTAAGAGTATTTTAGGCCAAAGGTAGGCAAACGTTTTCTGCAGAGGACCAGATAGCAAATATTTTATGTTTTTTGGGGTCTCTGCTGCAACTAGTCAACTCTGCCATTGCAGCACGAGAGCAGCCGGATATGACACATGGACAAGCAAGCACGGCTCTGTGCAGTGTGGGGCTGAAACTAAGATTCAGTACTAAGTGCTGCCTTGATATTGGGTAAAATTTGAAGGGTTTGAATGATCTAACTTCAAGCTTCCCTCCCCCTCTGCTCCCCTAACCCACTGACCTTCTTTATCATCAGGACCAGACAGGGGACGTGTTTATCCCCAAGCAGTGGATTTCAGTTCCCTGCCAGCCCGAGGGATTGCTGGAGCAAGCCAATCAACACCCTCCCATGGGCATCAGAGGCACCTCATCCTCCTGCTACTACATAGCCTGCCTCCCCCAGCGCCTGCTGGTTCCATCTGTTCCCATCACCTCCACATGGCTCTGCGTGGCCTGCAGTGTCTGCCTCCCCTGGGCTGTGAGTGCAGCTAATGAGTTGCTGTTGTTCTCATCTGTCCAGCACTACGCTATGTGCTTGGCCATTCCCAAAACCCCAAGAGATAATCCTTCCCTCACCAATGGGACGAAGGGCCTGGATGGTGAAGAAAACACTATGTTTCAGTAAAACTTTATTTATGCTCATCGAAATCTGAATCCCATATAATTTCCACATGCCACAAAATATTCTTCTTCTTTTGAATGTTTCCAACCATTAGAAAATGTACAGACCAGTCTTAGCCCTACAAAATCAGGTGGTGAGATGGCTTTGGTCCATGGGTCATAGTATGCGGACCCCGATTTTAGAAACAACTGGCAAGCAAGGTGGGCAGGAGCAGAGACTTTGGGTAGGAGGCTGATGGAGTAACATGGAAACAGAAAAGAAGGGTTAGACGCAGAAATGCTGTGGCCACCAGGCCTTCAGGATGGAAGAATGAGGGAGGGAGAAGAGAAGGAAGGAAGGGGGGAATGATGCTGTGGCCTCCAGCCAGGGTGACGAGGCACCATGAGGTCATACATCTAGTTTGGTAATGTGGTCAGGAAGACTTACAGGCTGTGGCCATATCCACATGCCCACAAGGACAGAGATGCCTGCTTCAAATGCAGACCAGGCAGTCTCAGAGCTGGGCTGCACCGGAGTCGGCTACTCTGGTGTGGCTTTTCTGTGTTGTTCTTCACTGGGGCAGTTGATGGCATTGCCATTTGTTGTTTTGCCTACCCAGCACCCTAAAACCCTGGTTTCCCATGGGGAAATCTTCCCCTGTTGTGGTCCTTATGATTTGAGTGAGACTGTTCTCTCCCCTAGGGTCACAGGGGTTGGTTCAGAGATTGGGCAAATGGCCCACTGGGGGTCATTTCCAGAAATTTTGCTGAAACTTTTTAGGAAGGGACAGCTTTCTTTTGGCTAAAGCTGAAAGTGATAAAATGTAAGCCAGGGCCACTGTGTAGGGGGACATTGGTTGTTCTAGTTTGCTAGCTGACAGAATGCAATATATCAGAAACAGAATGGCTTTTAAAGAGGGAAATTTAATAAGTTACAAGTTTACAGTTCTAAGGCTGAGAAAATGTCCCAATTAAAATAAGTCTATAGAAATGTCCAATTTAAGGCATCCAAGGAAAGATACTTTGGTTCAAGAAGGCCGATGATATTCAATGTTTCTCTCACAGCTGGAAGGGCACATGGCGAACATGGTGGCATCTGCTGGCTTTCTCGTGGCTCTACCAAAGGGACTCTCTACAAAATGTTTCCTCTTTTAAAGGATTCCAGCAAGCAACTCCACCTTCAATGGGTGGAGACACACTTCCATGGAAATCATCTAATCAAAAGCTACCACCCACAACTGGGTGGGTCACATCTCTAGGGGAACAATCCAGCAATACTGAATGAGGATTAAAGGACATGGCTTTTCTGGGGTCCACCACAGATTCAGACTGGCACACTGGCTGAGAAGGAAGCCAGCATGAAAGGGAGCTGATCCAATCCTGATATCATCCACTGATCCCTGAGTCCAGCCCTACCTGAAGCTAGGATTTGGACTGGTCAGTTATAAAAACCAATACTCTCTCATCACTTGCTCATGCCAGTCCAGGCTGGCATGCATCACTTGCAACTCACAGTCTTCACACATCCAGTTGCTGGTGGAGTGACACCTCAGAGGGCAGAGGCCTTAGTCTTAGAATCATTGAGGACTAAGTGTCCATCTTAAAGAACTACTTGATAGTCTTGTCCAAAGCAGTTGAGTCTGCCCTGAAAGATGTACACTCTTGCCATATTTATCTCTACGTGGTGACCCTGAAACACAATAGGTGCTCAGTAATTGCTGGTGCCAGAATGAAGGCAAGTAATCCTGGGGAACCTACACACTAAGCTACAAGAAACTGAAAAGAAAGATCAGAAGATGATATGGATTTATTTCCCTCCTCTACCAATTAAGGTTTCCGAGAAACCAGGAACTATAGGGATTTGGTTCTATCTCATAAAAACAACCAAGATAGGCTTCGCGGCTGGGAGAGAGCAGGTCGTGGGAACACCAACTATAAAAGCATTTCAGGTAGGAGCCTAAATGAAAGAAGGGAATTACTTGGTCTCAGAGATGGTTAAGGAAAGGGGCCGACCTCACGCTGGGCAAGGAAATGTTTGCCGTTAGCAGAAGCTCACTCGGGAAAAAGAATAAATGGGCAATAAAACTCTTGCCAAGCTTCTCAAGCCTGATGACGAGGGTAGGTGGTGGGTGGTGGGTGGTGGAGTGGGGAGGTGGGATCCAGGGCCTGGGTCCCCAACAGAGGCTCTGGAATACCCAACTCAACTGTGGGCGTCCATGAAACAGGCCCATGGAAAAGTGGAGTTAGTGGAAACTGCAGGAAAAGGATAGTAAGAACACTGGGCAAGGAGCCAAGATGTCAGGGTCTGAGTCTCAACCCTACACTCACAGAACACATGATCCCCGGCACTTCTCCTCTGTGGGACCCGATTTCCTCCTCTGTGAATGACAGGGCTGAACTAGAGAAGTGATTCTCGATTTGAGGGGCCTGAGCTCAGCGTGTATCCGAGAGGTATTCCAATTCACAAGCATTGAGTGCACCTGGAATGAACACACCTCCTGTAAGGACATGCAGCAGGAGGGTGCAGGCGCTTGTTCTCAGAGGAATTTATATTTCATTGATCACATTACTAAGTTCACAAGTGTTTTTGGCCATTTTGTTTTCTTAGTATACAATTTACTACATCCAGAGGAGAGGTGACCTCCACCCATCACCCAGAGGTCACGAGGCAAGCAAGGTGGTCAGGACCTGGGCTCTGCCTGCATTTGGATTCTTGCTCTACCATCTGCTAGTGGAGAGGCCTTGGGCAAGGTCCTGAACCTTGCTGTGCCTCCGTTTCCTGTTGTAAAAGAGCAGATTATTTGTACCCACCTCTTAGAATCATTCAGAGGATAGAGCAAGATGATCTGGGTGAAGGGCTTGGAAAAGTACCAGCATACAGCAAGTGCTCAATGCATTTTGGCTATTACACGTGATCAGCGGTACCCAAAGTGTAGCACTAACTCAGGGGTGTCCGTGGGGCTTTTTGATCCCACAGAGGCACCCTTATAATACCAGCCTCTGCTGTTACAAGCCAGGGGAGTGGTTGCCGCATCCTGGGGAGAGTGGGGGAGAAGGGTGCAGGAATCCTGGAAGGGAAATACAGGGGGGCTTCTGGGGCTGGTGATAGTTTGTTTCTTGATCTGGGTGCTGGTGACACTGGTATGTTCAGCTCGCGAAAAGTTATCAAGTGTACTTTCTTGTATATGTGCTATACTTGAGTAAAAAATTATAAACACGGAGACACGCAGACAAAAAGTGCAGAAACCTCAGCAGCAGTTGCACAGCTTCCTATGATAATAAACGCGTGTACTGCATTTGCATTTTCCATCCCCTGCTCATGAGCAACTCTTTACAGCCTCTGTGCCCTACAGCCTCAAAGGGCTTACAGCTTTGCTCGGCTTGGTTGCAGGAAACAGTTTTGCTGGATGACGGTACCAGCCTCCCGGCTCCCCACCCCACCCAGCACCTACGCCTGCCTAGGGCCATTCCTTCACCTGACTGCTCAAGACTGTCTCCTTTTATGGCCAGGAGCTGCTGAGTTGCTGACATCTACTGGCTGGACCCTTTTGTGGCCTCAGAGACCAGAGTAACCATGTTGACTGAGATGGGAAAAGCTTGAGGAGGCTTAGCTTTATTCGGCATGGGCGGAGGGGCTCTTTCCCACAAGCCCGGCTGAACAAGTGCCACCTCTGAGGACCCAGCGAGTACACAGGGACCCCCCACCCCCACCCCATGACACACTTAATCTCTCTCTCACACACACACACACACACACACACACACACACACACACACACGGCTCATCCTTCAGCCCACAGACTCAGCCAGGTGGTTCCTGGCTCGGATTTCCTTTCCCGCAGCTTCTTTTCTCTCTCAGAAAACTTGAGCCCCAAGGATGTTCTAATTAATCCCAATAATAATGACTTTTAATTCACAGATCCTAGAATCCAAGTCACCCCTGTTCTCACCTGGAGGAAAAGGCCCACACAAATAAATCCGTCATAGCCAAATTTTCCCAACAGGGAAATTTCCTGCTGGGGGAAAGGTATAGATTAACCTGCCTCGGGAGAAGGGAAGAGGCAAATGTATATGTAAATACGTATCTGTCTATATGTGCATATGCATATATGTATACAGAGAGTGGCTGACTCTAGTAGAGAAATGAAAGAACCAACATTTTTAAGTCATTATTTTACTTAATCCTAATGATCTAATGATCGTCTGAAGCACAGGTATCATTATCCCCATTTTACAAATGAGGACACTGAAGCTGGAAAGCCGAGTGAGTGGCCTGAGGCCCCCCAGCCTGTGAGGAGCTAGAATTCACCCCAATCCAGTTGGGGCAGGTCCCAATACCTGGGTTTTCCCCACCACAGCTCAATCCTCCCAGGTATCATCTTAGGACAATTAGCACACCTACAGGGCTTCAAGGTAAGAAAAGTCCACAGACTTGCAGAGAAAAGAGAAGTTTACCTGCAGTTTCCAATACACAGGCACTTACTTTAGCTATTCTGGGCTAAACAAACACATAATGAAGCAAGACACTTCCTTAAACAAACCCCAGAAGACCCAACTTAACCACAACAAATACAATAATAGATTCTAATCCCAGGTCAATAGTCACCCTCCTCTTTTCCCTCCATCCTGACTCATACCCCCTTGTGGATGTGAAACACACACCCACCCACCCCACACACAGTCTCCTGCAGCATGACAAGCACACACACACTGCATGAGCATCGCGTGACAATTCAACGCTTTGGTTCAGTGGAAATCATTTTTGTCTGAATCTACATGGGGAACCTGTCTGGCAAAAGAAGAAAACATGTAACCCCTCTCCTCTCGCTGTGTCTGATCACTCTGTGGCCTGGTGTGATCGGTCCTTAATTCTGGAAACCACTGTCGGGGTGAGGCCTATACTAGATGATACCTGGCTGTTAGGGTTGGGACCCATGGAGAAAGCTTCAACTCTAATGTCTTGATTTACCGCTTTGGTATAAACATAAACAGCTGCTGGGCCCTGTTTCTAAGCCCTGTCATTTCTCTGAAGGGGATATGACTCCCTGCAGAAGGGGCAACTGATTTACCTCACGGGTAGACACCACTTCTGGGGTATTGCAAAATAGCCGCAGCAGCTGTGTTTAGGGCCCAGAGAGGTTACAGAACTTGCCCAAGGTCACACAGCAAGTGGCAAAGTTGGGGTTGGCACTCAGGCAGCCAGCACTTCCTCACTACAGGTATTGCCTCTCTGCCTCCAGATATGGACAAGCACAGGACACAGCACTAAGAGCAGTACCATCTTTTTCTGGTACCTTTCAATTTATGCTTAAAGTGACATGATTCCCATTTTCTGATGCAGGCTCTGAACTGAGGTTCTGGCAAGCCCGAAGCCAAGCTCGCTCAAACATTTTATTTTTTTAATAAACACATATATTTCCCTAAGAAAAGAGTGGTCAGGTCAATTACACATTAGTATAAATTATCTCTGTCATCTTTTAATATTAGGCATTAGCAGCACTGAAGGAGTAAGCACTTTGGTTGAGGAGAAGGGAGGCACATAAAGTGGTAACAGAGCTACACGTGGAGAGGACCAGTGTACACTGCCCAAATGGAAGACTTCAACAGAGTCTGTGGAGAGAAGCATCAGAAGGATGTGGGGGAAAGAAGAAACAGATGAGAGAGGTGGCTCCTTCAAAATTTGGCTGAAGGCTGGCCTTAACTGTATGCAGGAAAGTTGGGGACCATTCTCCACGACTGCTGAAACCCCACTTCCAGGAGTCCAAACTCCGGGTAGTATACTTTGAGCTTTAGCGAGTCTGGTCCTCTGAACTCACTCTGCATGGGTGGGGTGGGGGCTAAGGGGGTAACCACGGAGGTGTGCGCTGTGGGAAGCTGCTGTCTTCCTAGAGGATTCCATCAATCAGACCACAAGAGATGGGTATCACTTCTGCCCCAAGGGGTCTTCTCAGCCCTCTCACCCCTTCCACAGAAGCCCTGGAAGCCCTCCCCCACCGAAGACGGCAGAGCCAAGAGATGGAAGCAGCTGGGCCCCTGCGTCACCATTCGGATGGCCACCCACTGAAAAGGCGCCCGGGATTGCTGTGGGAGTGACAAGTAAACATCTGCTGGGCTGAGCTCCTGAGATTTCAGGCAGTCTCTGTTACAGTTCATAATTATTATCGTAATTCACCTCCAAAGGATGACATTTTTTAATTTTACTTTTTTTACTGTGAAATACTTTCAAATTTACAGAGCAGTTACAAAAATAATACAAATCCCATAAGAGAACGTCAACATTCTCCCATCCCTCCAGATGCCTAGATCGACCAATTTCGACATTTTGCCATATCTGCCGTATCCTCCTATCTGTCCATCCATCAATCTTACCAAGCCATCTGTCTCTCCATCTATGTATCTATTCTCTGAACACTTGGGTGTAGTTTATAAACATCACACTCCTTGAATACTTAATACTGCCACGTACATTTCCTAAGAACAAGGATATTCACTTATGTAACCACTTTACTTGTAGTTATCAAGTTCGCGAAATTTAGCATTGAAATAAAACTTGTAGTCTATATCCCAGGTTTTTCATATGGGAATGACCCTTTTTATCTTTCAGCTATATGACCCTCAACATTCTCGCAGCATCTGCCTACGTTATCTGGATGGGGTTTTGATCACAGCATGTGGACCACTCTGGGGCAGGACTGTCCAGGACGCTCTTTGTGGCTGCCACTGAGGATAAATACCCAGGAAAGGAGAAAAACTTAAGACTATGAAGGGCCGCCCAATTAGGAAGTGGAAAGCCCTACTAAAGTTAAGTGATAATTGCACTTAGGACTCGAGAATCCTGACTGCCTCTCAGAGGTATTTTTAGAAGCTGGGGTAACCAATTTTATGTCATTTTGACATATGGCTCACCCCTTCTAGGCATTACCAATCTTGTTCAGTTCTGCCCTTGTACCTTGAAAACAAGAGTCTGTACTGATAAATCTTACCTGAGGTTCACATTCAGCAAACTATAAAGTGCTTAAATACTTGATATAGTATTTAAATTAGGAATTGATATAGTCCACTACTAGTATTAGTACATCATCAAGGAAATCAGGCAATGGGCCTAGATGAATTTGAAAATGTTGGTCTCCCAATTCTCTTTTACTTTTATGGACATTGGTGTTTGGGGAAAACCAGAGAATGAGTTTCACTATGGGTGGGTGGATTTGGCCACTGTCTGGTCCGGACACTATGAAAAGGCTGGATGGAGCATTCTGGTGGGATGGGAGCCTATCAGACCACACGGCAGGATTGAGGTGCCTCCCTGGCCCCCTCCCTGCCCCATATTTCATTCTACTAATCACCTGCCTGGCCTGGCTAGGCAGACACAAATCCTCGGGTGTGACAGAAATAGCAGCTCAAATGGGGCACAGGGAGGTTGGACAACTTGCCCAAGTTAACAGAGTAAGGAGCAAATGTGAGACCTGAACCCAGCGACCTGAGGGTTGAAAATAATCCCTTTGTCACCATATAACACTGCCTCCAGATTGCAGGGAACCCCTTTGCAAAGCCCTCTGGCAATCTCCTGGGCATGTGGAAGAGCTTCTTCCTGAGCCCTCTGTCCTCTGCACACCCCTGCACTCTCACCGTTGCCATGCTGTACGGTAACTGGTTCTCGCCCCTCCCCATCTTCAGGCCATACTAGCCCAGAAGGCCTAGAATGAATTAGAAAAAGGCGCCCAAGACATTCTGCCGCCATCTGCTGGAATATTATCATCATGAAGATGGGAATCTACAAAGTCTATACTGTGAACAGGCCTCTCTACAGTGACAGCCTGTACAGCTGTGTACGGCAACCTGTTCCAGACGCTGAGCTCCTTGCGGACATCTCTGGGCTCTCATCTAGGTGGCCCTAGGTCCCAGCATAGCACTTGGCATACAGCAGGGGTCAGTATATTCTAGTTGACTTGATTTGCAAAAGTTGAGAAGCAGGTGATTCCTGACTTTTCTTTGTAAAACTCTTTTTCTTCATTGTTTTTCCTGTCCTGCTGGTGGGGAAGCGAGGACTGACAGCTAGCGGGGTATCTTGTGTGAGTCCCTCCCTCTCTGTGAAGTAGAGAGATCTTCAAATGAACAGTCTGTTGCTTAGGCTTTTGCTTCCATTTCCCAATTTCACCTATCTAGTGGAGAGTGGCAAAAGTACATGTCGAGATCTCTTTCCTGCCTCTTAGCTTACACACGTTTACACCAGGCATCAAGAGTATGGACAAAGCACCTTTCTAACTTGCATTTGTTAAGTGTGCCTCTCCCACTCAACACCACTGCCCAAAGAAATAAACAAGAGGAGGCAAAGATGGCAAGGGACTCACAAACTCAGCTGCTTCTAGATCTGTCAGAGGAAATGAAATCACCTGTTCTTATTGCAGCTGATCACATCATGCTTTCCTTTTCCAGATGACTATCAGGCGTTAGGTCCTGCCCAATACTTCCCCATGGAGGGCGGTGCTCCTACTAAACTGGGGTTCAAAGTCAAAGGTAAGAGGAAATGCAGTCCTGCATGGCCCAAAGGAGGCAACCATGTCCAGAGTTTCCAAGGGAACTCCCAAAGAGCCTTCTCTCCTCTGGATAACCTGGTACCTGACATATATATATATATATGCATACATATGACATATGTATATATCCCCCTAAATCTAAGCCAATATCTTCTAGTTTTTTCAAGTTTATCAAGGTACCATAAATACAGATTTCAAATGCTTTATTTGAAACTGTGCCTTATTGTGCAAATACATCTTCCTCTCTGCCCTTGCTCTCTCCTCCCACCCACCCCCATCCCCTGCCTGAGGCCCAAACTATGTGCAAGACTTATTCACCTCTCTTCTCTAGCTATAGCTGCAATTAATACATTTTACTACAATGGTCCTAGTTATCCCACTCTTTGGGTGAAGGTGTTGGGAGCAGGAGAGGAAGGAGGTAAACCATCAGCATCTTCTCACTGCAAAGGCCCGGAGCCAGCTGACTCCCAGCCCCACTAACTCACCAATAGGAAGGCAGATATAAGTAACTACAATGCTTCAAGATTGCACAGCCACCCACAAGGCAGTCAAGTGGCTTTCTACCAAATCATGGGGCAACACTCAATGTAGATGTTGATACCATGAACTATTGATTTCTTCCTTAGATAACCCCTCGCCTATGAAAAGGAATTGTGGTAGTTATTTTTGACTCCAATTTCGTGAAAGCCCAACTGCCTTTTCCTAATTTCTTACAGATATATTTGCTTTATCCCTTTCTTGGAGTAAAAGAACCGTCAGATCTGGGAGCTGTTCATCTGAACTGTTAGTATTCATCACCAAATGAGAAATCTTCATCCCTATCTAATGGGAGTCAAAACCAAGGTGAGAGTCCATTGCATAATCAAGTTTATAGCAATTTAAACCCCACAGAGTGACATTTTTAACTCCCTGTGCATGAAATTAACAACATGTCATTTTCTGAGAACCCAGGTCTAAAGAACTCTGTATCCTACTGAAAATGCATTCTAAGATCAATTGAGGCTTGAATAAATTAGCAGGGCTCTCCCCAGGTATTTCATGAGTGCGCTGGCATTTAAATGTCGCCCAACAAGGCTCAACAGGACTCGAGTGTTAATTAAGATCTTAAATCTCGCTTAGAATGCCCCTGAAGTACAAGACTTGATCATCCTCAAACATAGATTGTTAGCAAGCGCGTGGTCAGATTTAAACAGATGCGACCTCGCCCTTGAGAATCGGCTTCAGAAAGAAGTAAACCTTGAGTAAGATGACGTGAGGGAGGGCTGTGCCTCTTAAGAGGACACTTGGTCTAGTGAAACCAGCCCCCTCTTGGTTTTCCACTGAGGGTGGGCAGGCAATTGAGATGACCTGGCGGCGATTCTCTGCATCGCACATGTCCCCGTGATAGCTCAGACAACTGGAGCAATTCCCTGTTTCTAACCCACCTTACCGTGGGAAGAGGTATATTCTGAGCCATGCCTAGTGGGATGGATGGAGGGAACATAGTACCCCCAGAGCTGGGAGATGGGATCCTGGGAAGCAAGAGGCTGAGCTTAACCGGATTTTTCTTAGGATACAGAAGCCTCCAGGAAGGGGAAGCAGATGTCAGTTCAATCAGGTGTTGGAGGCTGAACCATTTTATATTCTTTCCCTTCCCTGTTTCCCACCACCAAAAGCCCCGAGCCTTAAGTTCTTGCTCCCAGATGGTCCTTACATGCCCTCTCCACTGACTCTCCATGAGGATGCCTGCTCCAGCCCATGGGCCCAGCTGCTGGCCTCACCTCTTTTTCACCCTGTGTTGGTGGGACCAGGCCATTTCACAGAAGCCGTAGGTGGCCCCACAGCCCAAAGATAAGGCCAACTGCTGTGTGGCATGGACCGTCCTTTGGTTGACAAATGGCTTCTGGCTACTAAGTCACTGCCCCCAGGGGCCCTCCTGCACGCTTCCACCAAGTGCAGCCGGTAAGCACCAGGCACATCTTAAAAAGGGAGAAGACGCCAATGTTGGGTATATGGACCAAAAAGGAAAGGCGAGATTGGTCCCTTCCTCTCATTGCCCAGCCCCAATGGCTGTGAGTGATGAATGAGGTCCGCTGCTCAGGTCTAGGCATTATGGGACCCATTTCTGGTAGCACAGCTTGTCCTCAAAGAGGATGATGTGAGATCAGCCTGAGCTCCCGCTGGTCTGGGTAATGTTTCCTGAGTTAGGACTGATTTGGAGCCAAATCCTACTTATTCTATGAGTCCTAAATATTGCTGCCTTTTGCATCTTTTTTGTTGTTGTTTAAGATCAGAAAAACAATATAAGTAGAAAAATACTTTCTACCAGTGGGTATTTACTTTACTTTTATTAAATTCCAACCTGCAAAGGTAGATAATCACCAAGAGAAACCTACAGAAATATCCTTTATTCCTTCCAAAACCCAAGGTAAACCCCTCATTCTAGCCTTATCCCTGTCCGGCCATAAACCCTGTCCATTCTGACCCCTACACATCTGCTCACTTTGCCAATTTAAATCCTCCTCAAGCCCAGACAGGAAGCTTCTGCCTCCAGGATGCTTTGGTGACCATTCTTGTGGAAAAAGCCCTTTCCTCCTTCTGAGATGGGGAAAGAGCTCTGGGCTGGGCATTAAGGAAGCTGCCTTTGGCTCATTCCAGACTGGTCTCCAAGCCAAAAACAAAAATCCGAATAACTGAAGGCCATAACCATTCAATTAGTCATGAACAGCCGCTCCAAGCAGTGACTCAGGGACTCCCCCTGATGCCACTCAGCAGAGGCAGTCAGGCGGGTGCAGGAGAAGGGCCCAGGAGGAGGCTGATTTTCCATGGGATTCCGAGAACAAATATCTGCATTCCACAAGTGAATTCTGGATTATCCACCGTGATCTATTTCACACCATTTCCAACCACAGAGCAACTAAGAATCAACTGGGTTGGCTGCTCCAGCAAAAGGAGGGAAGAATTTCCCCTTTTGCGTGATGTTGCTTTATACCGACTTTAAAAGCCATCAACATTTAGTGATAAATAGGAAGAAATGCATACTCTCTACATTACAATTTCTTACCAGAGTAAAGGAAAATGTTATTTGTTCCTTGAGGTTAGGAAACAGAGGCATGTTTAGAATTTCCGGGACAACACAGAGTCCAGCATACAGATGGTGCCCTATAAATGTAGCTGAATGAACCCCATCTGTACACTGGTAAAAGAGCTTATGCGGGTAGGTGGATGGGAAGGAGAGGGGGAGAGAGGGAAGGAGGTGGGAGAGGAGGTGGGAGAGGGGGTGGTCAGGAGAAAGGGGGGGTGGGAAGGAGTGGCCCCTGCAGAGGGGGTGACAGCAGAGATTCAGGAAGCCATTCCAATGCCCTCTTTACATCTGTCAATGACAGCACCACAACTCAAGAGACTGTGACACAAACATAAAAAAAAAAAAGGAATTCTGACTACTAAAAAGACAGAGAAAAGATACAGCAGATAAATGAAAAAGCAGAACAAAATCATGTATACAGTGTATAAAACTTCAGCAATCGCAGGTAAAGAGCCCGAGATCCCTAGAGTTAAATTGACTGTTGTAACAAAGAACCTGTGGAGATATGTATATGTATATGTGTGTGTGTGTGTGTGTGTATTTTTTTTTTTTTTTTGCTGTGGACATATTTTTAAAAGTAACTTTGTGTTTTAGGATGGTGAAAAGGGGTTGTCCTAGATTTGGTCCCCATTCTTTTTTGTGCCGATTACTGAATCCTAATCTTTGATCAAGGGCAGAGTTTCCCAAACCTTTTATGTATTATTATTTTACAACACAGGGAACGAAAACATCTGGCACTCACCCAGCGTCACCTGTTCCCACTTCCCAGTAGAAGAAATGATGACAACAAAGCATTACTCCATAGCAAATTGTATGCATACGTGCATGCGATTTATTCAAATGAAAATAAACACATCTCAGTCTAATTACTTATAAATGACAAGCCCAAAATAGGCAAATATGGCCAACCTTACCCTGTGATTCAAACCACCCTCACCAAACTAAATTGACAATAAGGATAAATAGCAATTTACTTGTAAATAAAAAACAAGGACTGCAGCAACTGAAAGCAAGGACCAACTCAGAAGAACCATTCATAGGGCACGCTTCCTAGAGCCAAGGGAATTCCATCTCTTCTGTAATGCACTCATGAAGCGGGAACTGGGCAGTGATGCCAATTGCAGAGAGGATTCAATGCTTCTTAGAAAATCTTGAATTAGGGCCCCAAACTCTAGAAACTCCCTAATAATCATTTACAAATGAAAAGTCTTAGCAGCCCTCAATAGCCAGCTTAAGTAACTAGTAACAGTTATTTCTGCAAGTGAAGATTTTGGAGTTATCTGTAGGTACTTCATTTGCCCACAAGAACCAGACAGAATTTTTTTTAATCAGCACTGTCCCATCAAAAGGCCCCTTAAGGCTTCTGGTTAAACCTCAGATTCTGCACTGAAAATTGCTGATCAAGACGGACCTTTTGCAACACCACATTTTCCAGGCAGCCAGGTTGGGAAGCTTAGTTTCCAGAAAGGCCAACGTGATACAGCCACGATTAAACCTTAACCCAAGACAACCCCAGGGATCCCCACCTCCCCACCCCCATCAGGCAGAAACAGCTGGCTGAAAAAGCCAGGCCAAAAAGGATGGGCCTGAGCTTTCTCTCACCACTTCCAAAGAGAACAGGATGCTGTCTTAGCTTCTCAGCTGCTAAAACAAATACCATAAAATAAGTTGGCTTAACAACAGGAATTTACTGGCTCAGGGTTTCAGAGGCTAGAAAGCCTGCTTCCTCCCGGGGTGGCTGGCATCTTCTGGCTGGCTGGCAGTCTTTGAGGTCCCATGGCTTTTTTGTCACATGGCAATGCACATGGCGACAGCTCCTTTCTCTTGGGGTTCTGTTGACCCCCAGCTTCTGGCTGCTCCCCGTGGCTTCTCTCTCTGTGGCCTTCTCTATAGGCCTTCAGGAACAGGATTAAGACCCATCCTGACTCAGGTGGGCCACACCTTAACTGGGGTGGCCACATCAAAGATCCTATTTATAACAGGTTCATACCCAGAAGAATGGATAAGATTAAGAACATGTGTTTTTCTAGGGTATATAACTTCAAGCCACCAAGAACACCAGTTTACAAACCTATCCAGGTCAAGAGTCAAGTTCAGGACTCTGGGCTGCTGGATCCATCCCAGAGGCCATGCAGACCTTTCCACAGACACCTGCATCCTCTCTCACTCATGCTACCAAGTCACACTCTCACCTCACTTCTCTGCTTTGGCTTTTCAGACGGGAAGTTATCCCACAGCTCCAGTTTCTCAGCATCTCTCAGTAACTCTTAATTGGTATCTTTCTTTGTTCATGGATGTGGGTGGAGGGAGCTGGGAAATTTGCCCTAAAGTGGAAGAGCCTGAAATGCCAGAGTATGATTTACTTCCTTTCCTGTGCTACACATCACTTAAAAGTTAACATTTCCAGAGAAAATGTAAACGCATTGCCAATATCCTCTACGGATGTATTTATATTGAGTAGATATTTATGGTCCAGAGTAGTCTTAAAAGTTACATAAAGAATAACCTGAATCTCTCCTGAAATAACATTACCCTTTCCTGGTCTCTTTTATGATTGTTTTGAACCAAATTTTATGGAGGATTATGAATTACAATAAAAACAATAATATTACAAGTGCAGCGATCTCCCATCTGGATTAACATTTAACTGCTTGCAGAAGGCTCTATTTCTTCTGCATTTTAAACACATTGCAAATAGAGGTGATGTCCCCAAACTGAAAAAAACACCGTAATTTATAAAAAGAGAGAAAATGGCAAACACAAAACTAGAAGAACTAAAGATAAGGCATGCCCTAACAACGTGCCACAAACCGGCTGGCTTAAAACAGCAAGAATGTATCTGCGCTGGTTTGAATCTGTGGTGGACCCCAGAAAAGCCATGTCCTTTCATCCTCAGTCAATATTGCTGGGTGGGAACTTTTTAATTATCCATGGAGATGTGACCCACCCAATTGTGGGTAGTAACTCTTGCTTAGATGGTTTCCATCTAAGATGTGTCCCCACCCATTCAAGGTAGGGTTGCTGACTGGAGCCCTTTAAGAGGCAACCATTTTGGAAAAAGCTTTAGAGCCAGGAGAGCCCACACAGCCAGAGACCTTTGGAGATGAAGAAGGAAAACACCCTTGGGAGAGCTTCATGAAACAGGAAGCCTGGAGAGAAAGCAAGCAGATGCTGTCATGTTTGCCATGTGCCCTTCCAATTGAGAGAGAAACCTGAACAGTCAACAGCCTTCTTGAATCAAGGTATCTTTCCCTGTATGCCTTAGACTGGACATTTCTATAGCCTTGCTTTAATTTGGACAATTTCATGGGCTTAGAACTGTAAACTTGCAATTTCATAGATTCCCTTTTTGAAAAGCTGTCCTGTTTCTGGTATATCACATTCCACAGCATGCAAACTAGAACAGTGTCCCTCTCAGTTCGGCTGGCTGGATGTCCAAAGGCAAGACGTTGGCAGGGCTGGGCATCCTCCTACGCCTGACGGAAGAGTGTTGCGTGCCTATCCCGTGGCTTCTGGTGGTGGCCTACAGGCAATCGGTGGCGCTTCCCGTCACAGCTATCACTACCTGGCCTCATCGTAACCAATCACATCCTCACAGGTCCTACTTCCAAACTGTCTCTTTCACAGGACGGAGGTTAGGCCATGAGAGTATTTTGTTTTAGGGAACAGCATTCAATCCATAACCCCCACTCTACCCCTCCCCCTCACTCCCCACCCAAGGCCCTGGCTCCTGACTCAAAACCCAGAGAATAACCCAGATGAAAGATGCAGTGTCTTCCGAGGTGAAACTCAGAGCATTATGGAAAGGGCAAGCGGCCTTTCCGCTCTGCCTCCCCCACGCCCGGTTCCTGCATGTGGGGACATGGCCAGCTGCTCCCTCTTCTAGTGGGGAGTTGTGGCCAATGTTATGGAAGTGGAAGGGTTGTGTGTTCCAGACGGAGGCAGCCAAGCAGCAGGTACTGTCACTCTGCCCCTCCTCCTTCCCATCTGTGGGATGACCATGTCAGGCAACGCCACGTGGAAAGGGAGCCACAAGATGGAAGGAGTCCGGGCCCCTGAACGGCCAGGCGCAGGCTCCCCAGGGAACACCCCATGGTGGGACGTGGTGAGACGCGAACCTGTACGATGCCCAGACACTGGTCGGTGGGGGTTACGGCAGCTGGCATTACTCTATCCAATGCCACACCACCTCCTGGTCACATTCAACTAGCCGCTCCTAAAATAGCAATTACAATTTTCCCTGGTGAACGTGGTGTCCACTTCTGTAAAATGGTGCTGGCAGCTGGCAGGTGACAAAAAGCACGGGGTACAGGATGGCCCAGGGAGGCTTATGGGGTCTGTGGAGGAGCTCCCAGCCCAGTCTGGGGTGGGGGATAGAGTCCAGCCACAGAGGACGTTCTATCATTTTGGTGACTATTCTTGTTTCAAATTTAGGGTTTTGAAGGAATGAAGTTTCAGAAAGCATTTTAGTAAAATATATGGTCACATCTTAATTGGGGGGGGGAATTAGCTAGAAGGAGAGCCATGTTTTAACTAGGGAGGGGTTAAAATTAACACAAAAGTCTTAAGAGTGCTTAAAAATACCTTCAGCGTAACAGAGGCTGACAGGCTGACGGATTGGAGCAGAAGGCCAGGAACCTGGGTCCCGGGCGGCAGTAGCTGTGCCCTCTGTGCTCAGAGGAGGCTCCATGCAGCGAGGTGGCATGGGCATGCCTTGGCATAAGGAGGGAAATGTGCCTCTCCGTGAGGGAGGGAGAAAACTGCCAACCTGGGCTGTGGGGATAGTAGCCTGTGGACCACGAGAATGACCCAGACACCAGCCTGGAGGCAGGGAGATGACTGGGCTGTGGGGACAATGGCCCCAGGGCAGGGGGACAACCTGGGAGGAGGGAGGAGGGATGGAGCAGGAGAAGATGTGCTGCAGAGTTTGTGAAAAGAGGCCAGGAACGGTCAGGAAGGGGGAAGAGAAAGTGCTGTCTGCAGAGGGCTGGCTGGCACAGGACCAATGGAGCAGAAGAGGAGGCGAGAGAAGGGACCAAACCAAGACACAGGAAAACAAACTAAAGAGGATGCTGGGGAATGGACTGGGGGAGGGGTAAGGAAAAGGGGAGATCTGAGAGCCAAGTTTAGGAGCCTGGGGATGGCACAGGAAATGAAGGCTTGCTAACGAGGCCTGGGGGAGGGAGATGGGGAAGCTTTGGGGAGGTGGGGAGGGTGGGGCTGGCCTGGGCACCGGGGGCTGCTTTGCCACTGGGGGGCTGAGTGGTAGAGCCCATTGTCATCCCTGCCTCCTTGTCTCGGTCTCCTCATCTATGTTGTGGTCTTTAGGTTCCTGCGAGCAGGACTTTCTGGGGTTCCAAGTGGAAAAAGCAAGGCCACCAGGGGGACTTAGAGGCCCCACTGGAGGGGTTGTCTCCAGGGACTGAGCCCAGGTGGTGTGGACCCCTGTCTGATGAGGTGGGCTGAGAGACAACAGGTCCAGGCGAATGAGCTGTGGTTCTGGAACCAGTCCTGGGTTCCAGTCCCACGATGCCACAATTCAGCTGAAAGGTCAATGAGCCTCAGCTTACTTCACTGTAAAATGGGGACAACAGCCCCACACTGCAGGTACATTGTATTTAATGAGAGTGTTAAGAGGTGCTCCAGGGGGAGCTAGAATGTTTTTCAACCTTTCTTATGGAAAACACCAAACATCCGTGGAAAGAGAGTCTGGCGGAGTGAACGTCCCTGCACCATCACCCAGCTTCCACCGTCCCCTCCTCAGGGACAATCTTGCTTCATTTGTACCCCACCAACGCTGCTGCCTCCCTCAAATAACCCCCACATCTACTTTATTTGGAAGAGAATCCCAGTTGTCCTATTATTTCTACTGTAAGATGTTCTAGTACATAATCTAAAATAAGTTCTGCTTTTTTCTTTTTTTTTTAAGGCAAACACAGTACACAGTCTGGATTAAGCCCCAGAGGCTCTCTCTGTTCCTGGTACAGACTGGCTGGAGGAGGCCGGAGGATGTCTCCTGGGCCCGACATCGGTCTGGGGGTCTCCCAAGGGTCTGTGGCCCCTGCCTTGGTTGACCAGCCCACACTTGTGAGCTTTGTGCTGGGGATGATAAGGGGCCCCAGAACCATCTCCCGGAACTGGTGCCAACCACCCCAGGTCCCTCTGCTGACCGCTTCCCTCCTTGCCATTAGTACCCAGAGTAGATGAGAGGGCAGCACCTCAACCCTGCCCCCCCATTCCCCTGCCACCTCCATCGCCCCCGCAGCCCCTCCATCCCCTACCCCCACCCCCACCCCGCCATGCTCACACTCGGCCTGGAAACCTCTGAGGAAGCAGTCTGCGAGCCAAGTGCAAGGGGGTGACCAGTGACCATCAGTGGCTAAAGTCCAGATGGTCTGGAAACAGACCACCCCAATTCCTGTGGGCCTCCAAGAGAAAACAGGGCTGGAGGTTGCCATTGGGAGCCTCAAAGGGACCACAGCCGGCCCACTGGGAACCCAGGCTGGCACTGGCGGCCAGAAGGCGCAGCGGTCACCACTGAGGCCCGGGATGGGCCACCAAGGCCAGCAGGGGGCCCACGCTGTGATGGGACCCCACCCAGGTTGCTCCCTTAGTGCTCACACACAGACCCTTCTGAGGTCTCTCCCAAGAGAGACATAACATAACATAACAATGGAGGAAAACAGGAAGGGAGGAAGGTAGCAAGGGGACGCTGGCCATAATGGAAAATTTAAAAATATTCACACTTGGACTATCTACCGGTAGCATTGGTCAGCAACTGTAAACAAGGCCAGTGATAAAAACACCCCTCTGCAGGGGCAGACCACCCCACCTCGCCCCTGCCCACCCAGGTACATCACTGCTCCTGTGCCTCCTCCCTTAGGCCCCACGGGTCAAGCAGCAGGTGGGGTGAGAGGGTAGGGCACACAGGGCCTGTGACGCTCTCACCCAGGGTCCCAGCAGAGGCCAGGCACTGCAGGACACCAGGGCTGAGGCCCACTGGTGCTCACAGGACACAATTTCACAGCTTCAGAACCCATCCCCTTCTCCTCAGCCCACCATCTTTTACCCCCGGGGGCCCCTTGGAATTTTAACACCAAGAGTGAGGTGAATTGATTATACACCATGTATGGACTGTACATGGGTGAAGATTTGTCAATAAAAATATTAGGAAAAAAAGAAAAAAAGAATGAGGCAAGGCTCAATGGCAGCAGCAAACGCCAAGCTGGAGGTGGCTATAGAGGGAGACCAAGGTCCACTCAGACCCTCTGTGTCCACCTTAAATGCTGACTAATGGAGATGTCACACAGACCCCTTTAGCAGAGGTGACCTGATGGTGTGGATTTTTGCTATTTTCAGTGCATTTCTGGGTGGAAGAAGAATGAGGCTGGTTTTAAATAATAACCGCTCTTGTTAACAGCCATTACTACTGGTCATCTGAAAGCTTAACATGTGTCAGTCCTTGTGCCAGAAGCTTCTCCAGCCTTCACAAGTCAGCGTCCTTCTTACTTCCCGCTGAATCCCCAGCCCTAGTTGGGTGGAGTCACCTGGCCAAGGACTGATAAGCCTCTACCTGCATTCTGCAAATTAATCTGCCTGTTGGCCTCAGGACATAGAGCTCTTATGATCCCATTTCACATCTGAGCAAACTGAGGCACAGGGAGTTTAGGAGCCGTGCCTAAAGGAGGTGAGCCCAGGCCCCTCTCTTATACTACCTCTCCACTGCCAGTGACAATGTTCCATGCCACATACTGCTCAGGCTACCTCACCTCCCTAAACATCCTCTTCAAATACCTAAGGAGGGTGGGGGAAGACAAAATTAAGCCACTAGGGGAAACATACTCTAAGCTCCTAAGAATGAGTCACAGAGCCTGCAACCTCCCTGGGGGACCCCATGGGACCTTAGAAGCGCCTACTTCCCCAAATCCACACTAGATCCAGCCTGACCTCCCAGAGCCTGGCTCCCTGGAAACCATTCCCCCTCTGCCACTGCTCCTTTGTCCCATACCCAGGTCACCACCCAGCCCCTCACCTACCCACCTTGCCCCAGGCCATGGGGCAACAAGTGTGAGAAGAACACTAAGCTCTGGAGTGTCTGGCTGTCCTTGGGACATCCCAGCACCCAAAGAGTACGGGCACCAGAAGGGCCCATCTCTCTTCCCACGCAGACATGGGGGCTGCGCTGTCATCAGACACCCTGGGCGTATGTGCCACTGGGGCTTCTGGCTGTGAGGCCCGGGCGGGCACCTGCAGCTGAACCAGGCTCTCCCCAGGGTGATGAGTACTGCCTGGCAGGCCCCTCCCAGTATTTTATAATAATATGCACCCGGAGGTAGTGGCACTGGGAGGTGCTGTGTCTTCATGGAGGTGCTACGAGTTGAGGCCCAGACAATCAGAGCCCCTCTGCAAGAGTAGAGGCAGCTGCGCTTGCTGTTTGTGAGACATGGTTCTCAGCCGTCTTACTTCTCAGCTGCCATCATGACCTCATTACGCTGCTGCAGATAGGGGAGTGGAGCCTCAGACCACTGAAGTCACTCATCAGAAGTCACCCAACCAGTGCAAGCAAGAACCAGGATTCAAACCCAGGGAGTGTGCCCCACCAAGCTTGTTCCCTAAAATACACTCCTCAAGCTTTGAAGGACAAGATAGGAGGGTGTGGAGGCAGAAAAAAGCCAGGTCCCCCCGCCCACCCCTTTCTTTGCATCCTGCTAATGGGATCACTTAGTACTAACCCTCCTTCTAATTCGCCTTCTAAGCAAGAGGGGTAGAAGTGGCTCCTACCACACACCCCTCTGGTAGGTTCCTCTCTATTGCTGTCCACTAGCCCCAAGGATGGGGAAAATGCCCCAGTGACAACAGCTCTCCCAGACCAAGAGCAACCACTGCCAACAGAGTGACTCTCAACGTTCCCATGACACGACCCCAGCTTCCCTTTCCAATCTTGTCCCCTCCTACCTCTTGGGTTCCACTGTGGCCCAGCTACCTAGCCCCGATTTCTGAATGAGCTACTTTTCTGTGTCTTAGTTTGCTGCATGCCCTCCACCTGGGCTGACTTCTCCAGTCCCAGTTAACATGTGTTTAATGCCTCAGCATCTTCCAAGACCTTCCTTGAATGCTACCCCCTCTATGAAGCCACCCGGGGTTGACCTAATAGAGCTCTGAACTTGTGGCACTTTCGTAGGGCCCTGAGACCTTTCTGCCTGTACTTACAACTAAAGTACAACTGCCTACTTGAGGGGAGGCTTCTTATCAATTTCACTTTACATCCCCCACAACACAGGCATAGAGCAGGCCCCCAAGATGCACGGCTGATGTTTCCAGCAATCACAGACCTCCCCCCAAAAATCTCTGCTCTAAAACGTGACTTATACTGTCCCGTACAATGCACCCCCTCCCTCAGTCTGGATAAATGCAGCCCTGGAATTCAAAATAAATTTTAATTACAGAAAATAGACTAAAACCTCTGCCCAAAGAGGCCTGTCATTTTCCTTTCTTAGGCTGGTAATTTTCAACATTGCTTTATCCCCAAGTCCCTGCCTGCCTGGCTCTTCTGAGAAACTACAGAGTGTATTTCATGCTTGAGCTGGGAGGAAAAAAAAAAACACCAGACAAGGCAGACAGAAATATTCACAAAGCCCAAGCGGTAATCAAAAATTCATTTTGCTTGGTGTTTACTCGGTTCATATCTCATTTGAGTCAAGCCAGAGTCATTAAATGGTTTGCTCCAGACTAATTCCAGCTTACGTTTCAGAGCCGCTCCACGTCAGCCTCCAGCAGCTCGTAAGCGGGGTCCAGCCATGCACAGCTCTGGGCAACACAAAATATTTTCCCAGGGAATTGCTGGGCCCTAGGAGTGGACAGGGAAGATGCAGCAGTGGCTGGAGCCCCCGGAGGACAGGGACTTGGATGAGGAGGCTGATGAGGACATCGGGTGTCTGGAAAGGGTTTTTAATTATCATTCATTCACGTGAGGTCCACTCTGCCCCAGGGACTACTCAAATGACTCAGGCTCTGCCCTTGGGGAGGTCAACTGGGAAGCAAATACACCCATGCCTGCAGCTGGGGGTGCATTCAGGTGCAGGGGTAACAAGAGAAAGCGCTTCCTTCCACCTTGCGTGCCAACAGAAAATGCTCCAGAAGAGGGACTTCGAGATTGTCTTAAGAGATACGTAGGCATCTAACTCGAGACAGAGAAGGAAGGACACTGCAAGAGGGAAATGGTACACATAGACTGTAACACTCGGGATGTTTTGTCTCTAATTCATGGCACTTGCGTGGCAGCCTTCCCCCGCTTGTCAACTCCATAACTGGTTCTCACCTCTCTGGGTGCCCTCTGCCATCCATACAGAGAGGCATGTTGGGGGTAGGGGCACAAAACCAGGTTAGAGGGCAGGGTAGGAACCAGACCGAGAAGGAAGGGCCTTACGTGGCAGCCTCCTTTTGGGGCCAAGCCTTCAATAAATGACCCCCAAAGTGTTGATGGATGTAAATGACACGAATGTATCTGCTGGCTATAAAGAAAACTGAGGCCAGGATTTGGTTGATGGACTGTTGATGGATTCGGGGAGCGAGGCTACTTGTCAGCAGTGGTCAGGATGAGGCCAGCGGGGAGTGAGTCTGTGTGGCAGGTGAGGAAACTGAGGCTGTGAGATGAGCCAATGGTCTCTTCGCTAGTTAAGTGAAGAGAGGCGGCCACGACACAGACATTTTGACTCCAAATCCAGTGCTCTTCACACCTCCCCTTGAAGCGCCACTGCCCAGCAGAGATGCACTTCCTGAGTTCGCCACTAGAGGGCAGAGGGCCCAAGGTAGGGCCCAGTTAGCGTCACTAGAAGGAAAACCAGTTTCTCAGTCTGTGCCTCTGCTGACTGATTCCCCCAGAATTTCTCTAGGGCCAGTTATAACAGGATGACTGATCAATTCCTTTATTTCCAGAGTAAAGTTATATGGGCAAAATCTGACCGGCTTAGGAGGCAGCTTGGACCTGTGTTCCAGTTCCTGCTCTTACCACAATAGCAAGTTATTTGATTTCCCTCCATTTCTGCCTCCACATAGCTCATAGGTTTGTTTGGGGATTAAATGATTAAGCGGGAGAGTGTGCCTTAAAAAGTCTGACCTGGTACCTCGGTAGTAGTGAAAATACCACTGACGCACAGTGAGCACTCCTGTGCGGGCACAGTTCTGGGTGCTGCATGCACATGAGCACATTTAATCCTCAACAGGGCAGGGACTATCATCCCCATTTAACAGACAGGAAAGCCAGTACTGAGCGGTGAACTAACTGACCTCAGGTAGAGCTAGCAAGTGGCAGAGCCAGACCGGTCTGACCTAACAGCCAGATGGTTTCTCTTTTTGATGCGTTCTTTATTTTTTTTAAGCCAGAATTTTTAAAAATACTGTACCAGAAGCACTGACAAATAAAAATGTGACTTTGAAATGTAATATTTTTGGTTCTAGAAAATTCATATTCACTATAGAACACTTACAAAATGTAAAATAAGCACCAAGACAAAAATGAAAATCACAGCAATCCTTCCACCCAGAGATCATCACTTTGACCTTCAACCTCTTCAATGGTTTTGTTTTTAACTTTGTAGTTATGTGACCCCCAACTGGTGTTGTGCTTTTCTGTTCTGTCACTGACTTCATTTTCCCCTCCTCCTGTAATAACCTAGAGCAAATCCTAAGGCAGACTGGTCTTTTTAGTTTAGATGCTTCTTATTTGCAACAAAAAGTTGCTGAATATATTTATGTACTAGCACCTGCCATGCCTCTACCCCCGTGCCCGGTGCTGCAAGAGGCCTCCAAGGGACACAATCCATTGGCCTGTGCTCAAGGGGTCACAACCACATTTGACCCCATTGACTCTTGACTTGTGAGCCTCCCAGGGGCAGTGAGCGAGAAAGGCAAGGACCCTCCCAAGGTTTACACCTCAGAGTAGAGCAGCTGACAATGAACAAGTAAGTAAACAGGGAAATGTCAGCAGTTTGGGTGCCGTGAAGGTGTGAGATGAAGGAATATCACTGGGAAGGGAAGGACTTGAGACTGGCAAGTCTGAGCAGACCCCTCAGAGGCAGTGACATTTGAGCTGAAGTCTGAATAATTCAGAGGGTCCAGGAAGAGCATTCCCAGCACAGGGAACAGCAGGTGCAAAGGCCCCGAGGCAGGAAGAGAGGGGTTTACAGGATCCAAAAGGCCAAAATAAATTATCACTAGGGAGCTGACCAATACACTTCAAATAACAGACAAGATAGTAGACAGTCAATCGACAAGGCTTCTGTTAAGAACTTATTTGCATTTTAAAATAACCTATCTTGGGTTTCCTACAGATTTATAAAAAGTGATAAATTAAAGACTAGACATGACTTCCTAAAACAATGGCTGTCAACCTTAGAATCACTTGGGGAGCTTTAAAAATCCTGATGCCCCTACTATGCACTGGGCCTGATTCTAGTCCCTGGGAATACAGCAACGAACAAGGTCAGGTCCTTGCCTTCACAGGATTTCCAGGTGGGGGGGGGGGGGTAGGGGCTGGCCTGTAAACCAGAACACCGAGGCGCCCACTTCAGAGTATGGGTCAGGGTGGAGTGACCCAAGGGCCAGCATGGACAGGAAGGTGAGAGGGGCAGGGCCTGGATGATGGGAAGCCCTTGGCCGAGGGCACAGTTTGGGCAGAGGCCCTGTTCTAGTTTGCTAGCTGCCGGAATGCAATATACCAGAAAGAGAATGGCTTTTAAAAAGGGGAATTTAATAAGTTGCTAGTTTACAGTTCTAAGGCTGAGAAATGTCCCAATTAAAACAAGTCTATAGAAATGTCCAATCTAAGGTATCCATCCAGGGAAAGATACCTTGGTTCAAGAAGGCCGATGAAGTTCAGGGTTCCTCTCTCAAGTGAGAAGGCACATGGCAAACACAGTCAGGGCTTCTCTCTCAGCTGGAAGGGTACATGGGGAACACGGCATCATCTGCTAGCTTTCTCTGCTGCTTCTGGTTTCATGAAGCTCCCCAGGAGGTGTTTTCCTTCTTCATCTCCAAAGGTCACTGGCTCGTGGACTCTCTGCTTTGTGGTGCTGCAGCATTCTCTGCTCTCTCCAAATCTCTCATTCTCCAAAATGTTTCCTCTTTTATAGGACTCCGGTAAACCAATCAAAACCCACCCAAATGGGTGGAGACACATCTCCCCTAATCCAGTTTAACAACCATTCCTGATTGGGAGACATCTCCAGGGAGATGATCTAATTACAGATTCAAACATACAGCATTGAATAGGGATTATTCTGCCATTTTATGAAATGGGATTTTGATGAAAACATGGCTTTTCTGGGGTTCATACACCCTTTCAATCCAGCACAGGCCCTGAGGCGGGGAGTGGTGTCATGCTTGTGGAAGGGACAGGTCACGGCGTCTGGAACACAGTGTGCGTAGGGGAGGTGGCAGGAAATGAGGTGAGCACAGGAAAATGGGTTTCAAGCAAGTCTGTCAGTCCCCTAGGGCACGGAGCCCAAGCCCCACCACAGTGGGCCTGCCCATGTCCTAGAGGCCGCCTCTCCAGAGCTCCTTCATCTCAGAGGCCTTTGGATACGAAGGGATGGGAAAGGGAGTCCCCAGGGAGGAGAGAGGCAAGGGTGCCCCCATCCGGCACCTGCACGATGCACATGCCCAACCTGACCCTTTCTCTCCCAGGCTACTCCCGCAGCCCCCATGCCTGCCTGTCCCCCAGGCCTGTCCCCTTCAGCAGGAACGAGGTGGGTCTGAGGCCCCACCGCTGCCTTGGAGTTCAGCACAGAACCCCAGAGAACTCCACCAGCCTGGCTCTCTTCGGAGCTCTCTCACCCTCCAGATCCCACTGGCTCCCGCGGACGCCCTGAGAAGCTGGGAAGGCTTCATCTCTTTTCACAGACAGGAACCAGGAGGGACCTGCCCGACAAACAAAAGATCCAAGACCCGAGATCACCTCCCGCTCATCTCCCTCCTCTTACTAAACAGGAACGATTTCCCCATTCTCTTAAAAATCACAGTGGCTGCAGGGTAAACATCTTTTCTCATTCTAAGATACCGTAATGCTCCATTTTAAATAAAGACACTCTTGCTTCACTGCTGTCATCGCTACAATTTATTAAAATGAAGAACTCCTGTGAAAAGACACCATATAAAGAGACTGAAAAGGAAACCTACGGTGTGTAAGAAGACACGCATATACCTGACAGAAGACAAATCAAAAAGGAAGACAATGTAACAGGAAAATGAGCAAAGACTTGGATACATCATGAGAAGAAAAGAGACAACACATCCAGATGGTCACTAAACAAGTAAAAAGGTGCTCCAAACCAGTCCTCTGCAGGCCAAGGCGTGGTAAAACCACACTGAGGTTCTGGAATGGAAAGTGTCAGCCAAGAGGGGGAGCAACCAGCACTTCCCGGCCGTTCTCTCGGGAGCATAAAGCGGTGCAGCCACTTTGAATGACATTTGGCAGCAGCCAGGACAGATGCACGAACATATTCCCAGGGCCGGTGATTCTGCTCCTACCTCCCCCACAAAAGTGAATGCACACGTCTGTCCCGAGGAAGCGCTCATCGTAGAAGCTCCAAGCACCTAAAGGTTCATCAGCATGAGCGGACAGCGGCATCGTGCTTCAGCGGTGCCAGAAGACAATGAAGGCGCGCACCATGGCTGCCACAACTGCCACAACAACGTGGAGGAACCTCACCGAAAAGATGAGACTCCAGGCACGCCCACCCTCCTGAGTTCAGGCTCAACTGTGTGTTAGACAAATCCCTGCTGCTTCTCCCCCAGGCGGCTCAAACTCCATCCTCCCCAACTCCACCCTCCCTTCCCACTGCCAAACTTCCTGGGTCTTCCCCTTCTGCCGGGGTACCAGCCTCCCCTCCGCTCAAGCGTCAAACCTGGGCGTCAGCCGAAGCCCCATCTCCCTCACTTCCATATGGCAAATCGATCACCAAGTTCTGCCTGTTTCACCCCCTGCCTCGTCCTCCAATCTGTCTCCTCTCCAGCCCTAGCTGCTTCAGCCCACCTTCCGGCCCTCAGCATCTCACTACTGCCCAGAGCCTCCTGTCCAACGACCTCCCCAGACCCATCTTCCCCACGGCAGGCAGGGTGCTCTATCTGGGTCACAGCCCGGCCCTGTTCTCACCACCCTGCCTTGGCCGCAGGACGAGGTCCCAGCCCTCATGCATGGCATGTGAAGGCCCTGGGAGCTGGGCCTCCCTTCTCCTGGAGCCACGCCTCTCCCCACCACCCCGGTCTCCCAGGTCAGCTCAGAGTGGAGCCCCCACTGCGGCTCCGCCCTATCTGGTCACGTCACCGCTTTGCTATCATGCTGTCCCACCAACTTAGACCACCCATTCACCTTTCTTGAAACGGGTTGCCTGCCCCTTACCTTCAACCCTTGGCTCAAGCACCTTTTCCTCCATGCGAGTATCAGTTCTCTCAGTCCGTAGCAAATCCAACTCATCGATTTCAAGATCTCTTGCCCCACTACATTCTAGCCCCCCTGCCAGCAGGGACCACATCACACCGCTCTTAGGCAAGAAGAGGCACTAAGTGTGGATTTATCTAAACAAAACCAGTCTTAATCCATTTGGTCTTCATATGTAGGCTAGACGTGTTCCTGTCTCTGTTTTACTGATGGGTAAAGAGACAGGTTCTGGAATGACACAGATGAAGTTCGAATCCCAGCTCTGCCGCTTGGCAGCTGCAGTCCTTGAACAAGTTACTCAACCCTCCGAAATTTACTTTCCCCATCCGTGAAGTGGGAAAGACACCTCCTTGGCTGTTGGGATATGTAAATGAGATGCTTCTGGAAGGCAGGCAGGTGGTCAGTCCCCTTGTCGGGAGCTTGCCAGGGCACTGCAAACCTGTCCTTCCAAAAGGCTGACTCAGGTTAGGGTTTCTCAGCCTCAGAACTGTGGACAGTTTGGATGAGATAACTCTTTGTCTTGGGGGGATGTCTTGTACATTGCAGGATGTCAGCAGAGTCCCTGGTCTCTACCCACTAGAAGTTGTTAGCACCACCCCACCCCATCCTAAAGTTGTTTCAACCCAAAACTCCTCTAGTCATTGCCAAGTTCCTTTGGTTGAGAATCACTGACTTGGATTTTGATCCCAGAAATTAAAAAAAAAAAAAATGCTCCAAGAACCTGAGCTAAAGCAGATTTAACCAGCTGCTTATGCACGGGGCATGATCCCTGCATGGAAAAAACCTGTCCCCCCAGCTGGGATCAGAGAATACTCTCAGCAGGGGCTACAGAGGCCTGGGGTCCCAGTCATCTGACACAGGGTCCAGAGATGTCTGGTTGGCTCCAGCCCAGCCTTGAGCATGCAGAGAGAGGCAGACAGATTCCTGCAGAAGGGAAATCCAAATACCATTTAAATTCCCCACCACAGCCTCCATGGCCTGAGAGCAGTTACTTGAGCCTTTTCCTGCCCTGGATCTCCCTTGACCCATGTGACAA
The DNA here is from genome assembly GCF_023851605.1 of Tamandua tetradactyla. Classification (NCBI taxonomy): domain Eukaryota; kingdom Metazoa; phylum Chordata; class Mammalia; order Pilosa; family Myrmecophagidae; genus Tamandua; species Tamandua tetradactyla. Next base: position 53,262,802 of record NC_135338.1, on the reverse strand, counting down.
AGTTATTCTGGGCAGGAATCCTCACTCTTAGTTTTGCAGAAGAGACAACTAGAATTTGGAGGCATGGCAGGCCCCATTCATGGTTGACTGTAAGAGCTTTCTCTCCTCAGTAATCCTATGAGTAGGCATTATTGTAAACTCCAGCTTATAGATGAGGAAACTGAGGCTCAGAGAGGTTAAGGAACATACCCAAAGTCACACAGCTTGGAGGAGTCAACATTTGAACCCACCTCCCATTCTCTTATCCATGGCACCCATTCAGCCCCATTGGACGGCCCACTGGCAGATCTTTCCCAACTGACTTATTGGGCCGCTAGGCATAAAAACAGTAGTGAGAGTGTTATGAGATTCCTGTCTTTTTTTTTCTTATTAATTTAGGTAAGATTCATCTAACATAAAATTAACCATGTTAAATGGAATAATTCACAGTATTTAGTTCATTCCCAATGTTGTATATTATCCCTCCATCTTGTTTCAAATAATTTTCATCATCTTAAAGGAAATCCTATACATGACTGCAGTCACTCCCTGTTTCCCCCTCACCCCATCTCCTGGCAACCACAAATCTGCTTTTTGTCTCTACTGATTTGCCTGTTATGGACATTTCATATAAATGAAGTCATACACTATGGGGCCTTTTGCATCTCACTTCTTTCACTTAGCATAATGTTTTCAGTGTTCACCCATGTTGTAGCACGTATCAAAACGTCATTCCTTTTTACGGATATACCACATTTTGTCTATCCATTCATCAGTGGATAGGCATTTAAGTTGTTTCCACCTTTTGGCTATTGTGAATAGTGCTACAATGAACATTCACACATAAGTTTGGCTTGAACACTTAGTCTCAATTCTTTGGGGTATACGCTACGAGTGGAATTGCTGCATCATACGGTAATTCTATATTTAACCTCTTGGGGATCTGCCAAGCTATTTTCCACAGTGGCTGAACCATTCTACATTTGCACCCAGCAATACATGGAGGCTCCAATTTTTTCTGTTATTTTTATTATGGCCGTTCTCATGGGTGTGCAATGGTATCTTCCAAATACTCAATGTCAAATATCCTATGCCCCTTATTTGAGATTCCTCAGATCACTTATGGGAGAAAAGGATTGATTTGTATTTCACTCCACAACTCCAGTGACCAGAAAAAGACTTGGCTTAAAGTTGGAACTCTTTGAGGGGCACCTAATCACTGGCTTAATTTCTCACATTTCTGTGGTCAAGAGCAGAAGCTCTTGGGATGACAGGTGGTGCTGGGGAAGTCACGGACATGCCATTTTCCAACCTTTGCCTAGTCCCTCTTCCTTTTTTTGTGCAGATGTTTCAGTCTGTTTCCATTCCACAACCTGGGAGAGATATCAGGGCTAACGAAAAGGCCTGATCGGACTTGAACCCCGAAAGTGGGAACAAGCAGCCCCAGCTGCTTATCAGGGCAGGAACTCTCAGTGGCAGGCGCCCCGCCCCCTGGGTCACATAAATACCCGGCCCTTAGCAACATGCAGTGGGGTGTGCAGAGCTGCCATCCACCAATCTGACCTTAGCAGTTGGCCTCCCCAGGAGATCAGCCACGATGGGGTCTCCTCCTCTGCTCTTTTGGGCCCTTTGTGCTGTGTAAGCAATAAAGCAGTTGTTTGCTGAAAGTTCCTGTTGTGCCTGAGCCTGTGTTCCCACGACACACCATAGAGCAATTTGCCGCACAGTTCGGGGTGGGGGGGAGCCTCATTTCTAATCAGATTTAGGTTATTACTATAACTCTGCATGCCAGCAAGCAATGAAAAATGTACTCTAATCTGCTGACGTTTGGTTACCCAGAGGACTCCAGAGGACTCAAAAACACATGTGCATTTCAAAATTTAATAAAGCCAAAAGATAGGAGCAAACGTTTAAAGAGAATTAAAGCCCTATTAACAAAAATAGGGCAAACAAGCAAATTGCAAAATACCGCACCCAATGTTTAAAGGTCCCCTAACTAGAATTGTGTAACAGGATGCTGAAATGGCCTACTTTCCAAGGTTTGATTTATTGAGAGCACAAATTTAAAATTCAGACTCAGATCTCAAACACTGAGCATAATGAGAAAATGTGGCAAGCGCTGATGGGGCTGAGATCTAAGGAAGGGAAGGCAAAAGCTGGAGGATTGTCGTAAGATGCTTTGCTTTCTGGGATCCTGAGACCTGGGCGAACGGGGTACAAGGAGCTGAGCACCCATTGAAAATAGCCTTGGGGTGTGGGAGAATGCCTGCAAGGAGGAGCTCCCACCTATGAAGCTTAGCTTGTGGCTACAACGCCTTCCCAGTGACTGACCAGGTGTATCCCTTGACCAGGCAGAGTAGGGTCCTTCAGATATGATCTTAGAATGGATCTTGGCCTAGTTTCTCCGATTGAGGGACCTTGGGACAAGCCACTCTCCCTCTCCGAGCCTCCAACTCTTCAGGTTCATAGGAACCACATCACTGCTCCACCTGGGGAGTCAGCATCTGAGAAGGTCCTTACAGAGGAGGTCCCCAGTCTACACGAGTGGCCCCCACACCCTTGCCTTCTGGGCTAACAGGGGTTAAGGGGCCCTGCCTGGCCTAGGAAAGGCGAGGTGAAAACTATCCAGGTCAAAACCATTCCTAATGGCCCCTAAAAGCCACCTCCCACCTCTAGGACCTGGGCCCAGGGAAGAACCAAAAAAAAGAACTTCCTGGAGTTTTCTCTTTCTCAAGAGGCAGTAGAGGTCCAGATCTGGTTTGAATAAAGAGTAAACAGGCAACCTCTCAGGTGCAATAATGGCATTGTGTTTGCATTATATACATAAAATCTTCTAGAGATACATAGTATTTATGAGCGAAACATGATAAATGGATTTGCTACGAGATGGTAATATGGGAAGGGGTAAGTGGAAGGTGGTGTGAACAAAACAGGACTGGATAGCCGTTGACAGTTGTTGAAGTTTCAGGGTGATGGCCATGTGGGGCCCATTATACTATTAACTCTTATTTCATATTTAAAATTTTCCAACATAAAATGTAAAAAGAAAACAAAAACAAATAACAGGAAGAAAGGCAAAATGGTAAATATACACACACACAGTTAAATGAAGGATGTTCTTTCTCTTTAGAGAAGTCAGAGGTATGGTCACCCAGACCCACAGGTTCATGGTGGGTGGTACCAGGCTGGGAGGAAAGGGCCCCCCAGGTGAGGGCAGACCCCCTCCCAGCTTGACTCTCCATAGTGAGTTTTCCTGATTATACAAGAACTGGAAGGAAGATAATTATCTCAGAGCCTAGAAACACTGACACTCAGAGGATGTCTAGTGTTTGAGGACGGAAGGACGAACGGGGCACACAGCAGGGACGGTGCCAGGTGGTCAGAAGCCCATCGTGAGGGAGGCGAGCCCAGGGCTGGAGGCAGAGGGCAGAGGCCTCCAGGGTGCCCGGCTCAGTTTACTCTAACTCACACCAGACCCGGGCAGGGCCAATTCCTTCCCAGCATCTACAACCCCTTCCGTTCCTAGAAGGCTTCAATATGCACGAAGGCGACGTTCAATGTTCCACACACACCTTGAAACCTGGAGGTCGATACCATCCCCACTCCACGAAGGAGGGGGGTAAGTTCAGAGAGGCCAAAGATGAAGCTCAGAGGGAGTGGGTGAAGAGCCAGGGCTGGAAACAGATCCTTGGATCCCAGAAGCCCAAGCACATTTGGCTGCAAAACAATGACTCCGAGGAGGCTGGATTATGTGATATTACTTTCCAGCTCTGCAATGCACACTCTCAGTCAGGGCCCATGACATGCCTACCACTTCCACGCATTTATGGGATAAGCCCCTGACCCTTCCCTGGGGACACCCTCCAGAGCTGAGGACTGAGCCCCCGGGGCCATCCGAGGGACGGGTCAGGGACTCCTCTCTTGCTTCAGGCTCAGGCCAGCCAGTGGCAACCTGAGGGCGGCCACAACACAGGGTCAGAGCCAGCCAGGTCACAGCTCCCTGCACCCTGCTGGCCTCGTTTATTCAGCCTGGGAGGAGGAGGTCCGGCAGTCGGGTCTGTCTCATGAGGCTCACGTGTTCTGAGATCCATACTCGGGGGCTGTGAGGAGCCCTAAAGACACTGAGGACCCATCCCTGATGACCCGCTGGTCCAGGGCCATGCCCTCTGCCTGGGGCCCCTCAGCCCTCCTAGGCCCACCCTCCCAGAGGGAGCTCAGACCCACTAGAGCCTTTCCTGGCTGCTGCAGGCGGGACTCACGGCATCATCTGTGTTTCCCTCTGGCCCCACACCTGTCCCTCTGATCTGGATTCACAGCCCCGCTGACTGCGCAAGGCTGGGTGGCGGGGAGGGGCCCATAAGCCCAAAAGTGCTCCCTTCGTGAGCCATATCCTGTGTTCAGAGACCGTGAAATGAGGACACACGTGTCAGAGAATTGAGGAAATACTGAAATCCATCAGGTGCCTCCTGCCTGGCAGGCTAGGGGTCCTCTGAGGGCGGAAGCCAGGGCCTGGCACCCACAAGGAGGCCAGCACCTGTCTGGTGAGTGGCATGGACGAGACAGAGACCACGGGGGCGAAGACGGAGGTCTGGGCCTAGGCACCCCCTCCATGTCCCCTGCCCTGGCGAACGAGAAAGGTCCCGTGTCAGGCCAGGTGAGGGTGGCACAGCTCCCAGCAGTGGATGTATTAGCCAGGCCCGAAGGCTGCCTGAGTGCACGCCCAGAGTGGGAAATAAGTTGAATGAAATTCAACTCTCAATATTTCAGCACTTATCTCTTTAGAACAAAAATCTTCTCCTCCATACCGGTGGGTCACAACTTGGGGCAGTTTTGGTCCCCAGTGCCAATATCTGGAGACATCTTTTGGTTTTCATACCCGGGGAGAGGGATACTACTGGCATATGATGGATAGAGACAGGGATACCTGCAAGGCACCGGTTAGTCCCCCACAGCAAAGCATTCTCCAACCCCAGACTTCCATAATCCAAGTTGAAAAACCCTGTTCCCACCCACAATACTGTTATGAGCTCAAGGAACTGAATCTTGATATAACATTATCTCAGACAGCTCATGTTCAGATTTCTCCAACTGTCCTTAAAATGTCCTTTCCAAAGTATCTTTTCTTCCAGTTCTAGATCTAATCCATTGCATTAGTTGTTATGCCTCCCTTTTCTCCTTTGTCCTAGAGTAGGTCTGACTTCAGGCCAGTTTCTTGTCAGCTGCCCCACATGCGCATTCATCTGCTTATTCCCCACTAGCTGCCATCAGGCTGAGTATTCTGGCAGGGATGTTACATACTGGTCCTCAATCAGGAGAACTCGGCGATGTCTACCTCCAATGTGCAAACTTCCTCTGAACCCCTCTTTTCAGGATGGGGATGCTGCCCAAAGGCCCACAGTTTTCTGCCCAAGTTGGGATGAGATTTGAGGACTGCTTGTACTTCGTGGAGGAAGGGAAGGGAGAAGGCAGCAAACTGCTCTCCTGACTTTCCACCAATCCTCACTTTACTCCTCATGAAGGGCTAATACTTGTCTTTCCTCTGGGGCAGCCTTCCCAGGACAACATAGCTACAACCCACCCTTCTGCGCTTTCCAGCTTCTAAAATCCTTGAAAGCTTCTCTTTCTGGGTTTTAGTCTCTCAAAAAAAAGATCCTTTTACTGTTCTTCAAATGGGGTTTTGGGAATGAGCAGAGGTAAGTATGCATTTTCAATCCATTACCTTTCATGAGAAGCTTGTGTCTTTTAATATTTAAGTAACAGCAGAGTCTTGAAACTATCTCCTATAGGAAATTCAGAGAACACCACTCCTCCAGTATCTCCAAAGACTGTTAAGGGGAAAAAAATCATTTAAAACTCCAAAATATGCCCAATAGATGTCTTTGCATCCTTTCAATGATGTGCTGGCACACTGTCTAACCAACCCACCAAAGGGGTATCAGAGGCAATCTAAGTCTATTTACTCCTAATTTGTGGCTCACATTTTGCAAAGTTAGATGTTAACTTGTTGGAAATTGGTAAATTGACATTTGCGCTGTCTGGAGGGACAAAATATAATCCCAAAGGTTATAGTTTCATTGCCCTGTACAACATAAGCCCAATTCTATCAAACTTGGTGTGATCGTTATATTCACGGGTCAGCTTGGCCAGGTTATGGCATCCAGTCGTCTAATCAAGAAAGTGCTGGCCTGATTGTAAAAGTGAAGGTATTTCATGGATGTAAATCATCCATCACTGATTACATATGGCTGATTACATCTACCATCAACAAAGAAGACTGCCTTCAGCAGTGAGAAAAGTCTCATCTAGTCAATCGATGGCCTTCAAGGAAGAACGGATGATTTCAGCATTCAGGAAGGAAAAATTTTATCTCTACATCAGCCAGCTACCTTCTCCTGGGGAATTCATCAAAACCTTCATTGGAGTTCCCAATTGTGGCCTGCCCTATGGGTTTGCCAATCCCCACAGCCACATGAGCCAATTCCTATAATACATCCATAATATTTACAAATATAAATACATACACACACATGGATGTACATCTCTCTCCTGTTGGTTCTGTTTCTCTGGAGAACTCTGATTAATACACTTGAGAATCTGAATCCAGCAAGCTTTCACTCACAAGATATTTTTGTCTCTTGTATCTTTTCTGGAACCAGCTTTTGACATCCTGCTGCTTCCCTTATTAATGAGTTAAATAAGTCTTTGACACATGCTCACTGTCTATTTGTTTGAGAATTATGTGTTTAGCTTTTTAAAAATATGCTTGACAATTCTCTAAGCACTTCTGTTTCTCTGAGTTTCTGCTGTTCTTGAATGCTCATTCTCCACTCTGCAACTCACATCCAGCAGATGCTGGTCTTTCTTCGCTTTGCCCCATGCTGGGCAGATACTACCTTTGTTTTTTTGTCCCCCCACCCCCACCCCGGGCTTCCCTCCTAAAGTAACCCAACTATCTTCTTGTGGCAGATAGTGACCAAAGGTTTGATGTAATGATATAGAAATAACACATAACACTGACCATTCAACAGCTGCTTTGAATGGCACCAACCATTCCCTGTGGGATGGACTACTGGCCTAGCCAGCTGTTTCTCCTGAGGAGAGATACCTTCTTCCTCTCTACATCCCTTTGTTCTCGCTCATTCCTCAGGCAGAATATTTCCACTCATGACCTCAAATCTCTTCTTCCAGCAAATCCCATCTCTCATTCTGCCAGTGTGGTAGGACTGAAGATATGCCTGGGTGTGTGGGTTTGAATCCCCACTCTGTACCAACTGTGCAGTCTTGCCTTTGCTCTGCCTTGGTTTTTTGGCTCACTGCAAGGATTAAGTGAGGGAGTTCAGGGAAGGGCACTGCATGCTATTTAACAGTACTCGGTGCACATGAAGAGCTTAGTAATTACTGGATGCCTAAATCCCCATCTTACCCTGGACAGCACAAAACTCGGGCAGAAGTGCTGGTGACACTTCTACTTTATCAGCATTAAAGTTAAAAGGCAGACCACCCAGCCTGACCAAGGCAAAACGCTGGGGTGAGCGTTCACCGTTCCTGCTATTTAGGAAGGGGATCAAGTGACAAACAAGGACTCAGTATCTCCTGGATGTTATTGGAGGAATCCACCTGCTTCCTAATTCTAATGCTAGCAGCATTATCTGTCACCTGCAAAGCTGGGTGGAAACCAGCTTTGGTTTCCCCAACCAAAGCCAGAGTAGCTGAGACAGCACTTTGAACCCAGAACAAGAGGTCTTGGCCTAGTCCTGGCACCAGACTTACCAGCTGTGTGATCCTGGACGAGTTACTCAGATTCTCTGAACCTGAGCCTGAAAAAGAAACAGAAATAACCATCCCTTCCCTGCCAATTCTAAAAATACAGTGATCATGAAAATCTATAGAAAAATATGAAGTGAATATTTTTAGCCCCCTGGTCCTCATTATGCAGCCCACGAAGGGGTTCCACCACAGATATTTAACCTTTTCTTTATTTTTAAGAGTTTTCAATATTTAGACTGATACAAAAGTAACAGAGCCTAGCAGAAACTCTGGCTTTGGGTATCAGTATTTGCCCTATACCCAGCCAGAGAAAATCGGTATTGCCACCCTAGGGCAAGTCCTGAAGATATCAGATGGTAAGTTTAAAAGAAAATAGTAGAAAGCCTGCTTAACCGAAAGGGGGAAGAGAGAGATGAGACAACATAAAATTTCTGTGGCTGAGAGATTTCAAACAGAGTTGAGAGGTTACCCTGGGGGTTATTCTTACCCATTATATAGATATCCCTTTTTACTTTATGGTGTATTGGAGTGGCTAGAGGGAAGTACCTGAAACTGTTAAGCTATGTTCCAGTAGCCTTGATTCTTGAAGATGATTATATAAAGATATGACTTTTACAATGTGACTGTATGATTGTGGAAATCTTGTGTCTAATGCTCTTTTTACCCAGGGTATGGATAAAATGAGTAAAAAAAATATGGATAAAAATAAATAAATAGTGGGGGGATAACAGGTAAAATAAATTGGGTAGACGGAAATACTAGTGGTCGATGAGAGGGAGAGGTAAGGGGTATGGTATATATGAGTGTTTTTTTTAATTTCTTTTTCTGGCATGATGCAAATGTTCTAAAAAATGATCACGGCGATGAATACACAACTATGTGATGATATTGTGAATCCCTGATTGTACAACATGTATGGACTGTATGTGTATGAAGATGTGTCAATAAAAATATTTTTTAAAAAAGAAAAGAGTGTCCGTGGCCTCTTTTTCCAAATACATTTTGTTTGTTTTTCATGGAGTGGAAAAGGGGCACACAAGAAAAGGTACAGGTGTAGCTGTGGCTGAGACACTCCCAAATTTTAATCCAGGTTGAGGGAAGGCAGGGAAACTAAGGGGATGAAGGATGCTGGAAAAGGCTAGTAGAAAAATGCAAAGACAGCATGAATTCTGTCACCCAAATGATTTCTGAAGACATTCCAAGGCTGTGTTGGCCCCACTGCTTTATTAATAAGCTCAAAAACCCAGACAGGGTTATTCAATGTAGTGGGTGTTGTCTCAAGGCAGGTAGATTCCGCCCTCAGTGCTTAAATCACAGGAGGAGAGGCTGATTAGCACTCCAGTAAAATCTGACACCAATCAATATCTTCTCTTCTGTTGCCAGGAACAAGGTCAGCCCTATCTCCGACAACCATCCTGAGACCAGCACACCCTCCCCCAACGGAGCAAGGCTGCTGTGACCTTGTTTCCCTGGCTGAAGACCAGAGCTGGGGTTTTTCCTGAGCATCTGGCTGGAAAATTCCTCCACCCCAGGGGATGGTCTCCAACTCCAGATGAGAGCAGGGGATCTGCCATCCTGGGACTCTCTGCCTATCGGACGGTGTCATGTTGATAGGACTGCGTCCCCACCCTACGCACACAGCCTCCTTTCCGATTCCTTCCCATGCCCTGACCCTCGAAACAGGTGCTCCCAGCAGAGGCCGAGGTGGCTGGCACCAGGGCAGCAAGTCCAGCAGGAAAAAAAAAAAAGTGAAGTTTTTACTACAATTGCTTAGCCTCTCAATGCCCCAATTTCATCATCTGCAAAATGGGGACATAATGGCAGCTACCCTGCAAAGGCTGTAGGGATTAAATGAGTCTACACATGTGAAGGATTTAGGACAGTGCCTGGCACACAGTAAGCTCTTGAGTGCAAGCTACGAGTGCTTGGAACGTGGTGACACAGGAAAAAGCAGCACGGATGGGAGGTTTGAGCCTGGGCTCTGCACCAGCCACTGCCACTGACACCACGTGATACTGGGCAAGTCCAGGTTTCTCTCCTCCTCAGTTTTGCCATTGCCTCATCCCAAGAATTGAGAGTTAACAGGCATGAAATTTCATAAACAGTGTCTAACATGCTAATCAATCAATTACTATTAGCGGCTGTCTAATGACTATTAGAGTCATCTCTGACCTTCTCTGGGACCACAGTGTCACCGCACACACCACCCAGGTGAGTTGATGCTACCGCCCCCGATGCTCCGGGGTGCACTTTCCGGCGGGGAGACAGCCATGTTGCCAATGGGGCGCAGGTGAAGGTGGACCACAGTGGCTCCCCCACAGCCCTGGGGGAGGCTACAGCCCAGTCTGGTGGGCTGGGCCTATGAGGGAGAGACAGGTACAAACCAGCAAGTGCACGGAGGTCCGAGCTGACCGTCCTCCTAAATGCCAGCCTCAGAGAGGAGAGATTCTGGGAAAGCTGGAAGGCGGAGCTCTCAATCCAAGCCCTGCTGGGCCAGCCACTGCAGACTGGAAGGCCTGAGCGTGCGCTAAAAGCTCATCCAGGGACACCACTCCACAGCCATAAGGACAACAGCAGGCCCTGAAATCACCGTAGATCTTTGCAGGTCGAGCACCAGCTACTCTGCAGACCCGACCTCACCAATGCTCCAATAGCCCTGCGGAGGTGCATTTAGGTTTGACGCAACCCCTTCCCAGGCAACACACTGGGGGCCAGCACCCAAATAACAGACGGTGGTCCCTGCCCCAGGGGAGCTCCCATGCAGGAGTGGTGACAGGTGGGCAGTAGACATGCTGTGGCAGGCAGACCGTTAGGATGGCAAATGCCAGGTACCAAGGGAGGAGGGTCTGGATGGGGCCAGGAGAAATGCAGGAGGGCTCCAAGAGGGAGGTGCCGCCTGAGTTAAGTTGGAAAGATAAGGAGGGAGGAGGGTCAGGGAGAAGGAAGGATAGGAACGAGGTCTAGAGACGGAATCACAGGGCATCTATGGGAACCTGTGCAGGTGGCTGGGCCTGGAAGGACAAGTGTGGAGGGAGAGGGGAAGAGATCCATTTCTTTCAACAGACATGGACTAAGATACCATGGGTGGTTCTGGTGGGAGCACCGGAGCAGAAGACACGCCTGTCTTGGCCCCTAATGGAGTATGTTGCCCAGAGGCAGTGAGCAAGAGGCTCTGAATGACTGTGAGACTTGAAGGGGAAGGAGGAGCCAAAAAGCAAAGATGAGGGGAGTGCATTCCTAGCAGGGGAACAGCAGATGTGCATCCAATCGCTTCCTTCCTTCTTCACCCACTTCCCAGACTCCTGGATGGCAGTGCTGCCCTGAACAGGAGGGAAAGGTTGTTTTCCACTGAACTGTGTGTTCCAAAGTAACCCCAGTGCCCTCGTCATCCCATCTCCCCTCCTCCCAACATCCATGGCGCGGGCCGGCACAGCTGCTGCTGAATGTGTATACATTTGTTTTCATCCTGGGTGTTTATGCATAATTATTTGTGCTTTCTCTGTCTCTCCCAAGGGCAGAGACCCCACCTTCCTTTTCTTTGGGGCTGTCACCTGATCCAGCCTCTCTTGTCTTTACTCGCCCAACACCGCCACCAACCCCACCCCACCCCCAAGAGCCTAGCAGAATGATGGGGTCCCCCAAGGAGGGGACCGTGGCCATCATTCAGTCCATGCTATGAGAGTTTGGGAACATCACATACCAACCTCTGTCTGCATGTTGGGTGCTGAGCCGATGAGCTCACAGCCTGCCTGGAAAGACAGCTAATTATTATAAGCTAATTATGTGACACACTAACAATTATAATCTAATTATGCCATGAAAGCAGTAGTGGAAAAACAAAAAGAATAATCAACATGGCTGAGGGAGTCGGGGAATGTTCCTAGATGGGAGGTACTGTTTAAGATGGGTGTTAAGGAATGAGCAAGAGTGGCCAGACAGGGGGATGCCAGGAGTGATACTGAGCACAGAAAATGGCAAATGCAGAGGCAAGGAAGCGTCAAGCTGTGACACAGTTAGAGAAACTCCACGTGGTTCTGTGTGGCTGGAGACATATGCAGGGAAAGGGATGGGAGCTAGGGCCGCGGGCCAGAGTACCGGGGAATTCCAGAGTTGTGCTAAGAAGTTTCTTCTTCGTCCCTAGGGAGATGGAGAATTCTGGAGACTTTAACCAAAGGAAGGAGCACCTTCAGAAGGTCAGCCCTGCAGCCATGTGGACTGCGGGGCAAGGACAATGTTTGGTAAACTCTTAGGCTCTGTGAGCACTCATTTCAAGTACTGTGAATCCAGTGGCAAATCTCTTAAGTGCTTTAAAGTTCTGAGCAGTGCTGGTCAAGTAGCAGCCACTGACCCCAGCTGGAGGCCACCTGACTATATACATGGATCAGCCTTCAGACTGTGAAAAGGCACCAATTCACTGCCAGGCTGCACAAGTCTGCACACTCTGCTTGGTGTCAACCCCTTTACCTGGCCTGAGCTGGCCTGCTCAGACATCCCCTCTGTCACTTAGACGAGGAAAGGGTCATCCTCGGGACCCCTAAGAGAAGCAGTCAAATGACTGAAAAATGTATGAAAAATTTCCTTCTTCAGCCTTTCTTCTCTCTTCCTCTTTATTAGATTTTATTTTAAGCCACGGACATACTCCAAGTGTCATTAACTGTGGCTTGGCAAAGGCAAGGTGCAAACAACCAAAAAGAAATCCAAGTAGGCTGAGTGCCTTTTCTTGTGGGTTCATTGCAGAATTCCCAGATCCTGGCACAGCACCTGGCATAAGTAGGCTTCAGTCTGGCTTACAGTAGGTATCCAATGTTGGCTGACCGAATATCAGTGGCATCGTAGATTCTGCCTGGAGCTGCCTCACCTCTTTGCTCATTCATTCTGCAAAGCTTTCTGAGCAAAAATGTTTGATCCCATCCTAGAGCTAGGCACAAGAAAAGCTCTCCAAATGGTTACAGCTAAGGGGCAAATCTGTACACACACAAGTTATAACACAGCCTACTAAGCGCTGCATCAGTGTTATCACTGTTAAAGGTTCAGGAGACTTCAGAAAATAGTTCCTTATTTTTAACGCAAAACGTGAATTACCTTGGAAGTTCCTAAGCTTAAAGCCTTCTCTGCCACAACCCCCCCAGATCCCTTTTACGGCTGCCCATTTGTGTCAGCAGCTGTGCAGATGTATAGGCTTAATGACTTGATATTAAATTTCAGTGGAGTCCAGTCCATCCTAAAGCTGCCCAACTCCTTCATTACCCCTCTAAGCCTGCTTTTGAGCAGCAGAAGGCAAGCAGTGGAAGAGCTGAGAGTAGAGGAAGCAGAGAGAGGGAAAGGAAAAAAGAGAAGTATTGGGATTAAGAGGATGAGAAGGGGTAGAAGTCAGGAGGTGACCCACTAGTCTGGGGACAGGAGGTGCCAGGTCCTTGCCATTCCACCTTCTTGGAAATCTTTATTTCCAAGGAGGAAAACGCCAAGGCTCTCTCTTCAGAGGCCCAGAGGAGCTGAAAAGAGAAGGCTGGGCCTGAGATGCAAAGTGTGTAGTCAACTGAGAGATCCCAAGTAGACACGAGGGCTGGATAACAGTGGGGTTGGATGAGAAACCAGGAGCCCGGGGTTTCCATTACAGCCCAGCCAAGCAAGGAGAGAAAAGTCCCAGGCCTCATTCCAAGACAGCTTGGTACACGCAGCAACTCCTGTGCTAAACTTCTGGGTATACCAGACCGATGAGCAACACACATCTCTCCCAACAAATACTTCCTGTGCACGTGTGAGCCAGGAACTACACAGGTTCCTCCTCCTGGGCCCAGCACAGGGTGTTCCCCAAGGCTGCTGTCTTCGTCCTTCTTTCCCTCATCCCCACCTGTAGTCCCAGATTCTGCCCCATCTCACTGCCCTCCTACGCTCATTTGCAACCATCAATTGGACATTTGTTTCTACTGTGAGGATCTATGGAAACCTCAAATTTAGTATCGTTGAGCTCAGTTCATTTTCTCACTACACCAGCCTTCCCATCCCCACCCAGACACCCCAACTCGAATCTTTTTGATGCCCCACTGCCCATGTTCCATATGATCACCCTGCTTTGTTTTTACCACCATCAAACAGAATGTTGTCATTATTTCTCTCCCCACTCCCATGACAAAGGCAAGGGCTTTGTTTTATTTTATTGCCATTCCTAGTGCCTGGTAAAGATCAAATTTGTTGATGGAGTGAATGCAGTCACGCCGCCTTAGTCTTTGAAAGATCTCTCCCTTCATTCCTTTCTTTTCCATTGCAATCTTGACAACAACCCAAGTGTGAGGCCTTCATCACCTCATGCCTGGACTAGTTAAGCAGTCTGTCTTCCCAAATTCAAGTCCACCTACTTTATACAGCGCATATTAAGAACTTTTCTCGTCAGAATGACAGCCACATGGGATAAGTATTCTAACCTTGTGGAAGACGGGAAAACTGCCACAGATCCCTCCCACTCCTGTATGCAGCATGCCCCTCTGCAATGTGACTTTGCTACTCCAGCGATCAAAAGGCAGGGTTGCTGCTCTATCCCTGAAACTGGGCCTGGGTCTGTGATTTGTTTGAGCCAATGGGATATAAAGAACTACAACACAAAGGCTTGAAAAATGATTGCATATTGGAATGTACCTTCTTTTCCTGCTGTGACCTTCCACCACCATAGCAACAGGCTTGAGCTGGCCTGCTGCATGATGAGATGCCTGGCATGATCCCAGCTGACATCAAGCCAATGGCCAGGCATGCGAAGGAGGCCATCTGAAACCATCCAGCCAGAGCCAACCAAGATCAGATCAGAAGACTCACCCAGCCAACTCACAGGAACATGAGAAATAATAACTATTTTGCTGCTTTAAACCGTTAAGTATTGGGGTACTTTGTTTCACAGCAGAAGTTGACTGATACAAACTTCCATTTAAACAATACGGTATATGAAGCTCAAAATGGTTAAAGCTTGACCCATAAAGTCCCAGAGAGTGAGATTTAAAGTATAGTTTTTTAAAAACAGACTCTTCACAAAGCCTAATGCATTTTCTATAATTCTCCCCATGCCAAGGCAGCATACCAATAATCTTAAAAGTATAGCCCTCATCTTACCTCTTTTTTTAAAATATTTTTACTGATAAAACTTAACATACAAACATTCTTAACATTACAAACATCCCACACATGGCGCACAATCAGTGGCTCACAATATCATCACATAGTTGTGTATTCATCACCATGATCATTTTTTAGAACATTTGCATCACTCCAGAAAAAGAAATAAAAGGAAAAAAGAAAAAAACTGATACATACCATAACCCTTACTCCTCCTTCTCATTGACCACTAGTATTTCCATCTACCCAATTTATTTTAACCTTTGTCCCCCCATTATTTGTTTATTTTTTATCCATTTTTTTTCTTACCTGTCCATAACCTGGATAATAGGAACATCAGACACAAGGGTTTTTGCAATCACACAGTCACATTGTAAAATCTATATCACTATACAATCATCTTCAAGAAACAAGGCTACTGGAACAGCTCTAGTTTCAAGTACTTCCCTCTAGTCACTCCAATACATCATAAACTAAAGAGGGATATCTATATAATGCATAAGAATAACCTCCAGGGTAACCTCTCAAGTCTGTTTGAAATCTCTCAGCCACTGATACTTTATTTTGTCTCATTTCTCTCTTCTACTTTTTGATCAAGACGGTTTTCTCAATCCCTTGATGCCAGGTCCCGGCTCATCCCAGGATTTCTGTCCCACGTTGCCAGGGAGATTTACACCCCTGGGAGTCGGGTCCCACATAGGCGAAGAGGGTAGTGAATTTACTTGCTGTGTCAGCTTAGAGAGAGAATCTTGCCTCTCCTTTGCTAAAAAATCCCTAATATCTGGAGAGCAAAATCAGAAACTCATCAACTAAGCCTCTAGGTCTTCCAGATCTACATCTGTCTTACCTCTCATCGCTCACTTACACCAAAAAGCTAAACTGCTTTGCTCATTGCTCTTGGAATGTATGCCTTACTGGTCAATCCTTCAATTTACTAATTTTGTTCCAGCTGTTGGGAACTCCTGCCTCCCTCTCTTCCTGCTCCATTTCTCAAATCAGCCCGAATCCCACCTTCTCGGGACATGCTCCTACCTCTGAAAACCAAAAGCATTTATTCTTTGTCTTACAGTCAATGCTTAAGGAGAAGAAGTTAAAAACAAAGAGTTTCAGAGAGGCCCAGGAGTCTCTCTACAAAAGGCTCTGCTTGTCATGAGACAGTGACCACGGTACACTTACAACTTCCCAAGCACATGGGGGCCTGAACAGGCTTGATATTTCCTATGGCTTCATATTTAATAAATAGCTCAGTATAATTTTAAAAGCTCTAATTGTGGACTTTTAAAAATGAAACATTTGGGAAATCTTATTACAAAAGCACACATAATCCCATCACCAAGTATCACTGAAGTGTCACAACCTGTGCTAGGAATTTTACAGGCCTAATTCCTTTTCCTCCTCATAATGTCTTCGGAGGTAGGTTTTGTCACGGTCTATTTACAGACAGGGGACCGAGGTCCAAGGAGGCTGGGCAATTCACTCAGGCTGCATATAGAATATAAGGTAGAGTAGGGGTTAGGTCCTAGGGCTGCTTTTAACTACTCTGCAATGAACCAGAATTATTTATCTAACCTCCAAGTGGATTTGTTAGTCATTAAGGAATTCTAATATCAAAGATTAGTATTATGAGTCATTTTGCTCCAAATCAGGGCTTCTCCTGTTTTAACGTGCATAGGAGCCTCCTGGGAAGGGGGTTAGAGTGCAGATTCTGATGGACTGGGTCTGGGATTCCACATTTCCAACAATCTCCAGAGGATGCTGCAGCTGCCGGTCCCTGGACCACACTTTGAGAAGGAAAGTCCTAAATGCTGCCAATCATCCTTCTCCCTGGATGTTTCCCACCCAGATTGAAAACTGCAGCCCATGTAACTTGCTTTCCTGAAGCTACCTTCCTCAAGGGTGCAGTGATGGTCACCTAACTTCTTTACGTAATCTGTGAGTACCTGCCATGTGCACAAAGAACGCAAAACCAACAAAACTGGTGCTTGGGCCTGTGAGGGGAGTGGCACATGCAGGGTGTAGAATATTTTGGAGATTGTTTTGATAAAGGTAGTACTGAACTCCCCAATTGTGTTCATTTCTGATAAATTTTAGTACGTTAATATGACCAGGGGTGGGCACATTTTTTTTCTGTGTAGGGTCAGAAAAGAAATCTTTCAAGCTTTGCAGCCATACAATATGGTACATAAATGAATGGACATGGCCATATTCTAATAAGCTTTATTTGCAAAACAGACGGTGGGCCAGATTGGCCCCTAGACTGTCAGAGCCCTTCCTCTACCTAAATTCCCTGGTCAGAGAGTCAACTGAGCTATGTCCTGCTGTCAGAGATGGCTTTCCATGATCCAGCTGGAATTATTTGCCTGATTTATCTATCCATTCAATCAATATTTCTTGAGCATCTACTGTGTCATAAACTGAGCTAAACATAAGAAGGTAATATTCCATGCTCATGGATAGAAAGGTTGAATGTTGCTAAGCTGTTAATCCTACCTAAATTGATCTATAGATTCAATGCAATCCCAATCAAAATCCCAACAACCTATTTTGAAGACTTGGAAAAACTACTTATCAAATCCTTTTGGAAGGGAAAGAAACTTCAAATACTGGGAGGATTAATATTTCCTGACTTTAAAACTTACTACAAAGCGACAGCCATCAAAACAGCATGGTATCAGCACAAAGGTAGAAACATTGATCAATGGAACCAAATCGACAGTGTGGAGATTGACCACCAAATTTATGGTCAATTGCTCTTTGACAAAGGCTCTCAAATCTACTGAGTTGGCACAGAATAGCCTTTTCAATAAATGGACTTGGGAAAACTGGATATCAATAATTAAAATATGAAAAAGCACCCATATCTTACACCTTTTACAAAAACTAACACAAAATGGATTTAAAGACCTAAGTATAAGAGCCAGGACTATAAAACTCCTGGAATAAAACATAAGGAAGGATGGTGCAACGGTGGCTCAGTGGCAGAATTCTCGCCTCCCATGCTGGAGGCCGGGGTTTGATTCCTGGAGCCTACCCAGGCCAAAACAACAAAACAAAACAAAAATATAGGGAAACACCTTCAAGACCTAGTAACAGTAGGTAGTTTTCTGAACTTTATACCAAAAACCCAAGCAATAAAAGAAAAAACAGATAAATAGGAACCACTCAGAATGAAAAGCTTTTGTGCCTCAAAGGATTTTGTCAAAAAGGTAGAAAGGCAGCCAACTCAATAGGAAAAAAATATTTGGAAACCATACATCACATAAAGGTTTGATATCCTGGGTATATAAAGAAATTACATAATTCAACAACAGAAGAATAAACAACCCAGTTATAAATTGGCAAAAGATATGAATAGCAATATTTTTCTGAAGAGCAAATACAAATGGCTAAAAAGCACATGAAGAATTGCTCAACTTCTTTAGCGAGAAGGGAAATGCAAATAAAAACTACAATGAGATAGCTATCATCTTACACCTATAAGAATGGCTGCCATTAAACAAACAGGAAAATACAAATATTGGAGAGGATGCAGAGAAATTGGAATGCTTACTCACTGCTGGTGGACTGTATAATAGTGCAGTCACTGTTGCAAACAGTTTGGCAGCTTCTCAAAAAACTAAGCATTGCATTGTCATACAACCCAGTAATACCATCACTTGGTATATACTCAGAAGAGCTGAAAGAGGTGATACAAAACAGACATTTGTACACTGATGTTCATAGCGGCACTATTCACAATTGCTAAAAGATGGAAGCAATCCAAGTGCCCATCAACAGATGAATGGGCAAAGTGTGGGATATACATACAATTGAATATTATGCAGCAATAAGATGAAATGAGGTCCTATAGCATATGACAATGTGGATGACCCTTGAGGACATAATCCTCAGTGGAATAGCATAATAAATCAGACACAAATGGACAGATACTGTATAATTTTGTTTGTTTGTTTTGTTTTGTTTTTACATGGGCAGGCACCGGGAATCGAACCCGGGTCCTTGGGCATGGCAGGCAAGCACTCTTACCTGCTGAGCCACCGTGGCCCACCAGTGTATAATTTTAATATTATGACTCTGGTAAAGATGACAATGTCAAGGCTCAGATGAGACAAATGAGTTGCTCTGATTAATAGGCCATGAAGCAGTAAGCTCCCAGATGGAAAGTCAATATAACTTCCTTTGATATTTTGTTCTGTATGATCTGGATAAAGATTTCGAGGACAGATGGGGAATGTGGGGCTCTCCTGCCCGCAGTGCCCTCCCTCATTCCCCCATCTTCTCTCCCTCCTTTCTCCTCTCCTTTCCTGTCTTTTTCTCTGCCTCTGCCTCTCTCTCTTCCCTTCTTCCTTCTCTAAAAATAAAAAAGATAAAAAATAAGACATAAGGAGGTGACTGAGGTACAGTATGAAAAGAGTTATGAGGGGTAAGTCATAGAGTGCTGGGAGAACACACAGGATGAGCACATGACCCAGCCTTGGGAGATCCAGGAAGGTTTCCTGAGGGAGGAAATATCTAAGCTGAGACCTAAAGGACAAGCAGAAGTAGCCAGAAGAGAGAGGGAGGAAGAACTGACAAGTCCCTAATATTCAGTCTTGTGCTCTTGGGCCAGCCTCAACCAACAGTTGCACTCAACTGCCCCTATAAGGTCATCTCCTGAGCAGGGGCCCAGGCCTGGGCTGGTGAATGACCAAACCGATCAGTAAGAAGTGGCAAAGCTCAAATTCTGCCAACCTTAAGGCATTTGAGGAAGGGCCAAGCCTGGGGACAGGGAAATGAGTGAGCCTCTTGGTGGGACACCTGGGCAGAAGCCAGGAAAAGGGGTCCATTCCTTTGCATTAAAAAAAATATATTAAAAGCTTACATGGGGACTATCGTTACATTTGCAGAGATTTTTCACTTAAAAGAACGCATTGGGACCTTAAGGTAACCAGAAGAGTGAGAAGACTCAGAGGTTAAGTGATTTGCCTCAGGCTACAGAGGTAAAGAGCTGGCAAAATTTTACCCCTGGTCTTTGACAACAAATTCTCATTATTTTGCTCACTAGACCTGAATACCTCTCAAAACAACCATGTTTTGAGCCATCTTAACTTCACAGCACTTTAAGTTGTTAAAAGATATAAAGGGCAGGAGAGTTGTTAAATTGGGTTTTTTTTGTTTTTTTTTTTTTTGTATGCTACATGCCTGGGGTCACATTTCATTCTTATCCCATGTGAGTATCCTGTTATTGCAGAACCATTTGCTTTTCCTTTCTTTTGCTTGTTTGTTTGTTTTTGGGGAAGTACATAGGCTGGGAATCGAACCGGGTCTCCTACCATGGCAGGTGAGAATTCTACCACTGAACTATACCCTTGCATCCCTGGCTTGATTTATTTTTACAAAGTGACTTAGACAATAACAGAAATTCATGTAGCTGAGATCTTATAGCTTTAAAAAACATAGATCACATGCGACTCCCCGCTTTACCTTCTCAAGCTTCTTCCCTCCCACCCCCAGCATCTCCTATCTCCAAGACATTTTCCAAGGAATATGTCTGAAACCAAAGCTTTTCAAAAATAAATGTTTTAGCTAGTACAGGAGGCATTTTTGCAGTTTCCAATGCTATCTTCAGAAAAAAAAAAATTGTTCTACTACATAATTGGTCAACACTTGAGGCGAGAAACACTTGGGGAATGATGCCAACTTAAGGAAATCTCTGACACACCCAACAGCCTTGGGCATATTTTGGCCATGGACACCTGTGGCTTTTTACATCCTGATGCCTCCTACTGGAAAGCTGAGGACCCACGGCTCATTGGAAGTGGGCAACGCCATCTCTTTTTAAAGCTGAAAATGCTCCCTTTCATTTCACATGCGTATTTAAAAAGGCTCGACTGCTTTATTCTAATTATTTCCACACATGGCATATCATGTCCTCTGAAATACAAGGATAACACCATGCAGCCGAGTGGAGCTTCTGTGGTTTTTATGCTGTAGAGACAATGAGAAAAGCCTCTGCATAGCCTGGACAAGTGGTGCAAAGGAGAGGACAGGATACAGAGGCTGGCACTGTCTAGCCACAATTGATTCTCATTCTTCATGGTACTTATGTCCTACAGAGTCCCAGAGAAGGTCAAATTATAGAATACTCACCCATTACCCCTAGGAGATAGATAAGATTAGGTTCCCGCAAATTTAGGCATTACATACTCTTGTTTTTCTGTTTAAAGACACCTTATTTCTTTTGCTTCTTCCTTAAATGTGCATGCAATGATTCCTGCAGAAGTTCTGTGTCTCACCAGTCTTTTGGAGGCTGACCCATTTATCCCCACCCAGAAGCTGTATCATTTTCTTCAGAACATTTCAGAGTGATGCTGAAACAAAGCCTCTGTACAAAAATGTAAGCAGGTTTAACCACAAATCACACTGGGGTACAGGTAACTGGGGCTCATAAAACAAGCTGTTGATTCATTAACTTTTTTATTTTTATTGTTACAGCAATGTTCAAGCACCTACATTCTTAACATAAAACATTCCATACATGGTGTACAATCAATGGCTCCCAATATCATCATACAGTTGTATATTCATCACCACGATCATTTTTTAGAACATTTGCATCACTCTAGAGATAGAAAAAACTCACACATACCATACCCCGTACCCCTCCCTCTCATTGACCACTAGTATTTCCATCTATCCAGTATATATACTTTTTAATTTTAACACTTGTTCCCCCTATTGTTCATTTATTTTTAATCCATGTTTTTCACTCATCTGACCATACCGTAGATAAAAGGAGCATCAGACACAAGGTCATCACAATCACACAGTCACATTGCAAAACCTATGTCATTACATAACCATCTTCAAGAAACATGGCTACTGGAACCCTGCTCTACAGTTCCAGGCCATTTCCTCTAGCCTAATACTCCTTAATCTAAAACAGGTTATCTATATAATGCATAAGAATAACCTCCAGAATAAGCTCTCGACTCTGTTTGAAATCTCTCAGCCACTGACACTTTGTCTCATTTCTCTCTTCCCCCATTCGGTCAAGAAGGCTTTCTCAATCCCTTGATGCTGAGTCCCAGCTCATTCTCAGATTTCTGTCCCACGATGACAGGGAGGTTTACACTGGGAGTCATGTCCCACATAAAGAGGGGGAGGGTAGTGACTTTGCTTTCTATGGCGGCTGAGAGAGAGAGGCCACATTTGAGCAACAAAAGGGGTTCTCTGGGGGGTGACTCTTAGGCCTAATTTTAAGTAGACTTAGTCTATCCTTTGCAGGGATCAGTTTCATAGGAACAAACCCCAAGATTGAGGGCTCGGCCTATTGATTTGGTGGTTCCCACTGCTTGTGAGAATATCAGGAGTTCTCCAAATGGAGAAGTTGAATTTTCCCCCTTTCTCACTACTCCCCAAGGGGGACTTTGCAAGTACTTTTTATTCACTGTTCAAATCACTCTGGAATTTATTGGGGCATCACTCTGGAATTTATCGGGACATCCCTCTGGACAAACATACAAAATCTCATGCCCTATTCAAGGTTCCATGTACATATGGTGTTCAATTAAACTGTGAACCTAACTTATATTTGGAAATGCCCTTGTCAAAATATACATTTTGTACCAAATAAATATTTTTTTTGCCTTAGTCTCACACATAAGTTAAAGTTTTAAAATATGAATTACAATAATTTTCAACACCCTGCAATATTGACATTCCTTTGTTCTTCCTCATGCAAGAACATTTTTTAATTTGTACATTTAGTCACCATCATTGTACACTCTAAGCATTCCTAGATTATACCATCTCAGTCTTTATCGTATATCTTTCCTTCTGATTTCATTTGTGCCCCCAGCCCTCCTCCATCAATCTCACATTCAGCTTCATTTGGTGTACTAACATTATTGTGCAACAATTAGCAAGTATTGCGCTATCCATTTCTGAATTTTTACAATCAGTCCTGTTGCACAATCTGTATCCCTTCAGCTCAAATTACCCAATATCTACCATATTTTTATCTCCTACAGGCCTCTGTTCTTAACTGAAATTCTCCAAGACCATTCATTAATGTTAGTTCGTATCAGTGAGACCATACAGTATTTGTCTTTTGTTTTTGGCTAATCTCACTCAGCATAATGTCATGAAGGTCCATCCAAGTTGCTACATGCTTCATGACTTTATTCCATCTTACAGCAGTGTAATATTCCATCATATGTATATACCACAGCTTTAACCATTCGTCTGTTGGTGGACATTTGGGTTGTTCCCATCTCTTGGCATTGTAAATAATGCTGCTATAAACATTGGTGAGCAACCATCCATTTGTTTTCTTGTCCTCATGTTCTCTGAGTAGATACCTAACAATGGTATTTCTGGATCACATGGCAATTCTATATTTAGCTTCCTGAGGAACCACCAAACTGCCTTCCACAGTGGTTGTACCATTTTACATTCTCACCAACAGTGGATAAGTGTGCCTCTTTCTCCACATCCTCTCCAGCGCTTGTTGTTTTCTATTTTATTGATAATGGCCATTCTGGTGGGTGTGAGATGATATCTCACTGTGGTTTTGATTTGCATTTCCCTAATAGCCACAGAAGTTGAGCAACTTTTCATGTGCCTTTTAGCCATTTGAATTTCCTCTTCTGAGAAGTATTTGTTCATGTCTTTTGCCCATTTCATAATTGGGTTGTTTGTCTTTTTGTTGTTGAGTTGAACAATCTCTTTATGTATTCTGGATACTAGACCCTGATCTATCGCTTCCAAATATTGATTCCCATTGTGTAGGCTGTCTTTTTACTTTCTTCACAAAGTTCTTTGATGCACAAAAGTTTTTAATTTTGAGGTGTTCCCATTTATCCATTTATTTCTTCAATGCTCATGTTTTGGATGTAAGATCTAGGAACTGCCTCCCATTATAAGATTTATAAGATATTTCCCTACATTTTCTTCTAAAAGTTCTATGGTGTTAGATCTAATATTTAGGTCTTTGATCGGCTTTGAATTAATTTTTATATAGGGTGTGAGATATGGATCTTCTTTAATTCTTTTGCATATGGATATCCAGTTCTCCAAACACCATTTACTGAAGAAACTATTCTGTCCCAGGTGAGTTGATTTGACTGCCTTATCAAAGATCAATTGTCCATAGATGAGAGGGTGTATTATCTGAACACTCTATTCGATTCCATTGGTCAGTATATCTATCTTCATGCCAGTACCATGCTGTTTAGACCACTGTAGCTTCATAATGCATCTTAAAGACAGGTAGCATGAGACCTTGAACTTCATTTTTCTTTCTCAGCATATTTTTAGCTATTCAGGGCACCCTGCCCTTCTAGATAAATTTGGTTATTAGTTTTCCTGTTTCTGCAAAGTAAGTTTTGGGGATTTTAATTGGTATTGCATTGAATCTATAAACCAATTTAGGTAGAATTGACTCCTTAACTATACTCAGTCTTCCAATCCAAGAACACTGTATGCCGTTCCATTTATTTAGTTTTCTGTGATTTCTTTTAGCAATTTCTCGTAGTTTTCTTTATATAGGTCTTTCATAGTCTTAGTTAAATTTATTTGTAAATATTTTATGCTTTTGCTTGCAATTGTAAATGGAATTTTTTTCTTGTTTTTCCCCTCAGATTGTTCATTACTAGTATATAGAAACACAACAGATTTTTGAGTGTTGATCTTGAACCCTGCCACTTTGCTGTACCCATTTATTAGCTCTAGTAGTTTTGCTGCGGGTTTTTCAGGGTTTTCGACATATAGTATCATATCATTTGCAAATGGTGAGAGTTTTACTTCTTTCTTTCCAATTTTGACGTCCTGTATTTCTTTTTGTCATCTAATTGCTCTGGCTAGAACTTCCAACACAATATTGTTCTGTTCCTTGTTCTGTTCCTGAATTTAAGGGGAAAGTTTTCAGTTTTTCTCCATTGAGGATGATGCCAGCTGTGTGTTTTTCATATATTCCCTTTATCATGTTGAGGAAGTTCCCTTCTATTCTTCTCCTTTGAAGTGTTTTCAACAGGAAAGGACGTTGAATTTCGTTAAATGCCTTTTCTGAATCAATCGAAATGATCATTTGGTTTTTCTGCTTTGATTTGTTGATATGGTGTATTACATCAATTGATTTTCTTATGCTGAACCACCCTTGCATACCTGGGATGAATCCTACTTGGTCATGGTGTATAATTCTTTTAATGTGCTGCTGGATTCAATTTACAAGAATTTTGTTCAGGATTTTTGCATCTATATTCATAGGAGAGATTGGTCTGTAATTTTCTTTTCTTGTAGTATCTTTGTCTGGCTTTGGTATGAGGGTGATATTGGCTTCATAGAATAAGCTAGGTAGGCTTCCCTCCTCTTCAATTTTCTTGAAGACTTTGAGCAGGATTGGTACTAATTCTTTCTTGAATGTTTGGTAGAATTCACATGTGAAGCCATCTGGTCCTGAACTTTCTTCTTTACTTATGATTGGTTTGTTATTTCTTCTCGAGTCAATGTTGGTTGTTCATGCCTTTCTAGGGAGGTGTCCATTTCATCTACATTGTCTAGTTTATTAGCATGAAGTTGTTCGTAGTATCCTCTCATTATTTCTGCGGGGTCAGTGGTTATGTCTCCTCTTCCATTTCTGATTTTATTTATTTGCATCCTCTCTCTTCTTCTAAGGGTCCTTCAATCTTACTGATTTTCTCGTAGAACCAACTTTTGATTTTGTTGATTTTCTCGATTGTTTTCATGTTCTCAATTTCATTTATTTCTGCTCTAATCTTCGTTATTTCTTTCCTTTTGCTTGCTTTGCAGTTAGTTTGCTGTTCTTTCTCTAGTTCTTCCAAGTGGACCGTTAATTCCTCTATTCTGCACTTTCTTCTTTTTTGATATACGCATTTAGGGCAATAAATTTTCCTCTTAGTACTGCCTTTGCTGCATCCCATACATTTTGATATGCTGTGTTTTCATTTTCATTTGCTTTGAGATATTTACTGATTTCTCTTGTAATTTATTTCTTGACCCACTGGTTCTTTAAGAGTGTGTTGTTGAGCTTCCATATATCTGTGAAATTTCTGACCCTCTGCCTATTATTGATTTCCAATTTCATTTCTTATGATCTGAGAAAGTATTTTGCATGATTTCAATCTTTTTAAACTTATTGAGACTTTTTGACCCAGCATATGGTCTATCCTTGAGAATGATCCATGAGCACTTGAAAAAAAAAAAAGGCATAACCTGCTGTTGTGGGCTGTAATGTTCTATAAATGTCGGTTAAGCCTATTTCATTTATTGTATTATTCAAATTTTCTTTCTTTATTGAACCTCTGTCTAGATATTCCCCCATCGATGAGAGGGGGAACCGAAGTCTACAACTATTATGGTAGTTGTGTCTATTTCTCTTTTCAGTATTTTCAATGTTTGCCTCATATATTTTGGAGCACTCTGGCTCAGTGCATAAATATTTATGATTATTAAGTTTTGGTGAATTGGTCCTTTTATTAATACATAGTGTCCTTCTTTGTCTCTTTCAATTGCTTTACATTTGAAGTCTAATATGTTGGATATTAGTATAGCTGCTCCTGTTCTTTCTGATTGTTATTTGCATGAAGTATCTTTTCCCAACTTTCCACTTTAAACCGATGTTTACCCTTGGGTCTAAAATGCATCTCCTGTAGACAGCATACAGATGGGTTCTGTTTTTCAATGCATTCTACCAGTCTATGTCTTTTGATTGGGGAGTTTAATCCATTAACATTTTAGTATTATTACTATAAGGGCAGTACTTTCTCTCACCATTTTGTCTTTTGGATTTTACATGTCATATCTCATTTTTCTTCTTTTTTACCTTTACTGATAGTCTTTATTTCTGTACTCTTCTCCACACCTCTCTTTCCAATCTTTTCCTATCTGTCTCTAGTGCTCCCTTTAGTATTTCTTGCAGAGCTGGTCTTTTGGTCACAAATTTTCTCAGTGATTTTTTGTCTGAAAATGTTTTAATTTCCCCCTCATTTTTGAAGGACAATTTTGTTGGACATAGAGTTATTGGTTGGCAGTTTTTCTCTTTTAGTGTCTTAAATATATCATACCACTGTCTTCTCACCTCCATGGTTTTTACTGAGAAATCTACGCACAGTCTTTTTGGGCTTCCCTTGTACATAATGGACTGCTTTTCTCGTGATGCTTTCAAAATTCTCTTTCTCTTTGACATCTGATACTCTGATTAGTAAGTGTCTTGGAGTACATCTATTTGAATCTATTCTGTTTGGGGTACGCTGTACTTCTTGGACCTGTAATTTTAAGTCTTTCATAAGAGTAGGGAAATTTTCAGTGATAATTTCTTTCATTAGTTTTTCTCCTCCTTTTCCCTTCTCTTCTTCTGGGACACCCACAGTACATTATATTCATGCACTTCATGTTGTCATTCAATTCCCTGAGTCCCTGCTCAAATTTTTTCATTCTTTTCCCTTTATTTTCTTTTGCTTGCCAGATTTCAGATGTCCCGTCCTCCAGTTCACTAATTCTATCTTCTGCCTCTTGAACTCTGACATTGTAGGTTTCCACTGTTATTTTCATCTCTTCTACTGTGCCTTTCATTCCCATAAGTTTTGTGATTTGTTTTTTCAGACTTTTGATTTCTTCTTTTTGTTCATTTCTTGCCTTCTTTATAGCCTCCCTCAATTCACTGATTTGATTTTTGATGAGATTTTCCATGTCTGTTCAAATATTCTGAATTAATTGTTTCAACTTCTGTATCTCATTTGAATTGTTGGTTTGTTCCTTTGACTGGCCCATATCTTCAATTTTCCTAGTATGATTCATTATTTTTTGCTGGTAGTCTAGACATTTAATTTCCTTAATTAGTTTATTCTGGAGATTGTTTTCACTTTTCTACATAGGATTTTCTTGCTGGATGATTTTGTTGTCTATCTGTTCTTTGACATTCAGTTTGGTTTATTCTAGACCTCTAGCATAGGTTTTGTTATCAGAATTTTTCAGTTCTTGTTTCCTGTCCTGCCTGTATGGTGCCTTTTTTTTTTTGTCTTAGGAGGGTCTACTTAGGCATTATAGATCCCAGTCAGATTTTCCCAGACCAGACTGGCCTCCTCTCAGGAGGAAAGAGTCACCTGCCTCATTTCTCCCTGTGGGTGAGACCCAGCAGGTTGAAAGACTTTCCTATGAAGCTCCAGACTCTGTGTTTTCCCTATTCTGCCCAGTATGTGGCTTTGTCCACCGGCAGGTCCCGCCAGCATAAAGTGATATGGAACCTTTAACTTCAGCAGACTCTCCCTGCTGGGGGTGTGATTTAGACAGAGGAGAGGATGTAGGCTGGTTTTAATCGTTTCAGTTTTCCAGACCCTGGGGTCTGAATTCCATGAAGGAGGGATTCCACACGACCTGGACCCCACCCCTCTCCTGGGGAAGGCACAGGCTCCAGGGAATTACTTCCTTTCACCTGACCAGCCTCTTTGTCTCTCAAACAAGCTTAGTTCCGCCCTTGCCTGGGGCAGTTAGAGCCTGAGAAGCCTTGCAGTTGTATCCAAAGAGTAATCAAGACAGAAACACAGACACACACACACAGACACACACACACAGACACACACACACAGACACACACACACACAAAGAAAGAAAAGTAACCCTTTTTTTTCTTTTCAGAGGAGTACCCCTACCTCGGGTTTGCCAATCAAGAGTACAAGTTGGTACATTGCTTTGTATATCTCCAGGTCTTATGTGCCCCCTCCTTTCCTTCAGGGCACAGACCCTTTCAAGTATTTTGTGCTGTTCGATCCAAAAAGCCTCTGGTTTTTTTTTTTTCTTTTTCCGTCAGCCCTGCCCACTCTGTGCTGGGGCAAAAACCAGCAACCTCAGCTTTTACCGGAGGTTCAGCTGAGCTGGGGGCCTATTTTTAGTAGTCAGAATTTGTTAATTAATTCCACAATTGGAGCTTGGTTGCTCAGCCCCTGCTGCTGGTAAAGTCCTTTTCCTTTCCCCTCTGGGAAGCAACCCGGCTGCCGTGGCTTGGGGAACTCACGGTTCTGGGGGGGGGGGCTCGCAGCCGGTCCAGCTGGTCCAGATTGGGGTACACTGTGTGTCCAGTCACTGACGTGGCCCCTGCAGTTGTACTGTACTGTTTCTGGCTATTTACTAGCTGCTCTGCAGGACAAACTAAATCCCACACCTCGCTAAACTGCCATCTTGTCCCATTCGATCCTGCGATTCTGTTACTAACTTTTGAACTCACAGTCAACAGCACTGAAACTCATCTGAAGGAAGCTTATCAAACCGGGCAAATCACACCTTCTTATGCTGTAGGGAGGTTAGACAGAACTTCAGCACTACACCTGGGGGCCATTTTAAACATCAAAATCACACACAAAAAGCACAAAAGTGCAAAAAACAGGGCACTAAATGTGTAAAAAAAAAAAAAAGCACGCCTGTTTACTGTATAAGAGCTGAAAGGAGGAAAGCAGAGCTTTTCCTTTTTTTTTTTTTTTTACCTCGGCTGGGAACAATTGTGTTGCACAACTCAAATTTTCACCATGTCACACATGCACATGAATGACCAGGAGAGAGCTGTAGATATCGACTTGGAGCTTACACATAAATTTTGGCAGGTACATGAATTTGCAAATTTGGAATCCATGGATAATGAGGAGCAACTGTCCCTACTAGCTGGGTCACCCCAGCAGCTGCCTGGAAGGGGTGTGATGTGCTGGGTGGAAAGGCCCACCCTCCTCCCAAGGCTCACAGACCTGGGGCATGATGGACAACCAGTCTGCGAGCCCAGAGGATCACTTCACTTCTCCACACTGCCATATTCTCACCTGTCCAATGTAAACCAAGACAGCAACCATTTTCCTCCTACCACACAGGGCTCCTATGAGGATCAAACTAGGGGAATAAATGTGGCATCCTGAACCCATCCTCAACAGTCAGGAAGAATCCCAGGGATCTGATCAGACCTCTCCTGGTCTGTTAAATAACACGATACACAGTTCCTTGTAAAAACCACAAAATCCCCAGATAGACGATGAGCAAATGTATCAACTGTTTACTTCACAAAAATGAGCCTTACAAAACCTGAAGATATGAGGGAGAAGAGTCCTGTCAGCATAATGGAAAACAAGTTTAAGGGTAAGGGCTCAAACAATTCATGTCACCAATCATTTGATTTGTAATGGACTTTTTAAATTTAAAGTGGGTCACCAAATTTTATTTAAAAAGAGTAGAGATTTTATACCACTCAGATGACAAACTGGTATCACCCTTTTGGAAAGCAATTTGATAAATCAAGGGCCTTAAAAAATGTGTGCACTCTTTCCCAGTAAGCCCACTTTCAGGGAATATCTGTAAATACTAAAGAAAGAAAGAAGAGAGGAGGAAAAGAAAAAGACTTCCACAGTAGACATTTATCTCAACCCTGTTTATTAATAATACCAAAAGTTAGAAACAACCTGGATGTCTAACAGCTCAAAGAAATGGTTTATATAGTAGCATAGTCATGTTGTAGACTATAATGCAAGTATAAAAAAAATCTTTACAAAGATGACAAAACCAAGTTTATTTAGGAATCAAATACTAAGTGGAAGAAAAATCATGTTGGGAAATTATTCAATATAATCAGCCTTGTTAAAAAAAAATTCAAGTATAACAATTACTAGAAAGAAATATACCAAAATTTTAATAGTAGTTGTGTTTATATGTTTTCCCCTACTTTTAAAAATATACATAAAC
Source organism: Tamandua tetradactyla (assembly GCF_023851605.1). Lineage (NCBI taxonomy): Eukaryota > Metazoa > Chordata > Mammalia > Pilosa > Myrmecophagidae > Tamandua > Tamandua tetradactyla. Next base: position 53,232,241 of record NC_135338.1, on the reverse strand, counting down.
GGCTTCATTTATTGCAGTCAACTGTTATTTCCTAAAATGTGTTTCCTTTAAACACTAATTAATGGACTGTTAATAGTTATGCTAAAAGGGGAGTCCTGCTCCCTTAAAGCTAGGAAATATGGATTAAACAAGGAAAGCATTTTCACCAAAAGGACTCCTCTTCAGCACATGAATCATGCTGTAAACTCTCCTAACAAAGCAGCACTTACCAAAATCCTCAACCGAAGGACACTCTTGAGGGTATTAAGTCCATGGAATTTGCAGGGAGATGCTGCAGTAAACCCCTACCACTCTCTCCTATATCCCTATACCTACTGACATTTGCAGATCCCCAGAGAAAGGGTGTTACTCCCTCGTGGCTCTTGCCTAATTCACATTTCCATCCTAGTTCACATTTGAGGTGAATCCTAGCTCTATAACTCCCTAGCTGTGTGATGTTGGGTATTTAATATCTCTCTTCCTCCTTTTCCTCATTTGCCAAATGAGAACAGTGATATTAACAACTTCCTGGGAGTTTTATAAGAATTAAGCAAATTAATATTTTGTAAGCAATTTTAAACCATGTCCAGTACATGGTAAGCATTATGTAAATATTTGTTACAGAAAATCCTCTTATCACACGACAAGCCCTTTTCAATTTTGATTTACTTACTTGATTATTTAACAATGGACAAGTACCTACTATTTCCTTGGCTCTGTGTTTGGGACCAGGGACAAAGAGATCAAGCCAAATGATCTCTGCTTTCAGAAAACTGATACTCGAATGGAGAGAGATAAATAAATATAAGAACAAGATCATTCAGACAGCTGATGCCTTTAATACAGAAGAGAAAGTAATGCGTGGGAGCAGACAGGGACCCACTTGTACTGGACAAATGGGGAAAGCCTTCTGAGAGGGTGAGGTCGACACAAAAGATATAAGGGAGCAAGATCAGCAAGTGCAAAGGCCCTGATGTAGGAACACCTGGGCCCTTCTGAGAAACAGAACTAAAGGCAGGTGGCTCTACAGCAGGGCGAACGACAGGCACCTGTAGGCCAGTACAGGAAAAGGGAGAGCTTAACATGGTTAAAGGGAGGTGGTGATACGGCATGATTTGCATTTTTAAAACATCACCCTGCAGGGACAGGGCAGTTGGGTATACCAGAAAAGACCCTCACAGGGTGGACAAGAAATCAACTCCAGGCAAATCACAGACTTGCATGTGAAATGAAAAACTACAGACTTTTTTTGAAGATAAAGTAGAAGGATATGTTCATGACCTTGAGGGAGGGAAATCCCCTAGAACACCAGGAACTCTCTATTGCAAAAGATCGATGCATTTGACTATATTCAAACTTACTCTACTCATCAAAAGACACCATTAAGCATGAAAAGGCAAGCCACAGACCAGGAGAAGATGTGTTGTTAAAAACAAATAACTCCTTTCCAAAATACATAAATAACTTCTCCAGATCAATAAGGCAGACAGCCTGTAGGCAAATGACTAAAAGATGTGAAAACGCATCTCCCATGAGAGCATATCCAAGTGGCCATGGACATACGAAAAGGTGCTCGTCCTCATTAGAAGTGAGGTCACAATGAGACGGTCCTGAGAGCCACCAGCAAGGCTACAATTAAGAAGACCTCCAATACAACGTGTTGGCGAGTCTATGGAGCAACTGGAACTCACAAATACCACCGGAGGGGACGTAAATTGATACAAACACCTTGGAAGTCTGCTTGTGGTATGATTCAGCAATTCCATTTCTAGATATTATCCTTTAAGAAATGAAAGCACATGCACCAGGCAAGATGGACAGGGATACGTGTGGCAGCCTTATTGGTAGTAGGGCTATACGGCAAATAACCAAACTAACAACTGTAAACAGACAAAATACTGTCTTGTGTTCCACTGCATGAGATAATCACAATAAAAATGAACTACAGCTACAAGGAGTAGCATGGACAAAACTACTAATGTTTAGCCAAAAAAAAAGTACACTAAATATATATAAATATATTAACATTTTAGTATAACTCCATTAATGTAAAGTGTTTTTTTTAAGGCAAAATTTAAATAGTTTTACCAATGCGTGGTACAGGTATAAGGAAATGCAAGGAAGTGACTACATCTAGGTCAGGAAGGAGCTCCCCAGAGGGAAGAGGGGATGAGTGGCAGGAGGCACGCAGGGGAGCTGTATTTTTCCTTCTTTTTTTTTGTGACTGGGCTAAGCGGCTTTATTAGAGAAAGCCAAGTTTGCAAAGGACTTAAGAGTTGGCACGGGGGCCCTTCTTGCCAAAGGTGGGCATAAATAACATCGACAAAGCAGCTGTTGTCCTGTATCCACTGCTCGTCCTGTATCCGGCTAGGGTCATCTTCTTGTCCCATTTGGCCACCGTAGGCATCTGACCTCGCACCTTCCCAGAACAGGGCAGGGAACCATGGACGTCACCTCCAAGCTTACAGCCTCCACCCCACACTGGCCCAGGGTGGCTCATCCTGCAGGGGCGTGCCTGCCAGGAGCATGACCTGATCTGAGGCAATACCTTCCCGTGAGGCTATGAGATTCCCAAACTGGGTGAGCTTCTCCTGGCCAGTCACCTTGAGCAGGTGTGGTTCCTGGGGCTGATAAAGAAATGTTCTATTTCTTGACTTGAGTAATCATAACACGGGTGCTCATTTTATACTTATTAGTCAGGCTTACTAATTTTTCTGTGTGTGCTAATATTTCATACTTTTTAAAAAGTTGTAAGAGGTCATCCCAGCTGTACTGAGAGTGGATTGTGGAGAACAGGGAGAAGAGCTCAGTCACACCTCTTCCACGAGGCTGGATCATCTCCCTAGTCTAGACCAGATCAGCTCCCTTCACTAGACTAGACTAGCACTCCAGACCAGATCAGCCCCTAGTCGAGATGAGAGAAGATGGTGGCTAGAACTGGAAAGGGGGTTGTGGAACTGGAGAAGATACACCAGCCTCCAAGTACCCACAAACATAACATGGCGCTCTATGTAATAGGACTTCAGTATGTGCTCTCAAACAGCTGAACCCACAAGCATGAAAACTATATTATTTCCAAGGGTCAACTTACTGGATCCACTTCCTTAGAAACAAACATGTTCCAAAATGGGTCACCACCAGATCTACCCCAGTTGAATGCATTTAATTGGCTTATCTGAATAAACTACCCCTTTTCTTTTCCACTTCCCTGCACAATGTCTCTCCCTTACCCCTCCAGGCAGAACCGAAACAAATAAATTTTAGGAAAAGGAGAACCTTTGAGTTGAACAGAGACAACTTTCATTTCTCTCTCCACTACACACTTTCTGCCAAGGCAGCCTCAAATAGCAAGACTTCCAGGGCTTATTCTCAGAAGGTTACTAATTGAAAATAAACATTTACTCAGACTTAGATTGGTGCTTTGAGGAATTGTATCTGTGAGATTTCACCTTCATTTATTTCCTTCCACTAAAGGCGGCCTAAGACTGCTTGAAACACACTTCCTTCGCTGCTGCAATTTTGAAATGCAACACACATTCACAGTTAAGGTTCCCAAATAAAACTGAATCAAGCTGCCCCATTTCCATCTTTACACCAGGATATCCCATTCTCTCTTAGAGCCAAGCTTTCTGTCTGGAGCCTTTCTAACTTTAGAAGTTTCCCCTGGCTTGTAATTGCTCTGCATCTTGCCAGGGACTATCCTAATCCTACCCTGCCAAGGAAAGCTGTTACCTGAACTTGACCTTCACTGATGAAATAGCTCAGCAACTCTTGAGGACCCAAGAAATGTGCTTCCAGTGCCGAGGGGAGTGTGTAACTATTGAAGTAACACTCATTAAAGCTGGAAATACGGTTGTGTAAAACACAAATGAAGCAACACCTCTCAGTGTCAACACAAGCAAATGCCTCGCACCCGAGGAGCCTGAAACATGCGGCAGGTCATCTCCTGAACTTGAACTGCTCCCTCTGTGCTGTACGAGCTGGGAACTGCTTCAGCTTGGTGGCAGACCCTCAGGGACAGGGGCCATAACAAGTGTGTGGCAAAGGATACACCTGTTTAGGTTATCAGGTAGGTGATGGTGCATAAGGGGAAAGGAGGGGAGCTAGAGAGGTCCAGAGCCAGATCCTAGAGAGAACTGAACTGTGTCCCATCGCAGAGTCTGGGCTTTATCCTGTATCCCTGGAGACTCGCTGACGCTTTGAAGTGTGCAGACCATGTTGTTACGATTCGGTATTTACAACATTCCAGGCACTGGGCTGTGGGATTCACATTCTTCTTATTCTCACCACCACCGCCATTACCGTACCCACTTTACAGTTAGAAAAACTGAGGCACAGAACAGTCAAATGGACTTAACCAAGCCCCCCAGCTAGTAAGTGATGGAATCCAGGATTCGAATTCAGACATTCTGGCTTCAGAGCCTACATTCTTACCCGGAAGCTGTACTCCCTTGCAGCAGCCTGCACCCTGGCATCCTCTCCCTGGTTCCCTGAGAAAACATCACATAGGCTGCATCAGAGCTCCATGCTTCCTGTTGGACTGGATGTGGCAAGCCAAGCACACCGAGCAGTTCAGCCCTCGTCCCTTTCAATGGTGTGTGCACACCCCCAAGCAATAAACACACAGCATCATTTCCTTAAAGGGCCATCAGGGAGAGTGTGAGCTCCATGGGAACCTACAAATAGAAGGGCTTCCTGCCACACCACACACTCGGGACACCCTGACTGGCTGCCTCACAGGGCCAATGCCACTTGTGATGGCCTCATGCTCCCTCCGGCCTCAGAATGGACGCAGAGCCTCAAACTTTGAGAGCAGAGCCCAGGCCATACGTCTGAACCCAGGGCAGGCGGCACGCCCAGGCCTGCATACCCGGGTTTCATCCTCTGTCTTCCAGCCCTCCCCATCCAGCCTGGGGCTCTCGTATGTGGGAGAAGAGGATATTTCAAAACGGGAATCCAGGTAAACTTCTGCAGGCACTGGAAAAGTTCCTCCACCTCACAGGCTGGCATCTCAGGGCACAGAATCTGGAGTGTGAGGACTCGGCTCCGAGGCGAGCTTTTGAACCTTTGGACAAGTCACCTAGTTTCTCCGTCCTCAGCTTCTTCCTGCGAGTGAGCGCCTCGCCAGGGAGACAGCAGTTTCCACGGGACGTGCCCACGCAGGTGACCTACAAGGCCCTGGCGCCATCTGACCCTCCCCCCACCGCCACAATCCCCTGGCCTGCTGTTCCCCGCCCCCCCCCCCCACACACCCACCTCCCTCGCTGTTCCTCAACCAACCGTGCCCCCACCCCCCCTTTTGAAGGCCTGTCCCCTTGGTGCCCTCCTCACCTCCTTCAAGCCTTTGCTCAAATATCACTTCCTCAGTGAGGGCTCTGCTGGGTAGCCTGGATCCTATTCAAATGTCCCACCCCAAAGAGCCCTCTACGGCCCCCTCGCCCTGCTCCAATCCCGCCCCCTCCCCCGTGGCACCTAATGCCTTCTAGCCCCTCACTACCCAAAGTGGGATCTGTGGACTACCCTCACCCACACCCCTTTCTTGTTAGAAGTGCAGGGTCTCGGGCCCCACCCTGACCTGCTGATTCAGCATCTGCATTTTCACAGGATCCCTGGGTGAGCTGCATGTACATTAAAGTTCGAGAAATGAATATACTTTGCTATTTGTGTCTGTTTCCACCCCATCACTATAAGCTTCACAAGGGCAGGCCATTAGTCCTTTTTAAATGGAGACACTGCATATACAAGTAGACAATGACCAGGAAACTCTGACCCACTATCAGCAGCAGCCAGTCCAGGAAGCTGCCCATTATCTACAGCAACCAGCCCAGGAGGCCAAACCACAATCCCTGTAATGACTGACACCAAATGGCCAGGGCTTGATCAATAACTGAGCGCTTCTGTAATTTTTGCTCCCATCTCCAACTTAGGACCAACCAGAGAAAGTCAAAAATGCCCTCCTAAGCAGTCATTTAGATGCCCCGCTTCTAGTTAGCTTGCCTCCAGCTTCCAGTTGCCAATGGCCTCCAATATCTGAACGCTTCCCCTTTTTTCCCTAGAAAGCTTTTCCTCTGCCTGCCTTTGAGTCTTTGCCAAATGCAGGTGACAGCGGCCGACTCCCTTGCTATGGCAAGCTCTGAATAAATAGCCTTAGCTGTTCTCATTTGGGTGGCCTTCACTTATTTCCAAAATCTCTGTGGTGGTCTCAAAGCTACAATAATATTGCCACGCTGTCAGCATGGTAACAAGCAGTGAATAAATGAATGAAGGGGGCAATGCCCAGTACAATCACCTGGTGAGGCCTGCCAGGGGTTAAATGCCCCATAGCAGGGGGCAGGTAAGCTCAGCAAGGTCCAAGACCTGGCCTCAGGTTTCTAGAAGCAATTCTTTCAATTCTTCTCTGGAACCGCCAGCTCACACAGGCAGCTCTCTGTAGCCAAGTTCACCAGGAGGGATGCAGAAAATCAGGCATCATTTAGTTCAGTTTCTCCTAGTAGATGTCCATGCAGCTGAGTCTCCCCTGGCTCAGCCAACTCTGTGGGGAGCTTGCCTGAGGACTGTGGAAGACGTAGCACAACAAGTGGGGTTGGGACTGTTGTTCCCTGTTGGGTTAGGCTGCCACAAAGAACAGAGGGCTCAACCCAGGTTCTGCCGTCTTGAGGTTCTCAAGGCTGACCTGTGGGGATTCCAGGGTAATTCCCTTCTGATAACACAGTTCTTCTCCAAATTGGTTGGTGCAACTGTTTAAATGCATGCGTAGGAAAGGACATGAGCAGGGGTGCAAGGGTAGTTCAGTGGTAGAATTCTCGCCCACAATGCGGGAGACCCGGGTTCGATTCCCGGTCCATGCACTTCCCCCAAAAAACAAATACGCAAAAAACCCACAAAAATTCAACAAACGGTGCTGCAATAATAGGATAGTCATTGGGAAGATAATGAAATGTGACCCCTCCATATAGCATACAAAAAAAGGACACAAGCAATAGCAAGTAGAGAGGGAAACATGTATGGCTCAAACATGTAAGGTTGCTCCATCTCAATCCCGAGTGAAAGAGAAATCAAAACTCCACCAGTATCCCAGAAAAGCAAATTTGACAAGTCCAAAAATATGACAGGGTCAGGGGAACGGGCGCTCTTGAGCCACAGTGGGTGGGATGGAGGCTGCTCATAGGAAGGATCTTGACAGAGGGTAATCTGGCAACGTCAAAATTCCACTTCTAAGCTACTCCTTGCAACAATGTCATAGTAAAAGAAGTGCCTCCCTACCCTGCATTCTTTTGCAATAACAACAATCTGAATGTATATCAGCAGGGAAGTAGTTAAATAAACCCCAGCCCATCCTGCCATAGAATACTCTGCAGCTGGTTACGGGTGGAAGAAACTGTTTATATACTAATGATCTAGGTCTGCCTCCCAGCTATTGTTAAATGAGAAAAGAAAGGAGCAGAACAATGTACATGATAAGCTACTAATTATGTGAAATCTATGAATCCTCACACAAACCAATCTACCATGTATACACAGGCAAAAACTGGTAATGGGCTACCTTTGGGGAAGGGATTTGAGTGGGAAGGAGAGTTTTTACATCACCATCTTTTGTACTTTTTGAATTTTGAATCACATGAATACATTACCTATTCAAAGACTTGGATTTTTAAAAAATTTCCTGCACTGAACTGCAATTATTCTCCAAGGTCACTGTCCTAAAAGTGTCATGAGGAAACCCTAATCAGAATTCTGGGAGTTCCCAAAAAATCACTTTCTCAGACTCATTTCCAAGGATGGTTGATGGCATTTCCCCAGTTTGGATTTCATTTTTAACTCAGAAGACAACCTCAGTTCCTTTACTGAGTGTTCCTAAGGTGCCGCCGTGCTCTCATATGCCATGACAGTCCGTCTGCAACTTTAACTCGCTCTAATTTCTGGCTGGAACAAACCTTAGCCCTCAGCTCAGATCTCCCCTTTGGCAGGTGGGAAGATAAAGCTTGGAATGAAATTTGGAATCCTTCTTCCAGTGCTGCTCCTTATAAATATTATTTATCTCCAGGGGTGTGTGTGTGTGAGGATTGTGTGTCTGTGGTGTGCATGTATTAGGTGTTGGGGTTGTAGTGTGTGTGAGGATTGTGTGTCTGTGGTGTGCATGTATTAGGTGTTGGGGTTGTAGTGTGTGTGAGGATTGTGTGTCTGTGGTGTGCATGTATTAGGTGTTAGGGTTGCAGTGTGGTGTGTGTGTGTGTATGTGTGTATGTATGTGGTGTGTGGGGGGATATGTAGGAGCAGGAGCAGTGGGAGATTAGGAGCATGTGTGATGTGGTATGTGGGGACGTGTGTGTTGTGTATGTTCTTGTCACATTGGGCCAAAATATCCAATACCCCTATCTACCCGCTCCCAGCCTCTCCCCATCAGCAAAATGAGGAGGATGCCACACATCCACAGCCACCTCCTGATAGAATCTATTCTAACGAAGGAGACAGCTCTTGAGCAAATGCTGTCCCCTGGTCTGTTAGGCCCTGGTCCACATGGCCCCTGAAATCCTGTGACCTCAACTCCTACTCCTTCTCCTGCCACTCTACTCCAAATCCCTGGAACTTCTTTGTATTGCTGTGACAGACCCTGATCTCTCTTGTCTGGGCCCTTTGCACTTGCTAGTCCCCTCCTTCCTCTCTCCTACTTGTCCAGCATGTCTCAAGTTCAAAGTTCCTTCCTTGAGGTCATCTTCTCTCACGAGGTCACACCCCACACCCCGGCCCCCCCAATTGTCTCCTGCGCTTGTCTATGGCTCATCTCACTCGTACGTCCTTCTTCAGGAGCTGTCTTCCCCAGCAGATGCCCAGCTTCTCCCTGGGGGCCAGGACCGTCCTCGCTGACACCTGCCACAGGACTGGTCACATAGCAGGGGCTCAAGTTCCTGTCCTCCTTTCTGTTTGCCTCCAATGAAAACTAACCCTGTAACTTCCAATACAGAGGGAGAGAGTGAGCACTTAAGAATGGTTCTACGGGACATGTCCTGCTCATACCAATGGAGGCAGAAGCTGAGAAGCACCTTTTTCACTTAATAACTATAGCAGCTAACATGCATTGAGCTCTTTTTATGGGTTTTATAAGGATTCTCTCCTTGTAAAGGAGTAACCTCTGAGGTTAGGTCTTATTATCCTCAATTCATGGATGGGGAAGCAGAGCAGCTAAAAAAAAAAAAATCAGAAAAAACTTTCCCAGGGTCCCACAGCTTTATTAAAGATGGTATTTTGAAGCCCATGCTATCTTGCTAACAACTTTTATGGTACCTGTAATTTACTTTGAACTTTCAGCCGTGACAATGTAATATGGATGTACACACGTGTAGACTTGGCTACACTCTAGGGGAAGTCAGTTGCCCTAATCAGGAATTTGGACCCCAGGGGTGGAAAGTTAACATGACAATTTGGCCAAATTCCAAACTCCTTCAGCTGTCTCTATTCCCTATCACCTCAGCAACTCCAGTAATCAGTATAATGAACTGGGTTCACTGATAAATTAGTGGCTCAGAAACAAGCACACGGGGTGTCAGACATGGAGGCTTACTGATGGAACCGACAGTGCTGGTGGGAGGGTCCGGGCTGCTAGACCCTGGCTAGAAGGTTAAATGAATACTGATATGAATATTTTTTATTCTACCTGAGTCGATCTTTACTGAAACCTGTCTTCAGAATAACAGACAGGGTAAAGTACTGGGACTTCATCTACTTTCCTGAAGGTTGCATGTCTGTGAGTGGCAGCATTTGCTCGCCAACTTATTTAAGATCTGGTAGCAAAGTTGCCGAGAGCAGCTGACTCTACCAATGCCAGCAGCAGCCAAAGAATTTAACTGCCATGTCACCAAATTGGCTTAGATCAGTTCACAACAACCTCTACCCAATACTGTCCTTCTAGGTGCGGCAGCTTTAAAAGGGCTCAATACAGTCATAAGCTGGATGCTACTGCTTATAAATTCATTATGTGGAGCTTTGACAAGCTTCTCCGAAGGTGATTCTATAGCAACAAAACCACCGGGGTACAAGTCAGCCCCAAATGATGCCTTTTGGTCAAATGGCCACCAAATGCTTCTCCAGATAGGGAGGCAAGTGTTGGCCCCCCAAATTCAATAAACTGCCACGTTAATTTATCACCCTTGAGGTACAAATTCCTGATTAGGGCAACCGATTTCTCCTACAGTGTAGGCAAAAGAGTGTGATGGCACGTCCCCCAGTCCTCAAGAACTGCCTCTTAGGAAGACAGATCACAAAGCTCCCTTAGCCACAGTTCGAACAGGAGCCTCTCTGCACTGTGAGACTCCAACAAGACTGTTAGACCAGATAGTATTTGAAAATGTGTGGCATTAAAGGGACACTACCGCCCTGTTCGTGTGCCACTTTACTCAAATAACCTCAAAATTTAATAAAAGCTTATATCTAAAAGTGTTCTTCGACAAGTTGAGGGCTCCTTTTGGTGATGCAAAGGTCTACATCTCGACTGTATAAGTGTCAGCATCTAGGGTGCACTATGGTTTTGTAAGTTGTTACCACTGGAGCAAACTGGATGAAGGGTACAGAGCATGTGGGGTGGTAAAAGGTACATGGGATCTCTCTGTATCATTTCTTTCAACTGCATATGGATCTATAATGTTCTCAAAATTGTGAATGTAATTACTGCTGAACCATATATTTGAAAGTGGTTAAAACAGGAAACGTTATGCTGCATATATGTTAATGGAATAAAAACCTAAAAACAACAAAGAACTATGCAACACAAAGAATAAACCTTAAACTACAGACTATACTTAATAATAATTATAATATTGATTCATCAATTTTAACAAAGGTACTACAATTAATGCAAAATGTTAAATATTAGGGAAAACAGTAAGGGATTATATGGGAACTCTGTATTTTCTGCATGATTTTTCTGTAAACCTACAAGTGGTCTAAATAAAAAAAGACAGAAAAAGTCTAATTAAAAAAAAACGTTTAAAAAGCCATATACATGCAAAAACATCTCTCAGTTCTTTTATTATATGTCATTGAAAATTAGGGTGGGGGGAATGGATTCAATAGCAATCCTGATATCAGCCCACCTCACTCTTTTACCTATAAGATGGGGTTCTCCCATTCTTTCACTTTTGCTATACAGTGACTCATTTTACGAGATTCACCATAACATGGTGAGCCTCCCTGAGAGTTAGTAATTCCAAGTTATAAGCCACATTCAGCCACTAAATCTTAGACAAAGTCTGGGGTCTTTCCTGAATTTAAGTTTTCTCTCCTGTGCAACATCCTCAGGCTTTGATGTCCCAACAAGAACCAAATTCCATTGCTTGGTGGCCCCAGGCCCAAAACAGCTGCCACCAAAGTGGCCCTCAGAAATTTTTCTTCAAAGGATTTTTACCCCATGCATAGCAGAAGATGAGGCCCAGAGAAAATTCATAGCCATGCTTCTCTTTTTTCAGATTTCTCAAGTTGAAACTTTGCCTTAGTATAAGCCTAGAAAAAAATAACCTGAAAAACTAAAAGATGGATAACCATGAAACTAATTACTGTGCAGTTTCCATTTCCGGTGTGCAACGTAGGTTCAGAGAAAGGGTCCCAGAGACTGGGAATCAGGAAACTGCCAAGTTCCTTTGTGATGCAGAGAAGAGCTCAGCAATCCACATCCCGGGGTTAATAAAGTTTTATTGGAACCCAGCCATACTTACAAACAGCAGGTGAGTCATTATACAGAGACCATATGGCTTGCAAAGCCTAAAATGTTAATTCCTGATCCCTGCACAGAAAAGGTTTGTTGACTCTTTAACTTAGAGAAATAATCATGACAAAATTGCTACCAAGTTAGTGTTTATTAAGCCAGGCACCATGCCAAAAATTCTATACAAATGATCTCATCTAATCCATGTAACAAACCTGCAAGGCTAGGGACATCTTCATTCCATAAATAGGGAAACTGAGGCTCAAGTAGATTAAAACCTGCCTGAGATCACATACCTACTAAATGGTGAAGTCAGGATTCAAACTCCAGCCCCTTCTTTCATATCATATTACCTCCTAAGCAAGTCTTTCCTTGCCCTGGGCCTGGGTCCTCATCTGTGAAGATGTCAGTGTTGCAAAAGAAACTCTAAGTAGATGGACATGAGTGAAAGATGCACTGACTGAGAAGTAGATTGGCGAACCATGGTATATACATCTAATCAAATATGGTGCTGCTACAAAAAGGAACGAAGTTGTGAGGCATGCAACGATGTAAATGAATCTGTGGGGCATTTGGAGAGGCAGAATAAGCCAGAAACAAAAGAACAAATGTCATACGGTCTCATTTAGAAAATATTTATAAAAAAAAACTGGGACCTAGATTGTAAGCTCTTACAGTAGTCACATTTAGTCTGGAGTGGTAATTGTTATTTCTGGATTTGAGAGGCTGTTTTATATATATATATATAACCTGGTATATAGAGGTAAGAATGAAGCCGGTCAAGTTGGGATTAAGATAATTCAGAATACAGGGGTAAGGAAGACATTGTATTTTAGAACTTCACCTACTCTTTGAGACCAAAGGAAGAAAAGTTTATCTTGTCCAGAACCTAAATTTTCCATAGCACATAATCTAACTCAACCTGTCTGGATAGATCATTTAAAGAATGCAAATACAGGGAACCCAGAATAAAAATGAGAGCCTTTAATCCTGTGTGTTTAAGATAATGCCTGGATACACCCCAGAGTATATTAAGAAGATAATAAAAAAGTATTGGCAAAGTCCCTTGAGGGACGGGAGGAAAAAATATGGGACTATTAAACTTTACCTCTATAGAACCCTCTGATACTGCGTCAAACATTAAGGACACCCAAATCAATAGGCCAAGCCTTTGATTTTTAAAAAATTTTTTTATTAATTTTTAAATTAAAAAATATATATACGACAAGAAACACAAACATTCTTAACATATAATCATTCCATTATACATATGTAATCAGTAATTCACAATATCATCACATAGTTGCATATTCATCATCATGATCATTTCTTAGAACATTTGCATCAATTCAGAAAAAGAAATAAAAAGATAACAGAAAAACAAATAAAACAAAAACAGAAAAAAAAAGATTATACATACCATACCCCTTACCCCTCCCTTTCATTGATCACTAGCATTTCAAACTAAATTTATTTTAACATTTGCTCCCCCTATTATTTATTTTTATTCCATATGTTCTACTCCTCTGTTGACAAGGTAGATAAAAGGAAGATCAGACACAATGTTTTCACAATCACACAGTCACATTGTGAAAGCTATATCATTATTCAATCAACCTCAAGAAACATGGCTACTGGAACTCAGCTCTATATTTTCAGGCATTTCCCTCCAGCCTCTCCATTACATCTTGACTAACAAGGTGATATCTATTTAATGCGTAAGAATAATCTCCAGGATAACCTCTCAACTCTGTTTGGAATCTCTCAGCCACTGACACTTTGTTTCATTTCACTCTTGCCCCTTTTGGTAGAGGTTGTTTTCTCAATCCCTTGATGCTGAGTCTCAACTCATTCTAGGATTTCTGTTTCATGTTGCCAGGAAGGTCCACACCCCTGGGAGTCACGTCCCACATAGACTGGGGGAGGGTGGTGAGTTTGCTTGTTGTGCTGGCTGGAGAGACAGGCCACATCTGAGCCACAAAAGAGGCTCTCTTGGGGGTGACTCTTAGGCCTAATTTTAAGTAGCAAGCCCTTGATCTTGAGGCTTGCTCTTGTGAAGCTTATGTAGGTAGTGGAGAAGCTTAGCCTACTTACAAGTATGTCTAAGAGTCACCTCAGGAAGATCTCTTTCGTTGCTCAGATGTGGCGCCTCTCTCTCTCTAAGCTCAACTCTGCAAGTGAAACCATTGCCCTCCCCACTCCGTGGGACATGACATCCAGGGGTGAAAGTCTCCCTGGTGGCACGGTGGATGACTCTCAAGGATGAGCCTGGCCCTGACACCATGGGGATCAACAATACCATTCTGACCAAAAGCGGGAAAAGAAGTGTAACAAATAAGATATCAGTGGCTGAGAGAGTTCAAATAGAGATAAAAGGCTACTCTGTCTTACACAACCTTCAGTTAGACATTGCTACCTATTATAATTTACCAAACGCCAACCAAAACCATTCCTGCCAATCCTAAAGAATACCTACGGCATTATATAAGATTCTACAAAAGTTCCATACACTAGTAACTTTCCAGAAATCTACAACCTCCAGATGGGTCCCTGGATCAGATAAGTCCCAAAATGCAGAGGGTCCAGCCTCTCCAGAACATCAACTAGTTCCAACCCCCCATCCCATATTATCGACAGCCCCTTCCAACATGAAAAAGTTAGAATGGGCATAACCCAAATACCCCTAAAGAGTAGGAGAAAGATCAAAGGTGATGGTGGGATTATACAGAAAAGGCAAGGTTTAACAAATGACTATGACTACTGAATCATTATATTCAAATTTCTGTTGGTCTCCAGTGTCTTGGAGCAGCTAAAAAGAAAAGAATGAAAAATCGTGGAACTGTAACCCATACCAAACTTTAAAATCTTTTCTAAAACTACTTGTTAAAATGTACTTGGAAATTTATTGCTTTTTTGTATATGTATTATATTTTGCAATTAAAAAAAAGAAAGAAACTAACATCCAAACTACTCCTTTTAACTTGATGAGAACAATCTTTTTCCAATCAGAAATCTGGGTACAAGGTAATGTCCCCAAACGACTGTCACTTAACACCACCCAAAAGGCTTGAGATTGGAGAGAAAATTGAAAATCGAGTAATAGTGTAGGGAAGAAATTGTAAGGAGGGAATGGATAATTATTGTTTTAAAAAACTTCTAAGGGAATCTAAGGCAACTGAGCACGAAACACTTCTGAGCTTCCTGGAAGATAAGCAATGAGGGAAATACAGTTGAACAATGAAGAGTTTACTATCGAATGAGAAGCATCATTCCTTCCCGGCTGCTAAAGTGCCTCGACGCTTCAGTGTTTCCAACTGTGTCATTTACCATTAGCCAGGTCTTCTGCCACAGAGACACCAGGTACCCAGTGCCTTTGGCTCCTTGAAAGGTCTGCTGCATCCCAGCACAAGTGAGGTAGAATGAGCCACCGTGGGACACTGAATAGTATCGGAAACGTAAACATTGATCCCTTCACCATACTGGCTAAAGGTTATCACTAGCTCCCCAAGGGGGAAGAAAGAGGAGATTAATATCAGAAGCCACTGACGAGCCCATATATATACATTTTTAATTTAGAATAAGGAGTCACTATAGCACATTCTTGTTTTTTACGGCATATTTTAAATAGATTAACAACAAAGCTATGTCCAGTTGCATCACTGAGTCATACTGAAGGTGGGTGGGCACTATAGAGGTGGTAGCTTAGTGGAGCCCTGACTCTTAGGGTCATCCTTACTCCAGCACCACCCTAACCCAACCCCATTCCGCAGGGGCCAGCAGCACAGCACCTGGCACACATGCGCCCAAGTTTCCTGATGAATCCTTCCAGAGCAGGGGAGGCTACACCCTACCTACTTCAGCAGTTGTTTTCAATCATGCCTGCACAATCTAATCCCCTGCAATCAAAAACCATTGCAATCTAGGTCCCATGGAGAAAAGGAAACATCGCAACAACCTCATTCCTTCTGGCCTTGCCAGCGTCCTTGCTGTTCCTAGAAGAGATACACACTTGCCCTCCTCAGGTCCTTGGCACTTCGTGTTCCCTGGGCTGGAAACACGTTTCCCTGCCCTGCCCTCTCCTCTCCCAGAGATCAATATGGCCCTCCCTTACTTCATTCACGTGTGTGCTCAAAGATCACAGCCTCGAGGGGGCCTTGATCACCCTATTTTAAACCCTCAAACCCCTCCTGGTCATTACTTCCTTAACCCCATCTATTTTTCATTCCAATCTTTAGTGCCTACATTATACATCCATTTATTTACATATTTATCTCCTGTCTCCTCCACTCACATATAAGCTCCACAAGGGCAAGGGTTTTTGTTCACTGCTATATGCCCACTGCCTGGAGCACAGTAGATGCTCAACACATATCTCCACTCCAACACTAACAGCCCATACTGTTAGGGCTATGACCAATCCTTTTCTAGGTGCTGCACCTGTGCTAGCACATTTAACCCTAAGATCAGTTATTCTACAGAGGAGAAAATAGAAGCACTGAAGGGTGCTTGCCCAAGGTCACGGCTATTAAGTGGCTTGGCAGGATTTAAACACAGGCAGTCTGGCTCCAGAGTACACACTCAACGACTTTGTTGGACAAATGATGAATGAATGAATGATGCTACTACATGTATCGAATGGGGCAGGCCAAAGCCAGCCTGAGCCACAGTGGGGCACAATGCATTCTAATTAGGTCCCCTTTTCCTAATGCTGCATCTTTCTCCTCAGTCAGGTCCTATCACACCTTCACCCTTTTTGCACACCAATTTGTGCAGCAACAAAATTATAGCAGGTTCAAAGCAGGGAGAGAACTTGAAGTCCACCCAATGCCTGGCATGTCGTCCCAGAAATGTCTTTTTACACAGCACATTGCAGCCTCTTGGAAACAGGCAGCACTCTGATGCTTGGCAAGCCAGCCCAGTGGAAGACATTGGGTCAGCCCCAGTTCTCCTCACTTGTGGAAGGCTCCAAACAAGAACAAATCTCCCCCTGCCTAGAAACTGGCCCACATGATCCTCTCCTTCACTCTCCTTCAGACAGTCAGGTGTCTAAGCATGGCCGGTCTAACCATAACCTAGTCTCTGAGTTCTACTGTCCCTCCCACTGGTGCCACTCTTCTCTTTTCCTTCCTGGACTCCCCAAGTAGCCTCAAAATCTCCTCAGAACCAGGTCCACCCTCTGACCACAGGTTGGAGTCACCTCTCCAAAAGCATGTTTCTCATCCCACCAATCCATGGCTCAGAAGCCTTCCCTGACTCCCGTGGCTTCCCTAAGAAATCCAAATGCCTTAGGCCAACAATGAAGGCTTGTTATCATATGACTCCAGAATGACCTCCAAGTCCTCCCTTTGCCTAACACTACATAAGCAAACTTATTCTGCTCTGCTACTCACAGACTGTATCAGTCAACTTTCACCACACTAAGCTGCAGTAACAAACAACCCTAAAACATCTGTGGCTTATGGCATACATTTATTTCTCATTCGTGTCACATATTGGTAGCTGTGTTGGCTGAGCCCTTGATTCTCTTGTCTTCCCATTTGAGAATCCAGGTAGAATGATAAAGTCCCATCTGGGACACACCATGGAAAAGTGAAAAAAGCAAGGGCTGGCAGAAACACACAGTGGAATTTCAAGTTTCTGCTAAGACGGGTGTAAGTCATGTCTGGTCAAAGCAAGCCACGTGTCCATATCCAATGTCAACCTCGAATGCCAGTCACATCCCCTTCTGTACAGATCCAGACATAAATAACTACAAGCAATAATTAATAAAGCCATCGCAGAAATTCCTGCCTCACATCCTGGGTCCCTGTCCTTCCCTTTATCCACAGCACCAACAGTTATCCAGATGTTCAAGCCCAATCCCTCCAGGAAGCCCCACCAGGAAAAATCCCCTCCTCCTCTGAACCCTGACATAGCTTTATCTGCCTCCTAAGGTAACTAGATCTGCAAGTTCCTCTGTCCTCAGAGTCAACCGAGAACATTGGCATTACATAGTTCACCTTCCCCGTCAGGTTATAATCGAGGATCCCTGAAGTTGGAATCATCTCCTAGCTGGGGCTCAGCACGTAGTAGGCATTGAAGCAAAGTTGATTTAATGAGCCAACGAGCTTGTGGAGAGAACTAAATTTCCATTAGGCTTAAGAGATCTTTTTCAGGCAGAAGCAGTTATTTTCCTCATTATGAACCACTAATATTTAGATTCATCTCTCTCCTGCACGGTGTGCTCCTTGGGGTGAGCCCTGATCAAATTCATCTACTCTTAGCTCAGGGCTTCAACACTGAAGACCCCTGAATTTCTTGGATAAATAATGAAAAGAATAAATAAATGAATGAGCAGATGACCTGAGCAGACTTCAAGCCAGAGGCAGCAGAGGAGGTATGAGCAGAGAACTCAATCAGTTTAAGAGCCTGGGAGAAGCCGGCTGGAAGAATCTGACCTCAAGAATTAGCTAAACTCAAAAATGACCAATATTTAGTCAAATGGCGGGTGTCGGTGAATTTCCGATCAATCTGAAAAGCTGTTTCTGACCTTGCCATCTACTTCTTCTCTAAACAGACATCAGGGTATTACGCATTTAACTTGCAGATTGTATCCAAACAGACAACTTGTAAGATACACTACAGGAGAGGAAAGTGGTGAACAGATGCGCACCACCAAAGCCATAGGAAGCAAACAATGAGAAATCAAGTCTGCGAAGTAATTTCATCTGCCACACATTGCTCTAGTGACACAGTCCTATGTGAAAATAGGGAGGATACCGAACAGGAAACCATAGTGTTCCAGGACAGATGACCTGGGCAAGCAGCTACCCAGCAAACCCGGCAAGCTGAGCAAAGCTGGTCGTTAAACAGTCAACCTCTAGTGCCCTCAGCTCTGCAAAGATTAGGGACCACTTCACCCACACGGGATCTGAGATGGACTCTCTCTAACCCCAAATGGCAAATACCCCTGCTTCAGGGTCTGCTTTATGATGGGTTTTAATACCCAATTCCAAGGATGCTTAAAGGAAGATGGGCATGGGGGGCTCTGAGTACAATGGGGAACAAGAGTCTTTGTCCTCTTTCTCCACAGTGGCTGGAGACCAAAGGTATTAAACAGCCATAAACGGTCTTTAGGAGAGGGATATAATCAGAAGTTGAAATCACTGTATTTGTTGCTGTTAGTTTGCATTATGTTTGCTATCACATATCTCTATGGAGAAAAATAGCGTGGGGACATTTCTACCAGTTTGTTAGAACCATGTTTGTCAAACCTCCAACTGGAACAAGACCAAGAGGGACAGTCCTTCACCCCCCAACACACAGTCGGCTCTGCCAAACCAGAAAGGGGGTTTCTTTTCCTTGGGTTTCCCCCGGGCTCCATGGCTTGGCTAGGGACTGGTTACTAAGTGTGAAGTGAATATGCAGGCTTGTAACCATGGGCAATAGCTCTGCTCCTGCAAACTGCTCATGGGCCCAGGAAACAAGTGGATCCCCTGGAGTTCACCTTGTCACAATCCCCCAAGGACTGCCTGGCGGGATATGGTGACATGCAGTCATGATCTCTTTGGGGTGGGTGCTTTCTGGTTGACAATCTCCTTACAAAAAACCACAGGAGCACATAATCCTGGAAAGAGAGGAATGAGTTCGAAGACTTAACCCAGAGTAAACAGGGACTTTGGGCTTGTTTTCCCAGGGCCCTAGGTGAGCTGAGAAAAGTCTATTTGGTCTCTCCTCCCCACCATTATACACCAGGCCAAGGCAAGCTTGGGCAATCATGATTGCCAAACCCTAACTAAATCGGAACAGCCGACCATTAGATAGTGGCTCCTTGGGTCAAACCATGCTGGGGCAGATGTTCATGAACCGGGCCATTGTGCCCAGAGCACTAAGGCCACAGAAACTGCCCCCAATCTCCAAGTGCAAGTACACTCAACAGTGATCTTTCACTGTTAAAGATTGGAACTGTAGACTGCTGACTGCCACCGCCACCACTATAAACAAAAGCCTATCCTTGAAAGCAACAATGCTTCATCTAATTTACATTCAGTTCTGTGCACCACTTTTGGGCAATGAATTGCACACTGCCTGTCCCAGCTCTTTGATGGTTTCACGCGGGCAGACCTGCCTTCCCAGCCAGGTTCCCTCCTTGAGGGCAGGATGGGAATCGACAGTCATCAATACACGCTTGATGGACATAAGCCAGAGGCGATCAGCGTGCACTCCAGTATGGCATTCCAGCTCCCTGGGTCCTAGCAGGCCCTGCAGATGGAACTCCAGGGTAGGAGCCTGAGTCAGGGAGGGAGACTCAAGGAGGTGGCTGATACGCACAGTGTCCTCGGACCTGACAGGCCTTGGTTCTTGTCCCAGCACTGCAACTTCAGTTGGACGATGTTGAGGGTTGAACTGTTGCCCTGGAAGATTTATTCAAGTCCTACCTCCGGTCCCCTGCATATGACCTTATTTGCAAATAGGGTTTATAAAGATGCACTTAGTTGAGATAAGAAGATACTGGAAGACGGTGGGCCTTAATCCAATATAGCTGGTGTTCCTAAGAAAAGGGAGACTTGGAGGCAGGGACCCAGATGCAGAGGGGACCGTCCCGTGAAGAGTGAGGCAGAGGCTGGAGTGATGTGTCTACAAGTCCAAAAACCCCAAGGACTGCCGGCACCAGAAGCTCCAAGAGGCCAGGAAGGATTCTCCTCTAGAGCCTTCAGACAGCATGATCATACCAACACCTTGGTTTTGGACTTCTGGCCTTCAGAGCTGTGAAAGACTAAATTCCTGTTGCTTTAAACCACACAGTTTGTGGCCCTTTGTCACAGCAGCCCAAAGAAATGAAGGCAGATGTGAATCTCAGCAAGCCAATCAGTCTTTCAACCCTGGCTGCTCATTAACATCATCCAGGAGCTTTAAAAGTATTATTGCCCAGTCCCCAGGTCTCCAGATTCTGGTTTAATTGGTGGAGGGTGGGACCTGGCAAGGGAAGTTTTTTTTTTTTTTTTTTTAAGTTTCTGGGCAGTTCCAAGGCACAGCCAGAGCAGAGAACCACAATCTCAAACCTCAGGGCCCCACCTGTACTGAAACCTAAAGGGCTAGGGACAGTGGGCTAGACAGGTCAGCATCTCCCAGTCCAAGCCCCCCACAACAAATTTTTGAGAAATAGTAGGTTTAAAAAAACTTAAAGGTTTCTTAAATGCAGAATATTTCAGAGCCCTGAATACACTTTTTTTTTTCGTGCATGGGCTGGGAATGAATTGTCCACAAGCAGCAAAGTTTACAGTCTTCCCCAAACAGTTTTGACCATGGAACTGTTTTTGAGTAGGGGGTAGAGAGAAGAGACAGACCATCTTGCAGGACCAGTGAGCCTTGGAGAAGTCTGGGGGTGCTGGATCAACCTCTCTCTCTCTCTCTCTCTCTCTCTCTTTCTCTGGAGCTTTCTATCGCTGAACCCTGGCTATGGAACAGTCAAAATGCTAAGCAGTCATCATGCATGCTCTCATTTAAATCTGCCAAGAACTGTGCAAGATAAGTACCATTACCCCACATTTCACTGGTGGAGAAACTGAGGCTCAGAGAGCCCAAGTAACTTACCCAAGGACACACAGCTAGCTGGCAGAGCTGGGCCTCCAACCCAGGCCTGGCAGATCCTATGCTCTCATTACTCAAAGCCTGGTCTCTGGACCAGCAGCACTGATGTCACTCCAAAGCTGGTTAGAAATGCAAAATCTCAGGCCCTGCCCTGGACCTACTGCATCTGCATTTTAACACAGTCCCCTTGTGATTGAGTGCACATTAAAGATGGAAAAGCACTGCTCTGAGCTACAAAACATGCTGCCTTCCTCCGTGATCTCTTGAGTCCCTTCTGACTTTATTGTGCAATTCTAAGTATTCCTCATGAGCCTGGAGCTCCAGGGCTGTGGAAGCAGCAGCAGCATCCTTGCAATGCATGTGGACTGCAAATTAGGTACCGGCTCCCCTGACCTTTCATTTCTTCCTTCTAATGCCTATGGGTCACCCAAAGCCCGCAAGTCATTTAGCTGCTTGTCACACAATGTTATATGGGGATTTTTGCCAGCTAAGGAAAAACAAGCAAGACTTAAACAAAGCGATTTCACAGCAATTCTTTCAATGGCCTGCCCCCTCTGAGGCCCACAGAAGAATTGCCCAGAAATTAGAGAAAAGATACAACACAGCCGGCTTGTTCTGCTGCCAGCCAGGCTCTCTCTCTCTCTCTCTCTCTCTCTCTCTCTCTCATAAACCCTCCTGTGAGCAGTCCAATCTAATTCAAATATCCCAGGTGCTGGAATTTCTCTCCATTTTCCTTCTATTTGAGAAGCCAAGGTTTCCTTTAGGAGATTTTGGGGCACTGTCCCTTGGCTCTTCTTCCACAGTCTGACAATTTTCCAGGTGCAGTCAATTGCAGCCAGGTGAAATTCAGCCATCTCAAGTGTACCTCTTCACACAGCCCCTGGAGGCTTAGCTAATAAGCCAGCGCTACTTAGCCTCGCTAATCTGTGCTTATACATCATCCCACTGACTCCATGAGCCGCCTTTATCGACACTCCTAGGGGTCTAACTCTTTCTGGTACCTGGTTTCTCCAAGCCCAGCCTTTCAGGGCAGTGATTCCATCTCCAGCTCCCAGCCACATCATGTGAGTCAACACGGCCCCTGTTACCTGAGTGCCTGTGCTTTGTGGAGATGCTGTGGTCCGACAGGGCCATCCGCCTTAATGAGCTTATGCAGGACCCAGAGGGCAGTTCACGTAACAGGTTAGTGGTTCCGTCCCAGGCTCATCTCCAAATGAGGTAAGATGCAAAGGCCACCAGGCCAGAGAAGGAGGCTGGGCACCTTGCCTGGTGCCCATGTGGTGGGACAAATTCTCTTTCAGGACAAGTGTGCGAACGCCCCCTTGTATACTACTCATCAGAGTGGGTGGAAAAAGGCAGAAAAGGCACTCAGGATGGAAGTCTGAGCACTGGCTGTCCCCCCAGAGTAACGGGCACAGATACTTCCCTTTCAGACGTGATGGGTCATGCTCTACATTTCACAATTCCTTCACCATCTTTTTTTTTTCTCTCTCTAATGCTATGCATTGCTTACAGCAGAAGGCTCTGTGACAGAGCCTCAGTGAATCTGTGCTGGAATTAAGCCTTACTGATTTGAATGTGTAATACACTGGGTGTCCCAACATGTGAGGCAACAGGGGAAGGAGTCCAATGATTGGAGCATTCCAGGCCTACCGGGCTGTATTAGTTAGGGTTCTCTAGAGAAACAGAATCAACAGGGAACACTTGCAAATAGTACCACAACTTGGCCAAGTTGACACCTGTCCCTAACCAAGACACGGGCCATGCTCCCTGAGGATAAGAAGCACGTGCTCTGCCATCCCTTCAGTTCCTGGCACAGTGAGTGGCTATCCCATCTCAATAGGTGTCAGAGACCTTGCACGTGGGGGAAAGGTAAGCAGTGCCTAAGGAGGCCAGAGGAATCTTTCTACTCTTAAAACCCCATGTGAGCTGGACAAAAGCCCAGCCTTTGTAGCTGAGCTACTGGGCTGGGCACAATCTAGCTTCAGGGGCCATCACACCTGAAGTACCTGAAAATGCTGTCCTGGTCCTGGATCTGGCCAAGCTCTCTCTTATCACCCTATCTCTGCATTCACCATATCCACCAGGAAGGCCCTCCATTCCCCATCTGTCCAACAAATGTCTACTTGCGTCAAAGCCCAGCTCAGACACTGAGTGCACTGTGAAGCCCTCCAGCCATGTGGGTGTTAGAGTCACTCCAGGGCACACAGGTGATTACAGATACATCTTTGCCATTCAGCCTGTGGGCTCACTGGAGACAAGGATTTCTCCTTTTACTCCCCACACCCAACCAGTGCTCCACACAACCACGTCCTGTGAGTGTCCCTTGGATGGCTGCACACTTAGGAATATGAAATCTAAGATATAAGCCACTCACTGTGCTTGATACAAGGCTCTGCCTGGACTAGGATCCTGGGGGAGGGGTCCAAATCTCAAGTAGGAAGGATACTTTCTGGGCCCCCATCTTGGACAATGGCAGCACACTGGCCTAATTACCCACATGTATAATCAAAGCTGACTTCCCACTTCATAGCTTACACACCCAACGCATGCCAAGATCTGCAGATTCCACCTCTCTCTCTACTCCTTGACATTCCACACAGGACTTCCTCGCTCTTGCCTGACTCTCTTGCAATGGCTCCCAAATATTCTCCTGTGTTCACTTCTTTTCTCCCTATAAAAGCTTATTATACAAAATGCTAAGACCTTTCTCATATTATCTCAATTTACATTACCCCCACATTGTTACCTGTATTTTCTTCCTGAAATACAGAGCTGCCCACAAACCCTTGGTGGCTCCCACTGCCTACAAGACAAAGCACCCAGGCCTTTGGGTGTTCAAGGCTCTTCGGCCCAAAAACCGCAGAGGATGATGCATCTCCTGCAACCACCCACAGGCCTTCCACTCCAAGCTTATCCAGCACCTTTCATGCCTGAGCTTCTGCTCCTGCTGCCCCTCAGCTGGGTATACCCTTCTCCTCCTTGTTCTAGAACACAGGCTCTGGAGCCAGGCTGCCCCAAGTTCAAATCCTTGTTCTAACAGTTCTGAGCAGAGACCTGGGGTAAATCATTCAAGTTCTCTGTGTCTTAATCTCATCTAATGTAAAGTTGAGATGACAACAATAGAGCCATACCTACCTCACATGGCTAAAGCATTTTGAACACTGCTCCCTATGTGTCTGCTCCACTGTGACTCTTCCAAGGCCTCTTCAGTGACGTCTTTCATGTGATACCCTCTTGATCCTGGCTTTCAGGACTTAGGGACTTATGTAGGACGGTGTCCCCATTGTATGGCAGGTTAGTTGTACAGCTCTCCATCCTCTCCACTAGAATAGAAACCTCTGAAAGGCAGGGTTCATATCCAGATCAGTTTCAAATTCCCCATGGGCCATAGGGTTGCTCAACCAATATTCATCCAGTAACCAAACATGAAACCCAAGAATGGCCTTTGACCTGAGGTCAGAGAAACTGCTCTCTGTAGGGCCAGCTTTCCCACACGAGCGTTTATTTCAACAAGCAGAGCTGAAGCAGCTGGCATAGGACAGGCCAAGCTAGGAGGCTGCCCCCAGAACTTGGCCTGTATAATGGAACTGAAAGTCAGATATGTGCTGCATGAAATGAGACAGAGCAATGGTGGGTCTAAGAGCTTGTATATGGAAGGCCGATCTATACGATTTCCTTCATCTTTCCATTTCCAGCCAGACACCAACACTGGGGCCTTTGTCTCCCACTAGCCAAGCGCAATGCTGTTGCCCAAACCTATTTATGGTTTTATAAGTCAATTCTGAGAAACCCCAAATAACTGATCCTCTCAATTTTGCAAGGAGGGAATGTCCTTCTAAATTTAAATGCTTACCACAGTCATGCAATAAACAATGATACATGCACAGCACTTTTAACTTTAATCCTTAAAATCCTGGGAGAAAGGGTAGGATAAACGGTATCACTATTATGCCCATTTCACAGACAGGACACTAAGGCTCTGACAGCCCCAAGTTGCACAGGTTGTGTAAAGGACAGAATCCAAAAGCAGGTCCCCAAATTTACACTCTCATATATCTGGTCCCACATCACCAACAGGAAGATCAGATTTAGGACTAACCCTGAGGCCTGTGCCATGCCACCAGTGACACACAGGTCTGGGCAGTCTCTTAGCACCATCCACACAAAAGTCAACAGCTTCTTATCCTGGAAGAATTAAAAACAAGCCAACATGGGCTCAAGATATTCACATTAACCTTTACTCAAAGCAAAGGGCTGCATTTATAAAATTCATCCTCAGTCTTTCATCAGAAGTCAGTTCCAAAAACACATCCTATAAAGTTGTCATGTAATTTAAACTCTCTTTCAGAAAGAATTCCAGCAGCACTCACTCTGGGCCAGGCAGATCAGCACACTTAGTATTCTGGGAGGAAAGTATTATCATGGCCTCTATTTACAGATGGGGAAACAAGTCAGGATGAATGAACACACACTCACACACACGTGCACACACACTTACTGAACACCAGGCACTGTTTTAGAGCTTGGGATACATCATTGAACAAAACAACTCCTGACCCTTCTCCTAGGTTAGAAGGCAAATGTGAAGCACCTTGGCTCAAGGTCACATCACTCATAAATGGCAGAGGCAGGGTTTGAATCCACATAGTTTAGCTCCAGTGTCTACACTTTCAACTCCTGAGCTTTAATGCCCTCACCTGCCAACTGAGTGTCCTGATCTATCCCAAGGCATCAGGAGGTGAGACGGGACAGCCAGGAAGACGACCAGCCTCTTCTACGGGGTACAGCTCCCCAATGCGCCAAATGACAGGGTCTGACCATTTGGTCACTATTTGCTGCAAGCTGAGTCTATGTGAAGACCCCAGACCAGGGCCTAGAGTCAAGGATGAAGGAGATACAGTCTCTGCCTTCAAAGAGTTCATCACAGGCTAATGGGAAAAGACTGGCAAGACCTAAACTGGTATCACAGCAATCTGCCACGCGCTATCACAGAGCCAAGCACAACCTGTGAATAAATACCGTGACTACTGGCTTAGTGAGGTGCTGTGAGCAGTTTTCACCTTCACTCACAAGAGCAAATGTGTTTTTGCTGGGCCAGGTGCCTCAGGTCTGCTTAAAAAAAAAAAAAATCAAATAATCTCATTCAGCCATAGCCTTGGTTGAACGCTGACTCCCTGCTAAATCCCCAAAGCCTAATTACTTACTATTGTGCCTGGTAATCTTTCGTTGTGTTTGTTTTCTCTTTCCCCTCGGACAACCAATGAGCAAGATGAAGTGGTTGCTAGTAAGCATTCCTCCAGGTACAGGAGATGCTGCCGTGATTTCCCAAGAGCACTTTCAAATGCATGGTGCCCTCTGTTTAGAATCTTCTGCAGCCACCACTGCCCTTTCAGGCTGAACCCAGATGCCATCTCCTCCAGGGAGGGCTCCCTCGTCCTGAGCCACCATGCTTCTCTCTGCAATACCCTCCCTTAGGGATCCCCCTACATAGCATTTGTCATGGGCGGCAGTGCCTCACCCTTATTTGAGCACCCCATTCCATGATGGGCACCTTGATGGCACAGACCGGCCCCACCACTTCCAGGCCTAGCATAACCCAGGGCCTGCAGACACTTGAAAACTGCATGATGCCTTTCCTTTCTCAGGCAATTGCTACAAGATTCCAAGGCTGGAACCATGCACTCTACTGACTTAGCAAAGGGACCTGGAAAATGGGTGATCACATGTTCCCATCTGCACGGGGGTGAACAACTGAGCAGAGTGCCCCTTCCCTTCTCAGTGACCTTCTTTTCCTTTCCCAAGGGGGACATCCACTGCTCTTCCACGGGAAACAGTCCATTATTCCAGCACATTTATTTTTCTTCCTTTCTAGTGAAATGCTATGCTTGAATGGCCTCTTCAATAACGGACAATGCTTAATAAAAAAAATTAAAAATCCCTCCTCAAGCATTCGACTTTTCTGTTGTGTTGAACGGCTGGATCTCTTCCACCCAAGGCAACACATGGCAGTGCTTCATGATTTCCATTTTTAACTTGGTGAGGAACGTTCCTCAGAGTTCAAGAGGAAGCTGAGTAGGCGTGCTCTGGATCGCAGGAGGCCTGCAGCGTGGCGTCGGGAGCAGGAATGGAAGCCAGGGGGGAGCAGATGGCCGGGAGGTAGGAGAGAGTGCTACAGATGGCCCCAATAGTTTGGAAAAGGCAAAAAAAACTTTGATTGCAAACAAATCAGTGTTAGAAACATACCAAGGAGTGGGGCCCACGCAGATGTTGGCTGTTACGGTGGATGGGCGTACCACCCTTGTCGCAGGGGCATCCGGGAGAGGGACAGGGGCAGCGGCTGGAACCTGCCAGTTGGAGGTTCCTCAACTCTAATTTGTCTTTTCCTTCCCACTTATTAACAACTGTGGCTAAAATATGGGCTCACAACTCAGACTTCCCAAACTAAAACACCTGGTTGCATTTCTTGCTGGATGGAGTGTCCTTGGACTAGTTACCTGATCTCTTTGGGTCTCCTTTTCCTTGTCTGCAAAATGAGAGTGATAGCGGTACCTTCCTAAAGGGTCATTATGAGAAACACATATGTTAACACTGAAAGATAAGAAACACTGAAAGATAAGAAACGCTGAGAAGGTGCCCTGCACATCCTAGGGTGGTCTTGGCCATGACTATGGTGAGAACAGCAGCTACCATGTGCTGAGAACTGCTTAGAATACTGTTTAGAATACTGGGAACTGTTTAGAATACTTCTAAACATCATATCCTTGAAGTACCACGGCAGCCCTACAAGGCAGGCAGGAACTGCTGCTAGCCTCACTTACCAAAGAGAAGAACCAAAGCTTAGAGAGATGATGCAACTTGTCCCAAGTCACCTGGTCCATCAGTGAGCTGGGGCCCAAACCCACACTTCTGCCTTCACTGTGCCAAAATGCCATCTCCAAAGAAAAAAGCTGGTATTTGCTGGGACAGGGACCTTTTTTGGCTGCCTGCAGTCTCTGTGTTTTTCCAGTGCAATCTCCTTGTGTTTAAAAAAAAAAAAAATACAGGGTGGGGGGATGGGGGTGGAGGGGAAGCACCAAATGCTAAGCAGGATTTGGCAGAGCCAGACTAGAACTCAAGATCTTTGACTTCCAAGCCACTTGGAGTCCTCATCCGTACCTTCCGAAAGCACACAGCGAGCACATGGAGGCCTACCATCTTCCTTCACCTCTGTCTGTGACCAGATGGCAGCTCAGCCAGCCTGGTATCAACAGACCCAAGGATGATGGTGGCAGCACTCTCTCCACGAAACCACCTGGCTCTCTGGGGGTTACCTGCCCAGGAAACCCACTCCCCAGGCTGAAACTCCTGCTCCTGCCATCCCAGGACAATAACTGAACTGTGATCGCCCCACCTAGGAAAGAAGTTTCATTCTTCTTTTTCCAACTCAGGATTTGCTTTTATGTAACAACTTTAAAACTCTGGTTTTGTGACTTGTCCCCCAAGCCAGCTGAAGCAGCAGGCGTGCCGACGTTTATTCAGAATCCAAGCGCTTCGTCTTGCTTGCCTGTGCCACCTCACCTCCACACCCACTTGTCCTGATGTACATTTTGCAGCTCTCGGTCCCTTCCTCCTACTCTTGATTTCTCATGCTTTCCACACCTCTGCTCCCCGCACAGGGGCGCCTGCTGCAGCGGGTACCAGCTCAGCGATCTCATCTCCTAATCCAGTCTCAGCAACTCTGTGTGGGATCCCAACCCCCCACCAATCAGACACACCCCTACCCCAGACCCCACTACCCCTCTCTCCTTCCACAGTGGCCTTTACATCAGCCTTGGTACAGAATAAAAAATACAGGTAGATCAGAATTACGTTGACCACAAAAGACTCCCCATCTGATTGGTGCCTACACCCAGCTCCTCTACTCTCCTGAAACGTCTTCAAGGTCTCTCTCAAATATCCCACCATCAGCCTTCTCCTCCTAGCCGTCCCTCTATGGGCACATAGCTGTCAGGCATTTCAGAAAACATACTGGGAAAGAACATAACCAAGTATGATAAAGCAAATCCGAAAGGAGGATTTAAATCCCTCCCATAATAACCGTGGGGAAAACCAAGCTCCTCCCTTTTCCCTGCTTGCTCTCTTTACACAGGGTATAGGAAAACCAAGCAGGGTGACACAGTAGAAAGGTGACTTCTCATTCAATCCCAAATGTGGGGGGAGACTTCTCATTCAATCCCAAATGTGGGGGGAGAGTAGTATAAGGATGGGGGAAGCCAAGCCCACCCCTGCTAAATAACCTAAATGCAAACCAACAGCTAACACTCAAGAGTGAGACAAAAAAATCACAGTTTCTATTTAGGGGCAATTTCTACAAGATATGTCACCCTCCAGCATCCCAAATCCTCAAGAAACTTCAAAAAATCAAAACAAGAAATTTGATTCCAGAAGAAGAAAGGAAAAAATTTGATTGGGATATGTACTTGTTCTCATAAAAGTCAAAGGGCAAATATTTTCTCAGCACCTACTATACACCAGGCATCATGTTATCTTCTTATTATTATAAGAGTATAATAATGAAGAAAGAAGCTTGTGTCTGAGCATGTGCTATATGACAAGCTCTGTCGTAAGTGCTTGGTGGGTATTAGCTCAGAGAATCCTAACCATCCTCTGAGGTAGATGCTCCCTGGAGGGTGTCATTTGCTGGTTGTGACTTCACAGGGCAGCACCTGGGCATTAGTGGTTTCAGGTGCTTCCCAGGTGTTTCTAGGCTGCAGACCAGGTTTGAGCAGTGCTGGTTGCTGTCCTCAGCTGTCTTCAAACACTCCAGGTGCCACCACCAAGTGATGTGTGAGCACACGCTGGCTCCCCCGCGCTCTACCTTGTGTACAGAGGGGCTCACTTCCCTTTTATAGTGCTGGCTCTACGCAGGCCATGACAAAGATCTAAGGCCTATTGCTCAGGTCATGCCTTCAGATCTCTGGGGAAAAGGAAATTAACAAACTTTCTACGGATGTCAGTGGTCAAAATGAAGATTGTTTTTTAGCATCCCTACATTTAAAAAAAAAGTTTTTCAAGGAAATCCCTATGTTAAAGCATTAGCTTTCACTCAACATCCAAATATTTATTGAGCACCTACGAGGTGTCAGGCAGGATTCTGGCAATCCAGTGGCCATATGAATCACGTGGCGGTCTCATTAAGATGCAAGTTCTGGTTCCATATGTCTGGGGTGGGTCCAAGATTGTGCAGCCTTACCCAGCTCCCAGGTGATGCCCACACACTGCTAGGGCAGTGGAGCTCTAGCACAATGAACCTCAACTTTGGCTTCCTCTTGGAGTGGCTGGGGGAGCTCCTAAAAATATATTGATTCCTGGGCCCCACCCTAAACTCCCTCAATTAGTCAGTGAGTATGACCCAGCCTGTGCCCCAGAGTTTCATACAAAGATGTCTTTGGAACACCGGTGTGTGTGTGTGTGGGGGGTACTTTGAGAGTTTTATATGGTAGGAAACTCCTAAAGCTCCAGCTCCCCATGTCTCCCAAAGGAGAAGCCCTCCAGCTGCTGGAGAAGGATGTGGGCAAAAGCCTCAAGAGGATGCAAGAAGCCTCTGCGATTGATTCTTCATGGGAAAAGTCCTCTGTACAGAAAAGCTGACAGCCATGAGATGCCATCCTTGGTCACAGCCCAGAAACTCTCACTAACTTGAAGCTCTGCTCTACCTTTATTACAGCAGTAGCCACAGGGTGGGATCCCATGGTGAGCAGCTGGGGGACAGGGCAGGGGTTCTAGAACCTTTCTTCAGAAGGTGGAACCTGTGCCCTAGGTGTGAGTGGGTTGGAGGCGCTTAGCACTCCCCTGGGGAAGCAACTGGCTCCAGGTGATCTTGTGACCCAAGCCCAGCCAATCCAGTAGAAGCTACTCAGTCATAGGTGTGCTTTGCCAGCATTTTGGGGCCCAGGAGAACTCTAGGTGATAACCATCTTCCCATGCTGAAGGACAGCAAGTCCAGCCACAGAGGAAACTGAGTCATGGGCACATCTTAACCTTTGATACCACACCTTCAGTTACTGAGCCAATAAATTCTATTTTTTTTTCTAAACCCAGAGTGGGGAGGTTTTCTGAAACAGAAGTCTGCTTGATCCAACCCCCCTCCGAGCCCCCAAAGCACCTCTGTGGGCTGCTCTTTCAGCTCACTGCCTTGAGTGTCACCTAGTATTCCCTGCTCCACTGTCAGCTTCTTGACCATGGGGCTGCATCATACACTTTCCTATACCACCATTCCCAAGGACCCCCCAGAGCTTGCCACATTCTTCTGGAATGGAAAAGGGGGTGGACAGTCTCATGGTCCAGAACCAGGAGGCTAGAAGGGAGGTCAGCCCCACCTCAGATTGGCCAGAGAGGAGAGCTGGGGGCAGGTGCAGTGGAGGGAGAGAGCATGGGAGTCAGAACTAGGTGATCCAGGGATGCCCCCATCAGCCAAATGATCTTGGGAAGTCACTAAACATCAGAACTTCATGTCCCTCATCTTTGCAAAAACACTAAAGGTTGACGTGCTTATGATATCAAAATGCACCTTCATTCCATCATTTGACCAAGGTTTACTGAGTCCTTTCTACATGCCAGGCCCTATCCCAAAAGCCATCAACACAAAGCGGGATGCAAATATTAATTCCAAAAGCCATCAACACAAAGCGGGATGCAAATATTAATTTATGCTAGTGATACTGCCAATTTCCCTCCATTTGCCTCTCCACAAAACAGACAATGTCAGGGCTTCTGGACAACAGGACCGAGTGCTTTATAAGTTAGTGGAATCAATGTTTTTTTGTTTTTAATCAATAAAAAGTACACTGGAGATATTGTGGCAACCATAGGGCATAGGAGAGCTCTATCCATCACAAGAAATGGGGCTCTGTCAACACACTGATGTGTTCAGACTACAAGTGACAGAGGTACCCTAGAAGGATACAGCCAACCCAGAACGAGGGCACCAGTGAACTATAAACCCTGAGAACCCACAGTAGCAAAGCGTTCCCCATGTGGATGGCACTAATTCCAGCCATTAGGTCTCTGGAGTGTCAAAATAACCCCAGCCTTAGTCATTCCCTATTCCCTGCCCCAAACGTGTCTATCACATGGAGTCCGCAGCCTGCAGCATGTGTGGCCTCAACACACACACCTGCCACTTCTAACAGACAATGTGCCAGAGAAGTCAGATGGCAGGCTGGGCACCATACCTGCCAGGTCACCAGCACGGATGGGCTCTCTCAGGACAGGGATGGTCCAGGTTCCCAGGGAATCCCAGCAACTTTTCTGCAGGCCTGCATTTGTCTACCCTCTGCTCCCCCTTACATACTTCTCAAAGGCATCCTGAGACAGGAAGCTGGTGGTGGATGCAGAAACAACTAGACATTTCAGCTGTGCAGGGCTAGGTTCCAACTACAGCTTCGCCACTTATAAGTTTCATGACATTGAGCAATTCGTGTCACTTCCCTAGAGAGTTCCTCACCTGTAAAATGGGGATAAGACCTGCCCAAAAAGGTGTTAGGGTCTGCTCCTTGTCCGTGAGCTTCCTTTCCTTTTACACCCACTGCTATACAGAGCCTCACTAGATTCTTTCAACAACCCTGAAGCAGACAGGTACTATTAAACCCACATTACAGGTGAGGAAACAGGGAGCCTAAGAGATTATTGTGACTCGCCCAGAAACTTGATGGAAAAGCCAAGTGGTACCAGCTGTAAGAAAACTCGTAATTCCCAAAGGGTTTTCAAATATACCATCCCACAGGATCCCTTTCACAAACACCTCAGGAGGAGGAGCCATGGCTGGAGCCCAGTACTACCTCGCTGAGGCTGGG
The DNA here is from genome assembly GCF_023851605.1 of Tamandua tetradactyla. Classification (NCBI taxonomy): domain Eukaryota; kingdom Metazoa; phylum Chordata; class Mammalia; order Pilosa; family Myrmecophagidae; genus Tamandua; species Tamandua tetradactyla. Next base: position 53,199,160 of record NC_135338.1, on the reverse strand, counting down.
GCAGTTTCTACACCCCTTGCCTCCTGCTGGTCCCCTCTCTTCTCCCCTGACACTTCTCCACTTGTCTAAGCAAATCCCGACTGTGGCAGGAGAAAAGAAAAGGAGTCCTATAGCCTCTGACTTCCTAGAATCTATCTCCCAGAGCATATGGATACCCTGAACTTCCATTCCAGAGAAGGGACCCCAGTATTCCAGTACCCCAGAGTAGGCTGTCTCTGCAGCTGCTCAGCAGGTTTGGATTATTCCAAAGCAGGATCTGCTGCCCCTAGAGCTCCAGCAAATGGATACAGTGAACAAAAGGGAAAGAAAACAAAGACTCTCGGACAAACAAACAAAATCAAAAGAGCTGGGAAAACACTTAGCCCACAGGAGCACTGTGAGAACAAAAATAAATTTTTTAATTCTTGAACATGACCTTTTCAGTTGGATAAAGAAAGCAGTTGAGTTGCTTAGCAGCACAACTGATTAATGTCTGTACATTACCTTTCAACAACTTACCCTTTCCCCCTCAGGTCCATTAAACCACTTTTCCCAGCTCTGGCAGTAACTGTCCCCACAAGCATCATCTCTGGGCCAGGCAAAATGCCTTGGCGAGGGGGAGGGAAGAGCTATTTCTTACCAGGATCTGTGCAATTCTTGGCTGCCTGAGTCCCATTCAATGGTGCCATCAGCTTTCTATTCCTCCACGTATCTGGCAGAACATGTTTGCTCACAGAAGCTGTTTTGTGGCCTAGATTGAAAAATAAGTCAGAGACATGATTAGGTCAACGTGGTACCTGCATTTTCAAACTGACCTTATCTGTGTATATCTGTGTATGTAGGCAACAGCCTCATTTGACTATTCAGAGCCACCTGTAGGGAGGGATACAATTATTGAAAGTATACAATCACCTGCTAACACATAGTCATCTATTTCCTATATCTAGTTCATTGTTTTTAGTACCAGATGATAAACCACATGTGATCTGACCTTGGGCAAGACCTGTCTGGCTTCAGCCTTCAGCCCCTCACAGGTTCCAGGAAGGGTTTGGAGAGATGATGGTTCCCTTCCCTTCCAGTAAACCGACCAGGTGGCCCAGCCCTGGTGGAGCCTACAAATGGAGAGCAAATCAGCAAGCCAGTGCCCACTCAAATGTACACCAAACTACCTGGGGAATCTTGCAAGAAAACTCACATTCTAATTCAGAAGATCTGGGGTGGGACCTGTGATCGTGAATTTCCAGCAAGCCAGGTGATGCTGATGTGGCTGGTCAAAGGGGCATAATTAAGCAACAAGGGAGAACACATGAAGCCCAGCATCCAAACACAGTTAAATGCCTAAAGGTAATTCTTGGAGCAAATAAAAATTATTCTCACTTTAAGGCCTTTAAAGTATTCCTTTACCTTTCCTGGCATGCACACGGCTTCAAGAGGATAATAAAACCTCTTCTAAAATGCTGACATCTAAAAGCCTCTAGGTATTTTGTTATTCCTGGTGTGTAACTGAGGGAGAGAAAATGCAAAGCACCAGGTATTAAGAAGTTCAGATCACTTTTCTGGGTTTCTGTTGCGAGAGTCACCTTTTAAACCTATATTCTCAAATTGCAGCATGTGGAATTTGAAAGGGAGCATTTTCTAAAAGTTTAATCAAGTTCCATCTGGTTTTTATCCATCACTATAAACCTCTCTACATAGTGTCTAGATGCCTATGACCTTTTTAATGCTCAGGAAGATACTACAAGCTTTATTTCCATGCCAAGGTTGCTAAATTGCAGGCATTTCTTTCTTTTTAAAAGGCCCTGTGCGTCCAACTCAAAATGGGAATTTCAACCAAGTGAATGTCTTCTGAAGATGTAGGCTCAGGTCACCCCAAACAGACATTTTTTTTTTCTCTTAAGTTTCTTCTCTTTCCCCCATTCTGCCCCAGATCTGCCTATCCCAAACGATTCCCAAATCCCTCCTTCTCTCCTTGGAGGAGGTGGTTGTAGACTTTGGCTCCAGGCAACACTCCTCTCTTTCTACCGGCCATAAGAGGGGTTGACAGTATCAATCTTCCCTGGGGACAGACTGTCCCACCCCTTTAGGGCTTTCATGGCAGTAATCTTCCACGGGGACAGACTGTCCCACCCCTTTAGAGTTGGGGGAGGGCACGTAAGAACACCATGGCGCCCCCTTTACAGGGTCAGAGGCAAGGGGAGGGTCGACATGCAATGGCGGAGCCTTGCCACTGAACCAGGGTTTTCGAGGGTCGCAGAGCGCACAGCCGCTCCAATGAGAAGGAAAATGGACAGCTCGGTTTCGCCTGCCTCAGACCAAAAGAATCCAAGCCTGGACTCCACCGCTGCGCTGTCCATCCTCGCGCACTCCAGGGACCGAACTCGGGCACCGAGGGGGTAGCGGTTCCAGCTTTCGGCTTCACAGTAACACAGATCGACATCCGCGTCCTGAGCCCAGGGGAACCCGAGCAACAGCTCAGCGCTCCGTTTCGAGCCCTCCTGGGTGCGATCTACCTGCCCCGGATGAATGAACCCTCGGGACCAACCTGACGAGGAAGGATGGGAAGATATCTCGGTGCTGCCCCGCTAGCTTCCTGGCCCGGGACCCCCAACTCCCGAGGTGGGGGCGGAATAGCCCTCACCCGGGACCTACCCAAGCTGCCGAAGAGGCCGGACGCACAGCACACCAGGGCCAGCACCGCGCACACGAAACCAACTTGCTGCGGTAGCATCTCTCGCCTCCTGCGAACTTTGTGGAGCCGGAGGGGCCCGCGCAGCGCCATCCCGGAGCGTCTGGGTGCAATCCTTGGGAGAGGATGGAGAGGTTCGGTGGCTGGAGTCCTGTTTGTGGCGGAGCGGCGCGGGACTGGGGAGGGCGAGGCGGGGTTCAAAGGCGAGGCGCTCCGGGCCAAAGCTTCATGGCTTGCGGGCAAGGTTGGCGGAGAAGCCCGGAGGAGAGAGAGGAGGTGGGAGCGCGTGGCGCTGCGGGAGCTTAGAGTTCAGCGAGCGGCGTGCGCGCTCCGTGTACCATGGCTCCGGGGCCAGGAGGCGACGCCGGCGCGGTGGCGCTGGCGGCCCTTGCTCGCAGGGCTGGCGCAGTCCTGGCGCTGGAGCTGCTACCTGCCCGCTCCTCTTCGGCGCGCTCGGTGGCCGCAGCCTTGGCAGCAGCACCCGGGGACACCCGCGGCGAGCACTCAATGCGCCCCCGCGCCCCGCGCCACGGCGCCCACTCGCAGCATCCTCCCCCTCCAAGTTTGGCGGCTGCCGCGAGACCGCCCGTCGGCGATGCTCTCCTGCAAGGCAAGTCCGGGCGATGGAGTGCTCGCAGGGTGAAGGCCGGCTGGGTGCGTGGGAGCTGCTGACCCTTGCGGCGAGCTGCCTCGACGTCGTCCCTCCCGGGGTTCGACTAGCCCCGGCAACTTTCTCTCCGGCTCCACGGCTGCTGGCGCCTGCGTCTGCGAGGCCGTGGCGCCTCCCGTTTCCTCCCCTCCCGCCCGCCTCTCACCCCCTCCTCCTCAGCACGTGTACTCCTCCCCTAGGGTGCACTCGCCCGCGCGCTCCTCCCTTCCCCCGGTGAGGCTCAACTACTGACCAACATCATATCCCTCCTCCTTCGCTTTCTCTCTCCCTTTTCCCCAATGGAACCTAAATGAGCCCTTCCTCTACCCTAAGAGGCTGCTGCAAAGAGGGATGGGTTATGGCACCGCCGAGGACTCTCGAAACAGGGAACAGTTGCTGCTATCGCTCCCCACGACCCCCGAGGCGACCCGAACTCCCCACCAATCCCCTGGGGCAGGAGGTGCACGCGAAGATTAATTGCTTGAGCAGAGCTAACAAGCATGCCTGCACCAAGCCAACAGGCGCCCGCGCCCGCCGGGACCGCTCCTGCAGGGCTCTCAGGGCCAGTGGGGGTGTTGGGTTGGCGGGGGCGGGACACCGAACTGCAAAACGCTGGAGACCTAGGCGGAGAGAGAAACCCGAGTTCCTCGGCTACACCAGTGAGTGAGCTTTTGAGGTTTCGGGACTGACCGCTTCCCAAGGCTTTCCCTTTTGTTTTGTTTCCTCCTTTCCGATCTTTTCTATAGCGTAAGCCGCTTTAGCGATGGGGCAGGAGGGAAAATTGCCGAACAGCAGTAGGTGAAGTGTAATCCAGGTGCAAGCAGGTGGCAGGGAACTCCAGCTGACCGGACCCAGCGCGGAAGGGACCCAGCCCGAAAGGATTTGTAACAACCACTGGAATTGCCTTAACTTCCTTACCGATTCATCATACATCTATTTAGGGCTTACTATGGACTAAATTCACTTAAAATCCTTTTTGGAACAAGGCCAGGTCTGTTTAATTAAATAAATACCGACTATGGGGGGGAGGAGGCGGGGGGGGGGGGGGAGGGTGTATGGTAGTTGGGTACCAGCCAGAGAACAAAACAAAGGTGTAAGACCCAATCCCTGCTTTCAAGGAACCTTAAATCCAATGGAAACTAGACCCTTAAATAAATGTGGGTAATTAGGGTGAATTCTAAGAGTCACTGTTTTCCAGGATGCACATTATACCCTCCCTTCTCAAGATATGATTCATAACAGTAGGGCCATCTCCTGGGATCTCATGAGAAATGCAAACTCACAGGCCCCATCCCAGACCCAGTGAGTCAGAATCTGCATTTTCAACATGATCCTGGAGATTTGTATGCACACAAATGTGAGAAGCACTGCCCATTTGAGCCTGCCTCAATGCCTCTAGCCTGTCACCACCCAGATGTTTGGTTCCCTTTGGATAGAGTAAGAAGGGGAAATTTTGCTTATGTTAGCATGGCATAGTGACACAGGTAAAAGATGTCAGGAGGTCCGTGGGGGAGGGAGAAGGTGCACTAATTATTTTCAGCAGCCCTGTTTCAGTACCTGCAAAGGTACTGAAGGTATGACCACCAGACTAACTGCAATGGAACCCCCTACGGGTAATGAAATGGAAAAGGTCAGAGTTCTGTTTTGTCTGCGGAGATAATCTTACCATTGAGGCTCACCCTACATGTTGGCGAAATCTGCCTCCAGTGACTGAAAAAGGCACTTTTCCATACTTTTGCAGAATTTTCTACTCATTGACTATGCTGTACAAGTATACATTCATCAATAACTAGTAGAAAACCATAACTAGTGTTAAATCTGTCACTTAGAAAGCTAGCCAAGGACCCTCAGCATCAACTATAGGATAAAGGCAAAACTTTAAGGGATTATATGATGGTGTTCTGTCCATAATAAGCATTAAAGCAACTCCAATGAGCAAAATGGCATCTTATTACCAGAATTTAATATGTTCTTAAAACTTCTATCTGTAGAGTTCACCTACCAGTCATGAAAATAGAAAATTTTGAATCCAGACAGGTCAGAGGAATCATTAGATGTCTATCTTTAAGCATGTAACCAGCTCTTTGTTAGAATAGTTCTTTTCTTCAACAATTTTTCACCTGCTCTCAGTTAATAGTTAGATCCCTTGGAATAATTTCACATGCACAAATGGATTCCTTTTATTTGACAGCTTAAAAAGCAATTCATTTAAAATGGTATTTTTTGCTTCATTTAAATAGTGCCCATTACTAAATAGCCTCATTGCAGCCCTCATGACTCACCCTGTAGAAGAGAGAAGGGGGGTTTATGTACTTTTCAAATTTGAAGCATTCAGGAGGAGTTTCTAAATCAGCCAGGCCATGGGGGAAATGGAAAATGCATGCCTGGGTTACTCTTAATCCCTGAGTCTGGCTTGGATAACAGTGCATTCAGCATGTCTCCTCTGCAACTATTTCCTTTTGAAACTGTTTGTGCCCAACTGGTTTTAGCCAATTTGATGGGAAACTGCAGTTTGTGGCAGGTGGATACAAAGATGTTTTTTCCCAAAAATCCTTTCCTGTGAAATGAAGAGCCTCATCATTTAAGTAGTTTTCTTATTCCATTTTCTAAAGCTTGCTTTACTAGAATGACCTCCTCCATGACACCTAATGTCTTCTCCTCTGAAGAAATCAGCATCAGCTAGGTCCATGGTTCTCCAACGTGAGCAGGCACCAGAATGTTCTGGAGGATTTATTAAAACTTAGGTTGCTGGGCCCTACTCCCAAAGTTTCTGCTTTGGTTGGTCTGGGGTAGGGCCTGAGAATTTGCATTTCTAACAAGTTCCCAGGTGCTGCTGCTGCTGGTCCAGGAACCCTACTTTGAGAATCATTGGGCTAGAAAACCCTAAAACACCAAATGCTCAGTGTTGACTCATGCTTCTGGTCTATTGAGAGATGGGGGATGGGAGAGGATGCTGGGCTTACTATAATCCCTCAGGACCTGGGAGTGGGAATGGCCCTGGTTTCCAGCATTGCTCCTTGCCATGCCAGAAGGGAATGGGAGCTCTGCAGGATGTTACCCTGGTAATTGAATGCACTGGCCAGGAAGTGACATGTTACCACTGCCCACCACTCATTGGCTAAAGCTTATGGCCCGGCCCAACCAGGAAGTGCCATCTTTCCTTTACCGGCTGAGATCTGAACTCTGTCCTGGACAGTCTCAGTGACAACCAAACCATTCCAAACCTGTACCCCTGTTCCTTCTTTTCCAGGGCCTTTCCTGCCTGGCCCTTCCTCCTCCCTCGCAGAGTTCCAAACCCCTCCTCCCTCTGTGCTCCAAACCCCTGGAATGCATCTCTGTTTTAGCACTTAAACACATTATTTTGGAATACTTGCAAGGATATATCTCCTCCTAGCAAATGAGGGCTTCAAGGAATTTCCAACCTATCCACAGCTCAAAACACAGTGCCCAGTATGGTAAATGCTTAATAAAGGATTGATTGATTGAGTGAATGATTAAACAAACACACTTTTCCCTACATGGTAAAGAAGATAGAAAATAGTTGCCCGTATAAGTGGTACCAATTCTTACCATCACTTCTGAACCCACTCCAGCTTCCATCCATCTTCACTGTTGCCACTGACCTGTGGATAAATCTCAGCAGAATGAGACGCTTTGAAACACACCTTTCTGTAAAGGGTCACCTCCTGAATTTCCCTGACAGTGTATGCCTCTGGTTTTTCTCCTCCCTTTCTGACCAGCTCTTCTCAATGTCATTTGGGTGTGCCCTCCCTCAGCCCTCCAGGGCTCTGTTCTAGCTCCACTTTTCTTCTCACTCTTTACTCTTCTCCCCTAGGAAAGCTCATCAATCCTTTGTCTTAAATTACTTGCTATCTACTGATTACTCAAATCCATATCTCTAGCCAGAGCCTTCACCGGAGTTTTGACCAGCATGCCCAAAACAGGAATCTTGGCAGCATCCCTGTCCTCCCACTTCTTGTCCAGCCCACCCCACCCCCATTAAATCCATCATGTAGTCCCGTCAAGCTTGGCTCCCCCACAGTCAGATTTGTCCACTTCCTGCCATCCCCACGATACTACTGGATCCATTTTTTTACCTGGGCCACTGCACCAGCCTTCCTACCCACTTTCTCTGACTTCAGTCTTACCATTACATTCCTATCTTTACCCAGCAACTGCAGTGATCTTTCTGAAGAAAAAATATCCGATGATGTCCTTTCCTTCCACAAAACCCTCGGGGACTCCCTGTTCCTTTCTGGATAAACTTCCAGCTTTTTAACTTGACTTATAAGGTCCTGGATGATCCAAATCAGTGCTTTCAACACTGGCCTCCCATTAGAATCATTAGCATTAACTAGGGAGCTTGTAAGCCACCTGCGATGGGGCCTGTGCATCAGTACTTTTTCTAATCTGCAGCAAAGGTGGAGAAACACCACCCCCAGACCTCCTGTGCCATCTAACTCTTCCTTTTGCCTCCAATCTTAGAAAATAAACCATTTCTTCTGAGAAGTCTTCTAGGACCGCTGAAGTCTGAGTTAATAGCTCCTGTTCTGTGTTGGCATGGAACCTGGAACTTCTATCCCAAATAATTCATCATGCTGTATTGCAGTTGCCCATTTACTTTGTCTATAGCTCCCCCCCCCTCCCCGATTCTGAATATAAACCTCCCATGTTCACTCTCTGGACTTAGTAGTTGTCAATAAATATTGGTGGAAGGACGAGACAAACGTTAAAGCCCATACTCAGCAAACATGACTTGACCTGCCATGTATTTCCCTTGGCATCTGCTATATGCAATATTCTCAGCACTTTTGTGTCTTGAACTTCCTAGTAGCCCTGGGAGTAGGCACAGCCAGAATTAGCATCCCCATTTTATGGTTGCCAAAGGAAGCTGAGGACCCTCCCAATTCAGTGACCTGGTTGAGTTTGCATGGTAAAGTCAAGACTTGAGCCACACACTTCACCCGCTGTGCCACAGCTCCTCATCCTGACAGGAGTGTGTTGATTAGCTCATTGGATAGATTAATGCCTGGTTGGGACAGAATGCTATGTGTCACAGCACTGTCTCCTGCCTGAGTCAACTGGCTAGCTGACCCATCTGGTTACTGGCTAATGGTGGGGACCTTCAGCCTAAGCAGACCAGTGAGGAAAGATGCATGAACAGACAGGGGTTGGGGGTTCCCTGAAATCAAGGTAATCTGTTACATACTTTGCAAGCCAATTTTTCAGATTCTTGTAATTTAAACATGGAAATGACCAATACCTTTGCTCACCATTGCTTCAGAAATCACAGAGCTATAGGGCACTTTGCATTTCTATAGCTTACCTATGAGGCATATAGCAGTTAGGGCAAAAGCTAGTCTGCTACGTCAGGGAAATCCAACACTAGAGTGATTTCGAGAACAGGAAATTTATCTCTTTCATGCAACAGTCCCTGTAGGAGCTGTCCTGATTTATGAGGCAGCTCTGTTCCTCGTTGTCACCTGAGTACCCAGGCTCCTTCTGCCTTGTGGCTCCGCCTTCCCCAGGGCATCACCAACATCTTCATCATCTGATGGTCAAAGCAGACTCATTACCACACCTGGGTGCTGTCAACAGGTAGGAGGAAGAGAGCAGAAAGGGGAAGCACCCAGTGTTGTGTCCCAAACCTTTCACAGCTCCTTCTACTTCTCATATTCTATCAGTGGCAGCTTTGTTGTTTAACACATCTAGCCAAAGAAGGCTCCAAATGCAGCATATGGAAGCAGAAGAGAAGGGATTTGGGTGCACACCTATCCACCTCCACCCCAGAAGTGGAATTGTGGCTGTAGGAGACTAGGTGACTTTAAAAAAAAAGTCACAAACTCAATCCTCCACCCCAAGGTGCAGACTTTGAGGTGCCTCCAGGGTGTCCTCTGACCATGACCCCTCTGCTTACATGGGTCTTGTCAGTCTGACAGTAGCGATAAGGCAGATAGGGTCTGCCATAGGAAGCTATAGGAAGGGCCACTTGTTGAGGGAATTGGCTCAAAAAATGCCTTCCATTTAGACCCTTGCTAATTTTCTGCTGTTAGATTGGCCTCTCTGTGCTCAGTGTAAGCTGTGACATTGCACCAAAGCCAGACTCTCCTTTACCATCCGTGCCCTGCACAGCCAAAGGCTACAGCAGCTTGGGTTTTTGTTTTCCTATGAATGTGCCCTATTTTGTTTTCACATTTCTTCATTTTCTTCTAATGGCTCAGGCCTCAAAAGCCCCGAAAGGGCCCGAATACATGTATAGAAATGATAGTCATGCCAGGAGAAAAATGACAAGTGCCGAGAATGAGGGACAACTAGAGTACTGGAGATTTTCATCAGAAAGAGAGAGAATCAGCCACAAGGGGAATTGGGAAATGCAGCTGGGACTGCTGGGGCAGCCTGCAACCCAGGTACATGTTCGCCAAATCAACCCCCACCCTTACCCCCACCAGGAGCCAAAACCACGTGGGCAGCCCCTTTCTACCCCCATACTTTGTCGGGAAGCATGCTTTCTTTCAAGTTTTAATGAGAAATTTCACTTTGGCCATCATAAATGCTCCTGAACAAGCATTCCTGCTAATTCCTACTATCAACTCAGATGGACAGCTGAGGCTGGGAAGGTGGGAAGGCAAAGCCCTGAGGCCTGAAATGATAGATTTTGAACATAGGCAACTACCAGGCAACCTGAGTTGTCCCCTGTGGCATCTGGGCAGTAATGCTGCCCCTATTGTCAGAAAGCAGGGGCAGTGAGCTCAGGCGGCCAACTTGGGCAGCTGTGGGAGGGAACTTGCCAGATACCAGGCCAGCACTTGCTGGACATCCAAGCTCTTGTCCCCTACTAGAGAACTGGGCGTCCTTGGGTCTGGTGACCCAGATGACATCAGAAACCTGGAGGCAAGCAACAGTATAACCACAACCAGGTTTGGCCCCTCTGCAAACGATTTCCTCCTCCCTGTCGGACTCTGTACCCCCGCAGCGGCCTTGCTATATTAACTCTGGTGGACCCATAATCTCAGAGGGTTATCACACTGGGAGTGTATTTCTCACTCATGTGAAGTGTGAAATGGGTGCATTGGAAGACAGGTCTTCTCTAAGTAACCATTCAGAGATCCTGGTCCCTTCTGCCTTGTGGCCATATGTGGTCGGTTGACTCATGTACCCCAATCTAGACATGTTGCAGTCCTGGGAGTGTGAAGCCATTGTAAAAAGAGCCTCTTGAAGATATTATTTTTAGTTAAGGTGTGGCTGACAGATTACTGGAGGCCTTATAAAGAGGTCCCAGGTGTCACAAAGCAGCGGACATTGCCATGTAACGGGAGGCAAGAAAAGTCAAGGAACCCCTGGGATTGCAGAAAACCAGCACTGGAATGCAGCTGGTTGCGGGAAGAAGCAAGCCTGCTAGTCTTCAAATTTGTAAGACAATAAATTCCCATAGTCTAAGCCAACAAAAATCACAACTCACTGTGTGATATCTGAAATAGCAGCTAAATCAAACTCAGACAACAAGACTTTGGGGGAACTAAATTTGTCTATGTTGAAACAGTAGAAAGGGAAAGGCCAGGAGAATCCCATGTGGAGGTTTTGATGGGTCCGGCCTGGACCTGGTAACTTTACTTCCACCTAGATTCCAAAGGTGACAACTCAGCCAGTGGCCAGGACTGCCAGGGAGGCAGGGAAGTGAGGTCTGGCTGTGTGCTGGGGAGAGGAAGAAAGAGCTTGGGGGGAGTCTCTGCCGTGCACAGGCCACCATCTTGCTGGGGCCTCACCAAGAATAATCAGAACCGTGTATCATGGTTATCTCGTCTTGCTCTGGGCCAAGCAGTGTTCAAAGCACTTTATATCTATCACCCACTTCATCCTCCCAAAAACCCTATGAAGGAAGTACCACCCTAATCATCTTTTATGGATAAAGGGACCCAAGACTCTGAGTGGTTAAGTAGCTTGCCCAAGGTTGCACAGCAGCTACGTTACAAAGCTGGAATTCAAAGCCTGGCCATGTAGGCCCAGGATCCCTGCGCTTAACCATCATGCTCTACCATGCCAAGATTAAACCTGCCCAACCCCCTGTTATTATAGACAAGGAAACTGAGGCCCGGAAAGACAAAGCTGAGACTGAAGCTCAGATTTCCTATTCTGGGTTCATTGCTCACTCTCCCACATGTAATATGCCTCCACTAAGCACTTGGGGAAGTAATGAATCGAGGATGCTGCCTTTCGTACGATTGAAAGTGTGTTTTTTGTTGTTGTTGTTGTTTTTAAGTACCAAGCATGTCTTTCATGCTAAATATCAACTTTTTGTCCCATAGTGTTACAAAAGTGCAGTCCACCATCCTGACACTGAGGCAAAAAGCTGAATAGAAGGCTGAGATGAATACAGAATCAGCCCGTTAGAAAACAAATTGATAAACTGCAATTCTTTGGGGGAATTAAAAAAAAGGGCCCCAAAGGAGATTTACCACTGGGTTGCATAATAAAATACCCCCCATAGTAATTCTAATACTTTAATGGCTGTTATGTAATGTTGATGGTTCTGTATGACTCAGCATTTTAAATTAATTTAAAGGGTTTCTGATGAATATTGCTGGTTAGCTTTGGGGCCTCTACCTGTACCATTTTCCCCCTTTTAAACCAAGTTTTGAAAGCAAGCTCTAGCGATTTCTTACGTGCAGGGTGGAGATATTTCAGGTGGGAAAATGCAGCTACTTCAGAAGATAGCAAAGGAGAGAAATGAAGAGCTCATTTGTGATTAAAACACAGTCACTCTCACGCCTCCACCAGCTGCTAAAACCATCCTCTGTCCAGTCATGTGTGAGCAGTCATGGGGCAGTTCAAGCCGAGAGAATTCTAATCCCTGGGGCTGCCGGTAAATAATAATGTATACTCTTATTATTAGTATTCTGTTTCAAAGGTCAGTGATCAGAAGATCATGGCCAGAATGGTGAACTTTAGAACTCTGCTTTTGAATTTACACCTTCCCATCTCTCCCTCTGAATCCCGACTTCTCATCTTTCGTTCTTGGCTCGAGAACCGTCTCTTGGTCACCTTGCAAATGCCCCACTGCCTTGGGACACATTTGCATGTCCAGGCTGTGCTCTGTAATGAAAGTTATTATTAATTTTTTTTTCCGGCAACCATTTCTCAGCTTCTCCACGTTGTTCTCTGGTTTGCACAGAGAGAGTCCGCAGTGGAGACGGAAGTCTTTGAACCAGAGAGAAGGCGACAGGCCCTGGGGACACATATGCTTTCCGGACACTTGTGCCCTTGAGCAACAATTTAATAAACGGAGCCCTGGTGACCTGTAAGAGACAGAGCCTTTTTGATACAGCAGCGATTTTCTCCCGGCCACAAAGCATTAATATTCAGTAGCCGCGTTCCATAAGGAAGAAACATGCGATGGGTTTAGAAGCACTCATAGATGGGACCAAGGAAGGAGTAGAGGATGCTATGACCTGCCCAGACAGAGTTGCTGCTAGTCCTTCTCATTTTCCTCATTTCCATCCTCTTTCCTGGCTTGCCCTTTCCCTGCCCCCACTAATTCTCATCAAGATAGGTAGGTCCCAACCAATATGTTTTCATACCCACATTCCTACAAAATCAAACTGAATTTCTGCTAAGGTATTAGCTAGTAAGAGTTTATACAGTGTTTCACCACCTTTGGGGCCACAGATGCCTTTGAAAAGCTGACAAATGCCATAGACCTTGTACCCCAGAGAAGTGTGCAAACTATACACATCAGTTTTTTAATATAATTTCCAGAGGATTAGAACCCTTTACTCAAAACTCAACCTTCAAGAACCCCTGATTTAAAGTGGATCCCTACCCCACACCCATTACCTTACAAGAACTATTTGTATTTAGAAATAAGCAAAAGACCAAAGAGTCTTAGACACTCAAAGAAGTGAAGATCAAGTTCTAGTTGCCTGTCCTGGGAGAAATAGAGAATTCTAATGCTGACACTAAGAAAGTTTAGGGGTTCACTGGTTAAATAAATTTCAGAAATGCTGTATGCATTCTGTATTCTCCTTTGGAGATCTGCAGGGAATATTAAAGACTCTGAGAAGGTCCAGAGATGTGATAGAACATCGTTTGTTTTGTTGATCCAGTATTTCCTAATCTCATTTGACCTTGGTATCCTTTTTGTTCCTATCAGCAATTAACATACCCCATGGAACCAGTGTTTTGAAGGGTACTCATAGATCCTGATCCCTACATTTTAGGGATGGGGAAAATGAGGCCCAGAGAAGAGATGTGACTTTCTCGGGTCACAGTGAGTTGATGGTGGAGCCTGACCTAGCAGCTCAGTCTCTCAGCTCCTGGTTTTTTCCATCCTGCATACCACATCAGTAAAGAGGTCCTCTCAGAGAATAGGAGGTGGCACTGTTTTCAGCCCTTACTTCCTCAGGGATGAGACTAGAGAACAGAAAGCAGAAACAACTTTGTCCAAGTACCTGCATGGTGATGGGGGGTGAGGGAAATATTGTCAGGGCCCCAGGTTTAACGCTCAACACCCTCCTTGGGACATTACAGCCCACAGCCCTGGCATCCATGTGGATTTGGTTCACATAATATTCCATTAGGTATGATGTTCATTATGAGGCCCTCAGGCAGGCCAGCCCAGCACAGACCACCGAATAGGGGACTGGGAGCTAAGGTACTGTTAGAGATCTTGTGACCCCATTTGGGCATCACTGATGAGAAACCCATTGGACCATTCTAATGAGTTCAGAGAGTAGAACAAACCCCACCCCTAAGACACACCTTTGTCACAAGGTGAAACCAAATTAAAAGGATCATCGAAATGGGTGTGGGTGGAGCCTACCCTGGGTCCCCTGGGATGCAGATGCAGGTGGAGAGGCAGAGACTCTGTACCAGCTGCATGACAGGTGAGCCTCCTTCTCTGTTCACTTGTTTAAAACTTTCAAATGATGGACTCTATCCTCCCGCTGCTTCAAAGCCTGGTTAGCTGTTAAATGGAGGCTCCCACCTAATACCCCAAGTTTGACCCATAAGTAACAAAACAGCAACCCATAGGATATCCGGTGGTGCCATTTTCAAACACATATGTGAGCTTCTTTATAAGTTCCCACAGCAGTGAGCATCTCTTGGCTCATTGCCAAAGACACAGCCATCATTTGCTCAGCAAAGGACGCTATGGGATGCTAAGAAGTTGAAATGAAAAGATCTGAGGTTCTTCTATTTAGAAAAAGAAACAACAAACAATCCTCCTGCCATAATTATAACTATGTGAAATTGTGTGCATTACTATGTGTGAGTAGAGACTGGAAATAAAAATAGCTTCTTTGATGAAAAGAAAATAATGATGCCTTTAGTGGGGACCCTGAAGCTGTTCCCTGGACAACAGGCCGAGGGTCTGTTTTCCTTAGTAAAGAAGGCATTTCCACCAGAGCCCCCTGAATGCAACCTTAGGTGAGGTCCTCACAGCTCCTATCAATGGGCTCCACCAATGCGATAGAGTGTGTTGGGTTGAAAGGACGTGTCACTCTCCTCTCTGCCCCACTGAGGTTGGGGTTTGAGAATTCCACTGTCCCTGTCCCTGCACAGGTGGACCAGTGCCTTTCCTGGGGTGGAAGTGGGTGTCAGTCTGGGCTGCCTTGAGAAACATTCCTGCGGTCAATAACCCAAGAGGAGGCAGCTCTCAGAAGAGGTACAAAGGGGGCATTGACCCTGCTGCTAAGAAAGCCTCAAGCCAGGCAGCTCTGGGCAATCAGAATTTGCCTTAACACTAGCACCCTGGTCTCCAGCTCCTCCTAGTGTCCTCCTCCTAGGTTCATGACCCCCCACTCCCAACCCACCCCTCATCACTTCTGTCCCTTAGGTGCAATTCCCTTCAGCCCCTTTCCCTCCACCTGAACACCCTGCCTATTTTTCTAAAACCTCTGAACCAGAAAGAAGAAGCCTTCCAGGAGGCAGGGGTGCCTAATGGTGAAAGGTACTGGGATTGCTGATATATTACAGAGTAATTTGGGCAGAGAATAAAAAAGTATTTGCAAAGTTCTCTTGGGGGACTGGGGAGAAAGGAGGAAATATTCAACTTCCCTATCTGGAGAATTCCTGATAATTCGCTGTTCTTCAATCGCTGTTCTTCTTGCTCTTTAGCTGCATTACTGTGAACTTAGCTTCACCAGAATGGAGGTTTGGTTAACTCTGCAGTGTGTAGTGTTGTGTACTTGCATGAACCATTTGAGGGGTCCAATATTTTCCAATAACTGGGCTTCAACATTATAGATGTTATGATTCAAATGCAAATCATCTATATCCCCATTGCAAAGGCAGATGTGTGCATGCACCTCTGGTTCCCCAAATTTGCTCGTATGGTGACACTGCATGTTATCACACAATTCCCTTTCTACCAAAAATTGGGACTGCATATTGGGATGGGGTAGGTGGCTCACGGGATCTTTTGTACTGCCCAGTGGGTCACCATCGATATAGTTGGGGAGCAGTGGGGGCAACAAATTCAATAGGCTGAGCCCTCAATCTTGGGGTTTGACCTTATGAAACTTATTCCTGCAAAGCAGAAACTAAGCCTACTTATAATTATGCCTAAGAGTCACTGACAGAGAACCTCTTTTGTTGCTCAGATGTGGCCTCTCTCTCTAAGTCAACTTGGCAGGTGCACTCACTGCCCTCCCCACTACATGGGACATGACTCCAGGGGTGTAAATCTCCCTGACAACATGGGACAGGATTCCTGGGATGAGCTCGGACCCAGCATTTTGGGATTGAGAAAGAGAAAAATGAGACGAAATAAAGTTACCGTGACTGAGAGATTTCAGAGTCAAGAGGTTATCGTGAAGGTTATTCTTATGCATTATATAGATATCCCTTTGTAGTTTATGGTGCATTGGAGTGGCTAGAAGGAAGTACCTGAAACTGTTGAGTTGTGTTCCAGTAGCCTTGATTCTTGAAGAAAATTGTATAACTATACAACTTTTACAATGTGATCATATGTTTGTGAAAACCTTGTGTCAATGCTCCTTTTATCCAGAATATGGTCAGATGAGTAAAAAAGTGAGGAAAAATAAATAGATAAATAATGGGGAGAATAAGGAGTAAAAAAAATTGGGTACATTGAAATACTGCTGGTCAATGAGAGGGAGGGGTAAGGGTATGAAGTATGTGAGCTTTTTCTTTTTTCTTTTTATTTCTTTATCTGGAGTGATACAAATGTCCTAAAAATGATCATGGTGATAAAGACACAGTTATGTGATGATATTGTAAGCCATTTCTTATATACTATGGATGGACTGTATATGTGTAAGATTTCTCCATAAAAATATATTTTTTAAAAAGGTACTGGGCTTGGAGTCTGGATCCCTGAGCCCATATCTCTTCCCTATCTCACAGGTTGGGTGGCTCAAGCCTATTACTTAATCCTTTATGCTCTGTTTTGCCATCTATAAACAATGGGGTCAATCGTTCTTTAAATGTCTATCCTTAGGGGCCTCTCTCACACATCACATACCCAAAGGCCAACAAAGGTGAGTTATGGACACTCCAGCTCCACTCAAGACAGTCCCAGGAGGTATCTGCTTTGCTCCCATTCTGGCTTCCCACTTTATTCCTGCTCAGCTCCCATTTTTGGCTCCACCACTGCCTTCTGGGTTTGTCCATTGATCTTGGTTTCCCCATCTGTGGCTTGGATCACTTTGTGGACTTGCTTTGTCTTATGTCTCGGACTATGTCCACCCTTAGTTTTTCTCTAGCATCTTCCACCTGGCTCTGCCCCCTGGTTGACTTTCATCCTGCCTGAGCCTACCCTTGACTCCCCTGGAATGGGGATTTGGTGGGTTTCAAAGATGAAACGAGATCATGCATATGGAAGCACCAACCTGGGCCAGGGTTTGGCACTCAGAAGATGCTCAATTGGTTTGCTTTCCTTTGGCTTTATCTTCCTATTTCTTAAATCCCCAGGTTTCTGGAGCATAGAAGTGACCTAGAATAATGCCATACCCTCGGCAGTACTGGGTCTGGTACTAGTTATGCTATAATGGTAAATTTGCTCTATCTCACTCACCTGTCCAGATTGTTCATAGTGACTTCCTAGAGTGCTATGCTGGAATTGAGAAGTATAATTTGGCATTGGGCTTAGTGGGAAAGGCTACCACGATGGACTAGCAATGCCTGTCATGAGTACAGGGGTGCTGGACCACATGCTAGGGTAGCATTGGTAGCTCTCAGGACAAACCCCACTCTTGGCTCTGTCACACTGTGGGACAATAGGATGGTCACTTTACTTCTCAGAGCCATAGGCTTAACTGATGGGGGAGTCACAAGGACCCTGAACCTTGTTCATGATCAAAAAAAGGGTAAGAGCACTTAGCATGTGACCTTTTGACCCCCAGACTACTGAAGATCTTTCTCAGGATCCCCTTGCTGTGAGCGTGAGTCTCCACAGCCCCACTTCTCTGCAACCTCCCTAATGGCAGAACTGCTGGCTTTGGCTCCAACTCCCTAAATTGGGAAATGTTCAACTGCAGATTGTTTACATTGTGTATTCAGAGTGTGAAGTGGTGTTTGAGAAGTTGCCATGGAAACAGTGAAGTGAGGAGGCAGCTAACTCTGAAGAGAAATAATCCAATATTAACACGCACAAGCTACGCTCTTGGGCTGCTGTAAATGAAATATCACATTATTGGGCAGGCAGCCACAGTCCACATGCCTGGCCTCAGTCTTAGAAATTGGAAGAAACTACCTCTCGTTTCTAGTTTGTTAAAGAAACCCTAGCGAATCCAAAGGTCCCAACTTTGTGTCCAAGGCTCCTCCCAGCTCTAAGAGTCTCTGCCTCTAAGCCAATGGCTCCCCAGCTATATCAATGGTGACCCACTGGGCAGTACAAAAGATCCCATGATCCACCTACCCCATCCAGTCCCAATTTTTGGTAGAAAGGGAATTGTGTGTTAATATGCAGTGTCACCATATGAGCAAATTTGGGGAACCAGAGGTGCATGCACACATCTGCCTTTGCAATGGGGATACAGATGATTTGCATTTGAATCATAACATCTATAATGTTGAAGCCCAGGTACTGGAAAATATTGGACCCCTCAAATGGTTCATGCAAGTACACATCACTACACACTGCAGAGTTAAGCAAACCTCCATTCTGGTGAAGCCAAGTTCACAGTAATGCAGCTAAAGAGCAAGAAAAACTGCGATTGAAAAACACAGCCAGCACAAGACAGCCCCAGTGTGTGCTGGCAATAGGGAGCCTCCCCAAAGATTCCCAGCCACCCTGCAGATGGCTTCAGGATTCCCAGCCACCTCTATGGGCAACATTGCCAAGTACTGGATGGCAGCCAGGCTCCTTAGTAGAATGCTGAATTAGAGGCCTCAGTAAACTCTAGTGATAGGCTCCTTATAGCTTATAAATGCCAAATTTTAGTAACCCTCAATACTCATTCATTTAGTAGCCTTGGTCATGTGGAAAAACAAAAACCTTTGGAGCTATGTGCTCTTTGCCTGGGGGGAAAGGTTTGCATGTTTGTGCCAGTGGGGTCCCTACAGACTGCATCACTGAGAGTCACTGAGTAGAGAAAGTTCAGTATTTAGGTTTGCCCACAGCTCCATCCCTGACTCTCCTGGTCATTCAATGTGTCCTGGTGCTGGAGAATTGGGGTCCCCAGCCAGATCTACTGGCCAGTGCATCACAGTTGCCTAGGGAGTTTTGAAAAAAATAGATATCTTCTTGAGCCACAGCCCTGGAAATTCTGATCTTGGAGGTAAGGGATGGAGCTCATGCGTTTACTTTTTCAAAAATGTCCTCAGAGGCTGCGGCAAGCAGCCAGATGTGGATGCTCTGGGCTCTGGGGTGGAACTTCAGCACCACCACTTCCTCCAGCCTGTGACCTCTCCCTGGTTGGGGGAGCCACAGGGCCTCAAATTCTCCATCTCTACATTGAGGATGAAATACCCACCTCCCAGGGTGATTTGAGAGTTAAAGGGCAAAATGGTTATAAAGACAAGGCTCAGCCTGGTCCCCAGAGGGCCCCACAGTGCTCTTTTGGAGGCATGGTCAGCCCAAGGGGAAAGCTTTACAGGGCATTCCATTGTTATACTTTATAACTGATATTATACATTACATATGTTCTTCTATATTTATGTATCAAATACTAAAATTTTTTTAAAGGCTATTAAGGGAAAAGAAAGAGAATATGATTTGGAATCAAAACAACCAGTGTTCAAATCCTAGCTCTGCCATTAGCTGTGCCATTAGGCACAGTTCATAGTTTTTAAAATGGAAATAATAATCACTACTTCATAGGGCTTTTGTGAGTGTTGAAAGACAAATTTACCTTAAAATCTTTTTGAAACAAGTCCAGATATAACTATACAAATAAAATCATTGCATGGATAAAAATGCAAGAAAGTATACAGAGTACTTCCCACCTGCCCAGAGCAGAGGAAGCATTCAGGGAGTGGTGGCCCCTGCTCTTGGCAGGTCTTGAAGGGCCTCCCTACAAGAAAGGATGGTTGTCTAGTGCCCATTTGGTCTCAAGATGGGTTGGGTAGAATAGGGGCTGACAGCTGGGGTTCTGCTGGTTAGACAGAAAACAGCAGCTTCCCCTCCCATCTCAGAGGTGAGACCCCTGAGGCCCCATCAAATGAGCAGAGTTCAACCTCAAAGAATTGAAAGGAACAAAATATTGAGCCATTGGCACGTCTGCTTCACAGATGTAGGGGTGCAAACAGCATCATTCCACAGCAGGATCCCAGAGGAATCAAGGATCTCAAAGCACAGCTCACAGTTCTCATATCCAACTGAATGAAAGGCCCAAGCCTTTCCCTGGACCCCCTCTCCTAACAGGTTCAAGAATCCCTCAGAGGTATCTCTATGTACCCCATCCTGGCTGGTCTCTCCTGCATCTGTAAAAGAGCTTGGGCAGCCCTTCAAGGAGACAGAGCCTATGCTTTCGGGGAGAACTGATGGCTCTGGGTCCTGCTACAGGGTTATGGTAGATCCCTCCCAGACTGCTTGGCTCCTCAAGAAGTAAGGAAGGACCCTCCTTCTTGTAGAGTTAAGAGCAGATCTGGCCTGGACTCCCAGCTTTCAGGTTATTCAAAGCCACCTCTCTAACCACTTTCCTGGGATGCGACCCCCCATCAGTTGGACTATGACAGTTGCTTAAGGAAGCTGAACTTTCATTGGCCTTTGACCAATGGTCTTTGTCAATGGTCATCTTATTGATCCAGTCTCTACCTACCATCCTGGAGAATGTCATCACAGGGCTACATCACCATTTCCTGCCACCACCTGGTCTGAGTCACCTCAAAGGGGAGGAGTTGGGATCTTGGCCCTTTTCCTCCAAGGAGGCTCCTCTGTCCTAAGCCCTGCATACATGGTTGTATCAGGGACACAGGAGTGCAGTTCCATCTGCCCGGGGAGCATGGAACCAAGCCCTGGATTAGTCAACTGTCCTATTAAACTTGGAGCTCTCAGCATGCCAGCAGGAGACCTGTTGGGTTCAGGAGTGACTACTTATTCTGTTCAGGGCTCTATGTTGGACCCTGCAGAGATGGAAACTAAAAGACACAGCCTCTGCCCTCTCAAAGTGAAATGCAGGTGATTCAATAATGTGGTGAGACAGATGGGGCTCTGGCCGGGACTTTCATGACCCCTGTTCTAACAGAGACTGGAGCTCTGGGCAGTTTCCAGCACAAAGCACTGGTTATAGAGAGAAAAGCATGAGTCCAGTTAGGAGAACTGGGGCCCAGGGGAGACAAGAATAAGGAGAAGGAAGGGCCCCCATGAGCAGAATGGGGGTGCCAAAGCAGGCGGGATGCTTAGGACCTGGCATGAGACCCAGCAGTCAGCCCCAGGTCATCACGCTGTATTAGTGATCAAGAAGGTGGAGCTGCTGTAGTAAAGACACTCGCAAAACATACTCTATCTTTCTAAAGAAGACAGAGTAGGGTTGCCAGGTAAAAATGTAGGATGTCCAGTGAAATTTGAATTTCAGATTTAAAAAAAATAATGTTTTAGTATAAAAATGTCCCACGCAATATTTGAAATTTCCATCGTTTATCTCAGATCTAGATTTCACTGGGCATCTTGTATTTTAATTCACTAATAAATTGCAAACTCTAAGACAAGGTTTATTTCTCTCTTTCTTGAGAGTCTGGCTGGTCTAGGCTCATGAGGCGTCCTTGTGTCGTAAAGTCATCCAGGGACCCAGGTTCACCTTCCTTTTTCACTAGCTCTAAGGCAGAATATCTCAAAAGTGTGGTCTCAGACCAGCAGCATCACTGCCACCTAGGAATTTGCTGGCAATAAATTGTTGGCTCCCACCCCAGAAACTCTGTTTTAACAAGCCTCTAGGTGATTGTGATGCCCACTCAAGTTTGAGAGCCACCATCCTCATTTGTATGGTTGAAGTTGAGTCCTTGCCACATCCTATATTCCAGCTGGTGGGGGAGAAGGGCAGAAGAAGAGAATTGGCTAAAGCTCTGCCCAATTCTGTAAGGCCCAGACCAAGAGGTGGCTTGCATTCCACTGGTGAAAACTTAGTCAACTTGGCCACACCTATTGTGCTGGTTTGAAAGGAAGTATGCCCCCTAAGAAAAGCCATGTTTTAATATAAATCCCATTTCATAAAGGTAGAATAATCCCTGTTCAATACTGTATGTTTGAAACTGTGATTGGATCATCTTCCTGGATGATGTGATTTAGTCAAGAGTGGTTGTTAAATTGGATTAGGTGACAACATGTCTCCACCCATTTGGGTGGGTCTTGATTGATTTATTGGAGTCCTATAAAAGAGGAAATATTTTGGAGAATGAGAGATTGAGAGAGAGTAACTCTAGGAAGCAGAAAGTCCACCAGCCAGCGACCTTTGGAGATTAAGAAGGAACATGCCTCCCGGGGGGAAGCCAGGAGAGAAAGCTAGCAGATGATGCCGTATTCGCCATGTGCCCTTCCAGCCGAGAGAGAAGCCCTGACTGTGTTCACCATGTGCCTTCTCACTTGAGAGAGACACCCTGAACTTCATCGACCTTCTTGAACCAAGGTATCTTTCCCTGGATGCCTTTGATTGGACATTTCTATAGACTTGTTTTAATTGGGACATTTTCTCGGCCTTAGAACTGTAAATTAGCAACTTATTAAATTCCCCTTTTTAAAAGCCATTCCAGGGCGGGCCGCGGTGGCTCAGCGGGCAAAGTGCTTGCCTGCTATGCCGGAGGACCTCGGTTCGATTCCCGGCCCCAGCCCATGTAACAAAAACGGAGAAACAGAATACAATAAAACAAGAAAATGTTTAAAAATGTTTCCCTTTCTTCCTTCCTTCCTTCTATCCTTCCTTCCTTCTCTCTGTCTTTCCTTTAAAAAAAAAAAAAAAAAAAAAGCCATTCCATTTCTGGTATATTGCATTCTAGAACACCTATTTGCAAGAAAGGCTGGGAAATGTAGTCGCTAGTTAGATGGTGTCTTAGTTTTCCAGGCTGCTATGACAACTATCACATAATGGGTTGGTTCAAACAATGGGAACTTATTGTCTCATGGTTTTGTAGGCTGGAAGGCTCCTGGGGTCTGCAGTGTGCTGACTGGCCAGCAATCCTTGTGTTCCTTGACTTCCCATCACGTGGTGATGGGGTTCCTGCTGACTTCTGGCTTCTCCCCATAGCCTTGTCTGTCTCTGGTTTCTGGTTTCTTTCTCTTTGTAAGCCAGATTAAGACACAACCTCATTCAGTGGGCCATACTTAATTTAAAATGACATCTTCAAGAGATCTTATTTATAGTGAGTTAATACCCACCAACATGCAGATTAAGATTAAAAACATGTCTATATTGGAGTACATGATTCAACCTATCAAATGTATCCACATGTCCGGCTGTAACTCTATAACTAATGGAAGGAGAGA
Organism: Tamandua tetradactyla; assembly: GCF_023851605.1. NCBI lineage: Eukaryota > Metazoa > Chordata > Mammalia > Pilosa > Myrmecophagidae > Tamandua > Tamandua tetradactyla. Next base: position 53,175,967 of record NC_135338.1, on the reverse strand, counting down.
ATAAATTTTGGTAGACCCTGACACAAGCTGGAGGGTTGAAGCAGCTTAGTCAGGAAATGAGTTTCTTGATGTTGGGGTATTGATTCATCTCACAAGAACAGGGGAGGGCAGAGAAAGTAGACATATTGTATGAGGGACTGACACCAGGCCCTTTTCCTAGTTTCTTTTACTCTGCCATTTTTAGTGGCTCCCAGCATCCCCCAAGGCCCCCACCATAATCTCTCAGGGTAGCATCTCCACTGCAGCATTTCATGCTTTCTTGATTTCCTCTTATCAAATCTTAACCCCCCCCCCATGTTCTAATATTCCCAGTAAATCTAGATAAAAATAATTTATGCAGACCATACTGGCATTAATAGAAACAAAGGATTCTAATCCAAAGAGGTGATAGCAAAAGTTCTGTTGTTCTTCCAGCCTCAGATAAAATATCACATTACGTTCTCAACTTCCATGCGGGAGACACAGGTTTGATTCCCAGACCATGCACCGCCCTGTCCCCCCAAAAAAGGAGGGTTAAAATTCAGAGCACAGTTCAAAGGAGAGTGGTAGTAATAATGAGGGTATCTCAAAAATTAGGTATTATTTTTTAAAAATGGGGGTGTTTGGCTTGAAGAAGAAGATCTGGGAGAGGAAGGGATGGGAATTATCATGAAACATTGTCTTATAGAAGACCTTAACTTATTCCATATAGCTAAAGAGTATAGAGCTAGGAGCAATGGATATAAGATACTGGGAGGCAGACTTTATATTCCATAATATAAAGAATTATCTAACGATTAGAATTAACTGACAGTGGAGTAGACCACTTGTCTCATGAAGAAGTAAGCTCCTCATTGCTAGAAGCATCCAAGCAGAAGCTAGGTGGTGGTCTGCCCATGATATTGTAAATGAGGTACCTGGGGTTAGATGAGCTTTAAGGCAATCTCAACCATAAGAGTCTTGAGTTCTAATGTGTATCTGTTGGTCACCCTGGGAAAGTCATGTAGTCCCCTGAGTCTCAGGTTACTTATCTATAAATGTGGAAATCTCTCATTGGGGGTGTTGCAAGGTTCACAAAATGGTGAACATCTTTTGAAATTGTAAATATTTATCAAAAGCATATCTGATGATGATGAATGGAGGAGGAGGAGGAGGAAGAGGAGGAAGATAATCATTTCTACTACTACTATTTACAGGGAAGTTTTAAGGTCCCAGTGCCTCCAATAATTTAAACAAATAGCCTTGAAGTTGGACACTACAGGTATGAAAGAAAATTGCCAGAGGGGAGGAGGAGAAATTCTTTTATCTAAACAAGACATTATGAAACATCTCAGGTCATACTACCTCCTCTGCCTGCATTTATGACCAAGTCTGGGAGAAGCCATATTAGCTGGAACTTTGCAAGCTAGGCAGGACGTGGCATCCCCTCTCCGTGCCTGAATATAAAGCTCACCTGGCATCCAAGTGGATTGATTAAGATTCTACCAGCCTCTGAGCTTGTGCTCAGGAAAGCCCCCTTCTCATTATAGCCCAGCATGGTTCTGCTGAGGTATCTTTTAGTTTTCAGTGAGGACTGGGGGGTAGGGAAACACATTTGTATGTGTTTCAAGGTCTTTGCTACAAAGTAGGCTTTGAAAACAATAGTGCAGAACTGAGCTACTGTCAAGTGGATAAATGCCAAGCTGACTTCTATGGGCCTATTATCTGAACTATAACAACTATCCAGGACTACCCATTGTCAGGACTCACTTGACCAAAAAGCAAAGGGGAGTTGGGGTTGGCAAGCCCAGCTCTCTGCTGATCACTTCACTTTGCTGTGTAATGAGGGGCTAGAGAAAATTCCATCAACTGTGGCAGGTCCAGAATTGCTGGAACTTCTGTTCTTTTTCTGGCTTTTACCAATCATACCAAAAAGGGGGGGGGGCGGGGGCGGGAAATACAGCCACTTATTCTAGGTTTTGCCATCTCTATTCTGTTGGATCCTCAGTTTGCCCTGTTTTATAGCATAAATTAATATTGTCTGGGGCCCACAGAGTAGATGGGGACATTTTAGAAACTGAGGCTTTTATGGACATTTATGAAGCTGATAATATTTTGTTAGATTGACTTCTTCCATTCAGAAAGGTAAACAAATATGGAGACATAATATAGGTCTGCACATATTCAATATTATTAGGATCAAATCTGTAATTTTAATAGATTAAGAAATTGATTTTATGGATTAAAAGAAGTTGGTGTGCCCATAACCAGATTCTAGGATTCAAAGTCAGGTTTCCAGTACTCTTCCCATTGTAACACAACTGCTTTCATTCATTTATTCACCCATTCAGAAAATATTACTTGAGCCTCTACTATGTGCTAGATACTGCCACAGGGACTAGCAATAGAACAGGGTATTAGTCAAAGTTCTCCAGATAAACAGAACCAACAGAAAATATATATGTAAATATTAAGAGATTTATTATAAGAATTGGCTCACGCCACCATGGGGGTAAGCAAGTCTGAATTCTATATGGCAGGCTGCAAGTTGGAATCTCTATGAAAGCGATGTTGAATTCCCCAGAAAAAGCTACAGTTTGAGAAATTCATTGAAGGATACAATGAATTCCCCTTCCCCAGGCTGAAGTAGAGATAGAGATTCTTTTTAACTCCTGAAATCATCAGTTTTCCCTTTAAGGCTTCAACTGATTGGTTGGGGAGACTTCTTTTATTGCTAAAGGCAATCTCCTTAGTTGATTGTAGATGTAATCAGCCATAGATGCATCTACATGACTAATGATTTAAATCCACAAAATATCTTCACAGTAATAATCAGGCCAATGTTTGTCTGACCAAACAGCTGGACACCGTAACCTAGCTAAGTGGATACATAAATATCACAGTCCACTCCTTGTCAGCTTGGCACCCAAAGAATTTCCTTAAACCATACGAAATCTCTAAATAAAGATAATAACATAATCATACTTTTGCCTAACACAATTCAAATGTCATGCATACAATCAGAAATGCACTAGCCCTTTTCCCAGAAGAGGATGCAAGTCCTTGAGTAATATTCACTTTTAAACTTGATATCCTGTAACTTAAATACTGTGACATAAAGTTAACACAACTTATGTTATGTGATAAAGGGAAAGGATAGGAAAGAAAACACAAATATTTACTTTATGATTTTCTACGAACATATTCATAACACCTAACCATTACAGTCCTCATTTCTGCAACTGATCATTGGTCATAGCTTGTATTTATAAGTACCTCCTTCCCTAACCATTCCACATTCCTGTTACCCTCTGCAAGCACCTTAGCTGGTCATGGTTCTTTGCCTGGTGGGGTGACCCAAATCTTCATTACTGAAGGCTTTTGACCATTAGTAGTCCAGCCTGGATGAGATTGTCACAGTTTTCCATTGACTTTAATCACATGGCATGGTAGTACTAAGAGACACTCTTGGGGACCTCCCTTATTCCAGTCAAACTCTTCTTGACCTCCATTGTGTAGTTGCAGCCCTTTTTCCTCTTAATAACCCAGCCAGTACAGTAATTCCCTTCTTTACCTGTTGATTCAGAGGCAAAGCAGCCAGGTGACAATCTTAGCTTCCAGTTCAATGGAATCATTGTTGTGACTCCTGGAGGGAGCTCTGCTCCTTTTTTCTCTTTCCCTCTCTCTTTCTCCTCACAGGTCCCAAATAAGCCCAAAACTCCATTAGGTCTCAAGGTCTGAGAGCCATCTGTGGCTTGATGCTTTTCCCTCCAGGTTTGATGGAGCAGCAGTCCCACCCCTTCAAAAACAAAAATGGCCTGCTCCCTTCAAGCTCAGGGGCTGACCCACCCTTTCCACATGCATGGGTGGGTTCTCTTTCTTGGCCCTAGGGTATCTTTTTAGTCCAGACCTGTGCTTACATGGTTCTGTCCTTAAAGTCATTCTTCCTTCAATCATTCCCTTCTCTGTCCCTTTCAGTCCAGGTTGGCAATGGTTCTGCACATACAAATTTTGAAAAACCTTATTGGCTTTGTGTGCAGTTCAAGGGGATTCCAAACCATCAGACAATAGAACTTTCAGTTTGCTAAAGTTGCCAAAATGCAATATACCAGAAACTGAATGGCTTTTTAAAAGGGGAATTTATTAAGTTGCAAGTTTATAGTTCTAAGTCCATGAAAATGTCCAAACTAAGGCATCCAGGGAAAGATACCTTGATTCAAGAAAGGCCAATGTGTCCAGAACACCTCTCTCAACTGGAAAGGCACATGGTGATGTCTGCTGGCTTTCTCTCCTGGCTTCTCATTTCATAAGGATTCCCTGAGGATGCTCTCCTTCTGCATCTCCAAAGATCTCTGGCTGTGTGGGCTCTCTTGGCTGTGTTGGTTCTAAAGCTTTTTCCAAAATGGTTCCCTCTTAAAAGACTTCAATAAGCAACGCTGTGAATGGGTGGGTCATATCTCCATGGAAACAGTAAAAAAGATCCCATCCAACAATATTGAATGAGGATTTAAAGGACATGGCTTTTCTAGTGTACATAATAGCTTCTAAATGGCACAAGAACTTTCCTCAGATCTTTCTTGGATGACTGCATTTCCAATCCTGACTTCCACTGGGATGGCTGACTGGATCCATGTTTAGCTATACCCTCTTTAGCAAAGGGTTGTTTGGTTAAATCCTCACACGGAGCCCCAGTCTCCCAGGACTTACTTCCCAAAAGTTCAGCGAGGAATCAGATAGAGCCATCTCTCAGCCTACTCTCAGAGCATATTACCTGGACAGATGGAGAATTTTAAAAATCATCAATTTCTAGCTCCTTTGTGCTTAAGAGTTTAATTCTCAGCTTATCCCTTTCCTCCTTCATTTTACCATAAGCTGCAAGAAGAAACTAGGATGCACCTTTTACAGTTAGCTTGGAAATTTCCTCAGCTAAACATCCAACGTCATCACATATATGCTCTGCCTTGCATCCAACATCAGAACACAGTTTCACCAAGTTCTCTGCCACTTTATGGCAAAAATCACCTTTCTTCTGGTTTCCAATAACACATTCATCATTTTCTTCTAAGGTCTCATCAAAATTATCTTTAATGTCCATATTGCTACTGACAGTTTCTTCAAAGCAATCTAAGCTTTTTCTATCAAGCACCTCACAATTTCCAGTCTCTTCCCATTAACCAACTCCAGAACCATTTCCACATGTTTAGATATTTGTCATAGCAGCTTCCTATCTTCTGATACCAAAAACTGTCTTAGTTTCCTGACTGTTAAAACAAATACCACAGAAATGGTCAGGCTTAAACAATGGGTATTTATTGGTTCTTGGTTTCGGGGCTAGGAGAAGTCCAAAATTGAGATGTCAGTAAGGTGATGCTTTCTCCCCAAAGATTATGGTGTTCTGAGGATGGCTGCCAACAATACTTGGTCCTTGGATTTTCTGTCACATAGCAATGCATATGACAATGTTTTCTCCTTTCTCCTCTGGGTTCCATCATCTTCCAGCTTCTTCCTGTGACTTTATATATATATATATATATCTGAATTTCATTCTGCTTAAAAGTGCTCCAGTAATCCAGATTAAAGTCCAACGTGACTCATTTGGCCACACCTTAACTAAAGTAATGTCTTCAAGAGATCTGGTTTTATAATGAGTCTAGACCCATGAGAATGCAGACCAAGACCAAGAACATGTCCAAAGTAGGGTACGTAATTTAATCCACCACAGGCAAAGAATTCTGTCCTTGCTCCATGGAGCTTACATTCTAGTGTGGGAAGGCTTGTGTACACTCACTGATACAGGTAATAATCTTGCCTATTACTGGCCACTTAACACTTGCTAATAAGTACTTAATATGTGAATGAATAAATGTCCTAATAGTGACCTTGATCCATGACTCTTCACTCCTTTCCCTTAGAAGACACACCAAAGGAGTGTTCCAACTAATAATTGCACAGCAGATGAGAACAATATTGCTTGTGGATGGGTACATTAGCTCCATTCCAGGGAGCAATTTATAACTTTTTTCATGCAGCGTGAACTTGGAATAATTTCCAAATGACAGGTGCACAAATTATTTCTCCAAGGGAAAGATGATTTCGTCTTCCCACTTTTCATCATGCAAATCTTCCAATTGCAGTTGATAATAAGTGGAAATAGATAAATGAGATCCAAAATTCACATTTAACTGGAGAAACAGTTTTATTGAAAAAGCAGGTGAACAGAACAGGGGATTGGTGAGGGCAGGGCCTGTGTCTGAGACACAGCTGGAGCTGAAGCCAAGTTAAATGTCAGAGCAGAGAAGATAGGAAAATAGTTTCAAAGAAATTTTTTTAAAAATTTTCCAATACAAAAGTTTAGTATTCAAGAACTAGGGGATCAATTGTTACTTGTCTCTGTTCAGGCATCTTGTAGAACTAGACTCACTTGCCTTTGCAGGATATTCAAAGAACCTCTGCTACCTGTTTTTCTAGTTTCATCTCCAGTTTCTCTCCCAGTGTGCCGGCTTGAAAGTATTATATACCCAGAAAAGCCATGTTTTAATCCTGATCTTGTCAAGGCAGCTGTTTCTTTTAACCCTGATTCAACAATGCATGCTGGAAACTTTTGATTGGATTATTTCCACAGAGATGTGATGTGCCCAGTTGTGGGTGTGACCTTTTGATTAGATGGAGATGTGACTCTACCCATTCCAGGAGGGTCTTGATTAGTTTACTAGTATCTTTAGAAGTGGAAACATTTTGGAGGAACCTTAGAAACAACAGAGCCAACAGAAACTTCAGTGCAGAGCTAACACAGATGCTGACACTTGGAGGAAAGAGACAAGGAGGTTTAGAGATGCTTGGAGCCCAGCAGATGATGCCATGAAATGTTAACCTAGCCAGAACCTGGAGAGAGCCATGGGAAGCCAAGAAATGAAAGCCAGTTCTGGAGAAGCAAAGTGAGGAACCCCCACAAGAACAGAGGCTGAAAGCAACAGAGTCCAGGAGCAAGGGACCAGTGTGTCTTCCCAGCTGATAGAGGTGTCCCAGACACACCAGAGTTTCTGAATTAAGGTATCTTTCCCTGGATGCCTTAGTTTGGACATTTCCATAGGCTTAGAACTGTAAACTTGTAACTTATTAAATTCCCTTTTCAAAAGCTGTTCCATTTCTGGTATATTGTTTTCTGGCAGCTTACAAACTGATACACCCAGGGCACACCACTTCCAACCCTGTGTCTCTGCTCAAGCTGTTTCCTTTACCTGGAAAAACCCTATACCATCCTTCAAGATCCAGTTCAAATGTGGCCTCTTCTGCAAAGCCTTCCCTTGGACCAATCAGGATGGAGCTTGTCTTTCTCTGTGTTCACATGGCACCCACTTCACATGTCTGGTAGAGCAGGTTTGAATTCCTACTCTGGTTAATTAGCAGTTCTATCATTCTGCTAGATTTTGAATTCCTTGAGTTTTGTTTATCTTTAAAGTATTCATGGTACCTAAAACTGTGCCTGGCATAAATTAATGTTAGGGTAAGAGAATAAGTATCCCAATTAAGAATGAGATTCAAGTTGGAGGAAAGTGCTTGCTGGTTAGAAAGGACTGGACATTGCTTTCAACTACTGTAGGAAGAGTATGGAACAGCCTTTGGGGAATATCTTAAAGGCACGCATTAGTTTGAGGTACAGAGATGTATCTTGGGCACAGAAAAATGAACCAAAAGCAAACGGTTGTGAAAGGGATGAGGCAAATATAAATTCTGAAAGAAATAAACTGGAGAGAGGTTAGAGTATTTGTTCCCACTTACCCTCCCTCTCTTCCTGGCTTGGGTGCAGTCATAAGCGTGACCAGGTCCCACCATGGCTATGGCTGCTGTCAGGTAGCGCCAAGGCATAGCTCTTACCTGGGCTCCAATAGTACCACTTCCTCTCTTTTCCCCTCAGGCCTAGGAATATTGATGACTTCTGCTTTGTGTGAGTCCCCAGGGACCTCAGCATCCCTGTTAGTTTCCTTAAACCACTCATGCCTTTATTAACAGTCCCTTTAACTTTAAAATTCCAGTTGAACCAGTATGATACTCCATCATACTTATAGAACTCCTAGACTCTAGATAATACAGAATTCTGAATATCACTCTTTACTAGGGGTCAGCAAACTATGGCCTGCAGGCCTTATCTAGCCCTATCCCTATTTCTGTAAATAAAGTTTTATTGGAATATGGCCACACTCATATGGCTACAAATTGTCTTTGGTTGTCTTTTTGCTGCTGTGTCTGAGTTGAGTAGTTGCGACCATGGCCCTATGACCTGCAAAGCCTAAAATAGTTATTATCTGGCTCTTTAGAGCAAGTTTATCCCACCTTGCTCTGCACTCATTGTATATAAATAGGCCGTTACTTTAATGTCCACCTGCAAAGTGTCTTCAGGGATTTCTGCTCCTATGGTCTAGTTCGTTCTCCTGCCCTCCTTCCGTTCTCATCATTTTCCAATTTATTCTTTGTAGGACTCCCAGATGGATGTACCCAAAAGACAAATTTTACACTTTCCATCCTTCTTCAGTGACTCCATTAGATCAAGTGTAAATTCCAGAGCACAGCATCTCTCTCCATCCCCTGTGTCACCTGCTCGCCATGCTGGTTCCTCTGATCCAGCACACTATCAATTACATGACACACGATTGATTTACTAACAACTCTTAAGGGGGAAATCCTGAAACACTAAGTGTACATGTGAATTTTCAGACATGTCTGGATTTTGGAAATATTACAATGTGCAAAATAAGAAGGTGCACCTGTGAGCGGAGGAAGTACAGTGACTTGGCTGGGCAGCAAAAGAGAATGTGAGGGGTCATAGCTGACAGTGAGCCTGGGGAAGCCAGCAGGGACAGGTGCTGAAGTGCCTGGGGGGTTCCAGCAATGGAGTTTGGATCCTGTCCTAAAGACAATAAGCAGCTCCTGAGGGGGTCTGTGGAGGTAAGTGACCATCAATTTTGGCTTTTCAAACACTGCTCTCCAGCCAGCATTGGGGGGTGGACGAAAGAGGAGCAAGTTACAAGTAGAAAAATCTAACAAGGCAAGCCAGGTGTGGACTAAGTGGGGCTAGACACCAAGAAATAGCCTCGGAAGAAATTTGGGAAATGGAGTTGACTGGAGTTGCTAGTCAACTGTTAGAGGCCACAGGGTAGTAGGAGGAGAGGGAGGAGGAAGGAGGACTTGCAGGCTTCTGTCTTGGGAATCTGGAAGAACCGGATATGTGCTCTGACCGAAGAGTGCACAGGAAACCTTAGATTTCCTGGATCCTTTAAGCCAGGTTCAATTCTCGCCCCCTGGAACAGCTTCCAGTGTATCAGATATGCCTTCTCATGATTTTATGAATTCAGAACTGGAAGTACACCATGACCTAGAACTGCATTGGGAGAAGGGGCTGGTCACGGATGATTTCATCTGCCCTAGCAGGCTGGAGCAGAGCTGTTAATAGAAGGGAGAGAATGTTCCTTCTCGCTGAACGTTGCACCAAGGGATATGGAGGCAAGAGCTGGTAGGAGTGAAGATGCTAAGAAGGACTACCTGCAGAATAGTCTCCCAAATTTTCACAGGGTAGGAAAACTCCCCCCACCCCCACCCAGCTCAGTGGAACAGGTGTGAGTGAAGGAGAGTGAGAGCACCTTTGAGGAATGCTCCTTCTGCCCCTGCAGAAGGTCAAGTCAAAACCCCAGAGCAAGGACCTCACAGCTTCTGGGGACAGAAAGACCTTTCCCTCCCACAGCTAGGTGCAAGCCGTCCTGTTTTCTCAGTTCTAAGAAATGAGAAGTTTGAGAGAAGTAAGGTGCGGACCCTAGCACAGGTTGCATTTTGCTCTGACCTTCCAGGTCAAAGGTGGACAGGGAGAAGGGTGGTCTTGGAGAAATGGTGGTCTTGGAGAAATCACAACACAGTAGGAGGCAGTGATCTGGACACAGGTGAGAATTTGCACTCACGGCTAGAGGGGCAGCAGAGGGCTCCAGGGGCTCCAGGGAATCCAAGGAGCCCTGGGAGCTCTAGGTGCTCTAGGGGCTCTAGATAAGGGCAGTCAACCCCTCACCTGGTCCTCTAAGACTCGGTATTCAGGAACAAGTCAGGGCAGCCACAGGAGTGGCAGAATCAAGTGCAGGATTGAGAGACAAGCTTTAATAAACTAGGTTTGCAGTGGGAGTTGTTGTACCTTGGGGTATAACACGTACCTTGGGGGGGAGTGAAAAATACAGTTGGGGAGGGCATGTCAAGGGGACAAAAGGGTCCCATTTGCACTGGTATGACAAGGCTAGCTCCTGGGAAGGGGGTAGGCTGGGCTGGGAGCTCATCTGGACGTTAAGCTAAGGAAAATGATAGGATGGAGCCCTCCCCCCACCCCCTTGTTTCTACCTAAGATCATTCGCTGCACCAAGAACAGTCCTTCCTGTTTATGTCAAGCTCTGTGATTTGGTTTCAAGAGCACTCTCTCTCGTTTTCTCATGTGGGTAGGACAGGAAAGGGCAGGAATTATCTTCACGGCTCCTGCTGAGAACCCAGTGACTCCACTTTTCTGAAGTTCTATAGTTAGTAAGGAGTAGAGGGGTTTCCAGCCTGGGAGGTGGTTATTACCTCCACGGTGAGTGATGAGATATGGCCTAATCTAATTGTCTATCCCCCTGACTTGTAATGAGGTCTTGAAACAGGTCCCCTGGAAACAATCGAGCTTTTCATTGTATCAAAAGAGACCTCAATTGAAAGAGCAGCTCTCAGGTGCCGGGATCACCTGCTGTGATCCTGTCTGCCATGAAGTGCTGTTGGCTCAGGTATATGTTGGTTTCCATCCCTCTGAGACATGCACTATATAGCACAATCTTTTAACTCAACTGGAATGTTTTTTTTTTTAATCACAACAATGGTAAAGATGATAATTGCCCCCTCCAAACTTTGAGTCAGTGATTCTGAAATATTTGATTAGCCCTAATAATCAAATGCTATTTAAAAACCATTTAAACCCACCCAATTAATTAAGCCTCCAATTACGAGGAAGGTAAGAAGATGAAGCTGCAAGGTTTTTCTTAATAAGGCTTTTCGTTTGAGGAGTATTGTGTCATTTTGTTCTAACACCACAAAACCCGCCTTGGAGGAGATAAAAGTAGGGATTCTTTAAAGTAGATAATTTCCGTTGAAGTGCCTAGTGAGTTCCTTATGCTGAGGCTCAGCTGAGAACATTGAATTCATTCTACTTGAAACTTTTCAAAGGAAAGACAGGGTTTGAAAAGGAGAAAAAGGGGGTGAGGGAAAGGGAAGGAAGGAGAGGGACAAGAAATGAGAAGGGGAAGAAGCAGTGAGAGAAGTTGCCTAATTTATAAAAATCGCAAGCAGGTGTAGGGTGTGGTGGAAGAAAGCTATCAGTGAGAAAGCAGCGATGGGGACACAGTGTTCAATTTGGGGGACTCAAATTCCAGTTCTGGGTCTCCTCTAGTTTTGCTGACCTTGAGCACACCTCTTCATTCTGAGCTCTGTCTTAGAAACATGCTGATGTTAGCCTCTCACTCTCACTCTTAACTCTGTCCCTTGCTTAGAAACTGGGGTTTTGAGGCCACCATGATAAAACCAGTGCCTTAGATTTGTATGCAATTCCCATTTCGAATAGTTCCCTCACATTCTCTCATTTGATTTAAAAAAAGACTAAGAAATTGGCAGGCAGGAATTATAGATTTTATAGATTTTATAGATGAGGAGCCTGAGGTTCACAGAGTTTAAGAATCTTATCCAAGTCCCCCAGCAAGTAAGTGGCAGAAGCAGGGCTTGTGGTCAATTCCCTTCTACTAGATCACACCGTATCTCTTGGGCACAGGAGTTAATTCATGCCCGGAAAACCAGATCCTGGATTGTTCCTTTCAGAAGCTCCCCTTTTCTAGTTAAATTGTGTTGTCCAGTAGGTATGACCTAACTCAGAAAGTTGGAAGAATGTTGACTTGGGAGCTAGAGAAGTGACCCATTGACTCTGGCAGGTGCCTTAGCAGGGGACTGGGACATTTGTGAGATCAGTCTGAGTCTGGCCATTTGAAGGCCTGTGTTTCTCTGAAGAGCCAGGGAGGGATGGGACTTGGTCTTGCTCTACCTGGGAGAAGACCTCAGGGCCGTTATAGCTGCTCTCCTTACTCCACTATTTCTCAGAGTTTCAAAATAATTGTCAGGACGGCTTCCCCTAGGGACACATTTCAAATGCTTTGGCTTTGAAAACAATAATCTTCAACAATTTCAAAGAAAAAATATTTATCTGTATTTCTGCAAGAAGGGAGTTTAAACAACCTCTAGCCAATTTTTTCCCGGCAATATATTATTTATAACAAAATTGAAGTCCCTCCTCTGGAGCCCCTCCAAGTGTGACAATATACGTAGGTCTAAACAGGGTTTATAAGGCTCTCTGAATGAAGAGACTACCTGTTACTGCAGCGTGGGCCACTCTTACTCCACCTTTAATATGCTCATTATATGCAGTTATAAGAAAAATCTGTTTGGGTCCAAGCCATTTAATACTTCTCTTAATTCACACCTGCTAAAAAGACAAGGATTTGCCTAACTTCGGACTAATGAAATTTCGTGCCTTTTTGCCAGAACTTTGAAGAAGATAGTGCTTCTGCAAGTGATATAGATTTCTGGAAAACAAGTAAGTACAAAAATTATAGAAAAGCCATCTATTCTAGTTTGGCACATACTACAATTACTTGTGCCATTATAAAAAGTTCTACTTTTTGCGAAACCTAGGCTGGAGATGTATGGTATTGTATTCACTTGTTTTATCTCTTCCTACTTTTCTCCGCTCCCATGATTCCCCCTTTTGAAAAAACATACATAATAGAGTAAATGTACAGTGAACATGCTCCCCATTCACTCCATCTTAGGTTTTGAAAGGAAAACCCCATTTTCTGGTCCTCTGGGCTCCACCCCACTCTCCAAACGCCATAATTTCTGCAGTTGAGAAGCAAAAGCTTTCCTTAGAAAACATAAACCCCCCTTTTTTTTAAGAGTGTTTGAGATGGGTTTTATATTACCTACAACTGAAAGTAGCTTTCTCTCCCTTTCCCATTTCTCATTGTCACCCTTTCCCACACACAAACATTCTGCTGATAATTTGTTTGAGACATGATGTTTGAGGTGCTTCTGGAATATTCAGGTGACAAAACTAGAACAATGCTGTTCAATAGAACTTTCTGCAGTGATGGAAATGCTCTATATCTGCATCATTTGACACAGTTAAGCCATACGCAGCTATCAAGCCCTTAAAATGTGGCTCGTGTGGCTGAGGAACTGATAGTTTAATTTTATTTTATTATATATATTTTTTGCATGGGGAGGCACCAGTGTTTAATTTTGTTTTAAGGAATGTTAATTTATGTCACCTCATGTGGGTGTGGTGACCATATTGTACAGCACAGATCTGGAAGGAAATTGAAAACACTGAGCTTAGACATTTCAGGAGAAGACACAAATATGGGTCTCGGAGTTGCTCAGAGGGTGTAGAGTGAGAAGAGAATAGCGTGAAGGTGGCTTTTGGGAGACATCAATATAACAAATGGAGGAGAAGGAATCGATGAAAGATACAGAGAATATAGGGATAGGCAGGAAAGCATGAGATAAGGGTATCATGAAAGCTTAGAGAAGCACATTTTCAGGAAGGACAAGGGGTCAATAACAGGGCTATGTACAGCAGGGGGTAAAATAAGACAAGGTTTGAAAAGTGTCCATTGGTCTCACCACCAAGGAGGTCACTTTTGGTCATTCTGGCATGGTAGGAGAGGAAGCCAGATGGTTGAGACACCTGCAGTCAAGGACTTTAATGATCATAAAGAAGTCAGACCACGGAATGTCGAGGAGACATCAGCCAAGTAAGGAGTAAATTCATACTTCCATCAACCTTTAACTTGTTCACTTTGATTTATTTCCAAGGAAAGATAATTTTTCTCCCACCTACCCCTTTAGAATTTTTGTTAAATCAAACATGGTACCCTAGGAAACATGGTGGTAGCCCCATATGTGATTCCATTTTCTATACTATTGGCTTAAGCTGTTAAGCAATACATTCCAAATCACCATCTTCTGTTTTCTACATATTTATTTGGTGCTTCTATTTTTGGTGCTTCTATTCTACTCTCTGAAAAAAAGTAATGGGAATTCATAGGATTTATTGCACCAATTACTTCTCTGGCTCCCTCCAGCCTCCATTGAGGTTCTGACAGCAGCATTGTATTTCTTATGTATTAGATTTTTAAGTGCTCTGTTAGGTAGTTTGCAAGGTTTCCTTAATGTTTCTGCAACCCAAGTGCACAACAGCCACTGAAAATTGATTACATTTCAATCCCATCTAGTCCTCTTCAACTCTCTACTGGCTTTCATATGGAGATAGTTGTAAACCTTACATAAAAACCCAAGATGACTTACTTTCAAAGTTATTTATAACATATGCCCACGTAGCATCATTTATCCTTTTTGATAATGGTCAATGTAAAAGCCAAAATATCAAAATAATTTCTGCAGAACATTGTACTTCCTACAGGTAGCTACAAGTAAAAATTGTACCTCATCCCCAGTTAATCCTCAGTTAAACTGAGGCTTTTGTAAGAATTCTCCTTCAAATGGACTACCTTTGCAGGTTCTCACAGTCCAGAATTTTGTCAGGGCACAAGGACAAATACTTGTGGAATGGCTGAAGTCATCCTACACTGCTCCTTGGTGGGCCTCATGGGGCTCTTCTGAGATGTGGCCCTGGTCTATGTATCCAGCCACATCCCATGTCACTGCCCCACCCTGAGCTATAGCTAATGTTGGGTCTTTTCAAACTCTTTGCTTTAGCAAATGCCATTTCTCTGCTGTTCAAATGCCTTCCCCTAACCTGGAACACTTCTACTGATCCTTCAAGACCCCATTTAATTATTACCAAACCTGAGAGGCCCTTATTGTGTTCCCAAGCAGAGATGGCTGTTCTGTCCTCTGGGCACCCATACCCCTTTGTTTATGGTCCTTTCTCCCCTGCTGGATTCTTCCATAAAAGGGTCCATGTCTCATTCATTTATTCTCACAGCCAAACATGGAGCTTAACGCATAATAGATATTCCTCAAGTGTGGCTGGATGGACAATGAGTGAGGGAATGAAAGGGTGAATGATGCCTACAGAAACCCGAGCCACATCTGCAAGGTTAATGCAAAGCAGACGTTTTGGAACAAAAATACAAGAATTTTGAATTAAAGCAAAATAATCTCTGAGAAAAGAATGTATACTGCAATGAGGTGCTAGACTGGGAACCAAGAGACAGGGATTCTGGAATTGACTTTGGCACTAATGCCCTTGGTACTGACCTTGGTTAATCACTTCCCATCTCCAGGAGGAGATGCACTGACTGTAAAATAGAGAATTTGACCAATGGATCTCTAAGATCCCTTCTAGCTATAACTTCTTTCAATACCAAATCACAGGTAGTAATTTCTAGGGCCAAGATTCTGCTGCTGGTGACTAGAAATATAACGCATGCCAATAAACATCAAATCTAGAGAAGGAAGAGGCCATTTTCACGTGTTGGGTCCAGCCTGTTTCCAACATTAGGACAAAGACTATGTCCATCCTTCTTTGTAAACACTTCAATTTTCCCTACCACTTCTTTCCTCTACCCAGCTCAACATTGGTATAGAGGAGGTTCCTCACAGAGAATGAGTGATGGATCTAAGTATTTTCAAATTAGCTTCCTCCCCTGACCACATCGTTCTTTCATTCATTCACCTATTTATCTATTTATTTAGTCAGCCGCTGTATTAGTTAGGGTTCTCTAGAGAAACAGAATCAACAGAGAACACTCACAAATATAAAATTTATGAAAGTGTCTCACGTGACCACGGGAATGCAGATTCCAAAATCCACAGGGCAGGTTGTGAAGCCAAAGACTCCGATGGAGGGTCTGGATGAACTCCACAGGAGAGGCTCACCAGCTGAAGCAGGAATAGAGCCTGTCTTTTCTGAATCCCTCCTTAAAAGGCTTGCCGTGATTAGATTAAGCATCACTCATTGCAGAAGACACTCCCCTTTGGCTGATTACAAATGGAATCAGCTATGGATGCAGCTGACGTGATCATGATCTAATTCTATGAAATGTCCTCATTGCAACAGACAGGCCAGCACTTGCCCAACCAGACAAACAGGTACCACAACTTGGCCAAGTTGACACATGAACCTGACCATGACAGCCACCCATCTATCCAATCATTCATCCATCCACCCTTGCAACCATCCAATAAGTATTTATCGACCACCTCTCTATGCCCAGTCCTGTGCCAAGTCCTAAGTTAGTGGAAGCTATGTTGGCTGTGGGTGGCCATCATGTGCCCATCCTGGGAAGAAGTAAGTGAGCTCGGCCACTGGGGAGCTGTCCCCAGATGGCTCTTGGTCTGAATGCCTCCACGATGTGGAAAACAGGTGAAAATAATGTGGTTTTCATCACGTAAAGAGGTGGTGCAGGGGAACCAGGGATTGTTAGCCTGGACAAGAGAAGACCTTAAATCTTCAAAGACTTTTTCTATGTGACACCAGCAGGTACGAGCAAGGCCAAAGGTGGAAGTTATAGAGAAGCAGATGTCAGCTTAACATATGAAAAAGATAGCTAGTGGAGCAGTCTGAAAATGGAATGAGCTGCCTGAGAAGGTAATGAGTTCTCTGGCACTGGAAGTAATTGTACAAGGACGGGATAATCATCATTTTCTGGGGATGTCACACAGGGAATTCAAGCATGGAATGAGGGGTTGGACAAGGTGACTTTTAAAGTTCCTCTTCAATGTGAAGTTTCAGAATTCTAGGAACAAGACTGCTGTTTTGTGTCAAACTCAAAACATAGCCAGTTCATTTAGTGTTCACTGTACTACCCTCTTCTAAAGTCCCTTAATTCTGCTGGAGATCAGTTGGCAGAGAATACAACAGCTCTCCACCAGATCTATTGGTTTGCATCTATGAAAATATCTCAGCAGCTGGTATCCTTAGAGAAATAAAATTCTAAACCAGGAAAAACAGAAAGAAGAGATCTGTTGTGAAGAAATCAGAGGTTTCAACCTCACCTCTTAAGACTGAATTTGTAACTGAACTCACAATGTCAGGCAGAAATTATCCAGCAATCCTGGGTAACATGAACTGGAAAATAGCCTGAGCCTGCATTTCTGTTGCTTGGAGCCTATTGGACCAACCCTGTCCCTTACAGAATTGTGGCTTTACTAACAACCACGACTGTCATCTCTGTACATTCCCTGATGGGCCAGCCACCCTCTTGAAATACAATACATAAAATTGCCTTTTTTTCCTATTAAAAATTAAAGCAGTCAGTAGAAAAAAGAAAAGAACTCTGAGTTGCCCCTCTCCCCAAAGCATCTCATCTAACCCTGCAAACATGAGAGACAAATGCATGGACTCGACCTTGGGCAACACCTGGCAGTGAGATTTAGATTAATTTTTCCCTGGTCCCTTTTTCTGTTCATCAGTGTAGGAACTCTAACTGCATCCTGTTTCATTTCTTTGTAGGAGGAGTAGATAAATGTGGCTGTCTGGAGAAATGAATCTCTTTGACTAAATATGAACCACACAGAGGAAACAAAGGAACTGCCTTTTAATGACCAAGGTTTAAATGCAGCCTAGCAGCCTAAGGCAGAAACCCAATTAAGAAAAGATGGGAAATTAGCATCCAAGAGATCACTTAAACTTACATAAATATTACTGAGTACCCACTGTATACCCAGCATGGTGTAGTTGCTGAGGTTTGAAAGAATAAATAAGACACTGCCCCTGTCCTCCAAGGGCTGATGATGGGAGTGGGGAGGTTGCAGTGGGAGGGGGGAGGGTTAAAGGGAAGAGGACACAATAGGGTGAGAAATGCTATAATCGTGGAATGACGCAGTACTGTGGAACAAATGCTCATCAGGGGAGAGTCAGGAAGGCTTCCTGAGGAGCTGCAGTCTGACCTTGTCTTAAAAGATATGCAGGAATTTGCAAGGAGGAGAAGGAGGGAGAGTTCTCCCAGGTAAAAGGAATAGCATGTGTAGAGGGGCTGAGAAAGAGCAGGGAACCATGATATTGGGGAACAACATCAAGCTCAATGTGAGTCTGGTTATGAAAAATGAGGCTGGCGAAGTAGACCAGGGCATGCCTGTGAAAGTCACAGGTACCATGTCACGGCATTTGGACTTTATTCTGCAGGCTATTGGTCCCCAAATGTAAAGGACATAAGGTCACCTAGGGACCTTAGATTAAAATACGGATCCACCGGCCACCCCTCCCCACCCTGGAATTGTGATATTGCAGGTCTGGGGTGGGTCCAGGGAATCTGCATTTTTAGCAAGCACTGATAGGGGGATCTCTCGGGGAGAGCTGGGGAACCGGTATGTGGAGGCAGAGGAGGGAGAAGGGTGCCAGGAAGGGACATTGGCTTCATGATTGGAGACTGCCAGCTGGAGGCCTGTGGGAAATAGCCTGGGGAGGAGGCCATAGGAATAGATCATCACGGCGATTCCAAATAGGATGTACAAGAAACACAGAGCTTGGTGCTCAGAGGGATAGACACAGGCAGCGTGTCTGGCCTGGTCCCAAGGAGGCCTCGGTTTGGTGGACTTTCCCTGTCACCTGGAGCAATAAGTCCCGGAAAAGTAATAGGGGCCAGGGAGAGAGGCCTGGAGCAGGATCTGCCTGCATGGGTGGCTGCCCCCAGGGAGGGCAGCTACCCAAGCGGGGCCAGGCTTCATTTATATGTTATGCCGTTAATTAAGCCCAAGGCCCCCAGGCAGGGCAGTGGCTGGCACCGAGGCTTGGAGCAAGGCTGGAACACAAACAAGTCTGGAGGGAGGCAGGCTCTAACACAATGCCCCGCCCTGGCCTAGTGACGTCATCAGCAAAGGCTCCAGGCCCCTGGGATCTGCCCCAGCCCTGGCCTCAGGGTGACCTGGCTTCTGGGGCTATTGCCAGCTGCTTGGCACAGGTTGCTCAGCTTAGCTTAGTGGGGTTGGTCTTTCAGCCACACCCCTTGTGATGGTTAATTTTATATGCCGGGTTGGCCAGGTTATAAAGTCCCGTTGTTTGATCAAACCCTGGTCTGGTGGTAACTGGGGAGGTATTTCGTCAATGGGATTGCATCTGCAATCTGTTGATGCTGTGTAGAGAAGATGTTCCTCCATAAGGTCGGGGAGGGGGGCCTCATCCCATCAGGGGGAGGTCTGAGCAGCAAGAGCTTAGGGGTCCTGGGACCAGAAGAATTCTGCCTCAAGACTACACCCTCCACTTCTTCCTGAGTTTTCAGCCTAAGGAATTTGACTCAAGAATTCAGTATCAAATTCACTGGAATTATTTTCAGCATCCAGTCTGCCCTACAAATTTGGACTTGCCAGTACTCACAACCACGTGAGCCAATCCCTTACTATTACACATGCACACACACCTCCAGTTGGTTCTGTTTCGCTGGAGAGCCCTGACTGCTACACCCCCTCCCGTCCATAGGCTCTCCTGCTGCTAGGAACAGGTGACAGAAGTCCAAAGGCCTTGGTGGTGACCTGTTGTTTAAAGTTATGGTTAGTGGCCAACCCAGAACTTGCCTAATGTCAGAGGCAGAGGAAATGACAAGGACGATGAAGTTCCCTCCCTTCTGACGACTGCAAACCAGTCATGCTGGGGTGTCAGATACAGCTGTGCCAGGGAGGTGGAGAAAATGCGGGTGCCACAGCTGAAGCCCAGCAGAAGCTGATCCCCGTGTGGTGCATTCCCAGTTCTCAACCCCTATTTAATAGCTTCCATTTAACATCTTTAGTATCTTTAAATGGAATTCATAGATAACCACCCAACTCATAATTTCAAAAAATATATAATGCCCTGGCTGTAACAGAAAGGACAACAGGAATATAAATTATAATAATCATTATGGGTTGAACCGTGTCTCTCAAAAGATATGTTGAAGTCCTAACACCATCCCCCCCCACCCCCGTTCTGAGGCATCTTTATGGAAGTAGGGTGATTTCAGATGGAATTACTTAAATTAAAATGAGGTCCTACTTTTGGAGGCTGGGCTCCTAATCTGATGTGACTGGTGCCCTGGGAGAAGAGGAGAGGTGGGACAGACAGACACACAGAGAGAAGACAGCAGTGTGCAACGGAGGCAGAGATTGAGTTGTCCTAGAAGCCCAGGAGAGCCATGGAATGTCCACCACTGCTGAAAAGGAAACAGGCCTAAAACAGTTCTCCCTACAGACTCCAGAAAGACCAAGGCATGCCCCATCTGATGCTCCGATATTGGAACTTTAGGCTCCAGAAGCCATCAGATTTTTCTGTTAAGCCATACAGTTGGTGGCACTTTCTTGAGGCAGCCCTAGAACACTCAGACAACACATTTTTCAGCTTTACTAGAAGACGCAATGAGGCGGACCCCTGAATTATAGTTAGATTCGCTGTGGATATAATAGCTACACATGCAAACTACGTAGCTATGCTGTACTGACGCCTCAGACACCATGCAGAATTGCCCTTAGAAACATGTTTTTCTGAAGGTGTGTTAGAAAAAACATGTTTTCTAAACTGGTCAATAATTCCTGGTAAAGCTCCGAATTTTACATAGTGCAGTCCTGTAAAAATAAAAATGTACATTTAAACTATGCAAAAAAGAAATCCTTGTGTTTATATGTAAAACAGAAGTAGGTGCTAGGTCTGGATGATTACAGATATTTTGCTGAACTCCACGCATGCCTGGTGAGATATTAGAGAGCCCTGCATGCCACGGGACAGTTCTTGGTTGAGTGGCTCCTGCCCACTAAATGCCATGGGGTACCCCCCGTTACCATGACCATCCATAGCATGTGCCCACAGACTCCCAAAGTGCCCCCAGCAGCAGTACTGCCCCCTGAGGACCATCACCATGGAGTTTACAGTGTTTTCTTCTGCGTTAACCAATGTGAGCCTCCCAATTGAGGGAGGCAGAGCAGAAGGCAAAACTAAGTCCCAGAAGGAGAAATTTACATTGGAAATTAGCAGCGGGGCAGGGGGACCCAGAATGTCTGAATCTTGGGATGGGTGGGAATTCAAATTCTGACTGCTTACCCACTGTATAAATCGTGTTGGGGTTACCAGAAGCCAGTGTCGTGGCTTCCCTTCTGCTGTCCTTCTCCACATAGCACAGAGCTGAAAGGATCAACACTGAGCTTCACTCTACAAGCCAGAGGAAGTCATTCATACTGTTCTCTGAGGCAAACGCAAGAAGGGTCAATAGAGAAGCAGGTAACAACCTCTAATTGTATCTCAGGAGCAGTGGAACCCTCTATAGTTCAGATGAGACCAAATAAGGCTATTATTTTCACTGATTATCCAAATCTCTCATTTGGCCCCATCTGCTTGACTGGAGGGAAAGTTAGTCACTTCCTGGGGTTCGTAGAATCACCAGGTATGCTGACTCATGTCTGTAAACCCATATTTTGATTCTTACATCTTGCTTGTCTTGGGGTTTGGAGCAGAAAACCAGGTGTCCCTTGGTGGCCAGACTCCACAGCAAAGCACCTGAGCTCCCATACCTCCAGCTCCCTTCATCCCCATTGAAGCCCATATGCAGCTCAAGAGCTAGAGTCAAATGGGCTCCTTAGCCAACTGCTTTGCTGACCCCAGAGCCAACCCTCCTCTCCACTGCTGTCACCACAGTGCTATGGCCACTGGCAAGTTAGAGTCCCCATTCCTTAGGATTGATTCCTACTGGGCGAGAGTAGTGGTGGCACTGGGGGCTTTCCTAAATCTGGCCTCAGAAATCTGACCCCAGTGCATTACACATTTGGATTTGCCTAAACCTCAGTGGTATTCAGAATTCTCCTGTCCCTTTACCTAGGAAGCCTCCTCAACTCCCTGTTCAAATTCACACAATAAATAAAAACACAGGGGCTCAGTCTCCCCAGCAGCACCCAGGCCCCATGTGAGGGCTAAGGAAGATATGGTGTAACCCCTGATCCCACCACCCTGTGGTCTCACCCATGATTTCCATGTGGCTACTTCCAACGAACGACTACTGCTGATCCTCATTTTATGTGACCTCAAGCAGCATTTGTCATGGTTAACCTCTCATTCTGTTCTGAAACTTTTCCACTTGGCTTCAGGACCACTACCCTGGTTTTTATCCCTCTCCCAGTCTTTCTCTTGTTCCTCCTCAGCCCCAGGGCTCAGTCCTGGGTCCTCTTCTCTCCTTCCTCTATACTCTGTTTGGGTACTTCTCATGGCTTTAAATACTATTTCGGTGCTGACAGCCCAGTTTCTATCTCTAGCCCAGACCTCTCCCTGAAACACTGGCCTTCATGATCCTACAGCTTACTCAACACATCCAATGGGCCTCTCAGACCTGACCTGTCCACACCACACTTTCCATCTTCCCTCCCAACAAACCAGCTCCTCTGTCTTTTCTCATCTAGATTCATCTTACTTCCACTCTTCTAGCTCCTTGGTGTCATCCTAATTCTGTGACTTTGGACAAGTCCCTCAGCTTTCTCATCTGTAAAATGGGAATAAGAAAATCCAATATGGCTGAAATCCTTATAAACAAGGAAACTGGACATGAAAGAGAAAGCCACAGAGAGCAGTCAGAAGCCAGAAGTCAACAGAACCCAGAAAAGAAAGAAGACGCCATCATATGCATTACCATGTAACAGAAAAGCCAATGAACTCCAAGATTCCTGGCCAGCCAGAAGATATTGACCCCTGAAATGATGAACAAATAAATTCCTGTTGTTAACCAACCAATTGTATAGTATTTGTTTTAGCATCAGGAATCTAAGACAACCTATTTTCTCTTTTTTATTTTTAATTTTTATTAATAAAACCAATCAACATACCATATGAACATTCTTTTGTTTTATCACATAGTTGTATATTCATCATCATGATCATTTCTTAGAACATTTGCATCAGTTCAGAAAAAGAAAACAGAAAAAAAAATTCATATATACCACACTCCTTACCTTCCCTTTCATTGGTCACGAGCATTCCAATCTACTAAATTTATTTTAACATTTGTTCCCCCTATTATTTATTTCTTTTAATCCATATGTTTTACTTATCTGTCCATAAGGTTGATAAAAGGAGCATCAGACACAAGGTTTTCACAATCACACAGCCCCATTGTGAAAGCTATATCATTATGCAATCATTTTTAAGAAACATGGCTACTGGAACACAGCTCTACATTTTCAGGCACTTCCCTCCAGACTCTCTGTTACAAGGCAACCTATTTTCAATTCTTTTGGGTGAGGGGGTTCAGTGGTAGAATGCTCACCTGCCATGTGGGAGATCCAGGTTCAATTCCCTGCCCATGCAACACATCCACCCCTAAAAAAGAAAAAACAAACAAACAAGCAATCATTTTGGTTATGTATACCAAGAAGTGAAATTGCCAGGTCATATGGTAATTGTAAACCAACTTTCTAAAGAAACATCAAACTGTTTTTCATAGAAGTTGGACCATTTTACATTACCACCAACAATGTATAAGGGTTCCTATTTCTCCATTTCTTCACTAACACTTGTAATTTTCTGTTTTTTTTTAAATTTATATCCATTCTATTTGATGTAAAGTGGCATCTATTTGTGGTTTTGATTTGCATTTCCCTAACAGCTACTGATGTTGAGCCGCTTTTCATGTGCTTATTGGCCATTTGTATATCTTCTTTGGAGAAATGTCTATTCAAATCTTTCGCTCATTTTTAAATTGGGTTGTTTGTCTTTTTGTTGTTGAATTGTAGGAGTTTTTTATATATTCTGGATATTAAACCCTTATCAGATATGTGGTTTCCAAACATTTTCTCCAATTCTATAAGTTTCTTCCCTTTCTTGATAATGTCCTTTGATGTACAAAAGTTTTAAAGTTTGATGAAGTCCCATTTATCTTTTTTTATCTTGTGTTGCTCACACTTTTAGTGTAAAGTCTAAAGAATCTATTGCCTAATGCATGGTCCTGAAGATGTTCTCTTAAATTTTCTTCTAGGCATTTTATAGTTTTAGTTCTTATATTCCTGTCTTTGATCAATTTTGAATGAATTTGTACATTGTGTGAGGAAGGGGTCCACTTTCATACTTTAGCGTTTGGGAATTCAGTTTTCCTAGCACCATTTTCTGAAGAGACTATTCTATCCCCATTGAGTGGACTTGACAGACTTGTCAAAAATCAGTTGGCCATAGAAGTAAGGGTTTATTTCTGAACTCTCAATTAGATTCCAATCACCTATATATCTGTCCTTGTGCCAGGATCATGCTGTTTAGATTATTGTAGCTTTGTAATAAGTTTTAAAATCAGAAAATATAATTCCTCCAACTTTGTCTTTCTTTTTTAAGATGGTTTTTGCTATTTGAGCCTTCTTACCTTTCAATATGAATTGGATAAATGTCTTTTCCATTTTTGCCAAGAAGACTATTGGTATTTTGAGAGAGATTGCATTAAATCTGTAAATCACTTTGCATAGAATTGACATCTTAACAGTATTTAGTCTCCCAACCATGACCACATAATATCCTTCTATTAATTTAGGTCTTTTTAATTTCTTTCAGTAATGTTTTGTAATTTTCTGTATATACACCCTTTACATTCTTGGTTAAATTTATTCCTAGATATTTTATTATTTTAGTTACCATTGTAAATGGAATTTTTTCTTGATTTCCTTTCAGAATTTTTTACTAATGCATAGAAACACCACCAATTTTTGTGTGTTGATCTTGTAACCTGACACTTTGCTGAATTCGTTTGTTAGCTCCAGTAACCCTGTTGTGGTTTGTTTATTTATTTATTTATTTCCTATGTAAAGAATGGGATCACATCATCTGTGAATACAAAAAGCTTTACTTCTTCCTTTCTAATTTGGATACCTTTTATTGTCCTGCCTAATTGCTCTGGCTAGAACTTCCAATGCAGTGTTGAATAGCAGTGGTGAAAGTGGGCCTCCTCATCTTATTTCTTCTCTTAAGGAGAAAGCTCTTGGTCCTTCACTTTGAGTAGGATTTTAGCTATGGCTTTTTCATATATGTCCTTCACCATGTTGAAGAAGTTTCCTTATCTTCATAGTTTTCTGAGTATTTTATCAATAAGGCTAAATTTTTTTGTCAAATGCCTTTTCTTCATCAAAAGCTCGAGATAATTATGTGCTTATTTCCCCTTCATTGCATGAATGTGGTGCATTACATTAAGTGATTTTCTTACATTGAACCATTTGTGCATTCCCAGGATAAATACCACATGGTCATAGTCAATAATACTTTTAATGTGTTTTTGGATTCAGTTTGTTAGTATTTGTTGAGGACTTTTGCATCTATATTCATGAAGGGTGTTGGCCTATAATTTTCTTTTCTTGTGATATCTTTAACTGGCTGTAGGTTTATAGGGATACTGATCTCACACAATGAGTTAGAAAATATTCCCATCACTTTAATTTTTGGAAGAGTTTGAGCAGGGTTGGTGTCAATTCTTTGATTGTTTGGCAGAATTCACCAGTGAAGCCATCTGGTCCTGGGCTTTTTTTTTGTTGGGAGATTTTTGATGACCGATTCAATCTCTTTACCTATTATTTGTGTGCTGAAATCTTCTATTTCTCCTTAAAATCAGGCAGGTAATATCTGTGTTTCTAGGAATTTGTCCATTTCATCTAGGTTGTCTAATTTGTTGGCATACAGTTGTTCATACTATCTTTTTATAATCATTTTTATTTCTGTGGAATTGGTAGTAATGGCTCTCTTTCATTTCTGATTTTAGTTGTTTGCTTCCTCTCTCTTTTACTTTGTCAGTCTAGCGAATGTCTTATCAAGTTTATTGATCTTTTCAAATAGCCAACTTTTGATTTCATTGAATCTTTCTACTGGTTTTCTGCTCTCTATTTCATTTCTCTGCTCTTTAATCTTTGTTATTTCCTTCTTTCTGCTCACTTTGGGTTTTGTTTATCTTCTTTTCCTAGTTTCTCTAGGTATGAGGCTAGTAACTGACTTGAGAGCATTCTTTTTGTTTAAGTATTTAGAATATACTATTTTATGAGCTTTCCCTGATTTTTACACCAGCCTCCTCCTGGGTGTCCCTGCTTCCCCCTATCCCTCTCATTCCCTTTATTCTGAGCAAGCAGCCAGAAGGATTCTTTTAAAACATAAGTCAGTTCATGTCACTCCTCACTCAAACCTCCCATGGTTCTCACCTCAGAGTAAAACCTGACAAGACCCCACCCAACATGGCCTCAAACACACCCAGCACCTCCTACCCCACGGCCTTGTCCTTACTGTCCCTTCTGCTGGACCACTCTCCACCTGGAGGGAACCAACTTCTGTTCGTCTAGTCACTGCTCAACTCACATTCTCAAAAGACCTACCTGATAACCCTTTTTTAAATTATAGCCTCTTATCACCTCTACTCACCTCACCCCCGCTGTCCCTCTTGTCCTTCCTGGCTTAATTTTTTCCATGGCACCATTTGACAAAGTACATGTTTACTCCTTTCCTTAGTTTCTTAACGATGCTATGAGAAATTGCTACAAACTTGGTGGTATAAAATAACAGAAGTTTATCATCTCCAAGTTCTGGAATTTAGAAGTCTGAAATCGAGGTACCATGGGGACATGCTCCCTCTGAAAACTGTAGGGGAAGTTCCTCCTTATCTCTTCCCAGATTTTGGTGATTTGCTGGTGATCGTTGCCATTGCTTGGCTTGCAAATGGAATATTTCAATCTCTGCCTCCATCATCACATTCTCCTCTCTGGGTCTCTGTCTCTGGGTCTCTTCTTCCCTTCTTATCAGGAAAACAGTCATACTGGATTAAGGGCTCACCATATTCAATATGGCTCCATCTAATTTAATTAAATCCATCTGCAAAGACTCTATTTCCAAATAAGGTCACATTGTCAGGTACAAGGGGTTAAGACTTTAATATATCCTAGTGGAGGGACACAATTTAACCCATAGCATTTATTTATTTATTGTTTATTTTACTTAGAATGTAAACTCTATGAGGACAAGGACATGTGTTGCTTTGTCTGTATCCCTGTTATTAACTACTATAGTACATAGCACATAATAAACACCTAACTAATATCTATGGAAAGAAAAAATGAGAGGCTACTGAGCTCCAGGCCCTGCCCAAGTGCCTGGGGATATCTGGGAATTGTGGATAGCATCACTATCCAATAACATGGGAACAGGATTGTGTCTATGCAGTGGGTCAATATGAGGTTGCCGTTTTGAGGAAATAGGACAGAGCCCACACCCACCCAACTTCTTTTCACTCAGCTAGAATTTCCTAAGTATGCCAGTGTGCCCTCCAGGAGCTCACAGTCTAGTTGGGGAAACAAGCCCATTGCAAGGCAATGAACACTCTAGTAGTAGATGTGTGAAGAGCTACTACCCAATCCCACCTGTGTGTGTAGGGCTTGCTTTAGTGCATTCAAATTTGGTCTTGGAAGATATTTTAGTTTGTTAATGAGGCAGGAAATGCAATATGCCAGAAATGTTTGGCTTTTGTGAAAAAATTTATTAAATTACAAGTTTACAGTTCTAAGGCAATAAAAACGTCCAAACTAATGCATCCAGAGAAAGACACGGTGATTCAAGAAAGGCTGATCTGGGAAGACACATGGTTGCCATCTGTGGGTCCTCTGGCTTCTGGTGTCAAACAGCTTCCCCAGGAGTGTTTTCTTTATGCATCTCCAAATGTCTCTGTTTGTGTTCGCCCTGAGCTTTTTCCAAAATGGCTCCCTTTAAAGGACTCCAGTAAGCGGAATAAGACCCACCTTGAATAGGCAGAGCTACATCTCCATGGAAACAACTTAATCAAAAGGTCCCACCCTAAACAGTAGGTCGGCCTCCACAAGATTGGATTAGGAAAAAGAAATGGCTTTTCTGGGGTACATAACAGTTTCAAACCAGCACAGAAGATGAATATGTGTTGAATAGAGCGAGTAGGGGGAGGGGTGTATTAGGGAGAGGAAACACCTGTGCTTGGCAGGTTGCGGGGTGGAGAGGCAGTTGAGGAGGAGTGCAAATCACCTGAGGCAGATTATAAAGGGCCCCAGCAAACCTGCCTGAGCTGTATTCAGTGAACCATGGTATACAAATATTTCTCTGAAGTCCATGGGGTTACTTTACAGCCTCCTGAGGGCCCACTAGCAGAGGTGGGGCTCTTCCACATGGAACTCTGAACTCCCCACCTAGTTTCAACCCAAACATCTCTTTTTTTTAATGTATTTTATGTAAAGGCGCATCTCACAAGATTTCATTTTAATAAAGACTTTAAAAGAAATCATTTGAAAACGAATGCTATCCAGCCCTGTTCAGTAGGACCTTTTACAATGAGGGAATGTTCTCTATCTCTCCAATGTATAGCAACTGGCCACGTGGGGCTGTTGAGCACTAGGAAGGTGGCAAGTGCAAATGACAAACTGAATTTTACCTTTTCTGAATTTTATTTAACTTAAATTGAAATTGAAGTAGCAATTCCAAGGCAATGAGAAGCCAATGGAAATCTCAAAGTGAGATAATACCATGACCAGAACTGTGCCTTCGAAGCAGTATTGCTATATAAGTACTTACGAAGTAGGTAGCTCTATCTCTATTTTGCTGATGAAGAAATCGAGTCTCAGAGAAGTGAAATGACTTATTTAGGGTGTCACAGCTAGTAAGTGGCTGGGGTGGGTCTTGAAGCTGTACATTCAAAGCCCAAACCTGGAAGCCAGTCAGAAACATTGGTGCCAAATGTGCAGACTTCTATAAATCTTATCATTGATAATTATGATCACACGGAAACCTCCTGCCAAGTGAAGTGCCAGTTAGTTCTCTACTGGCCATGCCCCAAATTCTACTCCGAGCATAATGAGCGAATATCATGGTATATGAAAGATTTATGTTTGTAGAATTTTCCCTACAGGAAATTTTCTGCTCAAGTTTTTTCATAAGGCCATGCAATTACTTTTCTGAAATCATTCACTATAGGTATCGGTTAGACATTAAAATTCTTATGCAGGTGGTCAGCATTCCTTGCAATAAAAATCTGAAGGATATAGTAGGTTGGCCTGAAATAATAATCCCTCTTGATATTATGTGTGATAAATCATGTCATCTACAAGGATTACTGCAAGCAATGGGGAAAGTTCTCACCCATCACTGGGGCTCATAAAGACAATTTCCTAATGAATATGTTATTTATTTATTTTTTTCTTGCCAGGTAAAATAATAAATGAGACAAAAGTCTTTATACTCATCCCTGAGAGATAGAGCTGCTTCATTTCTCTTGCTCCACTGCTTTCCCAGGCACCTGACTCAAAAGAGGCTCATTAGGAAAAGGAAACTACTTGTGCTGGGGTCTGGACTCAGAATGGGAGGAGACGAGACAGAGTGCAGACAGGTGTCTGCGCTGGTGGAGCAGGAATTTGCAAAAGATGCCTGGCAAACCTTGGGGCTAGAAAGGGCCTCCAAGGTCATCCATCATGACCTGCCATTTACGGGATGAAGAAACTGGGGGTCAGAAGAAAGTTTTCCTGAGGTCACCTGGGCAGGGTGGGACTAGAATCCACCTCTCCTGGATCCTAGGACTGAAAAAAAAAGTTTCCCCATGGCCAGCTCTGCACACACATTATCGATGATAAGACCTGTATGGAGAAAAGGGGAAAACTGAAACTGGAGGGGAGGGGAGGAGGTAGCACCTAAGAGTTGAGGGGCCCCTCAACCGGTAGCCTTCTTTGAGTAGACCTTAAACACGTACTTCCTTCCCGAGATCACTTAATCAAGGCCTTTAGTTGTCCCCAAACCCAAGTGCTCCCCCATGCCTCTCAGAGATTATATTTCATGTGGGCAGAAACTGTCACCACAGATGCTTCTTCTAGCTTCCTCGACCTTCTGAGAAGACTGGAGCTAAGCATGTCAAAGGCATTCACAGAAAGAAGCAGAGATGCAGGGGATGATAATGCAGTCTGGGCAGAAGCACTTCTTGAAGGCCTTCTACCCACCAGGCTAACAGCATGTGCTCCGAGGCCTAGTGTGGAAGGGATCTGGTCTATTGTGACTTGCTCGATGGCTCCTCCTTCACTAGAATAAGAGACCTTTATCTGCAGACCTACCGGGTTCCAGCATCAGACCCAGGCACCAGGAAACATGTTGTAGCCTCAGCACAGGGGAGTTCAATAAATATTTACCAAACGGATTAGCAGCAAGGGAAGGCTTTAAAGGTTTTAAACACTGAGGGCGACAGGATCATATATGCCTTTCAGAAAGATCAAAAGAAAGACGAGCGACATTTGAGCTGAGTTTCAAATCGTGGTGAGGGTGGGGCGGGAAAATAGGGCATGTGGAGAGCATTCCAAGCTGGGGGGAGGAGAAAGAAGGTCCAATGGGGAGAATAAGCAGGGTGCAGTTCACTACATTCCTTCATCTGCTCACTCACTCATTCACTCACTTGACCAACGCCATGCCTGGGACAGAGTGCTACAGGTGGCTAACAAAGCCATAGAGGACCTCAGAACCAGTGGAGGGTTTGAGACATGAGGAGTCCACCCTGTAGGGGATTGGTCTGGTAACCTGAGGGCAGGAAAGAGGGCTGTGGGCAATGCCTGGGTCAGGCTTATGACCCCGAGAGGCCTTACCTAGGCAATCTCTGAGTACCCCTGCAATCTCTCCCAGCCTGCAGCTTCTTCACACAAGCCCAGGTAGTTAGAGCTGCAGGGGTCTCTGATCTGTTGTCCTTATTTCCAGATGATGTAATAGAGATTCAGAGAGGGCAAGGGACTGGTCAAGGTCACACAGCAAGCTTGTTACTTTACGTTCTTTTATATTTTGGGTTAAATAGTCAACAGCCACTTCTTCCAGGCTTCACTTCATGTTATTTCCTCAGGAAGAAAGGAAGGGCTATGTCTGGGCCCTGGTTTTAGCCATCATAGAAGTGAGGGTCCCTGGGGGAAACAGAGCAACTGATTGCCCGCTATATGTGGCTTGCTCTGCAGAGGTACCACACTCTCCTTGAGCCCCTCTGTCTGTTGGGGTACTCACCCTTGCACCCCAAATCCTCAAGAGCATAACCTCAGGCTCAGCAGCCACCATAAGCCTTATCCAGTCCAATGCCTCATCTGGCCCAGGCCCCCCTGTGATGTCCCCACTGTGCAGTCATCATGTCCTTAGCTGAGCACTTTACTCGGGTTCCTGGATGGCAAGAGCCAGACTTGTTCATCTTTATATCCCCAGTAATGGCATGAAATTCATGTCGAATGAATGAACAAACAATGAATGTGCTGAGACTGGAGGAAATAAATGAATAAATGAATCAAGTTCACCCCATGCCTCAGTTTCCCCATTCATAAAATGGGGATAATAATAGTACCTCCCTCCCAGGATTTTTATGAGGGTTAAATGAATCAGTATCTATAAAGTGCTCGGAATAGTGTCAACCAAAGAGTAAGTGCTATGTGTTTGTTAAATAAAATGCAAAAGCATACGGCTTCCCAACATTCCCCTTTCTTTCTTTCCATGGTTCCTGTGAACATGCCCATCCCTGTGTAGAGTGGTCTGTCTGCTTGGTCTCTGCAACACCACTCTGGCCCCTGGTGCTTGGCAAATGATGATTCATCCTTGCCTTCCTGGCAGTCCTCTAGGTACCTGAACTCTGACTTTTTGTCCCCCTCAGTCCTCGTTCTCCCAGGCTGAGGACCATCATTCTTGATCTGCCCAGGTCTCTGACCACCGCCATCCCCTTCTCCCAGAGCTGTGCCCACATTCTCCAGCTCTGGATTGCAGGAGCTGGTGCTTTTGGGAGAGAGAAGAACTGCTGCATGTCAGGGCCGCCAGGCAAGAAAAGTCCCTGCCTCTTAGCTTGGGCCTGGCATGCAGAAAGCAATCAAACCCAAATGCCACCCTCCAGGGACTCA
The DNA here is from genome assembly GCF_023851605.1 of Tamandua tetradactyla. Classification (NCBI taxonomy): domain Eukaryota; kingdom Metazoa; phylum Chordata; class Mammalia; order Pilosa; family Myrmecophagidae; genus Tamandua; species Tamandua tetradactyla. The sequence continues at coordinate 53,144,140 of NC_135338.1, read as the reverse complement.
TGGCCTGGGGTGAGCATGATGGGAGGCCATATCAACACAGGCAGGACTCAGGGAATGCCAGAAGACGGAGTGATAACAAGAGAGGAAGTGAGGGGAGGGTCTGCTTGACAGTAGTCTCCACCCTATCCTCCCAGGCAGGACAGAGAATCAGCCCTTTCCCACCTCTCCTTACTGTAAGCCCCTCCCAGGTGCCCAGGTCTCAGGATACCCCCTGAGCTGGGCACCTAGATCTGAGACAATTTTCCACCCCCCAAAAATGTGCCTGTCAATTCCAGCAAAAATGACAGGACTTTGGTTCTCCTTCCAGGGTATCCAGATTCCATTTGCCCCTCTGCCAAGGAGGTCTCCTAGGGGAAATGAATGGGACACACGACTTGGCATGAAGGTGTCAGTGACTGGTGCTCTTTTACGGTGCTCTTCTGCAATGGGGGAAGATATTTAGGAAGATAAAGCTGAAAGAAGCTATGCTTTGTTTAAAAATAGGCACTTAAGGTGGATGAAAGGACAGCTGTATAATTACCTGGTGCCTTGTCTGCTTGTTAGGGGGAGAAGGGCACATACCAGACCCTGTTCATCTCCTCAGAGACCTTTCAAGCTGGTTATTACAAAGAAACTTGGGCTTAGAGAGGTGATGTAGCTAGTTCAAGGTGAAGTTGCTAAGAGGGGGCAGATCCATAATTAGAACCCCAGCTTGTCTGACTCTGTCTAGCTCCTGATGGTGTTGGATGAATCCCTGGGGATACAGAGAAAGCAAAGGAGAGGTTGGAGGAGGGAAATTCCAGAACTTCTGCAGATCTGCCAGTCCCAGGTGGATTCCAAGTGTTTTCATCAGATGTATTGATACAATGTAGTATATTCAGGTGACATCCCTGCCTGCAGTGTGACAAGTGCTGGGGAGGGTGCCCTGATGCCCCTTCCCTAAGGGAAGTTACCTTGAAACCACACACCCCCATCTCTTTCTGGGACTGCATGCTGCTTTTCCATAAATCCAAGTCCTTCAAGTTCTGGCCCCACCTTGCCGCCAGCTTCATACCTCTCGCTTACCCCCTGGTTTTCCACATTCCAGCGTGTTTCCCCTGGCCATATACTAGCAACTACAACAGCTCCTGGCACACAGTGGATACTGCATCGTTATTCGTTGGATCGATTTGACCCGAACTGGGGAAAGGTAGGAAGAGGGCGGAGAGAGAGAGAGAGAGAGAGAGAGAGAGAGAGAGAGAGAGAGAGAGAAACCAGCTCTGCCAATAGTTGACTATTTTGACCATGCCCTAAAGCAGGGTCCTACCATTCACAAAGTTCAGTATGCCTAAAAAATGAAAATTTGACCTGTTTCGGGTGATCCCTGGGCTCTACCCCCTGAGAGTTGGATAGGCATGAGATAGGGCCTAGGGATTTGAGTTTCTAGCAACCACCCAGGTGGTTCTAATGCAGGTTTCCGTGAATGCACAACACACCGTTTAGGGTGATTTGTGCTAAAGTAGAGGCCCAGCCAACATGGAGGAGGAGGGTGGGAGTCAGGAATACTTCACGTAGGTGGCATGCTAGAGGTGAAAACAAGGTTGCTTCAGGAACCAGGAGAAGGTGATTCCAGATGTGGCAACGAGGATGGACTCAGTGAGCATGAGGAAACTTCTGTAGATACTGTCATCTCAAACCGCGTTGTCAGCCACGACAGCTTCTGACTTCTGATCTCATAGCCGAGGCTGAGCACAGGCTGGACACACGTCATCAGTCACTCCTCAGGGAGAGAACGGGCCAAAAGGAGAAACTTTGGGGCTCAGTGATCCCCAAACTGGTCAGACAGCCTTGCAATAATGATGGCTGGCAGGGAGGGTCCTCAGGAAGGAGTTTCTGAAGCCAAGGTCAGACTCGAGGCTGGCTGGACAACTCTGGCGCTAGAGGCTGCGAACAGAACCCTCTGTCGTCAACCCCCACCCAGAGTGCCCCAGGCTCTTCTGCGCTCTCCTCACTCCTCACTCCCCAATCTGCTCTTAAAGCCCCCTCCCCCCTTCACCCACTCGTTCACCCCTCAGGCATCCATTGAACAACTCAATCTCATTAGTCCTCCAGAAATGCTCATTTTGGGGGACTGGTTTTGCACACACACCCGCTCTTCTGATGTACAGATTTTCTTCGTCAAAGAGAATAATGCACACTGTGAGGTACACATCTGAAATGCTGGGTGTATTTTTACACCCTCCTCATGATTGGAGAAGGACCACTTATCAGATGACCAAGAATACTAGTATATCCACATAAAAATCACAGGAACCCCAGAAACTGGTCCCTGGGGAAACCCAACCACACAGCCACTCAGACTTTAAGAAGAAGATAAATAGTCAGCATCAGGAAAGACATGTGGCAGCCTTTGCAAGCATTTTCAAACACCTGTAATTAAGCCCACCCCCTAATTAGTCTGGTTAAAGGCATCTTAGCTTAGTACCATTCCCCAAATCTAAGGCAAATGGCCCCTCCTTTTGAAGGTCACCCAGATAGGAAGCAATGGGGAAGGGAAGCCCAGCTTGGATAACATGTTAAACAAGATGATCTTGTTATTTAGAGTGAATCACAGGGCAAATCCTATGCAAGCATGGGTGACAGTCCCATTAATGCCACAGTTCATCATGATCGATGGCTCCAATAAACACCCAGGGAATCAGAAGTAATTGATTAGGCCATCAATCTATGCATGGCCAAAAACTGCCTCAGAGAGCATACTTGCAGTTCCCTAAGTGGAAAATGCATGATTGAATAATGTCAGCTGTTTTACATTATCACCCTTCTTTCCAGGTACGCACAAATCCATCTGCTGATCAGGGGCCAAGATGTGGAGCTAAGAATTTTAGGCAAGTGTTTGCATGCCCTCTTCTCACTCTGCTGTCACCTCTATTCAAGGTGGCACAAGTGGTCAAAGCTGGGGGTGGCTGAGGTTGAGGTCTCAGAATCTTCCTGAAGCCAGGTGGCTCTGCTTTAGTTTTCATGGACAATCTGAGCAGCTGATGTCCTGCAAGTCACTGACCAGCCACTAGTTCCAAGGAGAGCCCATGGGGAGGTGAGGGGTGGGGGGTTGTTCAGAGGGTGCCTGGCCAGCTGGTTGGTTACTTCCCATCACAGCCAGGCTTCAAGATATTGCTTTTACACTCCCCATCTCGCTTCCTTGACCTTCATTCACTTCTCAGGCAACTTGGCACTCCATCCCCCCCCCCCCATTCCCTACTCCCCACCCCCATTCCCCACTCCCATGCCCCTGAAAATGGATTCCCCCCTGCAGCAGCCGCTGTGCACCGCTCAGGGCCTGTGACCTGAATGGCCATTCTCCCCTCTACTTTCTACTCTGTGTTCTCAACTCCCATGACGACATGCTCCCCCAATTCCCCTCAAACTCAGCACACTGTTCTTCAGGCTCCTTCTTATCCTTCACCAGCTGTTTAGTTTATGGTGCTTGTCTTAATTCCTAGCGCTTCCATAACACAACATCACAAAGTAGTCAAGGTAGCTTGAAACAGGCATTTGTTATTTCTCACAGCTCAGGAGGCTAGAAGTCAGTCTGAAATCAAGGTGTGCTCAGGGCCATGCTCCCTCTGAAGTCTATAGAGGAAAATCCTTCCTTGCCTATTCCTACCTGCTTGTGTTTACTGGCAATCCTTGGTATTCCTTGACTTGAAGCTGCAGCACTTCAATCTCTGCCTCAGTTGTCACCTGGTGTTCTCCTGCGTGCGTGTGTGTCTCTGTGTCCAAGTTTCCCTCTTCTTCTAAGGACGTCAATCATATTGGATTAGGGTTCACCCTAATCCAATCTGGTTTCCTCTTAACTAATTATATCCGCAAAGACCCTGTTTCCAAAAAGGATCATATTCACAGGACCAGGGATTACGATGTGAACATATCTTTTAGTGGGGACACAATTCAATCCACTACAGTGCTCCTTGGGTTCTGAACTTCACCCACCCTTCTTACCCTACCCCCAGAAACTCAAACATCACCAATTAGCCCTGAACTGTCATCTTCAGACACCCATATGTCCCACAGATGCCACCATTCAACGTGTCCGATGCATAACTCAGATCCCTCAACAGAATCTGAGCTTCTTCCCATGTCGCCTCTCTCTTGAATAGCCATCGTCTCAGTGTCCATATAAGCAGTCTGGAAATCCTCTTAGTGCCCCTCTACCTCGGCAGGTGTGAGCCCAGCACAGAGATTCCACTTTCTGCCTCTCTCACCAATAGATCTTCTCCTCTCAAACTGCTTCCACCAACACCTTAGGTTTGGCCCTCATCATTTATGATGGGACTATGGAAATTTCCTTCTACATGGTCCGCCTGTCTTCGCTAACTCAGTTTTCCACTGTTGCCAGAGTAATTGTCCAAATGCAAATTGAATCACACCTCATCACACTGCCCATGAGGCAAAAGTCCCTATTTCTTTGCAGGACTTATAAACGTTCCCTGCCCGACTCTACAGTCCCAGCTCATCACATTCTTCCCCCAGGCAGCCCACACTCCAGGTATACAATACGAACAATAAACAGACAACCCTGCCATGCTATCCCCTCTTTCAAGCCTTTGCATATTCAGTTCCCTTGCCAGAGTGTCCTTCCTTTGCTGCTCTGATTGACGGGCTTTCATTTATCTTCCAGTCCCTGTTCAAGCATTCCTTCCTTGGTGACCCCTCTGACTGTGGTCCCCAAAAGCAGAGCCCGAGGCTGGGATTCTTGTTCAAATGGTTTACTGCAGGTGTGGAAGAAGGGGTGGGAGAGAAACAGAATAGGAGATGGAAATGAGCTAAGCAGGAATGTGGATGGACTCAGCTGGGGGAGAGCTTCAGTCTGAGTGTTCTGGGAGATCTGGACTATACCTTGCACCCCAAAGTTAGACTCACCCCTTAAATTGGGAAAAGGAGGGTGGCTCTATGTAGCCCATGTCAGTCACTAGCCATGGTCTGTGGGATGGGGTTAGGTGGTAATCTCTGGGTTGAGGCAGAGGGTGAGTCTCCAGAAAAGGGGGCAGCTGTAGCAGCCAGTTCTTGCAGGACCTGGGGAATCTGGCACCTGCATGTAAAGGCGCTATAAAGGCACTGATGGCTCTCAAACTTCAGTGGCACCAAAATTCTTTGAAAGGGTTTTTGAGCACATAGATTGCTACATCCCCCACCCTGAAATTCTGTTTCAGCATGTCTGGGTGTGGGCAGCGCATTGCATTTCCAAAAATTCCCAGGTGATGCTGATGCTGCTGGCCCAGGGAGCACAGTTTGAGAACCACTGCATTACCCCTCCTCCCTGCCTTCATCCCCACTCCAGGACAGGAACAGCCCCTTAGGTCATCCAGCACTTGGGAGACTGTGCCATAGAGCCCTGTCCCTGTCCCAGGACAGTTGCTCCTGATGGTCTGTGTCCTACACTAGCTGAGAGATGCTCAACAGCAAGGCTTGATCTGGTTTATCTTCACATTGGCATGTCTCCACTCAGGGCCTGGCCCATGGTAGGCCTCTCTATGTGTTTATTGACTAAATAAATGAGTGCCTGCAATGATGATGTAAATATATTACCCTCTGCCCCAGGAGTCAGGAGCAGGATACACTGCTGTTAGAATGCTGCCTTGCTCCAAGAATGGCTGTAAAAGTCATCTCTGGAGGGAAAGGAAACTTTCTTTGTTTTGATGGGAATGCCAAGTTGGGAGTGTGAGAATTAGAGGCTAAGCTGCTCCATGTAATAATGCTGGAGCCGAGCTTCACTGTAGAGGGCAGTCTTGAGAGCCAAGCACTTGATTGAAAGGAGAGAGGATGTTAAGGACCAAGACATGAAGAGGTCAGAGGGCCACAGTCAGGGTCCTCTGGTGGGGAAGGAGGACTGGGCTGGGTGTACCCTCGATGTAGACCACAGATGGCCCTACACCAAGCTACAGCAGCCTGGGAGCCCCAGAGCCAAGCCAGCCATGGGCCAGGTCTTGAGCAGCCAGGAACCTGAGATATTAAGTTATTTTCTTTCCTGCAATGTAGTTCTCAAGTCATCAGAGAAGCTGTAAAGCAAAAGTCAGTCTGGGTTTTATCTGGGCTTTGGAGAACCACAGCAGCCACCTGGAGAAGCCAAAAGGGAGATGGTAAGAGATGGCTCAAGAAGGGTTGAGGATTTTACCAGGACACAGACTTTCAATGCTAACACTGGGAAAGTCCCAGACAAACTGAAGCAATGCATTTGCCCTACTGGCTAGGGTGAGTGGGGAAACCAGGTACCATTTGTGGAACCTGTAAGCATTTCTCCAAGATGGTACCAACACAGCAAGGATGCAGCTGAACGGCTGGCCTTCCTCTCATCTCTTCAAAGGGGAGCTGGGCTAGTTGGCTATTAAAGAGAAGGGTGGCCCTGAAGGCTGGACATCTGGTGGGCATTAGGGTCACACTAGTAATCTCAGGTATTTTGAAAATTCATATCGTGGCTAATGAATTTATCCCAGCCAAAGTCTTCATCAGGGGAGAATAACCAACAAATGTGATAGAATAATCAAGAAGTAGACTAGAAATCACAAGACCTGAGCTCTAGTCTCAGCCCTTCCATGAGCCAGCTGTATGACTTGCCAAGTGAATTAGCCTCCCTGGGCCCCATTTTCACTCATTGTTAAAAGGAAGGTTTGAGGGTCACATTTTTTTATGTGCCTTGGACCCATCCAGCAGTTTGGGGAAGCCTGTGAGTGACTTTTCAGACTAACGTTTGAAATGCAAAAACAAAACAGAATTTAAAGGGAAGCAAATTATATTGTCATACTATTAGCAAGATGCTAAAAAACATGAATGTGATATATAGTAATGTATGTGATTCTTAATAACCGCAGTAAATAACAAGATCTAGCAGTAAGTCTAACAACTGCAATTTCAAAGTTATAAGCATAAACAATATTTCAAAATGTCTGGGACAAACATAATTTGAAGTGATTTCTCTTGGTGTCAACATCCCAATTACTGCCTATTACTTCTATGGTTTGTTGCCTACATTCATAATATAGAAGGAAAATGCCACATTTTGTTTACAAGTTAGTAAAACAAAGATACACTTCTCCCATCCATTTTTCCTTCTAAACTCTATCCACAACTCCCCAGCGTGCAGATGCCAGGGAAGAATCTTAGACCCAGGCAACCTCAGTTCTTTCAGCTCTGCCCATGTCCACTGACTCTTTCTATGCTAGAAAGGAGGGATCTGACCCAAGCTTCATTTAGACGTTGCTACCTATCAAACCTGCCAAACCTCAACCAGGACCATTCCAGCCAATCCTAAGAATACCTAGGACAATATATAAGATTCCACAAGGGTTTCATGCACTAGTTTAACTGTCCAGAAACCTACAACCTCTGGATAAGATAAGTCCTGAAACCTAGAGGGCCCAGCCTCTCTAGAACATCAGATAGTTCCATCTCCCTACCCCATATCAGTGACAGACCCTTCCAATATGAAAAATTTAGAATGGCCATAGCCCAAACTCCCCTAAAGAGAGGGACAGAAAGAACAATGAACAAAGAAAATGATTATGATTGCTGAATCATTAAATTCATATCTCTTTTAGTCTCTAGTATCTTAGAGCAGCTAGACGTAAAAAACCTAACATTGTGGAATTGTAACCCATGTCAAATTCTGAAATATGTTCTACAACTAATTGTGGTGCTGTGCTTTGAAATTTATCATTTTTTTAGTATATGTTATTTTTTACAAAAAAAGAGAAAAAAGTCAATTGTGATGTTAAAAAAATATTTATGCCTTCCTGTCTTTTATATTCTGGAGCAGCTAGAAGGAAAAATCTGAGAGGATTGTATAGTAGCCCATGACAAACTCTGGAATCTGTCCTGTAATTACTTGTTGAAGAATACTTTGAAACCTATTGCTTTTTTTATTTCTTTGCTTTGTATATATGTGTTCTAGTTTGCTAGCTGCCGGAATGCAACACACCAGAGACAAATTGGCTTTTAATGAGAGGGTATTTATTTTGTTAGTTCTTCAGAGGAAAGGCAGCTAACTTTCATCTGAGGTTCTTTCTTATGTGGGAAGGCACAGGACGATCTCTGTTGGCCTTCTCTCCAGGCCTCCGGGTTCCAACAACTCTCCCCGGGTGATTCTTTTCTCCACCTCCAAAGGCCTGGGCTGAGCTGCGAGTGCTGAGACAAGGTATGCCAAGCAGCTTGGGCTGTCCTACATTGTGCTCTCTCATTTAAGCACCAGCCAATTAAGTCAAACATTCATTGCAGCAGGCATGCCTCCTAGCCAATCAGCAACAGATGAGGTTCACGTATCATTGGCTCATGTCCACAGCAACAGAACTAGGTGCCTTCACCTGGCCCAGTTGACAACTGAATCTAACTACCACAATATGTTATATTATACAATAAAAAAGTTATTAAAAAAAAAAGAAGAAGAAAGAAGGGCTCTGGGGTGAAAATGAAGGCATAGTTCTTGGACCACTGCAAAACAAGCCAAGATGAGAAGGAAACCCAAGTGCTAAAGGTCCTTTTAATCAACTGCAATTGCTTATTGACCTAATGTGCTGAAGAGTCTCACCCCCTCACCTCAGAATAGGAGCAGGGAAGTGTGAAGAGTGGAGGAGGAAGGGAGGCAAGGGAGGAGATATAGTGACAAGTGGAAGACAGGGAGGAAAGAAATATGGAGGAAAAGAGAAGAAAATGAGTGTGGGGCAGAAGACCGAGTTCTCTGTCTTTAGGAAACACTGTTCCAGGCTCCCTTGCCTCTCTAGGGACTGCCAGTGACAATTAGAACTGGGAGAAGGACCTCTTCAAAACACACCCCCTCAATCACTAGCGATTCCTAGTGGTGGGTGCCCCAGCTCCTAGGCCAGCAGTTGCCTCAGCAATCTGTAACTGGACCAAAAAGAATTTCCCTGCAGAGCCCCAACTCCTAATTAGGGGAAGGTGGGGCAAAGGGGCCTGCTTATTAACCTGACCATGCGTGCAGGGAGGTGGCTTAATCCAGGATTTGCCAGCTGATCCTCCTCCTCAGAGCTCTGCCCTATACTTGCTCATGGAAAATCATTGACTTGGCTTATTTTCTTGATGCTAGTTTGTTTTTCAGTCCTGTCGGCCCTGATATGATGCTTAATATTTCCCTGCAGAGCAGGGTGAAGCCATTGCAGTCTCTGAGGTAAATACCTAATTAGGGTACTTCTGAACAATGTATTATTTACTTGGGAGAATGTATCTTGGGTCAGTGTGCAATTAGGGAGGTGATTTTTTCTCAAGAGATGGAGGTGGTTCCGGCAGGCCCTGCACTTAAACATTCCATTAAATGCTGCTTAAAGCATTTGGGGTACCTGGCAGGCACCCTTAATTTATTTGTAAGAAACTTGCCCATTGCAACATTCATGTAGATGAGCCCCTGGGTTATTGAGAGGTGAGTTCTGATTCTAAAAATATGTTGAAGGAGGCAAAACCATAATCTGGGTCAGCATCCAACTAAACAAGTAGCCAGTGATGATTTAAGGCCAAATAGTTCCACCTATTCCACCAAGAATTTACTCTATGTCAGGCATATTACTCAGAGTTTTCATTTACAAGGGGGTATTATTATTATTATTTTAGATTAGGAAACAGGCTTAATGAGGAAACCTGCAAAAAGTCACAATGCTATCAACTAGCAAAACCTTATACCAAGAGAGCTCCAGTATAACAGTGCATAACAGCTGAAAGAACTGCAAGACACAGACACTCTCTGAGGATCAGTAAGTAGGGAAGCCCTAAATTAAGAAGACACAAACACACTAAAAGAATGTGAAGCCTCTGGCACTTATAGTTACAACGAAACATTAAACACAATCCAACTCCTAGCTAGATTAACATAAACCCTCTCACACTAAAATCTGTCTTCCTCAAATCCTATTACTCAATACATGGCCAGCAAAAAAAAAAAAAAAAAAAAATACAAGGCATGCCAAAAGCAAGAAAAAAACACATTCTGAACAGGCAAAGCAATCAGAACCAAACTCAGATATGACACAGATGTTGGAGATATTAGATAGCAAATTTTAAATAATTAAGACTAATATGTTAAGGACTGTAATGTGAGAAGTAGACAACATATAAGAATATAAGGATAATGTAAGCAAAACATTGAAACTCTAAGGAGGAGTCAAAAGAAATGATAGAAATAAAAATCTCTATACCAGAAATGAAGAATGGACTCATCAGTATACTCAAGATAGCCAACAAAAGAGCTTGAATATAGGTCAGTAGAAACTTCCAAAATTGAAATACAAACAGAACAGAAAATGACAAAAATAGAATAGAACATCTGAAAACCAGAATAATATCAAAAGGTACAACATACATATAATTGGAATACCAGAAAGGCAAGCAAGAAAGAATGAAACAATAGTAGCCAAGAACCTTCCAAAATTAAGGTGAGACACCAAACTATAGATACAGGAAATTCAGAGAACACCAAGCAGGGCAAATACCAATAACAAAACAAAAATAAATAAAGAAATAAAACCCACATCTATACATATCATATTCAAACTACAGAAAACTAAAGACAAAGAGAAACACCTGAAAGAATCCAGAGGGGAAAAATAACAAGATAGATACAGAAGGACAAGGATAAAAATTATAGTGGACTTCCTGTCATAAACCATGCAAGTAAGAAGAGAATGAAATGAAATCTTTCCAATGTTGAAAGAAAAAGCACACCAACCTAGAATTCTATATCCAATTAAATTATCCTTCAAAAGTAAAGGAGAAACAAAGACTTTCTCAGACAAATAAAAACTGAGAGAATTCATTGCCAGATAACTTTTCCTTCAAGAAATGTTGGAAGAAGTTCTTCAAGCAGAAGGAAAATAATTTAGGTCAGAGGCTTGGATTTACATATAAAAAGGAAGGGCACTAGAAAAGAAATAAATGAACGTAAAACAAAACCTCTTATTTTTCTTATTCTTACTTGATCTAAAAGATAACTTTTTGTTTAAAGCAACAATAATAACAAAGATGGGTGGGTCTTAATCCTGTTACTAGAAGCTTTGTAAGGAAAGTCACAGAGAGAGAGAGCACGCGCAAGAGAGAGTGAGTGCCACAGAGAGAGCCAGAAGCTGGAAGCCAACAGAACCAGAAGCCAGAAGAGGCTGCCATGCCTATTGTCACGTGACAAAAGCCAAGGGCCACGATTACTAGCAGGATCCCCAGAATGCCACAGTCTTCTGAGAGAATGCATTGCCTTGATGACACCTGGATTTTGGATTTCTCCTAGCCTCAAATCCACAAGCCAATAAATTCCCATTGCTTCAGCCAACCCATTGCATGGTATTTTCTTTAGCAGCCAAGAAATTAAAACAATAGCACCAAAAACTGAAATGCTTAGGTATAAATCTAATAAATATGTACAGAATCTGCATGTGGAAAACTATAAAACACTGTTGAAAGAAATAAAAAAAAAGATCTAAATAAATGGAGAGGTTTTCTGCATTCATTGATTGGAGGACTTAATATTAAGATGTCAATTCTTCCTGACTTGATTCAACACAATTCTGATCAAAATTCCAAAATTTGATCCAATATTTTGCAGATCTCAATAAACTGACTCTAAAATTTACATGGAAAGGAAAAAGCCCTAGCAGCCAACACTGATACTGAAGAACACAATCAGAGGATTCACTGTTTATTTCAAGACTTACTATACAGTCACAGTAATCAAGACAATGTGGTATGGGTAGAAGAATAGAAACATAGAACAACGGAACTGAAGAGAACCCCAAATAGACCAAATATATTCAATTGATTTTGACGAAGGCTCAAAGGCAACTCAGTGAAGAAAGGGTAGTCTTTTCAACAAGTGGGGGTGGCACAATTTTATGTCCATATGAACAAAATGAACCTAGATCCAGACCTTACACCTTATAGAAAAATTAACTCAAAATGGATTATAGAGCTATATGTAAAATGCAAGCTATAAAACTTCTGGAAGATAGTAAAGGAGAAAATCTACATAACCTTAGGTTTGGAGATGAGATTTTAGATGCACTAAAGAAATTATGTATCTGTGAAAGAAAAATTCATCATTTGGATTTATTAAAATGGAAAACTTTGCTCTGTTAGTGACATTGTCAGGATAATTTTCTCTCTCTCTCTCTTATATATATATTTTTTTTTGCACGGGCAGTCACCGGGAATCAAGCCTGGGTCTCCAGCATGACAGGTGAGAACTCTGCCTGCTGAGCCACCGTGGCCTGCCTGACGTCGTCAGGATAATTAAAAGATAAGCCACACACAAAAAAAGATAAGCCACAGAGTGTAAGAAAATATATGCAAAATACATATGTGATAAAGGGCTTGTATCAAAATATGCAAAGAACTCTTAAAAATCAACAGTAAGGAAGCAGACAACCCAATTAAATAATGAGCATAAAGTCTGAACAGATACCACACCAAAGAAGATATACAGATGAAAAATAAGCATATTAAAAGCTGCTTAACATCATGCCATTAGTAAAATTTAAATTAAAACAACAATGAGATACCTTTGCTGGTAGGAAAGCAAAATGGTATAGCCACTGTGGAAAATAGTTTAACAGTTTATTGCAAAGCCAAATAGAGCTTTACCATATGATCCTGCAATCTCACCCCCAAGTATTTGCCCAACTGATTTGAAACCTATGTCCAAACAAAAATCTGTATGCAATTGTTCATAGCAGCTTTATTCGTAATCACCCAAAACTGGAAGCAACCAACCTATCTTTCAACAGATGAATGGATAAACAAACTCTGATAAAACCATACAATGGAACACTATTCAGTGATGAAAAGGAATGAGCTATTGAGCCATGGGAAAGCATAGATGAATCTTAAATGCATATTGCTAAGTGAAATAAGCTGTATGTAAGGCTACATACTGTATGATTCCATTTCTATGGCATTCTGGAAAAGTCAAAACTATTCAGATAATAAATAGATCATTGGTTGCCTGGGGTTCAGGGTGAGGGCAGAATTGAATAGGTGAAGCCCAGAGTATTTTTTTTTATTTTTTATTAATTAAAAAAAAATTACAAGAAACACAAACATTCCCAACACATACACTCAGCAATTCACAATATCATCACATAGTTACATATTCATCATCATGATCATTTCCCAGAACATTAGCATCAATTCAGAAAAAGAAATAAAAAGACAACAGAAAAATATAACAAACAAAGAAAAAAAAATTTTACATGCCATACCCCTTACTGATCCCTTTCATTGATCACTAGCATTTCACACTAAATCTATTTTAACATTTGTTCCCCATATTATTTATTTTTATTCCATATGTTCCTCTCATCTGTTGACAAGGTAGATAAAAGGAGCATCAGACACAAAGTTTTCACAATCACACAGTCACATTGTGAAAGCTATACTATTATACAATCATCATCAAGAAACATGGCTACTGGAACACAGCTCTACATTTTCAGGCAGTTCCCTCCAGCCTCTCCACGACATCTTGAAGGACAGGGTGATATCTACTTAATGCATAAGAATAACCTCCAGGATAACCTCTCAACTCTGTTTGGAATCTCTCAGTCATTGACACTTTGTCTCATTTCACTCTTCCCCCTTTTGGTTGAGAAGGTTTTCTCAATCCCTTGATGCTGAATCTCAGCTCATTCTGGGATTTCTGTCCCATGCTGCCAGGAAGATCCACACCCCTGGTAGTCATGTCCCATGTAGACAGGGGGAGGGTGGTGAGTCTGCTTGCTGTGTTGGCTGGAGAGAGAGGCCACATTTGAGCAACAAAAGAGGTTGTCTTGGAGGGACTCTTAGGCTTAATTTTAAGTAGGCTTGACCTATCCCCTGTGGGGTTAAGTTTCATATGAACAAACCTCAAGACTGGGGGCTCAGCCTATAGCTTTGGTTGTCCACACTGCTTGTGAGAATATCAAGAATTCAACTTGGGGAAGTTGAGTTTTCCTCCGTTCTCACCATTCCCTGAAGGGGACTTTGCAAATACTTTTCCACTCACTGATCAAATTGCTCTGGGATTCATCAGGGCATCACCTGGACAAACCAACAAAATCTCATGTCCTATACAAAGTTCCATGTACTTAAGGTGTTCAATCAACTATCTACATAAGTTATATTAGGAGATGCACTAGTCAAAGTGTAGATTTGTACCAAATAAACCTTTTTTGCTTTAGTCTCACACATAAGTTGAAATTTTAAATATTAAGTACCATCTATTTTCAGCACACTGCAGTAATGACATTCTTTTGTTCTTCCTCATGCAAAAACATTTTTTAAATTTGTACATTTAGTAACTATCATTATACACTCTAGGCACCCCTAGATTACATCATCTCCTAGTCTTTATCGTCTATCTTTCTTTGTGATTTCATTTATGCCTCAGCCCTCCTCCCTCTATCATTCTCATATGCAGCTTCATTCAGTGTTTTAACATAATTGTATTACAGTTAGGTAATATTGTGCTGTCCATTTCTGAGTTTTTATATTCAATCCTGTTGCACAATCTGTATCCCTTCAGCTCCAATTACCCAATATCTCACTCTATTTCTATCTCCTGATGGTCTCTGTTACCAATGAAATATTCCAAGTTTATTCACTAATGTCTGTTCATATCAGTGAGACGATACAGTATTTGTCCTTTTGTTTCTGGCTAATCACACTCAGCATAATGTCCTTAAGGTCCATTCATGTTGTTACATACTTCATAACTTTATTCTGTCTTACAGCTGCATAATATTCCATCTTATGTAAATGTCACAGTTTGTTCAGCCAACTGTTTGTTGATGGACATTTTGGCTGTTTCCACCTCTTGGTAATTGTTAATAATGCTGCTATAAACATTGGTGTGCAAATGTCCATTTGTGTCCTTGCTTTCATGTCCTTTGAGTAGAGACAGCATATAGATGGGTCCTGTTTTTTAATCCATTCTGCCAGACTATGTCTTTTGATTGGAGAGTTTAATCCATTAACATTCAGTGTTATTACTGCATGGGTAGTTCTTTCTTCTACTATTTTGTCTTCTGGATTTTATAGGTCATATCTGATTTTCCTTCTTTTTGCCTTTACTCATAGTCTTCCTTTCTATACTGTTCTCCATACCTCTCTCTTCTGTCTTCGTATCTGTCTCTAGTGTTCCCTTTAGTATTTCTTACAGAGCTGGTCTCTTGGTCACAAATTCTCTCAGTGATTTTTTGTCTGAAAATGTTTTAATTTCTCCCTCATTTTTGAAGGACAATTTTGCTGGATATAGAATTCTTGGTTGGCAGTTTTTCTCTTTTAATAATTTAAATATATTATCCCACTGTCTTCTCGCCTCCATGGTTTCTGCTGAGAGATCTGTGCATAGTCTTATTGAGCTTCCCTTGTATGTGATGGATTGTTTTTCTCTTGCTGCTTTCAAGATCTTCTCTTTCTCTTTGACCTCTGACATTCTGATTATTAAATGTCTTGGAGTATGTCTATTTGGATCTATTCTCTTTAGGGTACACTGCACTTCTTGGATCTGCAATTTTAAGTCTTTCATAAGAGTTGGGAAATTTTCAGTGATAATTTCCTCCATTAGTTTTTCTCCTCCTTTTCCCTTCTCTTCTCCTTCTGGGACACCCACAACACGTATATTCATGCGCTTCATATTGTCTTTCAATTCCCTGAGTCCCTGCTCATATTTTTCCTTTTTTTTCCTATGGTTTCTGTTTCTTGTTGGATTTCAGATGTTCCGTCCTCCAGTTCAGAAATCCTATGTTCTGTCTCTCGAAATCTACCATTGTAGGTTTCCATTGTTTTTTTCATCTCTTCTCCTGTGTCTTTCATTCCCATAAGTTCTGTGATTTGTTTTTTCAGACTTTCAGTTTCTTCTTTTTGTTCTTTCCTTGCCTTCTTTATATCCTCCCTTAATTCATTGATTTGGGTTTTGATGAGGTTTTCCATGTCTGTTCGTATATTCTGAATTAATTGTTTCAACTCCTGTATGTCATTTGAATTGTTGGTTTGTTCCTTTGACTGGGTCATATCTTCAATTTTCCTGGTGTGATTTGTTTTTTTTTGCTGGCGTCTAGGCATTTAATTACCTTAATTAGTTTATTCTGGAGATTGCTTGCACTTCTTTTACCTAGGGTTTTCTTGCTAGATGAATTTGTTGTCTATCTATTCTTTGACATTCTGTTCAGCTTTATCTGGACCTTTAGCTTAAGTTTTGTTTAACAGAGGAGAATTTTTCAGTTCTTGTTTTCTTGTTTCTTGCCCTGCTTGTGTGGTGCCTTTCCCTCCCACACACTTAGGAGGGTCTATTTAGATATTATAGACCCCAGCCAGATTTTCTCAGACCAAACTGGCCTCCTATCAGGAGGAAAGAGTTACCTGTGTCGGTTTTCCCTGAGGGTGAGACCCAGCAGGTTGAAAGACTTTCCTGTGAAATCTCTGACTCTGTTTTTCTTATCCTGCCCAGTATGTGATGCTTGTCTGACTGCAGGTCCCACCAGCAAAAGATGTCGTGGCTCCTTTAACTTTGGCAGACTCTCCCTGCTGTGGGCATGATGGAGACAGAGGAGAGGTTGTAGGCTGGTTTTAATGGCTTCAAATTACCAAGCCCTGGTGTCTGAATTCCTTGATGGAGGGATTCCATCTGGGTGGGGCTTCACCCCTCCCCTGGGGAAGGCACAAGCTCCAGATAAGCCCCCAAAAGAGCTCACTTCTGCCTATGCCTGGGGCAGTTGCAGCCTGAAATGTCCTGCCGCTGTATCCAGAGGCAGTCAAGGCTTTGTAGATAAACAGCCACAAAAACCTCTGTTTCCTTCTGTTTTTTCCCCCTTTTTTCTGTCAGTCCTGCCCCCATGGCGCCAGGGCAAAAATGAGCAACCTCCACTTTGATCAGGTTCACCTAAGCTGGGGGCCTATTTTTAGTAGTCAGAATTTGTTAATTAATTCCACAATTGGTGTTTGATTGTGCCAAGTCCCTGCTGCTGGTAAAGTCCTTTCCTTTCCCCTCTGGGAAGCAGCCTGTGGGGGAGGGGCACTGGCCGCCTCAGCTTTGGGAACTCACGTTTCTGGGGGGTGCTCGCAGCTGGTCCAGCTGGTCCAGACTGGGGTATGCTGTGTGTCCTGTCACTGATGTGGCCCCAGGAGCTGTTCTGTACTGTTTCTGGTTATTTAGTAGTTGTTCTGGAGGACAAACTAAAATGCGCACGTTGTTAAGCTGCCATCTTGACCCTGAAGTCCCAGAGTATTTTGAAGAGGTAACAAAACTCTATTCTGTGTGATACTGAAATGATTGATGCATGCATTATGCTTTTCTCAAAACTCATAGAATTTTACACAGAAAGAGGGAAACTTAATGTAGATAACTTTTTTTAAATCAGGAGTTGGGGATCCCAGGATGAAATGCAAAACTGGGAAAATCCAACTGTGTTGCAAATGCACAAAACAACACCGAGGGGATGAGAAACAAAGGTGCTTAACCTAAGTAACTTTGGAAAGGAGAAGAGTCTATAAGACTAAGGAAAAAGGCCCTGCGTATAACACTGATAGAATTTTTTCCCATTGGGATATAGGTTAACAATTATGAAATCACTATTCATGTATAGTAGAATTGAGCAATTAAATAAATTGATAGCATGTAATGTAAGCCAGGCTTCTTGTTGTTGGAGTGGAAAGTTAATGACAAGCAAAGGGAAAATGATCCATATGGTGTGGATTAGAATCAAAGATATTAGCATGAATTCAGGTTTAGCTTAATATATAGAGAGATGTAGTTAGATAGATGGATATAGAGATAGATGGTAGATTAGACAGACAGATATAAATAGATGGATGGATAGATAGATAGATAGATAGATAGATATGGATATGTGTATAAATGTAGGTTAATATACAAACACATATTTCCTGGCTCTTTCAGTTGAGAGGGCCTAAAAGCAGTGACACTCCAGTAGTAATTAGCATACCTGGTGTCCAGATCTTGGTTTCTAATACTATTCTCCAGAGAAAGGAACCAGAGTTCTTTAAAGAAATGACTAATCTTAGAATTGGGGCAGAAAATTCACAAAATGAGCCTGGAACATCTTATAATGCCAAAAAGTATGTCTTTAAAAACACACACACAGGGTGGGCCACAGTGGCTCAGCAGGCAGAGTTCTTGCCTGCCATGCTGGAGACTGGATTCTGCCCATGCAAAAGAAAAAACCCCACACACACAGTCAGGGAAGATGACAGAATAGGATAGGCCAAGTTCATCCCTGCTTGATGAAACAACTAGAGAAGTGACAGAAAAATGACCAAGACATCAGTCCCAGAGTGTGAGTGACCAGAGAGGGTTCTGCACTATATAGGGAGGTCCTGGATGAAATAGCAGAGGAATTGGGATGGGGAGAATGGAATGAGTGTGTGTAATCAGGACTCCACTGGGGACAAGAGGCAGCACTCAGGAAAGTGCCTGCCCCTGCAGCTAGCTTCGGAGATCAGCCCCATCAGCTCTGCACCTGGAAGCTCCCTTGGGGAACCTGGAATCCAGAAGACTTCCTTTCCCTGAACCTAGAGACCCATCCAGCTAGTGCACAGAACATACCATTGCACTTTTCATAAGGAGGCCTGGAGCCCTCAGGAGTGCATGGTCAGAGAGGCAGGGACAAGGAAGAAAACTATGCTGTACCCTGAACTCCCACACACTGCCCCACAACCCTGTTCCCCCTCTGTATCACACCCTTCCCCCATGCTGTGCCCCATACCACCATACCCCTGTGCTCCATGGCCTGCACCCCTACACCCCATGTCCCCATGCCCTGTGTCCCACCACATGCCACCACACAGCATCCTGTGCCCCAATATAGGCGGTTGAAATATCCATTCCCATAGTCCAAGTTTACTCCAAAAGGGAGTCTGTGGGCCACCAGAGACATCAGGCCCACAAGTAGAATCGTGACCGAGGTATATACTGCCCAGCCCCCAGCCCCAGAGTTGGTGGTTTTCATCATACCCCAGGACCAGTGGACCTAGCTGAAACTGCACTAGGTCTCCATCCAGCTCAGCCAGCTGCCACAGTTGGAGAGATGTGGGCCTGAGGGGAAGATGAGTCCCAAGAGCGACATCTGCTGGGAAGAAATGGAAAGTACAGTCTGGCAAACTGCACTTTCCTATATGTCTAGCTTCAAACAAATCCTCAAGTAGAGTTGCATCCCTTGCATGAGGTCCAGGCCTCGGTTTGACAGGGAATTACTGACCAACTAAGTGCAAAAGGAGACCTTCAAAGCAAACCAAAACAATTAAATGACTGTGGGAAATCAACTTTCAAAATAACCCTATCAAGATAATCAAATTCCTCAAAGCCAATAGGAAATGATAGAGCATATGTAGATGCAGGTGGATATGACCCAGCCAAATGACCAAACCAAAACATTGGAGGAAACAGAATTTGGAACACTAATCAAATATGTTCATACAAATCTCCTAGATAAATTCAACATGTTGGATAATGACATAAAGGATATCAAGAAGAAATTAGAAGGGCATAAAGAAGAATTTGAAAAAATAAATAGAAAATAGCAGATTTCACAGAGATGAAAGATACTGTAGAAAAAAATTAAAAATATACTAGAGACACACAGCAACAGATTTGAAGAGGCAGAAAAAAGAATAAGTGAACTAGAGGACAAGACAATGGAATTCGAATGCACAAAAGAACAAAAATTGGAATTGGGTCTCAGGGAAATCATGAATAACATGAAGGAGGCAAATATAAGAATCACTGGTGTCCAAAAGAGGAGAGAAGACTAAAGGGCTAAGAAGATTAGTAGGGGTAAATAATGGGGGAACCTCCCAAGGCTTATAAAAGACATAAATAAGCAAATCAAAGAAGACTAGCTCTGCCAGTCAGGGTTCTCTAGAGAAACAGAACCAAACAGGAGAGATCTGTAAATATGAGGTTTATAAAGGTGTCTCACATAATTGTAAGAATGGAAAAGTCCAAAGTCCACAGAGCAGGCTGTGAAGCTGGCAGTTCCAATGGAAGGTCTGGATGAACTCCAAAGGAGAGGCTTACTGACTGAAGATGCAGTGAAAGAGTCTCTCTTCTTCCTTAAAAACCTTCAACTGATAGGATTATATCATTGTAGGAAATGACTCTGAGTTGATTGCAGATGTAATCAACCACAAACACAATCAACTGATTGATGATTTAATATACCAGCCTTCTGGCTTATCAACAAACCATGAAATATCTTTGCAGCAATGGTTGGGCTAGGGCTTGCCTGACCAGACAACTGGGCATAATCACTTGGCCAAGTTGACACTAGAACCAAACCATCATAGTCCAGCACTTGTCAACTTGGCAGCTATACACATCACCTTGAAACACACTTTATTCTCAAATAGAACACAATAATAGATATATGTTTCCTCTAACAATACTCAACTGTCCTGCATACAACTGGAAGCACACATCTCTCAAGAATAGGGTGCCATCCTTAGGTAACATTCACTCTTAAACTTCATATAGACTTAAATACTATAACATGAACAACATAACTTATGTCACATGTTAAGAGGAAAACAAGATATTTGCTATGTACAAATACAAACATATTCATAACACAACAGGGAGGAGACATTCATACAACCATAGTCCTCATTACAGAAGTAACTGGTCATGTGGTTGTAGTTCAGATTTATCACTACCTTCTTCTACCACTGATTCCATGTTCCCTTTATCCCAGCAAGCACTTCAGCTGGCCCTGGTTCTTTGATAGTTGGGGTGAAAAAAACCTTCATTCCTGAAGGTTTTTGGCCATTGGTAGTCCTGCCTGGATTGAGTTATTGCTGTTTTCCATTGACTTTAATCACAGGGTGTGGTAGTATTAAGAGATGTCCTAAGGCCAGCCTCTCCAGAACATCAACTAGTTCCATCGCCCTATCCCATATTATCGACAACCCCTTCCAAGATGAAAAAGTCAAAATGGGCATAGCTCAAATACCCCTAAAGAGTGGGGGAAAGGTCAAAGGTGATGGTGGAGTCATACAGAGAAGGTAGGGTTTAACAAATGAGTATAATTGCTGAATCATTATATTGATACATCTTTCAGTCTTCAGTATCTTACAGCAGCTAGAAATAAAAACCTAAAATTGTGGAATTCTCACTGACACCAAACTCTGAAATCTGTTCTATAACTAATTGCTGCAATGTGCTTTGAAATTTATTGATTTTTTGTATATATGTAATTTTTCACAAAAAAAGAAAAAAAATTTTCTTCTAGCCTCCAGTGTTTTGGAGCAGCTAGGAGGAAAAATCTGAAGTAGTGGAGTGGTAACCCATAACAAACTCTGGAATCTGTTCTGTAACTACCTGTTGAAGTATACTTTGAAAATCATTGCTTTTTCTTTCTTTTCTTTGTATATATGTTATACTTAACAATAAAAAAAAGTTTTTTAAAAAAGAGATGCCATAGGGGATCTCCTGAATTCCAGGAAAACTCTTCTTTTCCTCCACTGTGTAGTTGTAGTCTTATTTCCTCTTGATAGTCAGAATCAGTCATCCCAGACAGAACAGTAATTCCCTTCCATAACTGTTGATTCAGTGGCGTGAGAAGCCCAAAGTGGCCAGGTAGCAGTCTTAACTTCCAGTTCAATGGAATCATTGTTGCATTTCCTGGTAGGAGCACTCCTCCTTTTGGAACTAAGACTTGTAGACCAGCAGAGTTTACAGTTTCAGGTAGAGGAAGCAAAAATTTTCCTAATGGATTACCAGGTGTGATAATGAGTGGTGCCACTCACATTTCCACCCCTTGATTCCTGGGTCCATGAATCCTGGCTATGGGAGAAACAGCATCATATAATGGACACTGATTCAGAGCATAACAACAGCCTCCTGGAGAACATTTGCCCCAGCCCTGCAAGTTATTGCCACCTAGTTAGCATCCATAATTGGCTCTTCAAAAGGCCAATCCACCATTCTATCAATCCAACTGCCTCTGGATGATGGGGAACATGGTAAGACCAGGGAACTCCATGAGCATGTGCCTGTTCCCACACTTCATTTGCTGTGAAGTGGGTTCCTTGATCAGAAGCAATGCTGGGTGGAATACCATGACAGCAGATAAAGCATTCAGTAGGTCCATGGATGGTAGTTTTTGTAGAAGCATTGCATGAAGGGAATAGAAACCCATATCTGGAGTATGTGTCTATTCTAGTTAGAACAAAAATCTGCCCTTTCCATTATGGAAATAGTCCAATGTAATCAACCTGCCACCATGTAGAAGGCTGATCACCTTGGGCAATAGTGTCATATTGGAGTCTGAGTGTGGGTCTCTTCTGCTGCCAGATTGGACACTCAGCAGTGGCTGCAGTCAAGTCTGCCTTGGTGAGTGGAAGTCCATGTTGCTGAGCCCATGCATAACCTCCATCACTACCACCATGACCACTTTGTTCATGAGCTCACTGGGCTATGGCAGGAGTGGTTAGGGAAAGAGGACTACTTGTATCCACAGAATGGGTCATCTTATCCACTTGATTATTAAAACCTTCCTCTGCTGAAGTCACCCTCTGGTGAGCATTCACATGGGACATAAATATCTTCATGCTCTTTGCCCACTCAGAAAGGTCTATCTACATACCTCTTCCCCAGACTTCTTTGTCACCAATTTTCCAATCACGCTCCTTCCAAGACCCTGACCATCCAGCCAAACCATTAACAACAGTCCATGAATCGGTATATAAATGTACTCTGGGCAAGCAAAATGAATGATTAAGGGCACTGCCTGAAGTTCTGCCCACAGAGAGGATTTCCCCTCACCACTGCCCTTCAGGAACATCCCAGAATGGGGTTATAGTGCTACAGCTGTCCACTTCTGAGTGGTCCCCGCATATTATGCAGAACCATCTGTAAACCAGGCCTGAGATTTCTCTTCCTCAGTCAACTGACTGTAAGAAATTCCCCAAGAGACCATAGCTCTGGACTGGGAAAGAAAAGGTGATGTGGTAGGAATGAGGGCCATGGGCATTTGGGCCACTTCCTCATGTAACTTATTTGTGCCTTCAGGACCTGCTTGAGCCCTATTTGTAATATATCATTTCCATTAGATGATAGAGTGCTATTGTGCCCATCCAACTTTATGGCTTGGTGGGTCAGACAACACCTAGATCATGATAGGCAGCTCAGGTCTTATGGTAACTTGGTGGCCCATGGTTAAGCATTCAGTGTCTAATAAGGCCTAGTAGCAGGCTAAAAGCTGTTTCTCTAAAGGAGAGTAGTTATCTGCTGAGGATGATAAGGTTTTGCTCAAAAATCCTAAGGATCTGCATTGTGATTCTCCTATAGGGGCCTGCCAAGACTACAGACAGCTTTTCTATTTGCCACTGACACTTCCAGCACCATTTGATCTGCTGGATCATATGGGCCAAGTGGCAGACCAGCTTGCACAGAGTCTCTTCTTGTTCTGGTCCCCACTCAAAACTAGCAGAGCCTCCTCTTATTCTGGTCCCTACTCAAAACTAGCAGCTTTTCTGGTCACTCTAAAAATGGGCTGGAGTAACACAACCAAATGAGGAATACATTGTCTTCAAAATCCAAAGAGGCCAACTAGGCATTGTGTCTCTTCTTAGGTAGGAGAGGCCAGATGCAACAACTTATCCTTCACCTTAGAATGGATATCTCAACATGCCCCACACTACTGGACACCTAGAAATTTCCCTGAGGTGGAAAGCTCCTGTGTTTTTGTTAGATTTATCTCCCATCACCTGACATGCAAATGCCTTATCAATAAGTCTAGAGTAGTTGCTACTTCTTGCTCACTAGGTCCAAACAGCATGATATCAGCAATAGAATAGACCAGTGTGATGTCTTATGAGAGGGAGAAATGATAAAGGTCCCTGCAGACAAGTTTGTGACATAATGTTGGAGAGTTTGTATACCCCTGAGGTAGGAAGTGAAGGTATACTGCTACTTTGCCAGGTGAATGCAAACTGTTTCTGGTAGTCCTTATTGACAGCTATTGAGAAAAAAGCATTTGCCAGATCAGTAGCTGCATACTGGGTAGCAGGTGATGTGTTGGTTTGCTCAAGTAATGATACCACATCTGGAACAGCAGCTGCAATTGGAGTTACCACCTGGTTAAGTTTTCAATAATCCACTGTCATCCTCCAAGATCTATCTGTTTTCTGCATAGGCCAAATAAGAGAGTTGAATGGGGATGTGGTGGAGTCATAACCCCTGCATCCTTCAAGTCCTTAAGAGTGGCAATAATCGCTGCAATCCCTTCAAGAATACAGTATTGCTTGTGATTCACTATTTTGCTAGGTAGAGGCAGTTCTAGTGACTTCCACTTGGATTTTCCTACCATAATAGCCCTCATTCCATGAGTCAGAGAACCAATGTGGGGATTCTGACATTTGTTGAGTATGTCATTCAGTAACTGAGGAAATGACCGCAGAATAAGTCCAAGGCCCCACTGGAGCCACTGTGCAATGGACCTGAGCTAAAATTCCATCAATCACCTGACCTCTATAGGCCTCTACTCCGACTGGTGGACCAGAGTGACATTTTGGATCTCCTGGAATTAGTGTCACTTCTGAGCCAGTGTCCAATAATCCCCCAAATATTTTTTGATCATTTCCTTCTACCCAGTGCATAGTCACCCTGGTAAAAGGCTGTAGGTCTCCTTGGGGAAGACTTGGAGGAAGGTTAACAGTGTAAATTTGGGGCAGTGTAAAAGAGTCCTTCCCTAAGGGTACCCAGCCCTCCCATCAATCAAGGAGCTTTGGGTCTGTAAACTGCCTCAAGTCTGGAAATTGATTAAGGGGCCATGACTCTCTGTTTTTGTAATTCAAGTTAGACTTCTGTTCACCTGACCTGGAATTCTCCTACTTACATAACTCAAACAAGAATTTAGCACTGATGCTTATAGCAGCATTATTCACAATTGCCAAAAGATGGAAACAATCCAAGTGTCCTTCAACAGACAAATGGATAAATAAAATGTGGGGTATACATAAAAAAAAATACAAGAATTTAGTAGACTGCCCATCTATTTTACTTCTAGCCACCCCATGATCTACTAGCCAACACCACAAGTCTCTGTGAGTCAAATTATTTTGACTCCTGCTTTGAGTCTGCTGTCCATTATGGTGGCTATGCCCACCTTGTCACTGTCGCCACATGGCTTCTCTCAACTTGGGATCCATTCATCGCCATTGTGTTTAAGGATTCCAGCTCAGTGACAGCAGTTCCCACAGCAATATCTGACCTACAGAAAAGGGTGCCTGTCAAACTCTTCAGGAATTATGGAGCTTGTCTCACAAACTTATTTCTCAGGGTTTTGGTGAAAGATGCATCCTCTGGACATTCTGGGGTGTGTGAGCAGGTCTTCCATGATAAATCCACTCTAACATTCTCATCTCTATAGCCTCGGGATCTCCTTATTTGTATTTTATGAAGGCAGCTCTAGCATTTTTACCTCAGGCAATGTCAACCACCTTTGGATCCATGTTTCAGCCAAACATCCAAATAAACTATTAATGCCCTTTCTAATCCCTCGAGCTACAACACTGAATGGAGAATCTCTGCTTAGTGGGCCCATATCAATAAATTCAGCTTGATCCAACTTTATATTCTTTCCATCATTATCCCAAATCCTTAATATCCATTACCACACATATTCCCCTGATTTCTGTCTATATAGATTGGAAAACTCATACAGTTCTTTTGGAGTATAGCATAACTCTTCATGGGACACACTTCATACCTCACGTTTCAGGGTTTGTTAGGACTTTAGTCTAGTTATAGGTCTTGAAGAAAAGAGGATTTGGGGGCAGGGGGTGAGTCATGAAAAGAAGTAGAAGTTTGTCTTTCAAACCAATTAGTTCAGGGCATTCCATTGCAATTTCATCTGATGAAACAGGATTAATAGTAGTGAGGGCTGTTTCCCCAGGGGCAGAGGTTACAGGGTTAGCAGGCACTAAAGGATTAATTTCATTAGGTGGAGGTTGGGTGGTATACTCCTCTGGGCAGACTGAAGGCTGGAAAGCTGTTTCCTCAGGACAGTCCATTACAGGTCTATCTAGCAAAGTCTTAGCAGATTCCAGGAATTCCATCTCCCCATTGCCACCATTATCAAGCCATATATTTTCATGCCATGTTTCAGGATCCCATTCTTTTCCAATTAAAGCCCTTACTTGAACAGCAGATACCCCGTAAAGTTAAGATTTTAGTTTACATTGTAAATCTGCTACTTGTACAATGAGGCTCTGTGTCTAGTTTTCAGAGCTCTCAAGTCTGGGAACCCATGAAATACGATTTTTCAGGGCAAACATGGAAACTTTTACATTATTCATATAGCACAGGAATTGCAAATTTGGAGAATTCAGCTCATCCCTTTCCCTCATCACTGTATCCAGCTACCTAATAACAGCCAGCCAACATCATTATACCTCTTAATTCCACAAAACTCCTTAAAATGTCAAAAACATTCTCACCTAGAACCTTTCCTCGTATAAACATTACAATTAGCAGAATCTAATGATAATTAGATTCTGCCAACACCTCCCATGGACTGTCAGTGCCATCTTGATTCTGGAAACAGAGTCATTAGTACCTCTGAGTCTAGTCAGAGTAGAAAACCAATTGTAAAAATCCATTTTTAAGATTGTGTTTCTCAAGAATCACTCCTGGTACCAAGCTGTGTTAGTAAGGGTTCTCTAGAGAATTAGGACTAACAGGAGAGCCCTGTAAATATGAGATTTATTAAAGGTGTCTCACACAACTATGGGAGTGGAAGAGTCCAAAATCTGTAGGGCAGCCTGTGAAGTTGGCAACTCTGATAAAGGGTCTCGATGAACTACACAGGAGAGACTCGCTGGCTGAAGAAGCAGTGAAAGAGTCGCTCTTCCCCCTTAAAAGCCTCCAACTGATTGGATTATCTTGTTGCTAAGGTCATGCCTTGGTTGATTGCAGATGTAATCAGTCACAGATGCAATCAACTGACTAATGATTTAATACACCAGTCCTCCAATTTATCAACCAGCCATGAAATATCCTTGCAGCAATGGTCAGGCCAGTGCTTGCCTGACCAGACAACTGGGCATAAGCACTTAGCCAAGTTGACACCAGAACCTAACCATCCCTCTAACTAACCCCAAAAAGAATAAATCCAAATAGGCCTACACCAAGACACATACAAATCATCTGTCAAATGTTGAAGAGAAGCAGAAAGTCCTAAAATCAGCAATAGAACAGTGACTCACCATATACAAAGGAAAGCACAGAAGACTAAGTTTGGACTACTCAACTGGCACCATGGAGGCAAGAAGACAGTGATATGATAT
The DNA here is from genome assembly GCF_023851605.1 of Tamandua tetradactyla. Taxonomy (NCBI): domain Eukaryota; kingdom Metazoa; phylum Chordata; class Mammalia; order Pilosa; family Myrmecophagidae; genus Tamandua; species Tamandua tetradactyla. Next base: position 53,116,858 of record NC_135338.1, on the reverse strand, counting down.
ATTTAAGATCCTGAAAGAGAAACACTTCCAACCAAGAGTTCTTTATCCAGCTAGGTTGTCCTTCAAAAATGAGATTGAGATTAAAATTTTCACAAACAAAGGCCGAGAGAATTTGTCAACAAGAGACCTTCCCAAAAGAAATAGCAAAGGGAGTTCTGTTAGCTGGAAAAAAAAAAAAAAGACAGGAGATGGAGGTCTGGAGGAGGGCATAGTTTTGAAGAGTATCAGTAAGGTTAACTTAAAGGATAAAACAGAGAGAGGGAAAATATATAGATCTGACAAACAAAAACCAAAGTATAAGATGGTAGATTCAAGAAATGCCTGTACAATAATTACTTTCAATGTTAATGGACTAATCTCACCACTTATAAGATAGAAATTGGAAGAACAGATTAAGAAGTATGGTCCATCTATATCCTGCTTACAAGAGACTCATCTTAGACACAAGAATACAAATAGCTTGAAAGTGAAAGGATGGAAAAAGATGTTCCATGCAAGCTGTAAGCAAAAGAAAGCGAAAGTAGCCATACTAATATCAGAGAAAATAGACTTTAAATGTAAGATGTCATAAGAGACAAGGAAGGACACTACATATTAATAAAAGGGACAATTCATCAAGAAGAAATAGCAATCATAAATGTTTATGCTGCTAATCAGGGAGCTCCAAAGTATATGAGACAAATATTGGCAAAACTGAAGGGATCAAGAGATGTTTCAAGAATAATAGCGGGAGACTTTAATACAGCACTCTCCTCTATCAATAGAACAACAAGACAGAGAATCAACAAGGAAATAGAGAACTTAAACTATTTGATAAACAATTAGACCTTATAGACATATATGTCTATATATAGATCATTACACCCCAAAACATCAAGATATACATTCTTCTCTAGTGCTCATAGAACATTCTCCAGGATAGATCATATGCTGGGGCAAAGGTCTTCTTAAATTTAAAAAGATTGAAATTATTCAAAGCACTTTCTTTGATTACAATGGAATGAAGCAGGAAATCAATTACCACCAAAGAACCAGAACTTTCACAAATATATGGAGATTAAATAATGCACTCTTAAACAACCAGTGGGTCAAAGAAGAAATTGCTAGAGAAATCAGTATCTGGAGATGAATGAAAATGAGAATACAACATATCAGGACTAATGGGATGTGGCAAAAGCAGTGCTGAGAGGGAAATTTATTGCCTTAAGTGAATATATTTAAAGAAAAAAAAAGAAGAGCAAAAATTGAGGATTTAACTGCTCATGAAAGAAAAAAAGAAAGAGGATGCAAATAAACAAAATCGGAAATGAGAGGGGGGTTGTTACCATGGACCCTGAAGACATTTTAAAAAAATAATAAGAGGATACCATGAACAACTATACACCAACAAACTGGACAATTTGGAAGAACTGGACAATTTTCTAGAAACACATGAACAACCTACACTGACTTGAGAAGAGTCAACAAACCAATCACAAGAAAAAAATTTTCAAGGGTGCATGAGTGGTTCAGTGATAGAATGCTCACCTTCCATCCTACCGGGGAGACCTGGGTTCAATTCCCAGACCATGCACAAAAAAATGAAAAATTTAATCAGTCATCAAAAATCTTCCTAAAATTAAAAGGTCAGGACCAGATGGCTTCACAGGGGAATTTTTAAATATATATATTTTTATTGAGAAATATCCACAAACATACAGTTCAAATATACTATAAAATCAATGGCTCACAATATAATCACATAGTTCACAGGGGAATTTTATCAAACATTCAAGAAAATATTAACACCAATCCTGCTCAAACTCTTTCAAAAATTTGAGGAATAAGGAACACTACCTAACTCATTTTATGAAACTAACATCACTCTAATAACAAAACAGGATAAAGATGCTACAAGAAAGGAAAACTACAGGCCAATTTCCTTAAGGAATATGGATGCAAAAATTCTCAAAAAAAATACCAGCCCATTAAAACAATTATATACCACTACAAAGTGAGGTTTATACCAGGAATGCAAGGGTGTTTTTATACAAGAAAAGTAATCAACGTAACACAGCACTTTAACAAATCAAAAGGGAAAAATCACATGATCATCTCAATTGACGCTGAAAAAGCACTCAACAAAATTCTGCATACTTTTATGATAAAAACACTTTAAAGGTAGGTTTGAAGGAAACTTCCTCAATATGATAAAGGGCATATATGAAAAACCCATTGTGAGAGACTGAAAGCCTTCCCCATAAAATTCGGAATGGGACAAGGTTGCCCACTGTCACCACTATTATTCAACATTGTACCGGAAGTTCTAACTAGAGCAATCAGGAAGGGAAAGAAATAAAAAGCATCCAACTCAGAAAGGAAGAATTAAAACTTTCATTATTTGCAGATGACATGATACTAGGAAAATCCTGAGAAATCTGTGACAAAGCTTCTTAAACCAATAAACAAATTCAGCAAAGTGGCAAGATACAGGATTAATGTGGAAAAATCAGTAATGTGCTTCTGTACACAAGCAATGACCTAACTGAGGAGACAATTAAGGAAAAATTCCATTCATAATAGCACCTAAAAAAGTCAAGTATCAAGGGATAAACTTAATCAGGATGTAAAGGACTTGTACACAAAAAACTACAAAACATTGCTAAATAGGTGGAAACACATTCCCTGCTCATAGACAGGAAAGTTAATGTAGTTAAGATGTCAATTCTACCCAAATTTTTCTAGAGATTCTATGCAAAAGCAATAAAAGTTCCAACAGCCTACTTTGAAGACTTGGAAAAGCTAGTTATCAAATTCATTTGGAAGGCAAAGAGAACTTGAATAGCTAAAAATATCTTTAAAAAGAAGAATGAAGTAGGAAGACTAACACTGCCTGATTTTAACGCCTATTATACAGCTACAGTGGTCAAAACAGTGTGATACTGGCACAAAGATAGAAATATTGACCAATGGAATTGAATCGAGAATGCGGAGATAGATCACCAAATCTATGGTCAATTGATCTTTGATAAGGCCCTCAAGCCCACTGAACTGGGACAGAATAGTCTTTTCAATAAATGGCGAAGGCATGGCTATTTACTTAGGTTGGATTGTATGATGTGTGTGTTAGTTAGATTCAGTTGACAACTTGGCCAGGTGAGCATACCTAGTCTTGTTGCTGCGGACATAAGCCAATGGTACGTGAACCTCATCTGTTGCTAATTACATCTGCAGTCAGCTAGGAGGCGTGTCTGCTGCAATGAGTGACGTTTGACTTAATTGGCTGGTGCTTAAATGAGAGAGTGCAAGGTAGCACAGCCTAAGCAGCTCGGCATTCCTCATCTCAGCACTTGCAGCTCAGCCCAGGCCTTTGGAGATGCAGAAATAAGTCACCCCGGGGAAAGTTGTTGGAACCCAGGGGCCTGGAGAGAAGACCAGCAGAGACTATCATGTGCCTTCCACGTAAGAAAGAACCTCAGTGGAAAGTTAGCTGCCTTTCCTCTGAAGAATTAACAAAATAAATCCCTTTTGTTAAAAGCCAATCCGTCTCTGATGTGTTGCATTCTGGCAGCTAGCAAACCAGAACAATGTGCGAATAAAACTTTAAAAATGAAGAGAGAAGCAAGTGCCATAGAAAATGTGCAGAAAGAGATGGACCAATTCATTGTTGGTAGGGAAGCTGAGAGGAGCAGTCCCTCCAGAGGACAATGTGGTGGTTCCACAGGAGGCTAGCAGTGAGGTTGCCATGAGATCATACCTGGAGGAACTGAGAATGGGGAAGCTAATGGACATTTACACATTGGTGTTTATGGCGGCAGTGTTCACAATTTGCAGCGGATGGAGGTGGCCTAAGGTACAATGACTGAGGAATGGACTGTGAAACTGTGGTGTATACATAGAATGGACTACTGAGCAGCTGCAAGAAAGAATGAAGTTGGGAGGCAAGCAACTAGGTAAATGAAATTTAAGGACAGTATGTTGAATGAAATGTCAGAAAAAAAAAGACAAATATTACCATGGCTCACTCATGTAGACTAACTATAATATACAAACTTGGAGAATTGAAGTTGAGAGCGTGGGCTATCAGCTTGGGGCCTATTGTAAGGGTCCTAGATTGTAAGCTCTTACAGCAGTCACATATGTTCAAGAATTGTAACTGTTATTTCTAAATTCTGAGATATTGAGTTATGTGTGTCTAACCTAGTCATTCCCTGAAACTTCGGGTATTCATGTGACCCTGAGACTCAGAGTTAGAGCACTGAAGCTATGAAAGTCAGCATTACCCCCTATAGAACTCTGTTTAAAAAGTTGAAAAGGGGGGGTGCAGGGGTAGTTCAGTGTTTCTTGCCTGCCATGAGGGAGACCCTGGTTTGACTTCTGGCCCATACACTTCCCAAAACAAACAAGTAAAACAAAGAAAAAAAAACAAAACAAAACAGAAATTCAATAAATGATGCTGCAATAATGGGATACTCACATGGGAAAAGAATGAAATGTGACCCCCTCCATACAGTATAAAAAAAAAAAAGGTGAACAAGTGATCAGACTTCAACTAGAAATATAAATGAAGCTGATCTGGACAGGACTAAGGTAAGGCAGAATACAGACTAAAGGATGATATGATCCATATTTTAGAACTTCAACTTCTGTGTGAGACCAAAAGGAGATACATTTACTTGGTGCAAAATTTGTATTTTGGGTAGTGCATTATTTAAATTAACTTGTATGGTCAGTTTACTTGAACACCATAATTACATGGAATCGTGAAAACCACGTGAGATCTTGTGGGTTTTTTCAGGTTAGTGTGATGCCCTGATATATCCCAGAGTAATTTGGGCAGAGAATAAAAAATATTTGCAAAATCCTTTTGTGGAACTTGGGAGAAAGGAAGAAATATTAAACTTTTCCATCTGGGAATTCCCGATATTCTTGCAAGCAGTGGGGACAACCAATCCAATAGGCCGAGCCCTCAATCTTGGGGTTCAACCCTATGAAATTATTCCCGCAACAGAGAAGCTAAGCCTACTTATAATTATACCTAAGAACCACCCCCAAGAACCTCTTTTGTTGCTCAGATGTGGCCTCTGTCTCTCAGCCAATTTGGCAAGTGAACTCACTGCCCACCCCACTATGTGGGACATGAATCCCAGGGATATAAATCTCCCTGGCAACATGGGACAAAATTCCTGGGAGAGGTAGGATCCAGCATCATGGGACTGAGAAAACCTTCTTGACCAAAAGGAGAAGAGAGAAATGCAACAAAAATAAAGTTTCAGTGACTGAGGGATTTCAAATAGGATTGAGAGTTTACCCTGGAGGTTATACTTATGCATTATATAGATATCCTTTTTTTAGTTTATGCTGTATTGGATTGGTTGGAAGGAAGTACCTAAAACTGTTGAACTGTGTTCCAGTAGCCTTGATTCTTGAAGATGATTATGTAACTATGTAGCTCTTACAATGTGATGATGTGATTGTGAACAGTTGTGTCTGGTGCTCCTTTTATCAAGGGCATGGAAAAATGAGTAAAAAAAAAGGATAAAAATAAATAATAGGGTAGGCTAATATTAGTGAGGTTTTTTTTCTTTTTATTTCTTTTACTGGAGTGATGCAAATATTCTAAAAATGATCATGTTGATGAATATACAACTACGTAATGTATACTTGATTTATACATGATGTATTGTGATTGTACACTATGGACGGACTGTATGTGTGTGAAGATTTCTCAATAAAAATATTTTTAAAATAATAAAAAAGAATGCAATGTAAAATAAAATAAAATAAATAGGCATGGGAGAACTGTATATCAATAGCCAAAAGAATGAAAAGGACCCTTACCTTATACCCTATACAAAAATTAATTAAAAGTGGATCAAAGACATAAATATAAGAGCCAGTAGTATAAAACACCTAGAAGAAAAGATAAGGAAACATCTTCAAGGCCTAGTAATAGGAGGTAGTTTCTTTAACTTTACACCCACAACACAAGCAATGAAAGAAAAAATAGATAAATGGGAACACCTCAAAAACAAATACATTTGTTCCTCAAAGGACTTTGTCAAAAAGGTGAAGAGGCATCTAATTCAATGGGAGAAAATAATATTTGGAAATCACATATTGCATAAAGGTTAGATATTCTATATACATAAGGAAATCATACAACTCAATAACAAAAGAACAAACAACACAAGTATAAAATGGGTTAAAGATATGAATATAAATTTTTCCAAAGAGCAAATAGAGATGGCTAAAAAGCACATGAAGAAGATTGCTTCTCGGCCTTTTGGCTAAGATCAAGTATAGCATCTGTTCTTATCAGTTTAATATCTGATACGTCCTCTATCCGAGGACAATATATTAAATGGATTTTTGGAGTTGGGAGATGGAATAGGGGCTTTCTCCGTCCACTCCACGCATCGACCTGGTATTGCAGTACTTCCAGAAATGGTGCACTCCCCTCGGGGGAATAATAAATGTATAAAAAGTTAAAAAAAAAAAAAAAAGGCACATGAAGAGATGCTCATTCTCATTAGCTACAAGGGCAATGCAAATCAAGATTGCAATGAGATACCACCTTACATGTATAAGAATGGCTGCTATTAAACAAACAGGATACTACAAATGTTGGAGAGGATATGGAGAAATTGGAATACTTATTCACTGCTGGTGGGACTGTATAATGGTACAGTCACTGTGGAAGACAGTTTGCAGTTCCTTACAAAATAAAATATTGAGTTACCTTATGACCCGGCAATACCACTATTCAGTATATATGCAGAAGACCTGAAAGCAGTGACATAAACAGACATTTGCACATTGATGTTCATAGCAACATTATTCACAATCACCAAAAAATGGAAACAATCCAACTGCCCATCAACAGACAAGTGGCTAAACAAAATCTAGTATATGCATTCTATGGAATATCATGCAGCAGTAGGACGAAATAAGGTCCTGAAGCATATGACAATATGGATGAGCTTTAAGGATATAATGCTGAGTGAAATAAGCCAGACACAAAAGGTTAGATACTGTAGGATTTCACTATTATGGCCTTGGTAAAGGTAATCAGAGGTTTATAATGTAGTATATAGGGGATCACAGATACACAGACGCTAGAGATGGTGAATAGTTAGCTAATGAGATTGAACTTAAATGTAAGGGAATCAATAGAAGTGAAGGCAGTTCATTAGTTGATTTATAAGTAATATTGCCATATTGATTGAAAGGGGTTGTATAAAACAATGTATCCTACCAGTTAACACTACAAATATAAATAAGTTCTTGCATGAACTACTTCAAAGGTATGAATCTTGAACAAAGAGTCAATAATAGAGGGGTATGAGGGAAACTACTATTGCATATTATTGCTTATATTTAACAGGAAGACATCAACAGTACCACAGCAATACCAGGGGTAAATAATTGGGGGAGAAGAATAAGAGTTAAGAGGAGGTTTGGATTTTCTATTTGGTGAGGTATGTTTATCTGTTATTTTCCTCTTTGGAGCAATTAAAATTGAAAGTGTTGATGATTGCACACAAAATGAGGATAATGTGAGACATGGATTGTTGACTTTGGACATTATCTATGATACCCAATGGATAGAGGTGGCTGAAGGATACACTGACTGAGAAGCAGAATGACAAACTGTGGTGTATACATATGATGGAATATTGTGTGATTACAGAAAGGAATGAAGTCATGAGACAGGCAACAAGGTGAATGAAACTTGGGGACATTATGTGATGCAAAATAAGCCATAAACAAAAGAACAATTATTGTATGGGGTCTTTTAGAAAATACTTATAAGGAAATTGGGGCCTAGATTGCAAACTTTTATAGCAGTCACTTTTAGTCTGGAGCTGTCAATGTTATTTCTAGATTTGGGGACACTCTGATATATATATATATATATCTCCTGGGATTTCCCTGGAATGTTGGGTACCTGTGTGATACCTAAGTCCCAAAGTTGGATTTCTGCAGCTCTGAAAGTCAACATTGCTACCTACAACAACTGTTAATGTAGCAGAGAAGCTACCTATAGTTATGCCTAAGAGTTACCTCCAGAAAACCTCTTTTGTTGCTCAGATGTGGCCTCTCTCTCTCTTTAAGCCAACTCTGTAAGGAAAATCATTACTCTCCCCCCTAGGTGGGACATGTTGATGTTTATCCTGGTAACATGGGACATAACTCCCAGGGATGAAACTGGCCCTGGCACCATGGGATCAAAAATGCTTTCCTGACCAAAGGGGGTAAAGGAAAGATAACAAAATAAGACATCAGTCCAGAGGTTATTCTGGAGGCTACTCTGATGCAAGCTTCAGATAGATATTGCTAATTACCCTGGTTTGCCAAACTCTAACCAATGCCATTCCTGTTAATCCTAAAAAACACCTAGGGCTCCATCTGAGATTCTACAAAAGTTTCATGCACTATGATTACTTTCCAGAAACCTACAATCTCCAGATGGTTCATAGGCCAGATAAGTCCTGAAACCCAAAGCAGCTAGCCTCTCCAATAACATCAAATGTTCCATCCCCCTATCCCATACTGTCGACAACCTTTGCAACGTGAAAAACTTAGAATGGGCATTGCCCATATAACCCTAAAGGTTAGGAGAAGGATCAAAGAAGAAGGAGCAGTTATAACAGAGAAGATAGGATTTAACAAATGAGTATGACTGCTGAATCATTATGTTGATATTTCTTTTAGTTTCCAGCGTCTTAGAGCAGCTAGAAGGAAAAACATGAAATTGTGGAACTGTAGTCCATACCCAACTCTGAAATCCATTCTATAACGACTTGTTACAATGCACTTCGAAATTTATTACTTTTTGTTCATGTGTTATATCTCACAATAAAAAATGTTAAAAAAAAATCACACACAGTGATGGGGGCAAGTCAGAGACACAGAAGTCAACTGGAAGAGTTCTCAATAGCCCAAGTTAAAACGACTTCAGTCACAAAAATACATAAAATAGCATTGAGTTATAACCCAAAGTATAAAATAAATTTCCATGTGTCCATTCTGATATAAGTAAAATGATTGACTAAATAAATGAAATGGACAAATCTCCCATGCAAAATAATTCCAAACAATTTTGCAGATACTCTGCTCCTGCAGAGATGGAGCAAAATTCCTCATTTCTTACGTGTGGGCTGGGCATAGTGATTTCCTTCTAAAGAGCACAGTCTGGAAAGGGGGCATAAAGGTGTAAATTGGCAGGGGAGAAACCTGGCAAACACTCCCTCAGTCAGGAAATCAAGGTCAGTAATAGATCCTACTGTATGTACCTTTGATAAGATGTGATATACCTTTGATGTGATGAGAATGGCATTTTACCTCTGTAGTCTTCTTCCCCAAAACCCATAACCCCAGCCCAATCATAAGAAAAACAACAGACAAATCCTAGTTGAGAGACAGTATACAAAATACCTGACCAGTCATCCTCAAAACTGTCAAACACATCGGAACAAGGAAAGTCTGAGAAAGTGTTACAGTCAAGAGGAGTTAAAGAGCCATGATGACCAAATGTCATGTGGAGTCATCGTTGGAATCCCTTGCCAGAAAAAGGACATTAAATTAAAACTAAGGAAATCAGAATAAAGTATGCACTTTAGTTAATAATAACGAATCCATATTTGTTTGTTCATTTTGACAAATGCACCATACTAACGTACATTTGTACATTACAATAATGTAAGATGTTACAGTATTGTACATTATTGTTAATAACAGAGGTAACTGGTTGTGGGCTATATAGGAATTTTCTGTACTATCTTCAAGACTTTTCTGTAATTCTAAATCTATTTTAAAATACAAAGTTTATTTTTAAAATAAAAAGGTTAATTAAATAAACCATTATTTATTATATAACATACAAAAAGAAACACTCCTTCCAAGCAGCATATGCACTCTCCAAGGAGAACGTATATGGATTAAACACATGCATGTTAAAGTGAAAGAACATGTTATTTTTTCTGGAGTGGATGGCTGTGGAGGAGGGGATTAGGGATAGGACCTGGATAAAGGAAAAAGACACAGTAAAGACAATATTAAAAGAGAAAATGAGCACAGATGGATGGTAATGGTGAACCATAAACTGGGGGACATTAGCTCCCCCCAAGTCTTGCACACCTAAAGTCCTTTAACAAAAGGAAGGGTATTCCAGCCAAAGGAAGAAAATGTCTGTTTGGCGAGACCATTCTTGGAGGTCACGAAGAAGGAAAAGGCTCACTGGTAGGTATCTATCTGCTCTTGATGGAAGCAGCAAAGGAGAGGACTCAGGCATGCGGCATATAGCTAGCAGACAGGGATTGAGTCTGCTGCTGCCACTGACACCACTGTGACCTCAAGTAACTTATTTAACCTTGCACATCTCAATGACCTCATCTACTAAAGGGGAGAATGGAGACAATAATACCAACTTCTAAGAGTGACTGTCAGCACTAAAAGAGGTGATGTATAGTAAGTGCTTTTACAGTGTCTGTTACATGGAGGCTTGATAAATGGTCACTATTATCATTTTAAATGCAGTTTCTGGTTTTCCCCTTAGATTAGATTTGTAATTATTTCTTGCAGGAAATGTGTTCATTGCCTGTCCTGCCCATGACTCCCTTCCCTTCTTAGAACCTGCCCCTACTAAGGGCAGCCTGCAGGAGCCTCCTCCCCTTTCCACCCTCCCTGCCCTGTCCAAGTCACCCTGATGCAATGTGGTACCTGTAGCATGTGAGCTGGTCAGGCAATTTCATAAGAGACTGGCAATTACAGTCTGTTGGTGAGAATGTGCTGAACGCATGATGTCTGGTGGAGTTGAGGCCTGAGTCCACTGATGCATTGGGAAGTCAAAAGCCACCTACAAGAAGAAACCATGGGCAGCAGGAATAATGCATGATCTGGTCTGCAGAGAGAGTGATAGAGCTGATGCCCAGAGAGGAACAGAGGTGAAAGGCAGAGAAGAAGATAGTGGCCACCCGCATGAGGTCTAGCTGTTCCTCCTGAACTTCGACCCATCAGAGGCCCATATGCCTTGCAATAAAACCCCTTTTCATTTGAGATTTTCAAACTATTTTTTTAATAGCCTTGATTGAAATATTAGTTTATATATCTGTAAAGTTTACCATCAGACAGGGACACTGTTCTGGCTCAGTAACTGCTTACTATAGAATGACTAAATTGATAAATGAATAGGTGGGTGGATGGATGGATGGATGGGTGGGTGGGTGGGTGGATGGATGAACAAACAGCACAGAGACAAGCTATCCAGGCCCTCACCCCTTACTCATGACTCTGCATCCAGCATCAGCTCCTTCATGGTCCCTTGTCGGCCCCCTTTTCCACATGTCCCAGGATCCCAAAAGGTCAGTGGCAGAAGAATTCTGTAGAGTTACGGAGCCTGGATTTCCCACCCTCATAGGGGTATTAAAGGAGAAAACACTGATAGCCTGTGTCCCAGAAGACACAGGTTGACCCCATGGAGGCTGGCTGTTTCCAGAGGAAGGGAAAGGGCACTCGCTTTCATCAGTGTGCCAAGCAGTAGGCTCTTGCATTTCACAATTCACCCATCCTTTCCCATTGAGTACTTGCACCTGTGAGACTGCAACTGTTTGTCCATAGGTCCCTCCCTCACTCTCTCATGCTCTTCTCTGGGTGGCAGCAGGGCTGACCCCTGCAGGGTACGTTTCCTAGTTTCCAACTAGGTTCTGCCAATGGAGACACTGGTGGGAGACTGGAAGGTGAAGAAAGAGAAAAGCAGAGTATTTCTCCCCTTTCCTCTCTGCCTCACACAGCATCCTGGCCAGGGCTGGTGTCCTCTGTGGCTCCATCTCCCACTGGACCAGCTACCATGGTCCCAGCCTCCACCGAGTGACCCAGCCTCTGGCTCAAGAAACATTGGCTGTCTGCACTCCACCCCCACCCCCGCTCATCCCCTGGGGATGATCTTCCAGCACAGGGTTGTCTTCCTGCTAATCTCTGGATTGCCTCACTGACCCCATTTGGCTTCTGAGCTTCACTATCACCTGCGTGACCAATTCTCTGCATCAAGGTCTCTCATTTTTAATTTCTCCAGAGGTTTCAGATTCTTGGACAAATCCCATGAAATTGATATTCTGTCTATGTTAACACTGAGAAAGCAGAAGTACAGAACGAAGGAACTCCCCCAGGGTTGAACAGCTAATAAGAGGGGAAGCTGGATGTGAACCTACCTCTGTCTGACTCTAACCCCAAATTCTAATCTACCCTTGAGGATCCATCCACCTACCCACTGGGGGCGTCACCTCTGTCCTGTCCCTGTGGCTGTCCCTGGATAGCAGGCTCCAGGAGATTTGGCAGCTGTTGCTGGGCTTCCTGTTAAGCCCAGAGCATGTGGTCCCAGCCCCTGATGCCCCAGTCCTAATATTGGGAAGCGTTTGCTCTCCTCCTTTCCCGGAAACATCATGACAGCAGATTAGGTCCAGTAAGACTTTGAAATATGTCTTCGGTTCGCTCACTTCATCATCCCACCCCACCCCCAAAGAATGTCTCTCCTGCGGATTTGTAATCCTCTCACCACAGAAGTGAGAAGGGAGTTATTGTTCTCCAGAGTCTTTCCCACCCCAGACTCCACCCCACAGGGAAACTGAGTGCTTTTTACTGGGTGATATGTTCAATGAGCTCCATCTTTGCTGCTCAAAGGGTGGTCCACTGCCCAGCAGCATCCCTTGGCAGCTTGTTAGAAATGCAAAATCCCAGGTCCCACACTACACCTGCTGACTCAGAATCTGCATTTTAACAAGATCATGGTCTCTGGGCACATTAAAGTTGAAGAAGTCCCACCCTAGAGCCTTTCATGGCTATTTTCTGGGCGCTTATTAGATGTCATTTCATAATAGTAAGACATACGTTCTGGGCTTGAAGTAAGAATTAACTGAGCTAATAAATTAGAACAGTGTCTGACATGCTAAATTATCTATCTGTTAGTATTACAATAATAATAATTATTATTGTTATTATGATAACTATTTATTGGACCTCAGGTCAGGCTCTAGGGGTTCAAAGATTAATCGATGCAGAAGACAGAGCCCTGCCTCAAGGACTGCTCAAGTGATGAAGACGTGTGTATAAATAAAAAACTCTAATCAAATATAGCCTATGCTCTAAGAGTTGCTGACACTTGGCCCTGACATTTGGGAAGTAGTCTGTGGTTTACAAACAGAACTCACATATTATATCGTTTGAGCATCCAACAGCTTACTCACATAGGTAATATGACTAGTATTACCCCTGTAGAAATTGAATGCAGAGGGGAGCTCCCTAATGTCCCCCAAGGGACTTCATCCAAATCTTCTAGTCCTAAAACCTAGGTGGTACTAAAACAAATTGTATAGTGCTGGGCTCACAGTATAGACTCAACAATAATTGAAAAGGTTACTTACAGCTCAAAAGCCTTTAAATGTATTCGCTCATTTGCATCTCATGACAACCCTAGGAAGTGGTCCTGATAGCATCCCTATGTTTCAGAGAAGGAAACTGGACCAAAAGTTCCCAGAGGCTCCTTCCAAGTCAAAGACCATTAAAAGTTGTGACCTCATTTCAGGGTGTAAGGAAAATGCCAAGAGTGTAAGGCAGGAAGCTGAGATTCCAGTCCTGGCTTCGTAGGGTGAGTTTAAGCAAGCCACACCCCTCTCTGGACCCTGTATGCAGCTACTGCAGGCAGTTCTTAATCTTTAAATTTGCTCTGCTGAATGCAGTATTCAATGATAATAATGGTGTTTTCTTTATAATTTCTCAGTTGTTAATAAACCACTCTTAGTTCATTATTATTAATATGTGATCATTGTTTAAACAAATGGAACTTCATGAGGACAGCCACTGCTGCCTATCCCTTCTTCCTTCCTGAGTCAGTTGGGGGTTCACACTACCAGCACCAGGGGATGAAGGTTGACTAGTCCATGTCATTCATAGTAATTCTGTCCCTCTGCCTGTGGTTGGTTTAAGTGTTAGTAAAGACTCAATCTTGGCCAATGAGATGTGAGGGGAACTCACCAAGGGACCTCTGAGAAAGGATTTCCTCCCTGTTCTCACAAGCACCACAGGAGAGCCTAATTTCTATCTTGGAATGTTGTCATGTGAGGATGGTATGGATGCCTGCAGCCACCTTGTGACCATGATGAGTAACCAAGAGAATGTCAGAGAAGCTGGGGCCTGACATGGTGGAGCCTCTGAATTAACCAGCCCTGCAGCCACCAGGACTGCTTTCAGAGGAAATAAACCCCCTATTGTTTAAGTCATTTTGTTCCAGTATTCCCTTTATTGCAGCCAAATGCACTCTAAATTATGCATTTAGTTTCCTCATTTATCAAGTCAGGACAACTACACCAGGTTAATATAAAAATAAAATGCGATAAAAAATGTGAAAATGTTTTGAAAATGCCTAAAACACTAAGGCATTTAGTACTTCAGCGTTCCGGAATCTAACAGCTTTAAAGGTGGAGAGTGGGGAAGGTTGTTGGTCCCAGCGTATCCCATTGAGAGATGATGTAATGCTCAAGGAGCTTTTCTAGGGGGGAAGCCCCACAATTGTGTAGAATTTCCTTGGTGCTTAATTTGTTAAACTTCCATCTAATTAACAAAACTTGGAAAACCAAATTTTCTCAATTATAAATTTGATTAATTAAATGTTCTTCAATGATTTAAAATGCAATTATGAACTTAATGCATTTGATTTTTTTGAATACTTCAAATACCTCAAACAGCATATGAAATATTCAGAAACATAACAGTTACAAAACTTATTACTACACTTAAACAGAAGCCCACTCTAAAACAGCTCACCATAGCCATAATCCATTATTCTACACTTGATATATTACCTTCCCAAAATTATTACTACATCTGCATTTATATCACTCTAGGGTTTTGCTGACATTTTTGTTCCTTCCTGGGCCCCAGGAAGAAGATTCTTTCTCAAAGAAGCCGAGGACATAGAAGAAGCGGGTTATCAACCAAGTGATTCCTGGTTGGGACACAAGAGCTGAATGCCCAAGGTAAGATGATTCAAACAAGAGCTCCATATGTCCAGGCTTAGTTCCTATTTAAAATAACGTTTTACTTGTGGTGACTTGGGAAATTTAAGCGTCTGTTCTTTACTTAGGGGTTTTAGCTTTTTAAATTTCCCTGGTATGATGTGAAGGGAAGGGCACTTCTTTGAGTTATTCTTCCCCAAAGGCCATCACTCTAATGTGATCATGAGTAAAACATCAGATAAACTCAAATTAAAGGCCGAAGCTATAAATTAGCTGATGAGTACTCTTCAAAACTGTCAAGGTCATGCAAAAACAAGGAAATACTGAGAAAATGACACAAACCAGAGGGACCTGAGGAGATATGCTAATTAAACGCAAGGGAGAATCCTAGATTGGATCCTCAAACAGAAAAAAGACATGAGTAGAAAAGCTGATGAAATCTAAATAAAGTCTGGAGTTTAGCTACTAGTCATATACCAAGATTAATCTCTAAATTTTGACAAATAGACCCTGGTGGTGTAAAATGACAACATTAAAAGAAACTGGATGAGAGTAGTCAGGCATTTTCTGGAACACCTTTGGAACTTTTCTATAGTAATTTGAAATTATTCCAAAATGAGTTTATTTTTTAAAACAGTGTTTTAGGTTGGGCCACCTAGAAGCAGATTCCAAAACAAGGATATGAATGCACCTAGTTTTCTTTGGGAGGTGCTTTCAGAAAGCACTGGTGAGGAATGGGGATGGGAGACAGGGAAAGAGAGAAATTAATAGGGGCTGTGTTGGCAAGCAGGTTACAGCTGTAGGTGGGTGGAGCACAGACCCACTAGGAAATACAGGACAGAGTGTAGAACACAGACTAGAATTATCCCAAGTGGGAGGCAAGGGTGCTTGCATATTTATTCAGCACTGCCATAAGATATTGATTGAAGGCTGTCCTGGGGATACACATTTCCAGTCTGCTCCACATGGGCCAAGCAAGATCTAGAGGCCAGAGGGGGCCCTCAGGCAAAGAGTTGAAGGGCTGTCGGTCAGAAGCTTCCTAGTTGACAGGCGGTGGGGGAGGATGTGTGCCAAGGAAGACAGCCAGGATGCTGACAGCACCTGCCACCCTTGGTGTCTTTCCCAGAACTGGTTCCGCTTTTAACTGTCTCTTGGCTTGATAGCATCTAGCCCATTACCTTCTCATCATGATGTATTGACCTGGTCTGGCAGCATTATTTAGAATTTACGTATTCTTTATTTAAATGTTATTATAATTTATATAAGACCATCTAGAGATTCCATCTCCTGGTTGATGACAGAGTGCATGTGCAAAGTGAGGGCTTGCCTTAGGGACATTTGCTTGACCTTTCACTGGGACGCCTCGTTGAATCCTCTTTCTATTTACTCTGTGTGCATGAGCACCATACTGTTTGACTTTGGACTCCCTTTCTGCCTGGATTTTATTTGTGGCCACCAGTATCCATCAGTTCTTCCTGTCTATAAATTCTGGGGTTATTTGCTTTACTTACAGTTCCTGGTGTTTATTTTTTCTTGCTTATACAGATAGAAACAATTATATATTCTATCAGACACAAAGTTAGACAACAGACACTATTTTCATACTTTATGAACAGGTAACTGATCAAAGGGAATTGGTTCTATGGCTGAGAACTCAAACAGGGGATGATGTTGTAGCCCAGAGATCATCAACCACAGAAAGCCACTAGGACCCTTGGAGTGGAGGGACAAAGGAGGAGGTGCTGCTGAAGCCCAAGGGCTGAGGTCACCCAGAAGAAGCTGGGACCGTAGTGGCTCTAACAGGACAACCACTAGGGCTGAAGCCAATGTCAGACACTCTGTCCAAGATGGAAAAGAGAGGGGAGAAATACCCTGACTTCTCCCTTCCTTCCACCTTCCCTCTCACTGGCCATCCCCAGCCAGAAGCCTGGAAAGTACAGCCTAAAGGGTGGTCCCTGACTGATGCAGAACAGAATAGAAAAGCAATGAATTAATTTGAAGGCTCACATGCATATCTTCATTCATCATTAAACAATCATGTGCTGTATAGAAGAAACAAAATACTCATATATATTAACACCCTTATTTATTAAAATTAAAACATAAATATAACCTACTAATCATCCTCCTTGAATAATTCAACTACTCTTTTGAACAACTTTATACTATTTTTTCTTGTTTGCATATTGTTATGAACTCTTGACCTTTTGTGAGTTTGCTCCAATTAACCACAGCATTTAGATGGTCAAGCTGTCAAACTTGCCCACGTGAGCCCCTTTGGGATGTCCCTGGCATCCTTGAAATCATTTCTCCTTTCTGGCAACAAAAAGGTTATTCAGAACTTTCCATTTTGACTTCCTCCTGCCATAAGACATAGAATCAGCTACCTTCTAAGGAATCCTGATTCTGTTAGTGGAAAACAAGTATTAAAGATCAAAATCAGGAGGATTTTCAGAGCCTGAAAATATATGAAGCAAATACCGACAGATGTGAAGGGAGAAATTGATAGTTCTACATTGATAGCAGGAGACTGAATACACCACTCTCAATAATGGATAGAACATCTACTCAGAAGATCAATAAGAAAGTACAAGACTTGAATGACACTCTAAACTAAATAAATCTAACCGATATATATGGATAACTTCACCCAACAAAAAGAGAATACACATTCTTCTCAAATGCACATGGATAATTCTCCAGGATGAACCATATGTTTGATCATGTATTAGTCAGAGCTCTCTAGAGAAACAGAACCAACAGGAGAGATCTGAAAATATGAAATTTATAAAAGTGTCTCACCCAACCGTGGGGATGCAAGGGCCCAAAATCCTTAGGGCAGGATGCAAGGCTGACAAATCCAATGAAGGGTCTTAACAAACCCCACAGGAGAGGCTCACTAGCTGAAGAAGCAGTGAAAAGTCTCTCTTTTCCCATAAAAGTCTTCAACTGATTGAATCAAATCCAACTGACTGGATTCTCTCATTTGTGGAACATAGATGTAATCAGTCACAGATGCACTCAACTGACTGATTTAATAAACCAGCCTCCTGGTTTATCAACCAACCACAAAATATCCTTGCAGTAATGGTTAAGTCAGTGCTTGCCTGACCAGACAACTAGTACCATCACCTGACCAAATTAACACCAGAATCTAACCTTCCACAGTTCACCCCTTGTCAATTTGGCAGCTATATATATCACCTTAAACAAATTCTTAATCTCCAAATAGAACACAATATCAAACATATGCTGCACCTAAAAATACTCAGCTGTCCTGCATACAACCAGAAATGCACTAAATCTCTCCAGGATAAGGTGCAAGTCCTTAGGAAACATTCACTCTTAAACTTGATATCCTATAATTTAAATACTATAACATTAACAGTACAATTTATATCATATGATAAGAAGAAAATATATTTGCTTTATGTACAAATACAAACATACTCAACAAAACAAAGAGGAAATTCTCATACCATCACACTCCTCATTTCTGTTACTGATCATGTGGTCGTAGTTCATATTTATCACTACTTTCTTCCACTACCCATTCCATGTTCCCTTTACCCTCAGTAAACACTTCAGCTGGCAGTGGTTCTTTGCCTGGTGGGGTGACCCAAACCTTCATTCCTGTAGTTTCTGGGCCATACGTAGTCCCGCCTGGATTGGGTTGTTGCAGTTTTCCATTGACTTTAATCACAGAGCATGGTAGTACTATGAGACACTCCAGGGGATCGCTTGGATTCCAGGAAAACTCTTATTTACCTCCATTGAGTAGCTGCAGTCCTGTTTCCCCTTGATAGTCAAGAACAATCACACCAGCCAATATAGTAGTGTCCTTCCTTGCCTGTTGATTCAGAGACATGAGAAGCCCAAAGTGGCCAGATTGCAGGCTTAACTTCCAGTTCAATAGAATCATTGTTGTGTCTTCTGGTAGGAACACTTCTCCTTTTGGAACAAAGACCAATAGCTCAGCAGAGCTTAAGGTTGCAGGGACAGGAAGCAAAACTTTTCCTGGTGAATCACTAGGGGTGGTAATGAGTGGTGCCACCGCCATTTCCACCACTTGCTTCTTGGACCCATGAATCCTGGCTATGGGAGAAAAAGCACCATAGACTGGATACTGATTTAGAGCATACACAGTCTCTTAGAGAATACTGCCCCAAACCTCAAGGCATTGCCACCTAGTTGGCACTGTAATTGGGTCTTTGAAAGGCCATTCCATTGTTCTATCAACCCAGCTGCCTCTAGATGATGGAGAATATGGTAAGACCAGAGAATTCCATGAGTATGTGCCCATTCCCTTTATTTGCTGTGAAGTGGTTTCCTTGATCAGAAGCAACACTGTCTAGAATACCATGATGGTGGATGAGGCATTCTGTAAGTCCATGTATGGTAGTTTTTGCAGAAGCATGGCATGTAGGGAAGGCAAATCCATACCTGGATTATGTATGTACTCCAGATAGAACGAATAGCTGTCCCTTCCATGACAGAAGTGGTCCAATGTAATTAACCTGCCAAGGTAGCAGGCTGATCACCTTGGGAAATGATGCCATATCGGAGACTGAGTATGGGTCTCTGCTGCTGGCAGATTCGGCACTCAGCAGTGACTGTAGTCAAGTTAGCCTTGGTGAGTGGAAGTCCATGCTGCTGAGCCCATGCATAACCTCCATCCCTACCAACATGCCCACTTTTTTCATGAGCCCATTGGTCAATGGCAGGAGTGGCAGGGGAAAGAGGATGACTTGTATCCACAGAATGGGTCATCTTATCAATTTGATTATTAAAACCTTCCTCTGATGAAGTCACCCTCTGGTGAGCATTCACATGGGACACAAATATCTTCATGTTCTTTGCCCACTCAGAAAGGTCTATCCAAATACCTCTTCCTAGACCTCTTTGTTGTCAATTTTCTAATCTTGCTCCTTCCAAGTCCCTGACAATCCAGCCAAACCATTAGCAACAGCCGTGAGTCAGTATACACATGTACCTCTGGCCAGTTCTTCTTCCAAGCAAAATGAACAACCAGGTGCACTGCTCAAATTTATGCCCACAGGGAGGATTTCTCCTCACCACTGTCCTTCAGGGACATCCCAGAAAGGGGCTACAGCACTGTAGCTGTCCACTGTCAGGTGGTATCTGCATTTATAAACCAGGACCAAGTTTTCTCTTCCTCAGTCAACTAACTGTAAGGAACACCTCAAGAGGCCATAATTCTGGGCTGGGAAAGAGAAGGTAATGTGGCAGGAGTGGTGGCCGTGGGCATTTGGACCACTTCCTCTTGTAACATATTTGTGCCTTCAAGACTTTCTCGAGCCCTATATCTTCTATACCATTTCCATTTTATAATGGAGTACTGCTGTGCATGCACAGCTTTATGGCTTGGTGGGTCAAACAACACCCAGCTCATGATAGGCAACTCAGGTCTCATGGTAACTTGGTGGCCCATGGTAAAGCATTCAGTTTCTACTAAGGCCCAGTAGCAGCAAGCCAAAAGCTGTTTCTCAAAAGGAGAGTAGCTATCTGGAGAGGATGGTAAGGCGTTACTCCAAAATCCTAAGGGCCTCATTGTGATTCTCTTATAGGGGCCTGCCAAAGGCTCCTGACAGCATCTCTATTTTCTGCTGATACCTCCAGCACCATTGGATCTGCTGGATCATATGTCCCAAGTGGCAGAACAGCTTGTACAGCAGCCTGGACCTGATGCAGAGCCTCCTCTTGCTCTGGTCCACACTCAAAACTAGCAGATATATAGACTAATAGAATCAGACTGAGAGCCCAGAAATCAACCCTTTCATGGCCAACTGATTTTTGACAAGGTGGTAAAGACCACTGAATTGGTGCAACAAATGGTGCAGGGAAAACTGGATCTCCATTTATTTAAAATATATAAATAAATAAGGAGGACCTCTACATTATACCATATACAAAATTCAACTCAAAATGAATCAGAAGTTTAATATAAGAACTAGAACTATCAAACTCTTAGAAGAAAACACAAGAAAGCATCTTCAGGACCTTATGTTCAGCAATGGTATCTTAGACTTTACATCCAAAGCACAAGCAATGAAAGGAAAAAATAGATAAATGAGACCTCATCAAAGTTAAAAACCTTTGTACCTTGAAGGAATTTATCATGAAAGTAAAATGACAACCTAAACAATGGAAGAAAATTGTAAACCACAGTCCAACAAAGGGTTTTTTTTTTTTTTGTATGCTATATGGTGGGGGTCACATTTCATTCTTTTTCCATGAGACTGTTCCGTTATTACAGTGCCATTTGTTAATTTTTGGCGGGGAGGTGGGGTGACGGGTGGGAAATGCACAGGCCGGGAATCAAACTTGGGTCTCCCACATGACAGGCGAGAATTCTACCACGGAACTACCCTTGCATTCTTTCCAATAAAGATTTAATATCCAGACTATATAAAGAAATCCTTAAGCTTAACAACAACTACCACAAAAAACCAAACAAACCAATTTAAAAATGGGCAAAAGACTTGAACAGACATCTCTCCAAAGAAAATACACAAGTGGCAAGAAAGCACATGAAAAGATGCGCAACATCATTAGCTGTCAGGGAGATGAAATTTGAAACCGTAATGAGATACCACTTCACTTCCAATATTATGGCTGATATTTAAAAAATGGAAAATAGCGAGCATTGGAATGGGTGTAAAGAAATAGGAACACTCATTCATTGCTGGTGGCAATATAAAGTGGTGCAGCTGCCGTGGAAGAAAGTTTGTTGTTTCTCAGAAAGCTAAGTATAGAATGACCGTATGACCTGGTAATCCCCTTACTAGGCATATACCCAAAACAAATGAAAGCAAGGACTTGAACAGATATTTTCGCACTGATGTTCACAGCAGCATCATTCACAATTGCTGAAAGATGGAAGCAGCCCAAGTGTCCATCAACAGATGAATGGATAAATAAAATTTGTATATGTATACAGTTCAATATTATTCAGCCATAAAAAGGAATGGAGTCCTTTTTACAACACGGATGGACCTTGAAGATACCATGTTGAGTGCAATAAGCCAGATAACAAAGGATATACTGTATGATATCATGCATATGAAATATTAGAATATGCAAATACATAGAGACAGAAAATAGATTACAGATTACCAGGGGACGGGAGAATGGGGAGTCAATGCTTAATGGGCGCAAAGTTTCTGTTTGAGGTGGTAGAGAAGTTCTGGTAATAGATGGTGCTGATGGTAGCACAACATTGTGAGTATAATTAATGCCACTGAATTGTATAGTTAAAAGTGGGCAGAATGGGAAATTATATTACCACAATAAAAGTATTTTAAAAATTGTCACTGCTTTATTACTGCCAAGAGTGAATTTCCCCTGTAAAACTTCTTGCAGCCTGAGTTTGATCTTTTAAAATTTTATTTATATATATATTTTTATTTTTTCCTTTTATTAGAGAAGCTGTGGATTTACAGAACAATCATGAATAAAATACAGGTTATCCATCTACCACCTCACCACCAGCACTTTTCATTGGTGTGGATACATGTTACAACTGATGACAGCAAATTTTTATAATTGTACTATTAATTAAAGTCCATGGTTTAACTTAGGGTCCATTGTTTATGTAATGCAGTTCCATGGATTTTTAAAGAAATTTTATTCTGCTGACATATATATAACCCTATTCAGATATATATTTCAGTGCTATTAATTGCATTCACAACGTTATATTACAGCATACTTTTGGGCTATATTGTTAACAATCCTTTACCAAAACATTTCCATCATTCCAAATAGGAACGCTGTATATTTTAAGACTTAACTTCCCATTCCCTATCCCACTCCATCCCTGACACCCTATATTCTAGATTCTGACCCTATGAGTTCACTTATTCTAATTGTTTCAAGTCAGTGAAAAAATGTAATATTTATCCAAGGTTGAGGTAGCAATCTGAGAGGTCAAGGAGGAAAACTGGTGGGGTCAGAACTAAGGACTTACAGCCTTCTCACAGCTGGAGGGCTTATGAGAAATCCTCAAAGGCCAAATGGAGCTCTTGCCAACCGGCTCTCTCAATCTCAGCCCTTCTCTCACCCTCTCAAACACACACATACACACACACACACACACACACACACGTGCACACACACCATGCTGCCTTGGTAATCCGTGGTTACTAAAAGGCCCTAGTGCAACGGCATTCCCTAGAATGAGAAATTCTCCAATAATGGCATAGGGCACAAACTAATCTTCAAAGCATTTTGTGTGTGTTGCTTTGGAGCCGCCGGTGACATGCTGTGCACCGGCGTCACAGTGCATATTCCAAGAGCATCATTCATCAGGATTCCTCAGATCTAAAAATCAGTGAACAGGGCGGGCCACCGTGGCTCAGCAGGCAGAGTTCTCGCCTACCATGCTGGAGACCCGGGCTCAATACCTGGTGCCTGCCCATGCAAAAAAAAAAAAAAAAAAATCGGTGAACATTTGGGCAGTGGCAGGGTTGGTGTTGCCAAGCCTGCTTTAATGGATGCATAATTAGCACATTTTTGTTCTGCCAATGGCCACTGATCAAGTGCTTGAAAACAGCGTGTTCCCTGAAATAGGTTAAATCCCACCACCACCACCACTGTTACCTAGTTTACACTATTGATTCAGCCACATGCCTATATATGTGAAGAAAAGAATCCCAAAAGAAATGATTGGTGTTGGCATAGCAACAACATGTTAATTGCATCTTTCTTAAAGCAGGCCCAGCAGGACCTCTAATCAGTGTTGGTCCAGTTACGCGGTGTACTTTAAAATACAATAAGACTGCATTATTTTCAACATAGTCCGTATCTTAGACTCTCCAGTCATTTAAACTGATCTCCTCTCCATTTAACTCAAGTTAATAAAGTTTAGATAATTTTTAATGCTTCCATGTTAAAAGACAAAAAAATCTAAGACTTGGTCCATAAAACTGTCTTGATATCAGAACATTGGGGCCATCTTCTTTTACTTCTTCCTTTGCCCTCTACTCTTATAATATCTCTGACTGTATGTTTGATGTCAAATACATTAACTAAGGACAGCCCTTAAGTTTGGTGAGGGGGATAGTTTATAACAGTTATGATGCTTTGGGCTACAAATAATAGAGAATCCAACTCAAAGTGCATTGAACAAAAAGGAAGATCCTCAGGTACATGTGTGAACAGCCATAGAGTGGCCTTCAGGACTGGTCAATTTTGTGGTTTAAGGAAGTAACCAAGGAGGTGGGTTCTTTCTAGATCTCTGCTCTTCTATCCTCAGCATTGAACTCATTCCAAGATTGGGTTCCTGGTGGCCATGGTTACAAGCATCTCAGCAAAGAGAGAGAATCTGGCGTCCCAACTCCCCATAAAAGGAAGTTGATTTTCCCAGAGACATCAGCAAGCCCCTTGTGATGGTTTAAAGCTGTCTGTACCCCAAAAGATCATGTTCTTTAAAGCAAATCTCTTCCTGTGGGTGTGGGCCCATTGTAAGCAGGATCTTAAATTAAGATGTGACCCACTTCATTCAGGGTGGGTCTTAATCCTCTTTCTGGAGCCCTTTAAAAGAGCATGAAATAGAGAGGAAAAGACAGAGGCACTCAGAGAGAAAAGCTAGAGAAGCTGTGAGAGGACACACAGAAAGCAGAGAAACCACAGAAACAAAGAGAAAGTCACTGAAGCCAGAAGCTGGAAGCAATGAAACCCGGGAGAGAAGGGAGAGACTAGCAGATGTCACCATGTGCCTGGCCATGTGACAGAAGAGCTGAGGATTGCTGGCAGCCAGTCTTCAGGGATAAAGTATCAACTGTTGATGCCTTGATTTGGACATTTACATGGCCTCAGAACTGTAAACTTGTAAGTTAATAAATCCCCATTGTAAAAGCCAACCCATTTCTGGCACATTGCATCTTGTCAACTTTTGCAAACTATAACACCCCTTCCATGTCTCTTTGGTAGAATTAGAAGGTCACATGACCTTCCAGAACCAGTCAGTAGCAGGGGAAATGGGATATCTTTCAAATGCAAATAATTTTTTTTTACACTTCTTTTAAAAAAATTTTATTGACAAAACAACATACAACCACAAACATTCTTAACATATGAACATTCCATACTTGGTGTTTAATCAATGGCTCACAATATCATCACATGGTTGTACATTCATCATGATCATTTCTTGGAACATTTGCATCACTCCAGAAAAAGAGATAAAAAGAAAAAGAAAAACTCATATATACCATACCCTTTCCCTTACCCCTCCCTCTCATTGACCACTAGTATTTCCGTCTACTCAATTATATATATTTTTCCATCAGCAGGCGCCAGGAATCAAACCCAGGTCTCCAGCATGGCAGGCAAGAACTCCACCTGCTGAGCCACCTTGGCCCACCCTACGCAATATATTTTAACCTTTGTTCCCCCTATTCTTGTCCTATACCCCTTACTACTCCCTTTCATTGATCACTAGTATTTCAACCCACTCAATTTATTTTAACATTTGCTCCCCCTATTATTTTATCCATATTTTTGACTCATCTGTCCATACCATAGATAAAAGGATCATCAGACACAAGGTTTTCACAATCACATAGTCACATTGAGAAAGCTATATCATTATACAATCATCTTCAAGAAACATGGCTACTGGAACACAGCTCTACAGTTTCAGGCACTTCCCTCTAGCCACTACACCTTAAATTAAAAAGGGGATATCTGGATAATGCGTAAGAATAACTTCCAGGATAATCTCTCAACTCTGTTTGAAATTTTGCAGCCACTGATACTTTATTTTGTCTCATTTCTCTCTTCCCCCTTTCAGTCAAGAAGTTTTTCTCAATCCCTTGGTGCTGAGTCCCCAGGTCATTCTAGGATTTCAGTCCCACACTGCCAGGAAGGTTTACACCCCAGGGAATCATGTCCCACGTAGAGACACGTTCTTGAAAAGTCAAAACCGTAGTGATGGAGAAGAGATCAGTGGTTGCCAGGGCTTATGAGTGGAGAAAGAATGTGTCTATAAAGGGAGAACTTTGGGGATGTCAATGAGTCTGTTCTGTATCCTGTTTGTGGTGGTGGTTACACAAATCTATACATGTGTTAAAATTTAGAGAATCCATGCAAAAGGAAAAAAGTCAATTTTACTGTATGATACTTATTTAAAAAAATTTTTTTTTAAATCTGAGACCAGGTTAATATCCTGGCTCTCTGAGTTGTCTCCACCAGAGTACACAGCCTAAAATGGCTCATGGCCCACACTCAAAGCCTGGACTTTAACAGAAAATTTGAATAAATTTTGCTTTCAGTTTCCCCAGCCCATGGAAGAAAGAAATTAGAAGGCAAGGGAAGGGAGCCACTGGAAACAGGCACACTGACAGTAACAACAAATACCAGTTGGCCATAAAGGAGAAGGCAGGAAGCTATGAAATGCAAACATAAAATTCAAAACACACCAGTGACCAGACCATTTTGTTCAAGGACTAACCTCCCCATGACTCGTGAGGGTGCACCTGTGTCTCAGCCTTGAGGAGTGGTGACTGGGAGATTCTGCATGATGAAGTAGCATCAGAAAAGAAAAGTCACTTCCATCTCTTGGCTTTCCCTTTGCAGTTGCAGGAAGAACCCAGAAGAGTAGATCTTTGGTGGCTACCCTACTCATGAGCAGCCCAGAAGGTCAGGACATGCAGTGATTTGTCCTTGAATTGGGACAGAATTTGGACAGAGTCAGTCCCTCTGATGCCCCAGATGCATGAGGCATCTCAGTGTGGCTCAGTGGATGATGTGTATTGTGCCTTTTAACTGGTATCATAACATCTAACATTAATTGGGTGCTGACTGTATATCAGTGGCTGCAAAATTTCAAACAGAGTATTCCAGGTATTTTCCTTAGGAGCCTTACACAGATCATTCCACTAACTCTTCATAGCCACCCTACAAGGTAGGGTCCTTAAAAAGCCCCATTTTGCAGATGAGGAAAATGAAGCCAGAGAGGTTATGTGACTTGCTTAGGTCCACACATCAAATAAGTAGAGGAGCCTAAAGCTGTACAGCTACAGAGCCCACCTTCTCAACCACCAGGCTGCCTGCCTCAAAGTATAAACTGTGAAATGGAAAAGAGCACAAAGAAAACCAATTTCTAAAGCAACAGAAGTAAAGAGAAATGGAGATGACTGAGAAATTGATGACTGTTTTACAGGAAATAGATATTTGGAGTAACTGAAAAAATGAAGTGTTTAATTAAATGGTAGTCATAGCTAGGGCATAATTAAGTTTTTCAGAAACAAGAAAAATCAATTCTTGAAGCTATTTCAGCAATTTCTCTAACTAGCACAAGTATCATTAATCAAGGACGAGAGATTATTTTAGCAAAACAGGAAGATATTTAGCTCAGTGAGGGAGAATGTTTACAAGAAACAGATGACACACCACGGAACTGTAATTCCTAGGATATCCAGTCACAGGTACTTACCTTTTCTTCGTCATGTAGATGTTCTCAATGGTTTTGGGAATCCCCAGGATAACATGGGCGTCCTGTACACTACTGAAAAAACTTGAGTGCTAAAAGGGAAAAACACTCAATTGTCTGGAAAATTCACTTTGGAGAACATCTATCCTCAAACCATGGAAGATGACTCTATAACTGCAGAATAGAATTCTCTCTCCAATACCAAGAGTTATGTTCCTGAAAACCCCCTTGTTGAAAGGGCTTGTGGTTGAGGAGCTTCCAATTTTAAAACAAAAATAGTTATATAGACACCAAGGTGATGAATAAGCCAAAGAAATCTCTGAAATATTTGTGATGCTTTAAAAATTAAAAAAAGTAGAAACTATAGAAGGCAGTCTTTGAGATGGCTCCCACAATCCCCACCTTCTGGTTTTCACAGAAGGTGTAGTCCCCTCCCCTCAACTCTAGGCTGGATCTAGTGACTCGCTTCTAACAAATAGAATAAGGCATAAGTAATGTGATGCCACTTTCTGAGATTCTGTTATAAAAAGGCTGTAGCTTCTGTCTTGGGCACTCTTCCTCAGATTACTGAGTCTGGGGAAAGCCAGATGTCATGTGATGAGGTATCCCTATGGAGAGGCCCACACAGCGAGGGACCAAGATCCCACAACCATGGAAAAGTGAGTTGGGCAGCAGATTACCGACCTCAGTCGAGCCTTCATATAAGCCCTGGCTGGCCACTTGACTGTGATCTCATGGGAGACCTTAAGCCAGATGTCCTCAGCTAAGCCACTCCTGCATTCCTGACCCATAGAAATTCTGAGATAATAAATGTTGCTTTAATCCATCATGTTTTATGGGTAATTTGTTGTGAAGCATTAGGAAACTAATACACAGCAGTAACAGCTTACCCATTATAAATTGGTAATAAAAAATATCTTAAAATTATATTCTGTTTATCATATCTTATCTATTAGAAACACTAAATATCTTCTCACTATCACAGTTTCAGAGAGATGTTATAATTTAAATTGGATTTGCATTGAAATTTGAATGGAGAGCTAGATGCAGTAAAAATAACTCTAACCTGATAAGTACTATGTATAACAAAGGAAACCTGCAAGCCTCTTGGACTTTGGTACAAGATACCCTCAGGTTCTGTCCTCTAAGTTAACATTTGATTTTTACGTTTATACAGTGTGTGTGTGCAGTTGAATATGAGAGACATTTCCAAGAGGGGTGGATTACTCTATATTCTTCCCAAGCCAGCTTTAGGAACTATGATTGAGTTACCACCAGGAAAT
Source organism: Tamandua tetradactyla (assembly GCF_023851605.1). Lineage (NCBI taxonomy): Eukaryota > Metazoa > Chordata > Mammalia > Pilosa > Myrmecophagidae > Tamandua > Tamandua tetradactyla. Next base: position 53,088,128 of record NC_135338.1, on the reverse strand, counting down.
CTTCTCTCTCAGTGCTTCAGTCTACCTGCCACACACTTGGAGGAATGAGATCTGGGCTTATAGAGTCAGGAGAAATGTGTCTATTTCAGTGCAAGCACCTTGGGAAGGAAAGGATAAGAAACAACCTTAGGAACAACTTCCTTAGGAATACTGGTTTGGGTCTCCCTTCTAGAGCCACTGTCTTTGGGACCCCACAGAGGAAAGATCCTCCCAGACCTTAACTCTGAAGACTCCAGGAAGGAAGAAGGACCGCAGAGACTCAAGACCACTAGAGGCTCACTGGAGTCACCTGAACTACCATTTCTCAGAAACCTTCAGTAAAAAATAAAACTTAGACACCTTGGCAAAGCCTGGGGCAAAGAAGGAGAGGGAGACGGGGGTAGATAAGGGGTATGGTGACTCCTCAGCCCTGCAGGACCAGGCTGAGAGAAGAACACTTTCTGCTGGCCCCAGCATTTAGCAGAGACAGGGAAGGAAGCCATCTCTTGACTCAGCCCCATTCAATCTATCTCTTTGGTAATGTTTTTTTTTTTTTTTAACTTTTTTTATTAATTAAAAAAAATTAACAAACAAAACATTTAGATATCATTCCATTCTACATATACAATCAGTAATTCTTAATATCATCACATAGTTGCATATTCATCATTTCTTAGTACATTTGCATCGTCTTTGGTAATGTTTTTAAATCTCCCTTTCCTTAGTTCAAGTTCATTTAATGAGCTGATTTCTATACTCGACTGAGATCTGGTTTCCTGCTTTAAAAATATATATCAAAGCAATAAAAGTCATTCCAACCACCCATAAGCCTAATAATGATGAAGCAGCTCTGCCTCAACAGTTTGACCCTGGATTTGGGTCAGTAAAGTGTTGGGGGGAGGTCTCCCTGAGTCCAGAGTTCAAAGGTAGGTAACTCAGGAAACCTGTGGGCTATTTGGGATGAGCCAGACTTCAGAGAGATGTAATGGATTGTTGGAGCAGATAATTCAAGTTGGTGTGGTGTTTTTGATACCCTCCCAGCCCTAACCCAAATTATTTGGTATTATTAGCCCTCTTTTGGCAGTAACGCCACTGAGGAGAGGAGCACCATCTTCTTCCTTTGGGAAATCTCCATGGCTTGGGCAAGAAGCACTGATGACTGATGGTGGTGGCTCCACTGAGCTTGGGTCTAGCCCAACAGGGTCCTAAAGGAGGAGCAAGAGATGGAAACTGACCTTGAGGGCACAAGTCAGTTCACAGCTGCTTATGTAGATTTCCCTAGCCCTGACTCAACTCTCTGGGTCACAGCCCCTATAGATAGAAGGACTAGTTGACTACCTATGCATTTAAAGGAAAGAAAGGTTGTGGACTAGTTTATATGGATCCCTGTGTCCTAGGAACTCTGCCAGACCATGTATTATAATAGCTACAACATTTTAAATACATTCTACAAGTCAAGAACTTTTCATATGTCATGGGGGGCCCCATTTGATTCTACGTGGGATTCAGGTATGTCTGGACATGTCTGGAATACCAGTGCATAAGGACTGAGGGACCTTCTGGGAGAGATCTCATCCCAAGGGAAACAAAATTGTTTGAACAAAATTGAAGCTTTTTTTCTTTCATGCAGAAGAGGTCCAGAGGCTGGCAGTCCAGTACTGATATGGCAATTCTGCAGCATCATTAGAGACCCATACTTCAATCTTTCTGCTCTACTGTCCAAGGACATAGATTTCATTCACAAGCTCTCCTCATGTCTAACATGGCTATTGGAGCTCCAGCCATCACAACTCAGGCTGTTGACTGAAAAAAAAAGAGGAAGGAGGGAAAAAAGGGATACCCCTGCAGTTGCATCAGCTTTCCTAGAAGTTCACTCAGCACATTGGTTGATATTCTATTGACCAGAACTGTCTTATGGACATACCAAGCTTCATGGGAGGCTGAGAAATATTGTCTTTAACTCAAGGTGACAAGGGACCCAACTGGAAATCAGGATTAATTTCCTAAGGAGAAAGGAGAAAATGGGTTTCTGGATAGGCAAAGGGCAGCTTCAGTCATGGTAACCCAGCAAGGAAGCCTAATCTCAGATCTGTCCCAGGCCCCATCCCAAGGAATGAAGGTCTTTAGCTCATGTAGATAGAAGGCTGCAAGTAGGGGCCTAAAGAGTGCCAAGTTGGAAGTCTCTTCCACTGTGAGTAGCATAAATGGGGGAAAGAGCCTTTTCGCTACAACTTTCCTAGACCATAACTCAGCCTTGACATTCTAAGGACTCCAGGGCTCAGTGAAAGCCAACATCAGGGCAGCACCAGTGTATGAAGATAGGAGGCTTGTTGGTAAGCACAGGTGTAAGGCATCCCCTAAACACCCTATAAATACTTGGGGCAGGGGAAGTGGGAGTTCCCGTGTATGATGGTTTGAATCTGTTGTGTACCCCCAGAAAAGCCTATGTTCTTTTAATCCAATCTTGAGGGTGGGGGCAGATTTATTGTGGGGTGGGATCTTTCAATTAAATTGTTTCCATGGAGATGTGACCCTACCCATTCAGGGTGGGTCTTAATCTGCTTGCTAGAATCCTTTAAGGGGAAGACATTTTGGAGAGAGCTCAGAGCTGAGAGAAACTAAGAGAGAGAAAAAACATTCACAGAGACATTTTGAAGAGAAGAAGAATCAGACATCGCCATCTGCCTTTTCATGTAACAGAGGAACCCTGGATGCCAACAGCCTTTCCTCCAATAAGTATCCTCTTGTTGGTGCCTTAATTTGGACATTTTCACAGCCTCAGAATCGTAACATGTAACTTAACAAATCCTCTTTGTAAAAGACAATCAATTTCTGGCATATTGCATTCCAACAGTTTTAGTAAACCAAAACACCATGTCATTGAGAATCAGTGAAATTTGTAAATGGCCTTATTCTTACTGAGTTTAATAAATTCAGGCCACTGTGATTCCTTTCTCATCTCAATCCCTATAACCAACTGTGAGGTACTTGGGCCGTATGTTCCTCACTCTGCATTTGAGGAAACAGAGGCTTAGAGAAAGTAAAGGGACCAAAGTCACAGAGCCAGCAAGCAGCAGGACCATGATTTAAACCCAGGTACGTCGAGCTCAAAAGCCCTGCTCTTTTCACTCCATGCTCCCCATGACCCCTGTTTAGCCAGAGGAAGAGTCTGGGACTGGGGATGGGAGAACAAAATGGGACAACAAACGAATCCTGAAAATTACCTGTTATATTTTCTGCCCAGAAAATATTCAAGTGCCAGTTTGATTCTGTTTGTGTACCCTAGAAAAGCTAAGTTCTCTTATCCTCATCAGTATTGCTGGGTGGGAGCTTTCTGACTATTTCCATGGAGATGTGACCCACCCGATTGTGGGAGGCAACTTTTCATTAGATGGTTTTGATGGAGATGTGTCTTCACCCACTCAAGGTGGGTTTGCTTTCAGAGGGAACCATTTTGGAAAAAGCCTTAGAGCCACCAGAACAGACAGAGCCAACAGAACAGGCAGAGCCCTGGGGAAGCCATTGAAGACTCCTAGAGAGAAAGCTAGCAGATGTTGCCATGTGCCCTCCCAGCTGAGAGAGAAACCCTGAACATCATCAGCCTTCTTGAACCAAGGTATCTTTCTGTGGATGCCTTAATTTGGACATTTTTATACCCTAGCCATAATTTGGACATTTTCATGGCCTTAGAACTATAAACTTGCAACTTAATGAATTCCCCTTTTTAAAAGCTGTTCCATTTCTGGTATATTGCATTCTGGCAGCTTGCAAACTAATACACCTTCCTCTGGGGAAGTGCCCTATCCCACTCCATATGACTGACGGGGGCCACTTGTGGAACCCCACTTTCCTGACCACTCACATGGGCCAGAAAGTTAAACATAAATTCTCCTGGAAATTTGAAACATGAGTGGCCATTCACAGGGATTGAAGATAGTAGAGCCAAGTTATCCCACAACAACCTCCTAAAGAGACCCTCTGTAGATTCCTGATATGTTCAGATTAGCTCTAGTCCTTGTCCTTCAGTTCCATGAGCTACAGAATCCCGACAAGACAGAGATGCCAGTGCTCAGTCTCCTTTCTTTCTTAGTTTCAGAACATGCCACTTATTGGACACATAAATGTACTCAGCGCATATATCTATATACACATATATGTGTGTTTGTGTGTATATGTGTGTGTGTGTGTATAGTGGGAAAGAGAGAGAGAGAGATACATTTCCCAGATTCCTTGCAGATAAGAGTAGCTAATGAGATGTAAGCAGAAATCATTGCATGGGGCTTCAGGAAACCATCTTTAAAGGTGGTAACTCAGCTGGGAGATCTACTTTCCTATCCCTTCTTCCTTTCTCCTTTTTTATACTTGGAATACTGCCATGATGGCTGGAGCTACAGTGACTATCTTGCAGACATAAAGTGAACTTGACTATGGAAACCAGCACTAAGGATGGTAGAGAGGAAGAGAGAAGAGCCCCTAAGAAGTTTGTGAAGTTAACCCTATATTTCCTACCTCCAGACATTAAGTGAGAGGGAAAAACAGTCTTCGTGCTGTACAGGCCAGAATTCTTTCATGTCTCAGTCATTAGTAGCCAGGACTAATCCTAAGCAATACACTATTTTCATGCTTAAGTTAGAGTCGGTTATTGTGCTTCCAACTAGAGATGAGACAGGCCCCCTTGGAATTAAAGAAAGTGTAACTAGGAGCCCAAGGGACAAAAGGAATCCATCCACAACTTCTAAGGCAGTTTCTCTCTCCTGGCGGACTCTTCTGCCCTTGACCCTGTACAGTTGAATACTCCATGCACAGATCTCCAGATCATGTGGATGCAGGAACAGGTGTGTACCTGGTGATCCAGGATGGAATACCTGGCACTTTACTCATTGGGACTGATTCAAGAAGACCATAAAAATGCACCAGTCTTGAAGTCAGCAGATCAGATTCAAGCTCTGCTCCTTTAACCTCCCTAAGCTTAATTTCCTCTTCTGTAAAATGAAGAAGCAGTAAAACCCATCTTCACAGGATAGTAGAGGGTTTCCAATTAGATATTGTACATAGAAATGCTTCGTGAACCACTATGCTTTTTACAAATCATTGCTATTTTTTTTTTAACATGAACAGGCACCTGAAATCGAACCCAGGTCTCCAGCATGGCAGGCAAGAACTCTGCCCACCCTACTGTTATTTTTTTATTGTTAGATTTTGGCTAGGTTGAGAGGTAAATATGCTTGTGGGCTAACTTTTGGGAAACTCAAACCATATAACATTCATTACGTTGTAAAATTTACATTCCAAACAACTCATTTAATTTTGTTTTTGTTTTTGTTTTTTTAACATGGGCAGGCACCGGGAATCGAACCTGGGTCCTAAGCAAGCATTCTTGCCTGCTGAGCCACCGTGGCCTGCCCCTTGTTTACTTTTGAAGTCCTAATTTTTGAAGTCCTTTTAAGTTGAAGAAGGCTTTTGCTATTACAGTTTACTCTCTGCTGTTGTATGTACATTCAACAGTTTAACCAACTTCTAAGTGAAAGATGTGCCTACCCAACTGGCTCTCTTTGGTGATGGTCAAAATGCAAAGGTTTTTAAAGTTTTGTTTGGATTATGGTAGGGCCAACGTTAAAATGTTTTACTGTTTTCATTGCTCTCTCCATTCTTGCCATTGTGCCTATTGCAAATGGCCATGTAAAATTAGTTTTTCATTAGTTGAGGCAGAAATTTTTGCCCTAAGCTTTTCCATTTTAAAAAATAATCATTTGCATTTGCAAATACACAATTTCTTAAGTGCTTTGGGAGCCACTGGGTGATCCAGGCTTACAATGACCCACGAAGGGACAGATTTTATTTTTTTCCATTTTACAGATAAGCAGACGATTTCAGAAGAGTTAAATGAAGTGAAAAGATTTGTCTGACATTGAACAGATAATACGTGGTACTTTCCTCTACATCCCCATGAAATGGTGCAGGGTTAGCTGTGTGATGTTGGTATCCCATTGTTTGGTCAGGCTATAGCTTAAATTTAAAAGGGAAAAGATGATGGCAATCAACTTAGTTTTAAAAAGTAATCACCTGAAAAAAATAAAAATAAAAAATAATCACCTAGGTTCATGAGTGCTAGAATGCTCGCCTTCCATGCGGGAAACCTGGAATTCGGTTCCCAGACCATGTACCTAAAGAAAAAAAAAAATCACCTGAGGAAATTATGAGGTAGGACTGGACAGGGCCAAGGAATCTATGTATTAATACTGTTCTAGAACCCTTGCTACTCAAAGTGTGGTCCTAGGGCCACCAGCATCAGTATTAACTGGGGCTTATTAAAAATGCAAATTCTCAGTCTCAAGCCAGATCTGCTATATAAAAATTTGCATTTGAACAAGATCCCAAAGTGATTTGTGAAGTGCTGCACTGGCTGATTCTGATGTGGATTTTTAGACCTCATTATCAAACAGTAGTGTCCTGGAAAGAAATATGCTATTTATTTGGTTAATTTACTCAATTCCATGAAAAGGAGAAACCAAGCAACTAAAACAACTAATTGATCAAAAACAACTTTTTAGTGGGTGTGACAGCAGCAGACAGAATATCAAGCCCAGGCTGGGAAGTCTGTCTTAAGGGCAAACATATTTGAAGACACTGGCAAATATGATCTTTCATCTGTTCAGCAACCCTTCAGGGTGAGGTACATTACCACCAACTTGTAGATGGGAAAACTGGATCTCAGGAAATAGGAGTGACTTGCCCAACATTATATGGCCAGCAAGGAGCAGAGTCAAATTCAAACCCAGGGCTGTCTGACCCCTATTGTAGGTCCCATGTGGTAACTTGATTATTCTATAGCAGTGGTTCTCAAAATCTGGTCCCCAGCTTCAACACCACCTGGAAACTTAGAAATGCAGATTCCTAAGCCCTATTCCAGACCTAATGAATCAGGAAGTCAGGGGTCAGACCCAGCAATCTGAGTTTTACCAGCCCTGCAGGTGATTCTGATGAAGGCTAAAGCTTGAGAATTACTGTTCTACAGATCCAAGCCTGATGGAATGCAGGTGAGGAGCAAATGGTACCTACCAGATGTTACTGGAAGCCTATGCTGCTCAGAAATAATCCTGCTTGCCATGGTACCTGTGCTGTTTTGAAGCTGTTGTGTACCCCCAGAAAAGCCATGTTCTTTTTCCTAGTCCATTCCTGGGGGTGGGGGGGTGGGTAGGGGAATGGGTGGGTGCGAGGGTAGGGAAGGGGAGGTGTGGGGGGGAACTTATTGTTTAAGTGAGATTTTTTTATTAAGTTGTTTACATAGAGATGTGACTCATCCAATTGTGGACAGGACACTTTGATTAAATGGTTTCCATGGAAATGTCTCTGACCATTCAAGGTGGGTCTTAGCCCACTTACTGGTATCCTTTAAGAGTGAACCATTTTGGAAAAAGCTTGAGAGCCAACACAGAGACATTTGGAGATGCAGAAAGAAAATGAACCCCCACCTCACCCCCAAGCTGTCTGAAACCTAAGGACCAACAGATTCCAACCACATGTCTTTCCAGGTACTTTTGTCTGGATGCTTTAATTTGGACATTTTTATGGCCTTAGAACTGTAAACTTGTAACTTAATAAATTCCCTTTATAAAAGTCAACCCATTCCTGGTATATTGCATTTCCAGCAGCATTAATAAACTAAAATAGCACCTGAAATCACAGAATGGATATCCCTCCCTTAATTTGATGCAATGGGGCCTTAACACTCAAAGTACAGAGACTAACAGCATTGGTATCACCTGGAAGCATGTTAGAAATGCAGAACTCCGGGCCCCATATCAGATCTGTATCAGAATCTGAATGATGACAACATCCAGGTGCTCACTTGAAGTTTGAGAAGTACAAACCCAAGGTTTGGAGTCAGTTCCTGGTGTAGATTTCAACTTCATCCTTTCTTAGACCTTCCACCTTGAACTCTCATCCCACTCAATCCCTGATTCAACAAGTAAAACCATATGGCTTTGAAATTTGGACAGTTGTCACAAGCCTGTGCAGTGTGTTTCAGGATTCACTTTAGGGAGCTGAGACGGCTGAGTCTTAGCCAGCCTCTAACTCCAGTTGGGTTCCTACTCTTGAACCTGAGAGAAGTCCTGGGACTGTGACATTATCCTGAGAGTCCCCAGTGAGTAGCTGAAGCCAATAAAAAGAGATGAAAGATTACCTAGCATGAAAGAGATTGGGTGGGTGAAGTGAGGCAAGGACAGGAAGGGTGGGCAGTGAGGTCAGTAGCTTGAGCCTGAGAAGATGAAGCAAAGAGTGAGGGGCAGGAAGGATGAAGTCGGTGACTTAGAAAATTAAATCTGCAGACCGCAGACTCCTGCACAAGCTGGACAATCCACAGGATGGTGAACCCATTCCTATAACTTGATTAGGGTTCTGCCTCAGTTTCCTACTTGGCATTCCATTTCCTTGCCCTACGCCTATCCTTCAGAGCCGGCCCAATGACTGGTCTCAACTATACCCCATTCACAGCTGCTCTTAGTTTCTTACTCATTTCCACTGGGCTTTGTTTTCTAGATGCTGTTTGCCTTATGGCCAAGTCTGTTTTAATTAGATCTTGCAGAAATGAGAGGCCTTGAGAGGGATGTGAGAGGGAAAAATCTGGTGGACAGGAGAAAACCCACTCAAACTCGGGATCCCAGAGAAGAGAATAGCAGTGGTGAAATGCAATACGCACATGCCTAGGACTTTTGAATCATCGCTTTTGATATCCAGGAAGAGCTTTGGGATTATTTTAGTGGGTTTTGTTAAACTCTTTATTCTTAGTATCAGGAAATGGTGTTCTGTCAGGAGGGGATTACTTGGACATCAGATTGAAGCCTAGGAATATCCAGGGGAACATACTATGGATGTGTCCATGTGAGACTCAGCTTGCCAAATGGACCACACCCTGGTGCTTCTCTCTGGACTCTTCTCCATCAGGTAACTTTCTGAATCCAGTGTTGAGAAACGAGGTTCCAATCTCTCTGCAAGATGCAGCAAGAGGAGCCTGTTGGGTGGTGGATTGTGCTCTAAAGGTGACAGCCCTAAGAGAGTCTTCTCACCTTCTAGGCCTCAGTTGCCTCCTCTGTAAAGGATGAAGTGAGATAAAGAACCTGGTGGGATGTGAGAAGCCCTAGATTCCAGTCCTGGCTCTGCTGTCATCAAGCTGGATGTCATTGGACACATTTAGCCTTTCCATGATCCATTTTCCTCATATATAAAAAGAGGAACATTGAACCAAGTCTGAAGTGCCATCTAGCTCTGAAATTGTATGACTCTTAGCACTAATGGACAACGAAAGGAGATACCTTCGTTTTCTTCACTAGAATGACAAAATCAAATCCTCAGCTACTCACAATCTGTTTGGAAAACAAACACTACATCAGAATCTGTGGGGGTTGGTTGCTCTCTCATCTAGCAGAGGAGTGACTGGAATCTGCTTTGCAGGCAGCTCAGGGCAGGTATTTTGTGACCGTTGGGGAAATATTCTTTAAAATCAGCATTCTTGCATTTTGAGGAGAGTCCTGCATGTTGTATTTCTGAGCTGGGTAAAGCTGCTTGTGCTTAGATGGAAAACTCAGAGCCCATCTGTTCAGTATTTGGAGCAAAATCATAGGGAGTACTCAGGCTGAAAATTGGTTGGGGTTTTGGTGGTGGTTTAAAAAATAATCCTCAAACAACATGCATCTTAAAACATGGTGCCTTGTGAACGCACACAAAATGTCATCTTCTGCTTTCCTGATCTTCGGACATTCTAATTTCAGATGCCTGCCCTTCCAATGTGATGAACAACTGTCAATGTAAATACCAGACTCCCGATTCAGGATATTCTTATGGAACTGGAGGGTTTTGTAGCTACTCAGAGGAATGGTTTCAAATGTTGGTGTCCACCTCTTAGGGTACTAGTTCCATGGGAATCCCTGGCCAGAATAAATTTTGAAGCTTGTTGGGTATATATGTCTGCAGCTTTGGGCGACTCATCCCTTTCAAACTCTAGTGCAAAAGCTGGAATAATCTCTAAGAACCTATATGCTACCTAAGGCTGAGGAATCCTATCTCATTCACCTCTGTATCCGCAACTTGGTAGCCTGTTGGGACCCTTAAAGCTTGATATAATCCCTATCTATTGAGTTTAATTGAATGTCATCTCTTGGTACAGAATGGAATGCACAAATCAGACTTTCTCAATTCCAAATAAGCCAACTTAAATACAAATCCTTCATCTTCCCCGTGAGGTACACAAAGATGAAACACCCTCTATTTGTTCTTTGCACTAATTAATACCCAAATTGTAAAATCTCTTTATCGTAGTATTATTTTTATGACCTGGGATTTATTAATCCTGAAAAACAAAGCTGATTATAATGAGGGTTTGATGATGAACTTTTCTTATTTAGATTTACCCAGTCTAGCTAGTTTTCTCTTTCTAACAAATGACAAGTTCAGAATAGGGGGACTCTACACAGCCGAAACAGATCTGCAGATACTGCGCGAGCATCAGACCTGGCTGGAGAGCCATCTGCTGACCCACCTTATCCCTAAGTATTGACAGCTCTCAGTCTCCCCACTAGATGTGTTTCTGAATAAGTTCCCACATAAATCAACTTGGGTAAAACCCCTCCATTTTTAATTACACTTTGTACTTTTCAAAGCATTTCCATATGTCTCTATATCATTTTATTCCCACAACCACCTGGTGAAATCAAAAGGCTAACTATGCTAGATGAGAAGACTGAAGCATGGATAGGTCAAATCATTTGTTCACCGAGTTAATAGTGGAGTTTGGATTCTTATCACTTCCCTACTTTGCTGGTTTAGTAATTTCTAATTTTAATGCATATTTCTAATGTGAGCACCATCTATCATTTTAAAGCTTAAACTAGGCTGTACCAGCTTCTTAAATAGTCTGCCTACTTTCCCCTGGGCACACAACAGCCAATGTAGAACCCTGGGATGCCTGCCAGCTGCCAGCCATTTCTCTTCTGGGGCAAGAGCCTTCTTCCAAGTTAGCAGACTTCTTAAAATCTGTGCTGTCCAGCCACTTTGATTGCTGGAAACAGATGCTTTTTCAGGAACTGGGAGATTTGTGGTCAGGATTCACAGACAGGACAATTTAGGACAAGCCAAAGAGCAGAGTGTCAGGATAACAGGGAGTGATGGCTTATTCTGGGTCCAAAGAAGCCCAGAAGAAATTTGCAGAACTTCACCTGCAGAATTCATAACTCTCCTGTTAATGAGATTCAGCAATCAGGGAAGCACACTCAGAGTATTTCCTTCTCTATTGCTTCCACCTGCCTAGTTCTTTAATGCTGTTCAGAGTATGTGGAGCTAATGTTCTGAAGTCAGCATATTAGGTGAAATTCCAGTAGAGTCAAAATTTGCCCTTGAGACTTTGACAAAAGGGTGAAAATGTAGCTGACTCAATGGGAGAAAATATAGGGAAACCACATATCTGATAAGGGTTTGATATCCAGAAAATATAAAGAAATCATGCAACTCAACAATAAAAAGATGAACAGCCCAATTTTTTAAATGGGCAAAAGACATGAATAGAAATGTTTCCAAAGAGGAAATAAAAATGGCTAAAAAGCACATGAAAAGATACTCAACTTTACTGTTAGGGAAATGCAAATCAAAACCACAATGGCATATCATTTCACACTATTAGAACGGCCGCTATTAAACAAATAGGAAAACACAAGTGTTGGAGAGGATATGGAGAAATAGGAACACTTATTCACTTATGGTGGAAATATCAAATGGTACAGCCACTGTGGAAGATAGTCTGGCGGTTCCTCAGAAAACTAAGTATAGTGTTACCTTACAACCCTCCAATCCCACTACTGGGGATATACCCAGAAGATCTGAGAGCAGGGATGCGAACAGACCAATGCCCATAGCAGCATTATTCACAGTTGCCAAGAGATAGAAACAATCCAAAATTTATCTACAGATAAAAGACAAACAGATTGTAAATACATTCAATGGAATGTTATCTGGCCATAAGAAGGAATAACGTTCGGAAGCACATGACAATATGGATGAACCTTGAGGACATTATGTTGAGTGAAATGTCAGACACAAAAGGGCATATATTGTATGATCACACTATTATGAACACATTATAATGTGTAAAGGCGTAGACATAAAAACAAGAATATAGGTTACCAGGGGATAGAATGTGGCTGCAGAATAGGGAGCAGTTGCTTAATGTGTGCAGAATGTTTAACTAGGTTTAACTTAAAGGTTTGGAAATGGACAGAGGTGACGGCAGCACACCATTGTGAGTATAATTAATTGTACCGAATTGTGAGTGAATGTGGTTGAAGGGGGTCGTTTAGAGCCAAATATGTTACCAGAAAGAAAGCTAGAGGTAAAAACATGGGAATGTTTAACAGTGAATCTTCTGGTAAACAATGACTGTGATTAACAGTACAAATATAAAAAAGTTCTCTTATGAACTAGAACAAATGTACAACACTATTACAAAGAGTTAATAATAGAGGGGTAATTGGGAGTAAATGCAACTATTGCAAACTAAGGGCTATAATTAACAGCAATATCTTAATATTCTCTCATCAACAGTAACAAATATTCCACATCAGTACTAAGGGTCAACGATAAGGGGGGGTGGGGATGTGAGATATGAGATATTTTGGATTTTGTTTTATCTTTTTATTTTATATAATCATTATTATTACTTGGAAATCAGAAAAAATGTCCTAAAATTGGTTGTGATGATGATACACAACTATGTGATGATACTGGGATCCACTGATGGTGTATTTTGGATGGATTGTATGGTATGGGAATATAACTCAATAAAATTGTATTAAAAATTTGCCCTTGAAAATTCTTTAAATTCCCCCCAGGAAGCATGGTTTACATGGTTTTATGCATACCACCCTATTCAGCGAAACATACTGTGCAGAATTTATGGGGCACAATTTTTATAAAAATGTTTTTTGTCTGGCATTGTCCTTTAAACCTGCCCAGTAGGGGGAGCCCTCCTGTATAAGTCTGCAAGCTTCCAGAACGAGATATATCAGAACTGAAACGGCTTTTAAAAAGAGGAATTTATCAAGTTGCAAGTTTACAGTTCTAAGGCTGTGAAAATGTCCCGACTAAGGTAAGGCTATAAAAGTGTCCAAATTAAGGCATCCACGGAAAGTATACCTTGGCTCAAGACGGCCGAAGAGTTTCAGGCTTTCTCTCTCAGCTGGAAAGGCACATGGCAACTCTGCTAGCTTTCTCTCCAAGAATCTTCATCGGCTTCTCTGGGGCTCTGTCCATTCTGTGGGCTCTGTTGGTTCTGGTGGCTCTAAAGCCTTTCCCGAAATGGTTCCCTCTTAAAAGGTTCCAGTAAGCAATCCTAACTTGGATGCGTGGAGATGCATCTCCATGGAAACCATCTAATCAAAAGTTACCACCCGCAACTGGGCGGGTCACATCTACATGGAAACATCCAAAAAGGTCCCACCTAGCAATATTGAATGAGAGTTAAAGAACATGGCTTTTCTGGGATACTTAATAGCTTTCAAAGTGGTACACCTCCCGTGCTCCTGGATGAACATTTGGGGCAGCCCCTTGAATTTTCCTCACTCATTGGGTTTGAAAAATCCTACAGTAACTTTCTTTGCACATATTCAGAAATTCAAATATCCAGAGCAATCAACATTTCCATCTTGATTCAAAGGTAAGACTTCTGCTCCCTCCTTCTGCCATGGTCAGGGAGGGGAGGCTGTGGACCTTCTTCTCCACCTCCCTTCTTCTCCCTAGTTTGCTAACTTCAGTTTCTGGTTTCTGGCCCCTCTGGGTTAGAGTGTGGGAAGGGAAAGCAGGGAAAATGGAGCAGATTTGCTACATGACACAGTATTGGGAAATGGCTTCAAGCTCTCTGAACCTGGGAGGAATTTCACAACATTTCTCACACGAGTACTTTCCACTCTCCTTCAGGGGCTCTTGTGGAGCGCTGCAAGTTGCAAACACCTTGATGAGGGCAATGCATTCTATTCCTCCACCAGCTGCCCACTCCCCCACCCCCCCCCACCCCCCACCCACCACCCATAGCCCTGGGTTTTTCTGCAGCCAATTCATTGCAAACAGTCCCTGTTGAGACCCATAGACTTTCCTAGTGGTTTTCTTGAGTAGTATTTAAATTACTCCAATCTTTCCTCTCTCCCATGGGGCAAGGGGAAACTAAAAATCATTGAAATTATATAGAAATATTTGAATATTGATCAACAAATTGGTTTTTATTAAATTGGTGAACCATAAACTATTCCTATTCAAAAACTATATATAAAACTAAAATTATTTCTCAAACTAAAAATAATGTATGTCTGTGTAGGTTGGAGCAAAATTTTAAAAGTACTTATATTGTTTATTTGAACATTAAAAAATATATAAGCAGGGCAAGCCGCTGTGGTTCAGTAGGCAGAGTTCTTGCCTGCCATTCCGGAGACCCAGGTTCAATTCCCAGTGCCTGACCATGTGAAAAAATAAAAAATAAAATATATATATATATATATATATATATGCAGAATATTTTTAGTAACACAACCTAGTATATTCATCCGTTGTGTACTATATCTGATTCTAATACTCTGTCACTGGTAATTTTCTGAAGAATGTGCTTTGTTTGGGTTTTACAGTTTGGGCTCATTATATTTAGATTTTTATAAAGTGATCTGAAGTCTTCTTCAGAGTTGCCTTTAATGGTTATTAAATTTGAAATTGTTGACACTTTCCAGACTCTTTTCTACAGACCATAATATTTCTAATTGAGAAAATATTTTTTTACAAGTGCTGATGTACTTAGTAAACTCAAGGAAAAATCTGCTAAATGGAAGATATTCTCATTTTTAGTTTTATTCATAAGAAAACATAAATATTTCAGCCCGACCATTTTCACAGACACTTCTTTTGCCTCCTTTCAAAGTAACTTTCTTTCCTAGATATTGTTTTAAGATAAAAAAGCATCAAATAAGAGATTGCTATGTATGATTCTTTTTAATGTTTTGCCAAATTTAGATTGTAGATCTTTTCACAATTTTATTCTATTGTGGTACAGAATATATACTGATCCCATTAAAAATAGCAGCTCCATCAGAATCTCAAATCAAGATTTTCTAAAGCACAGCTGTAGATGGTACCACATGTATACTCATTCCTTGAATGTGTTCAGTTCCTCCCTTGCCTTTTGTAGGGATAAATTTCCACACCTTCCTGCATGCAAGCTTTGCTTTCAATCATTACAATGTAAAATTTTCAAAAGCTGAAGTTTTATTTTAGCTCCTCGTTCATTAAATACTTGGACTGAAGATTCCCAACTGATTTCTTAACCAAAATGTAGAGAACTCACTTTAAAAAAAAGTTTGGTACGACTATAAGACTTGGATTGATTTACAGAATAGTTTCTAAAGACTCAAACATTTCTAGAATCTAATTAATGACTTGGAGCAGAAAAAGAAAGCATGCAGTATCATGCTGAAGTATTTTTTTAAATATTAGTTTAGCTCTTTCATAGTTACTCTGAGTATGTATAAAAATATTTGTAACTTATCACAACTGCAGCTTCCACTTCAATTGGTAGAAAGTCATGGCTGGTTAGGCTGAACTGGAAGTAATATGTGCATCACAGCCCCAGTCAAATCATTTATATTGATGGTTTAATTTAATAAAAACATTGTTTCTATCATGAAGCTATGTTATATATATGTTAAATATATATCAAAACATTTATTTGTTTTCAGACTAGGAAAACACTTCAATTTTGACTGCTGGACATTTAAACTAAATTTACAATAGCATTCACAATGATATCAGATGTTTCACCTTTGGCAGAATGAACTTCCTACATCTTTATTTTGAATCCATGAAATGGCTGGGTAAAAAAAGCAAACTACCGTTGGAATTAACTGAGCTTCTACTTGAAACAGCTGATGACAATGACTTCAAATTGGCATCCCTTTCCCTGTTCTTTGGCCAGTGAAGCCAACAAAATAACAGTTATCATTTCTCTTGTCCATGCATGAGAAAACCTGGAATCGAAAATGAGCAAGATTAATTTTAAAGACCATTTGATACATATGAAAAGTCATGTTTCACAGAGTGAGTGTAAATGTGTTCTTCCTCAGCGCATGTGTGAATCATCCTCTTTGGGCACAGTCTCCTAAAAGGAAGCGCTACCTTTTGAAGTACATGTGGATGTTCTTGGCCCCTGTTGCGTATTTATAAATGTTTGTAGACATGTCCCAGGTACGTATCCTCATCAACCTTCTCAAGAAACAGAAACATGGTGCAGTCAATCCTCATTATTTTAGATTCCACATTTGTGAATTTGCCCACTCATTAAATTTTATTTGTAACTCAAAAATCAATACTCATGGCAATTTGGAGTTCATGCACGGACATGCACAGAGTGGTGAAAAATTTTACTCACCTGTCGCACCCATTCCCAGCTGAGATCAAATAAGGCCATCCGCTGCCTTCTTGTTTTATCCCTTATGCTGTAAAACTAGTGTCTTTTTCACAGTATATTTAGTGCCACATTTTTCCATTTTTGTGCTTATTGGTAGTGATTTCAGTTTAATATGGTCCTCAAGCATACTGCTAAAGTGCCATGCAGCATTCTAAGCACAAGAAGGCTGTGGTGTGCCTTACAGAGAAAATATGTGTATTGGATATGTTTCATTCAGGCATGCTTTAGGCCATTTCAATGTCAGCGAATCAACAATGCATATTAAATAAGGTATCTTTTAAAATATATATATTTATTTTTATTGATATATTTTATTGTGCCAATTTGAAAGTATTATATACCCTAGAAAAGCCATGTTTTAATCCTGATTCAATACTGTATGTGGAAGCTTTTGATTAGATTGTCTCCAAGGAGATGTGACTCACCCAATTGTTGGTGTGACTTTTGATTGGATGGAGATGTGACTCCACCCATTCCAGGTGGGTCTTGATTAGTTTACTGGAATCCTTTAAAAGAGGAAACATTTTGGAGAGTGTCAGAGCTGACAGAAACGACAGAGAGAGCAGAGACACGAATTTTTGAAGATGCTTGGAACCGAGCAGACATTGCCATATGCCTTCCCATGGGATGTTAAACAAGCCAGAACCTGGAGAGATTCAAGGGAAGCCAAGAAATGAAAGACAGCCTCAGAGAAGCAAAATAAAGAACCCCCACACAGAGACTGAAAGCAGTGGCACCCAGGAGCAAGGGAACAGCAGATGCCAGCCATGTGACTTCCCAGCTGACAGAGATGTTCTACACAGTGTCAGCCTTTCTTGAGTGAAGGTAACCTCTTGTTGGTGCCCTAATTTAGACACTTTCACTTCCTTAGAACTGTAAAGTTGAAACTTTTTAAAAAGCCATTCCAGTTCTGGTATATTGCAGTCCAGCAGCTTGCAAACTAACACAATTATATATTCACATACCATGTAATCATCCAAAGTGTACAATCAGTGGTTCATAATATCATCATATAGCTGTGAATTTATCATCACAATTGACTTTTTGTGAAAAATGACGTATATACAAAAAAGCAATAAATTTCAAAGCACATCACCACATTAGGTGTAGAACAGATTTCAGAGTTTGGTATAGGTTACAATTCTATAATTTTAAGCTTTTACTTCTAGCTGCTCTAAAATACAGGAGACTAAAAGAAATATCAATATAATGATTCAGCAAATATGCTCATTTGTTAATCCCTACCTTCTCTGTATAACTCCACCATCACCTTTGATCTTTCTCTCACTCTTTAGGGGTATTTGGGCTATGCCCATTCTAACTTTCTATGTTGGAAGGGGTTGTCAATAATGTGGAATAGGAGGATGGAACTAGTTGATGTTCTGGAGAGGCTGGCCCCTCTGCATTTCAGGACTTATCTGGTCCAGGGACCCATTTGGAGGTTGTAGGTTTCTGGAAAGTTACACTGGTGCATGGAACCTTTGCAGAATTTTATATAATGCCCTAGGTGTTCTTTAGGATTGGCAGGAATGGTTTTGGTTGGGGTTTGGCAAGCTATGATAGGCAGCAATGTCTAACTGAAGCTTGCATAAAAGTGACCTCCAGAGTAGTCTCTCAACTCTATCTGAACTTTCTTAGCCAATGATACCTTATTTGTTACATTTCTTTTCCCCCTTTTGGTCAGGATGGCATTGTTGATCCTACAGTGCAGGGCCAAGTCATCTCCCATGTTGCCAGGGAGACTTTCACCCCTGGTTGTCATGCCCCATGTAGGGGGGAGGGCAATGATTTCACTTGCAGACTTGGGC
Organism: Tamandua tetradactyla; assembly: GCF_023851605.1. Lineage (NCBI taxonomy): Eukaryota > Metazoa > Chordata > Mammalia > Pilosa > Myrmecophagidae > Tamandua > Tamandua tetradactyla. Next base: position 53,069,852 of record NC_135338.1, on the reverse strand, counting down.
TTAGAGAGAAAGAGGCCACATCTGAGCAACAAAAGAGGTCCTCCAGAAGTAACTCTTAGGCATACCTACAGGCAGGCTAAGCTTCCCCACTACATACATAATCTTCACAAGAGCAAGCCTCAAGATCAAGGGCTTGGCCTATTGATTTGAGTGTCCTTAATATTTGAGACAAGTATCAGGGTTTTCCCCAGTGGTAAAGTTTAATAGTTTCATATTTTTTCTTTCATCCCTCAAAAGACTTTGCCAATACTTTTTGATTATTAAATATGGTGTCTTTAAACAGAACCAAGGTTATGTATTGACTGGTTGCTGAAAATGTTACAGAATTTCACAGAAACTAACCTTGTCTTTCCCAAAGAAGCAATGATTGAGCCTTCGTTAATTTAGTTTTTGCAGCAACTTCAGAGATCATAACTACCACAAATAACAAGTATAGATTGCCCTGAAGTTTTAATAAATATGCATGCAAATGTTGTTAAGCTCATTTCTGCTGGAAGGGGTTATTAAAAGATTTAAAAGGTATTACCAAACAATACAATAAGTGAATAGCAGTAGAGTTCACCAAATGATAAATGACAGTATCACTGTAGCCAGAACACTCAGACCTCTCTCTATATGCTCTAGGGTAAGACTGCTCAGCTACTATTCCCCCCCCCCATATTTTACACACACCTGCGGTAGTTAGAGTCAGTTTCAACTTGGCCAGGTGAAGGCACCTAGTTCTGTTGCTGTGGACATGAGCCAATGGTACGTGAACCTCATCTGTTGCTGATTACATCTGCAGTAGGCTAGGAGGCGTGCCTGCTGCAATGAATGATGTTTGACTTAATTGACTGGTGCTTAAATGAGAGAGCGCTACATAGCACAGCCCAAGCAGCTCAGCATACCTCATCTCAGCACTTGCAGCTCAACCCAGGTCTTTGGAGATGCAGAAAGAAATCACCCCTGGGAAAGTTGTTGGAACCCAGAGGCCTGGAGAGAGGTCCAGCAGAGATCACCCTGTGCCTTTCCACATAAGAAAGAACATCAGTTGAAAGTTAGCTAGCTACTTTCCTCTGAAGAACTAACTAAATAAATCCCCTTTTATTAAAAGCCAATCCATCTCTGGTGTGTTGCAGCCTATCTGTCTCCAGTGTGTTGTATTCCAGCAGCTAGCAAACTAGTACACCCAACTTACATTTTCCCATATTTCTCACTGTCTGCATCAGCTGGTAGCCTTTGAACATTTTACAGACCACAGCGTAGGCTATTGGTACAGGCCAATGGCACCCTTGGTGGGTCCACCAAGAGGCAACAGGATCCACAGCATCAATATTTCTCCGACCACCATCCAAGACTGTATTTCATTTTATCAGCAAACGCCCTGCATGCTGACCTTGAAAAAGAGGCATTGGTTACATTGGACAACAGGGAAAGAGAGAGATTGCTAGGAAGCTTCTGAATTTAACCACATATTAAAGTGTACCCACTTTATTTAGTGGTGTATCTCACACACCACTAAATAAGATCATGGTAGAAACTACAAGTACCAAATGGAGATACACTAAATCCATCCAGTTTGTTTTAATGAAATGATTAATATGATATATCTTAATATCTTGTTAAAAATGAAAATTCCCTTCGGTTGGGGATGATGAAGAAGTTTTGGTAATGGATGGTGGTGATGGTTGCACAACATTGTGAATGTAATTCATGCACTGAATTGTACACTTAAAAACAGTTAAAATGGCAAATTTTATGTTAGATATATTTTACCACAATAAAAGAAAAGAAAACTTGAGGATCAGCGTTAAACAAGATGGGACTTCAAGAAAACAGACATAACCTGAGACTGTCCCAGGTAAAACAGGACAGGTAGCTGCTTACCAATGGCCCACAACTAGTCCATGGGAAACATCACACATCCTTTACCTGACAAACTCTGGTCCCCGCACAACAGCAATTCCCCTTTGTTCCTCCACCAAGTCAGCTCACAAGCCCATCTCTTTTGCCTTGTAGATTTCCAAGCAGGAACCGAACACTGGTCCGAGGTAGTCCTCAATTGTTTGAGGATAAAAAATAAATGGCAGGGAATTCACTCCTTTGAGATACATAAGATATGGCCCGCCTCACTGTTGAATGGTGTGGAGCCAGTCAAGGCTCTACTGAGGCAGCTGAGTGAGCACGTTCAGGAGTCGGGCTGCCTGAGTGCACAGCTTCACTACTACTTAGCAGCTGCATCAACTTGTTCAGGTTAACTGACTACCCATACCCTCATCTTTAAAATGATAATAACAGTACTTGTTTGTAGGGTCAGTGTATATAAGGTTGCCAGATAAAATGAAGAACACACAGTAACATTTGAATTTCAGATAAACAACAAATAATTTTTTTTAGTATAAGTATGTGCCAAATGTAACTGGGTATCCTGGATTTTTATCTGCTCTATCTGGTAGCCTTATCAGTGTAGTAGTTAAGAGAGTGTCTCTGTGGCAGCCCTGTGGGGGTCCACCTAAGGGTAGAATGTTAAAGAGGGAAAACTTATCAGGACCATTTTTCTTAAGGGAAGGAAGATAAAGCCAGCAGATGGCAAGGTGTTCAGAATGGACGTGACATGCACCGTCACTCTCCCCTCCCCATCCTGGCCTGTCTCCTTCTAAGTGTACAAAGCATCCTCTACTAATGCCTTGGGCTCACCTTTTCATTGGCTTCTGGGGCATATGCTCCTCCTTTGGCTTCTGATGGCTAATGTCCTTCTGGAAGTTATCACTCTTATCCATTCATTTTGATGGAAGTCAGATCATTCTGCTTCTCTGTCCAGCATCTTCTGGTGACTCTGGTCTTGTCCAGAGACTATGCCAGTGTCCTTACGATGGCCCCAGAGCCCTGCCCAGCCTGCCTCTATGCTGCGCATCTTGTTGGCCTCTCCCCTTCCACTCCCTGCCCTTCTCCATCATGCTTTCTGCAGGGAAGTGACCTGCATGGACAATGCCAGTGGGATGGCTCCTTGGCTCTTTGGCTTCCAGTTGGGTCTGACTGATAGGGGAATCTAGACAGTAGACTGAAAGGAGAGAGAAGAGTGAAGTCAGAGTATTTATCAACCACCCACCCACTCACCTTCTTCCCTGCAGGGTTCCCCCATGGACTGGTCTGGTCTCCCCTAGATCCCAGTAACTTCTCTCTTTTCTTGCCCCTTCCATTCTAGGCATGGTAATGGCAGCTAAGGGGTGGAAAACTATCTGCACTATCCTTTGGGGTGCCCCTAGACCCTGCCTACTCTTCTCAAATAGTCCTTTAATTGATGTCTCCTCCAATCAACCATTGCAAGCAGGACCCTAACTAACATACCCTTCTTATCTCCCTGACTTGACCTTCTATCACTGTCCCCTTCTCTCTGCTGCCTCGCTGAGCCTCAACTCACCAGGCTCCCTCCCCTTTGTGCAGGCTCTTTTCCTTCACCTACAATGCTCTTTCTCAGAAACCACGACTGCTCCCTGTTTCCTTTTCAAGTCTTTGCTCAAATATTGCTGAGCGAGGCCTGTCCATACCACCCTATTTAGAATTGCAATGCCCACCCACTCTCAGATTTTCCAAGCCCCTTACTGTCTCAAGTCTTTCAGAGCACTCATCTTCTTCCAGAAGCTACATAAAAAAAATTTATGGGGTGGGCCACGGTGGCTCAGCAGGCAAGAATGGTTGCCTACCATGCCAGAGGACCTGGGTTCGATCCCCGGTGCCTGCTCATGTAAAAAAATTTATGTTTTTGTTGTGGTTATTGTCTACTTCCTCAACCTCTAGAATGGAATCCCCACAGGAGCAGGACGTTTTGACTGTTTTGATTGATATGTTCACAGACATATCACCAGTGCCTACTACAATGCCTGGCAGTCATTTACTCGTTTAACAAATGTTTATTGAATGTCTACAATGTGTCAGGTGCTGTACCATGCATAGCAAGCACAGTCTTCACCCTCATTCCTTGCGCCTTTGTTTTCTGTCCCTCAGCTGGCCTCTGGCTGCCCAAACCCTCTCATCTCTGGATGCCACAGAGGCCAGCCTTCCAGACTCCAGGTGGAGAGTGGCCTGCAATGCACTGCTCTCCGTGCCTGGGCTGACGGAGAGAGGGAGCAGGTCCCTGCTGTGCAGCGAGATCACAGGTGAGCCTCTCCTGCCAACCTCCCCTGCTGTTGTAGGCTGAGTTCTTTGAAGCTAGTGTTTCAGGGTTTGCTCATTTTTAAACAGTGGCAAGGTTTATATATTCAGATTTTCTGCACAGGGCCCTTGGCAACTGCTGTAGCCAGCTTTTTTCCAGCTCTCTGATAAATGAGCTTCTGAGTCAACTGCTTTCAGTTTAAGATGTGCTTAGCAGGATCTCACCTTCAAAACTCCCTTAATCAAACTGAGACGAGACCACATCTACTGAGTCAATGTTATCTCATAGGGTGTAACAATTATGGAGTTGACCAGAGGTTCTCTTGTGGCCCCCCCTCTGGATTCTGGAAATTTAGCTAGACGTAAGCCAAAGAGGGGAACATAATCTATACATGCAAAATAATCTTGTTTCGGTAGATTTGTTGCATCTGATATTTTGTAAAAGCAAGATAGCTGCTGAAAGAGATTGGGCTTTTTATCTGTCAAAGTTTTAAAGGAACAAATACATCCAATGGCAGTCACAAATTTTGAGTACTGGGACTGATCTCAAACTTCACTGATGTGAGTTGTAAGCTTGTTGGGTGAGTACAGTGCAAGGTATGCGATACTATGGGTGGTAGAACAGGACTTGTGAGAAATGACTTCACCCAGAGGCAAAGAAAGTAAGGATAATGCAAAGTAATGCTAATGGATTTCATTGGCTCTGCTGCAAAAAAACATCGCTTCAAAGAGCTCGTGGTCTTGGTAAGAAGACACAGAATGGAGGGGTGTGGCGGGAGGGACCCAAGAGATGAGACGATGGCTGCACACAGGATAGAACTGAAGACCCACTCAGCCAGCCTCCTCTGTACCCTAACCCCATGTGCTGGAGTGTCACGCACTGCCCGCTGGGTGCAGAGAGCAAGAGGCACCTGTGCCAACCATGCACCCTGGATGACGCGGGAGAGCGCAAACCTGAGCTGGGAGCATTCCTGGCATGATGGAGAAGAGGAAGGGCAGCTCCCCAGTGCTAGATGTAGCCTGAGGGTTCAACCATTAAGACAGAAACTTTCTCCCAATTACCCTCAGCCCCAAAGACACAAATGAGAAAGGATTTGCTCATGAAGAGTCCTCATTTCCAGAGAGATGTCACAGAGTCCTGCTCAGCATCAACTTTGCAATGTGAGGACTTACCCCCCCGCCTCAGCCCACCCCACATTATACTATACCACCTGCACAATCCCCTTCCTGCAAGTCCCCTGAAAGTTCCCCAGATGACAGCTTTATCCCTATACAGACACCCATATGACACCTTTACCACTTCACAAAACCCCCATAATACACCTTTATCACCTGTACAGTCCCCCCTACATTACAGCCTTATCTCCTGTACAATCCCCCACATTACACCTGTATCACCTGCACAATACTTCCCACATTATGCCTTCACCCCTACATAATCCCCCATACCACACCTGTGCCCCTTGCATAATCCCCCCACATTACACCTTTATCACCTGAACAGTCCCCCCTACATTACAGCCTTATCTCCTGTACAATCCCCCACATTACACCTGTATCACCTGCACAATACTTCCCACATTATGCCTTCACCCCTACATAATCCCCCATACCACACCTGTACCCCTTGCATAATCCCCCCACATTACACCTTTATCACCTGAACAGTCCCCCCTACATTACAGCCTTATCTCCTGTACAATCCCCCACATTACACCTGTATCACCTGCACAATACTTCCCACATTATGCCTTCACCCCTACATAATCCCCCATACCACACCTGTACCCCTTGCATAATCACCCCACATTACACCTTTATCACCTGAACAGTCCCCCCTACATTACAGCCTTATCTCCTGTACAATCCCCCACATTACACCTGTATCACCTGCACAATACTTCCCACATTATGCCTTCACCCCTACATAATCCCCCATACCACACCTGTACCCCTTGCATAATCCCCCCACATTACACTTTTACCAACTGCACAATCCCCACCCCTGCTTTACACCTGTTCCCCTTGCAAGTCCCTGCCACATTGCACCTTTACCCCCTGCATTACACCTGCACCTCCTGCACAGTTCCCCTCCCTGCCTGATACCTTTACCCCCTACATAATGCCCCTCCCCCACCCAGCAGTTCTGGCAGCCCACAAGGGCTCCTGTGTTAACATGATCAGGCCTCTTGGGTCTTGGCTGGCCCCACTGGGAAGGAGCACAGAACCGACCTGTCCTCTGGGGCAACCTTGCTAAGCAAAGCCTCCGTGGGACCTCCAGCGGGGGGAGAATGCTCCTCCTCTCCTCACTCAGGGTCATGTGCACATCAGAGTGGGTGTCCTTGTGTGTTAAATGGTTCCTTCCACTGTTGACCCCAGTTCTTAGCACCTGGCCAAGGGGGAATTGAGAAAGACTCCAACCTTGCATCCTTTTCCTCTCCCAAAGCTGTGCAAATCTCTCCTCCAGCTCAAAGCCTCCTACTGGTCAGTTCTTGGTCCTGCCCGCAGATCCTTATCCTTGCTCAGATAGCAAAGTCACAGCAACACAGGCAGCTTTTCAGTTTTCATTTGCTTGTTTCTTTTTTTTTTTTTTTTAACTTTTTTATTGTGTAGTATAACATATATACAAAGCAAAGACATTAAAAAGCAATAGTTTCCAAAGCACTCTTCAACAAGTAGTTACAGGACAGATCCCAGAGTTTGTCATGGGGTACCATATGATCGTCTCGGATTTTTCCTTCTAGCTTTTCCACAATATAGGAGGTTAAAGGCTTAAATGTGTTTTTTTTATCACTGCAATCAACTTTTTTTCTTCTTTTTTGTGAAAAATAACATATGTACCAAAAAGGAATAAATTTCAAAGCACAGCACCACAATTAGTTGTAGAACATATTTCAGAGTTTGACAGGGGTTACAACTCCACAATTTTAGGTTTTCATTTCTAGCTTCTCTAAGACACTGGAGACTAATAGAGATAACACTTCAATGATTCAGCAATCATATTCCTTTGTTAAATCCTACCTTCTCTGTATAACTTCACCATCACTGTTGATCTTTGCATCCCTCTCTTTAGGGGTTTTTGGGCTATGGCCATTCTAACTTTTTCCTGTTGGAAGAGTCTGTCACTAATAAGGGGTAAGAAGATGGAACTCTCTGATGTTCTGGAGAGGCTGGGCCCTCTAGGTTTCAGAACTTATCTGGACCACGGACCCATCTGGAGGTTGTAGATTTTTGGAAAGTTACTCTAGTGCATGGAACCCTTGTGGAATCTTATATACTGCCCTAGGTGTTCTTTAGGATTGGCTGGAATGGTCCTGGTTGGGAGTTGGCAGGTTATGGTAGGTAGCAAGGTCTAACTGAAGCTGGTGTAAGAGCAACCTCCAGCATAGCCTCTCGACTCTATTTGAACTCTCTCTGCCGTGGATACTTTATTAGTTACACTTCTTTTCCCCCTTTTGGTCAGGATGGAATTGTTGATCCCACAGTGCCAGGGCCAGATTCATCCCTGGGATATTTCTTTATTTCTTAAGCCAGGTTTTTCTCAAACTGGATTAGAAGTGCTAACCCCACATGGGAAGGCATGGAAACGAGCGAGGAAGCCCAGGGTTCTTGAGCTGTTTATGACCTTGGTCAGAACCTTATGTTCTGTCCACACCACTCCCCTCACTTGGTCCTACTCCCGATCCTCCTGGCTAAAAGCCCTCACTTTTGCCCAGGGTTCCCACCCTCCCTTCCCCTTTTGCAGTTGACACTGTCTTTCTGGCCTTGACCTTGGAACTGTTTTCAGGTTCACTCCCCAATATGCCTTGCTTCTGCCACCATCTTCAGCAAATACTCCTTGCAGCTCAACCTGGTCCTGGCATTCTCTTATTCTGGAAAAAAATAATATTTCCAGATTCAGGCTGAGCATCACAACTAGAACAGATAACATCCTAAACCCAGCAACCTGCGGTCCTAGCAGAAAGGTTAGATCTGGGGAGGTATCTATATAAGTCTTAAGTATACCTCCTGGGGGTTGAAGAGTATGGAGGATGGGTAGATGTATAGCTTTGTCTTGGTCTAGCTTTAATGTAATCTGGAATGGTCCAGTTTAATTGGATAAATTAAACGGCTGATTCTGGGCCTGCCTGAGTTACAGGTAGACCAGGAGAAGGAGTCAGTGGGAGATACCAGAGGAAAGCCCTCCTATACTGCAGCAGTCCATAGTGCCTGAAGGTACAGAGGCTGACAGCAGACAGTGGTCCAGGTAAAGAGGTGGGATAAGGGAGTCAATATGAGATTGGTGAGAAATCCAGGTGCAGGAAAGAGCTAACAGTCCAACAGGCTGACAGGTGGTATACCAGGTAAGTTAAAGGGAAGAGAAGTCCAGTGATCATATCTAAGGTCTGGGGTTGAGTTATTTAATGCTTTAGAAATTTGGGCAGGGAATGTATCAAGCTCTCCTACTCAAGGATCAGCAAACTTAAATGCCTTTCGTAGCAGGCATTTTTGTAAGAGAATAGGGAAGGGTGGGGACAGTGTCATCTGTGGTTGCCTTTAGCACCATTCCTCATTAGTGGTGACTCTGCTTTTCAGGGCATAGAAGGATTTTCACCTCCCCACTCATCTGATGACCTGATAAGAAGGTCATGTGACTTGCTCCGTTCAATAAAATCCAGATAGAAAGGGAAGCTTCACTCTGTTCCCTTTGCTTCACTGCTGCAGTCATCATGTAACACATCTCAGGAAGACACCTCCAATAGCCTGAGTCCTTGAGGGAACACTGTGAGCAGAACCCCCTGCTGACTTGTCACTGGATATGTAGCGTGAACAAGAAATAAACTTTAGTTGTGTTAAAACCGGGAAACATTGGAGCCATTTATTACTGCAGCCTGACCTAGCCTATCCTAGCCAATGGAAATTCAGATATTTTTAAAACACTGTGCAGGCCAAACAAAGGTTTGCAGTTGTGAAATTTGGCCCATGGCAAGGCCAGTTTATTACCCCTGTCTAGAGACTGTGAGGAGACAGACTCTGCAGCCAGTCGGCCCAGCTTTGGGAAAGTATCAGTCCTAGAAAACCAAGAACCAGAAAAGGCCTAACAGAGATGACCCACAAAATATAGTGTGCTTGCTTCCATCTTTCTCCTCCTCTTCCTCCCGACCCTTCTCCCCTCCTTCTTCTTCCACCACCATCTCTGTTACAGCTTTTTTCCCTTTTGCTCTGTCCATGAATCATTTTGACAATGATCAAAGGGATTTCCCTTGTCAGGAACTCTCAAGAGTTTCTGGGTCCTTTGCCAGGCTTGTATGATTAGAAATAATAACCACAAAAAGGCTACTCCCCTGTGCCTGAGTTTTCCCATTTCATTGAGGAATTAAGGATTCATCTTCAGTCGTGTTAAGAGAATGTACAGGGATGGCACCTAGGAATGTGGTCCCTGGGAACAGATGTCTGCCTGCTCTGGGCAGAAGCAGGGATGGAGCGAGCCTAGGGGTCAACCCAGTCTAGTCACAATTCTTAACGAGGGTGTCATAGTATCCAGGGCTGATGCAACAAAATACCACAAACCTGGTAGCTTAACACAACAGAAACAGATTCCTTCACAGTTCTAGAGCCTAAAAGTCCAAAATCAAGGTGTTGGCAGGGCCATTCTGTCTCTTCTAGGGGAAGAGCCTTCCTTCTTTTTTCCAGCTTCTAGTGCTTACCAGCATTCCTTGATTTGTCAACACATCATTCCAATCTCAGCTTCTGATTCCACAGGGCATTCTCCCTGCTTCTGTCTAAAGGCCTATCTTCTTACAAGGACACCAAGCATATTGGATTTAGGGGCCATACCGGCCACTCTAATCCAATGTGACCTCATCTTAACTTGCTGACATCTGCAAATACCTCATTTCCAAAGGAGGTCACAGTCACAGGTATTGGGCTTAGGACTTGAACAAAACTTTTGGGGGGATGCAATTCAACCCACAACAGGGAGATAATGGCCATGGGTTTGACTCCAACTGGTATCACTGTCCTGGAAGAGAGCTTACCCAATAACAATCTGTCAGGCCAGGAAACAGCACTAAGTTAGAGGGATAAAGCAGCAGAGCTGGGAGGGCACCAGTCTGGACTGCATTTCTGTTTCTGTAGAAAGGGGCAGTAGAGATTCACCCAGTGCTTCCTCTATCTGAGACACTGTTTGTGTTTGGAATGAATATCTCAGTGTTTGTCCTCAAGGATCTCACAATCTAGCACTGGGCTTCCCCAAGTGCTGGTCTGAAAATTGTTCATCACTAGTCTGCAAGAAGATAAACAACTTCTCACTAATCATGCTCATCACACTGACAAGACTAGCTGATGTTGTTTTACAGCAAGCTTTTCTCAGTGAAGGATGCAGTGTGTTGAATTACAAATTCTTTGCTGTGAACCATAACAGACAGCTTGTGATTTATCACTCTGTGGCTACACTTTGACCCTTTGACCAATATACTCAGTAGTTGGGAGAGTTACTCTAATGTGTCAGTGAATATGAAACATTCTGCTGGTTTAATGACAGCAGAAGCTACTGACATGTTCTCTTCTTATCCCCTGGGCACTCACCATTCTAGTGCATTCTAATGGTTTCTTCCTGCCCGCACCTGCAACACTGTACCAGAGGGGAAGGCAGGTGTGCTGGATAGTTGCTGCTGCTGGGAGCATCCCTCAGTCAGTGATTGTGGTGGTTTGGAACTGTATGTACCCCAGAAAATCATGTTCTTAAAGATAATCCATTCCTGTGAGTGTAAAACTATTGTAAGAAGTACCTTTTGATGAGGTTACTTCAGTTAAGGCGTGGCCCAGGTTGGGTCTTAATTCTCTTACTGGAGTCCTTTATAAGAGAATGAAATTCACACAGAGAGAAAACCACAGAAGCAAGAAGCTGAAAGCTGTGGAACCCGAGAGAGAAAGGAGAGGCCTGCAGACACCGCCATAGGCCTTGCCTTATGACAGCGGAGCCAAGGTTCACCAGCAGCTGGTCTTCAGGAGGAAAGCATTGCTTTGATGATGCCTTGATTTGAACATTTTTCTCAGCCTCAAAACTGTAATCTAATAAATTACCATTGTTAAGCCAACCCATTTCATGGTGTCTAGCAAACTAAAACAATGATGAACAGGAATTAGAAGCCAAATTAGCCAGGTTTTGCTCCTCAAATGAGACGATTCTGATGCATGCTCTATGTGCTCTGTCATCTCTGCTCTCTGCAAGGTCCGTAGTCGCCCACGGGGAAGCCTGCTCAATAACAGAGCCTGTCTTGGCTCCTTCTCAGCCTTGTCTCAAGTCCCCACTCTCCTGGAAGTGCTTCCTGAGTCACCTCCCAATCAGACTACTCGCCCTCACATCCTTGTCTCAGGATTTACTTCTGGGAGAGCCCTCTCTAGAAGGCACCTGGCTAAATTTAATGATCCCAGTTCTTGTAGAGCTTTTGTTTTACCTTTGGTCCTTTCATGCTTCCATCTCCTCCTCACATCACTACTCTGTTAGATTTATCTACAGGGAAGTAATATCTCCACCTTTAATGTAGTTGTTTTTTAACATTAGGAAAGTAATGGTGCAGGATGGAAAGAGAACACTAGCTCTGGACTCCTATAATGACTCCTGATTTGCCCCAAACCTCTTCCTCTCCCAAAAGGCATCACCATCTTCCCAGTTGCCCAAGCCCCAATCCTTGGAGTCAACTGTGAGCCCTTTGTTTTCTATATCCTACACATCTAACCCATTGGCAAGTCCTGTTGTTTGTACCTAGGAACACGGTTGGAAACTGTTCACCCTCTCCCACTCCATGGCCATCCCCCAATTCCAGGCCACTGTCACTTCTGTCTGGGGCAGCATCAGTGGCCTCCCAACTGGCCTCCCTGCCTCCACTTTTACTCCCTCTGACCCCATTTCCACATAGCAGTCAAAGAGACCTATTATAAATATAAAGCTGATTATGTCACCCCTTGCTTAAAATATTTTAGTGATTTCTCATCTCAATCAGAATAATATCCATGCCCTTTACCATGGCCTAAGAAGCCTACAGGAACTAGTTCCAGCCTCTTTCCAATCTTAGCCTCCTCCACTCTCCCCATCACTTATTAAGCGTATCATAATGGGGAGGGTAGTGATTTCACTTGCCAAGTTGGGCTAAGAGAGAAAAAGGCCACATCTGAACAACAAAAGAGGTCCTCTGGAAGTCTTAGGCATAATATAGGTAAGCTTAGTTTCTCCATTACATAAATAAGCTTCACAAGAGCAAGCCTCAAGATCGAGGGGCTTGGCCTATTGATTTGGGAGTCCCTAATGTTTGAGACAGTATCAGGGGTTTCTCCGGTGGTCATGTTTAATAGTCCTGTATTTTTTCTCCCATTCCTCAAGGGACAATGCCAATACATTTTTTTTTTCGTATGCTGTATGGTGGGGGTCATATTTCATTCGTTTTCCATGTGAGTATCCCATTATTGCAGCACCATTTGTTGAATTTTTTTGCCAGGGTTGGGGGAGTGTGGGGGTTTTTGAATTTTTTTGAGGTGGGGGGAGTGCGGGGAGTGCATTGACTGGGAATTGAACCTGGGTCACCTGCATGGCAAGTGAGAATTCTACCACTGATCTACCCTTGCACCCCCACCAATAATTTTAATTATCTTCTCAACATGCCCTAGGATGTATCCAGGCATTACATTAAGCTATACAGAATTATAAGCCTTCATTCCCTTTCTGGGCTCCATGTGATTGGGTTGTTTAAATGATCTATCCAGACAGGTTGAGTTAGATATACAAAACTTAGGTTTTGGAAAAATAAACCTCTCTTCCTTTGGTCTCATGCAGTAGGTGAAGTTCTAAACTACAGACAATATCTTCCTTATCCTTGATCTCTGATTTACCTTAGTACCAACCAGATAGTTTTTGCTCTTACCTCTAATTGAAAACTGATCTCTTTTTCAATTTCCTTAACAGTTGTATGTGGCAAGGCTGAGTTTCAGACCTGGAGTACTACTGCTCTGAATTTTAGGTGTCACACAATTACCAAAGTTCCAGGAAAATACTAGGTTATATTCATAAAGCACACCCTCTCAAAATCTAGAAATAACAATTAAAACTCCGGACTATGTACCACATAATGTCCCCCAGGTACATTCACATCGTTGCATGCCTCACGACTTCGTTCCTTCCTGTAGCAACACAATATTTGACCATATGTACACACCAGTTTGCCTTTCTGCATCACAGTGACTATATCCTTCAGCCACCTCCATCCATTGAGAACCAAATATAATGTCCAAAGTCAACAGTCCATGTTTCACCTTCCCCTTACTTAATGGTATAATCACCAACACTCTCAATTTTAGACAATTTTCATTGCTCCCAAGAGAAAAATAACCGCTAAACACATCCTCACCAAATAGAAAATCCAGACCACCCCTTAACCCTTTCCCCATCCTCTCCACCAATTATTTTCCCCTGGTATTGCTGTGGTACTGTTGCTGTCTTCTTGTTAAACATAGCCCATAGCATGCAATCGTAGTTTTCTCCCTATACCCCAGTTTTATAAACTCTTTGCCAATGACCTTTTAATAGATGACTTTTCTGCTTAAATCAGCCAGAATTGGTTTCTGTTGCAGTTAAAAGCCATGACTGACACACCAGACTCACAAACTGGGGCCAGTTCCTTAACCTCACCTGGCCAGGATCTGAATGAAGCCAAGTGATGAAGATTTAAGTTCTCAACCCCACCACCTAAATAGAAGAGAAATAAGTGATCATCTTCAAGATGTTCTACTGTATTGTAGGAAAAACTGAGCTCAATTTATTTCTTTCTCGAATCCCATCCTCAATACCCTTCCTGATTTTATGTGATTATATAAATAATCGAATAATTCATTCAACGACAAAGATGAGAATAACCATCTCTCAAGCCCTTCTTTTACAAGCACGCTCACACATGCATACATAATTTTACATAAATGAGGCTCTAATGTATATACTGTTTTCACATGGGTCTTCCTGCAGCCACCTCTCCCTCAACCCCACATCAAAACCCTACTCCTGTCTCACATGGCTTTGTGGATCGACTGGACTCCACTAGATGGTTCTCACGTGAGGTCTCTCCTGTAGTTGCAGTCAGGGGTCGGCTGGAGTCACAGTCATCTGAGACTTCAGCTGGGCAAGTACAAGTGTGGATGTCCAAATTGGCTGGGTCATGAGGCTGGCAGTCGAGCTGTCAACTCGGAGCTCTGCAGAAGCTGGTGACCGAAGAGCCCCTCGCCTGTCCTCATCATGTGGCTTGGATGACTCAAAGCAAGGAAACCAATTTCTGCGATTGAGCATTCAGGAGTAAGAGTTCTGCTGAGGAAGTCACAGACATGCCTAGTGGCCATCTCCCAGACCTTGCCTGCCCTCTCCTTTTCTTCCTGTGCAGATGTTTCAATATGTTTCCATTTTTGCAGCCCAAGGAGAGTCACCTCAGGGGAGACATTGGGTCTAATGAACTGGGAATAAGCAGTTCCAGCTGTTTATCAGGGTGAGAGCCCACAATGGCAGGGCCCCCTCTCCCTGCAGTTGTATAAATATTCAGTTCTTGGGCAATACAAGCCTCTCTCATCGCCGATGTGAAGCAGAATATATGGAGCTGTGGGATCCACCTACTTGACCCAGGCAATTGGCCTATCCTGGGGAACCAGCCATGATGAATATTTCTCCTGCTTTTTTGGACCCTCTGTCTAATAACAAGGCAGTCACTTGCTGAAAGTCTTTGTAGGGGATGTCGAGGACACACTCAGTGGCCATCTCCCAGTCCTTGCCTATTCCCTCTTGTTTGTTTGTGTGCAGCTGTTTGTCATGTTTCCACTCTTGCTTATTTGCATGCAGGTGTTCGGTATGTTACTATTTTGCAAGAGACCATAAGCAACTGAGGAGTGTTCAATCTGAATCAGCCCCAGCTGTATGCCAGGACAAAGTTTGCTCATTGTCAAGCCTGCCCACTTCTCCACCCCCGCCCCAGCCTCCTGGACTGTATAAAAGCTCCGCACTCAGCCAATGCAGGTGTCCCTCCTCTGTCATGGGACATCTGGGACATGTGGAGCTTCCATCTGCTGACTCTGACCCTAGAAGTTGGTGTCCCCCAAGGTAGCAGCCAAGGTAAGAACTTTTCTCCTGATTTTTTGGGGCCCTTTGGGCTGTGCAAGCAATGTAGCAGTCATTTGCTGGGAGTCTCTGTTGTGCCTGAGCCTGTGTTCCCACAATGCACCATAAAACAACACGCACTACAAGTTCCAAGAATTCTGGGTGGAAGCTTCAATGCTTCTTATGATCTTGTTTCAGAGGACCTGGCACACCTCTTCTGCCATCCTTTATTGCACTGACAAGTCACTAAGACAAGCCCAGGTTCAGAAGCAGGAGAATAAGACTTCATCTTCAAAGGGAGAATTAGCAAAGGATTTGTGGCCATCATTAAATAATAAATATTTATTGAACACCTATTATATGCCAAGTGATATTTATAAGTGTGGGAACACAGGTGACAAAAAGTTTCTGCTCTTATGGAGCCTATATTTTGGTGTTGGAAGACAGACAATAGAAAAGTGAACAAATAAATAAAGCTAAATAAAATAGAAAAGAAATTATGTATTAAGATAAATACATAAATAAAATGTTACCCCTCTTTCTCCAAAGTCTTAGGAGTTTTACCTTGCTTTACACTTCAAGTGCTGATGTTTCAGTTGGTATCTTTCAGGGGATAGACCATATCTTAGCCATCTCTAATGGCTGGGTGAGGAGCAGACATTTAACAGAGGTGGTGGTTAAAATCATGACCTACAGGGCCAGATGGCATGGTTCAAATCCTAGCTCTGTCAACCTGATAACTGTATGATCTCAGACAAGTAACTTCTCTGTGCCTTGGTTTTCCCATCCATGAACTGGGCCTAATAATAGAACCTGCCCCATAAAGTGGTTGTGAGAACCAACGTTTGTGAGCTTCTCAGGGCTGTGCCTGCCTGGCTCATAGTAAGTGCTATATCCATGTTTGATGAATGAATGGACTTCTCCTCAAGCCTCTGACAAATTGAGTCAGCTCTTCTGCCACTGGTGGTGAGAAGCAGGCCTCCTCTACCTGTCATTTCAGGAAAAATAGACAGACATCCCCCTCAGGGGCTGCAGTGAAGCTGGCTCTGCTCTTGTTAGCACATCCCCAGAAAGGCGGACAGGCTCCAGAAGCAAGGAGCATTAATAATTAACACCTCCCAGCCTGGGCCTAATCATTTCCAAAGTTGGATCTGCAAGGTACAGTGTCAGAATTCAATTCCCACAGCTGTGTGGCCTGGGACTCATGACCTAAGCTAGCATAGCCTCTGCTTTCTTGTCTGTGAAACAGGGGTGCTGGCACCCACTCTTTTATGTGGCAGAACCAGTGCCAGGCTGTGGTTTCAGGGCCTCACTGCCCCGTGGTTAAACCAAGCAGCTTACCTCATTTGCCTTCCAGCCCCCAGTAAGTAGGCTAAAGCCAGCCTAGGAAGATTACTTGCAGAGGATCAGAGCAGGAGAGAGCAGG
The DNA here is from genome assembly GCF_023851605.1 of Tamandua tetradactyla. Lineage (NCBI taxonomy): Eukaryota > Metazoa > Chordata > Mammalia > Pilosa > Myrmecophagidae > Tamandua > Tamandua tetradactyla. The sequence continues at coordinate 53,053,188 of NC_135338.1, read as the reverse complement.
GTTAGGCAACCTTCCAACTGGTGCCTCCAAGCTCCTGTCTGCAAAGAACTGGTGCCACCTTTAGCTGAGAGTGAGCACTTACTGTTCAGGGAATTTTAGAAAGGATCAGCAGGAAGAGTAAGTTGCGAGCTGGAGAAGTGAGGTGAAGAGGCACTGTCATGGCCTCCCAGGAACAAGCGCCCAGCTCCCTGCCCTGCCCCTCAGGCCCTCTGCCTGACCCCATGACAGTCTGCATGCACCAATGTTGCAGAGGACAGATGGGGGACGTGGTTGGAAATGAGGAGGAACAAGGAGGCCTGGTGGGGTGGTCCCTGCCATGCCGCACACTCTGTCACCTGGGGCTTACCTCTCCTCTGGGAACTCCATTTCCCCACCTGTAAAATGAGAGCGCTGTACCACTGGCCTGTCAAGTCTGCTAAGCTCTAATGTTCTTAAGATATTGTGATTCAAGTTGGAGAGAAGAGGGTACTGAGGAGAAAAGATGGATTTGGGATTCCTACTGGGTTTGAAGGTAACAGCAGTGGAGAAAGATACCAACTTGTTACCTCTAGAGATGGTTAAATTCAATGTTGAATGATTAAATGAATGAGTGAAGAATGAATGATTGAAACAGTAGGCATGGATAGTATATCAGATTGTCATAGTACAACAGTGGGGAGTTTCCATAGTGGATAAATTATATATTTCACATAAAATGGAAAAATCAGAATTATGCAAGGTATCTTTAAAATAATATTAGTAGTTGGCATTTACTTATTGAGCACTTATTTACTAGACATTGTTCTTTGTATTTTACACCTCATTTACTACTCACAATAATATAAAGTAAAAAATAAGAAAAAATTTTTTTACTTAATCTTATGCAATCTTTATGTAATTTTATAATCCCCTATTTGCAGGTGCAAAAATTGAGACACAGGGAAACTCAACTCTAACCTTGTAGCCTTGCTCCAGAGTCCACGTGCTAACATTCCCCAGCACTGCCTCATGGTAGTCAGGGTGGCCACAGTCAGCCTTGGCTATACATACCAGGAGGTGGGTCTTGTTTGCCTGAGGCCTCACCTCCGTGGCACCTTCAAGAGTCAGAATCCTCCCAGCACAGTAGGAGAGAAGAAGTTCTGACTTCAGATTCCCTGGATTGTTCAGTTAGAAACCCTTGGGTTCCTCTGTATCCTGTGTCCTTCTGGCTCTGCCCAGGGTCACACTCACAAGCCTGCTGGCCCTGGAACTGGGCCCAGTGGCCCACAGTGCTGCCTCCCCAGTAACGGGAGGCCGGGCGCCTACAGGATGCTCCCTTTTGGCCTCCATACTTGTTTCCTGTGGCTCCTGCAACAATTTACCACAAACTTGGTGGCTTAAAACTGAAATGCAGTCCCTCATGGTTCTGGAGGCTAGAAGTCCTAAATCAAAGTTTTGGGACGCCTGAGCTCCCTCTGGAGGCTCCAGGAGAAGATTTCTTCCTTGCCTCTTCCTTCTTCTGGCACACCTGGAGTTCCTTGGCTTGTGGCAGCATGCCTCCAATTTTTGCCTCCAAATTCACCTGGGCTTCCTCCTTAGAACTCTGTGTCTTCTTTTCTTTCTTATAAGGGCACTCTCATTGAATTAAGTTCCACCCTAACTCAAAATGATCTCATCTCAAGCCTTACCTTAATCCTATCTGCGAAGACCCTATTTCCAAATAAGGTCACCACCTGAGGTTCTGAATGGACATGAATTTGGGGGGAGGGGTGTGTGTTATTCAACCCACTAGAGTTTCCCTACAGAGAGACCCCCAAGTGCAGGACAACAGGCTAAAGGATGAGCTCATATTGTCAGGTGGCTTTGTGACTTACGACTGAGTTCAGTGGGACACAGGCCTTGGCCTGTCAGGACACACCCTCCTGCTCTGACAGCAGAGGATTTACATAATGGGTGAATTCTTTTCCTGTCACCCACCTGTGACTATGAACCCATACAACAGCCACCACAAAAGCTGGTGTTACCATATTTTACCAACTCTTAAGATTCGCCAATATTTTTATATAACACTAAGAAAGGAAAAAAAGTACCACTAGTGAAACTTTGACACACAAACAATTTTAAGACTCAGTCTGATTTCAGAGGTGTTGAAATGTGAAGAAGAAAAACAATGGGTTCCTTGGAATTAATGAAATCCGCTTAATTCCATTTTAAAGATTAGGAAACCAGGACATCAATGTAGGCAATTTTGGTTGACACCAAATTCTGCTTGTCTTCTAATGCATGACCCTTCCCCCTTAGGACAGAGGGAATGGGAGGGCCAGGCAAGCAAACAGAGACACATATAGATCAGTAATGGACTATTTCTGGTAGATAGAACTTGCCTTGTTCCCTTTGGGATGCTCTAGTTTCAGTGAACTTGGAGAGCAGCTAGAAGGATGATAATTGTGTGGCTGTCATGATGAGGAAGGGATGCTACAAGAGAGGACATGAAAGGCAGGAAGGAACCATAGTGAGGAAGAAAGGGGGTGGAGACCCCTGTATCTCCACTCTACCACCTGTCAACTGGGTGATTTTTCTCCCCCTCTCCCTCTCGCCCCACCCCATTGCTCTCCTCTTAAATTACCAAAACTTAGCAAAAGAAAATGGAAATGTAAAGCAAAATCAACAGATGGTGACTTTCCTCCTTTTTCACAAGACCTCCCATTTTAGGATCTACCCCTTTTCTCTTATGTGCTACTCTCTGCCATTTCTGAAATAGCTCAATTGATGTTATCTTTACTCTTTAAAGTTATGCAGTTCTAGCCTCTTCATAATTATAACACCAAACTCCAGGCCCAGAAACTGCCCAAACATCAAAGGATTCAAAGAAATATGGGGAGCATCTTTTTACTTTTTGGGGAGCATCTTTTTATCTTTTTATATTTTTTACTAGAATATAAACATAATCATAAATGACCTCTTGCCATATCACTTAACAGCTGTGGATTCATGATTGACAGTTAAAATAACTCAAAGTATAAGTTCTCCTGCCAAGCTATTACCATGTTCACACAAATATAAGTCAAGATTTCCCCCCCAAATTATCCGCCTAAAAAAGGGAATTGCATTATATTCAAGTCTAGCCTGTTACAGGAAGATGTCTTTTATTTTGTACATTAAAATCCTGTCTTGGGCGGTGTGACAGTGGCTCAGTGGTAGAGTTCTTGCCTGCCATGCTGGAGACCTGGATTTGATTTCCGGTGCCTGCCCATGATTTAAAAAAAAAAAAAAAATCCTGTCTTGAGAAGATACATTAGCCTAAGAAAAATCAGTGTTAATTTGGGATGCTTAAAAAGAGCCTGGCAGAAAAAACTGAAAAAAGGAGACAAAGATATTATTCAACATAGATTTGGGTCTTATTATAGGGAAAGGCCTAATTCTGTTAGATGTCTGATCTAGCCTGGCTCACTTTCCCAATCCCGAACCAATTACTATGGCTCATCCTTGTATCACATGTCCACCTCTGGGCCTAGGGGTGTGGTCACTACCTTCCAGCCACGTGATCTGAAAAACAGTTTAAAGGAAAATCAAGTGCTGGTAATCAGCAGAAAGGAGGATGGATGCTGGGTAGGCAAAACCCATGTAAATCCATCACATCTATTCTTATTATTCAGTTGGAAAAAACTAAAGCAAAGAGGCATTATCCTCCCAAATCAATAGGCCAAGCCCTTGATCTTGAGGCTTACTCTTGTGAAGCTTAAGTAGGTAGCAAAGAAGCTTATCCTACCTATAGGAATGCCTAAGAATTACTTCTAGAGGACCTCTTTTGTTGCTCAGATGTGGCCTCTTTCTCTCTGAGCCCAACTCTGCAAGTGAAATCATTGCCCTCCCCACTACGTGGGACATGACATCCAGGGGTGAAAGTCTCCCTGGTGGTGTGGGAAATGACTCCCAGGGATGAGTCCAACCCTGGCACTATGGGATCTACAATTCCATCCTGACCAAAAGGGGAAAAAGACGTGTAACTAATAAAGTATCAGTGCTGAGAGAGCTCAAATAGAGTCAAGAGGCTACTTTGGAGGTCACTCTTATGCAAGCTTCAGCTAGATATGGCTACATATCATAACTTGCCAAACCCAACCAAAACCATTCCAGCCAATCCTAAAGAACACCTGGGGCAATATATAAGATTCTACAAATATTCCATGTACTAGGGTAACTTTCCAGAAACCTACAACCTCCAGATAGGTCCCTTGTCCAGATAAGTTATGAAACCTAGAGGGCCCAGCCTCTCCAGAACATCAGCTAGACCCATCTCCCTACCCCATGTTAGTTTACAGACCCTTCTAATGTGAAAAAGTGAGAATGGTCATAGGCCAAATACCCCTAAAGAGTGGGATATAAAGATCAAAGGTGATGGAGTTATAGAGAAGGAAGGGTTTAACAAACAAGTATGATTGCTGAATCACTGAACTGATATTTCTTAATTCTCCAGTATCTTAAAGAAGCTAGAAGTAAAAACCTAAAATTGTGGAATTGTAACCCACACCAAACTCTGAAATCTTTCCTACAACCAATTGTCGGGCTGTGCTTTGAAATTTATTGCTTTTTTGTATATACGTTATTTTTCACACGCAAAAATTTCTATTGTGATAATGAAAGAAATATTCTTTCTAGCTTCCTATATTCTGGTACAGCCAAAAGGAAAAATCTGAGATGATAGTCTGGTGGCCCATGACAAACTCTGGGATCTGTCCTATAACTATTTGTTTAAGAGTGCTTTGAAAACTATTGCTTTTTCCTTTCTTTGCTTTGTTTATCTGTTATATTATACAATTAAAAAGTTAAAAAAAAAAAAAAAAGGAATGTTCTGGGTCCACAGCCAGATCTTAGACTTAGATCCCATAGCCTCTCTACTCCACACATTGCTACAGAGAAATTCATTGACATGCCTTCAAGTAATTTAATAGACATCACAACTCAGTCCACCTGTTCTCCCACTCTAAACTCATGCTTATTGCCAGAAATCCCAGTTTTTACCCATACCATGCCTCAAATTCTTAACCTCCTACCACCACCCCTGTAAAGCAACACCTTTCATTTAGAAAGACTACATTCTCAGATACACAGTAAGTTAACAGTCAAGCCTTCTCATGCTTTCTTTGGATTTGCTGGAGGCAAAGGGAAAAGCCACCCAGGGCCCAGCCTCTGTTTTTCCTTCTGAGGTTATCCCGCCTCACCCTGGCTGCCAGGCTAATAGGAGGTGCTCAGTGGTTCTTTGTCGGTCACCCCACCCCTTCCCTCTTTCTCTCCATCACTCTGCTTTTGGGCATCCATCAGACCAATATAGTTAGCTGTCATGTATTTAAGAGACAGCTGTACACATGTTCTCAAGAACATGAGTTATAAATTATTAAGTGCCAGGGACCATATCTATTTCCTTTTATCCCAAAGTGACTAGTTCAGCATCCTGCATCTAGGCAGCCTTAAGTAAATTGTTCTGACTTGCTCTAGCCCACTTTGGGGTGACCTGACAGTTAACAGTTGTTCTAGTTTGAAAGCTGCCGGAATGCAATATACCAGAAAAGGAATGGCTTTTCAAAAGAATTTATTAAGTTATAAGTTTATAATTCTAGAACTGTGAAAATGTCCAAATTAAGACACCCACAAGAGGTTAGCTTCACTCAAAAAAAAAGCTGATGCAGTTCCGGGTTTCTCTCTCAGCTGGGAGTGTACATGGCGACATCTGCTAGCTTTCTCTCACACTGCTTGTTTCATGAAGCAACCCCAAGGGTGTTTTCCCTCTTCATCTCCAGAGGTCTCTGGCTGTGTGGGGTCTGTTGGTTCTGGTTGCTCTAAAGCTTTATCCCTCTTAAAGGGCTCCAGTAAGCAATCTGACCTTGAATGGGTGGAGACTCACATCCATGAAAACCATCTAATCAAAAGTTATCACCCACAATTGGGTGGGTCATATCTCCATGGAAACAATTAAAATGATTCCACCCAGCAATATTGAATGAGGATTAAAGAACTTGACTTTTCTGGGGTACACAACAGATGCAAGCTGGCACAACAGTCAGTCAGTACACTAAGAGAAGGGATAATGCATGGTAGGGAGTACTCATTTCTGTTTCTATAACTTCTGGTCATGGATTGTTCCAGCCTGAATGGGAGCCATTCCATAGCATTACACAGAATACAAATTTGACTTAGGATTTTTTTGGCTAATCAGAGTATCTTTCAGTTAGATTACAATGCATTTTTAAAAGCCATTTTCTTCAAATGGTATCTTTCTTAGCCTACTTTCTTATAATAAAAAATCTCTTCAAATTTCTACTTTCCTTCTACAGATAGCTAGAAATGGATGTAATATATTTCATTTTCTTCAAATTTTTATGTCTGCTTTAGATTCTATCCCCTATGTAGGACTGAGAATAGAGAGTAAGATTATCCAGTGCATTAAAAATTTATCATCCCCATTGCTTTTTATAGGACTACTCTTATTTCTAAGGAATATCTCATTCGCTTAGGTTATTTTGCAAGAGAAAATGTTTAAAGGGGAATTAATGTTTTCTGCAGCTCTGCATGAGTTTTCAAAAATCTGTAGGATGGTAAGTTTTTAACAACTCCGACTAATTATCCTTTTTAAAGATTAGATGTTAGGTTGAAGACTAGGTTTACCATCACTGAAAACTACTAATAAACCCAATCCATCATAAATGAAGTATGATTTCAGTATGAAAACACCTCCAGGGGTCTGCTATTTATACAAGAAAGATTCTCCCCAGATCAGGTTTGAGGAGAAGTACAGTAAATCAGTCCAACAAAGGAATGTTAGTTGCAGGCGCTAAAATATGCAAGCAGTTTTCCTCTTGGCTGAAAACAGTGGGCTGAATTAATGTGATATTTGTTTTCTACCCACTGGCTATAAAGGCAATAGGGAAGGGGAGGATATGTGGAGGATGACTGCTGTGGGAACCCAAAAGGCATTCATTTGCCAGGCCTTTCTTTTATGACCAATTCCCCACTGTGTCTCGGATCTGCTCTAAGCAGTGCAATATATTTGACAGGGGTGACAAAATCATAACATAGAAAAGGTTCTTACAATTATCCAGCCCAATCTCATCCCAGGTCCATTTTATATACAGGTAAACTAAGAATCAGGAAGACAAGAGACTTGGCCAAGGTCCATAACAAGTGGCATATCAAGCCTTTCAAATCTCCAGCTACTGTTCTTTCTACTGAGACACTTGTGTATTCTCATGAATCATGTTTGTCCTCCATTTTAGGTGGCCAAGCTGGGAACAAAGCCCAAAATATTGGTGCTCAGCCAGGTGTACATGATCTTAAAATGTCTCACCTGAAACCATATTTAATACCAGAACTTGCCCAGATTTTACAGTTGTTAAAGGGAAATGAATTGCATACTGGAAATAAGATGGACAGAGATGGGAATAGATTGTGACGCCCTTAAAAACAGGGGTCTAGAGAGGCTGCATCTCACTGCAACACCACGGGCAGGGCATGGTGGTGGGTGCCAGGCATGTGTCACCTGTCTCCAGGGGTCTAGAGTAAAGGTAGCAATAATAACAACTCTGGTGAGCAAATTGAAGAAGTTGACGGTCTTAAAGGCTCCTGAAGGGTAGTTCCACCTTCAAACTCCACTTGGAGGGTTTCAGTGAGAGGCAAGCTGCTGTTAAAGAGGTTGCAGAAATTGAAGCCAGTTTATCTTGTTCGTGTAAAGTGCATTTTCCTAATCCAAACAAGCTACGTTACTTTCAGCTAACCATAACCACAAATGGGGTTTTCCAGGGTGGAAAACTTCTGTTTGAAACTGAAGTTCCTGATGCATACAACATGGTGCCTCCCAAAGTAAAGTGCCTGACCAGAGTCTGGCACCCCAACATCACAAAACCAGGGGAGATATGTTGAGCTTACTGCAAGAACACTTGATGGATAGCACTGGCTGGGTTCCCATGAGGATGCTAAAGGAGGTGGTTTGGGAATTAAACTCTTTATTTACTGGCCTTTTGAATTTTGATGATCCACTGTAGAACATCATTTGCAGGATAAGGAGGACTTCCGAAATAAAGTTGAAGACCACATTAAATGTGGTATGATGATACAAGGGAAAGATCACAGGACCATGGATTGCATGGATGTGTGTTCTCTAACTTACAACACAAGGTTAGTGGGTCCAAGATGGCAGCTTAGCGAGGTGTGGGATTTAGTTCGTCCTCCAGAGCAGCGAGTAAATAGCCAGGAACAGTACAGATCAACTGATGGGGCCATATCAGTGACCAGACACACAGTGTACCCCAGTTTGGACCAGCTGTGAACCTACCCAGAACTGTGAGTCCCCCAAGCTGGGAAGCTGGTGCCTCTCGCTCACAGGCTGCTTCCCAGAGGAAAAAGGAAAGAAACTTTTCTAACAGCAAGGGGCTGAGCACAACCAAACTCCAATTGTGGAATCAACAAATTCTGATTACTAAAAATAGGCCCCCAGCTTAGCTGAACCTGGGGTAAAACCGGAGGTTGCTGGGTTTTGCCCCAGCACAGAGGGAGCAGGGCTGACGGAAAAAGAAAAACAACAACAACAAAAAACAGGTTTTTTCAGATCGGACGGCACAAAATACTTGTAAAGGTTTGGGCCCTGAAGGAAAGGTGGGGGCACATAAGACCTGGAGGTACACAGAGCAGTGTTATCAACTTAAGCTCTTGATTGGCAAACCGGAGGAACAGGGGTCCTGCTCTGAAAAGGATTTTTTTCTTTTCTTTTTTGTGGCTGTGTTTCTACCACTTGACTGCTCTTTGCAAACAACTACAAGGCTTCTCAGGCTCCATCTGCCCCAGGCAAAGGTGGAATTAAGTTTTTCATAGAGGCAAAGAAGCTGGTTGGGTGAAAGGAAGTAATTCCCTGGAGACTGTACCTTCACCAGGAAAGGGGTTGGGCCCAGCTCAGGTGGAATCTCTCCCCCAAGGAATTCAGATCCCAGGGTCTGGAAAACTGAAGTGATTAAAGCCAACCTACAACCTCTCCTCTGTCTCAACCATGCCCCCGGCAGGGAGAGTCTGCTGAAGTTAAAGGTACCATATCACTTGATGCTGGTGGCACCTGTGGGCAGAAAAATGCCACATACTGTGCAGGATAAGAAAAACACAGAGTCTAGAGGCTTCATAGGAAAGTCTTTCAACCTGCTGTGTCTCCCATCCTCAGGGAAAACTGATGCAGGTGACTGTTTCCTCCTGAGAGGAGGCCAGTCTGGTCTGGAAAAATTTGACTGGGGTCTATAATACCTAAGTAGACCCTCCTAAGGGAAAGGGAAAAAAAAGGTACCATACAGGCATGACAAAAAACAAGAAAACAACTGAAAAATTCTTATCTGTTAAACAAAACCTAAGCTACAGGTCCAAAATAAGCTGAACTGAATGTCAAAGAACAGATAGACAACAAAGTCATCCAGCAAGAAAATCCTAGAGAAAAAAAAAGTGAAAACAATCTCCAGAATAAACTGATTAAGGGAATTAAATGTCTAGACACCAGCAAAATATAGTGAATCATACAAGAAAAATTGAGGCACAAAGGAACAAACCAACAATTCAAATGAGATACAGGAGTGGAAACAATTAATTCAGGATGTTTGAACAGACATGGAAAATCTCATCAAAAGTCAGATCAATGAATTGAGGGAAGATATAAAGAAGACAAGGGATGAACAAAAAGAAGAAATCAAAAGTCTGAAAAAACAAATCACAGAACTTATGGGAATGAAAGGCACAGTAGAAGAGATGAAAAAAACACAATGGAAACCTACAATGTTAGACTTCCAGAGGCAGAAGACAGGATTAGTGAACTGGAAGATGGGACATCTGAAATCCAACAAGCAAAAGAAAATATAGGGAAAAGAATGAAAAAATATGAGCAGGGACTCAGGGAGTTTAATGGCAACATGAAGTGCATGAATATATGTGTTGTGGGTGTCCCAGAAGGAGAAGAGAAAGGAAAAAAAGGAGGAAAACTAATGGAGGAAATTATCACTGAAAATTTCCCAACTCTTATGAAAGACTTAAAATTACAGATCCAATAAGTGCACACAGAATAGATCCAAATAGATGTACTTCAAGACACTAATCAGAATGTCAGATGCCAAAGAGACAGAGATTTATGAAAGCAGCAAGAGAAAAGCAACCCATCACATACAAGGGAAGCCCAATAAGACTATGCATAGATTTCTCAGCAGAAACCATGGAGGTGAGAAGACAGTGGGGTGATATATTTAAGATACTAAAAGAGAAAAACTGCCAACCAAGAATTCTATATCTAGCAAAATTGTCCTTCAAAAAATCACTGAGAGAATGTGTGACCAAGAGATCAGCTCTGCAAGAAATGCTAAAGGGAGCACTAGAGACAGATAGGAAAAGACAGCAGAGAGAGGTATGGAGAAGAGTGTAGAAATGAAGACTATCTGTAAAGGTAAAAAGAAGAACAATCAGGCATGACATAAAATCTGAAAGGCAAAATCATAGAAGAAAGTACTGCCCTTGCAGTAATAACACTAAATGTTAATGTATTCAACTCCCCAATCAAAAGACATAGACTGGCAGAATGGATTAAAAAACAGGACTTATCTATATGCTGTCTACAAGAAATGCATCTTAGACCCAAGGATAAACATAGGTTGAAAGTGAAAGGTTGGGAAAAGATATTTCATGCAAACAACAATCAGAAAACAGCAGGAGTGGCTATACTAATATCCAATGAATTAGACTTCAAATGTAAAACAATTAAAAGAGACAAAGAAGGACACTATATATTATAAAAGGAACAATTCAACAAGAAGACACAACAATCATAAATATTTATGCACTGAGCCAGAGTGCTCCAAAATGTATAAGACAAACACTGAAAAGAGAAATAGACACCTCTAACATAATAGTTGGAGACTTCAATTTCCTGTTCTCCTCAATGGATAGAACATCTAGACAGGGGATCAATAAAGAAACAGTAATGAATAATACAGAATAAACAATAATGAATAATACAATAAATGAACTAGATTTAACAGACATTTATAAAGCATTACACCCCGCAACAGCAGGATAAATCTTTTTTTCCAGTGCTCATGGACCATTTCAAGGATAGACCATATGCTGGGTCACAAACCAAGTGTTCTAGTTTGCTAGCTGCTGGAATGCGATACACCAGAAATGGAATGGCTTGTAACAAGGGAAATTTAATGAGTTACTAGTTTATAGTTCTAAGACCAAGAAAGTGTCCCAATTAAAACAAGTCTATAGAAATGTCCAATCAAAGGCACCCAGGGAAAGATACCTTGGTTCAAGAAGGCTGATGAAGTTCAGGTTTTCTCTCTCAAGTGAGAAGGCACATGGCAAACACAGTCAGGGCTTCTCTCTCAGCTGGAAGGGCACATGGCGAATACGGCATCATCTGCTAGCTTTCTCTCCTGGCTTCCTATTTCATGAAGCTCCCCGGGAGGCGTTTTCCTTCTTCATCTCCAAAGGTCACTGGCTGGTGGACTCTCTGCTTCATGGTGCTGCAGCATTCTCTGCTCTCTCTCAATCTCTAATTCTCCAAAATATTTCCTCTTTTATAAGGCTCCAATAAACCAATCAAGACCCACCCAAATGGGTGGAGACATGTCATCACCTAATCCAATTTAACAACCACTCTTGACTAAATCACATCACCCAGGGAGATGATCTCATTACAGTTTCAAACATACACTATTGAATAGAGATTATTCTACCTTTATGAAATGGGATTTATATTAAAACATGGCTTTTATTAGGGGGCATACTTCCTTTCAAACCAGCACACCAAGTCTCAATAAATTTAAAAAGATTGAAATTATACAAAACAGTTTCTCAGATCATAAGGAAATTAAGTTGGAAATCAATAACAGTCAGAGGACCAGAAAATTCACAAATATATGGAGGCTCAATAACACACTCTTAAACAACCAGTGGGTCAAGTAAGAAATTACAAGAGAAATCAATAAATATCTCAAGGCAAATGAAAATAAAAACACAAAATATCAAAATTCATGGAATGTAGCAAAGGCAGTGCTAATAGGGAAATTTATTGCCCTAAATGCCTTTTATCAAAAAAGAAGAAAGAGCAAAAATCAAGGAATTAACTGTTCATGTGAAAGAACTAGAGAAAGAACAGCAAACTAATCCCAAAGCAAGCAAAAGGAAAGAAATAATGAAGATTAGAACAAAAATAAATGAAATCGAGAACATGAAAACAATCGAGAAAATCAACAAAACCAGAAGCTGGTTCTATGAGGAAACCAATAAAATTGATGGACCCTTAGCAAGGTTGATAAAAAGAAGAAGAGAGAGGATGCAAATAAATACAACAAAAAATAGAAGAGGAACATAACCACTGACGCTGTAGAAATAAAGGAGGTAATGAGAGGATACGATGAACAACTTCATGCTAATAAACTACACAATGTAGACGAAATGGACACAACACCTTCCTGGAAAGGCATGAACAACCAACATTGACTCAAGAAGAAATAGATTACCTCAACAAACCAATCACAAGTAAAGAAATTAGTCATTAAGAAGCTCCAAAAAAAGAAAAATCCAGGACCAGATGGTTTCACATGTGAATTCTACCAAACATTCAAGAAAGAATTAGTACCAATCCTACTCAAACTCTTCAAAAAAAAATTGAAGAGGAGGGAAGGCTACCTAACTTATTCTGAAAACCAACATCACCCTCATACCAAAGGTAGACAAAGATACCACAAGAAAAGAAAATTACAGACCAATAGCTCTAATGAATATAGATGCAAAAATCCTTAACAAAATCCATGTGAATTGAATCCAGCAGGACATTAAAAGAATTATACACCGTGACCAAGTAGGATTCATCCCAGGTGTGTAAGGATGGTTCAACATAAGAAAATCAATTAATATAATACACCATATCAATAAAGCAGAAAAACCACATAATCATCTTGACTGATGTAGAAAAGGCACTTGACAAAATTCAACATCCTTTCTTATTCAAAGCACTTTAAATGATAGGAACAGAAAGGAACTTCCACAACATGATAGAGGGAATATATGAAAAACCCACAGCTAACATCATCCTCAATGGGGAAAAACTGAAAACTTTCTCCCTATGATCAGGAAAAAGGCAAGGATGTCCACTGTCACCACTGTTATTCAGCATTGGAGATGTATGAATATACTGTCAATTCAACTTCTCCCCTGTCATCGGGCTGTTCTGTGTTAAATCAGTTTATTGCAAACCCAACAGTAATAAAGTGCTTAGCCCAGCACATGCCGTTTACTAAGTTTGAATGTTACGCTCCCTATCTTCCTTAGCTATTTGGGTACCTTCACAGCCAGAAAGGAAATTAGCATGGAAGTCCAGTTCAGCAACTCTGATGACCCACTAATCATTTTGTATATTTTCCCATGTTAAGTTCATGGGTTTGCCTTGGCTTCTGAATTTGCATTGGACATTAGATCTTTCACTACTCTTTTTCAAAGGTGAAGATCTCAAAATGTTAAATCTGTATGGACTAAAATTGTTGAACGTTGTTCTAGCAGACTTGATTCTTGAAGACGATTAACTATATAGCTTTTATAATATGACTGTGTAATTGTGAAAACCTTATGTAGGATGCTTCTTTTATCCAGGGTATGGACAAATGAGTAAGAAAAAAAAAACAAGGATTAAAAATAAATAATGGGGGCAGCGAATAAGGGGTAAAATAAATTGGGTAAATGGAAATACTAGTGGTCAGTGAGAGGGAGGGGTATGGTACGTATGAGTTTTTTCTCTTTTCTTTTTATTTTTTTGTAGAGTGATGCTAATGTTCTAAAAAATGATTATGGTGATGAATATACAATAATGTGATGACATTGTGAACCACTGATTGCACACCATGTATGGAATGTATGTCTGTGAAGATTTGTCAGTAAAAATATTATATTTATATATGTATGGAGTCATTTGTTAGTAAAAATATTATATTTATATATATATATAATATATATATATATATTCCTATCAGCAGCAGGAAAATGTTCCAAAAGCGTGATAGGTGAAACATCATGTTGCTAAAGCCTTCAGACTATGTTTCAATTCATACGGCTGACTTCTTCCCCTTTCCTGAGTACTGATTTGTTGCCACATTAGGATAGGTCTACAATTGTAGTCATTCTTTTGAGGTCTTAAATCTGTTCTAATCCATGTGTATGGACTCTGGAATTGTCAGGAATCTGGATTCCTATCCTGGCTACAGCTCTTATTTACTAGTGGTAGCCACGTGGAGAAATTCTTAGCCTAAGTCTTCACTTCCTCATCTGTAGAATGGGGATAACTGCATGTAGAATATATTAAGCAGATAATCAAAGTGTGTTGACAGGGTCCCTTGAGGGATAAAAAATTAAAAAATGGAACTATTAAACTTTACCACCAGGGAAACTGCTGATACTGTGTCAGGCATTAGTAACACCCAGGTCAGTGGGCCAAGCTTGAGGCCTGCTTTTGTGAAGCTTATGTATATAGCAGAGATGTTTAGCCTACCTGTAGGTACGCCTAAGAGTTACTTCTGGAGGACCTCTTTTGTTGCTCAGATGTGGCCTCTCTCTCTCTAAGCCCAACTCTGCAAGTGAAATCACTGCCCTCCCCCTATATAGGACATGACATCCAGGGGTGAATGTCTCCCTGATGGCGTGGGAGATGACTCCCAGGGATGAGTCTCACCCTGGCACCGTGAGATCAACAATGCCACTGACAAAAAGGGGGAAAAGAAGTGTAACAAGGTATCAGTGACTGAGAGGTTTAGAGTTGAGTGGTTACTCTGGAGGTCACTCTTATGCAAGCTTCAGTTAGACATTGCTACCTATCATAACTTGCCAAACCCCAACCAAAACCGTCCCAGCCAATTCTAAAGAACACCTAGGGCAATAGATAATATTTTAGAAAGGTTCTATGCACAAGGGTAACTTTCCAGAAACTTACAACCTCCAGATGGGTCCCTGGAAGTCCTGAAACCTAAAGGGGCCAGTTTCTCCAGAACATCGGCTAGTTCCATCTCTCCACACCATATTATAGACAGCCCCCTCCAACATGAAAAAGTTAGAATGGGCATAACCCCAATACCCCGAAAGAGTGGGAGAAAGATCAAAGGTGATGGTGGAGTTATACAGAGAAGGTAGGATTTAACAAACAAGTATGATTGCTAAATCATTATTGATATTTCTTTTAGTCTCCTGTACCTTAGAGCAGCTAGAAGTAAAAACCTAAAATTGTGGAAATGTAACCCATACCAAACTCTGAAATCTTGTTCTTTAATGTGGCGATGTGCTTTGAAATTTGTTTTTTTTTTGTATATACATTACTTTTCACACAAAAGAAAAAAAACTTCAATTGTGATGATAAAAATATATTTATTCCTTCTAGTCTTCAATGTTCTGGAGCAGCTAGAAGGAAAAATCTTGGAATTATACAGAGAAGATAAGATTTAACAAATGAATATGATTGCTGAATCATTAAATTGATATCTCTTTTAGTTTCCAGTATCTTAGAGCAGTTAGAAGTAAAAACCTAAAATAGTGGAAATTGTAGCCCATGCCAAACTCTTAATTATATTTTCTACAACTAATTGTGGTGCTGTGCTTTGAAATTTATGGTTCTTTCATATTTATGTTATTTTTCACAAAAAAAGAAAAAAAGTCTATTGTGATGATTTAAAAAAATATTTATTCCTTATAGCTTCCTATATTCTGGAGCAGCTAGAAGGAAAAATCTGAGAAGATTGTATGGTAGCCCATGACAAACTCTGGGATCTGTCCTGTAGCTACTTGTTGAAGAATGCTTTGAAACTACTGCTTTTTTCTTTCTTTGCTCTGTACGTATATTGTACAATAATTTTTTTTTAAAAAAAAAGCAGCAAGGGAAGGAAAATCAAATGTAGATAATATGACACATATAGGATGCTGGCATGGAAACAAACTTTTGAAACAGTTCATTTGGAGTTAGTGGTGGGTAATTACTGATGTGCTCATTTAGTTGACATGGAGAAGACTTACATCCTCTTCCCCAAGGAAAGGGTGTTTCTTCGGGCTGCCATAACAAATTACAATAAACTGGGTGGCTTAAAACAAATTTATTCTGTTATGGAGGTTACAAGTCTATTGGCAGGGCCATATTTCCTTGGAAGCCTCTAGCGGAAGATCCTTCTTTGCCTCTTTCAGCTTCTGGTTAGCTCCAGGTGTTCTTTGGCTTGTGGCCACGTAACGTCAATCTCTAACTCTGTCTCCACGTGTTTATTTTCTCTATGTCTGTGTCTTTGTGTCCAAACTTTCTTCTTCTTATAAGGATACCAGTTACACTGGATTTAGGGCCCATCCTGATTCTCAGTATGATCTCATCTTAACTAATTCCATCTACAAAGATCTTATTTCCAAATTAGGTCACATTCTGAGGTTCCAAGTGGATATGCATTTAGGAGGACACTATTCAGTCAAGTACAGAAGGTTTACCATACTGTGAGCACAAAAAGCCAGACCACTATTGGGGATGAAAGAACACTGCAACCTGACAATCAGGATGCTGGATACTTTCAGTGATCCTTAACACATCACTTTGTAAGTTTCCTTCTTTTTTAAAAATCAACCCTATTGTATACTTTCTCAACAAGCTGGCTGCTCTCCTCTGGATGTAAGCCAGGGATCAGTGTCCTTAAAAAGTGGTTCTTAGGCTGTTTGCAGTTATTTGCAATAATCAATATCACCATAACGATGACTTTGTGCATAAATCTGTCTGTAATTTAGATTACAGGGAAAAATTGGAAACCATCCAACAATTGGAAAGAGTTGAATAAATTATGAAATAGCCATTTGATGGATCATTTGTAGCTACTAAAAAATGTTTATAAAACATGGGAGAGATTTTCTATAAAGTCATAATTCAAAATTGTCTATATATCAACTATATAAACATCTCATTAAAAAAAAGAGATGGGAAACAGGCTAAATATTTAGTATAGGGCTTTGTCCTATTTCTTTCTACTTTTTTATACCCTTTGAACTTTACATAATGTGCATTTATTATCTCTTAGGGGAGAAAATTTTTTAAAGGGGGGGGAAGGAAAATACTGAATGACAGGCTCTAAGTGTGGGCTTTCCAATAAAGCAAAGCAGGACTATCACCACTTTTATTTTAAAGTTCATTAGTAATTAAAGACTCTGCTAGTATTGTGGTCCTCAGTCTATTCCCTTTGTTGGCAGCCATCTTTATAGTCAGCTTCTAATCCAATAAAATTAATTGTTTTAACATTAGAATTATAGGCTTTATGTCTCCATTCTGTATTTTTGCCATTGGTTTGGAAAGACAGGTGAAATTCCATTACCTTAGATATAGTTTATTTTCCAAACTTATCAAGATCCTTTAGATATCATGTCTGACTTCTCATACAAAAACTATTTCTTCCAGTGGCAGGTCATTTGCAAATTTTCTTAACCTGTCACCAATATCTTCAACCAGATAATTTACAAAACTGTCAGATAAGGCAAGATGAGGACAGGGCCTGCTAATTCAGACTAGCAAATATCTATCAATGAGTATCCTTTGGAAAAGCTGAGGTAGACTTTAGAAAACTGCCTGACTAGATCCTAACCCAATCCCCATCTCTCCATCATATCCATAAAGATTTCATGAGAAATTGTTAAATGTTTTTTTTTTGGAATACACATACAAACATTCCTGGATAAATGTTTCAAGATTCTCACACAGCCTGTGAATTTTCTCATTCTGACCAAGGGGTGCCTGTTTCTGTTATTCTATGGGGAATGGCATTAAATCAGGAGTTAGGACAATAAAAGATTTTTTTTTAAATCTAGATTAAATCATTACTATATTTAAATACAGAAAGTTTGCTGCATTTAAATTGTCTCAGAAAATGTCTAAAAGATAAAGATGTCTTAGACTTACATTACATCATATGATATAAATTCCACTGTTATTTAGAAGAAATTGTAAGTAATATTGGAAGCTATGTTAAAGCACTCTTGACTACAAGTTAAAAGGGCAAATATTAGAGCACTTTGTTGTAGATAATGTGCCATGGAAAGAGCACTGGATTCACCACTCATCAGCTGTGTGACTTTGAATCAGCCATTTAGTCCTTCTGAGCTTATTTCCTTATCTATAAAAACGGGGGTGATCCCTAGCCTTTAAGATTGTAATAAAGATAGAATGAAGCACTGTATGTGAAAGTGGCACTTGATAATAGTTGGCATGTATTGAAGTGCTTACTCTGTGCCAGACACTGAGTGCTTTACATGGTTTATATAATTTAATCCTCATTCAACCCCAGGAAGTAATATGATTACCATTCCATATATTGGAAGCTCTAACGTATAAACTGGCCCAATCCACAGTTAGAGATCAGTGGACTTGGGAGCTGAAGCTTCTGACTCCAGGCCTTGCAGGGTTTCTGCTACTTTGTTTTTGCCTCCCAGCATCCATTCTTCCACCTTCTAGTAACAGCCCCCAACTTCTTGTGGTGAACTCTCCCAGTTTGTGCCTAATTTGGTAAAACTGACATTTAAGTTGCCCATCGCTCTAGCCATGGAGTGGGCACATAACAAAAACCAGGCTGATGCTGGATTTCCCTCGTGACTTTGTATAATTAAGGGAATCAGGCTTTAGTTGATTCACTCCTTTGGCAGTGTCTTGAATGACTGTCAGGCCCTGCTGCCCGGACCCCCAAAACTATCCCACATCTCCCCCCAAATTCTTCTTTTCTAAGTTAGCCAGAGGCAGTTTCTTTTGTTCAAGACTAAAAAAACTCTACCATAATGCTGATCTATCATGTATGAGAGATGGAGGACAAACATCAGACCATATGCTTCAGTTTCTTCACTTGTAAAATGGGGATAACAGTATCCATACTGTACACAATTATAATGATAATTAAAGGAAACAAAGAATGTAAGGTACTTAGCAAAGTATTTGATATGTAGAAAAATGCTCAGCATCAGCTACTATTGCTATGGGCTCAGTTACTTTTCTTAGTAAAACGGCACTTGAGCAATTATTTCCATCAGGTGAACGAAATCTCTAAAATGGAAATAATTATGGTCATAGACTTCATTTTCCCACAGGTTGGTATAAGTTCTAATAATTATTATGCACTTGCCCACATTTGTTGTGCAATTGAACTCTACCCCAAATTTACCAAGAAATATTATTCCTCCTACTATAAATTAAGATTGAGGAATTACTAATAAAAGAACACCTCAACACTCAATACAGTGAACTTGGTCCTGACACTCCTAAAACTTAAGTGTTAAGGGGGTGGATGATCCAAATGATGAACTGACAGGCATTGTTTGGCAAGGACATTTATAAAATAGTATTAACTTATAATTTAAGATCTTTAATTGTTAATCTGTTTTAACATAGAGAACTTTTTGGATTGAGATAGGTAGGTACTGTGTGGTATCCTCCCACCATATCCAATACTTCCCTGAAGACTGGGTTTAAACCTCCTTCCTTTTCATACTTTTCGCCACTAACCCCACCCCACAATGTTCATTACTTTGACAGTGCTTTATGTACAAGGTGTAACTACAGCATAGAAAGTAAAGAGGAAACTGAGCAACATAACCAACACAAACTCCCAAAGACTACCTAGTCCCTTTCAAAGTAGAAGCCTTCAGAATTTATGCTTATTTCACCATAGATTGCCATATAAATTGAAACATAAGTTTTGACCCTGCCATCTGAGCCAAAGGTGCTTTCTTTAAAATATCCACTCTGGGGTTCAGCTGGCAGATGCTGCTACGGATTGGGGAAAGGGAGGAAACTTAGTCCTTAGAGCAGCTCTATGCAGGGGACTTGGAGCAAAGGAGCCTGCTCCTGGTTGGGACCTTAGTTACTTATAGGGAATTGAACAATTAAGCAAATATCCGAGGATTATGGGAGACCAGAATTTTACTGTAGGGTTAAGGAGGTACAGATATGGAAGGGGAAAGACAAGTATAAGCCCTGTAAAGATGAAATGTAATTAGAGATAGGTGTGAACTTGTAGTTTCTAATATGGATGAGGAAATAGGCAATGATGCCCTTAAGATCTTTAATTGTTAATCTGTTTTAGCATAGAGAACTTTTTGGATTGAGATAGGTACTATGTGGTATCCTCCCACCATATATCCATTACTTCCCTGAAGACTGGGTTTAAACCTCCTTCCTTTTCATATTTTCCTCCACTAACTCCACTAGCAGCTTGGTCTGCTTAGAGGACCTAATAGCAATGTTAGCACAGTGGTAATGACCACAATCTAGCACTAACCCTTGATTTCTAAATACCATTTTTCACTAAAATGAACCAGGAGTGCTTGGAGAAATGGCTGATTCCAGGATTGGGGTAGGAAAAATACTAAGAAGATCCTGGAATATCTTGTGGCACTAAAAAGTAAGAAAGTAAGCAAAGAACCATGGGGACACGTGAAAAGAACATAGAAGCCAACTTGAAGAGGCTTCCACTAGCCAAATCTGAAACTACTGGAATATCAAAATGAATCATGATGGTAAGCCGACACTGCAAATGGGATAACATCACTTAATTATAAATCTGAATATGGTAAAAAAGAGGAAATATTAGAAATATCAAAATAAGAATTTAAACAACAACAACATAGGACTGTAAACATAAACAGGAAACCCTAATGTAAACTATGGACTATAGGTAAGAATACAATTACAATAATATTCTTTCATCAATTGTAACAAAGGTACCACACTATTGCAAAATGATACAAATGGGGTTGGATATATGGAAACTGTACTTTCTGCATGGTCTTTCCATTAACCTACAACTTCTCTGATAAAAAATAATAATAATAATTGAAAGAAAAAAAGAAGAGAAAGCCACAGGAAGGAGCCAGAAACCAAAGTCAGCACAAAACCAGAAGTCAGTGGGAACCCAGATGAGAAAGAAGAGGACATCACAATGTGACAGGTGCCAAGGAACCAAGGATTGCTAGCCAACCAGAATGCTACAATCCTGTGAGGAAGCTAGCCTCTGAAACCATGAGCCAATAAATTCCTTGTGTTTAAGCCAAAAATAAATAAGCAAACAAACAAATAAATCATGAGTCTATAGTCATAAAGCAGGTATTCATGTTCCATACTGATATAAATAAGTAATAAATGAATAACTGAGGGAGAAGAGAGAACTCTATACAATGTCAATTAGCAAATGCAGAAGCAATGATGGAATCAGAAAAATTATAGTTTAGCAATCATTGATTCTTACAAGAATCTTCAATGGATATTAAAGCTAGTGGATAAAAATTGGATAATCTGAGAAAACTTGCAGACATTACAACATCACCAGTAAGGTGGCAAGTGGACTCCATGTGCCTCCTGATATAATTCAAAGAACACAGCATCACTTCTCTGGTCTTCCTGCCCAAAATGCATAACCTCAGTCTAATCACAAGGACGCATCATGGAGACCCAAAGTAGGGGTCATGCTACGGAGTGACTGGACTGCATCTATCAAAAATGCCAATGTCATTTAAAAAAAAAAGGAAACACTAAAGATCTGCGCCACAGAGAGGAAGAGTAAAGGGAAAACACGATCGATGCAATGTGTCATCCTAGATTGAATCGTGGACCAAAAGGAGTTATTTTAAGGACTTTTTTTTGGGGGGGGGTAATTAGCAACATTTGAATGGGGGTTGTGAATTAAAGGACAGAATTTTATCACTGTTGGTTTCCTGATTTGATGGATGTACTGCAGTTATACAGAAGTGCCCTTGTTTCTCAAATATATACACTGAAGTGTTTAAGGCTAATGGGACATTATAACAGCAACATACACTGAAATAGTTTTTTTTAAAGCGTCTATACATATATATATATATATATATGGAGAGATAGAATAAGGCAAATAAGACAAAATATTAATAATAGGGGACCCCAAAGGAAGGATATACAGGAACATAATGCTACTGTTTTTTATTTGTTTTGCATGGGCAGGCACTGGGAATCAAACCCGGGTCTCCAGCATGGCAGGTGAGAATTCTGCCACTGAGCCACCATCACATCACCCTATGCTATTCTTTTAACTCTTCTGTAAGTTTAACATTATTTCAAAATTAAAAATTAAAAATGAGATAATAGAAGTAGTCTTTCAGCTATTAGTTTTTTATTCTATTGGAAAAATAGTTAAATGGCTTCATTATATTAAGTAAAACAATTCAAAAGTATAGTTGAAATAAGTATAAAGGAAGTTTTTCTTAATGGACAGTAATACACATGGAAAATTCTGCTTAATATTTAAAAATGCACAATGTTCTGAATCCTCTTCATTTGTTAAATCATATTCCATTCTTCCTGCTGTATTTTATCTCATTGAATAAAAATCACATATATGATGATATGGAAAAATCTGGAGAATGTGAATCCTGTAAATTTAGGATAAGGTAATTCGATTTTCTTAAACCCAATAAAGGATTTATTCAATATTTTTAGAAATTTAAGTTCTGTGATGTTTAAATATGGAATTTAAACTGTTACCATGACCATGAGTGGGCTTGGAAAATACAGTTATCTTTATAATTTTTAGTATACATTCCACTACTTATATTTTAGTTATGGTTTGATATTAAAGATTTATGTATTTATATTTTAAAAATTATCTATCCTAGCCAAAATCTATCCTTAGAGGGATTATTATTTATTTATTTACTGTCATTTAGAGTCACTAGAAATGCCTTGTTGGGCCAATTATCACAATGTGTTTCTAAACAAGTTACAACATTTTTTTCATAATCTTGGTAAATGGATCTGAAGAAACAAGTGCTCCCAAAGTTTTTAAAACAAGGGCAACATTAGCACTCTTAGAATAAAACAGCTTCCTCATATAATTCATTTGAAGGACTTCACTAATTTTGAATGTATAATTAATAGTGCCTTTTAAAAACATAACTGTGTCAAAACAAAAGAAATACATATAAGTTTTGAAAAATCAACATAATCTCAGAAAGTGATGTAGTAAGTTTTTACCAAATTTTTTGTATATTCTCTGCTTGAAATTATAAGCATTATCAAAAACTTGGGTAGGATCCATGGAATCCATTAACAACTTTACAAAAATAATCAAGACTTTCAGTTCTCGAATACAATGAGGAGAGATTTAAATCCTTCAAACTTCTATTTTATTCCTTGAAATCACTTTTTGGACTTCAAGAGCTAAAATGAAATGGGTTTTCCTATATTCTGGAGCAGCTAGAAGGAAAAGTCTGAGATGAGGGTATGGTAGCCCATGACAAACTTTGGGATCTTTCCTTAACTACTTGTTGAAGAATGCTTTGAAAACTATTGCATTTTTCTTTCTTTGCTTTGTAAATATGTTATATTATACAATTTAAAAAGTTTAAAAAAAAACTGAAATGGTTTGATTATCACCTTTAATGAGTGAAAAACACCAAAGACAAAATAGCTGCATGTGTACTTTTATCTACTGTATGTGTTTGTGATGGGTGTAAAGGGGGATAGACAAGAGAGAAAAGCTAATTAGATACCTTCCCTTCTAATAAAGTTCTGGGGTGTTTTTGTTTTTTCATTTATTTTAGAGATATGTTAATTTTTGGTATTCTCCCATAAAAACAATTGAGGTGGTTAAAGGGAAAGAAAACCACAAAGAGGGGAGAAAAAAAACCTTCCCTCTTAGTCCTTGCCCAAGTGGGCAGATCCAAGAGTTCCCTTCCTAGGTGTCATTGCTTCCTCACTTATACATTCATTCTATACTTAAATGGTGAATAAAAATGGGTGCTAGGGAAGGCAGGGATGCAACTCCCAAAACAAAGCCATCAACCTCTCAATCTCTGAGTTACTAACCACTGCTTACACCCTTTGACTTAGGTGGTAATTAGTTCATAAAATTTTAAAGGACAATAGCCTCAAATGATAAAACGCAGAGCTTTAAAACCAAACTGAAAGGTGCAAAGGTGGCAAATTCCAGGAACGTGGCTGACTAGAGTAGCTCAAGATTAGCCCTTCTCCACGGAAAAGTTAGAGAAGGGAAAAGAGGGCAACTGAGTGGGCAATTCGGGAGTGCAGCTGACCTGGGAGAGCCTTCTGTACAACATGCAGCAGCCATGGTTGCAGAGGCCAAGGAACTGAGAGGCAGAAAGCTATAACCTGGTGCAGAGATGCCAAGGTGTGGAGCCCAAGGGAGTACACAGACAAGAACACAGGACTAGGAAGTA
This sequence comes from Tamandua tetradactyla, assembly GCF_023851605.1. Lineage (NCBI taxonomy): Eukaryota > Metazoa > Chordata > Mammalia > Pilosa > Myrmecophagidae > Tamandua > Tamandua tetradactyla. The sequence goes on along the minus strand of NC_135338.1, from coordinate 53,028,969 downwards.
AGCCAGGCCGCGTTCCTTGGGCAAGCTGCACTCACCAGCGCAGTGCCGTGATCGGCAACTCACACCACACCCCACACACCTGAACCCCATCACCTGCTCTCATCCCCCATGCTCCAAGTGCCCCCACCATACCAGCCCCCAATGCACGTACCTGCCCCCCACCCCCACCCCAAGTGCAGCCCAATCCACCTCTCCTGAACCACTCCCAAGAACTACCTCCCCCTTACCATTCCCTGCAGGCTGTTGCCAGCGCATAAAGGTTGTGGGCACTAACCTCCATACTTCGGCTACCCCTGCACCCCTGCCCATAGTGTTGCACAGCCTCACCCCACCTTCCCTGAGCTCAGTGCATCTATTTATGGCACTCCCAGACCCACAGAAGTGCACAGCCCCCGATCACATCATTCAGCTCTGGGTACTGCACTTTACAGCAGTCCTAGAACTGCGCAAGTGTTCAACACTCAGCCTCACTTCCCAGTTCTGAAAAAGTGCTGACCTGTGCAGCCAGGTCACATCTGCCCCCAATCCATGAAAGCATAACACTGACCTGCTGTCACAGCTCTATGCATGTGCACAAAGGACCCCATGCCTTAGAGCAGCGCACACCAGGGTAACACTCCCCAGACCAGTGCACCCACACAGCTACATCCTCCCTAGCCACTGGGCAACCACGTTCACAAGCATCAGAGTAACATCCTGAACTTGTGCCCATATCTGCCCTGAAATAAATCACCACACTGAGTGCTCCACCCCGTGTCCTGCTCCCTGCTGTACAACCATCCCACAAACACAAGGCCTTAGACTACTGAGAGAAATCAACTCCCAAAGTATATCAATCAAGATATTTACATGCCACAAAGACAGCAGAAGATCACTAAGCATATCAAAATGCAGACAGATATGGCCCTGCCTAATGACCAAATTAAAACACCAGAGGAGACACAGACATCGGAACAACTAATCAAAGATGTGCATACAACTCTACTTAATAAAATAAATGGGAAGCAAAGGACATAAAGGAGATCAAGAAGACAGTAGAAGAGCATAAAGAGGAATTTGAAAGAATAAATAGAAAAATAGCAGAAATCAGAGATTAAAAACTCTGTTGACCAAATAAAAAATATACTAGAGGCATACAACACCAGATCTGAAGAAACAGAAGAAAGAATAAGTGACATAGAGGACAGGATAATTGACTTAAAAGACTTAAAATGGCAAAAAAGATGGAAAAAATTGAATTGGAACTCAGGGAAATGATAGATAAAACAAACTGTACAAATATAAAAATCATTGGTGTCCCAGAAGGAGAAGAGAGGAGTAAAGTGCTAGGAAGAGTAGTTGAGGATATAATGGGGGGAAAGTTCCCAACCCTCATAAAGGACATGAATATACAAGTCAAAGAAGCCCAAAGAACTCCAAACAGAATAAATTCAAATAGGCCTTCCCCAAGCACATATTAATTAGTCTGTCAAATGCTGAAGAGAAGCAGAAAATCTTGAAAACGGCAAGAGAAAAACAATATACTACATACAAGGGAAGTCAAATAAGACTGAGTTAAGACTACTCAACTAGCACCCTGGAGGTGAGAAGGCAGTGGTATAATATATTCAAGCTCATGAAAGAGAAAGATGTCTAGTCAAGAATTCTGTACCCACACAAATTGTCCTAAAAATTGAGGGAGAGATTGAAGTTATCACAGATGAAGAAGTCCTGAAAGAATTTGTCAACAAGAGACCAGTCATACAAGAAATACTAAAAGGAGTTCTGCCAGCTGGAAAAAAAAAAAAAACACAGGAGAGAGAGATCTGGAGGAGGGCACAGAATTGAAGAGTATCACTAAGGGTTATTTAAAGAATACAAAGAGAAAGAAGGAAAAGAATATATAGATCTGATAAATACAATGAAAAAGATAAGGTGGTGGAATCAAGAAATGCATTTTCAGTAATAACTTTGACTCTTAATAGACTAAATTTACCAATTAAAAGATACAGATTGGCAGAATGGATTAAGAAACATAATCCAACTATATGCTGCTTTCAAGAGACCCATCTTAGTCACAAGGATACAAATAGGTTGAAAGTGAAAGGATGAAAAAAGATTTTCCATGCAAGTTGTAACCAAAAGAAAGCAGGAGTAGCTGTACTGATACAGGCAAAATTAACTTTAAATGTAAAGACATCAGAATAGACAAAGAAGGACACTATATACTAATTAAAGGGTCAATTCTCCAAGAAGATATAACAATCATAAATGTTTATGCTCCTACTCAAAGAGCTCCAAAGCACATGAGACAGACATTGGCAAAAACTTAAGGGAGCGATAGATGTTTCAACAATAATAGTAGGAGACTTCAATACACCACTATCCTCTATAGATAGAACAACCAGACAGAAGGTCAACAAGGAAATAGAGAAGTTAAATAACTTGATAAATGAATTAGACCTAACAGACATACATAGGTCATTGCACCCCAAAGCACAAGCTTATACATTCTTCTCTAGTGCTCATGGAACATTCTCCAGGATAGATCATATGCTGGGCACAAAACAGATCTTCATAAATTTAAAAATACTGACTTCCGGAGAAGATGGCGGCTTAGTAAGGTGCGCGCGTCTTAGTTCCTCCTCCAGAACAACTACTAAGTAACTAGAAACAGTACAGAACAGCTCCCGGAGCCACGACAGAGATCAGAAACACTGTACCCCAGCCTGGAACAGCTGGACCGGCTATGAGACTCCGCTGCGGTGAGGTCCCCGAGCGGCGCGCACTTCCCCGGGCCATGGCGGCTGGCGGCCGGCGCCCCTCCCTCCCTCCTTCTCAGTCCAGCTGAGAGACTCGAAGAGGCGAGTTCCCCAAGCTGCAGCGGCTGGCGGCCGGTGCCCCTCCATCACAGGTGGCTTCCTGGGCCAGCTGGGAGCTTCAGATCAGCGGTTCCCCAAGCCGCGGCGGCCGGCGCCCCTCCCCCACGCGCGGCTTCCTGGGACGGCTGGGAGCCTCGGATCAGCGGTTCCCCAAGCCATGGCGGCCGGAGCCCCTCCCACATATGCGGCTTTCCGGGCCAGCTGGGAGCCTCGGATTGGCGGTTCCCCAAGCCGCGGTGGCCGGCGACTGGCGCCCCTCCAACACACGTGGCTTCCCGGGATGGCTGGGAGCCTTGGATCAGTGGTTCCCCAAGCCACAGCGGCCGGAGCCCCTCCCACACACGCGGCATCCCGGGCCGGCTGGGAGCCTCGGATCAGTGGTTCCCCAAGTCGTGGCAGCAGGCGACCGGCGCCCCTCCCCCACAGGCGACTTCCCTGAGGGAAAGGAAAGAGTCTCCAACAGTAGTAGAGACTGAGTCCAACCTAACACCAATAGTGGCATTAATGAACAACTTCTGATACTAAAAATAGGTCCTCAGCTCAGGCGAAACTGATCAAGGCGGAAGTTGCCTATTGGGCTAACTGAAAAAGAGGAAAGGGGGTGAAACAGAGCCTTCTGTGGCTGTTTCTACGGAGGCTTGGTTGCCTCTGGGCTCAGAGCTGGGATTACACAGGTTGCAACTGTCCCGAATGCAGAAACAGGCTGCTTTCAGGGCTCTCTACCACCTGAACCTTCCCCACAGGAGGGGTGAAACGTAACTCAGGTGGAATCCCTCTCTCAAGGAATTCAGATCCCAGGACTTCACAATTTGAAGCCATTAAAACCAACCTACAACCTTTCCTCTGTCTCCACCACACACCCAGCAGCGAGAGTCTTCCAAAATTAAAGGAGCCACAACATCTTTTGCTGGTGGGACCCGCAGACAGACAAGCACCACATACTGGGCAGGATAAGAAAAACAGAGCCCAGAGACTTCATAGGAAAGTCTTTCAAACTGCTGGGTCCCACACTCAGGGAAATCTGATTAAATGTCCAGACACCAGCAAAAAATAACAAATCAAACCAGGAAAATTGAAGATATGGCCCAGTCAAAGGAACAAATCAATAGCTCAAATGAGATACAGGAGCTGAGACAACCAATTCTGAATATACAAACAGAAATAGAAAACCTCTTCAATAACCAAATCAATAAATTGAGGGAGGACATGAAGAAGGCATAGGATGAACAAAAAGAAGAAATGGATAGTCTGAAAAAATAAATCACAGAACTTATGGGAATGAAAGATACGGTAGAAGAGATGAAAAAAACAATGGAAACCTACAATGGTAGATTTCAAGAGACAGAGGTTAGAATTAGTGAACTGGAGGATGGAACATCTGAAATCCAAAAAGAAACAGAAACTATAGGGAAAAGAATGGAAAAATTTGAGCAGGGGCTCAGGGAATTGAATGATAATATGAAGCGCAAAAATATACGTGTTGTGGGTGTCCCAGAAGGAGAAGAGAAGGGAAAAGGAGGAGAAAAACTAATGGAAGAAATTATTGCTGAAAATTTCCCAACTCTTATGAAAGACCTAAAATTACAGATCCAAGAAGTGCAGCGCACCCCAAAGAGAATAGATCCAAATAGGCGTTCTCCAAGACACTTATTAGTTAGAATGTCAGAGGTCAAAGAGAAAGAGAGGATCTTGAAAGCAGCAAGAGAAAAACAATTCATCACATACAAGGGAAACCCAATAAGACTATGTGTAGATTTCTCAGCAGAAACCATGGAAGCAAGAAGACAGTGGGATGATATATTTAAATTACTAAACGAGAAAAACTGCCAACCAAGACTTCTATATCCAGCAAAATTGTCCTTCAAAAATGAGGGAGAAATTAAAACATTTTCAGACAAAAAGTCACTGAGAGAATTTGTGACCAAGAGACCAGCTCTGCAAGAAATACTAAAGGGAGCACTACAGTCAGATACGAAAAGACAGAAGAGAGAGGTATGGAGAAGAGTGTAGAAAGAAGGAAAATCAAATATGATATATATAATACAAAAGGCAAAATGGTAGAGGAAAGTACTACCCAAACAGTAATAACACTAAATGTTAATGGACTGAATTCCCCAATCAAAAGACATAGACTGGCAGAATGGATTAAAAAACAGGATCCTTCTATATGCTGTCTACAGGAAACACATCTTAGACCCAAAGATAAACATAGGTTGAAAGTGAAAGGTTGGGAAAGATATTTCATGCAAATAACAACCAGAAAAGAGCAGGAGTGCCTATACTAATATCCAACAAATTAGATTTCAAATGTAAAACAGTTAAAAGAGACAAAGAAGGATACTATCTACTAATAAAAGGAACAATTAAACAAGAAGACATAACAATCATAAATATTTATGCACCGAATCAGAATGCCCCAAAATATGTGAGGAATACACTGCAATTACTGAAAAGGGAAATAGACACATCTACCATAATAGTTGGAGACTTCAATTCTCCACTCTCATCAATGGACAGAACATCTAGACAGAGGATCAATAAAGAAACACAGAATTTGAATATTACAATAAATGAGCTAGACTTAACAGACATTTATAGGACATTACACCCCACAACAGCAGGATACACCTTTTTCTCAAGTGCTCATGGATCATTCTCAAAGATAGACCATATGCTGGGTCACAAAGCAAGTATCAACAAATTTAAAAAGATTGAAATCATACACAACACTTTCTTGGATCATAAAGGAATGAAGTTGGATATCAATAATAGGCGGACTGCCAGAAAATTCACAAATATGTGGAGGCTCAACAACACACTCTTAAACAACGAGTGGGTCAAGGAAGAAATTACAAGAGAAATTAGTAAATATCTCGAGGTGAATGAAAATGAAAACACAACATATCAAAACCTAATGGGACGCAGCAAAGGCAGTGCTAAGAGGGAAATTTATTGCCCTAAATGCCTATATCAGAAAAGAAGAAAAGGCAAAAATTCGGGAATTAACTGTCCACTTGGAAGAACTGGAGAAAGAACAGCAAACTAACCCCAAAGCAAGCAAAAGGAAAGATATAACAAAGATTAGAGCAGAAATAAATGAAATTGAGAACATGAAAACAATAGAGAAAATCAATAAGACCAGAAGTCGGTTCCATGAGAAAATCAATAAGATTGATGGGCCCTTAGCAAGATTGACAAAAAGAAGAAGAGAGAGGATGCAAATAAATAAGATCAGAAATGGAAGAGGAGACATAACCACTGACCTCACAGAAATAAAGGAGGTAATAACAGGATACTATGAACAACTTTACGCTAATAAATACAACAATGTAGATGAAATGGACAACTTCCTAGAAAGGCATGAACAACCAACTTTGACTCAAGAAGAAATAGATGACCTCAACAAACCAATCACAAGTAAAGAAATTGAATCAGTCATTCAAAAGCTTCCCAAAAAGAAAAGTCCAGGACCAGATGGCTTCACATGTGAATTCTACCAAACATTCCAGAAAGAATTAGTACCAACTCTGCTCAAACTCCTCAAAAAAACCGAAGTGAAGGGAAAGCTACCTAATTCATTCTATGAAGCCAACATCACCCTCATACCAAAACCAGGCAAAGATATTACAAAAAAAGAAAACTACAGACCAATCTCTCTAATGAATATAGATGCAAAAATCCTCAACAAAATTCTAGCAAATCGAACCCAACAACACATTAAAAGAATTATACATCATGACCAAGTAGGATTCATCCCAGGTATGCAAGGATGGTTCAACATAAGAAAATCAATTAATGTAATACACCATATCAACAAATCAAAGCAAAAAATCACATGATCATCTCAATTGATGCAGAGAAGGCATTTGACAAGATTCAACATCCTTTCCTGTTGAAAACACTTCAAAGGATAGGAATACAAGGGAACTTCCTTAAAATGATAGAGGGAATATATGAAAACCCACAGCTAATATCATCCTCAATGGGGAAAAATTGAAAACTTTCCCCCTAAGATCAGGAACAAGACAAGGATGTCCATTATCACCACTATTATTCAACATCGTGTTGGAGGTTCTAGCCAGAGCAATTAGACAAGAAAAAGAAATACAAGGCATCAAAATTGGAAAGGAAGAAGTAAAACTATCACTGTTTGCAGACGATATGATACTATACGTCGAAAACCCGGAAAAAAATCCACAACAAAACTACTAGAGCTAATAAATGAGTACAGCAAAGTAGCAGGTTACAAGATCAACATTCAAAAATCTGTAGCATTTCTATACACTAGCAATGAACAAGCTGAGGGGGAAATCAAGAAACGAATTCCATTTACAATTGCAACTAAAAGAATAAAATACTTAGGAATAAATTTAACTAAAGAGACAAAAGACCTATACAAAGAAAACTACAAGAAACTGTTAAAAGAAATCACAGAAGACCTAAATAGATGGAAGGGCATACCATGTTCATGGATTGGAAGACTAAATATAGTTAAGATGTCAATTCTACCTAAATTGATTTACAGATTCAATGCAATACCAATCAAAATCCCAACAACTTATTTTTCAGAAATAGAAAAACCAATAAGCAAATTTATCTGGAAGGGCAGGGTGCCCCGAATTGCTAAAAGTATCTTGAGGAAAAAAAAACGAAGCTGGAAGTCTCATGCTGCTGGACTTTAAGGCATATTATGAAGCCACAGTGGTCAAAACAGCATGGTACTGGCATAAAGATAGATATATCGACCAATGGAATCGAATAGAGTGCTCAGATATAGACCCTCTCATCTATGGACATTTGATCTTTGATAAGGCAGTCAAGCCATCTCACCTGGGACAGAACAGTCTCTTCAATAAATGGTGGCTAGAGAACTGGATATCCATATGCAAAAGAATGAAAGAGGACCCGTATCTCATACCCTATACAAAAGTTAACTCAAAATGGATCAAAGATCTAAACATTAGGTCTAAGACCATAAAACAGAGCAAAACGTAGGGAGATATCTTATGAATCTTACAATTGGAGGCGGTTTTATGGACCTTAAACCTAAAGCAAGAGCACTGAAGAAAGAAATAAATAAATGGGAGCTCCTCAAAATTAAACACTTTTGTGCATCAAAGAACTTCATCAAGAAAGTAGAAAGACAGCCTACACAATGGGAGACAATATTTGGAAATGACATATCAGATAAAGGTCTAGTATCCAGAATTTATAAAGAGATTGTCCAACTCAACAACAAAAAGACAGCCAACCCAATTACAAAATGGGAAAAAGACTTGAACAGACACCTATCAGAAGAGGAAATACAAATGGCCAAAAGGCACATGAAGAGATGCTCAATGTCCCTGACCATTAGAGAAATGCAAATCAAAACCACAATGAGATATCATCTCACATCCACCAGAATGGCCATTATCAACAAAACAAAAAATGACAAGTGCTGGAGAGGATGCGGAGAAAGAGGCACACTTACCCACTATTGGTGGGAATGTCAAATGGTGCAACCACTGTGGAAGGTAGTTTGGTGTTTCCTCAAAAAGCTGAATATAGAATTGCCATATGACCCAGCAATACCATTGCTAGGTATCTACTCAAAAGACACAAATGGACATTTGCACACCAATGTTTATAGCAGCATTATTTACAATTGCAAAGAGATGGAAACAGCCAAAATGTTCATCAACATACGAGTGGCTAAACAAGCTGTGGTATATACATACGATGGAATATTATGCAGCTTTAAGACAGAATAAACTTATGAAGCATGTAATAATATGGATGGACCTAGAGAACATTATGCTGAGTGAGACTAGCCAAAAACTAAAGGACAAATACTGTATGGTCCCACTGATGTGAACCAACATTAGAGAATTAACTTGGAATATGTCATTGGTAACAGAGACCATCAGGAGTTAGAAATAGGGTAAGATAATGGGTAACTGGAGCTGAAGTCATACAGACTGTGCAACAGGACTGGATACAAAAACTCAAAAATGGACAGCACAATACTACCTAATTGTAATGTAATTATGTTAAAACACTGAATGAAGCCTCATCTGAGCTATAGCTTTTTTGTTGTTGTTTTTTTTGTTCGTTTTTTATATATTTTTTGTATTTTTTATTTTTATTTTTTTCTCTATATTATCATTTTATTTCTTTTTCTGCTGTCTTGCTATTTCTTTTTCTAAATCAATGCAAATGTACTAAGAAATGATGATCATACATCTACGTGATGATATTAAGAATTACTGATTGTATATGTAGAATGGAATGATGTCTAAATGTTGTTAGTTAATTTTTTTTAATTAATAAATTTTTAAATACTGAAATTATTCAAAGCACTTTCTCTGATCACAATGGAATTAAGCTGGATCTCAATAACCACCAAAGAACAAGAACATTCACAAATATATGGAGATTAAATAACACACTCTTAAACAACCAGTGAGTCAAAGACGAAATTGCTAGAGAAATCAGTAGTTATCTGAAGATGAATGAAAATGAGAATACAATTTATCAGAACTCATGGGATGCAGCAAAGGCTGTCCTGAGAGGGAAATTTATTGCCTTAAATGCCTATATAAAAGAAGAAGAAAGAACAAAAATCAAGGATTTATGGCAAACTTGAAGGAACTAGAGAAACAAGAGCAAACTAACACCAAAGCAAATGGGAGAAGAGAAATAACATTGATTAAAGCAGAGATAAATGAATGGGAGAACAAAATAACAATAGAAAGAATCAATAAAACCAACAGTTGGTTCTTTGAGAAAATCAATAAAATTGATGGGTCACTAGCAAAACTGACAAAGAAAAAAGGAGAAGATGCAAACAAACAAAATCAGAAATGAGAAGTGGTGTATTACCATAGTCCCTGAAGAATGAAAGAAATCATAAGAAGATACTCTGAACAACTATACGCCAACAAACTAGACAACTTAGATGAAATGGACAAATTCCTGGAGACACACAAACAAGCTACAGTGACTCAGGAAGAGATAGAAGATTTCAATAAACTAATTGCAAGTACAGAAATTCAATCAGTCATCAAAAATCTTCCTACAAAGAAAGTCGAGGGTCAGATAGCTTCACAGGGGAATTTTATCAAACATTCCAGAAAGAACTAACACCAATCCTGCTCAAACTTTTCCAAATAATTAAGGAAAAAGGAACTCTACTGAACTCATTTTATGAAGCTAATATCATTTTAATACCAGAACACAGTAAAGATGCTATAAGAAAAGAAAACTACAGGCCAAGCTCCCTAATGAATACAGATGCAAAATTTCTCAATAAAATATTAGCAAGTTGAATCCAACAGCACATTAAAAGAATTACACACCATGACCAAGTGGGGTTTATAGCAGGAATGCAAGGATGGTTCAACACAAGAAAAGCAATTCGTGTAATATAGCAATTTAACAAATCGAAAGGGAAAAATCACACGATCAGCTCGACTGATGCTGAAAAAACATTCAAAAAAATTCAGCACCCTTTTCTGATTAGAACACTCCAAAAGATAGGAATCAAAGGTAATCAATATGATAAAAGGAATGTATGAAAAACTGATAGCAAGCACCATACTCAACGGAGAGAGGTGGAAAGCCTTTCCACTAAGATCAGGTACAAGACAAGGACATCCACTATTATTCAACATTGTGCTAGAAGTTCTCTCTAGAGCAATCAGGCAGCAAAAAGAAGAAAAAGGCATTCAAATTGGAAAGGAAGAAGTAAAACTCATTATTTGCAGATATATGATACTATATTTGGAATATCTTGAAAAATCTACAGAAAAGCTACTTGAGCTAATAAACAAACTCAGCAAGGTGGTGGTATATAAAATTAATGTGCAAAAATCAGTAACATCTCTATACACAAGTAATGAGGTAGCTGAGGAGTCAGTTAAGGAAAAGATTCCATTCAAAATAGCACCTAAAAGAATCAAATACTTAGGAATGAACTTAACTAGGGATGTAAAGTTTCCTTACACGGAAGACTACATAACATTGCTAAAAGAAATCAAAAGAGATCTAAATAGGTGGATAGACATTCACTGCTTGTGGATAGGAAGGTTAAATATAGTTAAGATGTCACTGCTCCCCAAATTGACCTACAGATTCAATACAGTACCAATCAAAATTCCAACAACCTACTTTGAAGATTTGGAAACGCTATCAAATTCATCTGGAAGGGAAAGACACCTTGAATAGCTAAAAGCATCCTACAAAAGAAGAATGAATTGGAGGATTAATATTCCCTGACTTTAAAACCTATTATAAAGCCTCAATGGTCAAAACAGCATGGTACTGGCACAAAGACAGAAGCATTGACCAATGGAATTGAATCAAGAGTGCAGAAATAGACTACCAAATCTATGGTCAACTGATTTTTTGTAAGGCCCCCAAATCCTCTGAACTGGGACAAAATAGTCTTTTCAATAATTAGGTATGGAAGAACTGGATATCAATAGCGAAGAGAATGAAAGATGACCCCTATCTTATGCCCTATACAAAAATTAACTCAAAGTGGATCAAACACCTAAATATAAGAATTAGCACCATACACCTTCTAGAAGAAAATGTAGGGAAACATCTTCAAGGCCTAGTAATAGAAGATAGCTTCCTAAACTTTACACTCAAAGCACAAGCAACAAAATAAAAAACAGACAAATGGGAACTCCTCAAAATCAAATGCTTCTGCACCTCAAAAGACTTTGTCAAAAAGGTGAAGAGGCAGCAAATCAATGAGAGGAAATATTTGGAAATCACATATCAGACAAATGTTTGATTTCTTGTATATACAAAGAAATCATACAAGTCAACAACAAAAGAACAAACAATCCAATTATATAATGGGCTAAAGATATGAATAGGCATTTTTCTAAAGAGCAAATACAGATGGCTCAAACGCACATGAAGAGATGCTTGTTTTCACTGGCTATAAGGGAAATGCAAATCCAGACTACAATGACATACCACCTCACACCTCTAAGAATGACTGCTAATAACAAACAGGAAACTATAAATGTTGGAGAAGATGTGAAGAAACTGGGGCACTTATGCACTGCTGGTGGGAATGTATAATGGTGCAGTCACTATGGAAGACTGTTTGGTGGTTCCTTAAGAAACTAAATATCGAGTTGCCCTATGATCAAGCAATAGCAATACTTGGTATATACGCAAGAGAGCTGAAAGCAAAGACAAAAGCAGACATTTGCACATTGATGTTCATAGCAGCATTATTCACAATCGCCAAAACATGGAAACAAAGCAAATGCCCATCAACAGAAGAGTGGATCAACAAAATGTGGTATATACATACGAAGGACCCTTATGCAGCAGTAAGACAAAATGACGTCCTAAAGCACATGACAGGATGGATGAGCCTTGAGGACATAACACTGAGCGAAATTAGCCAGACAAAAAAGAACAGATATTGTATGATTCCACTTTTATGACCAGCATAAATGTATATTCAGAGGCTTATAATACAGAATATAGAGGACCTAGAGATACATAGAAGCTAGAGATGGGTGAACCGTTAGCTAATGAGGTTGAACTCCAATGTAGGGGGATAGGAGTGAAGGTGACTCCCTAGTGGGTCTAGAAGTATTACCATATTGAATATGAACAGTATTAAAAGGGGTTGTAGAGACCTACGTGTCCCACTGACTCACACTAGAAATATGAATGAGTTCTCATAAGAATTATTTCAAAGATATGATTCTTGTATAAAGAGTATTTAAGTCCAGGGTACAGGGGGGAAACTGCTATTGCACGCTATGAGCTATGTTTAAAAGGAAACCATCAGCACTACCACAGCAACAGGAGACGTAAATAATGGGATGAGGGACAACAGTTAAGAGGAGGTTTAGATTTCCTATTTGGTGAGGGTGTGTTTATTGGTTTTCTGTCTCTTGGGAACAATGAAATTATCTAAAATTGAGAATGTTGATGGACTATGGACTTTGGGCTCTCTACATAATGCTCAATGGATGCAGGCGGCTGAAGGATGCACTGATGGAGTAGATTGGTGAACAATGGCGTATACTTAAGAATGAAGGTTGTGCTGGCACGGAAAGGAACAATGTCATGAGGCATGTAATGATGTGAATGAACATGTGAAACATTTGGTGATACAAAATAAGCCAGAAACAAAAGAACAAGAATGGTATGGTCACCTTCAGAAAATGCTTATAAGAAAACAGGGGCCTAGATTGTAAGCTTTTAGAGCAGACACATTAAGTCCGGAGTGTTGATTATTATTTCTGAATTTTGAGAGGCTGTTTTATATATATAATCTGGTATTTAGAGATAAGAATGAAGCCGAACAGGTTGGGGTTAAAGTAATTCAGAACATAGGGGTAAGGAAGACAGCGTCCATATATTAGAACCACACATTCTCTTTGAGACCAACGGAAGAAAGGTTTATTTGATCTGGAACTGAAATTTTCTGTAGTGCACAATCTAATTCAACCTATCTGTATAGCTCATTTGAACAACTGAAACACAGGGAGCACAGAAGAAGAAAGAGGTCCTTTAATCCTGTATAGATTATTGTAAGGCCTGGAAACATCCTAGATTATATTAAGCAGATAATCAAAAAGTATTGGCAAAGTCCCCTTTGGGAGGGGAGAGATTTGGAACTATTAAAACCTTACCATCAGGGAATCCCCTAACACTGTGTCAAACATTACAGATACCCAAATTAATAGGCCATGCCCTCGATCATGAAGCTTACTCTTGTGAAGCTTATGTAGGTAGCAGAGAAGCTTATACTACCCACCGGCATGCCTAAGAGTTACTTCTGGAGGAACCCTTTTGTTGCTCAGATGTGGCCTCAGTCTTTCTAAGCTCAACTCTGCAAGTGAAATCATTGCCCTCCCCACTTGTGGGGCATGACATCCAGGGTGAAAATCTCCCTGGCAACGTGGGAGAGGACTCCCAGGGATGAATCCGTACCTGGCATCGTGGGATCAACAATTACATCCTGACCAAAATGGGGGTAATAGTGTAACTAATAAAGTATCAGTGGCAGAGAGAGTTCAAATAGAGTTGAGAGGCTACTTTGGAGGTTGCTCTTTTGCAAGTTTCCGGTAGACCTTGGTACCTATCATAACCTGCCTATCTCCAACCAGGACCATTATAGTCATTCCTAAAGAACTCCTAGGGCAATATATAAGATTCCACAAGGGTTCCAGGCACTAGAGTTACTTTCCAGGAACTTACAACCTCCCTATGGGTCCCTGGTACAGATAAGTCCTGAAACCTAGCCCAGCCTCTCCAGAACATCAGACAGTTCCATCTCCCTACCCCATATTAGTGACAGACCCTTCCAATATCAAAAATTTAGACTTGCCATAGCTCAAACAACCCCAAAGAGAGGTATGGAAAGATCAAAGGTGATGGTGGAATTATACATAGAAGATAGGCCTTAACAAATATGAATCCTGAATCATTAAATTGATATCTCCTTTAGTCTCCAGTATTTTAAAGCAGCTAGAAGTAAAAACCCAAAACTGTGAAATTGTCACCCATGTCAAAGTCTGAAATATGTTCTACAACTAATTGTGGTGCTGTGCTTTGAAATGTATAGCTTTTTTGTATATATGTTATTGTTCACAAAAAAAGAAGGAAAAAAGTGCAAAGGTGACATTTACTCTTTCTTTCCTCATCTTCACTGCTCATGATATAGAATGGAAATCAATCTTTCTCTCCAGATGCTGTGGCCTTAAAGCAGATGAATTGAGGATTATTCCTAAGCGAAATAAACTTAATCTAAGGACCTGAAGAAGCACAGCAGGGCAGAAAGAATGCTAGATTCTATAAGGCTGGGTCCCAATTCCAACTCTAATGAGCTGTGTGCTAACTCTGAAGTAAATTCCTTCTCTTCCATAGGCCATTCATTCAATACTAAAATAAGCTGAACTAGACCAGTTCTACAGTTCCTTTAAGCCATAACATCCTATGATTTCAAGTTGCAAATCAGAACAGTGTTGTTTTTTTTTTTAACCCCTATCAAAAGGTGAGTAGGCTCTTTTATTTTTGGCAGAAACTGACAGGCTGATTCTAAAATTCATATGGAAATGCAAGGCACTCAGAATAGCCAAAAACAATCTTGAAAAAGAACAAGATTGGAAGTCTTACGATTTCAAAACTTACTAAAACAATGTTAGGACTGTGTAGTACTGGCAAAAAAGATAAACATTATAGTTCAATAGAGCAAGAATTGAGAGTCCAAGATAAACATATACAACTATGGGCCATTGATTTCGAACAAAGTTCCAAGCAATTCAGTGTGGAAAGAGTAATCTTGTCAACAAACAGTGCTAGGACAACTAAATCTAATTGTCTAGACAACGAGAATGAGGTTGGACCTGCTACCTCACACCATATACTAAAATTAATGCAAAAGGGATCAAAGACCTAAATATAAGAGCTAAAACTATAAAACTATTAGGAAAAAAACAGGTGTAAAGCTTCATGATTTTGGATTAGGCAATGGTTTCTTAGATATGATGCCAGTAGAAAAAGCAACCAAAGAAATTAAATAAAGACTTCATCAAAATTTAAAACTTTTGTATGTCAAAGAATTCTATCAATAAAGTGAAAAGACAACCCACAGAATGGGAGAAAATATTTGTAAATTACATATCTGGTAAGGGTTTAATCACCAGTTTATAAGAAGTCTTACAACTCAACAATAAAGACAAGGTACCCAATTTAAAAATGGACAAAGGACTTGAATATACATTTCTCTAAAGAAATACACAAATGACAAAAAAATACATGAAAAGATGTTCAACATCATTACTCACTAGGGAAATACAAATCAAAACCGCACTGAGATACCACTTCACACCCACTAGGATGGCTAAAAAAAATGATGGGGAATATTGTGTTGAAAGCATATGGTGAAATTGAAATTCTCATACATTGTTGGGGTGGGGGGGGATGTAAAATGTTGCAAAAGGTAAAACAGAGTTACTATATGAACAAACAATCTCACCCCTAAATATATACCCAAGAGAAATGAAAACATATCCACACACAGACTTGAACAAAAATGTTCATAGCAGGATTATTCACAACACCCCAAAAGTGGAAACAACCCAAATGTCCATCAACTAACAAATGGATAAAGGAATGTAGTACCATACAATAGAATATTATTCGGCTATAAAAAGGAAGAAGCCAGAACATGGATGACTCTTGGAGACATTATGCTAAGTGAAAGAAATTAGACACAAAAGGCCACATATTTTATGATTTCATTTATATGAAATGTCTAGAATAGGCAAATCCACAGAGACAGAAAAATAGATTACTGGTTGCCAGGGATTGGGGGAAAGAGGAATGGGAGTGACTGCTAAAGGACATGGGGTTTCTTTTTGGGGGAATGAAAAATGTTCTGAAATTAGATAGTAGTGATGGCTGTGAAAACTCTATAAATATATCAAAACCCACTGAATTGGTTACTTTAAAAGGATGAATTTAATGGCATGTGAATTATACCTCAATTTTTAAAAGAGATGAATGACTGTCGTGTTTTAGGCTACCTACTTGTTTATGAAAATACATAAATCTTCATTCCAATTATATTTGACATTTATAATCCCATTGTAACAAAAACCACAAAAAATGTTTTTAATCAAATTTGCAGATATCAGCTGAGAGTCCACTTATATTTATTCTTGCTTTTAAACAATAAAGGTCTGAAAGTTCCTCTGAATTCATGATTTATCTCACACACCTTTTTCAAATTTATATGTTTCAAAAGCAGTTGAGCTTAAACAAATATCTTCATTTTGGAAATTTTGGTAAAAGGTAAAAGGAGTGCATGTGTAATGAATTAGTTAGCATGGCCATCTTTAAGCAGTACTTCCAAATTTAATTCCTGTTCATAAGAAGTCTAGGCAAGAAACAAATTTTCAATCACAGTATTACAATGTAATATGTAGTAACCAGATGCTTTAAACCATGAAACAAATAGATTCTCTCTTCCCTGGAATATAAAAAAGATTCTAGGTTCATCTATACAGTAATAAGAATTCAAGAGAAATATTTTCAAAGTTCTAAAAAGAAAACATATAATTCATATGCATCTTCTGTAATATTGTCTTAAATCTGTTTTTCAGTATCAGAAGGTTGTAAACTTTGCATTAGCACTATAATCCACAATAGAAGTTCCATAAGCATTTGAAATACAATGAAATATTAATTCTAGTCCAATATTGCTGGGTTGTGCTATACATAGTTCAGTATATGATTAACAAGAATAATGATCCTTCTAAAAATGCTAAATATAAAGAGGAGGGTTAAGTACTTAAGAAATAAACATCAAGGTCTGCCATGATTAAACCACTTCCTAAAAAAGCATGAACTGATTATAATAGGTGTCATGGTTTTCATTTTGTAAGTTCAATGTAAATTACACACATTCAGTTTTCTTCAACACAAGTGGTTTATATTGTATCAGGGCTACTAGCCACAAAAGACATCAACACAGGAAGAATGACCTTATGTAACCTCTTTATCATTTTTGTAGTAGTATGCATAAAATTCAACCACTGCTTGGATAATCTCAAGGAGAACAAACTTAAGGGATGAAAGCATTTACATCTTTTAATTAAAGTAAACTATTATCTTATAAAAGTGTGAGGTTTAACATCTGTTTTCTTAAAAACACAGCACTAAGCAAAGTTTCAATGATAGTCAGATGTGTCTAAAATGTACACAGAAACCTTGAGACTATAACACACCAAGGAGTTCATTTCAATTATGTATATTCAAATGACAGTTATAATTCAACTTGAACAACAAAATATCTTGATAAAACAAGAAATGAGAGAAATAAAAATTGACTTCTAAACCAAATATGCATTCTCTCACACTAGAGTGAATCACTGGGAAAGATAGGCATGGAGCAGACAAAGCTCCATGTGAAAACAATTGCATATTAGACTTCAAAAAGAAGAGTTATAGCACACACTCATAAAAGTTTTGGTTTGTTTTTTGTTTTTTTTTTTAAACAGAGAAGCCTCAAAAACTATTTAATCAGTTTGGTTTTTTTTAAGTAGCATATCCTTTCTAAGTCATTCTCACTTTTCATTCCAGAAAATATAAGGAACAGTTTGTGAGAACTCATGCAAACATGTTTCTTGAAGGCCATGAACTGGTTTGCTAAGTTGCACTGTTTTATTCAAGTAAAAAGCCCTCATTAGAATAAGGGACCATCAAGGAAACCAATCACCTCCAACTCTTGGACCTGTACACTTGTTAGGACCTCTATCACTCTGAAACCTCAAAAGGGAGTACACTCATTTGAGCATTAGCAAAATGATCTCTATTTACATTTTTAAGATCTAATGGGTGCTGTTTCTGTCCAATTCTTTTTGTATGTTACAAAATGAAAAAGCAAAACGTTAGAATAAAGTAAGAATCCTCTCTTTCTTAGAAAGGTCAAACAGACACTTCTTGATATCATGTCCTTTACACAATGGCATACTGTTCATATAAAAGGTCTCTTATCCTATAAAAATCTTGACAAAGGCAGCCTTCTAATCCAATGCGTCCAGTTTCAGTCTAGAAATTGAGGGGACAAAAAATAAATTCTTTAGTACATTTTCTACTCATTAATATGCAGACACAATAACCAAAATATATTAAATAAATGAATCATTGGTCAGGGAATGAGTTGCCCTGACCCACAGAATATGGATATAATATTCAAGTCATGAATTTTACATAGACATATAAATGTCAGGATTCAAATAATAAATTATATATAATTTCTTTAAGAGTCCTCTTTTAAGTCTTCAAGGTCATCATTATGAACATGAATTACCAATATCACAGAATCCAAAATGACAAAACATCAAAAGCATTTGTTTAATCACACCCTTATTAAAAACAGACTTACTCTACGGACTGCAACTTGATTGTTGCACACAAGTACACCTCCTACAAATTCAGCTTGAATCCCCTCCCGTAAAAGAACCTGTTTGAAGTCTGAGAGTCTTGGTTCATTCATAAAAACGGACTGATGTCCAGGAACCTTAGGGAAAGGCAAAATGAAAAGAACAACTTCAAATAAAACACCAGACTCATCATTATACTGAATAAAGTGAAACAACACATGATCTATAAGATTTTTCTATTATTCCCTGATGTCTTCTGAAAATCATTTGAAGAATGTAAATCACATTTCAAGTTGTTATTCTGAATTTTGCCTCATTATTTAACATTACAAAACCTTGCACATTTTCTGAATGTTTTACAATCAATTTTAGTAGTCATACCTCATGACAGAGAAAGGCATCTGGTAATGTTATGCTCTTCACTCACCCACTTGCCTAAGGGGGTCAACTAGAGTGCCAAGAGGCAGAAATAAATTAAAAACTCATTTTCCAGATCCCAGGCCTATGCTTAGTTCAGGGGATGATTCCTTCTTAACCCCATTTCCATTTTCCCTCCTTCCTTAGAGTGAATGCAATGGCCATCACTGGTTTTAAAATCAGAAAGGCATGCGATTCAACCTCATGCAGCTTCTCTGAAATTGCTTTGAGGAAAGAAAAAATTCTAATTCCTCCTTCCAATTTCAAAAGAATAGTGCTAGAAGAGAATCTAATGACAGATACTGTTTCTCTATTACAAATTTCAGAACACAGTTAAAGTTATCCCTTGACAATTATTTAAGATCCTTATAGTTTTAACATAGTTTTAAATTTAAGGTAATTAAGTACAGTCTGAAATCTTTGCTAATTAATTAGATGCCTCTTGAGAATATATAAATACTAGAGTTATATCTGTACTTAATAAAATTTCTAACTATACCAAAACCTAAAGTTATTTGAATTGAGTTCCGTTCATTACATATAAAAATAGAGTCCAAGAGTATGATGTACTTAGAAAACAACAAATCTCCTGGTTAGAAGAGCAGGTAGACAATCCTCATAATCATCAAAATTAATATTTAAAAATCAATACTGAAAAAAACAATTATGAAACGTATACAAAGATTTGCTAAAGGTTTTCTTTAAATTGTTATTCCCTAGCCATATAGGATTAATAGGTATATATGCACACATACACATGAACGTATCTTGAGCAACCTTTTTAAAAACTCTAAAATCACCCTACATATGACATATTTAAATGGTTAGAAATATATAAGAAAAATTAGAAAGGTGATAAATTAGAGATAGAAAAGGCACATGATTTTTTACCTCATGAGGTGGCAAAGGTTCCAAAGTAGGAATGATCTCACTCTCTTCACCTGTTTCTTTCTCATCTTCTCCAAAAAGACTTTTCATGGCCTTTTGTTGTGCTATAACACTAGAATCTGAAGGAGCATCCACTTGCATTTCTGAGTCTTCTCCATCATCCTTCAGCTCTCCCTCTTCTAAGATAACTCCTGTGTCCACTTTGGAAACTCTCATGTCTAAGACACCATCTATCCAAGCTAATTCAGCATCTTTTGCCTTACAAAACTGAAGGGAGCTGACAAGTGAGTCTTTTAATCTTACCTAAATATTCAAAGGGGAGAGGAAGAAATAAAACCCACCAAGTATAAATTGTTAACAAAATTTAATACAACCCATTATTATTATTTTCTAACTCTGGAAATGTGCATTAAAATTTGAAAATCTTTCACTCACAATCACCTGTAATGACCTAAGACCTATAAGATCATTAAGGCCCCTGTTTACTTTCAAAACTAGAGATTCTTATAACTCTGACTGCACAATGGAATCACATGGCAATTTTTTTTTTAATATTAATGCCAGGGCCTTGCTGCCAGTGGTTCTGATATAACTGCTGAGAGTAAGACCAGGGCAGTGAGTTCTCACTCTCCCAAAAATCCCTAGATGATTCTCATGTGCAGCCAGGGCTGAAGATAAAATTCTTATCCTTTAGTACTTCAGGAGTACTTAGCTGCTTATAGCTTACTCAGCATATTATGCAGTTTCACACCTCTTTATTTTTGAAATGCTGGTTCCTCTTGCTGTTTGCAGAATGACCTTCCTGCCTGGTGAATTTCAATCCATTTTTTCCAAACAGACATAGACATCACCTCCTATGGGAAGCCTTAACTGCTACCATCTCCACTACCAAATAAGAGTTAGTCAATCTCTCCTTTGTACTATTCCTGCTTTCTGTACATACATCCTTTAGGCCACCTCTGACCATTGCAAATCTACGCTAAATCTTAGCAGATGTTTATACGGTTGTCAGGGTTGGGTAGAGTGGGAGAAAGGGAAAAAGACTGTTCCTAGGAGAAGGAGGAATATTTTTTTTTTAAAGCATCGATGGGAGAGGAATTCTGAGTGTTCAAAATTTCAAAAGTTTAATAACAATCCACAGATGCCAAAGTTCTACTCTTAACTGAAAAAAAAAGGAAGAACTGAGACTGGGGACATGAATGGACATTTGCACATTGGTGTTTATGGTGGCATGTTCATGATTAGCAACGGATGGAGGTGGCCTGAGGGTACAATGTCTGAGAAATGGAAGGGGGAATTGTGCTATATCCATTACAATGGACTACTGAGCAACTTCAAGAAGGAATGAAGTTGTGAGGCATGTAACTAGGTGAATGAACCTTGAGGACAGTATATTGAAAGAAACGTCACAAACAAAAAGACAAATATTATCATGCCTCACTCACATAGACTATAATATACAAACTTGAAGAAATGAAATCAAAAGCACAGATTATTAGGTTAAGGCCTATTGTAAAGGTTCCTAGATTGTAAGCTCTTACAGAAGTCATGTTCATTTCATAGTTGTAACTGTTATTTTCTAAATTCTGAGATGCTGAACTACTTGTGTATAACCTGGTTGTTCCCTGGAACTTCGGGTATTTGCATGACACCTGAGACTCAGAGTTAGAGCCCTAAAGCTATGAAGTCGGTGTTACCCCATACAGCAACTGCTTAAAAAGTTGAAAAAGTGATCAAATTTCAACTAGAGATATGAATGAAGCAGATCTGCACAGGACTTAGGTAAACTGGAATACAGGGTAAAGGATGACATGGTCTACATTTTAAAACTTCAACTTCTGTGTGAGACCATAGGAAGAAATGTTTATTTGGTGCAAAATTTATATTTTTGGCTAGCACACTATCTAATTTAACTTATACAGTCAGTTTATTCAAACACTAAAATTACATAGAATCTTGACTAGGAAATGAGATCGTGTTGGTTTGTACAGGCCAGTGTGATGTCCCAATACATTCCAGAGTAATTTGGGCAGAGAATAAAAAAGTATTCGCAAAGCCCCCTAGAGGGAATGGGGAGAAAGGAGGAAATATTAAACTTCCCCACCTGGTGAATTCCTGATATTCTTGCAAGCATTGGGGACAATCAATTTAATAGGCCAAGCCCTCGATCTTGGGGCTTGTCCCTATGAAATTTCTGCAAAGAAGACTAAGCCTACTTACAACTATGCCTAAGAACCTCTTTTGTTGCACAGATGTGGCCTCTCTCTCTAAGCCAACTTGGCAGGAGAACTCACTACCCTCCCTGCTATGTGAGACATGACTCCCAGGAGTATAAATCTCCCTGGCAACATGGGACATGACTCCTGGGGAAAAGCCAGGACCTAGCATCACGGGATTAAGAAAGCCTTCTTGACCAAAACAGGGACAAGAGAAATGAGACAAAATAAAGTTTCAGTGGCTGAGAGATTTCAGAGTCAAAAGGTTATCATTGAGGTTATTCTTATGCATTATTAGAGTACCTGAAACTGCTGAACTATATTCCAGTAGCCTTGATTCTTAAAGATGACTGTATAACTATATAGCTTTTACAACCTAACCATGTGATCATGAAAACCTTGTTCACAAAAGTGAAAAAGTGTTTGACACTCCTTTTATCCAAGCTATAGACAGATGAGTAAAAAGTAAGGACAAATAAATAATGGGGGGATAAAGGGTAAAAAAAATCAGGTAGATAGTAATACTAGTGGTCAATGAAAGGGAGGGGTTAGGGGTATGGGATGTATACCCCCATTTCCATTTCTGGAGTGATGTAAATGTTCTAAAAATGATCACAGTGATGAACACACAACTATGTGATGATATTCTAAGTCCATTCATTGATTGTATACTTTGGATGAACTGTATGGTACATGAAAATATCTCAATAAAGAAAAATTATATATATATATATAAAGAAAAAGATTCAGCATAGTTTTCAGTTCCCCCAGGAAACCTCTATCTCTCCAATTTTGCACCGGGGCTCTGTGCCGGTCTGAAAGGATTTACGTACCCTTGAGAAGCCTTGCTTTAATCCTAATCAATATTGTGGGCGCAACAGTTTCTTCTAATCCCTATTTGGTACTACAAGTTGGAAACTTGACTGGGCTATCTCCAAGCAGATGTGATTCAATCAATTGTGGGTATTAAACTTGATTAAATGGAGATGCGTCTCTACCCATTCTACATGGGTCTTGATTAGTTTACTGGAATCCTATAAAAGAGGAACCATTTTGGAGAGAGTGCCTTTTGAGAACAAAGAGAGAGCCACAGAACCACAACAGAATGAAAAGAAAGCCACAGAGTCCACCAGACAGCAAACTTTGGAGATGAAGAAGGAGAATGCCCCTGGGGAGCTTCATGAAGCAAGAGGCCTGGGGAGGAAGCTAGAAGATGTCGCCATGTTTACCATGTGCCTTTCCAGCTGAGAGAGAAACCCTGAACTTCACTGGCCTTTCTTGAGTGAAGGTAATCTCTTGATGGGGCTTAATCTGGACATTTTTATAGATTTGTTTTAAATTGGGACATTTTCTGAGCTTTAGTACTATAAACTTGCAACTTATTAAATTCCCCTTTTTTTTTTTTTTTTTTTTATTTTTTTTTTTTTTAGAGAGAGGGAGGAAGGGAAGGAAAGACAGAGAGAAGGAAGGAAGGATGGAAGGAAGGAAGGGAGGAAGAAAGGGAAACATCTTTAAACATTTTCTTGTTTTATTGTATTTTGTTTGTTTGTTTGTTTTTTACATGGGCTGGGGCCGGGAATCGAACCGAGGTCCTCCGGCATGGCAGGCAAGCACTTTGCCCGCTGAGCCACCGCGGCCCGCCCCTAAATTCCCCTTTTTAAAAACGCCAGTCCATTTCTAGTACATTGCATTCTGGCAGTGACCAAACTAGAACAGGCCCCAATTTCATATTCTCACAGCATCCTGTACTTACCCTATCAGAGGTATAATAGTGTGGTAAGTGTTTGTTATAAGTCCTATAGTCTCTAAGGTTTGCTATGGCAGGGGATATGTCCAGCTCACCCACCACAATATCCCTAATATATCTATAGTAATCTGCAACAAAAACTACTTCTTTCTGTGCGGCTTAAATGCTAGCATATTTACCTGGTAGATGTGAGTTTCACTAGTGGCATCAACTGTTTCATGTAGCTTTGGCATATACACTTTAATATCTTTCCCACCAAATGCACGGCAGCATTCTGCGAGATCTTGACTGGCTTCTGGTGGTCCATGGACAATGATCAACTGTCGTGGTTTCATCTGATTAATGATTTTTTTAATGGAATCCCCATCAGATCGTCCTTCATAGTCTATGTAAGTAACCCTGGCTCTGTAATTAGAAATGGTTATTCAAAGCTTACTTTTCTTATCACTCAAATCTGAAACCAGGTTTTTAATGGCTTTCATCATCAGGAAAGAGATATATACAAAATATGAAGATCTGAGAAATACATATATGTTGTATCATTAATATGTATTATTTAGATTTTAGCTATAACTGAGAGTGTATTCTAAATAATACCACTGGAAAAAAGTCATTTTGCTCTCTGATAATTTTTTTTAAATTCCAAAACAATCACTTACTGGTGTTATTAACTATAATAATTAGAAAGTAAAAGGAGGATTCCTAAATCTTAAGATGACAACAGTGTTTTTAAGACATTAAAGTATTAACGTTTGTCATTAGCATTAACGTTATAAGTCAAGGAGTAAATTTTATGAAGCAAGCACTTAGAACTTGAGTTGCACTATTCTTTTTCACTTTCTATTAAATTAACCCCTTTCCACCACCAATCCAATTACTCTGGCATTCAAATATCACTAATGGGCTGAAAATAGCACCATACTCTTCATGGAAAAATAAATTTTTAAAAATACATACTTATTAGAGGATATTCAGAAATTTGACTTTTGAAACAATGTAAATTATACAATCCAAGTGCTTTAAATTTTACCTTGTAATCTGTTCACAAAATGCAACAAAGTACTTACTTTATTTCAATAGACTCTGTTGTGGAAATGCACTTGGTAGGAACATCAGATAAATCCTGATCCATGGGCTCATCTCCATTTGTCAAGCCTGATTCCAATTTGTTTTTTTCTTCTTCAGTAGCTTGAAGTTCTGGCACTAAGAAATCCTCTGGTCTAAATAATAAATCTCTAATTACAAGTAGTAACAAGCAAGCTAATATTGTATAATATATATACACTAGCTACTAGGTGGCATAATTATTCTTCATGTATCTCAATATTTAAATATACACTTGATGCAAGCCCAAATTAAGGTATGTTCTTTAAAAATCACCATGTGGGCCAGTGAAAGGACCCTAGACAAGTCATCTAGAAGATCTTAGTGGCTATCACAAGTATTGATAGAAGACACAGAAACATATAAAGCAGGATTATCGGCAATTGTAACTTGGCCCTGCATGCATTCTTTTCATTAATCCTTCTTTCAATTTAGGGAGTTTCCCTCCTCAACTTCCAACAGTTATAAACCTCAGACTTCCTTTGATTTCCTTAAGATTCTTTGGGCAGAGCGGTTATTCCCGCTCTGCCCAAAGAAAGCACATTACAGAGAAGACTTAGATAAAAAAATCATTAGCTCCCTCAAAAGCCTTCATCTTTATTTCAATATACTATTACCATAACATCTATCTTCTCATCTTCACTTAACATAATAGAGAGTTATATGTTAAAAAAAATTTTTTTAATTTTTTTTTTTTTAACTTTCTCTCTCTAATTCCTGAGAATCCAGGCCTCTGCTATCTGAAACTTGGATTGCTGCAGCAGCTTCTTGGCCTCTGGAGCTTATCATCTCCGACTGTAAACCACATAATAACAAAAGCAGTGGCAACCACTTAAAGTGCATTTACTGAGTCAGGTGTTATGCTAAATGCCTTAAAAACACAACCTTATTAATTCTTATCCCATTTTTCAGATAAGAAAATTGAAGTTAAAAAGCACTGTCTAGATTCTAAACAGATTGATCACTCATCATGTGGAATGGTAAGCAAACTCACCAATGCTTTTTAAATTGTTCTTCTTCCTCTCTATTTTTTTTGGAGGATCAAGCAGACAGTGAAATTCTAATTAAATCCAAGAATGACGAAGTCCACTATATGTTCAAGATAGCATTATGGGAGTACAAAGGAAGTACAGGAGAGGGTCCTAACTGTGTTGGGGTGGTAAGGCAGAATCTGGAAAGGTTTCCAGGGCTCTGAGGCCAGATTCAGCAGCCTGGAAATCTGGGATGGGAAGACGAAACAGGGCTGAAGGAAAAACATGTACAGAGAAATGACATGAAAAAGCTGAGCAGAAAGAAGGCTGGTATACCCAGAGTGGAGAACAAACACTGACATAACAGGAAATAAGTCTAGAAAAGGAGGGAAGAACCAGATCGTGAAAACCATTGTGCACTATGCCTTAGACCTCTGACATTTATCCAGAAGGCATCTAGAACCCTGAAGGATTTTTACATGAGACAGTAGTATTTTCAGATTTGCAATTAGAATACGTGATTTCAGTTGTTTATCCAATAGTGGGTATAAGTTTTACAGATTTTCCATGTTTCCACTCATGCTCATATTCCTCTTGTAACTAGAACATATGTGTAACACTATTTATGACATAACCTATTTCTCAAAACTTAACACAACCACCAACCATCCAAAGTTCTTCCTATCCTGTCTTTCTCCAATGCATGTCCCTTAACTCTTTTTAAGTTGGAAAAAAAAGTCTTCATCATCTTTTGTAAACATTTCTCAAATATCTAAATTTAAAAACTACCAGCTTTCCCTTAATTTTAATTCTCTAGCTGCTCCTCTTGTTGCTATCTTTATGTTTTGAACCCTAAGTCTTCCCTATGTTTTAAGCTGAGGGACTCAGAAATTAAAAGTACATAATGACCAGAAAAAACAAATTCACTGAGCTCAAATGATAATTATTTTCAATTCGTGAAAAAGAAAAGTGTGCTGTGCTCACATACTTGATAATCTCTCCATATTCATCCCATTTAATTCTTTCTTCTGGGGCAGGAAACATAGGATAAGACTTCTTAGCCTGTTTGAAGAAACTTCCTTTACGACTACCTTCACCTTTCATCATCAGGTCATGTTTAGTCTTATGAGCTGATGGCTGGTCAATATCTTCTTCAACGTCACTCTCATCACTGGAATCTATATCTGCCCTAAGAGGATTTTGGAGTAGATGAAGGTCATAAAGCCCCAAAATGATTCTGAATTAATATCTAAGAAATCATTATTCTATTTATGTTTATATAGCTTATTAATTCTATGATAATATTCAATATTATTGGGTTGATATTTTATAAAACATAGTATTTAACTGCTAGCTAATAAATACATATAAATATTGGCATTGAAAGAATTTGCTGTTCCAGAAGCATTAGAAAGTTGTCTTTTGTAACAAAAAGAATTCATTCTTTTTAAATGTGTAAAAAAAAATTTACATTCTAATGTAAATCTAATTTCCAATTAGATAACCTTTAAGTCTTAGAATTAAATTCTTCTCAAATTACATAAGTAAACTTAAAATCTGGCTGAAAAGAACTTACTCTTTTGATTGCTCAAGTTTTTTAGCAGCTTCTTTCTTCAGCTTCTCTTTTTCTAAGTATTCCTCAAGTTCTTTCCCTTCAAGTTTCACACGTTTCCGTAACTCAAGAAAAACAATACACAAAAGGAAATATCAATATTAGGGCATTAAGGTAGCAGATGTGAGATACAATACATCTCTAAATTGATTCATCATCTTTAAACTAAATTTTCCTCTGAAAATATTTGTTTCCATTAGATGCAATTATGTATCTTATACGGATTTAATTTATACCAAACTGGTTAAAAATCACCAGTCAATCAGAAAAAGAAAATATAGATAAGTATTTTTATAATTTGGAGTAGGTAAGGTTACATATAACATAAATCTCAAAAGCCATAAAGGAAAAAATGAGTAAGTCTGGCAACATGAAAAAATTTAAAATCTATTTGGCATTTTAAATCCCATAAAAACAAAAGAAACAGAAAAAATGTTTGCAGCACTATGACAGTTAGAAGCCACTTTTTCTTAAGAATTCTTTCAAATCAAGAAAAAGCTGACCAACATATCAAAAAATAAC
Organism: Tamandua tetradactyla; assembly: GCF_023851605.1. Lineage (NCBI taxonomy): Eukaryota > Metazoa > Chordata > Mammalia > Pilosa > Myrmecophagidae > Tamandua > Tamandua tetradactyla. The sequence continues at coordinate 53,000,714 of NC_135338.1, read as the reverse complement.
AAAATACTTGGAGTGTTTAGAGGGAAGCACCTGAACTGTAAGCTGTGTTCCAACAGCCTTGTTTCTTGAAGATGATTGTATGATATAGCTTTTACAATGTAACTGTGTGACTATGAAAACCTTGTGTCTGATGTTCCTTTTAACTAGGCTATCGACAGATGAGTAAAAAATATGGATAAAAATAAACAAATAATGGGGGTACAAAAGTTAAAATAAATTGGTTAGATGGAAATACTAGTGGTTGATGAGAGGGAGACTGAGGGTTATGGCATGCATGAGTTTTTTCTTTTTACTTTTTTACTTCTTTTACTGGAATGATGCAAATGTTCAAAAAAACGATGACGGTGATGAATACACAACTATGTGATGATATTGTGGGCCACTGATTGTATACCATGTATGGAATGTCTGTGTGTTTGCATGTTGTTTTATGAATAAAAATATTTTTAAAAAATACAAAATACAAATACAGGCAATTTACAAATAAAAAATAGAAATAACTTATATCCATGAAAAGATGTCTGACTTTACTAACGACTTTTTGAAAATGCAAAACCGTTTTTTTAATCTATCTAAATGGAAGTACTATAATTACCATTTATTCACTATCTATGGGAAAAGTAGGGAAACTATGTTAAAATACAAATTGCCAACATAAAAACATGCTTGTCATTTGACACATTATTTCTACATCCAGGAACTTATCCTTCTTAAAAAAATCACATAAGTGTGCAAAAAATAAAAAAGGAGACATTGCAGCAATTGTTTGTGATAATGAAAAACTGGTTATGACTTTAAAATTTATCAACATGGAACATTTAGATTAGTGGGCCTCAAATCTTTTGATCTCAAAACTTAAAAACTATTGAGAATCCCAAAAAACTTTTGTTTTTTTGCTGGTGTTATTGATTACATTTAGCATAAACATGATATCAGAAAATAAAACTGATATTTTAAAATTGTGTACATTAAAAAATAATGAACCCATTACATAACATTAAAATATTTTCACAAAAAATAATTATTTTTTCCAAAGCAAAAAAATATTTTGTAGGAAGTATCACACTGTTTCACATTTTTGCAAATCCCTTTAAAGCCTGCCTCAAGAGAAGATAGCTGGGTTTGCACATCTGTATTCAGTCTCCTTCAATATGCTGTTTGGGTTAAAGTGGTAGGCTGTTAAAAGTTAGTTATAACGTGGAATCTGAAAAACTTTTTGCACTCTATTACACTAATATTCATTGGTCTGTTTGAACTTTGAATGACTCTTTTATTCAAGCATTATTTTGTTAACACGATGCATGGTTACTTGGAAAATACTGGTTCACCAGTTTATAAAGATCTTCTAAATGTTAACAATAAAAAAAACATATTCACAAATACCACCACTGTTCTCATCAGAAAAGTCTTTAGTTTAAGCTGTCAAGCTCATAGTGACAAATAAAAGTTTTCTAAAATTCTAATTTTCACAAGCGCTTGAATTTTTTTCACTGGCAACAAAAATTATCTATTAATTTTTTCCTATTTTAAAATTTTCCTATTAAAAAAAAATTTCTATTGTTTTCCTTGGAGTGACAGACTCAATTTATTCATTTTTTAAAAAGTACCTGCCAAATATTTAAGTCTGAATAACCCTAGTTGGCTTGTCTGTTATTATTTCAATTATAAATGGTGTTCCAAGAAAAAAGGGGCTTCTTTAGTTCACAACTCAATCATACTAATGTTTTTCTGAGATAAACATTGTATTTCAGAGTTAACAACAGAAGTACTTTATGAATAGTTGACATTTTGTCACCCAAATTATTTTTAAAAGGCCTTTTATTAAAAGGACTTAATAAAATTAATAACTTCTGCTGCATCAAAGACATTCTTAATTGAAACAGGCTTTTTTTTTACACTAAAAATATGGTGGTGAAAAATACAATGACTACCAATACAGTTTGGTGGTATCATTGCTTTAATTTATGCTAAGGTGCCAGCACTTTCACCATTTGTTTTCCTCATCAGTCAGCACAGTGAAAGGCAAATAACATATTATTATTATTATAAAAAATAGTTTTGACCTCATGGGCTCCCAGAAAATGTCTCAGGAAACAGGGGTCTTTGCACCATACTTTTGAGAACCACGGATTAAATAAATCACAGCATACCATATACTATCAAATATACATTGTACTATTATTATACAATTACTAAAAAGAAGTCACACATTTAGTCAAAAACATTTGAGTGTTTATAACATACTGAGTACTATGTAAGGTAGATCTATATTTACTTATACAGTTCAAGCAAGTCTCAAATGGAAAAAGCACCCTCTGGAATATGTAGATAATTTGGTCCCAGTTCTATTCTTTAAAAATCATGTAGATATTTGTATATGAATAGGAAAAAAAAACCCAGAATATATGCAATTAAAAAATATCAACAGTCATCACAATTAAATGCAATGTGTAATCATGCATGGAATCCTGGACAAAAATGGAAGGGGTATAATTATGAAGGGCATTAATGAGGATATCAGTAAAAGTTGAATGAGGTCAGTGGATTAAATGGTAGTATGGTATCAACATTTATTTCCTGATTTCAATAGCTGTACTATAGTTTTATAGGAGTATGTCCTTGTTTTTAGTTAATATACACTACAATGTTTAGCAGTAATAAAGTATATCTGCTATGTTCAAATGGTTCAGAAAAAATATGTAATAACTCTGTACATAATAAAGAAGTGATAAGGAAATTATGGTAAAATGTTGCCAACTGGAGAATCTTGGTGTACTATTTTTGCAACTTTTGTGTTAAGTTTGAAATTATTTCAAAATAAGCTGGTAACAGCATCAAGGGATTGAGAAAACCTTCTCAACCAAGTGGAATGAGTGAAATGAGACAAAATAAAGTGTCAATGGCTGAGAGATTCCAACCAGAGTTGAGAGGTTATTCTTAAGCATTAAATAGATATCACCTTGTTAGTCAAGATGTAATGGAGAGGCTGGAGGGAGCTGCCTGAAAATGGAGAGTTGTGTTCCAGTAGCCATGTTTCTTGAAGATGATTGTATAATGATACAGCTTTCACAATGTGACTGTGTGATTGTGAAAACCTTGTGTCTGATGCTCCTTTTATCTACTTTGTCAACAGATGAGTAGAACATATGGAATAAAAATAAATAATAGGGGGAACAAATGTTAAAATAAATTTAGTTTGAAATGCTAGTGATCAATGAAAGGGAGGGGTAAGGGGTATGGTATGTATAAATTTTTTCTGTTTTCTTTTTATTTCTTTTTCTGAATAGATGCAAATGTTCCAAGAAATGATCATGATGATGAATATGCAACTATGTGATGATATTGTGAATTACTGATTATATATGTAGAATTGAATGATCAAAAGTTAAGAATGTTCACATTTGGTGTTTTTTGGTATTTAAAAAAAAGTTAAAAAAATAAGCTAGTAAAAATAATTAAATTATAATCAAGTGACTAATATATAGAATGAATGATTTAGATGTTTAAATCTAGGGTTCTACATTTGCTTAGTAGTTTACTTTAACATAAGTTTCATTAGAAAATAGTGCATTTTTCTTTATTATAGTTAGCAACTTATATAGATGTCTGTCCTACCCCCAAGTAATATTTTAACAAAACATTTACCCCATAATTTAATTTATGCCTGTTGCCCTAATAAACTTGCTCTCCAGTTTAACATTTTTCATTTAGGAGGCTAAAGTTAATAATTAGGAAATACTTCTAGAATAATCCACTTTATTTTCTTTCTATTCCTTTACTGCATTTCCTCCAACCTATTCCTTTCCCTAACCCAAATCCACTCCAATCCTATTAATCCTCATTGTTTAGAGTTTTGCTCTTCCTAAGTAAGACTTCTCAAAGAAGTGTCTGACATATCAGAGTCCTCAATAAATATGCTGTTTAAGTTCACAAATGACTAATGAGTAAGAAGTAATGAACCAAATTTCTGATTATGTGAGCCAAGAGTTGTCTATGGTATTTTTTCATATAAATTTATTGCCCTCCTAAGTCACGTCTTACTCATTTAGAAGATGAATGTTTGAAAAGATCTCTCTGCCTGCTGTGAAAAGAAAGGATTAAGGGAGTAAAAAAGCAATAATTTAATGAAACTACTACACAATCCAGGTAAGTCCATTTAGGATATGCTAGAATGATGAAAGAAAAGGACACACATTTAAGAAATATCTGCTGGTTGAGTCAACTTGCTGAAGGGCTGGATGTGGGTGCTGAGAGAAAAGTAAGATATTAAAACTAAGTTTTAATAATTTGTGTATTGAAGTCAGGATAGTAGCTACCCTTGGAGCTGGGGGTAGGGTAGGGTAGAAAGTAGGAGGGTGAGAAAGGGGGCATGTGAGGTACTGTTTATATTCTATTTCTTCATGTTAGTGCTGGCTAGACAGGTAAGTTCAATTTGTGAAAATTTGTCACATTGTGTACTCACATAATATCCACACTTTTCAGTATATATTATACCCCAATGAACATTTTAAAAATTGCTATATTTTAAACTTGAGTAAAAATGTAGAAAATGCTGCTATTTCCTGAGAAAAGCAGGTCTGGGAATAGGGGAAGAAGGAGGAGGGAATAATAAAAATTCTGTTTTGGATAGATCAAGTAGAGAAGAAAAATAGTAGATAATGGAGAAAGAAGAGATAATTGCAGGACAAATATCCTTTAAAAGGTTCCAGAGGAAAGAACAGTAAGCAGAGGTATTACTTTTTAAAAAATAAAAAATCTAACATTTCAAGTTTCAGCTGCTTCTGATTCCTTTAAGATGCTTCTGAATGACATTTTCTATTTTTTTAAACTTAAACCATGGTTAATATTCTTTTATTAATTCTTCTAATAACAAGTCTTAATTGAATTTCTAGCAATTAAAATTTGTAATTTCAGTATTTTATATTCAATAAAATTGTTTCAAAGAACTTAGAATTGAGTATCAATTGCTAAAACCTTTATAAACAGTTAATGAAATTAATTTTGGAAAATTGATAGAGTTAATGAGTTGATTATTAAGCAAAATGGACTTTCTGCATATTGGTCATTGGCTAATTGACTAGTTGCTATAAGTGGAGATCTGGCAGGAAAGGTGGATGCACAGATTAATTAAGATATTTGGTAGTGAGATGATAAGGAAATTCCTGTCTAACCAATTCTAATTCTCAGTTGAATCTGAGACAAGGTCAGGTACTTCAGGTGAGGGATGAAAGTGAGTTGCAGTATTTTGAGGAGAAAGAAGATAAGAAATTGTCTTACTCAAAAGTAGGGAAGGGAACATCATACAGAATTTTGAGTGTTAGTATTGGAGCTCTTTCAAGGTGTGGGGTCATAAATCTGAAGGGAAATCTGTCTACAACACTGGTATGCTTAATTCCAGTAACATAAAACTGCTTGGATACAAGAACAGACTAAGCAAATGATTTAGCTAGGGCCTAGGCACTGCCAAGTGAGTATGATAAACAAAAAGAGAGGTAAGAGAGTTAAAGGTATTTGCAAAGTAATGATTATAATCATGTGCTAATGACTCTAAGTTGGAAGGATGAAGGACAGTAAAAGTGGTGAGGTCTGTGAACTTAAAGTCCCAAAGGAGTCAAAGAACTGTTGGCATAGGAGTGACAGAGAAAGTGAGCTGTAAGATAAGAGTGGGATGTTTGAAGTAGAGAGCTGGAGATTTTTTATCTTAATTGTAAAAGATTAAGACTATGAACATGGGAGAGAATAGCATGGTTTGAGGGAATGAATGGCAGATGGAGTAGAGGAAAGATAATGAAGAAAGGTGTCAATACTTCCGGAAAGATGAGTTCACTCCTGCTCTGTGAAACAAGACAGAGGACAGAGAGAAAATGTCCAGGACTGCAGGTCCTGGGGTACTAGGAGTTAAACTTGGGTCTTCTGTGTGTTAGTCAGCCATTCTACTACTGAAATACCAGTGAACTGCAGCCTACCTTATAACAGACCTTTAAGTTGAACTGTATCCCCTACATGAGACCTGGACCTTGATTTGGCAGTGAATACCTGACAAAGTGTAAAAAGAAATATTCAGCAAAAACTAAGTAAATGCAAAACTTTAGAAGAGTGAAGGAAACCGACTTGCATAATAACCATATCAAGATAACCAAATGTCCAGAACACAACAGAAAATCACAAAGCACATGAAGATCCAAGCAGAAAAGGCCCAGCCAAACGACCAAATCAAAATTCCAGAGGGGACACAGAATATGGAACTACTCAAGGATATTTATAAAGAAATAAAGGATATTAGGAAGACACTAGAAGAGCATAAAGAAAAATTTGGCAAGTTAATAGAACTTTCTACTTGACTCCCAGGGGAGCATTTAGACAAAATGATGTCTGAAACATATGACAACATGGATGAAACTTGAGGACATAATGCTGAATGAAATAAGTCAGACACAAAAGGACAGATGCTGTATGATTCCATTATTACGACCCTGATAAAGCTGCCGGCATTATGGAGCAGCTAGAAGGAAAATTCTGAATTGAGGGCATTCAAAAAAAGCTGAATTGTAGCTGCTTGTTGAAGTGTGCTTTGAAATTATTGCTTTTTCTTTCTGTTTTTGTTGTATGTTTTATTTTTTAACTAAAGAACGGTTAAAAAAAGACTATAGGCAGTTATAGTAATATTAGATAAAATAAATTCCTGAAATCAAAAATTTGAAAATATTTAGTAACATAGCTTACTACTATAGCAGTTGATATTTTTAATAACTTTTTACTTGATATTTTGAGAACACACAGTTTTGATAGTTAATCAAATGGTATTTAAGATACTGTTTAATACTTAGAATTCAAGTAACTCTGATATCTGTATTTATAGATTTTTTTTCCTTTCTTGCTTTAATTTTAAATTGGTTTATGAAACATATTGTACAAACAGGCTTTACAATGATTACTTAGATATACATATTTTTTAATTTGCTTTGGATAAGCTAAGATATCCATTTTAGGTAGTTAAGATTTTTATATGTTAATTGTTAAAATATTTGTCTCTTATTTTCCTGAAATAAGGAAAATAGTAATATAGGTCATTACTATAGCAATGCAGATATTTGTATGAACTTTCTACTTGATATTTTGAGAACATACACAGTTTTGACAGCTAATCAAATGGTATCTATGTTAGTGTTTCATACTTAAAATTTAAGAACTTTGCTATCTGAATATGAAGATTTTTTCCTTGTTGGCTCAATTTTAAATTGGTTTATGAAACACAGGCTTTGCAATGATTATATGGATACTTTATTTAAATATGCCTATGGTTAAGCTAGATAAGATATCTATTTTTTGGTGGTACTAAGTGTATTGTTTGTTTTCTTAAATAAAAAATTAAATTGAAAAAAAAAAAGAAAGAAGGTGTCAAGGAAGGGAGAGGGCCAAGGAATGGGACAGATCATTCACATGGATGTTAAAGTTATTGGGAATGGAGTCCTAAATATGGAAGGCTAGGAACTAAGTTCTAAAGTCACCAATGAATGACAGAAAATGACCAAGAGGTCAGGAAAGGTCAGAAACATTATGATGTTGTTAGTTTGACGGCATAAACTACAAAGAAGGAGGACAAACGGCTTGAAAACTGCAGCAAAGAACAAAAAGCATACCAACCCCGCTAGAGGTACATGAAGTATGAAAGAGAAAAAAAATGTATTTACTTAAGGGGGCTACAAGGGAAAGAATATAATTAGGAAACAGCCAGATTTCAATTAAAGGAAAGGATGTGAAACAAACTTTTCAAAGAGATCTTAAAACTACAGTACATATATACATTCTCTGGACATGGTTCCAGTAGGTACTATGGAAAGATTCAAGAATGAGAGTTTTAAATGCTCTACTATTATTCTGATTAAAAGCCCTGAAACAACTTCAAGTTTTATTTTTGGCCACTGATTTTATACATCATTTTATATATACATCTCAAAAACAGTTTTAAAATAAATGTCCTTACCTCTATTTCTGTAACTTTTTCAGAAGGGTTATCGATTAGGAAGCGTGCTAAAGTCCCAGGAGTAGTTCTGTAAGTTAGGATGATTGAATTTTTAGAGTCCTGACACCACTGAATAAAGAGATCCCTTGAAAATCCACATTCCAGATCAGGTTGGCTCGCAAGTACCACTTTGGGGCTAGGTACTCGAGCCAGGTCAGAAAGACCATGACATAAAGACAAATGGCGAAACTGAAATGGATTATTTCTTTTGTCTTCAAAACATCTCATCAATTTATCACTCATCCATTCTACCTAACAAGGAAGGAAAAATTACGTTAATTAAAAAATACTATAGTATAATTACAAAACATTCTATGACATTTAAGGAGTTCACGGTCTATTTTGTTTTAAGTATTTTCTTTCCCACCGTTTGCTGAGGTAATAGTTGAATTTAGCTTATGCAGCTAATTTTTTGCATACCACATTCAATCTTTCTGCTTCCCTTTACATCATCCCTCTCAAATTTTCATCCCTAATAACTCAATTGTGCATCGTTTCAGCTATAAGTCAATCTAAATATTTTTGAGAAAAGGAAGTGTAAATTTTAAGTGACTATTTTATCCCTAGAGACTGCTATTTCAAGGGAAAGTGCTTATTCAAAGGAAAAAGAATAATGAATTCTAATGTTTATATCCTATGAGGTAGGTTCTATTTTTGTTCCCATTATACAGATTGGAACACATTGAGAAGCAACTTGCCAAATCTGTAAAATGGAACAAAAAAACTACTGAATTGGATATATAAGGATTAAATGAAATCATATGCATAAAGCACATAGAGCAGTAATGGTTTAAAATTTCTAGCTATTCTTATTATTAAGCTCTTTAACAGAAAAATAAAGTAAACAGGGCAATTAAGACACTGTATTCCAAAAGCCCCAATCATTGTAACAACTTTATTATAAATGATAGCATGAAAACAAACCTGGGACTTAGAAAACTCCACCACATTATAACTGACATTATTTAGGAGTGCCAATGAGTAAACACCCAATCCTGCATCTTTAGTTCTCCAAATCTGATCAAGCAGTTGAGCAAGTTCCAAAACTCTGCCTGCAGTATCCACTGCTATTAATACATTTCCATCCCCTCGAAGTGTTTCCAAAACATTTGCTAGAAAACAAGAATGTAAAATCCCTATAGAACATAACAATAATTTGCAACAAAATTAAAGATAACTTTATCTCCCTATTTTTACTATAAAGACTAAAATTCACAAGTAAGCAATGAGACCAAGTACAAAGTAAAAGAACTTCACTCAGATTACTACAACTACTGTTCATTTTGTTAAATATATTTTCATAGAAGTGAAGAACAATGCAATTAAATATCATTTTTTCATTAAAAATTATAAATCAGTGGTTCTGAATTCTTTTCACATCATAGTACAATTTAAAAAAATGACCTTTGTATAGTACACTGTGAGAAATGTGTGATTAGGCCAAAGTCAAATAGCCTGGGATTTCCAGGCCACCCATCTCACCTCTCCATTCCAATGGACTTTGTTATAAATAATCCCCCAAAGTGTACGTGTGTGTGTGTCTGTATATATTTTATATGTATATACCTATAGAGTAAAATATAGATCAAATTTCTTTCTAACAAAAAAGTATCTTTATACAGTGATATCCTTGCTCTATATGAAAGTCTGTCTTAGAAATATTCAGTAAAACCAAACTCTTGCAAAAAAAAAAAGAGAGACAGGGAGTTCCTAAAGTTAATATAACATAGTACACAATATGTTTTTTAAGTAGATACATATTTTTAAATAAATAGACTAAGGTAGTGGTTCAAATATTTTTAAAAGTGGAATCCAATTTTCCCTGTTGAAATACTATATGGCCTACAAAAAAAGAATATAAAAGTAAAGCAGAGAAGATAGGATTTAACAAATGAGTGTGACTGCTGAATCATCATATTGATATTTCTTTTAGTCTCCAATGCCTTGGAGCAGCTAGAAGGAAAAACCTAAAATTATGGAACAATAACCCATACCAAACTCTGAACTATGTTCTGTAACTACTTGTTACAATATACTTTGAAATTTATTGCTTTTATATATATATATTTCATAATAAAAAAAATATTAAGGAAAAAGAAAAGAAAAGAAAATGGTAAAGCAACTCTAATTAAAGCAAAAGCAAGTAGCAATTGCCCAGAGGAACCTCTTTAGGACCCAGGCTACTAGGTTAAAGTGTTAAACACACAACAACAAATCAGTGAAATATTTGCACCCTCATTTTTTTTTCTTTGTTCATTTTCTTTTAGAGTTTAAGTGTTTTTCTAATAGATTTATATAAAGTCTCAATACATTCTGGCATTCTCTAGACTTATAACAGTGAATGCCAGGGAGCACTAGCTATGTGCTAGATGGCAGAAGCCAATCCTTATAACTATTTCACAAAAGTTAAATTCAAACAAATTAAGCATTTTCTTTTATCAAATATTAATGTGATCACATATTTTTTTTTAATACTACAGTCAGCCAATTTCTTATGATCAAAAAAAGTGTTTGACACAACAGAATACAAAGTAATTTATACTACCATGCATTTTTATTGCTCTTTAAAAAGGATATTATAGAATACATACTCAGAAGCTGCTCATCCCGCTGTTTTCGTCTAGGCTGCACATAAGTAGCATTAAACGAATCTGTGATTAGTAGGGAGGGTCTACTTAGCATTTCCAAGGAACATCCATTTAAATGGCTATAAAAAATTTTAAAAAAAGGAATATTTTATATGACTTCAAATTACAATAGTAGCTTCTCATAAAAGATAATCAGCTTTTTTATAAGGCTTCTTCCACCCCTCATTATAATAGTATTCATGCTCAATGATCAGAAGATAGAAAATTAAAAAATATATATAAAGAGGAAAATAAAAATCCTTTAGAGTATGAACACTCAGAAATAATGTAATATATTGGTGTATTTCCTTCTCTGCATACAAACAAGTTTTTCTCTGTGTATTTTCTTTACAATGTTAATATGTTTATATCTTATAAACTCAGTACTATATCCTGTTTTTTCCATGACATCAAAAACTCTATCTAAACCTAAGTGTTAATGATTATAAAAATTTCCCATTGTATCCATTCCGTATTTATTTTATCACTTCCCTTTATTGATATTTAGGTTACTTTTATTTATGCCATTATAAATATCCTTTCAAAGAACATTTCTGCAAAAAGCTGCAATTGCATTTCTGAGTGTTTCATTAGGACACATGCTTAGAAATGTATTTATTGAAACATACAATATTTCTGAATGGCTTTCCAGAATGGTTTAGTCTTTTTCTACAACTCAACAGAAAGACTAAACAAATCACTAAATACTTTCCAGAAGAATATCACCATTAAAAAAATTAATATAATTTATTGAAAATGATCTTGCTTTAATTTTTTCTTTTTGCCTCTACATCTTTTGTCCATTTTGCAAATATAGAATGATTTTGCTTTACTGATTAATAGTTGATCTTAAATCTTTGACCAAATTGCCACAAATATTTCCCCCAGATTATTTGTCCTTTAAATTAGCTTATCATTTCAGATATTTTTAAGCTGCATGTATTCAAATCAGCAGACTTTCTGTTTGTAACTTGGTCCACTGCCTTTATGCTTACGAAATCTTTTCCAAATCAGTAACAGATTCACCAGTATTTCTTCCTTTCATATTTTATATTTAATTCTAAGCCCTCTGAAATTTATTCTGTTATATAAGATAAAGACTCAAATGTATATTTTCCAAAATGGCTGACTTCTCCAACATCATTAATTCAAATGTCCATTCTTTTCACATTAGTCTGTGATGACAAGAGCCTAAAATTCAATTCATTAGTCTTAAATATTTCTCAACATGAGATACAAAAGATCTTGAGGCTACTGTAATCTAATACAAAATAGTTATGAAGAGGCTTAAGTGATACTGAATACCAAAACAATTTTATAGTAATACTGGGAGTAAAAAATGAAGTACATATAACTACTGCATTCTCTTTTAAAAGGAATCTAAATATAGTTATATTCAGTGGTAACTACTGATTTTACCAATAAAAATTCCTTTAAGTAATAAATCAAGAGCATACAAAATATATTTTAATGTACAAAAATTCATCTCCTTTACATCTCCAGGGAGATACCTATTTTATAAAGTGGGTACTTATAAGCAAATTTTTAATGTATCTTTTCTCTTTCATATAATTTTCCCTTACAATGCAAATAAGTAACTTTGAAAACATTCACTATTTGATGATTTTAAGCTGCTCTAGATATCTGGTGTGGGGATCCAGGGCCTGGGATTCCTCTCCCCATTGAGAGCAGATCATTTCACGTAGCCACATATATGACCAGAACAGACACTAATGGTCACCAAATCTCCTCAGGAAGGGAGGGGGTGGTTGTGGAAGAAAGTATCAATGTTATCATAAAAAAATCATTGAAACTCCCTTCTTCTTTGATCATTGTTAATAATAAACCCCTGTGTCATGAGACCCTGCTGAAACTCTGTCGCACAACGTTGTCCTAAACCCTTATAAAGCCCTTGCACTCCCCCAACCCCTTTGCAGAGCACCAACTTCCATTTTCCACAGCCAGCCTCCACCATGTAAAATCCTCTCCTGTTCATAAGTCCTAATTAAAATTCATGTCTAACTTTGTGTCTGATGTGTTCTTTGGTCTTCAGGCTGCCCTGATCCAAGCCCTCCAAGAGCTGGGTTGGAACAACTGGTGAGCCATCCAGGAGACGAAAGAGCCAGCAGCAGTAAAGGGAAACTCCCCAAGAGAATCCTGAAATGGCTTGTAACATCTATCTGGGGAAGGACTGCCTAGACAAATGGAGACCACTGAGGGAGTACAGAGACACCCAGGACCTCCTGGCTCAACTGTTACTACTCCTGCAGCAGGCCACAGGACAGTTAGGATTTTATAAGGAAAAGGAGAGTTGTCAGGCTACCACAGCCATCACATGGCCCCTGTTAGGAGCTGTGTTTTCAGCTATGAAACAGGTACCGGCCGTTAAAGCTGCAGTTCACTGCCTAGAAGAATTTAACTTAGAAAGGGACTTTCGTATAGTCCAAGCAGACATGAAGGATGCATGTAGATGAGAGTTTAAAAATATTGGCATGCCAGTATGCTACAGTAAGAAGGTGTAGACTACCCAAGGGCAAGTGAGGCGTATCCTAACCTCCACTGTCTAGGACCCTAACTATGGGATCCTGGTGTTTTCTCTTCAGACAATGATGAGCCCCAGTCTGATGGGGATATTGAAAATGAGGAAAGGAAGCTTATTCATCCACTGGTCCAACAAAATTCTGCTGTAGAGATGGCTACAGGATACAGGATTGTTGTTAGCTTTCCCCAGTAGGGAAGGCAAACCAGAGGGCCACCATCAGATGTTTGAAGAATGTGAATGCTCTGTATGGGGTGCCTACACAAACAGACAGTGACTGTAGGACCCTTTTCACGGGGCAGATAAACCAATTCTGGGCCATGGATTAGGATATCATGTGGACATTCTGTCTGCCCTATAATCCCACAGATTCAAGCTGTTTTTTGTTAAAAAAAAAAAAAAAAAAAACAGCTAAAAGATGTAAAAGGTCCTTGCAACACTGCACTAAGAAACTCTGTCAAGCCTTAACTGGCTTAAATACACCACCATCAGCTGCAGCCCCAGATCCTATTAAAATGCTAACGGTGGGCTCTGAAAATACAAATTAAAAGGGCTAGCTGCTTTTACAGCCTAAAAGAGGGAATAATAATAATTTTTTTTCTTATGCCTCATACAAGCCATACGAATGGGGAAAATGAGGTCCTTTGGCTTTAATGCTGGCCTATGCAGCCACACTGGTTTGGGAATCTTAAACTCATGGAGAACAGAAGTCACCAAAAATATTGTACTCCGACACAAAAAAATGCCTGCTAAAGTTTTTATCACCAACCTGGGGCCTCCTACTCCCAAGGGAACATTATGTATAACTATGGGGACCCTTCTTATGCCTAGATTAATGTCACAGTGGGGGACTCTCAAGATTTGCAGGGGGAGACTATCTGGCATTTAAAACCTCCCCATTGATATGATTTCCAGGGAGGAGCCCTAGTCCTGGCATGGTGGAACTGACAATGCCTTCCTGACCAAAAGGGGGAAAAGAATTGTAACAAGGTATCAGTGGCTGAGAGAGTTCAAATAGAGTTGAGAGGCTACTCTTACCTAAGTTTCAAGTATTGCTAACCCCCCAACCAAAACTATTCCTGCCAACCCTGAAGAACACCTAGGGCTTTATCTGAGATTCTTCAAAGGTTCCCTGCACTATGATTACTTTCCAGAAACCTACAACCCCAATATGGATTTCCAGGTCAGATAAGTCCTGAAACTTAGAGGGGCCAGCCTCTTCAGAACATCAACCAGTTTCATCCCCCATCCCATATTATCGATAGCTCTTTCCAACATGAAAAAGTTAAATTGGGCATAGCCCAAATATCCCTAAAGATAGGGAGAAAGATCAAAGGAGAAGGTGGAGTTATAACAGAAAAGACAGGATTTAACAAATGAGTATGACTGCTGAATCATTATATTGATATTTCTTTTAGTCTCCATTGTCTTGGAGCAGCTAGAAGGAAAAACCTAAAATTGTGGAACTATAACCTACCAAACTCTGAAATCTATCTGTAATAATTGTCGCACTGTGCTTTGAAATTTATTGCCTTTTTATATATATGTTATTTTCACAATAAAATAAAAAAACTCCCCGTATTTTGTTAAATCAGCAGGAATGACCCTTTATTTTTCCCCATAAACATCTTTCTTTTCACCTGAGGCTCCCTAGCAAATACTTTCCTACAGTGGGTTTCAGCAGTAACTCAAGCCCACAATCGAACCCTGTGTTGGGTTTGTACAGACTTGCCATCTTTAGGCAGTACCAGCTTTCCTCAGACAGTGACCCTTACAAATCGGACAGTGTGGAATACCTTCCTGGCCTGGCAGATTTTGACGCATCGAAAAATCTGCTCATCTACAGGACTTTGTACATGGAGACAGCCCTATGTCCCTGCTGCTTCTTTGCCCCATACGCATAGTAATTAGGAAATGGTTTATTTCCTTTCTTGGACATGGCCACATCTCTTTGTGGGGAGCTCTTAGCGTTCTAAATAAGTCTTATACTGATGTGGAATATGGATGCAATATCTGTCCTATAGTCAACATAGTCTGCTGCATGGGGATGGATTGTGGGGATCCAGGGCCCAGGATTCTTCTCCCTTTTGAGAACAGATCATTTCACATAGCCATCTATATGGCTAGGACAGACATTAAAGGTCACCAAATTTTCTCAGGGGGGTGGTGGTAGAAGAAAGCATAGATGGTATCATAAACAAAGCACTGAAACTCCCCTCCCTTGATCACAGTTGATAACAAACTCCTGTGTCACAAGACCCTGTTCAAATTCTGTTCTCATATCCTCGTCTTAAACCCTTATAAAAGCCCTTGCAGTCCCCTCACCCCCTTTGTGGAGCACTAACTTGCATTTACCACAGCTGACTGTCACCATGGAAGATCCTCTCCTGTACATAAGTCACATCTAACACTGTGCCTGTTTGGGCTATGCAGATCCAACCCCCCAAGAGATGGACTGGAACATCTGGCTAATAAAATAACTTTGTTTCTAACTTTCCCTTTAAAGAACAAAATGACATCAATTGCATTTCCATTAGCTTTTGTCCTGATATACCTACATCTCCCTCTTGTGGTTGAAGTCAACTGCATAAACAATTTCTTCTTCTCCATCTTTGACTATTTTCCATATCGTTCCACCTATCATATGTCCAGCTGGCAGAGGTGTGATAGATAAGCCATGTCCTTTGCCTATGTCAAAAAGATAATGACAATATTCAGACTTCTTTTACAACCCTGAATAAAGGCTATTTGTTTGTGAGTTGTTTTCTAATAGATGATACACTCAATCATACAATATTTAAAAGTAAAAAGGAATCCAGTGAAAAACAAAACTCTACTGTCATGCTGCTACTCCATTTCCTCACTGGTGGCAAATATTGTTGCCATTTTATTATGTATTCTTATTTATGGTTATAAACAGAAGGCTAGAAATTGAACTTAAAAGCTAGTACATTTTAAATTATTTAATGTGAATTAATAAAGGTTAATATTTATACTGTGCACACATAGTATCAAGTGTTTTTATTTATGCTAAAACTCTAACCTGAAAGAAGATTTTGAATCTTATTATTGTAAAAAATTTATCCTTCAGAAAAATTAAGTACAAGCAGTACTGCTGAGACAATTGGTACTTCCTGGCTAAAGCTTCGAAGTCCATTGTTGCACTGTTTTGTCAATGCCAGCATCTTTATTAATGAAAATCCCTAATTAAATTCTCTCTATAGATGATAAATACACACTGAATATATGACTTCCTTACCTGATTAAATTAAATAAACTTTTAAACATCAAATTCAAGAATTCAGTGGTTTTCTGTTCTGTGTTGCAACAGCACTGACTTCAATCACTATTTTTACCCACCTGAGCTTGTCTCCTCACCCAGTGAGTTCCTAAAGAGTGCATCATATCACCTCTGTGCATTACACATAGTAAAAACTAAATAAATCTGTCCTAAGTCAAATATGAAAAGGTCTGAGTTGTTAACATTTTTAGTATTTAGTCTAGAATATTTTAAAATCCAAATGATTTGGGGCATGTTCACAGTTCCATACCAAAGCAGAAAAATGGCTAATTTTTATTCTTCAGACCATAGTGTTTATAATTTTTACTACAAATTCTCCTTAGTATTTTTCAGTAAATCCCATTATTCCAATTATTTGCTGCTAGAAACATTTTTTTACCTTTCAAATTCACAATCTGAGAGAATTTTAGCTGCTGTATTTTATCAAAGGCTGCATCCACATCATCTAATGTAAAGAGTGTGAAATCTTCTGTATTGTGTCGAGACTAAAAGAATAACACAAATAAAAAATTTTAAATGATCATTGTAGGAATGCTAAAATTGAAAAAAGAAAAAAAAAGAAAACTCTTTTAAATTACCTGATAAAGATCATACATGAACATCTGTCCCATTTTATAAACAGGAATGGTTGCATAGATAGCACAGTTCAGACCCAACTTTCCAACAGCATATGGGAGAGCGCCAAGATGGAGAGGATCGGGATGAGACAACAGAACTGCATCAATCTGGTGAACATGCCTAGGAGATACAATCAAAATGATTATCTTCTCAAATCTTGTTTTTAAGGGTAAAGGGAAGATATTCAAAATTAATTTGCTAATTCTGATTCCTGTTAATAGTCTGGATTAAAACTGTGGTAAGTAAATGAGAAAAATAAGAACTAAACTTTTGATGCCCCTGAAATCCAATTATTATTGCCCTCAGATACAAACATGGTAACTATAACTTGCACCTAACATTAAAGTGCATAGACACTTTAAAAAAATGAAAAATAAATAAGTTGATTTTGAATGGCTATTTCATATAACCATTAGTTCAAGTACTTAGCTTAGAATTTCAGGAACTGTTAAAGAGATGATGTTTAATCTGTCCAGTATTTATTACAGATTTTGGCCTTAGCTTTTTAGGACAGTAACTGACCACATATTCATTATAATAAAATCTCAATTATACAGAGAATGCATTTTGCTTCAAGTTCTAAGCTTTTAAAAATGTTTAAGTCCTCTTTCCTTCTGTAATTAACATAATAATGGGAACATAAATGAAATTTTATTTGATGAATTAGGATCCTTTTGCATCTCACAAGGCATTCTGACCACCAATTCTAGCATCAAAAGATATAGAAAATAGGTTAAATGTGATCTGACTGCAGAATTTTCACATGGAAAGCTTTTCCTCTCCTCAAACTCTTGCTCTTATCTAAAATTAGCACGCAGAATTTTTACTGAGTGATCCATCAGCCAAATAACAATTATCTTAAGATTCTGCTGAATTTCAATAAACACACTTAGTAAGTCACACAAAACTTTGGAAATTAAAATGTTCACTTCAACATAAGAAAATTAAGTCCTTTATTATAAATAAAATAAATCATAGTAGAAAAGCAAACATCGTAACTTCAAATTAGTACTGCAGTATAGATAAGAGAAGTTAATTTAAAAGTCCAGAAATATGAACAGTAAAAGTAACTTACTTCCTCAG
Organism: Tamandua tetradactyla; assembly: GCF_023851605.1. NCBI lineage: Eukaryota > Metazoa > Chordata > Mammalia > Pilosa > Myrmecophagidae > Tamandua > Tamandua tetradactyla. The sequence continues at coordinate 52,982,523 of NC_135338.1, read as the reverse complement.
GGAATCTATAATATCCATAGAAAAGTGTTCATCCCAACCACAGTCCAGTAAAAATCTAAATTCATCAACTTGGAGAAGATAGCAAAGAGCTGATTCTTCTTGGACCCCAGAGAGGGTAGTTAATTTGATAATAGATGTCATTTTTTGTCCACTAGCAACAATCTAAAAGGTTCTTTTAAAAGAAAAAGAAACTAAAATTAAGCATAAGAATGCAACTGAATATATATAATAGACAGTGAACAAAAATTAGATCAGGTTTTTAAGTGCACAAAAATCCCATCAACATAGAAAACAAACATTTTAAAGTCCAATTGCCATCATTGCTAACTTTAAAATGCAAACATACCTTTGTTGATATGTTCTTTTTTGGCTCCTGGTGTGGTTTAGTGTAAATTAAGTGGACTTGGGAATCAGAGATACAGAGTTGAATTTACTCTGTTGTGGTTTAAGACAAGTTAATTAACCTTTTCTCACCTATATATTTGGTCTAAAAACCAGATAAGTAATGCATACGTAAAAGTAATGTTGGAAGCTTTGATATAATGTATGAAGAGCTAGAACAGAGACTAGATCATTTAAGCTAGACTCTAGATTCTAAAATCAATGCTTTAGATTTTAGAGCTCTATGCTGTCACTCCTAAGTGCAGGTTGGCACCATTCTATTTTAACACACGGCTTACACTTGATTTTAACAGTATCAGTACCCATTTAGTCTCCCAGACTAAAATTCTGGAATTGCTCTCCTATCATCAATTTGGTCATCACTAGTTGAATACTTGTTGACATTTCAGAAATGTTTTACATCCTTACTGTCCTACCTCAATCAAGACACTCATTACCTTACCTGAATGATTTTAATTTCCTCATCTAGTTTTCATGTTCCAAGTTGATCCTCGATAACAGCAGTCAGAAAGACCATCCTAAGAATCAAATATTCTCATGCCCCCACTTTGCACAAAATAACCAATGGCTTTCCTGTTGACTACTGAATGAAATGTAAACCCCTTAGTGGGAAATCAAGCCCCTTCACAAGTTTATCTCAATCTATCCTTTGCTTCACCTACAATCCCTGCCCTGTGTGCTTAAGCACATTTATTTTCTCACTCTCCCTATGTACACCAAAACTTCTCAAGTCTGCATCTGTGTATTTGTCACCTCTTCATGACCGCCTCTTGAGCTTAGCAAATTTCTTTTGACCTTTCATGACCCAGTTCAAATATTAACTCCTTTTAAAACTTTTTTCAGTGTCCCCAAAGCTAGTTATTTTTGCCTCGCACAAAGTGGGCACATACACACAGAAAACTGTTGACTAGAAATTGACAATATAAAAGCACGTATTATAGTTAATCTTTGTATGCCATTTCAAGACCAAACACAGTGCTCAAATTCCTTCAGGGCAGTGATTTTGACCAACACTACTTCATTTCAAATATTTGTCACAGTTACTGGCTCTCTCAGCAATGATCATGCTTGTTGATGACAAAGTAAAGAAAACTAGGCAAAATCTAGGTAAAAACGGAGTCTGGGAAAGCACTGGAACTAACTAGGTGCCAAAGTCTATTACTGACTAGTTTCAGGGGAGCAGAGGTTTCATAACAGAGCCAAAGGGGTTGTAAAATAAAAGCATTATAGAGTACGGGCAAGTGATAACTCGGGTTCGCCCGGTCACAGGCCAGACCTGCCAAGGTTTACATCCAGTCAGACCTCCGGTTTTCTGCAGAGCATATAAAATAGCATAAAGTCAAAGAGAATGAGATCTGGTGAAACTGCAGTGATGGTGGAAGGGCTTGGGGGCTAGGGAGACAGGACGCGGGGGCGGGGGGAGGAGAAAGACTTTTTTAACAAAGCGTGATAACATCCTAAAGGTCTTTGGAGTCAATTAACTACAAAGACGCCTACTTTGTGCCCAGTGCTTAGTAGATTCGCGGTCTTTCAACCGGTGTCGACGGGCGACTTCGGGCGAGGAGGCTAAAAGGGACATGGAGAAAAACGCAGCCAAGAGACGTAGGAACTAAAGCTGGAGTCAGATTAACTCCTCCAGTGCCAACAGAATGAAAGGGGAGAGGAATACAGCAAGGAGGAAAGGAGCATGGGAGTGAACCGTACAGATTGCCAAAAGAGCCAAGAATTTTAGACCCATGAAGAAGACGTTTTTCTTTCCCTCGCTGAGCATTTCGGCCAGGAACGACCAAGACCGGCACAACGAAACCCCAGAGCTTGTCCCCAGGAGAGGAGGCTGTGTCTGTGTTGGAGCCAGGCTCTTCCTGAACTCCTAGGAAGCCCCCTCCCCCATCCAGGGGCTCACTCTTTTCTTCCGCCCCCACTTGCCTCATCAGTCCTCCCCCAACGCCGTCCACTGCCCTTCCCAACCCCTCGTCGAGTCCCGGTTCAAGAGCGAGGAAAATTGACGTTCACTCAGCAGTACCCGCGACGATCGGCAGGCAGAAGACCCGCAGTGGAGGCCGCCATTTTGAAACTACAGGCGACCCGCCAAGGCGGAGAAGACCCAGGGTGATACCATCTTCTGGGGACAAGGAACACGAAGCTGAGGGAAGGAGATGGCATTTCCACGCACAAGTCTCCTCACCTTGGACTGACGTTTTATTTTAAAAACATTTATGTCGTTTTCGAGCTAAAACAAGAACGAGAAGATTCACATATTAAAAGAAAGACGTACGACTTCCCGGCGTCACCCCTCTCTTCCTGACGAGTCCCGAGGCCGCAGCTTCCGTCGGCGCCGGTGGCTGAGCTCACAGCTGTCCTTGGTCGTGGGGTCGTGGTTGGCTCCGCGGCGGCTGGTGAGTTCTGGGGTTCAGGGCGCTGAGGCCCGCCGGGTCAAGTTGTGCAGGCGGGTGTGGAGGTGGGGTACGGGGTTCATCTCTATAAAAGCCCTCGGCGGTGATGGATCTGGTGATAGATCGCCCCGGGGCTGAAGCGGCCGAACTTCCAGAGGCCTTCGAGCGTGGGAGCCGGGAAAGAGGAGAGGGAACTAGCGTTTTCTTCTGGTGGACTACTGGGTTCACCTTTCCCTCCTGGAACTGTCAGGAAAAGGTATCTGAGGCTGCCATAATTGCAAAAAGTCTTTCGAGATACCCGGTGACTGCCCCTCACCGGACTGGGAGGAAACCGAGACTCAGGAAGGGATGCATGGGGCTGCTTATCCGCGAGCATTTCAGATTCGTCCAAGATTCAGCATTCCGTGTCCTCATTAGTTAGGATTGGAAGCTAACTTCATTCTTCTAAATCTCAAGCCCTCCTGCGCCGACCGTTCCGCAAGATATGTACTCTTTTGCTTAAAAACAAGACAAAACAATACAATATTTTATTTGTGCATGGTTTTTAGGATGTGTATACCTCAAGGAGTTTGATCCTTCGTGCATCCAGCATTGTTTCTTTATAGGTTAAATCGGCATTTTTGGGACAGTGCATATAAAGAGCCATGGAGACCAATTAGAAAGAATTTTTTTAAGTATTTAAATATAATTATATCTTTCAAACGTGAACTCGGAGTGACTTACAAAAATAATAGCAGATATAAAGAATCGTTTTAGGACCTAACTGGAATAAATTGGGTTGAAGAATAAGTAATATTAGGGGAAAAAATATAAAGCCAATAGTGAGGTTAATATAAATGTTTACTATGGACTTACTATGAGAGGCAGTAAAGCACAAGAAAATTGCTCGGACCAGAGAGCCAGACTGCCTGGTTACTAATGCTATCTCTTCCGTTTACCATATCTTTGAAACTGGACAAATGACTTTATCATAATTATCCCTGGATTTCCGCATCTGAAAAAAAAAATGCATTGGGGATGTTATATTGGTTAACACATACATAGTGTTGTGAGGATTAAATTAATGGATGTTTATGAAAAGCAATAGGGTGCTGGATAAGAGGGTGCTATAAAAAACTCAGCTGTTGTTAGAGGACAGCAGAAACATTTCCGATCTTGATCAGTTAACATGATTCCTAGAGTCCATAAGGTAAAAACCTGTTCTCCCATTTCTGAAGTGAAAGCACAATCTTTCTTGAGGGTCCTCATGTAAAGAAGACATTAATGTATTGTACATTGGCCTTAATAGCATCTTTAAGGATAAATAAAAGGAGTTACATAGGCCTGTGTCTGACGTTATATCTTAATGTAGATATGTGACAGAATGGCAGGTTGCAAATTAGTAAAAGTGCATGTACATCTCTCTTGTGGACACCCATGTCTAGAGCAACTGGTCTTTACTCCTTCCTTAAGTGCCTCCTGCACACTCTTCTTTCATCCAAAACTTAGGCTCATTTGACTGAAGCCTGACCCTAGTCCTCACTGCCCTTTCTTATCAGATAAAACTCACCTATGTTTTGGGGCCAATGACTTATCCCCAAGAGCCTGAGAGCCCTTCTATCCTTCTGTCCATTCTCGGAAATCATTCTACCGCACTTCTTATATCCATAAATCTTTGTCCTCCCAGGTCACCCACTGTCAGTAAAAATACAGTGTAAGTTGTACCACTGCTTCCAAAGTCCACTAAATGATGGATTGTACAATGATAGTGTGAAATGCCTGTGGGACTAAGAGTTGTCATTTATTTCTTAGGGGTGGAATTATGCTTCTTGGTGTTGGTTGAGACCAGGTTTGGATTCTGATTCTACCTTTGCTTTTTATAAGAGCCTATATGCAGAAGTGTCTCTAATCTCTTCTGTTCAGGGTAGGGTTAGACAAAACCAACTCCTTAGCGCTGGCCTTGTTGGAAGAATGCCAACGCTAATGGCTCATAGCCCACAGGTGGCCATGGGATTATTTGAAACAGTCTTGGGCTTGGGGTCAGCAAGTATGTTTTTGTGGTTGGTTGTCAGCCAGACATAAGGTGGAACAGACATCTCCTAAGAAAGTTGAAGAGCCTGATACAGATGAAACAGAATAGATGGCTACTCAGCCTCTGTAAAGGCCTATACTATTTTTTAGTAATTTGCAGTTTATCACTTTCAAAGTTACTTTATATTACTTGATTAAGGTGGTACATGTTATCCCCATATTTGACTGTCTCAGAATTCATAAAGCATGTAAGTGTCTGAGACAGTAAGCAATTGGTAGGCACTTGGTCAGTAGTCACAAAAAGTACTTAAAGATCTAAATGTAAATAATGCTACTTAACAAAGGCACAAAGCTGAAAGAACCACCATCTTGTGGGAAATAAGATAGCATAGATATTGTCGAAGAACTATTTGCTTCAGTCATCCAGGAAATAATTAGAAATACACTTCGTATAATATATAGTGATTGTGTGACTTTTAACTTCATGGCCTGGTATATAAAGAGTGTTTGATTGAAGTTTAAGAAACGAAAGAATTAAAATTATTTAGAGGGCGGGCCACGGTAGCTCAGCAGGCAAGAATGCTTGCCTGCCATGCCAGAGGACCCGGGTTTGATTCCCAGTGCCTGCCCATGTAAAAAAAAAAAAAATTATTTAAAAACCACTCTTTTAGAAGAGAGAGGCAGGAATTTCAGCTATATTCCCCAGCACACTGAGTCCTAACCATTTTTTTGTTTGTTTTTGCTCAATCAAGTCTTTTTTATTGCAACTTATCTTAGTATATTCACACATGCAAAATTCAAGGTAGTATAATAGAAGGAATATTGTTAAAATGGAATGGAAATACATCTGTCCCAAATTTCCAGATTCTAAAGATTGTGGTAAAACTAGTGTTCTAGTTTGCTAGCTGCTGGAATGCAATATACCAGAAACAATGGCTTTTAAAAAGGGGAATTTAATAAGTTGCTAGTTTACAATTCTAAGGCCGAGAAAATGTCCCAATTAAAACAAGTCTATAGAAATGTCCAATCAAGGGCATCCAGGGAAAGATACCTTGGTTCAAGAAGGCCAGTGAAGTTCAGGGTTTCTCTCTCAAGTGAGACAGCACATGGCGAACACAGTCAGGGCTTCTCTCTTGGCTGAAAGGGCACATGGCGAATGCAGCATCATCTGCTAGCTTTGTCTCCTGGCTTCCTGTTTCATGAACCTCCCCGGGAGGTGTTGTCCTTCTTCATCTCGAAGGGTCGCTGGCTGGTGGACTCTGCTTGGTGGTGCTGCAGCATTCTCTGCTCTCTCTGAATTTCTCTGAATCTGTTTCTCCAAAATGTTTCCTCTTTTATAGGACTTCAGAAACTAATCAAGACCCACTCAAATGGGTGGAGACATGTCATCCCTTAATCCAGTTTAACAACCATTCTTGACTAAATCACATCAACCAGGGAGATGATCTCATTACAGTTTCAAACATACAGTATTGAATAGAGATTATTCTACCTTTATGAAATGGGATTTATATTAAAACATGGCTTTTCTTAAGGGGCATATATCCTTTCAAACCAGCACAACTAGGCTGTGTGTCCTTTCCATTTTTAAGTACCTTACTACACAACGGTTACTTGACCCTATATGGGAATGTGTTTTCAATTCAAGAGATAGTAATAAAGAGCCTACCTAATATATAAAGCAGAGATTCCAAATTCTAAATTAAGGTAATTGCATTGACACATTAGAGTTAATAAAATTTAGATTATATCTACACAGATTTGATGATATAAATATCTATACTGCAAAAATATTGGCATACGTGGAAAAATTTCCTCTTTACTGACTGAATAAGTAGGGCTCACTACTGAATCTTTTTTTTTCTTTTAACTTTTTTATTGTAAATATAACATATGTACAAAACAAAGAAATAAAAAAGCAACAGTTTTCAAAGCACACTTCAGCAAGTGGTTACAGGACAGATCCCAGAGTTTTTCATGGGCTACCGTATGATCATATTTTTCCTTCTAGCTGCTCCAGAATATAGAAGGCTTAAATATTTTTTTATCATCACAATCGACTTTTTTCCTTTTTTCCTGTGAAAAATAACATATACAAAAAAGTTATAAATTTCAAAGCACAGCACCACAATTAGTTGTAGAATATATTTCAGATTTTGACATGGGTTACAGTTCCACAATTTTAGGTTTTTACTTCTAGCTGTCATAAAATACTGGAGACTAAAAGAAATATCAATTTAATGATTCAGCATTCATATTCATTTGTTAAATCCCATCTTCTCTATAACTCCACCATCACCGTTGATCTTTCCATATCTCTCTTTAGGGGTGCTTGGACTATGGCAATTCTAAATATTTGGTATTGAAAGGGTCTGTCACTAAAGCGGAGTAGGGAGATGGAACTATCTGATGTTCTGGAGAGGCTGGTCTAAATTTCAGGACTTATCTGGACCAGGGACCCATCTGGAGGTTGTAGGTTTCTGGAAAGTTACTCTAGTGCCTGGAACCCTAGTGGAATCTTATATATTGCCCTACATGTTCTAGGATTGACTGGAATGGTCCTGGTTGGGGGTTGGGAAGTTATGATAGGTAGCAAGGCCTACCTGAAGCTTGTGTAGAGCAACCCCCAGAGTAGCCTCTTGGATCTATTTGAACTCTCTCTGCCACTGATACTTTATTAGTTACACTTCTTTTCCCCCTTTTAGTCAAGATGAAATTGTTGATCCCACAGATCCAGGTCTGGATTCATCCCTGGGAGTTCTCTCTCACGTCGCCAGGGAGATTTTCGCCCCAGGATGTTTTGTCCCATGTAGTAGGGACAATGATTTCACTTGCAGAGTTGGGCTTAGAGAGACTGAGTTCATATCTGAGCAACAAAAGAGATCCTCCAGAAGTAACTCTTAGGCATGCCTATAGGTAGTCTAAACTTCTCCAGTACCTACATAAGCTTCACAAGAGTAAGCCTCATGATCGAGGGCATGGCCTATAGATTTGGGTATCCCTAAAGTTTGACACAATATCAGGGGATTCCCTGATGTTAAGGTTTACAGATTCTTTCTCCCCTCCCTAAGGGGACTTTGCCAATCTCTTCAATTATCTGCTTAATATACTCTAGGATGTTTCCAAGCATTACAGTAATCTATGCAGGATTAAAGGACCTCTTTCTTCTGTGCTCCCTGTGTTTCAGTTGTTCAAATGAGCTATACAGATAGGGTGAATTAGATTGTGCACTACAGAAAATTTCAGTTCCAGATCAAATAAACCTTTCTTCCTTTGGTCTCCAAGAGTATGTGTGGTTCTAAAATATAGACACTGTCTTCCTTATCCCTGTGTTCTGAATTGCTTTAACCCCAACCTGTTTGGCTTCATTCTTGTTCTAGTTTGCTAGCTGCTGGAATACAATATGCCAGAAACGGAATGGCTTTTAACAAGGGGAATTTAATGAGTTGCTAGTTTACAGTTCTAAGGCCGAGAAAATGTCCCAATTAAAACAAGTCTATAGAAATGTCCAATCAAAGGCATCCAGAGAAAGATACCTTGGTTCAAGAAGGCCGATAAAGTTCAGGGTTTCTCTCTCAAGTGAAAAGGCACATGGCGAACACAGTCAGGGCTTCTCTCTCGGCTGGAAGGGCACATGGTGAATACTGCGTCATTTGCTAGCTTCCTCTCCTGGCTTCCGGTTTCATGAAGCTCCCTGGGAGGCGTTTTCCTTCTTCATCCCCAAAGGTCGCTGGCTGGTGGACTCTCTGCTTCGTAGTGTTGCTCTCTCTGAATCTCTCATTCTCCAAAATATTTCCTCTTTTATAGGACTCCGATAAACCAATCAAGACCCACCCAAATGGGTGGAGTCATGTCATCCACTAATCCAGTTTAACAACCACTCTTGACTAAATCACATCATCCAGGGAGATGATCTGATTACAGTTTCAAACATACAGTATTGAATAGAGATTATTCTACCTTTATGAAATGATATTTTGATTAAAACATGGCTTTTCTAGGGGGCATACTTCCTTTCAAACGGGCACAATTCTTATATCTAAATATCAGGTTATATATATAAAACAGCCTCTCAAACTCCAGAAATAATAATTACTACTCTGGACTTAATGTGTCTGCTCTAAAAGCTTATAATCTAAGCACCTGTTTTTTTATAAGCATTTTCTAAAGATGACCATACTCTTGTTGTTCTTTTGTTTCTGGTTTCATTTGTCTCACCAAATGTCCCACATGTTCATTCATGTCATTGCATGCCTCACGACCTCGTTCCTTTTTGTAGCAGCACAACCTTTGTTCATAAGTATACACCATCGTTCACCAATCTACTTCTCCATCAGTTCACCCATCAGCCACCTGCATTCATCGGGCATCATGTAGAAGGTCCAAAGTACACAGTCCATCAACATTCTCAATTTTAGATAATTTCATTGTTCCCAAGAGAAAGAAAACCAATGAACACACCCTTGCCGAATAGGAAATCTAAACCTCTTAACTCTTTTCCCTCACCCCATTATTTACCTCTGCTGTTGCTGTGGTAGTGCTGATGGTTGCCTTTTGAACGTAGCTCATAGCATGCAAAAACCGTTTTCCCCCTGTACCCTGGACTTAAATACTCCTTATGCAAGAATCATGTCTTTGAAGTAATTCTTGAGAGAACTAATTCATATTTCTAGTGTGAGTCAGTGGGGCACGTCGGTCTATACATCCCCTTTCAATCGTGTTTGTCTTCAATATGGTAATATTACTTATAGACCCACTAGAGAACCACCTTCGCTCCTACCTATTCCCTCCTATCTATTCAACCTCATTGTCTAACAGTTCACACATGTGCTGGTTTGAAAGGATTTGTGTACCCTAGAAAAGCCATGTTTTAATCAAAATCCCATTTCATAAACGTAGAATAATCCCTATTCAATACTGTATGTTTGAAACTAATCAGATCATCCCCCTGGAGATGTGATTTGATCAAGAGTGGTTGTTAAACTGGATTAGGTGACAACATGTCTCCACCCATTTGGGTGGTCTTGATTAGTTTCTGAAGTCCTATAAAAGCGGGAACATTTTGGAAAATAAGAGATTCAGACAGAGCAGAGAATGTTGCAGCACCATGAAGCAGAGCGTCCACAAACCAGCACCTTTGGAGATGAAGAAGGAAAACACCTCCCAGAGAGCTTCATGAAACTGGAAGCCAGGAGAGAAAGCTAGCAGATGACACTGTGCTCACCATGTGCCCTTCCAGCTGAGAGAGAAACCATGACTGTGTTCACTATGTGCCTTCTCACTTAAGAGAGAAACCCTGAAATTCATCGGCCTTCTTGAACCAAGGTATCTTTCTCTGAATGCCTTAGATTCAACATTTCTATAGACTTGTTTTAATTGGGACACTTTCTCGGCCTTAGAACCGTAAGCTAGCAACTTATTAAATTTTCCTTTTTAAAAGCCATTCTGTTTTGGGTATATTGCATTCCGGCAGCTAGCAGACTAGAACAACCCAACTCTAGCTTCTATGTATCTCTAAGTCCCTTATATTCTGTATTATAAGCCTCTGACTATACCTTTATGCTGGTCATAAAAATGGAATCATACAGTATCTATCCTTTTGTGTCAGGCTAATTTCGCTCAGCATTATGTCCTCAAGGCTCATCCATCTTGTTATGTGCTTCAGAATGTCATTTTGTCTTACTGCTGCATAAAAGTCCATTGTATGTATATACCACATTTTGTTGATCCACTCGTCTGTTGATGGGCATTTGGTTTGTTTCCATCTTTTGGAGATTGTGAATAATGCTGCTGTGAATATCGGTGTGCAAATGTCTGTTTCTGTCATTGCTTTCAGCTCTTCTGGGTATATACCAACTATTGCTATTGCTGGGTCATAGGGCAACTCCATATTTAATTTCCTAAGGAATCACCAGTCATCCATAGTAACCTCACCATTATATATTCCCACCAGCAGTGCATAAGTGCCCCAGTTTCTCCACATCTCTCCAACATTTATAGTTTCCTTTTGTTTAATAATAGCCATTCTTAAAGGTGTGAGGTGGTTTGTCATTGTAGTCTTGATCCGCATTTCCCTTATAGCCAGTGAAAATGAGCATCTCTTCATGTGCTTTTGAGTCATCTGTATTTGCTCTTCAAAAAATGCCTATTCATATCTTTAGCCCATTTTATAATTGGGTTGGTTGTTCTTTTATTGTTGAGTTGTATGATTTCTTTGTATATACAGTAAATCAAACCTTTGTCTGATATGTGATTTCCAAATATTTTCTCCTGCTGAGTTGGCTGCCTCTTCACCTTTTTTGACAAAATCTTTTGAAGTGCAGAAGCATTTGATTTTGAGGAGTTTGTCTGTTTTTTCTTTTGTTGCCTGTGCTTTGAGTGTAAAGTTTAGGAAGCTACCTCCTCTTACTAGGTCTTGAAGCTATTTCCCCACATTTTCTTCTAGAAGCTTTATGGTGCCAGTTCTTCTACTTAGGTGTTTCATCCACTTTGAGTTAATTTTTGTGTAGGGTGTAAGATAGGGGTCATCTTTCATTCTCTTGGCTATTGATATTGGTTCTTCCATGCCCAATTTTTGAAAAGACTGTTTTGTCCCAATTCAAAGGATTTGGGGGCCTGTCAAAAATCAGTTGACCATAGATTTGGTGGTCTATTTCTGCACTCTTGATTCAGTTCCATTCATTGGTGCTTCTACCTTTGTGCCAGTACCTGCTGTTTTGACCACTGAGGCTTTATAATAGGTTTTAAAGTCAGGGAGTGTTAATCCTCCCACTTCGTTCTTCTTTATTAGGATGCTTTTAGCTATTCAGGGTCTCTTTCCCTTCCAGTTGAATTTGGTAGTTAGCTTTTCCAAATCTTCAAAGTTTGTTGTTGGAATTTTGATTGGTACTGTGTTGAATCTGTAGATCAGTTTGGGGGGAATTGACATCTTAAGTATATTTAGCGTTCCTATCCATGAGCAGGAAATGTCTTTCCACCTATTTAGATCTCCTTTGATTTCTTTTAACAATGTTATGTAGTTTTCTGTGTACAAGTCCTTTATGTCCCTAATTAAGTTCATTTTTAAGTATTTGATTGTTTTAGTTGCTATTTTGAATGGAATTTTTTCCTTAACTGACTCCTCAGCTAGGTCATTGCTTGTGTATAGAGATGTTGCTGATTTTTGCACATTAATATTATATCCCACCACCTTGCTGAATTTGTTTATTAGCTCGAGTATCTTTGCTGTAAATTTCTCAGGATCTTCCAAGTATGGTATCATAGCATCTGCAAATAATGAGCGTTTTACTTCTTCCTTTCCAATTTGGAGGCCTTTTATTTCTTTTTCCTGCCTGATTGCTCTAGCTAGAACTTCTAGCACAATGTTGAATAATAGTGGTGATGGTGGGCATCCTTGTCTTGTACCTGATCTTAGGGGGAAGGCTTTCAGTTTTCTCCATTGAGTAAGATGCTGGCTATCAGTTTTTCATATATTCCCTTTATCATATTGAGGTATTAACCTTTGATTCCTATCTTTTGGAGAAAAGGATGCTGAATTTTGTAGAATACATTTTCAGCATCAGTCAAGATGATCATGTGGTTTTTCCCTTTCGATTTGTTAATGTTCTGTATTACATGAATTGATTTTCTTGTGTTGAAAACCATCCTTGTGTTCCTGGTATAAAGCCCCCTTGGTTATGGTGTATAATTCTTTTAATGTGCTGTTGGATTTAATTTGCTAATATTTTATTGAAAATTTTTGCATCTATGTTCATTAGGGAGATTGGCCTGTAGTTTTCCTTTCTTATAGCATCTTTACTGTGGTATTAAAATGATATTAGCTTCATAAATGAGTTAGGTAGAGTTTCTTTTTCCTTGATTTTTTTGGAAAAGTTTGAGCGGGATTGGTGTTAGTTCTTTTTGGAATGTTTGATATAATTCCCCCATGAAGCCATCTGCCCCTGGGCTTTTCTTTGTAGGGAGATTTTGATGACTGTTTGAATCTCTTTAGTTGTGATTGGTTTGTGGAGATCTTCTATTTCTTCCTGAGTCAGTGTAGCTCGTTTATGTGTCTCCACGAATTTGTCCATTTCATCTAAGTTGTCTAGTTTGTTGGCATATAGTTGTTCATAGTATCCTCTTATGATTTCTTTTATTTTTCCAGGGTCTGTGGTAGTGCACCCCTTCTCATTTCTGATTTTGTTTATTTGTATCCTCTCTCTCTTTTTCTTTGTCAGTCTTGCTAGTGGTCCATCAATTTTATTGATTTTCTCAAAGAACCAACTTTTGGTTTTATTGATTCTTTCTGTTGTTCTTTTGTTCTTCCATTCATTTATCTTGGCTTTAATCTTTGTTATTTCTCTTCTCTTATCTGCTTTGGGGTTAGTTTGCTGTACTTTCTCAAATTCCTCCAGCTGTGCTGTGAAATCCTCAATTTTTGCTCTTTCTTGTTTTTTAATTTAGGCATTTAAGGCAATAAATTCCCCTCTCAGCACAGCCTTTGCTGCATCCCGTAAGTTCTGATAAGTTGTATTCTCATTTTCATTCCTCTCCAGGTAGCTAGTGATTTCTCTTGCAATTTCTTCTTTGACCCACTGTTGTTTAAGAGTGTGTTATTTAATCTCCATATATTTGTGAATGTTCTTGTTCATTAATGGTTATTGCAATCCAGCTTCATCCCATTGTGACCAGAGAAAGTGCTTTGAAAATTTTCAGTGTTTTTAAATTTAGAAAGACCTGTTTTGTGCCCCAGCATATGCTCTATCCTGGAGAATGTTCCATGAGCACTAGAGAAGAATGTCTATCTGGTCCTTTGGGGTGCAGTGACCTTTGTATGTCTGTTTGGTCTAATTCATTTATCAAGTTATTTAACTTCTCTGTTTCCTTGTTGGTCTTCTGTCTGGTTGTTCTATCCATAGAGGAGAGTGGTGTATTGAAGTTTCCTGTTATTATTGTTGAAACATCTGTTGCTCCCTTCAGTTTTGCCAGTGTCTGTCTCATGTACTTTGGAGTTCCTTGAGTGGGAGCATAAACATTTGTGATTGTTATATCTTCTTGGTGCATTGACCCTTTAGTTAGTATATAGTGTCCTTCTTTGTCTCTTATGATGTCTTTACGTTTAAAGTCTGTTGTCTGATATTAGTATAGCTACTCCTGCTTTGTTTTGGTTACAACTAGCATGGAACATCTTTTTCCATCCTTTCACTTTCAATCTGTTTGTATCCTTGTATCTAATATGAGTCTCTTGAAATTAACATATAGCTGGATTATGTTTCTTAATCCATTCTGCCAATCTGTATCTTTTAATTGGTAAGTTTAGTCCGTTAACATTCAAAGTTATTACTGAAAATGCGTTTCTTGATTCCACCATCTTATCTTTTAATTTTATTTGTCAGATCTATATATTCTTTTCCCTCTTTCTCTTTGTATTTAAATTACCCTTAGTGATACTCTTCAATTCTATGCCCACCTCCAGGCCTCCCTCTCCTGTCTTGTTTTTTCAGCCAGCAGAACTCCTTTTAGTATTTCTTGTAGGGCCGGTCTCTTATTGACATATTCCTTCAGGACTTCTTTCTCTGTGAAAACTTTAATCTGGCCCTCAATTTTGAAGGACTGTTTGACTGGGTACAGAATTCTTGGCTGGAAGTCTCTCTCTTTCAGGATCTTGAACGTATCATACCATTGCCTTCTCAACTCCAGGGTGCTAGTTGAGTAGTCTGAAGTCATTCTTATTTGGTTTCCCTTGTATGTAGTCAGTTGTTTTTCTCTTGCTGCTTTCAGGATTTTCTTCTTCTCTTCAACATTTGATAGATTGATTATTATATGCTTTGGGGAAGGCCTATTTAGATTTATTCTGTTAGAGTTTGTTGAGCTTCTATGACTTGTATTACTATGTCCCTTATGAGGGTAGGGAAGTTTTCCCCCATTATATCCTGAACTACTCTTTCTGGCCCTTTACTCCTCTCTTCTCCCTCTGGAATACCAGTGATTCTTATATTTGTGCGCTTTGTTTTGTCTATCATTTCCCTGAGTTCCTATTCAATTTTTTCTATCTTTATTGCCATTTGCTGTTTTGAGTCTTTGAAATCAATTATCCTGTCTTCTATATCACTTATTCTTCTGTCTCTTCAAATCTGGTGTTGTGTGCCTCTAGTATGTTTTTTATTTGGTCAACAGAGTCTTTAATCTCTGTGATATCTGCTGTTTTTCTGTTTATTCTTTCAAATTGCTCTTAATGCTCTTCTACCGTCTTCTTGATTTCCTTTATGTCCTTTGCTATCCCACTTATTTTATTAAATAGAGTTGTATTAACATCTTTGATTAGTTGTCCCAACGTCTTTGTCTCCTCTGGTGTTTTAATTTGGTCATTAGGCAGGGCTTTATCTGTCTGCATTGTGATATGCTTAGTGATCTTCTGCTGTCTTCGTGGCATGTAAATATCTGGAAATTTACTTTGGGAGTTGATTTCTCTCAGTAGTCTAAAGCCTTGTGTTTGTGGGATGGTTGTACAGCATGGAGCAAGGCTCGAGGTGTGGCACTTAGTACGGTGATTTGTTTCAGGGCAGGTATAGGAGCAGGTTGCGGATGTTATGCTGATGCTTGTGAATGTGGGTGCCCTGAGGCCAGGAAGGATGTAAATGTGCAAGTGCACCAGTCTGGGGGTTGTAACTGTGCTGTGCACTGATCTAAGGCATGGGGCCCTTTGTGCACATGCATAGAACTGTGGCAGAAGGTCAGCTTTGTGCCTTTGTGGATTGAGGGCAGATGGGACCCAGCGGTACAGGTCAGCACTTTCTCAGAGCTGGGAAGTGTGGCTGAAGGCTATGCGCATGCACGGTTCTAGAACTGCTGTAAAGTGCAGTTCCCAGAGCTGAATGACATGATTGGGGGCCCGTGCGCATGCATGGTCTTGGAAGTGCCATGAATGGATGCACAGAGCTCAAGCAGGGCAGAGTGAGGGTGTGCAACACTATCAGCAGGGGAGAGAAGGGGGATAGGTATACCCTAGGTATGGAGGTTAGTGCCTGCAGCCTTTATGTACTGGCAACAGCCTGCAGGGAACAGGGAGGGGGAAGTAGTGCTTGGGAGGGATATAGAAGAGGTGATTTGGGCTGCACTTGGAGTGGGGGTGTGGGCAGGTATGTACCCTGGGGGCTGGTGTGGTGGGGCCTCCTGGAGCCTGGGGAATGGGAGCTGGTGACGGTGTTTGGGTAGGTGGGGTGTGGTGTGAGTTGCTGGTCATGGGGCTATGCTGGTGAGGGTAGCGCGCCCAAGGAATGCAGCCTGGCTTACTTCCTAGTCCCAGGCTCCCACCCTTGCACTCCTGTGGGCTCTGTACCTCCACGCCAGGCTCTAGTTTTCTGCCTTTCAGTTCCTTGTATTCTGCAACCAGCGGCCGCATGTGGTGCAGAAGGCTCTCCTAGGTCAGCTGCACTCCTGAATTGCCACCTCCATCGCCCTCTCGTGCTTCTCTAACTTTTCCATGGAGCAGGGCTAATCTTGAGCTATTCTATTTCACCATCTTTCCAAAAGTTGTCAGTCTAACCACTTTTTTTTATATTAATTAGTACTTCTCTTTCCAAGCAGTTGTCTATGTCTTTTCAGCCATTGTATATGACTTGCTCATTTTTTGTATAAACAAGGTTTTTATTGAATTAGTGCAAATTTATCGTCCACATACTGACTAGTAGCTATTCCTTCTCATCCTCTGCCTTTTGGAAACACACTTAAAAACTCTTAAATCCACAAATAACAGTTCACCAAGGGGGTCTCTTAGAATGCGATATAGACAGAGCCAGATTTGGAGCAGACCTGAATTTGAATTCCAGCTCTGTACTTAAAAGCCATCTGGGTTTGACCTATCTGAATCCCATTTTTCTTATCTACAAAATGGGAATAATAATTGTTATTTCACATTATATAACACAGAGATACAGATATATATATATATATATAAAATGGCCTTGGTACCTTGTAGGTATTCTGTAAAAGTTAGTTCCCTTTTCCCCTTATCTTTATAGAGTTACTTAACAGATAGTCAGATCTCCTGTGACATTGAATATTATCTTTTCATTTCCTTTCAAAAATTAGATTTCAGTAAATCACAGCTTTACCTAAAGAATTCTTTTTCTGCCTAAATGTGCTATTGTATTTGTTTTAGCTACTGACAAGGTCTAAAAATATTTTACATGTGTAAAAATTCTAAATACTAGGAGGATAGAAGTAATCCATTTCTGCTGGCTGAATTTTCTTCTACTTTTCTTCATTTCTGTGTGCTAAATCATGAGATTACTGGTGAAGTTGGAAATAAATTTTAAGTTGACATTAATGCCGTGTAATTTTTATACTAAGCACTGCTTATGGAATCTTTATCAAGGAGATACTACGTATCATACTACATTCCATTGTCAAGCAAATTTCAAGAGGCTTATGCTTTTGACATTTATCTCATACATTCTGTGCTATCTTGTTTCAGATGAAATTTTTTTTCAAAGGGACTTTTATTTCTGATAATCTTTTTATTTTTCTGTTTTACATGTTTTGGTTTATTTTAATTTAATTTTTTAGCAATTATGGTGAATTTTCTTCAGATTGTACGGGACCACTGGGTTCATATACTTGTCCCTATGGGATTTGTCTTCGGATGTTATTTAGACAGAAAGAATGATGAAAAGTTAACTGCCTTCCGGAACAAGAGCATGTTATTTAAAAGGTTAGTCTGTGCATTTTTTAACACCAGCAATTGACCAACTTTGGGGAGTATTTCTCTTGATATTGCATGTGCCAAAAATAAACAGAAGTCTTTGCTTTGTATATATGTTATACTATACAATAAAAAAAGTTAAAAAGATAAAATAAACAGAAGTAGTAAGTTTTTCTTGTTGAGAACTTAGAGTCAAGCGATATCAACTTTTTAGTCTTGTTGTTTAATGCTTGGCTAAAACTTTAGGATTATTACCAGTGGAATATAAAGTCTTCCATTTATGAACAGTCTGTTCACAAATCTTTGGAAGTCCCATTTTTTAGAGTTCAGAGTACATTCACTATAGAAATAAAGTTTTAAATCAGCTTGCTAAATCCTACCCTCTGTACTGCTTTCATATATATAATAGTGACTTTAGTGCTCTATTCTTCACATTACAACCCAAGAGCTTTTAAGGAGATGAAGTGGTTGAGTAATCAAAGAGCAACAGACAGCTGCCTTTTCCTAGTGTGTCTCTAAAGATGTCTCCTCTGGCAGCATCTGGGGTTAGCAAGAAAGTGGTATCTGTTGGTGGGTGTCCATGCTAGGAGGGAGGAAGCTCAAGGCAGGAGAATTGAGCTGCACCTACAGTTAATATGTAGAGGTGGTTCACAAGTCAGGGATCTTCAAAAAGTTGAACTGGAAAGGGTCTAAAAAACATTAAAGGAAATCATGAAAAGGAATTGGCTTTCTTATAAAGATAGACTAAGAAACTACAGTTCTAAATCGAGAAAAATTAATTTGAAGACATAGAAGTTTAAAATTATGAGAAAGTAGAATGATTATGTTGACTCTAATTTAAAATTTTTAAAACAATATTAGATAATAAAATATTGCATTTATATTCCTTGGACTTTCTCTTGTGTCTCTTTCTAAAAGTTTTATTTATCCTTTCTTCTTTCCTTCCTTTTTTCTTCCCGTACAGGGAATTGAGACCGAATGAAGAAGTTAGTTGGAAGTAAAGTCTGCAGCTGAATTACAGAATGTTTACATTTTTAAAGTTATGGAAGAAATAAAATACTTTCATTATTTGATTTGAAGACTGTGAAGTGAGATTCTTTTTATGCTGAAGTAATCTCAAATTTAAAGTAACAAGCGCATTAAAAATCCATTAACTTAAAAAGTAATTTTTGGGAGGTGGGGCAAGAAGGCGGTGTAGGGAGGTGTGTAATTTAGTTCGTCCCCTAGAGCAGCTACTAAATAGCCAGAAATTGTCTGAAACAACTGTTCGGGGAACTTCTGTGACTAGACACACATTGTGCACCAGCCTGGAGTGGGTGGAAGGGCTGAGATCACAGCACAGAACTGTAAGTAAGTCCCTGTGCTGTGGAGGCTTGCACCATCCCCCCCGTCACAGTAGGCTGTCTTAGAGTCTCCCTGATGGGAAAAAGAAGCACTCCTTACTTCTGAAAAGGAAGGTGTAACTGAGAAATTAAGTTCTAACAAATTATTATGACTAATGATTCATGTAGATAATTCTTTTTAGTTTCTAGTATGTTAGAATAGCTAGAAGGAAGTATCTGAAATTGTTGAAATGTAATCAAGTAGCCTTGATCTTTGATAATGACTGTATAACTATATATTATAGCTTTTAATGTGGGGCTGTGTGATTGTAAAAATTTTGTGACTAAGGAAATGGAAATTACGACAACAATGAAATGCCGCCATAAACTTATTAAAATGGATAAAATTTAAAAGACTGACTTTGCCAAAGTTGACAAGGATGTAGAGCAACTTGAACTCTCATACACTACGGGCAGGAATGTAAACTAGCTGCCAGTATTTTTACCACCTGGAAAAAGTTTAGCAGTTTCTTAAAAATTTATACATAAACCTGCATGACTCAAGCATTCCACTCTGAGTTATATACCCAAAAGAAATGAAAGCATATATCCACAAAAGACTTTTACATGAATATTTGTAGTGGCTTTATTTGTAATAGCCAAAAATATTCAGCAGGTGCATGCACAAATACATTGTATTAAATCCATAAAATGGAATTCTGTTCTGCAATAAAAGGAATGATCTACTGACACACATAACAACATGGATGAATTTCAAAAAAATAATTATGCTGAGTGAGAAGCCTGCCCATGAATATACTGACTCCATTTATATAAAATGTTAGAGATTGTAAAATAATTTATAGTAACAAACTAGATCAGTGACTGCCTAAGGAAAGGAAGGTGTGGGATGGAGAGGAAAGACACAAGGAAACATGGGTATAATATGTTCATTATCTTGATTGTGATGCCTTCCCATGCATACAGATGTCACCTGTTAGGCAAGTATGTGTCAAGATTGATCAAATTATACACTTTAAGCATCTGCAGATATTCTATAATATTTGCATTAAACTGTAAAATCCATTTTTAAAAAAAGGTATAGATACTTTTGAGGTACAAGATACTGGAGAATTTTTAAAATAACACTAGAGAAATAGGATATGTCAAGGATTTTCCTTTGCCTTAACTATATAAAAGAACATTAATGAATTAGGAGGGTATCAATTTTTAGAAAGGACACCAAGATAAATAGTAACACAAGTAACATTTGGTTATATTTCTTTGTTTTCTTTTTTTTTCTCCAGCATATGCACTTTATTGCCGTCATCAATACCCTAAAACCTATAGCACTTAAGTATGGAGGCTTTTAACAAAATGCATTTAGGTACATTTCTTAGGTTTTATTGAAATAAATTGCTGATTCCAGGTATTGTGATAACTAAATTGGATTTTCTTGAAGAATCGTTTGGTTGTCTATTTCATAAAATGTATTTTAATGTTCAGCTCCTTTTCTTGGCAACAAAATTGTATTGGTGATTTTACTAAGATTGAATTTAGGAGAAATAACATTACAATGAAGTGACATGCCCTAGTTATCACTGATTTCTTTTGGAACTTGGGACACTTAAATTGACATAGAAATTTTTAATGTCAGATCTTTCTTTGAAATTCAGCTGAACTGTTTGGGTAAAAAAATGCCAGTTTGAATTGAAAAGGGACAGCATTCAAAATGATGGAAATATTTGTGTGCAGTCACACTCACTGAAATACAATTTCAGTGAAGTAGATTAGAGAAAAGTTAAGTTGTCCATGAAAATAATAGGAAGTCTACTAGAAATTCATCTATTTTTGTCAATTCTGTCTCCCGGAATTCAGTCTCTGGCTGTGTTGAATTATAGTAGTATTTTTTTTAATGCTAATTAATCAAAAAAAATCATGCATTTTTTCACTGCTCTTTACTGACCCTTGATACACAGAATAAGATTCCCTGGACCTTTGAAATTGTAACGTTAAATATATATATATATTCCCTGGACCTGACCTTCAAAAGCTGGTTCTAGTAGGGGAACCAGCATATAAAGTAATAATCCAGTATGGTGTACTGAATGTTTTAATAGAGACATGTGTGAGGTATAGTGGTGATACAATAACTTTTCCTCAGTGGCCTTTTCAGAAGTCAAGGGAAAAAGCTTAAGCTAAAACTTGTGGGGGAAGGGGAGGTCACTTGGTAAACAAGGGAGAAAGGTATAATACAAAAGCATGGCAGGCACCAAAAAGAGAACCCCCAAATATGTAAAGCAAACTGATAGACTTGAAGGGAGGGAGAGATGGTTCTACATTAATGGTAGGAGAACTTTTTTTTTTCCTGTTTACAAATGACAAGATTTTCAATATTGCAGCTTTAAAAAAAATGTTTTTTTTTAATTTTGTAACAAACATTTTTTGCTTTAGTCTCACACATAAGGTGACATTTTAAAATATTAATTACCATCTATTTTCAGCACCCTGCAATAATGACATTCCTTTGTTCTTCCTCATGCAAAAACATTTTTTAAATTGGTACATTGTACATTTCACTATTATTGTACATTCTAGGCATTCCTAGATTATACCATCTCGATCTTTAACATCTATCTTTCTTTCTGATTTCATTTATGTCCCCAGCCCTCCTCCCTCTATCATTCTCACATACAGTTTCATTCAGTGTTTTAACATAATTATATTGGTTAGGTAGTATTGTGCTGTCCATTTCCGAGTTTTTGTATCCAGTCCTTTTGCACAGTCTGCATCCCTTCAGCTCCAATTATCCAATATCTTACCCTATTTCTATCTCCTGATGGTCTCTGTTACCAACGACATATTCCAAGTTTATTCACTAATGTCAGTTCATATCAGTGAGACCATACAGTATTTGTCCTTTAGTTTTTGGCTAGTCTCACTCAGCATAATGTTCTCAAGGTTCATCCATGTTGTTACGTACTTCATAAGTTTATTCTGTCTTAAAGCTGTTTAATATTCCATCGTATGTATATACCACAGTTTGTTTAGCCACTCGTCTGTTCATGGACATTTTGGCTGTTTCCATCTCTTTGCAATTGTAAATAATGCTGCTATAAACATTGGTGTGCAAGTGTCCGTTTGTGTCTTTGCCCTTAAGTCCTCTGATTAGATACCTAGCAGTGGTATTGCTGGGTCATATGGCAATTCTATATTCAGCTTTTTGAGGAACCGCCAAACTGCTTTCCACAGTGGTTGAACCATTTGACATTCCCACCAACAGTGAATAAGTGTGCCTCTTTCTCCACATCCTCTCCAGCACTTGTCATTTTCTGTTTTGTTGATAATGGCCATTCTGGTGGGTGTGAGATGATGTTTTTATTGAGAAATCTTCACACACAGTCCAACCATATTATGCAGTCAATTCCTCACAATATTACATAGTTGCGTATTTATGGCCATGATCATTTTTAGAACATTTGCATCACTCCAGAAAAAGAAACAAAAAGAAAAACACATCCCATACCCCTTACCACTCCCTCTCCTTAACCAATGGTAGGAGACTTTAATATACCACTTTAATAATGGATAGAATATCTAAATAGAAGGTCAATAAGGAAATAGAAGAGGGAATACTTACTAACTTAGCAAGTAGATCAAACAAATATATATAAAATACTTCACTCATCAACAATATAAATTCTTCTGAAATGTGCATGATCATCCTATAGGATAGACCATGTATTAAGTCACAATAAAAATCTCAATAGATTTAAAATGAAACATACAAAGTATCTTCTCTGACCACAGTGGAATGAAGCTAGAAATCAAAAACGGGGAAAACCAGAACATTCACAAATACATGGAAAATAATACACTCAAAAGATTTCTTCTTTACCTAGGTATATGGTTAATCTAATATTGCCCTTTATTTTTCACTTTCCTGTTCTCAAAAGTTAATTCACATTCTCAAGCATGGATGCCTTACTTTATACTGTTGAAGAAATGTGTATGTGGGATATTGATTTATCTTTACCTTGCTCCTCATTCCTTGTGTGTGTGGTTGAATGCTATCATTTGTGAATAAACAACTAATGTCAACGTATGGTCTTTTTTCGTGCTTCCAAGATGATCAGATTCTATTATGTTGTTAGTTGTCATTGTTAACCACCAGATTTTCCTCCCATGTATTATTCTTTCCACAATTCTGGAGTAGTAAGGTGGGGGTATCCCCTACCCCAGTCTGAAATTTTCTCCTCAACTTTTTCTTCAAAAACATTTTATATCAAATACAATCACCAAGTAAAGCAGTCTTCTCTACAAGTATTCTAAGAAGTGACTTTTTCCAGTCTAGTATTTCTTCATCATTGTCCACAGTAATTTCATGTTATTGCTATGCTGTGCTGGTCAACATAGTGTCTTCTTGCACCTAGAGATGGTGAGATTTCCTGGAAGAAGATTTCAGAATTTTCTGTATATCCTACTGATTATAAAGGTTCAGATATGCATATGGCCTTATAAAAGTTATAGTAATGATATTGTGATTCAAATACTACATAAATGTTGTTATTATTAGCCAGTAATAATAATAATAGATGGGGAAAATAGTAGAGACTTGGCATGGTCTTTTCCTCAGAGTTTTCCATCTTTCCACTGGCACAATTGGCCATATCGTTTAGTATACTAAGAAGATACGTGATCACTTAGGAGCCTTATCAGCCTCTGAGCCTTTACAAATACAGTGCTTACTGTGTATGTTATGAGTAAGGGAGCACACAAAATATGCAAGTGGGGCCAAATTTTCATCTGGACACCCACGGACCTTCTTTTTGAAGTCAATAATAACATGGGATGGAACAAGAAGAGAATTTGGGGAAGAAACATGAAGAAAAGGATAATTTTCCCTGTCCATATCATGATTTTGTGTGCATTAAATTTTCACACAGTGCCTAACCTCGATTCTATTTTACTTCAGTCTCAATGACAGAAGAAAAAAAAAAAGAATACACTGGAGGTCACTCTTATGCATGTTTCAGTCAGCCATTGCTACCTATCATAACTTGCCAAACTCCAACCAAAACCATTTCTGCCAATCCTAAAGAATGCTTAGGGCATTATATAAGATTCTACAAAGTTTCCATGCACAAGGGTAATTTCCCAAAACCTACAACCTCCAGATGGGTCCCTGGACCAGATTACTCCTGAAATGCAGAGGGGCTAGCACTTCCAGAACATCAACTAGTTCCATCCCCCTATCCCATATTATCAACAGCCCCTTCCAACATGAAAAAGTTGGAATGGCTGTCGCCCAAATAACCCTAAAGAGTGGGAGAAAGATCAAAGATGATGGTGAAGCTATACAGAAAAGGCGAGGTTAAACAAATGAGTATGAGTGCTGAATCATTATACTGATATTTCTTTTAGCCTCTAGTACCTTAGAGCAGCTAGAAATAAAAACCTAAAATTGTGGAATTCTAACACATACCAAACTCTGGAATCTGTTCTACAACTAATTGTTGCTATGTGCTTTGAAATGTATTGCTTTTATGTATTGTGTTATTTAAAGAGAAAGAGGAGTATAACAGAGAAGTTAGGATTAACAAATGAGTATGACTGCTCAATCATATTGATATTTCTGTTGGTCTCCAGTGTCTTGGAGCAGCTAGAAGAAAAAATGAAAAATCGTGGAACTGTAACCCATACCAAACTTTAAAATCTGTTCTATAACTACTTGTTAAAAATGTACTTGGAAATTTATTGCTTTTTTTGTATATGTGCTATATTTCATAATTTTAAAAAGTTTAATAATAAAAAGATTTACTTGTATAACTTGAAAAAAAAAAAAGAACAATCTCAAATTGGTGATCCAAGCTCAGATCTAGAGGAACTAAAAAAAGAAGAGCTAACTAAACTCAAAATGAGCAGAAGGAAGAAATTAAAGATTAGAGTTGAGATAAATGAAGTAGAGAATAGAACAACAGAATCAACAAAATTGGCAAGCCTATAACTTAAACTAACAGAGAAAAAAGAAGAGGATGCAAACAACTAAACTCAGAAATAAAAATGGGTGCATTACTACCAACCCCACAGAAATAAAAAAGATTAGAAAGATACTATGAAAAATTGTGCCAATAATTTAGATGTTAGATAAAACGACCATCCTAGAAATAAACTACTGACACTGATTCAAGAAGAAATGGAGCTATCAACAGACGAATAACAAGAAAAGAGATTGAATCAGTAAAGATAAATCTCCCAGTAAAGAAAAGTCCAGACCAGAAGGCTTCATTGGTGAATTTTTCCAACATTAAAAGGATACCAATTCTGTTTGAATTCTTCCAAAAATCAAGAGGAGGGAACACTTCCTTACTCTATGAGGCCCCCATCACCCTAATACCAATGTCAGATAGATATTACAAGAATAGAAAATTGCAGACTACTATCCTATATGTATATGATGCAAAAACCCTCAACATTATACTAGCAAACTGAATCCAATGGAACATTGAAAGGATTATAGACCACAATCAAGTGGGACTTATAAAAGGAATGCAAGGGTAGTTCAACATGAAACTCAACCAATGTAATACACTACATTAATAGAGGAAGGAAAAACAGTCAGCTCAACTGAGTTACCAAAGGTAGTTTACAAAATTCAGCATCTTTCTTGATAAAAACACTCAAAAACTAGGAATGGAAGGGAACTTCCTCAATAACATGAAGGACATTTATGAAAAACCCACAGCTAACATCAAAATCCATCATGAAAAATTGAAAGCTTTCCCTCTAAGATCAGAAACAAGACAAGGATGCTCACTGTCACCATTACTATTCAAAATTGTACTGGAAGTTCTAACTAGAACAATTGGGGAAGAAAAAAAATGACATCCACATTGAAAATGAAGAAGTAAAACTTTTCCTTTTACAGATGACATGATCCTATCTGTAGAAAATCTCAAGGAGTCCACAAGAAAGCCTCTAGCCCTAATAACTTCAGCAAAATGATGAGTTACAAAATCAATATGCAAAAATAAGTTTTTGCTGATTTCTGTACACCAGCAACAGCAATCCAAAAAGCAAATAAAAATATGACATTTACAATAGCAACTAAAAGAATAAAATTTGTGATATAAATTTAGCCAAGAATGTAAAGGACCCTAATATGGAAAACTACAAACCATGACTGAAAGAAATAAAAGAAGACATAAATAACTGGAAGGATATTTTATGTTCATGAATGGAAAAATTAGTATCATTAAGATGTCAATTTACCCAAAACCATGTACAAATCCAATATAATTCCAATAAAAATTTCAACAGCCTTCTTTACAGAAATGGAAAAGTTAGTCATCCAGTTCATATGGAATTGCAAGGGACCACAAATAGCCAATCCATCTTGAAAAAGAAGAAAAAAATTAGAAGACTCACA
This sequence comes from Tamandua tetradactyla, assembly GCF_023851605.1. Classification (NCBI taxonomy): domain Eukaryota; kingdom Metazoa; phylum Chordata; class Mammalia; order Pilosa; family Myrmecophagidae; genus Tamandua; species Tamandua tetradactyla. The sequence continues at coordinate 52,956,285 of NC_135338.1, read as the reverse complement.
CTTCCTGATTTCAAAACTTATTAGAAATCTACAGTAATCAAGGCAGTGTGGTACTGTCATGAGGACAGAGACATAGGCCAGTGCAAAAGAACTGAGAATTCAGAAATAAACTGTGGTCAACTGATTTTTTTACAGGAATGCTAAGTCTACTCAATGGGGAAAGAATAGTCTCTTCAAAAAATGGTGCTGGGAGAATATGTATACCTATATGCAAAAGAATGATGGTAGAGTCCTACCTCGCACCAGGCACAAAAATTAACTCAAAATGATCAAATAATAACTAAAATATAATTTGATAAATATAAGAACTAAAACTGAAAAATATGAGAAGAAAATATGGGGGAATATCTTCGGAACCTTGTATTAGGCAATGGATTCTTAGATTTTGCACCAAAAGCATGAGAACAAAATAAAAAATAAATTTAAAATTTTTGTATATTAAAGGGTATTATGACAACCTACAGAATGGGAGAAATTTTTGGAAACCATATCTGGTAAGGGTTTATCATCCCGAATGTATAAACTGCTCCCACAGCTCAACATCAGAAAGGCAAAAAAATAAATAAATAAAATGCAATTTAAAAGTGATCCAATGATTTGAATAAACATTTGTCCAAACAAGATATACAAATGGCTAATAAGCACATGAATAGATGCTCAACATCATTAGCTATTAGGGAACTGCAAATCCAAACCACAATGAGATACCACTTCACAATAGAATGGCTATGATTAAGAAAAGTGAAAACAGTAAGTATTGGTGAGGATGCAGAAAAATAGGAACCTTCATGCACTTGGTATAAATAAAAAATGGTGCAACCACTATGGAAAACAGTTTGGCAATTCCTTAGAAAGTTAAATATAGAATTACCGTATAACTGGCAACCCCACTTTTTGGTATATACCCACAAGAATTGAATGCAAGAACATGAATAGATAGTTGACCATTGTTACAGTCTAACTCTTGGAGGACTTGGGTTGGGGCAGCCTGAAAATCAAAGGACATGTCAGGCACAGAGTTAGACATGAGTTTTATCAGGACTTTGAACAGAAGATTCTTTCCGATGGTAGCTGGTTGGGAAATGGAAGTTAGTGCTCTGCAAAAGGGGTGAGGAAGATTTAGAACAAGGGCGTGAAAACAGAATTTCAGCAGGGTCTTGTGACACAGGGGGTTAGAGGTTACCAACAGTGTTCAAAGTGGGGAGAGATTAATGCTTTGTTTACAATATTATCTGTACATTTTTTCACCACCACCACCCACAGGAGACTGTGGCAGATGGTCAAGCTATGTAAATAGCCTTGTGGGAGCATGGTGAAATTTGCTTTTTGTTCTCCTTCCCAGGTGAAGGTAAAAGCAAGTTGGCCTTAAAGGGAATACTAAAGAAGGCATTAGTTAAATCTAAAACAAAGTGATAACAACATAATTGAGCGCTAATTCCTTGTAGTATAGAGGCAATCTTCAGAATACTGCATACAAAGATGGCATTACTTTAAGCTCCTCTGAATGGAGCACAGTAGCTTTTGTCACATGTACTGCCTTGTTAGTCATCCAAGCAGGGGCCATGTTATGGCTGATGGTGTTTCTCGGTCTCCTTTTTTTCTCACTCAAATTTAGTTGTCCTACTATCTGCTGCAAAACAGTTAGCAACCCCACTGGAGTTTTCAGGACTTCCCCATACTCTTGTGGTGGTTCCCATTCATCTAGAGGGCAGCCACCCCTCTGCACATGGACTATACAGGCCAATTTGGGATTTCTCCCACTGATTCTCCCTTCCAAAGACTCGTGCCTGCTGTTGCAAGTAGCTCTTTGGTCTCCTGGCTGGCCCATCAATTGTCCCAACCCAGCTCTCAAAGAGCTAGGGTCAACACAACCCCAAGACCAGAGAACACATCAAACACATCAGGCATAGAGTTAGACATGAATTTTATTGGGACTTAGAAACAGAAGATTCTTCTCAATGGTGACCAGTTGATAAATGGGAGTTAATTCTCCACAAAGCAGGGTGGGAGAATGTAAAGGCTTATAATGGTTTAGGACAAGGATGTGAGAACAGTTTCAGCAGGGTCTTGTGATACAGGAGTTTGGAGGTTTGTTATCAACAGTGATCAATGGAATGGAGTTTTTTTTTTAATTTTAACTTTTTTTATTAATTAAACAAATTAACAAACAAAACATTAAGATATCATTCCATTCTACATATACAATCAGTAATTCTTAATATCATCACACAGTTGCATATTCATCATTTCTTAGAACATTTGCATCGATTTAGAAAAAGAAAAAGACAACAGAAAAAGAAATAAAACGATAATAGAGAAAAAAAGATTATACATACCATACCCCTTACCCCTCACTTTCATTTACCACTAGCATTTCAAACTAAATTTATTTTAACATTTGTTCCCCCTATTATTTATTTTTATTCCATATGTTCTACTCTTCTGTTGATATAGTAGCTAAAAGGAGCATCAGACACAAGGTTTGGAATGGAGTGTTAATGCTTTGTTTTTGATACCATCTGTACATTCTGCCTCCCCCCTCCCTGAGGAGATATGATGACCGTTGACTTCTGTCCTGGTCATTGTAGGCAGCTATGTGCGGTAACTTATTCTCAATATGGAAGGGAAGCATGTGCCCTGGGTTTCCACGATGATCAATATTCATGATAGTACTTATCTCAATAGCCAAAAAGTAGAAGCAACTCAAATGTCCATCAACAGATGAATGGATAAACAAACATGGTATATACATACAATGGAATACTATTCAGCCAAAAGAAGGAATGAACTTCTGATATATGTGACAAAATGGATGAAACTTGAAGAAATCATGTTGAGTGAAATAAGCCAAACAGAAAAGGACAAATACTGTATGATTTCATTTATATGGAAATATTAGAAAATGCAAAGTGGTAGAAACAGAAAGTAGATTATAGATGACCAGGGGTAGGTGTGTGGGTGGTCAGGAATGGGAAATAATGCTTATTGGGTACAGCATTTTATTTGGGGTGATGAAACATTTTGTAATGAATGGTGGTGATGTAGCACAACATTGTGGATGTAATTAATACTACTAAATTGTATATTAGAAAGTGATTTAATGGATAATTTTATGTTTGTGTTTTTTTTAATGCATGGAGGAGTAAATATGACTGACCTGTGGATTGCCAACAAATCTGGTGGTGTTTGTGTTTTTTTAATGCATGGAGGAATAAATATGACTGAGTTGTGGTCTGCCAACAAATCTCGCGTGCCTAGAGAAGAGGGAATTGGGAGAGTTAAAGGTGGACATATGTTTGAGCCAGATCCAAAGAGCTTTGTAAGCGAGCAAAACTTTGTCCAAGGCAGGGGGTAGCCACTGTAAGATTTTAAATAGCAAAAGAACATTTGTGAAATTATTTCTTTAAGGATCCCTCCTAAAGTGTTAGGACTTTTTTTGGTCATTCAAGTCCCAGTGCCTGATGCATAATAACATTCTCTTTGTTAACAAAGATTTGCATCTTAGAAAGTTTACTGACAGCAGTATGAATCAATGTTGAGATTGGAGTCAGAAAACCAATTCAGAATTCCTTGGCCTGTAGTACCCAAGATACCAAGATGGCTCGAACTAAGCATTAGCAAAGAAAACAGATGGAAGAGAGCTAGTTGAGAATGGGCAATATTTGAGGCTAATTAAAATAATGACTGATGTGGAAGAGTTGAGGAGGAAAGAATAAAGAGCGACTCCAGATACTTGCCAGCATTAATTCATTCAACAGACATAAAAAACACTAGAGATAGAAAGTCAATTAAGACATAAGCCCTGCCATCAAGACGTTTATAGAGTTGATTAAACCAACCATTATGATATTATATAAATGGTACTATGTATGATAGAGACACATACAGGAACTCAGAGGCGGGATTAGGATGTGTAAATAAGTAGGAGATCAGGGAAGACTTCCTGAGAAGGTGATCATTGAGTTTTGCAGGGCGAGTTATCTTACAAAATTGGATAAAGTTGAAGACATGCTGAATTTCTAGTTGAGTTATTAATCAGAATATGTAATTCAGAAAATCTAATACCTAAGTCATATATAGCTTCAGGGGCAATGTCAATTGCCCCTGAAGCTCCAGAGCCTACATTCTGACTTCAGGCATTGATTTTTTCACTTTATAATGCTTATTATTACTGACTTCCTCAATCAGGCAAGAAGGCCTAATGAAATTAACATTAATTCAATATTTAGTGCCTGTTTTGCCAAACACTGTTCTAGGGGCTGGGGATTTAACGCTGAACAAAATAAAATCCTTTTGGAGAGTTTATATCCTAGTAACAGATTAATTGCATGTATTTTTCCAAATAATACATTAATATAAGTCAAATCAAGAGTTAAATTGTATACAGTGAAGTCTCCCTCCCACCCCTGTCTCCAGTTTGTCTAGTTCCCTTCCCATTTCACACATGTACCTCTAGGTTTCCTTTATAGTCTTCCAACAATTTGTAATGTACATGCACAAAAAATAAATTTGTATTTTCTCCCAGGGACACACATTTTTTTCTTAAACAGATTGTTTTTCACTCAATGAGACTGTGATTTGTCAATCCCTAATTAGGCCACAGTTCCTAATCTGTACTGTTTCCATAATACAAGAACTGTATGCTGTGGACACAGAGATGTTCAATAAATGGTCTTGAAAACCTGGTCCTCACCAGCAGTCCCCATTTCCTATCTCCCGCTGCCCCTTCTGCTCTTCTGAATGAACCTGCACTCTCCAATGTCACCAATAGATTCCATGGCAACAAAACCTAGTGTGTTTTTTTGTAAATCCTTATGTGGCTTGACCTCTTTGCAGCAACTGACGCCGGGTTGCTCCTTGAAACACGTTCTCTTTCCAGGGCTTCCATAATAGTATGCTCTGCTTTTCCTCCCTCCTCCGTGGTTGCTCCTTCTCTATCCTTAGGTTTCTTTTAGATTCTCTTCTCTATGTTTTCCTTTCCTCAAGATGATCTTATTCACTTCAATAGTTTCAGCTACCTTTTTTATGTGACTCCCTGGTTCTACAGCACAAACCAGCCTCATGATCTCCAGACCCAGACACTAATCATCACCACTTACTTGAATGTCTTACAGATATTTCAAATTAAACATCACAAAGATTTAAACTTTTCACATTCTTCTTTTCCCAAAACATTGCTCCTTCTCCAGTATTCTTTATATCAATAAATAACACTCTTTCCCAAGTGGCTGCCTAGGATAGTACAGTGGTTTGGAGCTGTACGTACCCCAGGAAAAAAAAAACACAACACAAAACACATGTTCTTAAACTTAACCCATTCTTGGTGAGTGTGAACCCATTAAAAGTGGGATATTCTGATGAGGGTCCATCAGTTAAAATGTGGCCAACTCAATCAGGATGTTCTTAATCCTGTTACTGGAGTTCTTTATAAGCAGAACAAAAGTCAGACAGAAAGAGAGAAAGCCACGGGAAACAAGAAGCTGAAGTTTAACGGAACCCAGAAGAGAAGGGAGAGCCAGGACTGGCAGCTATTGCATTGCCACACAACAGAAAAGCCAGAACCAAGGATCACTGGCAGCCAGCCACAGAATGCCAGTCTCTGGGACGAAAGCATCACCTCAATAATGCCTTCATTTGAACTTTTTCTTAGCCTTAAAATTGGAGATGGAGTGAGGCCATTCAGAGTGATAACTAGGAAAATATCACTAATTTACATAGTTCATATATTCCCATTGTATAAGCCAAACCATTTGTGCTGGTTTGAGGTTATTGTGTACCCTAGAAAAGCCATTTTCTTTTTCCTAGTCCAATCTGGTGGAGGCAGACCAATTGTGGGTGGGACCTTTTGATTAGATGGGTTCCATGGAAATATATCTCTGCTCATTCAAGGTGGGTCTTAATCTGTTTACTGCAGTCCTTTAAGAAGGTCCCATTTTGGTAATTCTCAAAGCTGACACAGACACTTTTGGAGATGAAGAAAGAAACACCCCCCCCCCCCCCCGAAAGCTGTTTGAAACTAGAAGCCCGGAGAAAAAGCTAGCAGCCATTGCCATGTGCCTTCCCAGCTGGCAGAGAAACCCCGAATGTCATCCCTGCCACCCCATTTCTGGTATAGTACATTTCTGGCAGCATTAACAAACTAAAACACCATTGCATGGTATTTACTTGAATAGCTAAGGAAATAAAGCAGATACCCAGGAGTGTTCTCTGAGTCTTCCATATCTTTCTCCCCACTCCCTAACCGAATTATTTTGAGTGTCCCTATTTCTTAATTATCACTCTGAATGGCCTCACTCCATCTCCAAGCCACTATCCTAGTCCAGGTCACCATCATCATCGAGTCCAAGATTCCTTCACCAGCAACTGCTCTCTTCTGGGACTACAATGATCTATCTGAAAAATAAACCTGGATATGTCTCTTTCTCTTTAAAATACTTTGTTTAGTTCACCATTAACCTTAAAAGGTACACCTTTCTTAACCTAGTTTCAATATGTAAGATTTGCTCCTAACCTATCCCTTCAGCTTCATCAACCACCAACACTTTACTGAACTTATTAGTTGACCCCAAATGATACTTCGTCTTCAGGGACAGAGTACTTTCACTAGTACAAGCTGCCTGGATTTGAACCCTGGCATGGCAACTTACTAGTTAACTTTGGACACTGTGCTATTCTTAACCCCTCTGGGCTGCACTTTTCTCACAAGTGAAATAGGGATGATACTAATACCTACATTAAAGCTTGCCATATTCAATTTGTTGATATACGGAAGGCTGGTACTAATGTCTAGCCCATAGTAAGCACTACATAAATATTAACTATTTTTTTTACACAAAAATGATACAATGATGCCTTTTCTCTGAGGTTTTAAGTGGAAGAGGCCGTTAGATATTAAATATTTATATGAAAAATATAATATATGAAAAGCACACAGTAAAGTGAAAAGGAAAAAAGACCATAAAACCCAATGGTCCTTATCCAGAGCCTTATCCAGATGGCTTAAAATCCAACAGCAAGGGTGGAAAAGGAAGAGGATCCTCCAGACGGCAGGGGGCGCTGCACTAATACGAGCCAACCAGCTATCAGGAGATGGAAAGCTGTGCACAAAGATCACGTGTCCTCACGTTTACCGCCCGGTGTTCACACGCTCTGCGCTCCACGTGACTTGCATTCCAGGAGATGATTGGTCTGTGCCAGACACGTGAACAGGGGGAGAACAAGGCGGAGCGGGGTGGGCGGAGGGGTGGGGCCAGGGGCGGGGCTGGAGGGGGCTGGTTCGGTACGGGGGCCGTTGGCTCTGGACAAATAAACATGGAGTCCATCTTCCACGAGAAAGTGAGTGTCCGCATTCGGTGGGGCGCTGCCTGCGGCGCGGTGGCGAGCTTGGAATGTAATATTGCCGTCTTCCGGAAGGCTGGGCTGGGTGGGACCTGAGTCGCCGTCGTCCCGGCTTTACGGGGCGAGGGGCCGCTCCCGAGCCGCCCGCCTCCTCCGCGCTGGGAGGGGAGCTTTCCTGCCCCACTCTTAACCCCAGAGGCCCCTGCCCCGGGATACCCAGGAGCCCAGAACCCGGGACTTCCGGGTATCCGGGAGGGAGTGAAAGCAGGGCCCGGGGCACTTCGGAGCACGAGTTAGGGATGGCACCGAATGGATTGGCTTCTGCATTTCTCCGCCAGTTTGCGTAACCTTTTCGAAAATTCATTCTCCACACCCTGTCGCCCACTCCCAGATTCTAGCTACATTCTCCTCGCGAAACCTCCCTGACCCTTCCCAACTCCAACTCACTCCTAGTCCTGGCAGAATTAACTTTTTCTTCTCTAGACTCCTCAGTCCTGTTTTAGACTTTCCCAAACACTTAGATCCTTGGGCTTCAAGTCTTTCTCCCGCTTTAGGTCCATGAGCTTCCCAAGCGCAAGGACCTTGACTCGTCCATATGTAGGGTTTGACACTTAAAGAAGTAAAGGAGGAAGCCCCGTACTCCCTCCTCGTCACAAGAATTTTTGTTACAGGATGTTTGGGTTTGGTTTCTTTGTGTACTCCCATCTTTCCTGTTTAGGAAGCCCGCTTTGTTACTAGATGATAGAAGTGGACTGGAATAATTTCGTTGTGGTGGTCTGCCTAGCCTATTCTCGCTTTGATTCTTAAATGACCACCCACTTGAAGTTATTGTTTGTGGCATGTGGAGAAACTCGTTTCTTTAAAAAAAATTTTTTTAAGATCTTTTCATTTAGGGTTTTTACATTTATGTACCTGGTCTTAAAATTTTGTTTGTATTGTGATAACAGAATCTCATCTTTGCTCACATACAATTATCAGTTCATTCGGGTATGAGTGAAACCTTCCTCAGGACAACTTTTGCAAATGATAACTTGTTTCATAACAGTTTCATGTTTGAAAAGGGTTACTGGTGAAGATGTTATTTATAGGAACATAGGGTTTTTGTTTTATTAAATACTTGTAAATGTTCACTTATGCAAGACATTTAAAAATACACACATATGCACATACATGACAAAGACAAGAAGCATAGTGACATATGGGATGCTATGTTTTATAGAACACATTTCAGAAAGTTTTGAAACTCGAGTTGACATTTTTATATGTTGGGGAGAAAGGACTCATAGGTATAGTTACTGTTGATCTTTTGACTTGGTTGAAATGAGTTATGAATCTTACACCAGAGGAATTCAGTTACTTGGTTAAGGAGATTTATGTGAAGAGAACCCTGCCTGTGCGTATTTTTGTTAATTTTCAAAGGGTTTGGTGGAGCATCAAGATGTTTCGATATGTAATATTTTAAGCGTTTTCACACACTGCTGCATGAGAATTAAACAGTGTATTTTAAACAATATTGATTGTTACTACTTTGGATAGATTTCTGTTATGTTTACTACTGAACCATGGGACCAAAAGAAGCTGGGCACTAGCCTAATCTTCCCTAAAAGAAGTCCACCCTCAACTATTAGCAGTGTACAGATTTAAAAAGTAGGCTCCCTGCCCAACTACCAACACATACGTTTCCCCGCATCCATTTATATATGCTTAGCGAATGAAGGCTCTTAAAGTTTTTCAGGCATGTTTTAAGAGTGTGGAAAGTACCTCCAACCATAAGGCCCATCATTAATCCCATACACGGACTTTTCTGGCAATGTATGTGCTTTATATGCCATTTTCCAGGGTATTCCCTTCCTCCCCCCAACCCCCCACTCCCTTTAACCCTTGCTAGGTCCTGGGTTTGAAGAGCCAGAGAGTCACTTTTAGCCTTGAAGTTGTGTAGGCAGGGATACCTGCCTTCAAAGGGCCTTGCAACAACTTTCACTTGGAGCATTGGCTTCCCAATTTTCAAAGTTGTCATTTTGAATATTCAGTAGAATGTAAACTCAATAACTGTGTGGCTGTCACATAGTAGGCACTCAATAAATATTTAATGAACCAAGAAAGTTCTTTCAGCATTAGATGTGTATGATGCTGTTTATTTAAAGTAAGCAGTAGTTTAGGCCTTATAGATCATGTAGGGTCTCCATAGCATAGTCTTCATTGTTCTGTTTTGTTTCCAACCATTAAAAAATGTGAAAACAATTCTTAGCTACTAGCATGGTTCGAAATTGGCATGTGGGCTGTAGTTTGCTGACCCCTATCTTAAATCCTAATACTAAATGGCTGCTAACTGCTGGCTGGGGTGTTTGGTTTTAGTTCTGGAGACTGCCTTCTGTCATTTTTCTTATTGCTTCCTTTGCTGACTACTCTTGATGTGGTCACTGTGCCATCTGATTTTGGTAACTTTTAATGTAATGTGAACTGGGAGTGATAACCAGACTTGTTGAAGGCATATTTAAAGATAGTAAAAAGATGCTGAACATTGACATAGTGATATTTGTTATGCCATCTTTAGAATTTTTGAGGTTTAGGAAGAACCAAATTCCATATAAGTAAGTGACTTGTTGTGGTAATGGCACAAACTGAATCCACTGGCCTGGTTGTGAACCCACAGCTACTATCTGTGTGATCCTCAGCAAGTTACTTATCTCTGTGATAGTTTCTTCTTCCATAGCATGAAGATAAGGTGTCTACCTCAAATTTATGAGTGCTTAGCATGCTGTCTGGCATAAAGTCAGTGCTATAGGAGTGTTGACCATTGTTTGCTGAATCTTGTAATGAGTGAGGGACACTAAGAGGAGGTGAAGAACTGCTGCTGGATTGATTACTTGCCTTTGATTCATCCATTTCTGAGGCACCCTTAGATTTTTGCCTGGTTTCTGTTTTGGTTAGTAGTATCACTGGGTGTTTGAACTAGTTTCACGTTGATCTTGAAATCTTTTGGGGGGAAGTGATTTGATTGCAGTTCCTTTTTGTGTTGTTGTAAGATATTTGGTAGAAGTGGAGATTCAGTTTGCTCAATTTCTGATTCTGTCATCACAAGACAATAAAGTCTGAGCCTGAAATCATGGGATTGAAATACTTATTCTAGCAAATCAGAGTTCTGTTTGATTTTGGTTAAAGCTTAATAATGACTGATGATTCATAAAGAGGAGGCTGGGAATAGTTTCTTGGGGAAAATACACCATCTTGGGTGACACCATTGTATGATATTTTTCGGTCCATATAGACTTTGATTCATTTTATGACTTAAAAAGCAATTTCAGATTTGGGCTGGACAGTCTGTGCTTTGAATCATTTTTCCTTCCATTAAATCATAGTAGAAGTACAGGACTTGCTGATATTATTTCCTATAGCTATACAGTTTTATTAGACAAAGTTTACTTTTAAATGCTCATTTTTCATATTTTAAAGATAATTTTAATATAGATTTTTTTGATCAGATATTTTACTGTCATTAAATCTGTGATATTAGTATGATGACCATAGTTTGAGAAACCCAAACTATGAGGCATGTGGCCTGTCAGCAGGACAGAAGATTAGTTTTAATATTGTTCCCAGAAAATCCATTGCTGGTCACCAGTTTAAGTAGTTCTTGACGTGTAAAATAGCTGTTTCTTACCAGAGCCTTTTTTGTTGTTGTTTGGACTTTTTTTTTAATTAACTGTAACACATATAGGAGTACACAAATCTGAGTTTTTTCACAAAGTGAACATTCATGTATAAACAACACTTAGATCATTTACCTGCAACCTAGCAGCTCCTCTTGTACCTCTTCCAGGCACTGACTTTCCCTCCACACCCTCCGCTGCGAGGGTTACCACTGTCCTAAATTCTAACATCATGGATTATTTTTGCCTGTTTTTTATGTTTTTGATTTTGTTTTTTAGTTTGTATTGAAGTAACATATATACGACATACAATTTCCCATTTTAACTACTTTCAAATATACAAGTCAGTGGTATTAATTAAATTCACAATGTTTTGCCACCATCACCGGTTTCACTTATTTTTGAGCTTATGTGAATAGAATCATACAGTGTGTACTCTTTTGAACATGTCTTCTTTTATTTAACATTGGTATAGTTAATTCATTCTTGTGGATGTATAGTATTCCTTTGTAAATGTATTTTATTCTTTCTACTTTGATGAAGCTCTCATAATGGCAGCCATTATGAGTAGAGTTTCTATTGACAGTGTTATACAATGTCTTTTGGTAAATGTATATTTATGTGCAACAGAAATATGTGCATTTCTGTTGCATTATGTAACTAGGAGGAAAAGTGCTAGAATGTAGGGTATGCATATGTTGAGTTTTAGTTTTTAACATTTTTTATTAGAGGAGATGTATGTTTACAGAAAAACCATACAGAGCATAGAGTTCTCATATACTGCCCTCTAACCCCACCCCCACACAGTTTTCCCTGATGCTAATGCTTTGCATTAGTGTGGAACCTTTGTTACAATTTATGAAAGAGTAGTGTTATAATTGTACTATTAACTATAGTCTGTAGTTTACATGAGTTCGCTGTTTGTGTTTTACAGTCCTATGATTTTTTTGCAGTTTTCTAGTAATATATATACAACCTAAAATTTCCCCCATTTAGCCTTATTAAATATATAATACAGTGCCATTAATTACGTTCACAGTGTTGTGCTACCATCACCACCATCCTTTACCAAAACTTATGCATCACCCCAAGCAAAAATTTTCTCCCAAGTAAGCATGAATTCCTCATTTCCTACCCCTATTGGGGCCACTGGTAACCTATATTCTTGTCTGTTCTAGTTTCTGACTCTACGAATTTATCTAATTATTTCATATCAGTGAGGTCATACAATACTTGTCCTTTTTTGGTTTGGCTATTCATTCAACATGATATCTTTAAAGTTCATACATGTTGTCACATGTATCAGAACTTTGATCCTTTTCATGATTGGATAATATTCCACTATATGTATATACCACATTTTGCTTATCCATTCATCTGTTGATGGACACTTGGGTTGCCATCTTTTGGCAGTTGTGAATAATGCTGACATCGACATCACAAATATCTGACTCAGTTCCTCCTTTCAGTTCTTTTGAGTACAAAGCTAGAAGTAGGATTGCCAGGCGTTATGGTGATTCTGTATTTAATTTTGTTAAGAACTGACAAACTGTCCAGCGGCTGCAGCACTTTACATTCCCACCAGCAATGAATGAGTGTTCCTAATTTTCACATCCTCTTCAATATTTATTTTCTTTTTTTAGTAGTAGCCTTTCTAATGGGTATGAAATGGTATCTCATGGTGGTTTTCATTTGCATTTCCTTAATGGCTAATGATGTTGAGCATCTTTTCATGTGCTTTGTGGCCATTTGTAATCTTGTTTGGAAAGATGTCTAGTCAAGTCTTTTGCCCATTTTTAATTGGGTTGTCTTTTTATTTTTAAGTTGTAAAAAATCTTTATATTATATATATTTATTTTTAAGTTGTAAGAATTCTTTATATTATATATATCCAAACCATTATTGGATAAGTGGTTTCCCAACATTTACTCCCATTCTGTAGGCTTCTTTTTACCACTGTGATGAAGTTCTTTGATGGACACAAGTTTTTAATTTTGATGAGGTCCCATTTATCTGTTCTTTCTTTTCTTGCCTAATTGTTCTACTTAGAATTTCCAATGCAATGTTCAGTAACAGTGGTGACAGCAATGTCTTTATCTTGTTCCTAAAAGCTTTCAGTCTTTTACCATTGCATATGATGTTAGTGTGATTTTTTTCTACATTCCCTTAATCATGTTGAGAAAGTTTCCTTCTAGTCCTAGTTTTTGAATGTTTTTATGAATAAGGGATACTGGGTTTTGTCAGATAACTTTTCTTTATCAACTGAGGTGATCTTGTGTTTTTTTTTCCTTCATTCTAGTAGTTCATTATTACATTAATTGGTTTTCTTATGTTGAACCACCCTTACATTTCTGGGATAAATTCCTCTTAATCACGGTATATAATTTTTTTAATCTGTTGGAGTCAGCTTGCTAGTATTTTGTTGAGGATTTTTGCAGATGTATTCATAGGGAAAGTTGGTCTGTGATTTTCTTTCTTGTGGTATCTTTATATAGCTTTGGTGTTAGGATGGTGTTGGCCTCAAAGAATGAGATGGGAAGTGGTCCCTCCTCTTCAATATTTTGGAAGAGTTTAAGTACGATTGGTGTTAATTCTTGAAATGTTTAGTAATAAAATTCACTAGTGAATCCATCTCCTCCTGGGCTTTTTTGTTGTTGTTGGGAGGCTTTTGATTACTGACTTAATATTCCTGTTGCTTGTCTGTTGAGATCTTCTGTTTCTTCTTCTGTCAATATAAGTTTGTTTCTAGGAATTTCTTTCATCTAGGCTATCTATTTTTTGGCATACGGCTGTCCTTGGAAATATCCTTTTATACTCCTCTTTATTTCTCTGGAATCAGAAGTAATGTACCCTCTTTCACTTCTGATTTTAGTTATTTGCATCCTTTCTCCTTTTTTCTTTCTTTTCTAGCTAAGGATTTGTTGATTTTACTGATCTTTTCAAAGAACCAACTTTTAGTTTTCTTGATCCTCTCTATAGTTTCTTTGTTGATTATTTCATTTATTGCTACTCTAAACTTTGTTTCTTTCCTCTGCTCACTTTAGTTTAATTTACTCCCTTTTTCTGTCTTCTAGTTGTAAGGTTAGATTTCTGTTTTGAGATCTTCTTTATCAACATAAGTCTTTAGAGCTATGAATTTCTCTCTCAGGACTGACTCTACTATATCCCACAAGTGTTTCTATGTTGTATTTTCATTTGCCTCAAGATAACTTTCTAATCTCTCTTGTCCTTTCTTCCTTCACCCATTGGTTGCTGAAGAATGTGCTATTTAATTTCCACATTTTTGTGAATGGTCCACTTCTCCATCAGTTACTGCTTTTTTTTTTTTAACTTTTTTATTGTATAGTATAATATATATACAAAGCAAAGAAATAAAAAAGCAGTAGTTTTCAAAGCACTCTTCAACAGGTGGTTACAGGACAGATCAGAGTTTGTCATGGACTACCATATGATCCTCTCGTATTTTTTCCCTCTAGTAGCTCCAGAATACAGGAGGCTAAAGGGTTTAAGTATTTTTTATCATCATGATTGACTTTTTCCTTCTTTTTGTGAAAAATAACATACATACAAAAAACTATACATCTCAAAGCACAACACCACAATTAGTTGTGCAACATATTTCAGAGTTTGACATGGGTTACAATTTCACAATTTTGGGTTTTTACTTCTAGCTGAATCCAAAATACTGGAGACTAAAAGAGATATCAATTTAATGATTCAGCATTCATATTCATTTGTTAAATCCTGTCTTCTCTGTATAACTCCACCGTCACCTTTGATCTTTCCATACCTCTCTTTAGGGGTGTTAGGGTCTGTCACTAATATGGGGTAGGGACTTGGAACTATCTGATTTTCTGAAGAGGCTAGGCTAGATTTCAGGACTTATCTGGACCAGGGACCCATCTGGAGGTTGTCAGTTTCTGGAAAGTTACCCCAATTCATAGAACCATTGTGGAGTCTTATGTATTGCCCTAGGTGTTAAGATTGGCTGGAATGATCCTGGTTGGGGGTTGGCAGGTTATGATAGGTAGCAAGGTCTACCTGAAGCTTGTGTAAGGGCAACCCCCAGAGTAGCCCCTCAGCTCTATTTGAACTCTCTCTGCCAGTGATAATTTATTAATTATACCTTTTTCCCCCTTTTGGTCAGAATGTAATTGTTGATCCCATAGTGCCAGGCCTGGATTCATCCCTGGAAGTCCTCTCCCATGTCACCAAGGAGACTTTCAACCCTGGATGTCTAGTCCCACGTAGGGGGGAGGGCAGTGATTTCACTTGCAGAGTTGGGTTTAGACAGACTGAGGTAACATCTGAGCAACAAAAGAGGTCCTCCAGAAGTAACTCTTAGGCATGCCTATAGGTAGTTAAGCTTCTCCACTACCTACATAAGTTTCATAAGAGTAAGCTTCATGATCGAGGGCATGGCCTATTGATATGGGTGTCCCTAAAGTTTGACGCAGTATCAGGAGATCCCTGATGGTAAGGTTTAATAGTTCAATATTCTTTCTCCCCTTGCTCAGGGGACTTTGCCAATACTTTCTGATTATCTGCTTAATATATTCTAGAATGTTTCCAGGCATTACAGTAATCTATGCAGGATTAAAGGACCTCTTTCTTATTTTGTGCTGCCTGTGTTTCAGTTGTTCAAATGAGCTATGCAGATAGGTTGAATTAGATTATACACTACAGTAAATTTCAGTTCCAGATAAACCTTTCTTTCGATGGTCTCCAAGAGTATGTGTGGTTCTAAAATATAGACACTGTCTTCCTTACCCTTGTGTTCTGAATTACTTTAACCCCAACCTGTTCAGCCTCGTTCTTATCTCTAAATACCAGATTATATATATAAAACAGCCTCTCAAAATCCGAAAATAATAATCACCACTCTAGACTTAATGTGTCTGCTCTAAAAGCTTACAATCGAGGCCCCTGTTTTCTTATAAGCATTTTCTAAAGTTGACCATACCATCGTTGTTTTTTTCTTTCTGTCTTCTTTTATCTTACCAAATGTCCCACATGTTCATTCACATTATTGCATGCCTCACAACTTTGTTCCTTTTTGTAGCAGCACAACCTTCATTCCTAAGTATACACCATTATTAGCCAGTATAATTCTCCATCAGTGCATCCTTCAGCCACTTGCATTCATTGGGCATCATATAGAGGACCCAAAGTCCATGGTCCATCAGCTTTCTCAATTTTAGGTAATTTCATTGTTCCCAAGAGTAAGAAAACCAATAAACACACCCTCACCAAACAGGAAATCTAAACCTCCTCTTAACTTTTGTCCCTCACCCCATTATTTACCTCTGCTGTTGCTGTGGTTGTGCTGATGGTTTACTTTTGAACATAGCCCATAGCATACAATAGCAGTTTTCCCCCTGTACCCTGGACTTAAACGCTCTTTATATAAGAATCATATCTTTGAAGTAATTCTTGCGAGAACTGATTCATATTTCTAGTTTGAATCAGTGGAACACATTGGTCTGTACAACCCCCTTTCAATCTTGTTCATCTTCAATATGGTAATATTACTTATAGAGCCACTAGAGAACCACCTTCGCTCCTATCTATTCCCTCCTGTCTATTCAACCACATTAGCTAACAGTTCACCCATCTCTAGTCTATGTATTTCTAAGTCCCCTATATTCTGTATTATAAGCCTCTGATTATACCTTTATGCTGGTCCTAAAAGTGGAATCATATAGTATCTGTCCTTTTGTGTCTGGCTAATTTTG
The DNA here is from genome assembly GCF_023851605.1 of Tamandua tetradactyla. NCBI lineage: Eukaryota > Metazoa > Chordata > Mammalia > Pilosa > Myrmecophagidae > Tamandua > Tamandua tetradactyla. Next base: position 52,939,562 of record NC_135338.1, on the reverse strand, counting down.
CTCACATTATGTCCTCAAGGCTCATCCATCTTGTCATGTGCTTCCGGATGTCATTTTGTCTTACCGCTGCATAATATTCCATCGCATGTATGTACCACATTCTTTTGGTCTGCTCGTCTGTTGATGGGCATTTGGTTTGTTTCCATCTTTTGGCGATTGTGAATAATGCTGCTATGAACATCAGTGTGCAAATGTCTGTTTCTGTCGTTGCTTCCAGCTCTTCTGAGTATATACCAAGTAGGTCTATTTCTGGGTCATAGGGCAGCTCAATATTTAGTTTCTGAAGGAACTGCCAAACAGTCTTCCATAGTGACTGCACCATTATACATTCCCACCAGCACTGCATAAGTGCCCCGGTTTCTCCACATCCTCTCCAACATTTATAGTTTTCTGTTTGTTTAGTAGCAGCCACTCTTATAGGTGTGAGGTGGTATGTCATTGTAGTCTTGATCTGCATTTCCCCTATAACCAATGAAAACAATCCTCTTCTCATGTGCTTTTGGGCCATCTGTATTTATTCTTCAGAAAAATGCCTGTTCATATCTTTAGTCTATTTTACAATTGGATTGTTTATTCTTTTTCTGTTGAATTGTATGATTTCTTTGTGTATACAAGAAATCAAACCTTTGTCTGATACGCGATTTCCAAATATTTTCTCCCATTGAGTTGGCTGCCTCTTCCCCTTTTTGTCAAAGTCTTTTGAGGTACAGAAGCATTTGATTTTGAGGAGTTCCCGTTTGTCTGTTTTTTCTTTTGTTGCTTGTGCTTTGTGTGTAAAGTTTAAGAAGCTGCCTCCTATTACTAAGCCTTGAAGCTATTTCCCTACATTTTCTTCTAGAAGCTTTATGGTGCTAGTTCTTCTATTTAGGTGTTTGATCCACTTTGAGTTAATTTTTGTGTAGGGTGTAAGATAGGGGTCCTCTTTCATTCTCTTGGCTATTGATATCCAGTTTTTCCATGTCTAATTATTGAAAAGACTATTTTGTCCCAGGTCAAAGAATTTGAGGGCCTTGATAAAAATCAGTTGACCATAGATTTGGTGGTCTATTTCTGTACTCTTGACTCAATTCCATTGGTCAGTGCTTCTGTATTTGTGCCAGTACCATGCCTTTTTGACCACTGAGGCTTTATAATAGGTTTTAAAGTCAGGGGCTGTTAATCCTCCCACTTCATTCTTCTTTATTAGGATGCTTTTAGCTATTCAGGGTCTCTTTCCCTTCCAGTTGAATTTGGTAGTTAGCTTTTCCAAATCTTCAAAGTATGTTGTTGGAATTTTGATCGGTACTATGTTGAATCTGTAGATCAATTTGGGGAGAATTAACATCTTAAGTATATTTAGCCTTCCTGTCCATGAGCAGGGAATGTCTTTCCACCTATTTAGATCTCCTTTGATTTCTTTTAACAATGTTATGTAGTTTTCTGTGTACAAGTTTTTTTACATCTCTAGTTAAGTTCATTCTTAAGTATTTGATTGTTTTAGTTGCTATTTTAAATGGAATTTTTACCTTAACTGACTCCTCAGCTAGGTCATTGCTTATGTATAGAAATGTTACTGATTTTTGCACATTAATATTATTATATTCTACTACCTTGCTAAATTTGTTTATTAGCTCAAGTATCTTTGCTGTAGATTTCTCAGAATCTTCCAAATTAGGTATCATGTCATCTGCAAATAATAAGAGTTTTACTTCTTCCTTTTCAATTTGGAGGCCTTTTATTTCTTTTTCCTGCCTGATTGCTCTAGCTAGAACTTCTAGCACAATGTTGAATAATAGTGGTGACATTGGGCATCCTTGTCTTGTATCTGTTCTTCGGGGGAAAACTTTCAATCTCTCTCCATTGAGTACAATGCTAGCTATCAGTTTTTCACATATTCCCTTATCATACTGAGATATTTACCTTTGATTTCTATCTTTTGAAGTGTTTTAATCAGAAAAGGATGCTGAATTTTGTTGAATGCTTTTTCAGCATCAGTTGAGATGATCATGTGATTTTTCTCTTTTGATTTGTTAATATGCTGTATTACATGAATTGATTTTCTTGTGTTGAACCATCCTTGCATTCCTGGTATAAACCCCGCTTGGTCATGGTGTATAATTCTTTTAATGTGCTGTTGGATTCAGTTTGTTAATATTTTATTGAGAACTTTTGCATCCATGTTCATTAGGGAGATGGCCTGTAGTTTTCCTTTCTTGTAGCATCCTTACCCAGTTTTGGTATTAAAATGATATTAGCTTCATATAATGAATTTGATAGAGTTCCTTTTTCCTCAATTATTTGAAAAAGTTTGAGCAGGATTCGTGTTAGTTCTTTCTATAATGTTTGATAAAATTCCCCTGTGAAGCCATCTGGCCCTGGACTTTTCTTTGTAGGAAGATTTTTGATGATTAATTGAATTTCTTTACTTGTGATTAGTTTTGTGAGATCTTCTGTTTCTTCCTGAATCAGTGTAGCTTGTTTGTGCGTTACCAGGAATTTGTCCATTTCATGTAAGTTGTCTAACTTGTTGGCACATAGTTGTTTATAGTATCCTCTTAAGATTTCTTTTATTTCTTGAGGGTCTGTGGTAATGCACCCCTTCTCATTTCTGATTTTGTTTATTTGCATCCTCTCTCTTTTTTTCTTTGTCAGTCTTGCTAGTGGTGCATCAATTTTATTGATTTTCTCAAAGAACCAACTTTTGGATTTTTTTATTCTTTCTATTCTTTTGTTCTCCCATTCATCTCTGCTTTAATCTTTGTTATTTCTCTTCTTCGGTCTGCTTTGGGGTTAGTTTGTTGTACTTCCCCAAGTTCCTTCAGGTGTACTGTTAAGTCCTCAATTTTTGCTCTTTCTTGTTTTTTAATACAGGCATTTAGGGCCATAAATTTCCCTCTCAGCATAGCCTCTGCCACATCCCATAAGTTCTGATAAGTTGTGTTCTCATTTTCATTCATCTCCAGACAGCTACTGATTTCTCCAGCAATTTCTTCTTTGACCTACTGGTTGTTTAAGAGTGTGTTATTTAATCTCCATATATTTGTGAATGTTCTCATTCTTTGGTGGTTATTGAGGTCCAGCTTCATCCCATAAGATCAGAGAAAGTGCTTTGAATAATTTCTTTTATTTCTTGAGGGTCTGTGGTAATGCACCCCTTCTCATTTCTGATTTTGTTTATTTGCATCCTCTCTCTTTTTTTCTTTGTCAGTCTTGCTAGTGGTGCATCAATTTTATTGATTTTCTCAGCAGGCAAAATTAATTTTCTATTCTTCCTCTTCTTGTCCTTTTCTTATTTCTGTATTTTATCTATTATCTCCATACTGCAAGAAAAAATATAAAGTTTGGTATGCAAAGAAAAAGCATCCTCTAGAGCCAAAATGTAATACAGTCGCATTTTATTGAATATGTTGTTTCCTGTACATTTTGGGTCATAGCACTGATTCATCCAGTTCAGTACTGGATTTAGCAGTGGTTACTAGAGACGTTTTATAGGAGATGCATTTTCCATCCATGATGCTAAGGTCTGAACATTCATATCTTCCCTCAAACAAATTATCTCTGGATTCTGTCTCCTCTTGGATAGTGAGTTCTATAAGAATTCTACCTATTGTGTAAAGCTGTGCTTTATATTACTTTTTCTTAAACTACTTCTTTCAGTCACTAGTGAAAGATCCCTAATTCTGAGATTTGGTGAACATATTCTTGAACATCCTGTGTAAATCCTTTGTGGTTTAGTAGGCTTTGAGCGTATTTCCTCTCAGCTTTTATCTTTTCAGATGTTCATCTTTTTTAACCTGCTGTCATTTGGGAGATTTCCATCCTCTTAAATCATAGAATTTGTTTTATTTATTAGACCATTCTTGAGGTATAGTAGTTGAACTGCACAAATGTATTCATATGTAAACACAATCTTGTTTTTTTCCCATTTGTGTATGTTCAATTTAGTAATCTATTAAATTGACTTAAAAATCATTTTGAGTCACCTCTAAAAGTTACTTTGCTAATCTTTTAGAAATTCCAATGACAAGAATAAAGTTTAATTTTAATAATAATCAGGGATGGAAGTTGTTTCTGAAAATATAAAACACTTATAATATTTTGTGGTTCATTTTGGATACTATCCAATATTACACTCTAATTGTTGGATCATAGCAGCAGGACTATATGCTATAATTTGTAATGTCTTCATGAATAAATTAAAACTTGTTTGTTTAGCCCTAAATATAGCACTTAAGAAATTAAAGGAGGAAGTATTTTTCAAAGACAGAAACATTTTAGTTTGCAAAATATTTTGCTTTAATTTTTTATAATTGGATATAAGTATAAAAATAGATAATAGAGTGGTTTATAAGTTTAATAAATCTCTTTATGATAAGATTTGTTTGCTTCCAGCAGTTATTGTGAAGTAGCAAATTGAGAAGGTATTAACTCTTAGCCCTGAGCTTCAAAATTACCAAAAAGCACCCTAATTGTTGAAACTATTTAAATTTGAGATGGCCTTAGCTACTATTTTTGCTTCTTCAAGGATCCCAGTATGAACCTCAGATGACAGTGAATGAATTTGTTTTATTAAACCACAATTTACAACTACTAGTTGCTTTGCGTGGGTGCCTTTGGTATGTTTAAAGCTTTGTCATTAACAGGTATATAAATATTAATGTTATCATCATTGAAATCCCACAGAACAGACATTACACATTTCCATGGTTTCTTTTTTGTTGTTGCTTTTAATGGCCATTGTTTTTGTCCAAGTAAAATGAAAAATTCTCCCCCATTTGTTTGAAGTGCTCATCACAGTTGGCTTTCAGCCTTGATCTACTTTTATCAGCCTTCATCTCCTTTTACTCCTGCTACCTCTAACAAGTCTCATACTAAGAATTTAATGATTCATATTTGGCCAGAAATCCTGATAATCTTTGTGAATAATATAACATACAAATCCCTTTCTGTAAAATAAACAGGAAGTATTACTGATTTAGTACAACTATCTGCTATTCTGTGCTTACACTATAGAATAAAGGTTTGGTCAAGTCAAAGTAGTAATGATAAAATGTCAAACATTCAAGTGGTTAGGACTCACTGCCCTTCCAGTTTGATCATTCGTAGGATATTTTGAAAAAAAAGCTGATTATTGTTCTGTTGCCTGTGTGAACAGTATGGGAGTTCTGAGAGTGAAGGAGTTACTGAAAGGGTCACTTTGATATGTTTTTCAGAGAATATGATATTTTGGCAAATAAGGCTTTCCTGACCAAACTATAGTCTGCTTCTTGAAGACTATTCAGGAAAATTAACCCCTAGATAAAGCACTAACATTTTTTGAGAACATGCTCTATATTCTATATCCATTATCTCATTTTATCCTCAAAAATCACTCAATGATTAAAGTCCTATTATTAATCACATTTTATAGATGGAGAAACTGATGTGAAATTATCCAAGGTCACATAACTCTTAAGTGGATAGAAAGATGATTTGGTCACTACTTTTTGTGATTCCAGAGCCCACGCCCTTAATCACTGCATGCTGTACTCAGGGTACTGCATAGATAGGCATTTGCTTCAGTATATTTTGCTTGATATCTCTCCTTGCTCTGGCCACAAATAAGGCATGAGTTTCACAAATTGGCACAGTCCTTGGAATGACTGTTTGTTGTGACATCAGCTGACAGCTATTCAAGGCAGCCCATAGTAAGGAAATAAAAATCTCACTCTATCTCTCTCTACCTATTTGGGGGAAGTCGGAACTGCATGGATAGTGAAGGAAACCTCTTTAAGAGACTTCAGTCCAGAAAGCAGCTTATCTGGTTCAGAATCACCAAAAAATTGTTAATAATTCCTCCTCTCCCCTTCCCCCAAGAAAAATTTAAGTTTCAAATAATGATGCCTTATTGGAGATTTTTCTTAACTGGCAACAATATTTCAAACCTCCTTGTCTTCGCTATTCTGAGCTCTATGAATTCTTTCTGTCAGAGGGGGAAAAAGAATTCTGCTTCTCTGACAAGTCAGGGTGATAACAGTTGTTGAGTATCAGCTGAAGAAAGAAGACAGTAAATGCTGAAGAAACTCATGGACTGGGGCCAAAAATTCTTCCTACCGTTGAAACATTTTTCTTCACTGAAGAACCTGTTCACTCATGATAGAAGTTAAATTTCCCAAGACTTTTATATTGAGTCTTCTGAAGACGGCTATTTCTAATTGACCATCTCCAGAGCTAGTGTCTCTGTCTTCTGCCACATGGAATGACAGCAGAATTAATGGGGCTGTTATGAATTGGCTGGCAGAGAAGAGGACTTCTCTAGAGGTACTTGCCTGCATGCTTCTACCAAAGAACTAAAAGTCTATGAGTCTTATCTGCCCTTAACAAAGAGAAGGACTTTATAATACAAGATTATTAACAAGAGGAGGTAGTCCTGAAAATGAGTCCTTGAAATAATCAGTAATGATTGAACTGCTAGGCTATCAATTGTGTAAAGACTAGCCTGATTTATAGTGATTGTTGACAAATGAACAATGCTAACTTATGACTTGTATATATAAAACATTAAAAATATGCAGTATTTTTTTAAAAGCACTAATATCTTAATAGAATAGTAGGACTTTCCTGATTGATCAAAGGAGCCATATGTCAATGCTTTAAAAAAAAATGTAATTTTCAGAAAGCAGATGTAATGTAAGTAATAGAATAAACCCTAGAGTCTGATCCTGGTCCTTTTATTTTTTGGCTGTGTTACCCTTGACAATTTCATTTAACTACTCTTAATAATTTGATAAAATATTGAAGTAAACATTGAATTACACAATGAAAAATCATTTTTCAGTTTTTCTGATTATGTCAAGGAGAAAGCCTCAGTTTGGTATCAAGATATCTTTAATAGGTTTCTAACATTGGATCGTTGTTGGGGAAGATTTAAGACGGAAAGCAGTTATCATTCTTTAAAACCTCTCTAATAATCTCACTGTTCAACAGAAATCTGACTTTGGTTCAGAGCTCTCCATAAACAATAGTGTCTATATAGGATTTAATAGCATGATTTTGTTTTCAGTGGATTTAAGTTTATGGTTATCATCTATAAATAAATTCATTAAGTTTTAAAAAGTGATTTAATTTTTTAATAGTCAATTGTGTAGATAGAATATATATATACATATATGATAAAAATCATAAAAGAGATACAAAATGACTAAAGTTTAGAAAACACTGAATAAGATTATGTGTACGATCTCTTTTAGATTTAAATTCTTTTGAATATGTGTTCTGTTAAAAATTTTATATTGTGACTGTTTAAAAGAAGGAATCTTCTAACAGCATGTACTATCTTACCTTTCATTTTGAAATATATCATTATTTTAAGGAAACTCAACTTTTATTCTATATGAATTTTTTCATTTTTAGATATAAACACCCTTTTCTTACTATTTTGCTGAACAATTGAGTGTTAATATCTTTTTTTGATAACATGTTTGTTGATGATAGTATTTTCTTTTATTTTTTCACTGAAAGCAGTCTAGCTCTCCATGAGGTTTTTGAACAAGAAATTTTTTTTAATTAATTAAAGAAAAAAAGAAATTAACACATTTAGAAATCATTCCATTCTACATATGCAATCAGTAATTCTTAACATCATCACATAGATGTATGATCATCATTTCTTAGTACATTTGCATCGATTTAGGAAAAGAACTAGCAAAACAACAGAAAAAGATATAGAATATTAATATAGAGAAAAAAATAATAATAATAATAATAAATAAATATATATATATAAAGGAAAAAGAAAAAAACAAAAGACACAAACAAACAAAGAAACAAAAAAAAACTATAGCTCAGATGCAGCTTCATTCAGTATTTTAACATAATTACATTACAATTAGGTATTATTGTGCTGTCCATTTTTGAGTTTTTGTATCTAGTCCTGTTGCACAGTCTGTATCCCTTCAGCTCCAATTACCCATTATCTTACCCTGTTTCTAACTCCTGCTAGTCTCTGTTACCAATGACATATTCCAAGTTTATTCTCTAATGTTGGTTCACATCAGTGGGACCATACAGTATTTGTCCTTTAGTTTTTGGCTAGACTCACTCAGCATAATGTTCTCTAGATCCATCCATGTTATTACATGCTTCATAAGTTTATTCTGTCTTAAAGCTGCATAATATTCCATCGTATGTATATAATACAGTTTGTTTAGCCACTCGTCTGTTGATGGACATTTTGGCTGTTTCCATCTCTTTGCAATTGTAAATAACGCTGCTATAAACATTGGTGTGCAATGTTTTGTGCCTGTTTTGTGCCTCAGCATATGATCTATCCTGGAGAATGCTCCATGAGCACTAGAGAAGAATGTTTATCTTGTTTTGGGGTGCAGTGACCTATATATGTGTGTTAGGTCTAATTCATTTATCAATTATTTAACTTCTCTATTTCCTTGTTGATCTTCTGTCTGGTTGTTCTGTCTATAGAGAGTGGTGTATCGAAGTCTCCTACTATTATTGTTGAAACATCTATCGCTCCCTTCAGTTTTGTCAATGTCTGTCTTATGTACTTTGGAGGTCCTTGATTGGGAACATAAACATTTATAATTGTTTTATCTTCTTGGTGAGTTGACTTAATTAGTATATAGTATCTTTCTTTGTCTCTTTTGATGTCTTTACATTTAAATTCTGTTTTGTCTGATATTAGTATAGCTACTCCTGCTTTCTTTTGGTTGCAACTTGCGTGGACAATCTTTTTCTATCCTTTCATTTTCAATCTATTACAAGATGAGTCTCTTGGAAGTAGATATAGGCGGATTATACGTCTTAATCGATTCTGCCAATCTGTATCTCTTAATTGGTAAGTTTAGTCCTTTAACATTCAGAGTTATTACTGAAAAGGCATTTCTTTTTTTTTTTTATTTTTTTTATTAACGGAAAGAAAAAAAAAAAGAAATTAACACAACATTTAGAAATCATACCATTCTACATATGCACTCAGTAATTCTTAACATCATCACATAGATGCATGATCATTGTTTCTTAGTACATTTGCATCGGTTTAGAGGAACTAGCAACACAACAGAAAAAGATATAAAATGTTAATATAAAGAAAAGAAATAAAAGTAGTAATAATAGTAAAAAACAACAACAACAAACAAACCAACAAGCAAACAAAAACAAAAAAAACCCTATAGCTCAGATGCAGCTTCATTCAGTATTTTAACATGATTACTTTACAATTAGGTATTATTGTGCTGTCCATTTTTGAGTTTTTGTATCTAGTCCTGTTGCACAGTCTGTATCCCTTCAGCTTCAATTACCCATTGTCTTACCCTGTTTCTAACTCCTGCTGAACTCTGTTACCAATGACATATTTCAAGTTTATTCTCGAATGTCTGTTCACATCAGTGGGACCATACAGTATTTGTCCTTTAGTTTTTGGCTGGATTCACTCAGCATAATATTCTCTAGGTCCATCCATGTTATTACATGGTTCATAAGTTTATCTTGTCTTAAAGCTGCATAATATTCCATCGTATGTATATACCACAGTTTGTTCAGCCACTCTTCCGTTGATGGAGATTTCGGCTGTTTCCATCTCTTTGCAATTGTAAATAACGCTGCTATAAACATTGGTGTGCAAATGTCCGTTTGTGTCTTTGCCCTTAAGTCCTTTGAGTAGATACCTAGCAATGGTATTGCTGGGTCGTATGGCAATTCTATATTCAGCTTTTTGAGGAACCGCCAAACTGCCTTCCACAGTGGTTGCACCCTTTGACATTCCCACCAACAGTGGATAAGTGTGCCTCTTTCTCCGCATCCTCTCCAGCACTTGTCATTTTCTGTTTTGTTGATAATGGCCATTCTGGTGGGTGTGAGATGATATCTCATTGTGGTTTTGATTTGCATTTCTCTAATGGCCAGGGACATTGAGCATCTCTTCATGTGCCTCTTGGCCATCCGTATTTCTTCTTCTGGTAGGTGTCTGTTTAAGTCTTTTTCCCATTTTGTAATTGGGTTGGCTGTCTTTTTGTTGTTGAGTTGAACAATCTCTTTATAAATTCTGGATATTAGACCTTTATCTGATATGTCGTTTCCAAATATTGTCTCCCATTGTGTAGGCTGTCTTTCTGCTTTCTTGATGAAGTTCTTTGATGCACAAAAGTGTTTAATTTTGAGGAGCTCCCATTTATTTATTTCCTTCTTCAGTGTTCTTGCTTTAGGTTTAAGGTCCATAAAACCACCTCCAGTTGTAAGATCCATAAGATATCTCCCAACATTTTCGTCTAACTGTTTTATGGTCTTAGACCTAATGTTTAGATCTTTGATCCATTTTGAGTTAACTTTTGTATAGGGTGTGAGAGATGGGTCTTCTTTCATTCTTTTGCATATGGATATCCAGTTCTCTAGGCACCATTTATTGAAGAGACTGTTCTGTCCCAGGTGAGTTGGCTTGACTGCCTTATCAAAGATCAAATGTCCATAGATGAGAGGGTCTATATCTGAGCACTCTATTCGATTCCATTGGTCAATATATCTATCTTTATGCCAATACCATGCTGTTTTGACCACTGTGGCTTCATAATATGCCTTAAAGTCAGGCAGCGTGAGACCTCCAGCTTCGTTTTTTTTCCTCAAGATGTTTTTAGCAATTCGGGGCACCCTGCCCTTCCAGATAAATTTGCTTATTGGTTTTTCTATTTCTGAAAAATAAGTTGTTGGGATTTTGATTGGTATTGCATTGAATCTGTAAATCAATTTAGGTAGGATTGACATCTTAACTATATTTAGTCTTCCAATCCATGAACACGGTATGCCCTTCCATCTATTTAGGTCTTCTGTGATTTCTTTTAACAGTTTTTTTGTAGTTTTCTTTGTATAGGTTTTTTGTCTCTTTAGTTAAATTTATTCCTAGGTATTTTATTCTTTTAGTTGCGATTGTAAATGGGATTCGTTTCTTAATTTCCGCCTCAGCTTGTTCATTGAAAAGGCATTTCTTGATTCCACCATCTTTTTAAATTTTATTTGTCAAATCTGTATATTCTTTTCCCTCTTTCTCTTTGTATTCTTTAAATTACCCTTAGTGTCTCTCTTCAATTCTGTGCCCTCCTCCAGACCTCCCTCTCCTGTCTTTTTTTTTTTTTTTTTTTGCAGCCGGCAGATCTCCTTTTAGTGTTTATTGTAGGGCCAGTCTCTTGTTGACAGATTCTTTCAGGACTTCTTTGTCTGTGAAAACTTTAATCTCTCCCTCAGTTTTGAAGGACAGTTTGATTGGGTACAGAATTCTTGACTGGACTTCTTTCTCTTTCAGAATCTTGAATATCATACCATACCACTGCCTTCTCACCTCCAGGGTGCTAGTTAAGTAGTCTGAACTGAGGTTATTGCTTTTTAGTATCGCTCCATTGAATTTGGAGAAGATACATTGTATGATTTCAGTAATTTTGAGTTTGTTGAGACTTGTTTTGTCAATAGATTAACATATACTCTATCCTGGAGAATAATTCTTATGTACTAAAGAAGAAGGTGTCTTTTGTTGCTGTTGGGTGAAGGGTTCTATATATGTCTGTTTGTTTAGTAGGTTTATGGTATTTTTCAAGTCTCCTATTTCCTTATTGATCTTCTGTTTAGATGTTTTATTCATTACTGAAAGTGGTATATTGAAGTCTACTATTAATATAGAATAGTCTCTTTCTCCCTTTAAATTTGTCTCTATTGCTTCATATATTTTGGGGTTCTGCCATTAGGTTAAAGCAATTTATTATTGTTATGACTTCTTGTTGAATTGACCCCTCTAACAGTATATAGTGATAATTTTTTTCTTTCATAACAGTTTTTGACTTTAAGTGTATTTTAGTATTACTATCCCAGCTCTCTTTAGGTAAATATTTACATGGAATATTTTTTTCCATCCTTTCACTTTCAGCTTACCTGTGTCTTTTTAAATTTAGGATGAGTTGCTTGTAAATAGCATATATTTGGGTCTGGCTTTTTTATCCATTCTGCTAATCTCAGCCTTTTAACTGGATAGTTTAATCCATTCACATTTAAAGTAAGTACTGATAATGCATGACTTTCTTCTGTCATTTTGCTATTTGGTCTTTGTAAGTTTTATGCTCTCAACTATTCTTTTATTGGCTTCTTTCATGTTTATTTTATTTTTCTTTAGTGTGCCATTTTCAGTCCCTTCTATCTTTCTGGATGTATTTTTCACATATTTTCTTTGTGTTGCCTTGGGACTTAAATTTAACACCCTGGATCTAAAACAATCACATTTGATTCTATAGCAATTTAACTTCAAGAGCACACCCATGCACTCTACCTATACTCCTCTAGTCCCTCACCTTTTATTATATTGTTACAAATTATATCTTTATACATTGTATGTCCAAAGCCATAGAGATATAATTACTTTTGAGGCATTTGTGTTTTTGAAACTGTAAGAAGGGTGGCATTACATACAAAAAAAAATACAATATAGTAATACTGGCATTTATAATTATCCATTTCATTACCTTTACTAATGCTCTGTCTTCATCCCACTTTGATCCACTGTCCAGCATCCTTTCCTTTTAGTCTGAAGAACTCCTTTAGCGTTGCTTGTTGAGCAAGTCTATTAGTCACGTATTCCATAAACTTTTGTTTATAGGGGCATGTCTTTATCTTTTCCTCATTTTTGAAAGATAATCTCACTGGATAAATTTCTTGTTTGGCAACTGATTTCTTTCAGCACTTAAAACATTTCATCCTGTAAAACATATGGAATAAAAATAATAGGGGGAACAAATGTTAAAATAAATTTAGTTTGAAATGCTAGTGATCAATGAAAGGAAGGGGTATGTATGAATTCATTCATAGGTATGTATGATTTTTTTCTGTTTTCTTTTTGTTTCTTTTTCTGAATAGATGCAAACATTCCAAGAAATGATCGTGATGATGAATATGCAACTATGTGATTATATTGTGAATTACTGATTATATATGTAGAACAGAATGATCAAAAGTTAAGAATGTTTGCATGTGTTTGGTGTTTTTTGGTATTTAAAAAAAAGTAAAAAAAATTAATAAAAAAAGAAAGAAAACAAAAAAAATATTGCATCCCATTGCCTTCCTGCCTCCATGGTTTCTGTTGAGAAATGGGTACTTAATCTTATTGGGACTCCCTTGTACATACACATTGCTTTCCTCTTACACTGTTAGTAACGCTTTCCTTGACCTTGCCATTCAGCAAAGTAGTTTGACTACTTTCTATCTAGGTGTGGTTCTCATCAAGTTTATCCTGTTTGGGGTTCATTGGGATTCTTGAGTATTCATATTCATGTTTTCATTATCTTTGGAAATTTTTTCTGCCATTTGTTTTACTATTCCTTCTCTCCTTTCCCTGTTGGTCTCCTTTTGCAACTCATACAATGTATATATTGGTATGCTCAGTAGTATCCCACATGTCTCTTAGGTTCTGTTTGCTCTTTATTTTTTTGACTAGAATGGTTTATTGAATCTCCATACTGTTTTAAATTATTTTTAAAATTATTTTTCTTTCTGTTCTTTAGCCTGAATCATTTCAATTGTCTTGTCTTCAGGTTCACTGATTGTTTCTCCCAGCTCTAGTTGTTATTGAAACCCTCTGGGGAATTTTTCATTTCAGTTATTGTGGTCAATTCCAGCATTTCTGTTTGGTTCCTTTTGGTTCCTTTTTTTTTTTTTTTTTTTTTGTCTCTTTATTTAGACTCTCTTGATCCTTCATTGTTTTCCTAATGTCCTTTAGTTCTTTCTCTGTGTTTTCCTTTATCTTCTTGAGCATATTGAGGATTGTTTAAAAAATTCTTTGTGCAGTATATCCAGAGTCAATTGATGGTTTCTGGATTCTGAATTTTTATCCCGTTCGTTCAGATGGGCCATTATTTCCTGTTTCTTTGTTTGTCTTGTAGTCTTTTGTTGTACACCGTACATTTAATGTTTTAAAATGGCAGTTAGTCCCTGAATTGTGTTCCTTAAGATTGTTTCTAGGGAGCAATGTGCCAGAGATTTTCTTGAGTGCTGGAAACGAACACAAACAAATCAACTCAAAAAAAAACATCAAATCATGATCTTTGCAAATGGATCCTGCCTTGGCTGGTGCTGTGCTTCAGAGATTAGCCCTCCTATAAAGAGCATCAGCCTGAGACAGACAGGAAGTTCTCTACATAATTTCTGATCCCTGTATCTTTTCCTGGGCTTGTGCTTGTTTACAGCCTTAGGATTCCTCCATTTACAGGAATTAGAATACCTCCTCTACACCCCTCCTGGGTGCTGTAATGTGTGACTTAAAGCAAGTGAATCTTTGTCTCAGTCCTGTTTGACTTTATTGTTTCTTATACTTCTTAAGCTGTCTGCATTTTGCTTCTGCCTCCAGGGCAACTAAAGACGGGTTTCCTGGTTCATTTTCTCAGGATGCCAATCAATAAATTGGCACCAACATACAACCACCCCAGTATGTGCAGTGGGGTTACTGTTCTTCATTTAGAACTAGGCCAGGGACCCACAGTAGGAGCACTGGCTGCCTCCATACTACTCTGGGGAGGAGTTGGGAAAGGTGCCAGCCAGCGTGCTCCAAACTTCTTTCTTAAACTTTCTTGACTTGACACTTGTTCAGTTCCTGCAACCCTTTAACTGTTTCTTGTAATTTTGAGTAAATGACTTTGCCAGTTTTTGCTAGTTGTTTAAAGATTCCGAGGAGGGGGGAATGGCACTCTGGAGGGTCTTATGCCACCATCTTGGTTGGAAGGTATATATGTTAAGTTTTAGTAAATCCTCCAGGTAATACTCTGAGTGATAAATACTCCAAGTAATTTACTGATTTTCACTTCCACTAATAATATATGAGTTTACATGTCCATATATCCTCTCCAATAATTTAACCATTCCAGTGAGCATGTAAAGCATTGTGGTTTTTATACATATTTTCCTGATGACTAAAGAAGTTGAGGACATTTTTATATTTTCAGTCATTTGGCTATGCTTTTATGTGCATTGATTGTTTTTCTTGCCCATTTAGATCCCTTCAGTTCACATTACTTTATTCAGGGGGAATTTCCCTTTGGCAATAGGAATGCAGGTAGGAGGAAAAAGGTGGAGACAAGGAAGTGTTCTCTCAGGATTGTGACTATGATGTATTCCTTACCTAAATAGAAAGGTAAACTTAGCTCCCTGTTTATCTTCTACTCAGACTGTCTCAATTCTACCTTCATAATCCATCATATTCATATACCCTGTATCTTTTTTTTTATTTTTACTTATTTGTTTTTTAATTGACAGACCAAACAACATACAAGCACAAGCATTCTTAACATACAAACATTCCATATATAGTGTACAATCTGTAGCTCACAATATCATCACATAGTAATACATTCATCACCATGATCATTCCTATATCTTTTTTAATACCTGAATTTTGTTCCTAGAAAATTGATGCATTGGGAAGAATATGTCTTGCATGGTGATACTCTTTGTGGTCACCACTTATGGTGAAACATAACTCAGAACAAATTGCACAATGTCACACAGATGGGCTTAAGGGAATCACCCTTCTTGGGAAAAAGGAGAACTTAGAGTGCCAGGGTAGCAGGAGAAGAAAGGGTTCTCCCATCTGTCTTCATCCCACAAAAAAGGCATGCTGAGGTCTGTGGTCAGAGAGAGGGATCTCATCCATCCATGAGTATCCATTCTTCTAGGGCAAGCACAAGAAAGCAACATTTTGGGGGGTGGGGGATTTGGGGTTCCTACTTCTTATTTAATTGTCTGAGAAAGCCAATTGCCCAGTGTTCTAGTTTGCTAGCTGCCAGAATGCAATATACCAGAAATGGAATGGCTTTTAACAAGGGGAATTTAATGAGTTGCTAGTTTACAGTTCTAAGGCCGAGAAAATGTCCCAATTAAAACAAGCCAATAGAAATGTCCAATTTAAGGCATCCGGGAAAAGATACCTTGGTTCAAGAAGGCCGACGACATTCAGCGTTTCTCTCTCAGCTGGAAGGGCACATGGCGAACATGGCAGTGTCTGCTGGCTTTCACGTGGCTCTGCCAAAAAGGGACACTCTGTCTCCAAAATGTTTCCTCTTTTAAAGAATTCCAGTAAGCAACACCACCTTCAGTGGGTGGAGACATGCCTCCATGGAAGTCATCTAATCAAAAGTTACCACCCACAATCGAGTGGGTCAGTTCTTCATGGAAACAATCAAAATGCTCCCACCCAGCAATACTGAATGAGGATTAAAGGGCATGGCTTTTCTGGGGTCCACCACAGATTCAGACCGGCACACCCAGCATCTGAATACCTTTGAGTCCAAAGGAAATTGTACACCCTCCAAACCTCCCCACACATGTACTTGGAGAAAGGCTGTAAGGACAAAGCCAGTCCATGGGAAGCCGAGCTTAGATGTAGTACCTGCTGTTTGCCTATTCACGAGTGAGCTGCAGGGGTCATTTTGAACATTTCTGCTCACTGCACTGTACTTTATTTGCAGAATTGCTTGAAGAGCACCTAAGCTCTGTCGCTACAAGTTTTCAATAACATAAAAGAGAATTTTTCTCACCTATATGAGTTCTTGAGATTTAAAATTCTGTAGAGAAGCTTATAGATTGAGAAAGGAGTGTCTTGTTGAAAGAACAAATGTTCCGGAGATTGAAATTCCCTTGCCATGTGTTCTGGCTTGCTAGCTGCTGGAATGCAATACACCAGAGATGGATTGGCTTTTAATAAAAGGGGATTTATTTTGTTAGTTCTTCAGAGAAAAGGCAGCTAACTTTCATCTGAGGTTCTTTCTTACGGGGAAGGCTCAGGGTAATCTCTACTGGCCTTCTCTCCAGGCCTCTCGGTTCCAACAACTTTCCCCAGCGTGATTCCTCTCTGCATCTCCAAAGGCCTGGGCTGAGCTGCGAGTGCTGAGATGAGGTATCCCGAGCTGCTTGGGCTGTGCTACGTTGCACTCTCTCATTTAAGCACCAGCCAATTAAGTAAAACATCATTCATTGCAGCAGGCACGCCTCCTAGCCTGCTGCAGATGTAATCAGCAACAGATGAGGTTCACGTACCATTGGCTCATGTCCACAGCAACAGAACTAGGTGCCTTCACCTGGTCAAGTTGACAACTGAATCTAACTACCACACCATGGAATCCCCAAAGATAACTTTATTTTTAGCACTGAAAATAAGAGATGCTGAATGTTTTCACAGAGTAGTTTTTAGTTAAATATGGGATTTGATAGATGATAATGTTTAATATGTCATTCTAAAATTCTTGACTCTTGCTAAATAATTGTAGTTGCATTAATGGGGGAATTGTAAAATAAGTGTTAACATATAGTTATTAACATTACTTATGTTAATCATGCTTGTCTGAAAGAGTAAAAGGTTCACTTTGTGTTCAAAAGTTAATGATTAAATTCCTCTTGAGAGGAAGGTATTGTATAAATCTGTTTAAAAAATCACATTTGAATTTTTTTCTTTTGGAAATATTAGCAAGAAGGCTCACTTTGTGCTCAACATTGCCTGAATAATCTATTGCAAGGGGAATATTTTAGCCCTGTGGAATTATCCTCAATTGCACATCAGTTGGATGAAGAAGAGAGGATGAGAATGGCAGAAGGAGGAGTTACTAGTGAAGACTACCGCACATTTTTACAGGTACTAATTTGAACTCACTAGATTGCCTTTATTTATTTGTTTTTTTAAAATACTGTATGGTAGAGATCATGTTTTATTCTTTTGCATGTGAATATCCCATTATTGCAGCACCATTTGTTGAATTTAGTTTTTTATTTTTGGGGAGTGCATAGGTTAGGAATTGAACCCAGGTCTCCCATATGGCAGGTAAGAATTCTACCACTAAACTATCTTTGCACCACAAGATTGCTTTTTATAGCTCTCCCTCTTGAGATATAATTTGAATCCAGAAAACATAGCCTCATTTCATTGATTTTATTTTTATGAGGATACTGTTTAGAAAAAGATGAACCAGTCCTCTTTTAGGAATCTGACTGGTTACTTGTAACTCTGCTCTTGACTTTGTAAACAGGAATGTATGTGATATAATTTTAAATATGCACACTAATGACAGTTTTTATTCTTTTCTCCCCCCCACCCCATCCCCCACCCCCCATCCTACCTTACTACCTTTCAAAATTAAATAGCAGCCTTCTGGAAATATGGATGACAGTGGTTTTTTCTCTATTCAGGTAAGCAGTTGCAGATGTGTACTAAGTGTTGTTTATGTGCCAGGCACTGCTTAAGCTCAGTATATGACTGTTATGCAGTATTTCTTTACAGCCTTTCATAGTCACTGTAATGATGTAACCTTTGGATGTTCCTCAGATAGACTATGTTTATGAAGTATAAGATTTATATAAAAGAAAAAAAGATTAATATAGTTAGTGTCCAGAAAACTAGATAAAGATCTTTGTAGATAAATATGAAAATTAGACTTATAGGCTCTTTATTTGAGAGTAGTGTGTTAGTTTGCTAAGGCTGCTGCAATGCAACATATCAGAAGTGTAACGGTTTTTATGAAGGGAATTTATTAAGTAGCAAGTTTACAGTTCTAAGGCTACAAAAATGTCCAAACTAAGAAATCCAGGGACAGATATCTTGGTTCAAGTAGGTCAGTGGGTCCAGAACACCTCTGTCAGCTAGGAAGGCATGTGGCTGGCATCTGTTCATCTGTTCATCCCTTGCTCCTGGGCTCTGTTACTTTCAGCTTGTTTCCTGTCGTTTCTTCTTTTAGTGTCTGGGCTTTCACTTAGCTCCTTGAGAGCATAATGGTGGGTCTGGCTTGCTTAACATCTCACGGGAACACACATGGCAGTGTCTGCTGGACTCTGTGCTGTCTAGGCATCTGCTTTGTCTTCGACACTCTTAAGTATCTTCAAGCATCTGTGTCTCTGAAGCAGCTGTTCTCCAAGTGTCTATATCTGCGTTTCCATACGTCTGTCTTGGTGTCTGCATCTGAGGTTTCTTCAAAATATTTACCCTTTTAAAGAACTCCAGTAAACTAATCAAGACCCACCTTGTATGGGTGGGGTCACATCTCCATCTAACCAAAAGGCCACACCCACAATCAGCCGCACCACATCCTCTTGGAGATAATCTAATCAAAAGGCCACAGCAGAGATCATCATACCGCAGTGGAGATAATCTGATCAGAAGGATTTCTGCCCTACGATATTGAATCAGGATTAAAGGACATGGCTTTTCTGGGGTACACAACACTTTCAAACTAGCACAAGTAGGATTTAAAAAATTAAATTCTGAGGGAGATTATTTAGTTTACATCTTGCTACTAATAACCTGAATTCCAATTAGTCACAATGTTCAAACTTACTATCTCTTGGGTAAATTTGAGAAAATTTTCTACCTTCCATTTAAATAAGCTTACCAGGTTTGTATTCCTTTAATGGTCTGTGGCTTTTTTTTTTTAACTTGCAATTCCCCTTGAATCTTTTGTGTGTTTGTATGTATCCACATATCCATATATACATATTTGTGGAATTCTTTTCTTTTACCTATGCACCTTTCATTCTGTTTCTTACAAGAGGACCTGTGAGATATATCCAGAGTTCTTTCAGAACCTCTCTTGAGGAGTCTATTCTGCAAACCTCTTTGTTTATATTCCCCTTATAATGGCCTCATGGACTCTCATTCATCAGCGTGTCTATGTCTTTCATCTCTGTGCTGTTAGAGGTAAGGGCTGCTGTGAGGCTCAATTGATCAGAGGTCAGAGTGGGCCCAGCCCTTCCTAGTCTTTTTTATGCAGTGCTGCTCTTGTTGCTTGTTCGCATTTACTCACAGCATTGGATTCACTTTTTTTCCATGCTCATTCGTGGTTCATTTGTTTTTTGTTGGTTAACTTGGGGGTAGATCACGAATTGTCAGAAAGTCCCCTTTTCCTGGAGAGTTCAAAATAATCAGGTTTGCTTTTTATTTTTTCTTAAATCATAAACCCATGATTATCGAAGTTTAAAAATTTGTGAAACCGGAAAAAAAAAAAAAGGGTAGGCAGTGGTGGCTCAGTGGCAGAGTTCTCACCTGCCATGCTGGAGACCCAGGTTCGATTCCCAGAGCCTGCCCATGTCCAAAAAAAAAATCTCTTAAACTGGGTTATGCAAGTAGAATTCTTGCCTGCAATACAGGAGGAACAAGTTTGATTCCCAGAGCCTACACTTGCAAAAATAATATAAATAAAACATCTTTGAAACCTTCAGTTTAAATCTCCAAGGAGATCTTTTTTTTTTTTTAATTTTTAATGATAAAACAATGTACAAGCACATACATTCTTAACATACAAACATTCCATACATGGTATACAATCAGTGGCTGACAATATTCATCACATAGTTGTATATTCATTACTATGATCATTTTTAGAACGTTTGCATCACTCCAGAAAAAGAAATAAAAAGAAAAAAGAAAAAAACTTATATCTACCATATCCCTTAGCCTTCTCTCTCATTGACAACCAGTATTTCCATCTACCCAAGATATATGTTTTTTAATTTTAGCATTTGTTCCCCCATTTTTATTTATTTTTAATTTTTTTATTAATTTATTAATTTAAAAAATTAAGAAACTAAATAAAACATCAACATATATAATCAGTAATTCACAATATCATCACTTAGTTGCATATTCATCATTTCTTAGAACATTTGCATTAATTCAGAAAAAGAAATAAAACGAACACAGGAAAGAAAAAAAGAAAGATTATACCTACCATACCCCTTACCCCTCGCTTTCATTGATCACTAGCATTTCAAACTAAATTTATTTTAGCATTAGTTCCCCCTATTATTTATTTTTATTCCATATGTTCTTCTTGTTTGTTGACAAGGTAGATAAAAGGAGCATCAGACACAAGGTTTTCACAATCACACAGTCACATTGTGACAACTGTGTCCTTATTCAGTCATCCTCAAGAAACATGGCTACTGGAACACAGCTGTACATTTTCAGGCAGTTCCCTCCAGCCTCTCCATTACATCTTGAATAACAAGGTGATATCTACTTAATGCATAAGAATAACCTCCAGGATAACCTCTCGACTCTGTTTGGAATCTTTCTGCCATTGACACTTTGTCTCATTTCACTCTTCCCCCTTTTGGTCGAGAAGGTTTTCAAGGAGATCTCCTTTTGGTAGATTATATAATTTGTCATTATTACTGACATTGCAGATAGTAAATTAAATATAATTTTTCTAAAGCAGCACCCATAGCAACCAAATAATCAGATGTGGCAGACAAATTTTAAGAATAGTATTTAAGACTGGCTAGATTATGCATCTGGATTTTGATGCAGTCTTATCTATTAATTGTATGGTTCTTTGAATGTCTCAGAAAGCTAGTATGAAAAGCACTCTATTAACATGTACATAATATGTATGAATTTAGTGATATAGGATGTATATACGTACTTTTTAAAAACCATATCTTCTATAGAAATTTATATAGGAAGTACAATTGCTTACACTAATAACATGTCTATACTACTTAAGTTTGGAACTGAATGGTTTAGCTCATGAAAAGTTGCTATTTCTTAATAGGTTATAAGCAATGCCTTGAAAGTGTGGGGTTTAGAGCTAATCCTGTTCAACAGCCCAGAGTATCAGAGGCTCAGGATTGATCCTATGTAAGTCTTTATTTTTCTTTTCCTGTATTTTCCCCCTAAATTTGATTTTTAAGTTATAACCTCTTAAGAAAGAAACCATATTTTAAATGCTTTTGTTTTTCTGTTTTTTGTTTTGTTTCCTCATACGTTTTTCTGTTTCCTGTTTTATTTCCGCATACTTTAATATTTCACCTTTTTGGGGTCTGTCCATAGACATTTGCCCTCTGAGCCTTCATGACATCTCAGTGTCTGAGGCAGCACAGAACGATTCTTGAATGGTATGTGATACCATCACATTAGCATGGCATCATTGCTTTTCTGCATAGAAATTTGAGTTTTTTGCAGTTTTAAAAAGTCGGTGATACTTATCTGTAAAGGTAGTCCTAAATTATCACAAATTGTGTATAGTGTTTTGCTAGTAGACAGTCTAAATGCAGATGAGCTCATAATATTGTATTTGTATTTTTTTCTTTTTCTAGAAATGAAAGATCATTTATATGCAATTATAAAGAACACTGGTTTACAGTTAGAAAATTAGGAAAACAGGTAATATTTCTCCTCCTTCTCTGTTTTTTTCTTTTTCTGTACTCCATTTAAAACCAAAATGTAGGAGATTAGTGCCTTAAAAATGAGGAAACTCACAGGTAATGTGTGACACAGTTTCAGTCTTATAGTTAAGTGTTTATTATTTTAAAAGACCAGATCAGTTTCCCTTGTAGAATTATTAGTGAAAACCATACACAAAAATTCTATATTTAAGGCAGTGCAATTGTGGTTACTTTTTTTTTGCGGAGGGGGAGAGTGCGTGGTCTGGAAATCAAATCTGGGTCTCCTGCGTGAAAGGCAGGCATTCTAACTACTGAACTACCCGGACATCCTCACAAATGTGGTTACTTTTAAAGTGGGTTTTTATGTGATAAATATGTTGAAAGGGCTTGAATGATTAGATGTAGGCGTTAGAGAACATTAGTGGGCCTAAATTGCTTAATGCCTTTTTAAACCTAGTTT
Source organism: Tamandua tetradactyla (assembly GCF_023851605.1). NCBI lineage: Eukaryota > Metazoa > Chordata > Mammalia > Pilosa > Myrmecophagidae > Tamandua > Tamandua tetradactyla. The sequence continues at coordinate 52,916,962 of NC_135338.1, read as the reverse complement.
AATTGTGTGTCACTCTTGAATACAAAGAAAAAATTGAAATTTATTGTATACAAAAGCTATGGCCTGGTTTTTAAACTATTTTTTTTTTTTTAATATTTTCATGTTTGGTTTAGGCTCTGAATTACTACCAGGATGTTTAAATGTAAACAATCCTTTCTTAGATCATAAAATGTACATAAGACATTATTTTTTAAAATGACGCATTACCAATGTCTTTGCATACACAATTCCACTTTTGAAGAATAATTATTTAAAGTCCTCTTAGAATTTTGAATCTTTGAAAGAGGATTATTGAAAACTAGTTATTCCAATAAAAGCACATGATCTATTGATGCTCACAGTAACATGGATGAATCTCACAGTAATCATGCTAAGTGAAAGAAGCCAGACAGAGTGTGTACTATGTGATTTCATTTATGAAAGTCTAGAAAGTGTGAACTAATTTATAGTGACAGAAAGCAGTTCATACATTGATTGCCTAGGAGATGGGGAGGATGAATAGTAGTAAGAGGGAAGGATTTGAAAGGGAGGTGGTGGATATATTCACTATCTTGCTTGTAGTGATGGCTTCTTAGGAAAAATATGTGTTAAAACTCTTCCAATTGAACTTTCTAAATATGAACAATTTATTGTATGTTAATTATACCTTAACAAAGCTGTCTTTAAAAAGACAGTAAAATAAGTAAATACAAAGCAAAGAAGAAAATGAAGTCGAGAATGGGTATATTGAGTTAAATCAATAAAACCTAATTCAAAACAACCAAAAAATCCTGCTACTATCTTTTAAGTCAGTCACACTGAAGCAGCTTCATCTTAAATGGTTATTCTTTAAGGTCCCAATAACTTTCTCCTGAGGAGCTGAGAGCAAGTAAAGGCTTGGAGTAGAGATGGACTCAAGTGGGAATCAGCTCTAGGAAGAAACTAGGACAGGACATTGGCAAGATTTTTGTACCTTTGGGTTTTATTTATACCTTTGAAATATTAAGATCAAGTATTCTTAGCTTTTCCTATATAATGTAATCAATGGATTTTTAAAATCTGAAACTCTTGTATTGATTTGCATGTAAACATCTTTTTTAAAACGTCTTATTTTGAGAGGTTTTTAACATTGGGTTCTTCAGAACTGAATTTTCATGTTTCATCTTTGGGAAACACAGAAGATGTCAAATGTTGGTTTATTATCTTTGGTTCTAATTTATGTTTTTGTTTAACATTGTACAGTATCTTTCACTAAGGACCCTTTTTTTTCCGTCTGAGGTCCCAGTATAATGAAAAAATATGACTGGAAAATGTGTATCAGATATGTCAAATACAAAAAGAAACAGTTGTGATACTGACAGTAACATATTTTAGAGGTTAAAGTAGGACTCTTATGAGGTAATAACTAAATGTTGTTAATTACATCATTGCTAAGTAAAGATCATTAGTGATCTTTGTTAAATGAATTGGTGATTACAAATTATCTTTCTCTGTTGTCTGAACTTTTTCACAGTTGGGACCCTTTGACTAAAACTGTCAGTAATAGGTAATAAGGTGATCAGGTTAAAGTTATGTTGGGCTGATACTTGAAAACAATTTAATTATAGCTATCAATAAAAGTAAATTAAAGTACTATCAGTTTCTCATTTTTTAAGGGAGATGAAAAGTTTATGGCATGAAGGAAACTTATTTTAAAAACAGCATTTAATACTGATAAATCTGCACCATTCTAAGTTTTTAAAAAATCACATTACTTTAAAATCAATTACTTTAAAACAATCTCTGTTTAACATGTTTACAGTGTTTAAACATTAAATTTAGAATGGGTTATATCTATTCTTAACATGTGAAACTTCCGCTATTATCTCTAATGTACACTAACTTAAATATGGACTTAATTTTTTTTTCCAGTGGTTTAACTTGAATTCTCTATTGACGGGTCCAGAGTTAATATCAGATACATACCTTGCACTTTTCTTGGCTCAATTACAACAGGAAGGTAAATAAAGACTGAAAATTTTCTAAGGTGATCTTTTGAAATAGATAAAAATTAGCTCATTAGATGTGAGTGCAACAGTGCTGTTTTTATGGCAATGATAATAAAATAATCTTAGCATATACATGGTGAACTTTAGGCTGTTATTTTGGATGATATTGTTCACCTAGGGTTCTAATTGACGTCCTCTGAGGATGCTGCTTCCTTTGCAGCCCTCGGAAATAATGGTCCTTTTTTTCTCCAACCAACACCTGAAATCTAGTCAAGGTGCTAAGGGTGGGGCTTCAGGTTGCTGTTTTGAAATTTGAAGCCATGGTATAAACCCGACTATTAATTTATTAATTCACAATAAGAAATATAGCTCTCATGTGTACCGAATAGCATGTCAATTGGCCAATTAGCATGTTCTTTTCCTACTGGAAAATTATGTAGAAAGCTGGCTTCCTTGGTAAGTGTGAAGTCAGTGCCAAAAAAGCTAGTGTAATCTTAAATGACTGTTATCAGGGATAGCTTAATGTATTGCACTCTAGTGAGGAAAGGGATTTGCTAGAAGAACTGGAATATCAAAGTTGGATTCATGGGGGCTTTGGCCATGGCTGACACTGAAAACACTATGAGTATTATGAGTGATTCTCTCTGATCCCTTTTTCTATCCTCTATTCTAGCTATACCCACTGTGTACATCCCGTCTTCAATTCATTTGAGTAGGCAGGGGACTGATTCTTGTCCTTGTTCAGGTGTCAGAGTATCTGCTCTTCGTGACACTCTTCATGGAACACTGTGGAGAACTGATATATTTTATTCTAGGATCTAGGAGCAATTTTGCTGGCAGAAACTGCATTAAACCATTTCAACTCTGAGCTCACTTGTTCTGTTGAAAAATGTTAATCTTAGCATGATTCACTGTTTGGGGGTTTTTGTTAACAGTCCTTTTGATCTTTGTTCATTCTGTGCATTACCTGTTAATACTCATAAAGGATATCTAGACAAGCACCAAAGGTTAAGAAAACTTTATGCTAGAAAAATTTTAATTGGTTAGACTGACTTAGTACAGGGCACCCTATTCATTTTTTGTGTGTAACATTCAGCTGGGAAAATCCTGGCTTTCTAGAATCAAATTTGTAAAAAATTATACTGGTCCAGTGTAATAATTCTTTTGAAACATGAACCACACCTTCAACACCTTGACTAAAGTTTGGGTATTGGCTTTCCAGTTCCAGTTTTCCATTAGGTGGGAGGGTGTGTGTGCACGTACTTGTGTGTTGAGGTGAGAACATCTGTTGTGCCCATAATATAATAATAGTCCATTGTTACACACATTCTCTGATTTTGTCCTCACAATAGCGTTTTGACAAAGGTACCAGTGTCATATGTTTCAGATGTAAAGAAAGCATGACATAGGCAAAGTCATCTACCAGAGCCGACGTAGCTAGAAAGTGGAAGATCTGAGATTGAAACCCAGGCAGTTGGATTCCAGATCCCTTGCTCTCACCCACTTCTTTTCCTGCCTGTCTTAGCATTTACTGAGTGATCTACTCTGTCAAGCATTATAATAGTAGGGACTGGTACAAACATTTTTATATATACTTTTCATAGTCACTCTATGAACTAGCTATTCCCATTTCATAGATGAAAGTCAGTCTCAGAGTCTTTAAGTAACTTGCCCTAGATTACATGGCTTGTATTCTTTCCACTATATTGTGCTGCCTCTCTATCTATCTTAAATAGATTTCGGATCTCTTACTAGTTGTTTTAGTTTTATTTTTGCTTTTTTTTTTAGGTTATTCTATATTTGTTGTTAAGGGTGAGCTACCAGATTGTGAAGCTGACCAACTTCTGCAGATGATCAGAGTCCAACAGATGCATCGACCAAAACTTATTGGAGAAGAATTAGCTCAACTAAAAGATCAGAGGTAAAAATTAAGTCTGCATTATGGAATATACGATTATTTCATTATAAGAATTAAGTTGTCATGCTGATTGAATGTATAGTTCTTTTATTGTTGGTGACTTTTTTAGGAAATAAAAGACTTTTTAGACTTATTTTAGTGAAGTTTAACTTGAATCGCCTCTTTGAATTACTTAAATATATTAACTTAGATTCACATTACAACACAGACCTTGTAAGAACTTATATGCCAAAAAATGTCTAAGTTTTGACTTAGGTGAAATATTTAATTTACAAATGCCTATTTCACGACTAAAGTAGATAACTGGTTCGCAGTAATTATCAGTGCTTTTGTTCTTTAGAGTCCAAAAAACAGACCTGGAACGAGTCTTAGAAGCGAATGATGGGTCAGTAATGTTAGATGAAGACGAGGAGGATTTGCAGAGGGCCCTGGCACTAAGTCGCCAAGAAATTGACTTGGAAGATGAAGAAGCAGATATCCGCAGAGCTATTCAGCTCAGTATGCAAGGTATATTGTTGAAGAATTGACTCAGATTACTCTTAGTTTCCTGGAAGTTAATGTACAGCTTGTTAGTAGAGTTCTTTGACAATTCGTATGAAAGCAATCAGCTGTTCTTTTATATTTCTTGTAATATAAATCACAATTAACCTTCCATTAGAATTAATAAATGACGTTTTTATTTCTGGTAATTTCATTTGGTTATAATGAACTAAACAGTTGTAAATTGAGGTTTATCAAGTGGGGGAAGGTGTGTGTGTCAGTTAACCCTTACCTAATCCAGTTTTGCATAAGTATATGCCACGGGACACAAAGGAGGGCCTGTATAGAAAGTAAAAATTGATTTTACAAAAGTTATAACACTTATTGCCTATGCAACTTAAAACTTAAGGCTACTTCGGTGGACCTATTTTGTGTTTGTGTGTGTATTGTAACTCAGTCAGCAGAAGAGAGCGAATACATGTCCATCCCCCAGGGATCTAGACTAGGGGGATTACCTGGGATATAGCCCAAAGTGGCTTGCTTAAAAATGAGAAGTTTTTTGAAGTTTAATTTTTATCTAATTCATGTGAATTTGATTACTTATCAATTGCATTCCTTAAGTAACTAAAATTGAGATTCATGAGAATGATGATGTGCCCTTGTATTTTATCTTGTAGCTTCTAATGCTTCCTGGCACACCTCTAAGTACTCAGATTTGTGTGCCTTCCCAGTTTTGATAAATTAGGGCCTGCCAGATTAGCTCTATGATGGACAGACACCAGCTTTTACAATTTTACGTATTTTTGTATAATTTACTCTTCTTTCGACTTTATTTCACAATATGTGTAGAATCTCTAGTTGGTACAATTATCAAGGGACTAACATGGAAACACATTTAAAATTTTGAAGTACCCAAATGTTTGAGGGCAGAGGAGTACAGAGAATGGGTTTATTTTCTGACCATCTATCTGTTGTTAGAATACTGCTTTTAAGATTAACTATACCTTCGGGAGGGCAATGGTGGCAAGTGGCCCAGTTCTTACCTACCATGCCAGAGACCCGGGTTCAATTCCCAGTGCCTACCCATGCGAAAAAAGCAAAGAAAGAAAAAAAAGATTATTATACCTTCAAAAATGTAGATTCGGGTGGGCCATGGTGGCTCAGCAGGCAAGAATGCTTGCCTGGAATGCCAGAGGATCCGGGTTCGATTCCCGGTGCCTGCCCATATATATATATAAAAAAAAAAATGTAGATTCATTTCTAATAAGTTAATGATAGCACATGAGTGTGTTATTAATGACTCATGTTGGTTGTTGGCTTTATATCCTCATATCTGCTCTGACACAGATGAGCACGGGTTTGGTTGCCATGGACACAGATTAGATCTGAACTTCCTTATTCAGGTTTTCCCTGAGATTTTCAGAACCTTGGAAATCCTATATCCCTGTGGGATATGTATTCACTCTCTTCTGCTGATTGACTTATAATACTTAGAAAAAAATAAGTCCACTGAAGTAGGCTTTAAGTTGCATACGCAGTAAGTGTTACGACTTATACTTTACATATGAATATGTAAATATTTATAGATTTACAGAATATTAAGAAAGGAAAGTTTTTATAAGCTTGCTCACATAACTATAAATGTATGTTGATTGAATTGATAAATAAAATGGTTGTTTTTATTTTATTTCTTTTTAGGTAGTTCCAGAAATATATCTCAAGATACTCCACAGACATCAAGTACAAATCTTACTTCAGAAGAGCTACGAAAGAGAAGAGAAGCCTACTTTGAAAAGTAAAGTAGTTGGTACAAGATTAAAATTGCGTATTTAATAGTTTGACCATTTTGTCTGTTTGTAAACAAAGCTTTGGCTTTATTTATTGTTCCCTTCTTTTAAAAGATTAGTTATTGCCTGAACCCCATGAGTACTTAAATGTATTTTTAAAAATTACAGCAAGTATTTATTAAACTATGACATGAAATATAATTTGAAGGAAGAATTGCCCCAATACTGGATAAATCTGAAATAGGGTCAAGGAAACCTTATAAAATTTCATTATCAAAACAAAAGTGAAATTAGGGCAAGACAAGAATAGTTCCTGTTCATTCTTCATCAAATGTACTTCTTGGTCACGTGTTAAAGTTGCAAAGTTCCTTTGTCTGGGAAAACAGCATTTTAAGTAATGGAGCACACCCCCAAATAGAGGTGATAGTTCATTGTTCTGCTCTGTTGCCTCTTTAGGTGGCATTGCAAGCCTGTCAGCTTCAGGGACATGGGAGCAAATTATAGATCTCTGAACTATTAACCCTTAAAACCTTTGTGTACAGTTTTATATGTGCTCTTGAAATAAAAATTTCAGCCCCTGAAAATATCTCCTTTCTAAGAACTATCATTCACAAGTCTTATTTTTTTAATGATAAAACTCCATCTAAAAAGATTACAAGGTCTCTGGTAGATATTTAGATCCATGACCTGAGTCAGGACACAAAAGGTCACTTGTTAAATCTGGCCAATTATTTATTGTGTTTCTCAATTCTAAGATGCACATTTTTTCACATTTCACCAACTCAGAAATTAGGAAGCATCTTACAATCATAATTGGCAGTATTTTAGTGGTATCTAAAATATTGGCACATTTTACTTTTGATGATATAATGTAGTATAAGAATATTTACCTTTTCTTTCTGTTTTGTTTTGTTTTTTTTTAAGTCACAACTCAAAAGTATATGAAGGGGTGGGCCATGGTGGCTTAGCCGGCAGAGTTCTCACCTGCCATACCGGAGACCCGGGTTCAATTCCCAGTTCCTGTCCATGCCAAAAAAAAAAAAAATAGTTAAAAGTATATGAAGGAAAGTTCTGAACAACTGACAGCCTCTTAATGTGAGATATTTTTAGTCTTTATTCAGTGATAGATAAATGGATTTAATTATATTTAAATTTTCAGTAGTGCTTATTAGTGCTTTTCACTGCCTTTTAAATTTTTAAATTATGATAAACTTAAAATTTATACAAAATTAAAGAAAGTAGTATAATGAATCCCTGTTTATCTACTGCCCAGAATATTAGCACATGGCCAGTCTCGTTTTTTTTTAATGCCCCAGTCTCCCATCCCTTTCGTTTCTGTCCCCATCTTGGATTATTTTGTAACAAATTTCAACCACATCATTTAATCTATAAATATTTCAGTATGCATCTCTAAAATATATGTTTTTTTAACACAGCTGAATAACAGTACCATTATCATATAATAATTCTATTATATCAACAAATATCTAGTCAGTGTTAAAAATAATTTAAAACTACCTAATTAGATAAAAGTAATATTTATTCTGGAAAATTTGTTTTAAGACATACCAATAAAATTAAAAGAAAGCATAATCCCATCATTTGACAATAGCTGATCTTAATATTTTGACACATTTTTTCTAGTCACACGCATAGAAAAAGGTATCTTATACGTATTTTCCCATGATACTAAATATTCTTTGTTTTAATAGGGTGCATGATATTTAGTAAAATGGATGTATCATAATGCAGCAGACAATCCTTGTACTAGCTCTATGCCTCAAATCTCTAATTATTTCCTGTAATTACTCTGAGGATGTCAGATTGTTGGGTTAAAAGACATGAACATTTTTAAAGTCTTGGTGCAGATTCTAAATTGCTTTCTGGAAAAGTCCCAAATGATTCTTCTGTTATGCTTATTTTATATGTATAATTATGCATAATTGCCAACGTAAAATGGTCCAAACAGACGTACTTTATAGAGAAACTATAAAATTCATAAGCATGTCTAGGAAAAGGAAAACATCTTGAAAGTATAAAAACAAATGCCTCTTTTCTTTAAAAACTTTTAAGGGAGTTTGGATTAAAAATGTGAGGTTTGTAATAAATTGATGTTTACAGTAGAAAAGTTAAAGCAAGAATATTCCATAATGATTAAGCAGCTTGTAACAAACGCAATGCCAGCAATAACTAATGCTTTTTAATAAGCAAATGTTTTAGTCATCCTTGCACCTTTTTTAAAGTATCTCAGTATTAGTATGTCTCTTCCTTATTTAGGGGGCAGTTGAAGAGGGAGGAAGGTGTGCAGTGATGGTTACAAGTTTCACCTTGAAGATCCTGGTGGGAACCTGGGATAAAACAGAGAATGTTTCACATAGTCACAGGTTGCTGAGAAAAATTGAGCTGACTTCTTGGTCTTTATTTTTAACATGAGCTCGCATTGAAAATCTTGTAGAACTGATTGTGAAAGGAGCTGAGAAAAATAACATTTGCCTTTTACTTAGAATCCTGATTACTAAGGCCAAATGGATTCTTGTTTTTGGCTTCTTCTGTCTTTGGGAACTTGTCAAGCTAGCTTTATTCTTACCTTCTCCAGACTGACCCTGGTGCCAGCTTTGTTATTTATACAGTTTTGTAGTGTTTTTCCCATATAGAATATTCACAGTTTCATATTTAATGTGTATAACTGGAATATTCATGCATAAAGCACACTACAAGGTTTTCTCTAGTGCAAAAAATACTGTTAAAATCCACCTGCAGCCCACAATGTGGGAGACCTGGGTTCAAAGCCCGGAGCCAGCACATGCTGGAGGGGGAAAACAAAAAAAGAGGTGAGGAGATTTTTAGGGTGTTGCAAGGGTGGCTCAGTGGCAGAATTCTCACCTGCCATGCAGGAGACCCTGGTTTGATTCCCGGTGCCTGCCCATGCAAAAAAAAAAAAAAATCCACCTGCTACATATTCATTGTTTATGAGTAAGATTTGTTTAATAATATTTTTATAGCCATACCGGTTTTTTAGTCATCTCTAAATATGTTTTATTTACATTAAAACCCCAAGCAAAACTACATCAGTTATGTCACTGTAAAACCTGTTATAGTTTAGTTAGGAGAATCAAATTAGGCAGTTCATATGAAATTGTAGTAAATTTTAAAGTATTCCATAGTTAAGTTTTAGCACTATTGGTATCTTTTCCCAAGTGTTGCTTTAGAATGATGGTAGATTCTTTTTGACACATAAAATACCATATTTCCCAAAAAGGAGGAACATAAATACTGTTTTCATGGCCATGGATTGCTATGATTTTTATGAACTTGAGCCACCACTTCAGTAGCGCGGATAGTTTACCAAACAGCATTCAGTTTAAGGAACAGAAATTACTTGAGGTGTTTAAGCAAAAAAGTATTTGCTATAGAAATTAGAGCCTTATGGAATCCTTGGAAGAGTTGAATTTGCAGGCCCTTGTCCTGGCCGCCAGAATACCAGAGCCAGAACAGTTGCAATCACTGCCTGCTTGGTAAGATGGAGAAACACACCATCATAGCAATGATCCTGGGATTGAGACCATGGAATCAGGAAGCTACCACCACATTTGTCTAGACCTGGAAATATGAAGTCTGGCCCTCACCGTAACCACTGTGAAAGAGAATTCTGGAACTGGCGTCTTCATAATTTTGCTTGCTATCAGAAAATAACCAAAGCAATAGGAAGATGACTGTGCCTCATTTATGCTTTTCAAATCTCATACTGGTGTTGAATTTGTAACTAGAATCATAGGAGTAATGGAATCTAAGAAAAGTAATTTTTAGCTTTCCAGTTAAAATACTGATGGTACACTAGAAGGGACAGTGGGAATGGATGCTGAGTGCTATTTGAATATGTTCCATCATTTAGCATTATCACAATTGAAAGATATCAATATTGTTTTAGGGTTGGCAGTTGATTTACTTCTCATTTTTCATATAATAGAAGTAGAATAAAGGTTATTCCTTTAACATTACTGCCTCACCTATCACTTTCTTGCATTCTGACATTCTTGAATGGAGGGGAAAGAGGACATAGATTAATATCTGATGTGTGAGGAATTCCCCATAACTTTCTCATGCCACATTTCAGAATTGGGGTATGCTAGTAGAAGCATGCCACCCAAGTGTGCATGATTAGCCAGGCACATTACGAAGTCTTAAAACTGTGTGAACATCAGTATTCTGGCTCAAAGCCAACAAGGCAAAATTACAGTTCCTACTGGTTGAATTTCCTTTGATGTTCTCATTTAAAACAAGGATATAAGGGACTCTAGAAAAAAGCACTATTAATTGTGTTCCTGGTAGTTTCAAAATCCTGACTCCTTTTTAAATTCTTAATGCCATTTTTAGGCTGTGTTTTTAACTCAGATTGTCAGTTGTTTTTAAGTTTTGTTTTTTGCTTTTACATACATATATTTGAAATAATTTCAAATTTATATAAAAGTAGAATAAATAGTACAGAGACTACTTTGTACCTTTACCCAGATTCCCCAATTATTGACATTTCTGAAGCATGTAAGAATAAGTTGCAGACACAATTTCCTATTATACCTCAGTACTTCAGTGTTTATTTTCTAAGTTTGAGGACATGTGTTCACATCATAATTGTCTATTTAAAGATTTTTAAATGTGGGTTTCTATGACATTTTCCTGTTGAAAAATTATAAGAAGTTAATATAACTGAAAACTTGATGATGTATCTTAAAAGTTGTTTTCATTTATTCATTCATAAAGTCTTTGGGTGAATGCCTGGCATGTGACAGGCACAGTTTAGGCACTGAGGAAACAGATGAAAAAGGTAAGGTTTCTGTGCCCAGTAAGTTTATACTCTGGAAAAGGGAGAAAAACAAACAGAAGAATTATCAGATAGTGGTAAATTTATGCCGAGAATTAAAATGGAGTGATGAGATAGTGAGAATGCGAAGTGGTGACTTTAGGAGGGGTGATTGGGAAAGGCATTTTTGGGAAGGTGATATTTAGCTAAGACCTGAATGACAAGAAGAAGCCAGGTATGGGAAGATTATGTTAATTTACATGGTAACTTTAGATGCATTATCTTCTCCAAAATGCATATCTTCATTGGCTTCTAATAATATTAAAGATCTGTAAACCACCACTCATTTGCGTCAGAGTAGCTGCCAATGGATATTTTTTGACAATTGGCCGGTAATTATATGGTGACAATTTTTTTTTTTTGAACAGATAAATTCAAGTTTTTATATCTAGGTTTTCTAGGATCAGTAGTCTTCTATTCTTTTAAGTAATCTGTATCAGACTGATTGTGCTTCCACTCTTTTGTGGTGCTCATGCCAGTGATCATTTTGATTTGTAGAATAATTTATTTTCTGTGTGAGTAGTTTTTTCTCATGGCATTTATTTTAGGGTTTTGTTTCTTAAATGTACATTTACTTTTGAATGTTTCAGGCAGCAGAAGCAGCAGCAACAGCAGCAGGTGAATCTGCCAGGACAGGTTTCACATCTGTGTGAAAGACCGACCACAAGTTCAGAAATACTTGAGAGTGATCTAGGTATGTCTTTTTCTGACCATTCATCACTTTCGTTACCCATATACTCTGTTTGACACACAGACTCTATTTAATTTTTGCTTTATCATTTTTTCTTCCCTCTTTAATTATATTGAAACTCTTGAATGAATTTGTAGTCTGCTAAACTTCTCTGAGCTAAGGAACAGGCACACTAAGGTACTCAGTAAATATTTTGCTTTAATATAAGCAAAATACCTGCAACTTCACAGTAATCAGTACATTCTCCAACAATTCTTCAGAGGTAATAAATATGTTTTGTCACCTGGAAAACTAAAAACACCTTGAGTATGATCTAACTACCAGGGATTCTAGAGTTACTAAGTTTAAATTAAATAGACCTTAAACTTTGGCCAATTATTACTAGTAAAATTTAGTGGAAAGGACACTATCTGGCAAAGGATTTGTAAGCAAAATATGTGAAGAACTCTGAAAACTGAAAAAAAATGGGGGTGTAAATGAAATCTGAAGGAAAGATAGACAGTAAAGACTGAGATGTATAATCTAGGAATACCTAGAATGTATAATGATAGTGACTAAATGTACAAATTAAAAAATGTTTTTGCATGAGGAAGAACAAGGGAATGTCAGTACTGCAGGGTGTTGAAAATAGAATAACTAATATATATTTTTTTCTTTTTAATTTTTATTTTGAAATGATTATAGACTCACAGGAAGTTGAAACAATAGTACATAGAGTCCTGTTACCCTTCATGCTGTTTCTCCTTAATGGTGACTTCTTATATAATTGTAGTACAATATGAAAATCAGAAAATTGACATTGAAATAAGACTACTAATATTCAGCAGACCTTATTCAGTGTTCTCCATTTCATGTCTGTGTAGATCTATGTAATTTTAAGCTAAAAATAGATTTGTGTAACCACCACCATAATCAAGATAAAGAACTGTTCTAGCACCACCTTGTGCTATCCCTTTATATTCACATACATTTACAGTTCCTGTTCCCTGGCAACCACTAATCCCTTCATGTCTATAGTTTTGTCATTTCAGGAATGTTGTATAAATGGAATCATACAGTATGTAACCTTTTGAGATAGACTCTTTGTACCTTTTACATTTAAATTCATAAACCATTTGAATTAATTTTTTTTTAGATTTTATTAATATTTTAAAACTTTAACTTATGTGTAAGACTAAAGCAAAAAATGTTTATTTGGTACAAAATTTATATTTTGACAAGTACATTTCCTAATATAACTTATGTGGACAGTTTAATTGAACACCATAGTACATGGGACATTAAGTAGGGCATGAGATTTTGTAGGTTTGTCCAGAGTGATGCCCTGATAAATCCCAGAGTGATTTGAACAGTGGATTAAAAAGTATTTGTAAAGTCCCCTTGGGGGAATGATGAGAAAGGGGGAAAATTCATCTTTTCCAAGTGGAGAATTCTTGATATTCTCACAAGCAGTGGGGACAACCAAAGCAATAGGCTGAGCCCCCAATCTTGGGGTTTGTTCATATGAAATTTATCCCCGCAAAGGATAGACTAAGCCTACTTAAAATTAGCCCTAAGAGTCACCCCCAAGAGAACCTCTTTTGTTGCTCAGATGTGGTCTCTCTCTCTCAGCCAACACAACAAGCAAACTCACTGCCCTCCCCCTCTCTACATGGGACATGACTCCCAGCGGTGTGGACCTTCCTGGCAAGGTGGGACAGAAATCTTAGAATGAGCTGGGACTCAACATCAAGGGATAAAGAAAACCTTCTCAATCGAAAGGGGGAAGAGAGAAATGAGATAAAATAGTGTCAATGGCTGAGAGATTCCAAACAGTCGAGAGGTTATCCTGGAGGTTATTCTTATGCATCATATAGATACCACCTTTTTAGTTAAGGCGTAATGGAGAGGCTGGAGGGAGTACCTGAAAATGTAGAACTGTGTTCCAGTATCCATGTTTCTTGAAGATGATTGTATAATGATATAGCTTTTGTAGTGTGGCTGTGATTACGAAAAACTTGTCTGATGCTCCTTTTATCTGACTTATTGACAGACAAGTAAAACATATGGACTGAAAAAAATAATGGGAACAAATGTTAAAATAAATTTAGTAGATTGAAATGCTAGTGATCAATGAAAGGGAGGGGTAAGGGGTATGGTATGTATGAATTTTTTTCTCTTTTCTTTTTATTTCTTTTTCTGAATTGAAGCAGATTTTCTAAGAATGATCATGATGATGATATACAACTATGTGTGATATTGTGAATTACTGATTATATATATAGAATGGAATGATTATATGGTAAGAATGTTTATGTTTGTATATTGGTGTGTTTAATAAATAAAATTAAGAAAATAGACAAAAAAAACCTGAATTTAAAAAGCTCAATAAAAAAATGAACAAAGGGTTTGAATGTACACTTCACCAAATGAGCTATATATATATATATGACAAATTAAGCATATGAAAAGATGCTCAACATTCATTATTCATTAGGAGATGCAAAATGAAACTACAGTGAAATACCACAACATACATGTACAGCCGACTTAAAAAAAACTGACAGTGCCAGGTGCTGACAAGGATTAGAGCAACTGGAACTCTCTCATACATTGCTGATAGAAATGCAAACTGGTATAGCAGCTTTAGAAGTAGTTTGGCAGTTTATAAACTTAAACATGTACTTATTAACCACATGACCCAAGAATCCTAGGTATTTATCCAAGAGGAAACAAAACTTAGGTTCACACCTAAACTTGTGTTAGTGCTTATAGCAAATTTTATTCATAATTACAAAAACAGAAAACTATCTAAATGTTGTCCTTCAACTAGTGAATGAATATACAAACTGTGTTATATCCATACAATGGAATGCAATTATAGCAGCCAGAAGGAATGAATTGGCACTTTTCATATTTCTCCTGTGAAGTACAATAAATAATCTTGAAAATTACATATAAAACAAGCATAAGGACTGAAAGGTGGAGAGGATACCTACTGGCTGTGGCCCTCAGGTCCTTAGGAACAACAAGGCAGTAAGCCCCTTGGGTTTTCTCTTGGCGTCATATATTCTATACCTAGTTTTGGAGAAGCCATTGCCACAGAGAAGCCACAAGAATTCAGCCTGTTCTCTCTAGCTGAAAGACCAGAAAAGGGGCAGCCTAGCAAGATGGAAATGCTTTACTCCAGCCCAAACTAGTCCCACCCTCACCTCTAGTTAGCAAAAGCCAAGTGGAGAGCCTAGACTGAACTCTTACCCAGCAGTCCACAAGGTGCCCTTCCCCTTTCACCCACTTGGAGTGCTGTCAGAGAAGGTCAAATGAGGAGTGGGGAAAAGCAAAAGTGACAGCAGACTTTTTTTTTTTTGTATTGAGAAATATCCACATACATACAGTTCAACAATATTGTATAATCAGTGGCTCACAATCTCATCACATAGTTGTGTATTGTTTGCCATCGTCATTTTAGAACATTTGCATCACTTCAGAAAAAGAAATAAAAAGAAAAAACTCAAACATTCCATATCCCTTACCCCTCCCTCTCATTGACCCACGGTATTTCAGTCTACCCAATTTTTACCCTTTATCTCCTATTATTTATTTAATTTTTTGTCCTTTTTTTTTTTTTTAACTCATTTGTCCATATCCTGGATAAAAGAAGTATCAGACACAAGGTTTTTACAATCATGCAGTCACATTGTAAAAGGTATATAGTTGTACAGTCTTCTTCCGGAATCAAGGTTACTAGAACATTTCAACAGTTTCAGGTACTTTCCTCTAGCCACTCCAATGCACCATAAACTAAAAAGAAATATCTATGTAATGCATAAGAATATCATCCAGGCTAACCTGTTGACTCTGCTTGAAATCTCTCAGCCACTGAGACGTTATTTTGTCTCATTTCTTTCTTCCCCTTTTGGTCAAGGAAGCTTTCTCATTCCCATGATGCTGCGTCCCGACTCATCCCTGGGAGTCATGTCCCATGTCAGGGAGATTTACACCCCTGGGAGTCATGTCCCACATAGTGGGAGGCAGGACAGTGGGTTCACCTTCAGAATTGGTTTAGAGAGAGAAGCCACATTGACAGCAGACTTTTTAACAGAAACCATGAAGGTTAGGAGGAAGTGACATTTTACAATGTGTTGAAAGAAAGAACTTGCCATCCCAGGATTCTGTATCCAGTAAAAATATCCTGTAGAATTAAAGGGAAAAACCTCAGGTGAAGGAAAACTAAAAGAATTTGTCATGTGCAGACTCGCCCAAAAGACAATAAGAAGTTTTCTAAACAGAGAAGAAATGATAAAAGAAGGAATCTTGGAACATTACAAAGGAAGAACAGAGTATTATTATGGGTAAATAAAACAAACTGTCCTTCTCCTGAGTTCTCTAAATTATGTTTAATGGTTTTAGAAGCAAAAGCTTTAACACTATTGGATTTGATTTTCAGTGTATGTATAGGAAATATTTAAGACGATTTTCTTATAAATGAGGGCAAGTAAAGAGGCATGAAAGGGAAGTAAGATTTCTACACTTTGTTCAAACTGGTACAGCTACTCTGGTAAATAATTTGATAGTTACTTTAAAAGCTAGCATACACTTACTATATAACACAGATATTACACCTCTTAGCATTTGTCCCAGAGAAAGGAAAACTTAAGTCCACACAGAAACTTGTACATAGATATTCATAGCACTTTCTTTGTAATAGCCCCAAACTATAAATAACCAAAATATCCTATAGTAGGTGAATGGTGCAAACTGTGTACATCTATACCGTGAAACATTGCTCAGCAATAAAAAGGAACATACTATTGGAAAGGCAACAACTTGGATGAATTACAAGGGCATTATACTGAGTGGGGGAAAAAAAGCCAATCTCAAAAGGCCACATACTGTGTCATTCTATTTATGTAACATTCTCAAAATGACAAAATTATAAAGACAGGGAAAAGAAAGTAGTGGTTGCCAGGGATTAGGGAAAGCAGGGTGATGGGAGATGGTATGAATATAAAGCGTTAGCAGGGTGGAAATCTTTATGGTGATATATAGTTTTCTCTATTGATTATGCTGGTGGTGGTTACATGAACCTACACATGGGATAAAATGCTGTAGAACTACACATACATATTGTACCAATGTCGCTTTTCTGGTTATTATTTCAACTGTAATTATTTAAAAGAAAACCATTGGCAGAAATTGGGTGAAGGGTACATATGACCTCTCTGAACTGTCTGCAGTTTCCCAACTTCCTTTGAATCTATAATTACTTCAAAATAAAAGTTTGAAAGGAATGGGCTGTTGATAAATATGCAACAAAATAGATGAGTCTCAAATGCATTATGCTAAATGAATAAAGCCAGACTGAAAAAAGCTATGATTTGATTTATATGTCATTCTGGAAAAGGCAAATCTGTTGTTCAGAACATATCAGTGATTGCAGAGGGTTAGGGTTTGGGGTTGACTGCAAGGAAACTGCATGAGGGAATTTTGTCAGGTAATGGGACTGTTCTGTATCTTAATGGTGGTAGTGGTTATATGACTCCATGCATTTGTCAAAAATTATAGAACTACACCAAAAGCTTGAATGTAACTGGATATATATTTTAAAAGGACATTATAACGCTCAAGTAAAAATATTTTCTTTTTTTTAAAACATATTTTTATTCAGATATCTTCACATACCAACCATTCCTTCCAAAGTATACAATCAGTGGCTTATAACACCAGCACACAGCTGTGCATTCATCACCACAATCACTTCTAGAACATTTGCCTCACTCCAGAAGAAGAAATAAAAAGAAAAAACCCATACATCCCATACTTCTTACCCCTTCTTCTCATTGACTACTGATATTGCAATCTACATTTGTTTTACCCCTTACCCCCCCCATTATCTATCCATTTTCTGTCCTTATTTTTCCACTCATCTGTCCATATCCTGGATAAAGGAAACACCAGCCACAAGGTTCCCACAATCATACTGCCACATTATAAAAGCTATACAGTTATACAATCGTCTTCAAGAATCAAGGCTTTTATGTCTTAATAGGTGCTATTGCCAACCCCATTTTACAGATGAGAAAACTAAGAAATAGAGATATCCAGTCATGATGCTAAGAAATGGTGGAATTGTATTAGAATTTAGGAGGCTTGTCCCCAGGGCCTACAATCTTGTTTTCCTTCTTTGCCTCTGACCTTCTTCTGAGACTACTTTCCAGCATGTTACTAGAATTGAAAAAAAAAGAATCAAGGTTGCTGCAGGACAGCTCAACAGCTCCAGGCACTTCCCTCCAGCCACACCACAACCAAAAAGGGACATCCATATAATACATAAGAACAACCTCTAGGATAACCCCTTGACTCTGTTTGAAATCTCTCAACCACTGGAACTTTTATTTCATTTCTCTTTTCCCTCTTTTTGTCAAGAAGGCTTTCCCAATCCCACAGTGCCGGGTCCCAGCTCATCCCCTGGGAATCATGCCCCATGTAGTGGGGATAGCAGTGAGTTTATCTGCAGAGTTGGCTTAGAGAGAGGGACCACATCTGAGCAACAAAAAAGGTTCTCTAGGGGCAACTCCTAGGTACAACCATAAGCAGGCCCAGCTTCTCCTCTGCAGGAACAAACCCCACAGGGGCCACCCAAAGACCATGGGTTCAACCCATTGAATGGTTGTCCCCACTGCTTGCAAGAATATCAAGAATTCCTCAGATGGGGAAGTTCGCTACCTCCATCCTTCTCTTCAGTCCGCCAAGGGGACTCCACAAACAATTCTTTATTCTCTTCCCAAAGTATTCTGGGGTATATCAGGGCATCACGCTAACTGTAAAAACCGACAAGATCTCACTCCCTATTCAAGATTCCATGTAATTATGGCATTCGAATAAACTGACCATACAAGTTAAATTTGGTAATGTGCTAGCAAAAATAAAAATTTTGCATCAAATAAACATCTCTTCCTTTGGTCTAACATAGAAGTTGAAGTTTTAAAGTATGGACCATATCATCCTTTAACCTGTATTCTGATTTTCCTTAGTCCTGTCCAGATCACCTTCATTTATATCTCTAGTTGAAGTCTGATCACTTTTTCAACTTTTTAAACAATTGCTGTATAGGGTAATGCTGATTTTCATAGCTTCAGAGCTCTAACTCTGAGTCTCAGGTGTCACACAAATACCCAGGTTCCAGGGAACAACCAGGTTATTCATAAATAGCTCAGTATATCAGAATTTAGAAATAACAGTTAAAACTCCAGAATAAATGTGATTGCTGTAAGGGCTTACAATCTAAGACCCTTTACAGTAGGCCTTAATCTGATAACCTATGCTCTTGATTTCAATTATAACTTATGCTCTTAATTTCAATTCTTTGAGTTTGTATATTATAAATAGTCCATGTGAGTGAGGCATGATAATGTCTTTTTGTTTCTGATAGTTCCTTTAACATACTGTCCTCAAGATTCATTTGCCTAATAGCATGCCTTCCAACTTCATTACTTCTTGCCTTCATTACTTCTTGCCTAGTCCCTTGCACGTATATACCAGTTTCCCCTTCCATTCCTCAGTTGATGTACCCTTAGGCTACCTCCATCCATTGCAAATCACAAACACTGCCATCGTAAACACCAGTGTGCAAATGTTTATTGGTGTCCCCACTCTCAATTCCTTTAAGTATCACATGAATACTATGCAGGATCATATAGCACCCACTCCTAGCCTCCTGTGCAACCACCACACTGTATTCCAGAGGGGCAGCACCACTTTTTCCCTACCAACAGTGAATGGATACATCTCTTTCTCCACATTTTCTCCAGCACTTGTATCTCTCTTTTTAAAGTTTTTTTTCACACAGCATACAATCCAACCTAAATAAAAAAAAAAAATCAGTGGTTCCTGGTAAAATCACATAGCCTTGCCTTTGCCACCACAATCTATATGAGGACATTTCCTTTTCTTCCACAAAGAATCTCATATCCCCTGTTACTGACATTTAGTTTTGGCATATTGCCTTTATTACATTCAGTGGAAGTATATTTATTATTATATATATATATTTTTTTGCATGGACAGGCACCGAGAATCGAACCCAGGTCTCCAACATGGCAGGTGAGAGCTCTGCCACCGCACCACCATTGCCCGCCCTGTAGAAGCATATTTTAATTACTGTTAACTATGGACCCTAGCTTGCATTGATTGCATTTTTAATTGTATCCCATCCCATTTTCAGTACCTTACAGTGTTGACATTCATTTGTTCTCCCTTATACAAAAACATTCTTCTATTTGTACATTTAAAATATATATATTTTCTGGGCAGGCAAGTGGTGACACAGAGGCAGAGTTCTCCCTGCCATGCCATAGACCCTGCTTCGATTCCCGGTGCCTGCCCATGTAAAAAAAAAATACTTATATGTATATATTTTTTTTCTAAAAGCTTATCTTTTGATGACTTTGAGAATTTTCTAAAAATGTGTGTATTTACTTTTTCAGCAGGTGATGCCATGAGTGAAGAAGACATGCTTCAGGCAGCCGTGACCATGTCTTTAGAAACTGTTCAAAATAATTTGAAAACAGAAGGAAATTAATAACTTTAAAAAATTATTTAAATATTCATACTTTCCAACATTATTCTTGGTGGATGCCGCATAGGGACCATTTTGGTAATATGTCAAAGAAAACAATGTTCCACAGAGGAAATTTTTGTGTGGTTTGCAAGCAAAATGGTGAAAATGTGTCAATTGTAGAACTAAATAATGATCCTTCAGATACTAGCCAAAGAGGCATTCAGCAATTAAAGAAATTTAAAATAGTTTTTCAAATGTTCCTTTTTCTTTTCTGTGTGTGCAATACCTAAGATGTCTAAAATTAGAGCATTTTTTTGTTGGAGCTTTTTGCAGACCAGCTAATTAATTAGCTCTTGCCACTGAAATTTTTTCATATGCTGTGTCGTGAATTTGACTCACTTTCACCATCCAGTAGTTGCTTTAATTTCTCATTAACCAATTTGACCTTTCAAGAAGATGTCTGTTGTCTGTGTTGGTAATAGTAATGGTTCCAGAGGGATAGCTGTTCTCCCTCCAACTATGTGTTGAGCAATTAGAGGTTCTTTTATGTTATTGTCACTAATCACAATTTCTCTGCTACTTTCTTTTCATTATTTATACAACTCTTTTGAATGATAATTTTTCTTGAGGTTTTACTTTTTAAGACCCCTAACATGGGATCATTATTTCATTACTCTGGTGCATTCCTAAACTCTGAAATCAGCCCTGCACAAATATTTGAGAATAAATAAGCATTTTTAATGTATGAGCAAGTGCTTTCCTTGATGCTTTATGAATATCTTTTCAATCATGTCAGAACTTTAAGTTTGTTGTAACTCCTTTCCTATACCTTATTATTTCCTTCCTTCTCCAACTGAGAAAAATATGGGAAGCATAGTTCACAAGTAAGTTTTCTTCTATTATAAGACATAGCATATGATACCCATCATGAATGTTTGATGGCAAAATTTGGTCTTCAGTTTTAGTTGCCATTTCATTTTTTTCTCTTGTAACTGGTGCTTTCTATTCTATTTACTGTTAAGTCCCAAGGAATGCAGATGTCTGCTCCTGCTGAACATATTTTGATAGATACAACTTGCTGGAGATGGTGATCTAGAATATGACAATAATTTGCTAATGAGAATATATTTAAATTTATACTGTGATTTGATACTTGTGTCATAACATTTAAATAGTTTAAGAATTATAGTGGTCACATTAGTACTTAATGATCTTGTAAATAAGAAAGTCCATAGTTTTGATAAACATTCTTTAATAAGGGTTATAGAGAATTTATTGCTGGGTTAATAAAGTAATATGATTTTGGTGAAAATTAACCGTGTTTCTCTGAAATGGACATTTTAGATTCTGTCATATGCTCCCCACCCCTCACTTTCCATCCCCTTCAGAAACCCTTTTAAATGTGTTATTTGTTCATAAGATAAAAATCAAGAAGAAATGTCAGCTGCCAACTTAGAAAATTAAAGTATGGTGTATTCCCATACTGGTGGATGGCTATACATGTTTCAGGGAAATTTTTTTGATTTAGAATTTATTGCTAACTAACTGAAAAGAGATGAAAATGCCTTTTGCTTATGATTATAAATAACTTTTTCTTGACTAGAAATGGATTTTTTTTAGTAATTATTTTGTGCCAAATAAAGTTTTCTGAAGTTTCCCTTACACAAATTTAGACAGTTTTATTTTAAAATCTGAAGTTTTTTTTTTTAACAATTGAAATGTTTCTGAATAATTATAAAACATTAGAACTGAAGGGATGTTGGAGGTTAGTACTCTTCCCTCAAGATTTGCAACTCATGCACGTAATTTAAGACTGAACATTTATGAAATTATCCCCAGTATGCCAGTCATATTTACATGAATATTTGGCCCTTACCTTTTCCCACTTTCTTAAAGCTTTTCAAACAGTTGAATTGATAAGCCGTCTAATATAAAAATGAGAAAACTAATATACGTAAAAGTTTTAGCCTTAAAGTTTATGTGTTACCTGGTAATATATATGCACCCTAAAGCATTTAAGGAAATAAACTGCATTTTGACCTTATGTATTTGGGATAGAGTCTTTTAAACAGAGTTGAGTACACACTGGATATCTTGAATGTATTTATTTAGTTTTTTTAATTGTCATATTTGGCAGATAGATCCAGAGTCACCAGTGAACTGCTCTCTTGTCTGAAGTGGCTTAAATGTAATTAAACATTGAGATTCAGTTTCTTAGTCGTTGGCATAAGAGGATGCTAATACCTGTAATCACAGTATGAGAGAATGATGAAGCTGTGCACAGCGTGTCAGGAGCTGCCATTTAACTGGAAACCCCCTGTAAGAAAGTCAAGTACTACTAAATTCACAACAGCTGTCCTGCTAAGCACTTAAAATGATTTCCATTCTGTTACCAATTGGGAAAACCTTAATGTTTAATATTTAAACTATTGGTATCATTTTTCTAATGTACAGTTTGTATTAACAGTATGTTCAATGGTGATAATAGTGTTACAAGTAAAATTTAAACAAGCTTTGGAAATACCATTTTCATATTTTCAAATTCATTGGATTTCATAAGTTAGTTACGTTTTAATTCAGAGTAGTTAACCTCTGATCTAAAACCATCAACATGTACTTTTAGGGTAATTAATATACAAATATTTCAGTAGAGTAAATTGTTTGAAAAGGTTGCTGCAGGTAAAGTTTATATTTCAACTTGAAGATCTTGGCCAAATAATTTACAATTCAATGAATGTTTTATTTAGGGAGGTGCTTTTTTCTATAGAACTTGATTTTTCTTAATGCTTTATTTGTATTGCCAATTATGTGGTAAATTTAATGAAGAAAAAAGCTCAACATTAGTTGTGTCATAGACAAAGCTACTAGAAGTCCATTAAGCTGAATAAGATAAATTTTGTTCCAACCAGAATCTAAATCACATTTTTAATGTCTGCATGTTTGATACAATTTTTAAAATCATGGAAGTGCCAAGGTTTACCAAATGTCTTAAAATTGGCCCATTAGAGTTCAAGCCCAAAAAAAGGGTTGATTCCGTGCATAAACAAGATATAATGACGATAACTTGAAAATCTTAAATTGGAAAACAAAATAAATCTTGATTTAAATTCTTAAGAATATTCAATAGTTAGTATTGATGAATTCCTTTTAAAACCTTTCTCTGCAATTGGGTTAAGTCACAGTCCACTATTTTCAAGATGAATTGTTTGTTGTATCTGGACACTAACAAGTACGAATGAATATGTGATATATGTAACCTTAATTAACAAAAACCATATTGGACCAACTGACCATTTCAGCATATAATCATTTCCTATATTTTCAAAATACTTTCCTTCATTCCTATTTCTTTTATAACCTGTATCTTTTGCTAAAGAAATGAACTGACTTTGTATTGCTTTTTAAAGTCTTATACATACCAAAAATATTTTTGTTCCATTTGCTTTCATGAGTGAAAGGATTTGTGACATGATTGACTGGTTTTGACTTTGGATTTTCTTTTAATTTGAAGAAAACATTTACTACTTTTATTTTCTCCAAAATGCTCTGGCATTTTAAGAGCGCAAGTAGCACCACTTCTAAATTTGCAGTAATTTGGCAGGTATCTCAATAAATATTTTAATGCTGGATTCATAAAGCAGTGGCAAGAATCAGTGAAATTATATGTGAAAAAATTTTTGTTTAGGAAGCACTTCAGTTGTCTCCTTCATAGTTCACAAGTGAATGAATGTTCCCTGGAGTTTTTTTTAATGCTTTTTTTTTTTGAAAGAGGAAAATGTATGTATGAAATGTAATTATCTACTATCTGCAACACTGGACTATTAGGAATAGCTTTTTTAAAAGTACATTGTTCTGTATAAATAAACTGCTCAAAATTCAAGTACAAAAGATAATCTGAAATAAAAAGCATTGTCTTTTGGCCATGATACAGGTGCACTGTGGCAGTGCCGTTTGCTCAGGGCCCAACTTTGCAGCCCTTCTGTGTGTGCTTCCTCTCTCGGAGTTCGTTTGCCGTTTTTACACACACAGGCCTTCTTGTCTGGTCCTTGAAAAAGCCGGGCTTCCAAAGCGCTGTTGAACACTGAAGAATCTGTTGTTGATGTGGATGTTCAATGAGTTGTATTTTAAATATCAAAGATTATTAAATAAAGAATGTTTGCTTTTTTATTTCCGTTTTTGTGTGTTTATCTTATAAATCAGTTAATTCTTAACTTCGCTGTTCAAATTGTAATTGAGGGATCAACACCTTCTGCATCATTGGGAACTTTTCAGAAATGCAGGGTTTCACCTACTGAATCAAAACCTGGTTAGAACAAGATCCCACCAGGGATTCCCTTGCACAGTGAAATATGAGTAACACTAATTGAGACTGTTCTTAGCCAGCTGCAGTAATGAATAAGGCAGGCCAGGGGAGCCCACAATGCTCTCTTCCAGCTGACCTGTCAATTCCCAGATCTTTGATCTTTTCCAAGAGATTCTATGATTTTCGGTGTTGGTTCAATTGTTTTTTTTTTTAAGGGCCAAATGAACATTATTAGTAACAATTTTTAAAAGTTCTATTTCCCTTCATTTTATCTATGTCAGCACTAGACTCCAGCTGTGATAATTAGGATCCAGCTGGACTGATTGAAGATCACAGACTCCAAATTTTAGGATGAGGGCTGTAGATCACAGACTCCAAATTTTAGGATGAGGGCTGTTATTTTAGCCTTAATTAACATTGGGAATAAAGTTGGAAGATAACGTAAAGTGTATCTCTTGCATCTTCAGTGTAACTTCAGGTGTTAGCACATAGGACAAATATTTTGAGTTTGGATACCACCAAATGAGTGATCTCATTAACACTTAACCTGTGGGCCCTATGACATTTAAGTTAATCTTAAAGCCTATTCTATGTTAGTTAAAAGCTCTTCTGTAAGTTACAGGGATTTTGTGTTGTCTTTACCTAGCAGATCTCCGTGTCGTAGAACCCTTTTAACCATTTCGTGTCTGCATCATCAAATATTCAAAGTTCACTTTGTATGTAATTTGCCCCCACCCAACTTGACATTTCACACTGTGGTCCTGGCAAGCCACCTTAAAGTTTCCAAATAAATCAGGTTCTTCCCTACTTCCAGACACTCTAATATTCTCCTTCACTCTCATTTTAATTTGATATCCCTGTCCCTAACACTCATTAGCCACCTCCTGCCATGAGGGCTCTCCTTCACACTGGACTACCAGCATTTGCTGAGCCCTCCACTCTCCCAAAATTGTTCTCCCAGTGTTCCATTCTGCTTGTATTAGGAACCCCACTTTTTTTTTTTGTTCCCATGGGCTGCTGTAGAGAAACCTTATCCAACAAATTTTGAGCGTTTATCATGTTCCAGACACTGTTCTTAGGTTCTCAGAAGCAGAAACACGAATAAGATAGTCTCTGCTCTTCTGGCACTTGCATTCGGTTAGAAGGAAACATGTATGCAAGCAAACATGACATCATAACATGTTAAGATCTGTGCTTTTGCTGTGAGATAGGAAGACAAAATGGTATTGTGGGACTTGTGGGAAGATGGCGGAATAGGATAGGTAGAGTTCACACCTGCTTCAAAGAACAGCTAGAGAAGGGACAGATAAAAGACCCAAAGAGCGATTCCAGGGTGTAAGTGACCTGTGAGGGTCTTCCACATCTCATAGGAGGCCCTGGTTGAAAAAGCAGAAGAATTGGGATGCAGAGAACTGGAGACCAGTCAGCTAGTGCAAACAACCTAGTACGTGCATTTACAGACGGAGACCTTGGAACTGTGAGGAGCGCACAGACGGAGAGGGGAGCAAGGAAGTAAGTCAAGCCGCATTCCTTGAATGCAGTACACTCAGGGTCGCGGCCCTGCCCATCACTGCGATTCCTCCTACACCCCCGCACACCTAAACCCCGTCACCTGCCCCAGCCCGCTGCACTCCAAGCACCCCCACCCCAAATCCCATCCCGCTTATCCCTGCCCCAAACCCTCACCCCGTGCATGCACACAAGCCTGTCCAAGCCAGAACCACTTCTGCACAAGCGCACAGTCTCACCCCATTCCTCTCAAGACCCCCACATCAGCAGCCAGCCCCTCGACCCCCATCACCCCCTCCCTGCCCCTTGCAGGCAGTCACCTGTGTATCTGGGCTGCAGGCTTTCACCTTCATAGCCAGGCCACACCCGCACCCAACCCACATAGTTATTCAATCCTGCCAGCCCGGCCCTGAGCTATGCAATACTCACATCAGCATCAGGTCCACGCAGGTGCCCACTCATGCCACACCCCCTCAGCACTGAGCAAGCACTGACCTGCACATCGGAGCTACACCCGCCCCCAGCCCATGCAGGCACAATCCCACCCCACTGTCCCTGAGCTCTGCCCACATACATACCAGGGCCCTGACCCCCAGACCTGTGCACACCAGGGCTCTGCTCCCCAGATCCATGCACCAGCACAGCCACATCCTCCCTGCCGGGCACCCATGTATCCATGCACAGACCTCTTGACCCCTGCACCCCACCCCCACCCCACCTGCACACGTGAACACCCTTGCCCCACTCCATGACACAAGTCCCCTCCTCCCATACTTGGCAGGTGCTCTCAGGAACATTTATGCTACATAGCCTCTGCCCTGCACAAGTGGGCACCCCTACCTCACCCCACCCCTGCGGACCAGACCCGTGCCAGGGCCCCACACATCCATGATCACCCACCCCTGACACACGTCCTACAACCTCTGTGACCTGTGTCCCTACCCTACACACTCTCACATCCACATCCTGGCCCCCCTGGACTCCTCCCCCTGTGCAAGGACACACCCATGCCTAACCTCCTGTGCCCAGACCTCTGTACCCTGTATCCCACACCCTCACACCCACAACCCACACGTTTCATGCACCCGCCTGCATCCTACCCACATACCAGCCCCAGCACAGCTGTTCAGTCCCCCATCTGCCTCCTGCTATGCCCTACCTGTTTCTCCCATGCTGCACCCTGCTCCTGCGCTCCAACTTCTGCCTGAGCTGCACCTCCCACCCAAGGCCCCCGCACCACAGTTCTACAACACTGTGACCCATACCCCATGCTCAGAGGCACCAGCATAAAGTCCCCCAAACCCCGCATATTCGTACACCGCAACCCATCGCCACACTGTTGTGCCCTGCCCTGTGCCCAGCGACCTGCTCCAAACCTGTCCAGCAAATACAAAGCTTTAAACTACTGAAGGAAATCAATATCCAAAGTAACCCTATCAAGATAATTACATGCCACAAAGACAACAGAAGTTCATTAACCATATGAAGATGCAGACAAATACAGTCCAAGTCCAATGACAAAATTAAAACGCTAATCAAAGATTAGTGTCTAATAAAAGATGTTCATATAACTTTACTAAATAATAAGTGGGATATAAAGGAGATAAAGAAGACACTAGAAGGGTATAAAGAGGAATTTGAAAGAATAAATAGAAAAATAGCAGATATTACAGAGATTAAAGATGCTGTAGGCCAAATAAAAAATATGCTAGAGACACACAGCAACAGATTTGAAGAGGCAAAAGAAAGAATAAGTGAACGAGATGACAGGACGACTGATTTTGAACACCCAGAAGAGCAAATGACAAAGAAGACGGAAAAATTTGAATTGGATATCAGGGAAATGATGAACAAAACAATACACACAAATATAAGAATCATTAGTGTTCCAGAAGGAGAAAAGTAAGGGCTAGGAAGATTAATGGAGGATATAATGGGGGAAAACTTCCCAACCTTTATAAGAGACACAAATATGCAAATCAAAGAAGCCCAATAACTCCTAAGAGAATAAAACCAAATAAGCCTACCCCAAGACACACACTAATCAGTCTGTCAAATGTTGAAGAGAAGCAGAAAATCCTGAAAGTGTCCAAATAGAAACAATCTACTACATATAAGGGAAACCATGTGAGACTCAATTCAGACTCCTCAACTGGCACTGCGGAGGCAAGAAGGCAGTGGCATGATATATTTAAGATCCTGAAAGACAAAGACTTCCAGATGAGAATTCTGTACCCAGCCAAATTGTCCTTCAAAACTGAGGGAAAGATTAAAATTTTCACAAACAAAGGCTGAGAGAATACATCAACAAGAGACCAGCTCTACAAGAAACACTAAAGGGAGTTCTGCTGGCTGAAATAAAAAAAAACAGGAGTGGGAGTTCCAGAGGAGTGCACAGAATTGAAGAATACCAGCAAGTGTATTAAAGGATAAAAAGAGAACGAGGGAAAAGAACATATAGATCTGGAAAATAAAATCCAAAGGATAAGATGGTGAATTCAAGAAATGCCTTTACAGTAATAACTTTGAATGTTAATGGACTAAACAAAACAATTAAAAGATACAGATTGGCAGAATGGATTAAGAAATATATATGCTTTTTGTAAGAGACTCATCTTAGACAAAAGGATACAAATAGATTGAAAGTGAAAGGATGGAAAAAGATGTTTCATGCAAGCTGTAACCAAAAGAAAGCAGGAGTAGCTACACTAATATCAGAAAAAAATAGGCTTTAAATGTAAAGACATCATAAGAGACAAAGAAGGACTATATATTAGGAAAAGGGAGAATTAACCAAAAAGAAATATCATAAATGTCTATGCTCCCAATTGAGGGGCTCCAAAGTACGTGAGATAGACACTGGAAAAACTGAAGGGAGTGATAAATGTTTCAACAATAATAGTAGGAAACTTCAATATACTACTCTCCTTTATAGACAGAATAACCAGATGGAAGATCAATAAGGAAATAGGGGGCTTAAACTATTTGATAAATGAATTAGACCTAAGAGACATATATAGATTGTTACACCCCAGAACACCAGGATATACATTCTTCTTTAGTGCTCATGGAACATTCTCCAGAATAGATCATATGCTGGGGCACAAAACAGGTCTTTATAAATTTAAAAACATTGAAATTATTCAAAGCATTTTCTCTGATCACAATGGGATGAAGCTGGAAATCAATAACCACCAAAGAACAAGAACTTGCACAAATATATGGAGAGTAAATAACACACTCTTAAACAATGAGTGGGTCAAACAAGAAATTGCTAGAGAAAACAGTAGTGATCGGAACATGAATGAATACGAGAATACAACATATCAGAACTTATAGAATGTGTCAAAGGCTGTGCTGTAGAGAGGGAAATTTATTGCCCTAAATGCCTGTATTAAAAAACAAGAAAGAGCAAACATCAAGAACTTCACTGCTCACATGCAGGAACTTGAGAAAGAACAGCAAACTAACCCCAAAGCAAATAGAAGAAGAGAAATAACAAAGATTAAAGCAGAGTTAAAGAAATGGGAGAACAATAGAAAGAATCAATAAAATCAAAAATTGGTTCTTCAAGAAAATCCATAAAATCAATGGGCCACTAGCAAGGCTGACAAAGAAAAAAAGAGAGGATGCAAATAAACAAAACCAGAAATGAGAGAGAGGTTATTACCTCAGACCCGGAAGAAATCAAAAACAAAAATCATGAGGATACTATAAACGACTGTACACCAAGAAACTAGACAACTTAGATGAAATGGACAAATTCCTGGAAACACAAAAACAAGCTATACTGACTCAGGAAGAAACAGATTTCAACAAACCAATCACAAGTAAAGTGATTCAATCAGAAATGTTAGTGATCAATGGAAGATAGGGGCAAGGGGTATGGTATGTATGAATTTTTTTCTGTTGTCTTTTTATTTCTTTTTCTGAATTGATGCAAATGTTATAAGAAATGATCATGGTGATGAATATGCAACTATGTGATGATATTGTGAATTACTGATATATATGTAGAATGGAATGATCATAAGTTAAAAATGTTTGCTATATATTTTTTAATTTAAAAATTAATAAAAAAAAATTTTTTTAAAGGCATTCAATCAGTCATCAAAAATCTTCCTACAAAGAAAATCCCAGGGCCAGATGTCTTCACAGGGGAATTTTATCAAACATTCCAAAAAGAACTAATGCAAATCCTGCTCAAACTTTTCCAAAAAATTGAGGAAAAAGAAAGACTATCTAACTAATTTAATGAAGCTAACATCACTTTAATAGCAAAACCAGGTAAAGATACCACAAGAAAAGAAAACTACAGACTAATCACCCTAATGAACATAGATGCAAATATTCTCAAAAAAAATGCTAGCAAATCGAATCCAATGGCATATTAAAAAGAATTATACACCATGACCAAGTGGGGTTTATATTACAATTAGTGTAATACAGCACACTAACAAATTGAAATGGAAAAATCATACAATCATCTCAATTGATGCTGAAAAAGCATTTGACAAAATCAACATCATTTCCTGATTAAAAAAACACTTCAAAAAGTAGAAATCGAAGGTAACTTCCTCAACATGATAAAAGGCATATATGAAAAAACATAGCCAGTATTGTACTCAGTGGTGAAAGGATGAAAGCTTTCCCCCTAAGATCAGGAATGAGACAAGGATGCCCTCTGTCACCATTATTTTTCAACATTGTACTAGAAGTTCTAGCTAGAGCAATCAGGCAGAAAAAACAAATAAAAGGCATCCAAATTGGAAAAGAAGAAGCATAACTCTCATTTGCAGATGACATGATATTATACTTGGAAAATCCTGGGAAATCTACAGCAAAGTTACTTGAGCTAATAAACAAATTCATCAAGGTGGCAGGTTATAAAATTAATATGCAAAAATCAGTAATACTTCTATATGCAAACAATGACGTAACTGAGGAGTCAATTAAGAAAAAACTTCCATTCAAAATAGCAACTAACAGAATCAAGTGTCTTGGAATTAATTAGGGATATAAAGAACTTGTACACAGAGAACTGCATAAAATTGTTAAAAGAAATCAAAGAAGATCTAAATAGGTGGAAAGACATTCCATGCTCATGGATAAGAAGGTTAAATGTAGTTAAGATGTCAATTCTACCCAAATGGATCTACCAATTCAACACAGAACCAATCAAAATTCCATCAGCCTACTTTGAAGACTTGGAAAAACTAGTTACCAAATTTATCTGGAAGGGAAAGAGACCCCGAATAGCTAAAAGCATCCTAAAAAAAGAAGAATGAAGTGGGAGGATTAACACTCCCTGGTTTTAAAACTTATTCTAAAGTCACAGTGGTCAAAACAGCATGGTACTAACACAAAGATAGAAGACTTGACCAATGAAATTGAATTAAGAGTGCAGAAATAGACCAACAAATCTGTGGTGAACTAATCTTCAACAAGGCCTCTAAATCCACTGAACTGGGACAAAATAGTCTTTTCAATAAATGGGCATGGGAGAACTTGATATCAATAGCCAGAAGAATGAAAGAGTACCCTTACCTTATACGCTATACAAAAATTAATGCAAATTGGATCAAACATATAAACATAAGAACCAGTACTATAAAGTTCCTAAAGAAAATGTAGGGAAACATTTCCAAGACCTAGTAATAGGAGGTAGCTCCCTAAACTTTACACCCAAAGCAGAAGCAACAAAATTAATTAATAAGCTAGATAAACGGGAACTCCTCAAAATCAAATGCTTTTGTGCCTCAAAAGATTTTGTCAAAAAGGTGAAGAGGTAACCAACTCAATGGGAGAAAATATTTGGAAATCACACACCGGATAAAGGTTTGATATCCTGTATACACAAAGAAATCATACAACTCAGCAAGAGAACAAGCAACCCAATTATAAAGTGGGCTAAAGACATGAATAGACATTTTTCTGAAGAGCAAATACAGATGGCTAAAAAGCACATGAAGAGATGCTCATTCTCATTAGCTATAAGGGAAATGTAGATCAAGACTACTATGAGATACCACCTTACACCTATAAGGATGGCTGTTATTAAACAAACAGGAAACTATAAATATTGGAGAGGATGTGTAGAAATTGGGGCACTCATGCACTGCTAGTGGGAGTGTATAATGGTACAGCCTCTATGGAAGACAGTCTGGCAGTTCCTCAGAAAGCTAAATATCAAGTTGCCCTATGACCTGGCAATTCCACTACTTGGTATATACCCAGAAGAGCTGAAAGCAGTGACACAAACAGACATTTGCACACCGATGTTCATAGCAGCACTATTCACAATCACTAAAAGATGGAAACAATCCAAGCACTCATCAACAGACAAGTAGATTAACAAAATGTGGTATCAACATATGATGGAACATCATGCAGTAGTAAGATGAAATGATGTCCTGAACCACATGAAAAGACAGGTAAGCCGTGAGACATAATGCTGAGTCAAATAAGCCAGACACAAAAGGACAGATACTGTAAGGTTCCACTGTTATGACCACAGTAAAGGTAAAATTAGAGGCTTATAATACAGAATATAGGGGACCTAGAAATACACAGAAGCTTAAGATGATTATACAGTTTGCTAATGAAATTGAACTTACTTGTAAGGAAATAGAAGAGAAGGTGGTTCACTAGTGGGTCTATAAGTAATATTACCACATTGAAGGTGAACATGATTGAAAGGGGTTGTATAGACTCATGCATCCCACCAATTACCACTACAAATATAAACAAGTTCTTGCATGAACTACTGCAAAGGTATGAATCTTGTACAAAGAGTATATAATTTCAGGGTATAGGGGAAAATGATATTGCATGTTCTGGTCATGTTTAACAGGAAAACATCAACAGTACCACAGCAGTACCAGGGAAAAATAATAGGGGAGGGACAAGAGATGGGGGTGGTTTGGATTTTCTATTTGGTGAAGGTGTGTTTATTGGTTATCTTTCTCTGGAGATCAGTGAAATTATCTAAAATTGAGAGTGTTGGTGAACTGTTGACTTTGGACATTATACATAAGGCCCAGTAAAAAGAAGTGGCTGGAAGATGCACTGACCGAGAAGGAGATTAGCAAATGATGGTGTAAACATGTGAACAAATACAGTGCTGGTACAAAAAAGAATAAAGTTGTGAGGCATGCAATGATGTGACGAACTTTTGGGACATTTGGTGAGGCAAGATAATACAGAAACAAAAGAGCAAATATTGTATGATCTCATTTAGAAAATATGTATAAGAAAACTGGGGTCTAGATTGTAATCTCTTATAGCAGTCATATTTAGTCCAGAGTAGTAACTGTTATTTCTGGATTTTGAGGGGCTGTTTTGTATGTGTATAACCTGGTATTTAAAGATAAGAATGAATCCGATGAGGTCGGGATTAAGGTAATTCAGAATACAGGCATATAAGGAAGACATTGCCTGTATTTTAGAACTTCACCTACTCTTTTTGAGACCAAAGGAAGAAAGTCTTAGTATGTCCAGAACCCAGGTTTTCTGTAGCACATAATCTAACTCAACCTGTCTGGATAGGTCATTTGAACAATCCAAACACAGGGAGGGGAGCTTAGAATGAGAATGAGAGCCTTTAATCCTGATTAGTTTAATGTAATGCCTGGATACATCCCAGAGTATATTAAGTAGATAATCAAACAGTATTGGCAAAGTCCCATGAAAGATAGGAGAAAAATTATAGAGCTATTAAACTTTACCACCGGGGAAACCCCAGATACTGTGTCAAACATTAGGGACACCCAGATTGATAGGTCAAGTCCTTGATCTTGAGGCTTGCTCTTGGGAAGCTTATGTATGTAGCGGAGAACCTTAGCCTACCTATAGGTATGCCTAAAAGTCACCTCCAGAGTTCCTCTTTGGTTGCTCAGATGTGGCCTTTCTCTCTCTAATTCCAACTCTGCAAGGGAAACCATTGCCCTTCCCCCTACATGGAGCATGACATCCAGGGATGAAAGTCTCACTGGCAGCATGGGAGATGACTCCCAGGGATGAGCACTGTGGGATCAACAATGCCACCCTGACCAAAAGAGGGGAAAGAAGTGTAACAAATAAGGCATCAGTGGCTGATAGAGTTCAAGTAGAGTGTAGGGTGGGCCACGGTGGCTCAGCAGGTAAGAATGCTTGCCTGCCAAGCCTCAGGACCCGGGTTCGATTCCCGGTGCCTGCCCATGTAAAAAAAAAAAAAAAAAAAGTAGAGGGTAGAGGCTACACTGGAGGTCATTCTTATGCATGCTTCAGTTAGACATTGCTACTTATCATAACTTGGCAAACATCAACCCCAAAACCATTCCTGCCAATCCTAAGGAATATCTAGGGCATTATACAAGATTCTACAAAGGTTCCATGCACTAGGGTAACTTTCCAGAAATCAACAACTTCCAGATGGGTCCCTAGGCCAGATAAGTTCTGAAATGCAGAGGGGCCAACTATTCCAGAACATCAACTAGTTCCATCCCCCTAGCCCATATTAATGACAGCCGTTTCCAACAAGAAAAAGTTAGAAAGGGCATAGCCCAAATATCCCTAAAGAGTGGGAGAAAGATCACAGGTGATGGTGGAGTTATACAGAGAAGGGTAGATTTAACACATGAGTATGAGTGCTGAATCATTATACTGATATTTCTTTTAGCCTCAAGTACCTTAAAGCAGCTAGAAATAAAAACCTAAAATTGTGGAATTGTAACCCACCCAAATTCAGAAATCTGTTCTACAACTAATTGTTGCAGTGTACTCTGAAATTTATTGCTTTCATGTATATATATATATTATTTAACGGGAAGAGGAGTGTGACAGAGAAGATAGGATTTAACAAATGAGTATGGCTGCTAAATCATTATATTGATATTTCTATTGGTCTCCAGCTTCTTGGAGCAGCTAAAAGAAAAAACTTATGGACTGTAATCCATACCAAACTTTAAAATCTGTTCTATAACTACTTGTTAAAGTGTACTTGGGAATTTATTTCTTTTTTGTCTGCATGTTTCACAATTAAAAAATATTAAAAAAATAAATAAAATAAACCTAAGCAATACACAGACAATCCAAAAAATAGAAGTAAAAATGATCACACAACAAATTAAAAAAAAAAAGATATTGTTTTAGAGAGTGATAAGAGGCAGGGCTAGGTCAGATGGAGTTCAAGGAAGTCTCTTCTGAGGAGGTCTCATTTGACCAGAATCCTGAATGAGGCAGCTGTGTGATGAGCTTGATGCCTGCCCAAGGACACAGCAAGCACACAGCTCTAAGTTGAGAGGTGGCTTTTTGCCTCTAAGGAGGGAACAGAAGGGCAATGAGGCTAGCAAGTAGTGAACAAAAGGTAAAATTGGGATGCAAGCAAAATTTTACCATGTACAGTTTTATAAATAGGGAAAGTTGGATTATATTTATCATTTATTACACCAGGGAATGTAGCTCCTCTTTTTTTTTTTCTTTTCTAGAATATTCCTAGGCTTGTCTGTTTTATTATAATCTTTTAAAAGGCCCATTAACTACATTTTCTACCAAGGAACAATCTGTGTTTGTATCCATGCTAAGGAACCCAAACAGCTAGCCAAACTTTTAAAATTAAAGATTGTGTTTACCATAGATCAGCATTTTAGCAAGGCTTCCCCTTCCCCGTTAGTGCATTTTTGTTTTCTTTCCTGTTGTCGACCCAACTTTTTCATCATTAATAGACTACTTTAGTTCAATTTTGAAGGCTTAGCATTATATCTTGTTTGCCTATTCATAGCATCAAGCCTAGAGATTAATACCTGGATGTCTCCCTGCTATACTCCTTTTGTCTTTTTTAGCCACTTCTAGGCCTGGAGGACATCATCACCTTGCACAGAAACATGTACAATAACTTCTTAATTGTTCACTTGGCCTTCAGTTTCTCGGTACTTGAGTTCAGCCTTCCCAAAGCTCCCTAGCCCCTTCACTCCAATCACCTGTACGTGAACCTCCATTATTGTCAATATTATGTTGACATATTGTTATGAAGGAAATGAGATGAGTCATACAGCAAATAGATGAAAGACCCAGGCAGTCAGTCTCAGAGTCTGTATTTCTAACCACTGGGGTATAATGTCTTCCATACATATACATAGAAAACACTTAACGAACTCTTCTAACATGAGATGCAGATTTCTTGAAGCATTTCAGACTGGGTCCCAACAAATTTTTACTGATTACCTTCTATAGTAGAAATTTCCTCTGGTGGCTTTCAGCTCACAATTGTAACACTACTTTATTTAATATACAATGAGATTTATTCATGAAACAGACTTCATCTAGAATTGAAAGCACAGCATTTCTTTTTCAAAATGATTCATTAGAGCCCAGCATGGCAATTTAATAAAGGCATACCTCAGAAATATTGCAGGTTTAGTTCCAGACCACTGCTATAAAGCACATATTGCAATAAAACAAGTCAGATGATTTTTTTTTTTTTGCTTTCCCAGTGCATAGAAGAACGTTTACACTATACTGTCATCTATTAAGTGTGAAACAGCATTATGTCTGATGTAAAACAATGTACATACCATAATTAAAAATGATTTATTGCTAAAAATGCTAACTATCATTTGAGCTTTCAGCAAGTCGTAATCTTTTTGCTGGTGGAGGCAGCTGACTGATCAGGGTGATGGGTGCTGAAGGTTGGGATGGCTGTGGCAATTTCTTAAAATAAGACAACAATGAAGTTGGCTGTGTCAATTGATTCTCCCTTTCACGAAAGATTTCTCTGCAACATGCAATGCAATTTGATCGCATTTTATAGTCACTGTAGAACTTCTTTCAAAAATGGAGTTTATACTCTTTAACCCTGATGCTGCTTTATCAACTGTCATGGTTAGGGACAGGTGTCAACTTGGCCAAGTTGTGGTACCTGTTTATCTGATTGGGCAAGCGCTGGCCTGTCTGTTGCAATGAGGACATTTCATAGGATTAGGTCATGATCACGTCAGCTACATCCACAGCTGATTCCATTTGTAATCAGCCAAAGGGGAGTGTCTTCTGCAATTAGTGATGCTAAATCTAATCATGGGAAGCCTTTTTTTTTTTTTTTTCACTTTTTTTTTTTATTAATTAAAAAAAGAATTAACAAAACAATTAGAAATCATTCCGATCTACATGTACAATCAGTAATTCTTAATAACATCACATAGTTGCATATTCATCATTTCTTAGTACATTTGCATCAATTTAGAAAAAGAAGTAAAAAGACAACAGAATAAGAATTAAAACAATAATAGAAAGAAAAAAAAACAAAAAAAAACAAAAACAAAAAACCTATACCTCACATGCAGCTTCATTCAGTGTTTTAATATAATTGCATTACAATTGGGTAGTATTGTGCTGTCCATTTCTGAGTTTTTATATCCAGTCCCGTTGTACAGTCTGTATCCCTTCAGCTCCAATTATCCCTTCTCTTTTTTTTTTTTTTTAATTAATGGAAAAAAAGAAATTAACCCAACATTTAGAGATCATACCATTCTACACATGCAATCATTAATTCTTAACATCATCACATAGATGCATGATCATCATTTCTTAGTACATTTGCATTGGTTTAGAAGAACTAGCAACATAACCGAAAAAGATATAGAATGTTAATATAGAGAAAAAAATAAAAGTAATAATAGTAAAATCAAAACAAAACAAAACAAAACAAAACAAAAACCTATAGCTCAGATGCAGCTTCATTCAGTGTTTTAACATGATTACTTTACAATTAGGTATTATTGTGCTGTCCATTTTTGAGTTTTTGTATCTAGTCCTGTTGCACAGTCTGTATCCCTTCAGCTTCAATTACCCATTGTCTTACCCTGTTTCTAACTCCTGCTGAACTCTGTTACCAATGACATATTTCAAGTTTATTCTCGAATGTCCGTTCACATCAGTGGGACCATACAGTATTTGTCCTTTAGTTTTTGGCTGGATTCACTCAGCATAATATTCTCTAGGTCCATCCATGTTATTACATGGTTCATAAGTTTATCTTGTCTTAAAGCTGAATCCATTCTGCCATTCTATGTCTTTTGATTGGGAAATTCAGTCCATTAACTTTTAGTGTTATTACTGTTTGGATAATATTTTCCTCTACCATTTTGGCTTTTGTATTATATATATCATATCTGATTTTCCTTCTTTCTACACTTTACTCCATACCTCTCTCTTCTGTCTTTTCGTATCTGACTCTAGTGCTCCCTTTAGTATTTCTTGCAGAGCTGGTCTCTTGGTCACAAATTCTCTCAGTGACTTTTTGTCTATAAATGTTTTAATTTCTCCTTCATTTTTGAAGGACAATTTTGCTGGATATAGGAGTCTTGGTTGGCAGTTTTTCTCTTTTAGTGATTTAAATATATCATCCCACTGTCTTCTAGCTTCCATGGTTTCTGCTGAGAAATCTACACATAGTCTTATTGGGTTTCCCTTGTATGTGACAGATTGTTTTTCTCTTGCTGCTTTCAAGATCCTCTCTTTCTCTTTGACCTCTGACATTCTAACTAGTAAATGTCTTGGAGAACGCCTATTTGGGTCTATTCTCTTTGGGGTGCGCTGCACTTCTTGGATCTGTATATTTAGGTCTTTCATAAGAGTTGGGAAATTTTCAGTGATAATTTCTTCCATTAGTTTTTCTCCTCCTTTTCCCTTCTCTTCTCCTTCTGGGACACCCACAACACGTATATTTGTGCGCTTCATATTGTCATTCAGTTCCCTGATTCCCTGCTCAAGTTTTTCCATTCTTTTCCCTATAGTTTCTGTTTCTTTTTGGAATTCAGTTGTTCCATCCTCCAGTTCACTAATTGTAGCTTCTGTCTCTTTAGATCTACCATTGTAGGTATCCACTGTTTTTTCCATTTTTTCTTCTTTGTCCTTCACTCCCACAAGTTCTGTGATTTGTTTTTTCAGATTTTCTATTTCTTCTTTTTGTTCAGCCCATATCTTCTTCATGTCCTCCCTCAATTTATTGATTTGGTTTTTGAAGAGTTTTTCCATTTCTGTTCGTATATTCAGCATTAGTTGTCTCAGCTCCTGTATCTCATTTGAACTATTGGTTTGTTCCTTTGATTGGGCCATATCTTCAATTTTCCGAGCGTCATCCATTATTTTCTGCTGGTGTCTGGGCATTTGATCAGATCTCCCTGGGTGTGGGACCCAGCTGGTTGAAAGGTTTTTCTGTGGAATCTCTGGGCTCTGTTTTTCTTTTCCTGCCCAGTAGGTGGCGCTCGTGGCGGTCGTTTGTCTGCGGGGCAGTCGGCCTGGGAAACCGCGCATGGAGGCGGGGGTCGCTGGCAGTGGCTTGGGGGAGTGCCGGTCCAAATTGCCCAGCTGGCCCGAGACGCCAAGCGTGACGGGAGGGCCCCGCTATCCAATGTTCCCAGTCAGACCGGGGAGCCACGTGCGTGGAGGGGACCCCAGACGCCAGCCACCCCAGCCGGGAAAACGTGCACCCCTCGTGTATCTCACAGCAGTGGATTCTCCCTACCCGTTCAGCCGTTCCAGAATGGGGTACGCTGTCTTTTTTGGTCTCTGTCGTGACTCCGGGAGCTGTTTTGTATTGTTTCTGTTTCTTTAGTTGCTTTTCTGGAGGAGGAACTAAGACCCGCGCGTCTTACTAAGCCGCCATCTTTTCCGTAAGACCATGGGAAGCCTTTTAAGGAGGACTCAGAGGAGACAGGTTCCATTCCTGCTTTGGCTGGTGAGCCTCTCCTGTGGAGTTCATCCAGGCCATCCATCAGAGTCATCGGCTTCACAGCCTGCCCTGTGGATTTTGGACTCTGCGTTCCTATGGTCACGTGAGACACTTTTATAAATTTTATATTTGCAAGTGTTCCCTGTTGATTCTGTCTCTCTAGAGAACCCTAACTAATACATCAACTAAGTTTACGTAATCTTCCAAATCCTTTGTTGCCATTTCAACAATATTCTCAGCATCTTCACCAAGAGTAGATTCCAATTCAAGAAGTCACTTTCTTTGCTCATACATATGAAGCAAATCCTCATGCATCCAAGTTTTTCACCCCCACCCCCCATGGGTAAGCACTGGGAATTGAACCCGGGTCTCCAGCATGGCAGGCGAGAACTCTGCCTGCTGAGCCACTGTGGCCCATCCTAAGTTTTATTGTGAAATTTCAGCAGTTCAGTCACATCTTCAGACTCCACTTCTAATTCTAGTTCTCTTGCTATTTCCACCATATCTGCAGTTACTTACTCTATTGAAGTCTTGAGGTCTCAAAGTCACCCATTAGGATTGGGACCAACTTCTCCCAAACTCCTGTTAATGTTGATATTGTGATCTCCTCCCATGAATCATGAATGTTTTAATGGCATCCAGAATGGTGAACCCTTTCCAGAAGGTTTTAAATTTATTTTGCCCAGATCCATCAGAGGATCACTATCTCTGGCAGCTACTGTCTTACAAAGACTCTTCCTTTTACTTGAACTCTTATGGCTATTAATTGGCCTAATTTCAATATTGCTGTTTCTCGGGGAATAGTGAGGTCTGAGAAGGAGAGAGATGGGGGAATGGCCGATTGGTGGAGCAATCAAAATACACACATTTATCTATTAAGTCTCATATGGGCATGGTTCATAGCACCCCTAAACAATTATAATAATAACATCAAAGATCACTGATCAAAGATCACCATAACAGATACAATAATAATTAAAACATTGAAATATTGTAAGAATTATCAAAATGTGACACAGAGGCAGGAAGTGAGCACATCTTATTGGAAAAATGGCACTGATAGACTTGTTTGACACAGAGTTGCCACAAATCTACTCTTGGTAAAAATAAATAAACAAACAAACATATAAATAAATAAATAAAGCAGTATCTGTGAAGCACAATAAAGTGAAGCACAATAAAACAAGGTTATATTGTTATAAAAGGAATGTTATAATGTGAATTTTCCTGTGGTATTGCTGGTACTAGCTTTGCAAGTGACCACCTCTCTCATGGTCCTCAGTTACAAAACCTGGTTCACTCACTAGTCAGTCCTGCCTTGTCTGCTTTCTCCTTAAAGGAAAAAAAGTTATCAGCCATGCAACTTACAAGCACAAATGTACATGGCATATAGTCATTGGCCAGAGAGACCACTTAAGCACAGCACAAATGTACTTACTGGCCTCTTTCGCTTCGATTTTATCCACAGGAGAGGCCACCATAGATAGCACTATGAAAGATAGTGAGTGGAACATAGTGAATGCCTCCAACACTTGGAATCTGATGGTACCAGGCTTCCCTTGCTTATAAAGATAGGTCCCTAGCAATCATCTTTGCACCCTCATGACCATACACTCTTGCCACAGTTGATTAGACCAAAGATAGAAACTTGAAATAAGGTGGGCTAATCAGATTCACTCATCTGAGAATGTGGAGTTGGGGCTGAACTTTAATGGAGTCTGGGTTGGTGTTTTAGATGGAAAATGTACA
This sequence comes from Tamandua tetradactyla, assembly GCF_023851605.1. Classification (NCBI taxonomy): domain Eukaryota; kingdom Metazoa; phylum Chordata; class Mammalia; order Pilosa; family Myrmecophagidae; genus Tamandua; species Tamandua tetradactyla. The sequence goes on along the minus strand of NC_135338.1, from coordinate 52,875,453 downwards.
GAAACTTCAGGGCCAAGGAGGAGCCATCTTCTGCTATGTGTGCTCAGTAGCAGAGAAAGCCACTCTGCAGAAAAGAAAGAGGAACAAAGCAGAGGGAAGGAGTGGTAAGATGTGCCAACAATGCCTGGTTCTGGTTCTTTTCTGAGGATGGCACGAGACCCCCATTTAACTTTGTAATACATTTCTCTTTCTGTTGCTTTCTGTATCTATCATGTTGCCCATGCTCTTTCTCTCTTACTTAAGCTTGAGTTGAGTCGTGCTATTTGCAGACAAATAATTCTAAGTAATACTTAGATGCAGATATTATAGAAGGCTCTGGATATACTCCTGCCTAGCTGAGCTTACCATCTGGTGGGCTAGTCAGATACATTAATAGTAGTTTTAATAAAATATGATGATTGCGTGATGATATGTAGAGTTCTTCCGGAGAATCCAGAAGTGGAATCTAGTCTGTCCTAGGAGGTGACATTCAAGCTGTCTTCTAAAGGTGAAAAGCGAGGGAAGGGGTTTCCTAGCAAATAGCACTCCATAAGCAAAGATGTGGAAACAGTATGTACATTCAGAGAAAAACAAGTAATTTGGCTCACTTTTTCTGGAATATAAGGGAAAAGACAGGAATTGGTAGGAACTAGAGCTGAAGAGGTGAGCAAGGCCAGAATTATGAGGTCTTTGAAAGTCATGGAGCTATCACAGGAATGTATACACAAGGGGTGTGTGTTTGTGTGTGTGTGTAGAAACTGTGCTGGCTAGAGGACTAGAGCACCCAATTTCTTTGGCAGCTATATTTCGAGTAAATGAATAGACAAGTATTTATTAACAATAGTAATAATTAGAACATCAGAGTTTTATTGACTTTGTTAGTAGGAAAATGTCCCTTGCAATGCAGTCCACTCTGGAATCTTGGACAGTGTGGAATTTTGGAGTTTTTGAGGTCCAGGGCTAGTCAGACCTTGATTTGAAATAAATTTATCAAGATGCTACCACTTCCCAAGGCCTCTAAAGTAGCTTATTTCCTCAGTCTATTTTCCTCTCCCTTAGCACTGCCAAACTATGTTCCAACCCCTCCCTAAAAGGATTTTTCAAGAAGCTTTCCACAAGCCCACTGAAAATGTCTTCTCATTTGTCTCCCCACCAGACTTAACCAGAGGTGACAGAGGAGGACCCCAGGGACGTAAATTGCCCCACAAATGGGTTTTCTTTCGTTCGTGAGGTGTATTTAAAAGTTCTGTACACAACAGTTAAAAATTAGATCTCCTGAAAGCCCACATTTCTTCATGACAACCATCCAATGGAGCCGTGTGCGTGTGAATTATTCCCGCCCTGCTTCACTCATTGTGCTTCCTGCCAGGACACCTGAATTAGTATCCCCTCCTTTACCTCGTTGCACCCTCAACTCCTACCAGAGCGTATGGCACAAAGCAGCCCTTAAGAGGCTGTTGAGTAAATGTTTGATACAGTAGCGGGTACAGAATGGGTCGATCCCGCCGTCTTGCTTGCACCGCTGTCTTCGCGGATGTAGTCCAAATCAATACGCTCAGGCTTCAACACCGTAACGGAGTACGTGGGGTCCCGGGCCACCAAGGGCCCGGCTCTGCCTGGAAACCCAGGGCTTCGGATCGCTGCAGGTTCTTCCCGCTGCCAAACCAGCGGACCACCATTTGGGAGGGAGACAGCCTAGCCGGCCCGTCCGCACTCGGTCCTCCGCGATCCCACCGTCCCTTGCGCCAAGGACACGTCTGGCGGTTTTCTCGTGGCCCTTCTATGCCACCGTGGCGCCTCTCTATGATCTACTGCTGTTTTTAGGGTGGGTGTCATGGCGGCCTGCGTCGAGTTGGCAGGAGTTGCCCACTGAACCGGGGAAAGTCATTAAAGCAGAGGAAGAAGTGGCCCATCCAGACGATGGGAAGTAGCGGGAATGAGCAGGGTTGCTGTGTTACTGGTGGCAACTCGTGATAAAGTCCCAGGCCAGGGCTTTGCATTTCTAAGCAGAGCCGGGCAGTTGGTAGGTGCCCCCGAAGCCGTTGTTGCCTAGGAACATTGTGTTCTCGAATTCTGAGTGTTTTGATTCGGACTAGTTCTGCCAAGGCAGAGGTTCGAGGACACTTGGTGGGATCGTCGACGACGCTGGACGCTTTTCTCGGAGCGGACCACGTAGTTTACTGACCCACGGCGATGTCCTGGCTTGGCGGCCTCGGCTCCGGCTTGGGCCAATCTTTGGGCCAAGTCGGGGGCAGCCTGGCTTCCCTTACAGGCCACATTTCAAATTTTACGAAGGATATGCTGTTGGAAGGCACGGAGGAAGTGGAAGGTAACAGCTGGGGCGAAATGAGGGAGGGCTCGACTGAGCGTCGGTTTAGTCCCCACCACCATCTGTCAGAAATGGGACGGGTCAGATAGTAGGGGCACTGCATTTCTTTATTTACATTTCTTATTTTGTTTCTTATTAACTGAATTTCTCAGATGAAGGACCACTGAGGTCTTGGGGAAGAGCTCTGGCCTTCTTCCTTTTGATTACTCTGGATGTCTGAGTAGAGTGAAACTGCGACAGTGTTAAGTAGAGTTTATTTTCATTTCATCCACGCCACCTTTTACTTTGCCCTTAACTTGGGGGCGGGTCTGATTTTGATCATCTTTTCATATTGACAGTTAAAAAAGAATTGTCTGTGTATGACAAATAGTCCCATAATTTTGTTTCTTCGCTTTTTAACCAGTTGCAGTAATTCATAATTAAAATATTTAGTGGCTCTTATCCTTTCTGACGAAGTATATTAGTGAAACATTGCTGGGTTTTTCCCATTTTATATTTTTGCGTATTCTGCTGACACATTGCAGTGCTCCAGCTAAAAATTACTTTGTGAATAATTGCCCATTCACCCCACATTTATACAGTAGAACAAAGAAAAGGAACCCTTTTAATTTGGGTTGGCTAGGTACCTTTATTATCTAACTTCAAGATAATAAGAAAATAAAACTCTGCTTTGCCAGAGTTACCTCTTACTCCTTCCCCTTCTTTCCCAAATACCGTACATATGCACATTCACGTGTACATGCACACTTGTATTTGTACCTAGAGCTTCTGTTGTAGCTTTGTCAACTACCAGTATAACTCCAAGTCTTTGCATGGAATACCCATCCTTCTCTTCCTCCTCCATCACCCTCCTGTGCCTGGAAAATTATTTTCCTGAATGTCCCTGCTCAGATGTCAGGTACTTGGTGAAACCATCTCATTCCCACACAGGTTGAGATAATTGCAGGTGATCTGTGTCCTAACTGAAGTTTGTGAATCTCTCCCTGATAGCACTTACATATTGAGATTAATTTATCTCTTTCCTTGATGCCCAAAGCATGGACACTAATTTACCTTATACTACTATTATGTGGCATCTTCTTTTGTACACACTTGATGCTTTATAAAAATATTGCTAAGCAAGTGTTTAAAAATCTACTTAATGCTTTCATTCTTTTCCCTTTGTGTAAAAATAAGACTTGCTTAACACCTATTTGTTTTATAAATTGTTCAAAAGTAGGGGTAGAGTACAGTTCATTTACTTATTTGACAAGAATTTATTATCTATCCTGTACCAATAATGAACAAGAAAACAGTTCCAGAATAATAATTTTGGTCCAGCTTGACAATCACCCATGTTTACAATATCAGAAAGTTGCTGTTCTACCAAATACTGGTAGGAGCTTGGGCTTTTTGTTGTGGTTTTTTGTTTTTGTTGTTGTACTTTTTAACTCAGAAAGGAAAGGAAGAAAATAAAAAATATTCATATAAATAACTATTGCAGAAAAAAAGATCTGGGTTGGATGCTGGGACCTCCTTCTTCTAAAATGGGAATTAATGGTTTAAACAAAACAAAAAAAAAAGAAAAAAATTAATTATTCTGCTCAATAGTATTTGTCATAATTGCAAAATTTTTTTTTCATCTTCTAAACACTCAAAATCTCCTCTTTAGGAAGCATTGAGATGAGACTGGCAAGAATAGCTAATGCCCTGACTCCCTAAAATGGTGGGGGAAGTCCTGAGAGGCACTCTACTAATGGCCCTCGAAAGCCACACACACTCCAGAACTTGGGCTTTTAAATCAAATAGATAGGGATTGAAATTCCACTTCTGTGTATTAAAGGTGTGGGACCTTTGGCAAATTATAACAGCACAGCTTTTCGTCTATTTCATAGGGATAAGCATACCTATCAAGAGATTATGCAGATTAAGTGAAATCATGAATGTAAAATGCCTAGAACTATGCCTAGCAAATAGTAAGAATTAATAACCAGTAGCTGTTACTTTTTATTTCTCTCATTAAGAAAGGCAGAATTTTTTTGTCTACATATCTTCCCTTTATTTTTTAAAAGGCTAGTATTTTTTAGGGGGAGTGGGGTCGGAAAGTGCAGACAATCTGTATAAACATTTTCTTTGTCCCTCTTTGAAAAAATTGCTGCCTCCAACAACCTTACCAAACAGATTATTGTTTGTCCTCATCAGAGTAGCAATTGCACAGACCTTCCATAGTTTTAAGCAAGATGTTATACACAAGCACAGAAACAACCCCCACATGGTGATTTTGAAAACAGGAAGAGTGAGTTTGTCGCTATTGCTCATTAGCTGCCATTTGTATTTTTTTTTTTTTTGGTTTAAATCGTAATTCAGAGAAGTTCATTTTTTTAAAAATATTTTTATTGAGAAATATCCACACATGCACAGTCCAACCATGTTATACAAGCAATGGCTCACGATATTGTCACATAATTGTGTATTCTTCACCATGACCATTTTTAGAACAATTGCTTTATTCCAGAAAAAGAAATAAAAAGAAAAAAAAGAACGTATGCATCCCATACCCCATACCCCTCCATCTTATTGACCCACAGCATTTCAATCTAACCATTTTTTACCCTTTATCTCCCTCTATTATTTATTTTTTTTTATCTTTTTTTTTTTTTTAACATCTGTCTGTACCCTGGATAAAAGGAACCTCAGACACAAGGTTTTCACAATCACGCAATCACTTTGTAAAAGCTATATAGTTAGACAGTCTTCAAGAATCAAGCCTACTGGCACAGCTCAACAGTTTCAGGTGCTTCTCTTTAACCACTCCAATACACCATAAACTCAAAATGGATCTCTAGATAATGCATAAGAATACCCTCCAGGCTAACCTCTCCACTCTGTTTGAAATCTCTCAGCCACTGAAACTTTATTTTGTCTCATTCAGAGAAGTTAATTTTAATAATAATAAAGTTCTGTGTGTAATGAAAATGCTAGTATCTAGAAAAGATCTAACTCTATGGAATGATTTTCAGACAGAATCAAAAGTGTCGTTTTGACACGTTTGGACACTGACCTTACTTTTAAGTGAAAATGTATAAAACCTGACTAGAAGCTCATTCCATTTTTAATAAATTGTGTCTTAAGTTCCTTTAAATAAATGTTTCCCTCGTACATTTTCAGTCTTTGTTTATAGGTCGTTAATTGTTTGATAGTCTTGGAAACAGAAGTTAGAATTAAGGACTTTAACCCAGATTAATAAATTTCATCTAAAATTAAAATGTAAGCCAACAGAGAAAGATATTCACTTTGCACAACTTCACTTTACACAAGACATTTTTAATGAACGCTTCAGGAGGTAAAGGTAGAAATCCTAAGATGCAGGAGGAGATAGGCAAAAAAGAGTGACTTATGTGACAGCGAACAACATTAGGGCAAAAGACAGTTGTAATGAACAGCAAGTGATATTTATCTTCTGAATTTGCTTTTAGATCAGCATACCATTATGTTTAAAACTCAGTGAAATATATTTCCCTTAGAGTGCCTGTTTATTACTTCATATGGTGTTGATCAAATATTCAGTATCTACTTTTTTTTTGTAGCAGAATTACCTAACTCTAGGAGAGAGGAAATTGAAGCCATTCATTCAGTCTTAAAATCAGAGGTAAGGAAAAGTAAAGACTACTTTAATCTTAGAGTTTTCTTTTTTGGAGACTTGAAAGTTACCCAAACTTTATTTCAATTTCTTTTTAAAATCTCTGCTCACCTCTTCTCCTTTATCTCAGTTTTTTTTTTTTTTAGCTTTATCAGCCTCCAGTATATAAACAGTATACTTATATGTTACTGCAGATTGCTAATTTTTAATATCCCCATTTCTGTTTCTTTATGCTGGAAGTAGGAAAACTGCCAAATGTAGAAATAATAGTGGCAACAATTTATCATTGTCAGTGACTTACTATGTTGTAACATTGTGCTACATTGCAATAGTACATATATTTAAATTTATTAAGAATGCACTTCTGTTTAACAAAGGTGATATTTGGATACATAGATATTAAGAATATAGGTGTAGCAAATTAACTTTACCTTTTTATTCATTGTTAGTAGTGCCTAGTTATGACTTGTTCTGCACGCTGTACTTAATAGGGATGAGAACAACTTGGAAAAGGTTCAAAGAAAAGCCATAAGGAAAATGAAAGGGTGTAAAAGTGTGACCGAAACTTTTATTCTGTATTCGAAAACGAATACAGAAGCTCAACTATTTAACTTTACAATGAGAACACAGGGGACATTTAGTAGTATTTGAGCAAATGATACTTTTAGATGACTGTGGTAAGCAGGTTTTACACTTTAGTGAGCCCATAAAAAGAAAATTGAATTTAAATATAAGAAAATACTTAATGACAATGAACATTGGTCTAGATTTACCAAGGAATTATAGGAGTATTCTGCCTCAATAGAAGGTGGCAGTTTGGTGGCACTTAGAAACCTTGGTATTAATTACCTACTAAATAAAGTAAGTGCTATAGTGACAGAGAAGAACTTAACAGCTTCTTTCTTTGTAGGGCTGAGATAGAAAATCATTCCTATAGTCCCTAAATAGATCCTTGAGAAAGCACTCATTAGTACTTTCATGCCTACCCAGAAAAATTACATGACAGAGGTGTGTATAGTAGCATTAATTTAAGTGAATTCACCAGTGAGCATTTTGGGAAAAAGAATAAAATAAACAGCTCTAATCTGCTCAATGAATGTCTGTTTTGTATAGTGAATTTCTGCTTTGTGTTGAGCTTAAGAAGGGAGATAGAAATCTTCTGTCCCTCTGTTGATTTTAATTCTAATGTTTCTCATAGTGTTATTATTTGACTATGGCAAGTGTGATTCTGGTATTTAGACGTGCTTTTTTTTTTTTTTAATACAACACATCTCTTAAATACAAGCCAGCTTCCTTGATTGGTGCTTAATAAAGATAGCATGAGCTATTCAAATACTGGCGAAACATAGACTCTCAGACTTCCCAAGGGCTTTATTTTCTAGGATAATTTTGACTATACGTGATTCTTGCCTCGTGGACTGACTTGATAACCCATTTTGCATTTTATCCATGTTTAAGCTTGCTACTGTAAGAGAATAAGGCAAAGATAAAAGGTTAAAACCATGAAGCATCTTATATTCTATTCAGAAAATTTCAGTATAGACAAAGGGCAATGTGTTTTCCAGAGAATTTGCTTACAGATGTTAATTTGTAATTGACTATGAAGTAGTTAGGATTCTTCGATTGCAAGTATCTGCCACCAACTTGAGCTAATAAATCTCTGTATACCAAGAAAAATAGTCATCACATTTACCATCTGGGTCCTATTGGATTCTAATTTTAATATTTTTAAGTAATTTTACAAATAATTTATAGAGGTAAGAATAAGTTGGTATTGAAAAACAGCTTTACTAGAAATTTTAATATGAAATGTAAGTATAGTAAGCCTACATATTTATTCCATATATTCCTGTATTTGAGGACATGTGAACCCCAAATAGACAGTGTTTGAATGCAAATAAACTGCTCCTCTCTTGGGCATGAATTGGAATGGATCTATCATGTAAATACTGATTCCAAATTTCATTTACATCTTTAATAGATTTTAGCTCATCATTACTTCTGGTTCTTCTTGACTTGTCTTGTTAGAACAATGCTTTTGAAAACTTTTTGACAGTGTATAATTTTGCTGAAGAGACAATGCCTGCCTTCTTTGCACCATATTTTTATTCTTAGATTTTCAAATATCAATTAGAATGATCAATCCATTGGATTTTTTTCATTTCTGTGTCATCTGTTTCTTTCCAGTTACCTTTATATACATCTGTGTCTTCAACATTTGCCCACTTTGGGATCATAGCAAGTAAATATTAGCATACAAATATATATATAAAATGCAAGAATTCTGTTACATATATTTTTAGCAAAATGAAATGGTTCAGGTCCCTGTCAAAAAATATTGCTGGATATAATATTTTTCTATTGAACTTGATGAGAACAGCATATTTTGTTTTTGTTCTTACAAAAATATTGTTCATTCATTGATTCTTGTGTTTGAGAAAATTCATCTGGGACATTGTCATTTGAAGATTTGTTTGAGAATTTGCTGCTGCAGTCTGTTTCACCATCCTCATTATGCTCTAGTGTGGTGCTCTCTTTTTGTATTTATTTCCTATATTCATCTAATTGTGAATATTTTCCTCTGTTTTCTTTGTTAAAAAATGAAAAATCTTGAATTTTCAATTGTGTTCAATGAAATCTAAAAAAAAAAAGACTATTGAGATAGTATCTTCAGACTGCTTTTGCTTTCTTAAAAAGATGATACAATACTTTGGGCAATACAGTAAGAAAACTGGCCATTTCACTATTGCATCATCTTTCTAGGTAATTCCATCAATTTTCTGTTTTCTTATTATTTTAGACTATTTTAGCATAGTTGGAAATAATTGATGAGTAATGAAGAAATAATTCCTAGGATGATGACATAGTAAAATGTTTCAAGATACAGGAAAAATAAGATCACTAAGCACTCATGATTATTCTTAGATTTACAGAAGGGTCCAATGGGATGAGTTTTATTGTATTAAAAATAAAATTGAAATTTCTTTTTTCTTTCTTTTCAGAGGACCTCTGAAAAGAATAAACTTCATAAATATCTGTCTTTACAACTAGGACTGCTCAAATAAGAAATTCACAAATTAAAATTGGGTCCAGTGGATGCTGATAGCATATCAAGAGTTAAGCAGGATGGGATAATTAAGGATATAGGAGTAGCTCATGGAGTCCCAAAGCAGAAATGTAGCTGGACCTTTAGAAAGCACCACACCCAGAACTGGAGACCATCAGGAATGTCTCTTTTTCTCATTTCTACTCTACTCTGTTCTTTTCCCTGTGTATTTATTGTTCGGTCCATTCAAGTGAGCCTCCTCTGCTCCATAGTCCATATGATAGAAAATCTGGGCACTGACAGCTCGTGACATGTTAAGGCTTCAGTCACATGGAGAAAATTTGTCCTTTGTGTGCTTTCTCCACCTTTCTGACTCTCACTTTGTTGAGAGTTAGGGACAGACAACCAAATAAGTATTGGCTACCCTGAAAGTTTTCAAATTCTGTTTATTAATCAAAGTTAAACAAATAATCTTAAGTATTTTTGTGTGACAAAGCCTGGAATGGACTTTTATGAACAGGTTTGACTTCAGTATATTACGTTGCTTCAATTATGTATAGTATTTTTCATGTTTAACAGCTCACAGAAAATCATGCAGAAACAGTCCATGAGATAGAAAGTAATTAGCTGTATGATCATTGGTTCTGTTTCTCATTGATATTTCTTCAGGATAACAAAGCTCTGTGTTGGTTTCTGAAAATAGAGTTCCAAACTTAGACTCATGAGAATTGTAATTTTTCCTTTGATTTACTCCATTGGTTTTCTGTGGGAGTTAAGAGAATTCATGGTTTTCACATCTGTTGACATAAAAAGTTCCTGGAATCTATGAAGAATACAGATAATATCCCCAAAATGAAGAAGTCCCTACTTCTAGCTGGTACTTTCTTTCCCACCAGTCTCATTTTTTTCTCAATCATTACTATATTAAACTGTGTAGACATATTAGTAGAATTCTTAATAGTATTATGTGTAATATGTGAATTTCTTTTTTGTAGAAAATTTTAGTGTTTGTTTCTCTTTTCCAGTTGTCCTTATTACATTCATTCAAATGACAAGGAATTATAAGAGGTTAAGAGGATTTAATATTTAGGAATGTAAAATTGAAGTAATGAAGACATGCTTTCCAATATCTTAAAATGAAAGACTGTGATCTCTAGATTCATTGAATTATGCTTAGAATATTTTGTGTACTTATAACAGTGGTTTTGCAAATGGAGTTACACTGGTTTCTTCAAATTTGATTTTTCAGCAGTACCTCAGGGAGCCCAGGGGACCGGTAAACATGTAATGTGAGGCTTTAGCCTCCTACTTGTACTTCAACCAGAAATTTTTTTATGAAAAGATTTTTATAAAAAGTTCTACCATTACACACCTATTAGAATGTCTAAAATCCAAAAGTCTGACAATGCCAAATTCTTGTGAGGGTGTAGAAAAGCAGGAGTTCTCATTCATTGTGGGGTGAACTGCAAAATTGCATATCCATTTTGAAAAATAGTTTGGCAGTTTTTTACAAAGCTTAACGTAATCTTATAAGAACCAGCAAGAAGACCCAGCAATCAGGCTCCTAGGTATTTATCTAAATGAATTGAAAATTTAATGTCCACACAGAAATCTCTATACAAATATTTATAGCAGCTTTATTCATAATTGTCCCAAATTGGAAGTAGCCAAGATGTCCTTTAAAAGGTAAATGGATAAACAAATTGTGGTACATCCATACAATGGAATATTATTTAACAATACAAAGAAATTAGATGTCAAACCTTGAAAAACATCAAGGAGATCTGTAAATGCATATTGTTTAGTGAAAGAAGCTAGTCTGAAAAGGCTGTACATACTGTGTGGTTCCAACTATATGGCATTCTGAAGAAGACAATGTAGAGACAGTAAAAGATCATGGTTGCCAGGGATTTGGAGGGAGGTGAGAAGGGATGAAGAGGTGGAGGACAGGGCAATTTTTTTTTTTTAATTAAAAAAAAGTAACACAACATTTAGAAATCATTCCATTCTACATATGCAATCAGTAATTCTTAATATCATCACATAGATGTATGATCATCATTTCTTAGTACATTTGCATTAATTTAGAAAAAGAAATAGCAAGACAACAGAAAAAGAAATAAAATGATAATATAGAGAAAAAAATAAAAATAAAAAATACAAAAAATATATATAAAAAACAAACAAACAAAAAAACTGTAGCTCAGATGCAGCTTCATTCAGTGTTTTAACATAATTACATTACAATTAGGTAGTATTGTGCTGTCCATTTTTGAGTTTTTGTATCTAGTCCTGTTGCACATTCTGTATCCCTTCAGCTCCAAATACCCATTATCTTACCCTGTTTCTAACTCCTGATGGTCTCTGTTACCAATGACATATTCCAAGTTTATTCTCTAATGTCAGTTCACATCAGTGGGACCATACAGTATTTGTCCTTTAGTTTTTTGCTAGTCTCACTCAGCATAATGTTCTCTAGGTCCATCCATGTTATTACATGCTTCATAAGTTTATTCTGTCTTAAAGCTGCATAATATTCCATCGTATGTATATACCACAGTTTGTTTAGCCACTCGTCAGGACAGGGCATTTTTTAAGAGCAGTGAAACTATTCCATATAGATATTACCATAATGGTGGATACATAACATTGTACATTTGTCAAAACCCAAAGCACTGTACAGTGTAAAGAGTGAACCCTGATGTAAACTATGGACTCCGATTAATAATTTATTAATACTAGTTCATCAGTAGTAACAGATATGTCACACTAATGCAAGATGTTAATAATAGGGGAAACTGTGAGGGGTCAAGTATTTTTCTTTAAACCTAAGACTGCTAAAAAATAAATATTTGAAAAATTAGCAAAGTTCTGTTTGGGGAAGAATCAAAGACTCAAATATGTAATCTAGTTAATTAACAAATGTGTATAACCTAGTATATTCATTTACCTACTATATGCTAGACACTAGGTATACAGAGATGGGGGAAACATTGATTAGTGGCTTTTTCTTAGTAGAATAGTAAACTGAACAATTTTTTGTTTTTTTACTTTGGTTCAGAATTAAGTATGATCTCTGTTGTAGTTTGCTAGCTGCCGGAATGCAACATACCAGAGATGGATTGGCTTTTAATAAAAGGGAATTTATTTCATTAAAAACGTATATAGTTCTTTAGAGGAAACACAGCCAACTTTCAACTAAGGTTCTTTCTTACTTGGGAAGGCATGGGGTGATCTCTGCTGGCCTTTTCTCCAGGCCTCTGGGTTCTGACATCTTTCCCTGGGGTGATCACTCCTTTCTGCATCTCCAAAGGCCTGAGCTGAGCTGCTAGTGCTGAGATGAGGTATGCTGAGCTATTTGGGCTTTGCTAAGTTGAGCTCTCTCATTTAAGCACCAGCGAATTAAATCAAATGTCATTCATTGCAGCAGACACACCTAGCCTACTGCAGATGTAACAGCGGCAGATGAGGTTCATAGGCCATTGGCTCATGTCCACAGCAATAGAATTAGGTACCTTCACCTGGCCAAGTTGACACCTGAATCTAACTACCACAATCTCTATAAACTTTTGTATTAAATTTGAACTTTCATTTGAAAATGTATTTTTAAGGACAAGATTATGCCTGAGATTTTTAATATTTCATTTTTTTAATGAAGTGATATAATGTTTTTCAGAATGCCATATACATAACTATTACTGACGTATTTTACTTTAAGTCTTTTTGTTGAAAATACTTTTTTCTTCACTTCTAGAATGAGAGACTTAAAAAACTTTGTATAGATCTGGAAGAGAAGCATGAAGCATCAGAGCTTCAAATAAAGCAGCAATCTACAAGTTACCGAAATCAATTACAACAGAAAGAGGTAAAGGTTATTACAGTTATTCATATTATTTCTACTGTAATGTATTTAGAAAGGTATTAAAGAGTTATAATATACATCAAGCTTCTTTTAGATACATAGAAGTATTGAAAGGGTGTTGACTATAATTATTTTCAACTCAGTTTGATATAAAAAATTTAACAACAATAAGCTTTTCTACTAAGATTATTGCATAAGCTAACCTTCGTGGAGTTTAATTTCTACTTTCCCAATGGAGAAAGGTCTTTGTATAAAATATCTTCAGGCATCTGTTGCTTATAATTTCTAATTTGGTGAAATATAACTTCTCAACTATTTACTTAAAGTTGCTTTAAATCAGTGCTATCATTACTAATGACATTTTCTTTTTTAAACTATGATTACAGATATATATATTGGCATCTACTTGATTTTCCTCAGAAAAATGATATTGCACATATTATAGTTTTTTTTAATTAAGAAAAAAATATGACAAGAAAGAAACACAAACATTCTTTATTTTTTTATTTTTTTCATTTTACATGGGCAGGCACTGGGAATCAAACCTGGGTCCTCTGGCATGGCAGGCAAGCATTCTTGCCTGCTGAGCCACCGTGGCCTGTCCAAACACAAACATTCTTAACATATGATCATTCGGTTCTACATATATAAACAGTAATTCATAATATCATCACATAGTATGCATATTATAGTTTAATGTTAGTATTCTGTAAAGTTTGTGTATGTCTTTCGTTTGATTGAAATGTTTATTTTAGAATTGGCTTATATTTTCTTTGCAGTGCTGCTTATACATATTATATAATTTAATCATTGTTATCTGAATTCTTAAAATATAGACCATGACCCCATGTTTTATACTGTTGAATTCTCTTTAGTGTTTAGTATATAAGTGGAGTTCAGTAAACACTTAAAGTGAATTGAACCATTTCCTTTTATTATCCAAATGGCTTTGATGTTCTTCAGTTTGTTGATTAAATGTTCATTTCTACCACACTTTTGTATTTTGGCTTTTTATTTAGGCACATTTATTTCTAGTTCTTCTAGTGATACCCTAAGGTGAAAAATAAAAGTAAACCCGTTAGAGATAAACACTTAAAATAGTGCTTTTCAGACCATCTGTGGTGAGGGGGTGAGGACAAGTGTTTTTTTTCATTTTCAGTCTGTTGAGGGTTGATAACTTTCATAAAATACACTAAAAATTAATTACTGCAAAATAAATAAATACAGAAAAGCAAGCTAATAAGCCCATTTTTAAAAGATTCAATAGATATAAAATTAATCTGTCATATTGCTTTAAAAGTCTTTAAATCTTATTCATGGCACCAGTTCATGGACCACATTTTGAGTAGCACTGATTTATAGGGCACTATGATAGAACAGTAAATGCTACCTAGGGCTATACAGTAGAATCATAAGGGACCCTTTTAAAATAAACACATGTTCAAGCCCTCCCAGGAGATTCTGATTTTGTATACTGGAAAAGGGGCTTGGTATTGGTATTTTTCAGAAGCTCTGTAGGTAATTGTGATTTGTATCCCCTGGTTGAAAATTTTGTTTGTGGAAAATTTTGGCATTTTATTTTCTAGTTAACTATTGTTCTAGAAATAAAATTAAGCATTCAGCATTTAGAAATGCCTGTTTGCTATTAGAGCTTGCATTTGTGTAATTCTACAACTTGATGTAAAAGTCTGTTGTGTATTGAGAATTTTCTTTGTATTATAGCTGCATTTGAAAAAATGTGAATTTCAGTACTTTTTACTAGGATGAAAAATAATACATGAATACACTTTTTTTTGATTTTTTTAAATACACTTTAGATCTGCTATTTTCTAAATTTATTTGCTGTCTTCATTGTGATAAAGATACAATTTACCTCATTATTTATAGACAAATGAATGTAATTGATGTATACTACTATAAATTGATGTATATTACTAGAGTATATAGGAAAAGGACTCTAATATGAAAAGCTTGTTTGTTTTGACATACATATATTTGGTTTTTGTTTGTCTAATTGCTTGTCTTTACACATGCAGAAAAACTTACTTGTTGGCTGTCTTCCCAGTGTTAGATTTTCCTCAGTTGTGGCAGAGAGTCTTCTGGACTAGTTTGAATATTTTACAGATGTCTTATTTTTCTCTTGTTTACTCACTTCTATTTCTTGGGTAATTCTTCACTTGGAATGGATGTCACACTATGATAGGTCCTATGTTCATAGTTTCTTTTGGATCATGACTTGGTGTTGTTACCCTCTAGTCTAAACACTCTTCTCAGGATTTCAGAATTTTTATACTGTTCTGTCCCTGAGTAGAGTCAGTTTATCACTAATTCCTCTCTGCCAAGGCTAAAGGAAGGGCCTCTTTCAATGTATGATTTCCTTCTTAGACTCATGGACTAAAAATCTTGGGTGTGTTACCTTATCTAAAAAGATTGGATTAATAAAGCAAAGCACTTTTCCAGCTGTGCTGTACAGAGCAGTACAAAGTTGCCTCTGATTCACAGTGTGTTTTTAGCCTAAACCCAGCCACATTCAGTTATGTAAGACTCTTCCAACACAAGATGTTCCGAGAAAACTTTCCAGAATGCAGGCTGACACCAGCTTTCCTTTTCCCATTATCTAAGGTCAGAGAATCACAAACAGAACTCTAAGAAATTACCTATGCTATTCCATACATAGAAAAAAGAAAATTCATGTTTAATTGAGAAATTCGTTAGAGTGAAATTCTTATCTCCATACTCTTTGAAACATTATTTATGCTTTAGCTATGGTAGTTGTTTTTGTTTTTTAAATAATAATCTTATGGGTAGAATGTTCTAGAAGAGTTGGATCCAGCTAATAGAGTACTCTCTTAAATTATTTAATGTGTAATATTATGAAACTACAAAATGGTCAGTATGGTTATTTTAGAGTACCTTTTCTAAAACATGAATTATAAATATATAGGTAGAGATCAGCCATCTTAAAGCACAACAGATTGCACTACAGGATCAGCTGGTGAAGCTGCAGTCAGTCGCTCAGTCAGTACATTCAGGAACTGACAGTGTACCAGCAACCACTGCATCATCTTCATTTGGCTATGCTTCAGCTTTCCACGGTGATGACATGGACTTTGGTGACATTATTTGGTCACAACAAGAAATAAACAGACTGTCAAATGAAGTTTCAAGACTTGAATCTGAAGTTGGTCATTGGAGGCATGTTGCTCAGGTGTGTAAAATTTTCATGGGTTTTTGTAAACTAGGGGTGAGTAGAAATACTGGCAATATTTGTAGAATAGTTGCTTTTTATATCAGAAAGTACCCTGGACTAGGAAATAGAAAACCTGCATGTACTCTTATTCTGCCAATGGCTTTCTAAGGAAATTTTGGTCAGCTCATTTTACTCTCTTGCTTGTTTCTACTTTTGTACAATGTTTGGGATAAATTTTCAAAATATTTTTAAAGCAACAAAACCTTTTTTTTTTCCTTTTTGATAAAATAAAAAGTTATAATCCCAGGACTCAAAAGAGGTCAAAATGGAGTTGCTCTGTTTGAACCACCCCTTTTTCCTCTGTAGACCCTGAGACTCCAAGGCACTGGGTTGAAACCCCTCATTTACATGGCATCTGAGGTTTCTGTTAGCTCCAGTTGTATGTAAAATGAAAATATGATATTTGGTATTATAAAATAAGTTAAACAATTCTGATGTTTTTCAGGGATTAGAAATTAAATCCTTATTGTTTAGGGCTGTAAACTTTCTTCCAAGGAACACATTTTGTGTTATATAAATATTTTGTGTACTTTTGAGGTTGTCAATAGTCATGAGACCCAGAATAAACAGAAACATTATTCACTTGGATTGAATTTTATCAATGGGGAAAAAATATGTTAGTAAAGATATTATTTTCTACCTTTTTGTGATTGTGATCTAGTTATATTAAGAGGGAACCATTGTAGTTAAAATTAACCCCTTCCCAAGTTGCTACTCATTTTCAACACCCATAATGAACCTTAGAGAGGATAATATGTTTGTCCATCTTACCTTCACAAAACTAGTTCTTAAACTTTATGTAAAAATAACACAAACTCCCGGGGAGCTTGATAGTATTGTAGATGTCCTGTCCTGTCTTTAGGGATTTCAATCCAGCAGCCTATTTTAGGGTGTTGGTACAAATACTCCAGATGATTCTGATAATCTGTGGAACACATTTTAAGAAACATTATATAGGGTAAGAATTCATAAGGAAGAGATGGATTTTTGGTATGTTCACTTCAGTATATTTTGGATGCTTACTATTGCTCTGTACTGAGATATAAAAACGTAAAGGCAGAATTGGGACTTTTCAGGATACTTGATTTTCTAGCAAGGCATAATAAAAATTAATATCTGTATATATTTTATAAAATGCTTTCATATATGTTATCCCAATATATATTATATTAGCCTTAATAACTATGTGAGGTATTTATTACCTGTACTTTGCACATAATAAAACTAAAAGTTTAAGTAATACACCCTTTGTCATAGTGATTGTTTTTTTTTTTTTTTTTTTTTTTTTTTTAATTTTTATTACATGGGCAGGCACCGGGAATCGAACCCGGGTCCTCGGGCTTGGCAGGCAAGCATTCTTACCTGCTGAGCCACCGTGGCCCACATAGTGATTGTTTCGATTCAAACATGTTCTGCAACTCCAAATTCCTTTGTTCAGGCATACAGCAGCTTTTGACTCAATAACACTCTACACAGTAAAGGTTAATAAAGATAAATGCACATACAGCCTTGAATGAGAAAGGAAGAATCAAAAAGTCCTTTTATTTATTTGTCAAATAAAAGGTTATTATTTATTGGGCTAAGGATCTTCTGGGTAAAATCATTAAAACTTTTTTTTATTGACTTATTATTAGTATTGAGTATCTTCATTTTAGAATTTTCCTTGTAGAAAGCTGCTAGTTTATCATCAAATCTACATTTTGTCAAGTTAAGTAAAATAGTCTTTTTTTTTTTTCCTTTAGAACTTTGGTTATTTTTTGAAAGTATTGTCTCCCTAGTTAAACTCTGGAATGTTATCTTTTATTTATTGTAGATTACTCACTATTGGTCTAGATTCTATAAAAGGTACTGGACATTTTTAAGCCAGAATCTGTCTGAGAAATGTCTGCTTTTTGAAAAGTATCTTAATAAAATTAATTTGTGACTTTCTATTTTATAAGAAAATCAATATGTTTTTCTAATTCTTTTTTTCTGATCTAGACTGCTAAAGCACAAGGAGCAAATAACTCTGATCAAAATGAAATCTGCAAACTGCAAAATACTATCCAGGTAAGAAAGATTGTTGGAAAATTAGTTATTATATATAAAAATTTGCTTATTAAAGGTTTAAGTCTAAATTAGTAAAAGGCTCAGTTATGAAAGTAATGATAGACGTTATGCCATTTATTTCTTTTTCAAATTTTGTATGTTCTTTATTCTTTATAACAAGGGATATAAACATATCACTTTCCAAAATCATTTAGTTTTGAACATTTATTTACTAAGTAGCATTTATTTTTTAAGTCTGTACTTTCTCCTGTATCTCTTAGAACTGTTTTTACTAAACCAGAATCCTGAGATTGCTGAAATTTCAGGGTTTAAGGTTAAAGGGTATCCATCAAATAAAATGCTAATACTATTCATTGTAAAATATTATTTCACCTTAGAGTTAGAATTTTGCTTTTGTTTTAAGAAAAGCCTTAGCTACATATATTTATCACTGGCCATGGATTGTTTTTAATCTGCAAATTATTGTCAGATACAGAATTTTCAGTTTTTTGTTTTAGTATTATTACAGTACTAGCATGGGTGGGTTCCAGAATCAGACCTGCGTTTGAATTCTAGCTCTGCTATTTGCCAGCTGTGCTACTTTGGATAAGTTAATTAACCTTTCTAAGCTTCTATTTTCTCATCAAATAGAAAATATTTATAATATTAATCATAATACCTATCTTATAGGATTTCTTAGGGATTAAATATAAGCTTTTAGCCCAGTTCTTGGCATATAGAAAATGCATAGGATTAAAGAATAACTTTCACTTGTTTTCTCAGGAAATAAAAGCTTATTTCTAGATTAGAATTCTTGTTAAAAGCAACAAAATCTGTCCCTAAGTAAAGTAAAAGAGGATTTACTGGGAAAACCTAATGTAGTCTCCAGGATTGAAGGAGTTGATCACTCTGGCCTCAAGAAGGACAAAGATGGGAACTGTGTCAGGGATCTGGGTAGCGAGACACAGTGGGCAGTCTCTCTTCAGGGTGCAGCTATCATAATGCTTTCAGACCAACAAGTTTCCCTTTGAGGCCTCAGCTGAAGATGCACATTTCTGAGAAAGAGATTGGTGGACTCAATTTGCTTGACAGAGCACCTCTGTTGACAGTTTGGGAAGCCATCAAAACTGATAGAAAGAAAGTCCAAGTGAGGGAAGAATAAGACTAATAGGACAACAGGTGCAGATTGGCCAGTGGTTGACACTGGTATTGGTGGGATGTGTCGTTAGGAGGAAGAGAAACTCATGGTCACAGATACTAAGGAAAAAAATATTTTTTTTTGCTTGCCTTTTGTTTCAGTTTTTTTCTTGCATTTAAAATAGAGAAACTGCCCTGAAAGTCCAAGAAAGATGAGGGTAGAGTCTTTCAGAATCTTCCTGATTTTGAACCTGTGTTAAAATTTTTTTTAGTCTTAGCGCTTTCTGAGAATTATTTTTAATAATATGGACTTAGGAAAATAGTAATATAAATAGCTAATGTAAACCTAGGGATCATAATAAATATGTTAATTTTATGTTTCTATTTTTTAAGGAACTTAAACAGAATCTAAGTCAGGGAATTGATGACCATCAACATGAAATGTCAGTATTGCAGGATGCACATCAACAGAAATTGACAGAAATAAGTCGCCGGCATCGTGAAGAATTAAGTGACTATAAAGAACGAATTGAAGAACTTGAAAATCTGTTACAGCAAGGTTCTTGTTTTTATTACCAGTTTTAACATTTTAGATGACATAATTAATGATAAACCTAGCACTCTTAACACCAGGACACTGCTGTAAACATGAGCTAGATGAATTCTCCTAGTCTACAAAAAAATTGCAGTGGCTGCCAGTATATTCAAGATTTTGGCAAAAATGAAAAGATCCTTTTGCTTTGGTGGTAAAGTTATAATTCATAGATTTCTTTCCATTGTTTAGTGGTCATAAATGATTAGCGATATTTTCAGTTTCTTTCAAACTTGGATATATAGGCTTTTTAGTAGTTAATTCAAATAATAGCTTTCCTATTTAAAAAAAGTGCTTAGTCTATTATAGTAATTTTTGACTTTTCTTTTTAAGCCTTTCAAGTTCTGAAGCCTATTAAGTCTGTTAGTAATATGTAGGTATATTTCTTGGTACTTGACAGTTGATGACCTTTATTTTTCTTTGTTTTAGGTGGTGCAGGAGTTGAAGTAACTGACCACTCTAAAATTCATGAGATGCAAAAAACTATTCATGTGCTACATACTGAAAAAGTAGAGTCTGCAAAAAAACTTGAAGAAGTACAGGATCAAGTAAAAGACATAAATAAAAAATTAACTTCTGTAGAAAATGAAAGAGATGTTTTGAGGAGAGAACAAGAACTGTTAAATGTGGAAAAGAGACAGATAATTGAAGAATGTGAGAAACTGAAACTGGAATGTAGTAAATTGCAACCTTATGTTACGAAGCAAAGTGATACTGTGACAGGAAAGGAAAGAATTCTCCCACAGAGTACATCAATGGAAGAAGTGTTCAGACTACAACAAGCTCTGACTGGTATAAAATATTTGGAACTTATTTCACATTGGTATTTCATTGCATATTAGTTGTTTTCAGAGACAGAATGGCCTAAGAAATAAACACGTGATTAACTGAATATTCTTCCTGGAAATGGAGTACGCATGGAAGTGACTATGGAATTTGAGTAGGAATGTTTGTTTTGAATTCACCGTCACAGTTAATAGATGGCAAATAGCAATTGTCTACTGAAAAACAGTTAAGCTAGGTGTCTCTCAACTTCCTTTCTCATCCTTTCAGTATTTGCATGGAACTTGTTGATTTAGGAGGCCATGTAGATTTCTGAGAAATATTTGTGTACTAGACATTTTTGTGAGGAAGTATGGGTCTGTTTCTGTTAATCTGTATAGAATCAAACACTTCTGTTTGTTACTGAGTACAGCCTTCCTTCTCCAATAATTTGTGTTTTCTTTTGAAATAATCTTGCCTGTATCTTAACAAAGGCCCGAGTGATAAGAGTCATGGGTCTTCCACTGTTTTCTGTGCTCTGGATGGTATTTAGTATATTATACCAGTGTTTTGTGCCACAAAAAGTAAGTACTGAATGAAATATACCCAACTCCAGTGTTCATTCATGCCAGGAAAACATAATTGGAGCTCTTCAGCTGAAAAGATTCCTTTTGTTTTTTACTGTGTCTTCTTCTTACAACATTCATTAGGAACTCATTCATTCCTGCTCTCGAGCTTTCCAGCCCTTATGTGTTTCCCAGTCCACATCTGTCTTCCTTGCCCAGGTCTTTATATGAGTTTCTACCTTGGATGGCCGGCTCTCTTCACATCACATGGATAGTCACATTAAAGTTATGTTCAAAGTAAAGTCATCATGTCCTTTTCCGCTTCCTTTCCTTACCTTAGTGGTTGGTAGTGTTTACCAGTCATCCAAAGCAGAAAGCTGGGGAAGTCATCTCCTAGCAAGTCCTGTAAGTTCTAACTCCTTGGCTTCTCTGGCTTAGTGATATTTTAGGATTATATCGCAGAGAAGTTCTAGGATTTCTCACAGATACCTCAATCCTTGGAGCTGCCATACAGGCAAAGGAATTCTAGATATCATTCTCACTTAGCTTCAATCAAAGTAGCACTTCTTTTAAAAAAAACTAATTAATTATACATATTGGGTAATTCTATATGAATTTTATTTACTTAAAAAACAAACCTACTGTCCTTACCCACCCCATTTACCATCTCCATTACCACTGATTTGCTTTAGCCACTCATAATTTCTTAATGGTGCAGAATAGGCCAATGGTTAAGAACATGACTGGGTTGGAAGAAAAATCGATCAGTAACTAACTGCCACTGGTTAAGTTAGTTAACATTCCTGGGCCTTGGTTTTTTCTCTGTTAGATTGAAATAATACTGTCTTCCTCATAGTTATAATGAGTATTATATGAGTTACTAACCACCAAGTTCCCTTTACAAGCGTCTTGCAGATGTAAGCATTGTTACTGGTCTCGTGATTCCTTGTTCAATCTATTTTTCTTTTTCATTTTGCAGCCAGAATGATTTTTCAAAAGTGCAAAGCAGGGTATTCCCCTACTTTTAGAACTTTGTGGCCCTCTATGGACTTAAGGATAAAGTCTAAATGTCTTATATGGGCCTATAATGTCCTTCATGATTTTCATGTATGCCTCTTCAGTTTCAAGCCTTCCCATTCTCCTAACATTCTAAGTATAGCCATACTGAACTTTTTGTAGCTCTTTAAATCAGCAATGCCTCTCTTAGCTCAGTTGCCTTTGCATTTGCTGCTCTCTCTGTGTGGAGTGTCTTTCTACCTTTCTGTCAGCTAACTCTTAATATATTAAAATTCAGTTTAGGTACCTCCACTGGGAGGTGCTGCTGCCTTCCTGGTGCAGTACCTTTCTCTCCTAGTCTGGATTAGGTGCTTCTCCATTTTGCTCTCACCAGCACCTTGTGCTCCTTGTGTCGCTGTATTGTAATCATAAATGTGTTTGTCTTCCCCTCTGAGTTGTAAACTCCTTGAGAGTGACGACTAAATTTTTCCATCTTGTTGTGGAGTATCTGGACTCCTAGTAAATGATCAATTACTGTTTCTTGATTGAATATTAAATGAGTTACTTTGGCTGAATTCATAGTATTCTGTTTTTGTGCTCCTCTTCCAGAAACTCTTCTATTTATGGATCTACCCATAATAGAGTTAATGGTGTTTTTGTCAGCAGTAATGTCTAAATTATTTTAGTTAATTGAGAGATTATTATATTATTACATGTAAATTTTTGAAGTCCCCCCTTAACCTTAGAGTCATTTTGAAACATAAGTTGTTGTTAATATTTTTTCAAGGCAATGCTTATAACTCATTCAGAATGCAGTTATTCTTTCTTATACTACTCTATAAAATTAGATTTTAACTTGGTTTTTAACTTTCATTAATAGTATGATTTCTTAGGTACAGTAAAAATATGTTTCATTCACAACTGTTTGTGCTCACTAGTTGTGTGCTTATAAATATACTTTATTATTATTTTTTATAATTTTGTGAATATATTGTGAGAATGCTTATATTATTTCTATATTTACATGAGATGAACAGCATTTACAAACAGTTGTAACATTCAGAGAACTATATAATTAAAAAGTCATTATCTTTTTCCTTTATGTCATGTACTCTATTTTCTTTTTTTTTAAACAGTAGCAAAGACATGTTTAATTTAAAAAGTCAAAAACAGGAAATATTAGCCTGAAGTGGCAAATTTTCAAACACCAATCTATGTAAAAATGTTTAAATAGTGATGTTACTCCAAAAATAGATATTTATTCTATTTTTTTCTATTTGCAACAGTTTTATAAAGGCAAACAAACACCTGCAATTGAGGTAGAAAAGCCAAATTCTTTTGGATTAAAATACTCTTCTTATGTTTTATTTATTTGCTTATTTTTTATATAGACAGGCACCGAGAATTGAACCCGGGTCTCCAGTATGGAAAGCGAGAATTCTGCCACTTGAGCCCCTGTTGCACCGCCCTCTTCCTATGTTTTAATAGCATCTTCTATACAATATTAAATGAATTCTAATTGTTTCAAAAATTTTAATTCACAAATATATTACTTTACAAAACTTAATTTAAAATACTGAAAATTTTTTTTGTTAAAAGACACTTAGCCTTGGGCAGGCCATGGTGGCTCAGCAGGCAGAGTTCTTGCCTCCCATGCCAGAGACCTGGGTTCAATTCCTAGTGCCTACCCATGCAAAAAAAAGACACTTAGCCTTGACAATTATCTCACATTCAAAATATTGTGCAGAAAAATCTGAATTCGCCATATATATTACATAAAAGTAAGCTATATATTTACATTTTCAAAAGTAGTTTAGAAGTTGAAGTTAAGCCAACTGCTACTAATGGTCCCCTTTAAGCAGTGTCTGCTAGTACTCTCTCTTCACAATCAGCCTTTAAATAGGACCAGTTTTCACTTTCAAATCATGTAACTAGTAAATGATTTAATTAAAGGGAAATAAAAATTCGATCCTCTTAATTCAGTGTAAACAAATGTATTTTTTTCCTTTTTTAATTATGAAAAATAATATACATGCAAAAAAGCAATAAATTTCCAAGTACATTTTAACAAGTACTTATACAGCAGATTTTAAAGTTTGGTATGGGTTACAGTTCCATGATTTTTCATTTTTTCTTCTAGCTGTTCCAAGACACTGGAGACCAAAAAAAATAGCAATATATTGATTCAGCAATCATACTCATTTGTTAAATCCTATCTTCTCTATTATACTCTTCCCTATCTTTTTTTGTGAAAAATAACGTATATACAAAAATGCAATAAATTTCAAAGTACATTGTAACAATTAGTTATAGAATAGATTTCAGAGTTTGGTATAGGTTACAATTCCACAATTTTAGGTTTTTATTTCTAGCTGCTCTAAGGTACTAGAGACTAAAAGAAGTATCAATATACTGATTCAGCACTCATACTCATTTGTTAAACTTAACCTTGTCAGTATAACTCTACCATCACTTTTGATCTTTCTCTCCCTCTTTAGGGATATTTGGGCTATGGCCATTCTAACTTTTTCATGTTGGGAGTGGCTGTCAAAAATATGGGATTGGGGATGGAACTAGTTGATGTTCTGGAAAGACTAGCCACTCTGTATTTCAGGACTTACCTGGGCCAGGGACCCATCTGGAGGTTGTAGGTTTCTGAAAAGTTATAGCAGTGCATGGAACTTTTGCAGAATCTTATATAAATTCTTTAGTATTGGCAGGAATGGTTTTGGTTGGGATTTGGCAAGTTATGAGAGTAGCAGTGTCTTACAAGCTTGTGTAAGAGTGACCTCCAGAGTAGCCTCCCAACTCTAAACAAATGTATTTTAAAAGTGTTTTCATTGAGGGAAAACTAACAGACAAAAAAAAAAATCAAAATTTGAAAAATAAACCTGAAACGGTAAATATTTGAAGTATTCTTTTCAGCACATTTCTAATAAGATTGTCTTCTGTTTTCAGATTTTTAAGGATTGAAAATTTCCTGTTAAAATGGAAATTCTAACATCTTTATATTTTTATTTTCTTATAAAAATAAACAGGGCTATATTAAAAAATGTACTTTATTTTAATAGAATTGCTTTTCTGAGTTTAATATAAGGGTAATTATTGTTATTTTAAAGGTTTAAAATGTCAATGAATTCTTTTGTTGTTTTTACAGATGCTGGAAATGAAATAATGAGACTGAGCAGTTTAAACCAGGTAAAGTCATTTTAAGGGAAAAAATTTGGTGTGAGTTTACTATGAAAATGTATTATGATTTATTGCAATTGTTTATTTTGTGCTTTTTATCCATTCATGTGAACTTGCCCCTAGGAACTTTCACCCCAATAATTTTATGTTTGCTGATTAATAGAAGAAAATTTTTCCATTATAAATCAGCATAATTTAAAATAATCTATAATTGAAAAGTGCTAGTATATCTTATTTTCTTTCTTTGACATAGGCAGGCTCTGGGAACCTGGGTATCTGGCATGGCAGGTGAGAATTCTGCCACTGAGCCACTGTTGCACTGCCCTAGTTTATCTTTTTTTTTGTTTTTCCTAGTATATCTATTTGAAAGATTAGTTTTACAAATGCTGCATATGTAGAGGCAATAGAAAAAGGTCCTATACCAAAATGAATACATTTGATTTTCCTTAAGAAATTCAGAGTTGTTTCTTTTTCTAATTATTACAGATGATTTTGTATGCTTATATTTTTTCAATATAGTAAAGAAATCCTCTCTAAGAATGGCTGTGAAATGAGTTGAGTGGCTTTATATGGACAGTATTGCATGTCTACATTTTTTATGTATCGCTAAAGAAATAATTGAGTAGAAATGCACAATTATAAAGCTTGGCTGCTTTTTTTATCAATTTGAAATGTCTCAGTACTTATCTGAAAACATATTCTTAACATTTTTGTAGGATAACAATCTCACAGAAGACAATCTGAAACTTAAAAAGCATATTCAGGTTTTAGAAAAAGAGAAATCTCTACTGGGTCAAGAAAAGGTGGGTACTGTAAAAATGGGGGCAGAATTCAAATAGTATGTGTATTATAGATCACAGCTAAGGGCCAACTTTATCACAAAATGGAGTGTTTAATTATTGAGAACCCAGAGGATAAAGCTGATCCCATTGATGCTTGGCAGGTCAGGTTGGAGAACCTGGGTAAGGTTCAGAGTATGAGAGGCTGGCCAGAGTTACACATTCACAGATAGGCCAAGTGGGCGCACAGATATGAGTTGAACAGATATGTAAAGACCTTATTTTGGTTACAGATGATACTCTGACAGCAGCAACATAACTGATGGGTCAGGCGGTCTGGAATAACCTACTACAGTAACTGTATATACTGCTTTTGCGTGTCAGAAGATGCATAGTGGACAGGATTTTCATAGTGGTGAAGGGAAAAAAGGGACATTCTCGGTGGTAGAGAGTGTATTTTTTGCTATGTGGTTGGTAGCAAGGATTCTATAAGGCAATGTTTCTGTGTTTGCGCCATTTGGAGGTATTTTCTTCCCTCAGGCAGGTGCTTAAATGTAGGACAGTTGTAAGCTGGTATTATAAGTTAGAGGTATCTCAATTCAGTTAAATTCTCAATTTTTAAAAAAAGTAGTAAATTCATAAAGTAAAAAAAAAAAATCACACATTAGGAGGTATTTTTTGTACCTTTAGTGTTTAGCCTTTTCTACAGAGGCAGTCTCTGTTACCACTTCCTTATATATCTTTCCAGACTGTAGCTATATATGTACGGTCATATATGTCAATAGCTTTCTTTAAAAAACTTCAAATATTGTCCATCTATATCTTAACATCGTATCCTGGACATCATTTTATATTAGTATATAGGCATTGTTTCTCAAAGAGGGCACTGCTGGCAAATTCTTAGCTGTGTATACTGTCCTATGCATTATAGAATCCTTGCTCCCATTCTTTTTACCCATTAAATGCCAAGAATGTCCCCTAGGCTGTTGCTCTTTTTGCTGTATTATATACATTTTCTCTGATTTGTTTTCATACTCATTGCATTTGCTCTTTCAGATGTTCCTTTTTATAACTGGCTCAGGTTTATTTTATAGTTTGACTTCTCTGAATTTATTCTGTAGGGCCTGTATCTGTCTCATGGTATTTTTGGATTTTGTAGCTACCCTGAAAACTGTTTCTCCTTTCTTTTGTTGTCAGTAGTCCATTGTAACACTTCCTTTAATTGTATCTGCTGTAGTTCTGACTACTCAATCATTAAGAATGCCAGAGACATCGACAAGGCTATGTGCTCTTAAGATCTACTCTAGGAAATTATTTGTGGTTCTCCTAATTGAAAGATAACTTTAGAAAGACATAAGAGAAAACTGTTTCCATTTTTCAGTTGTGGTTCTGGATAAAATTTTGAGTTGGAAGAATGAAAATTGTTTGACAGATGTTACCGTGTTGATTGGTCTTTATAGAGTATATATAGTAGGCTTTTTATAAGAGGAAAATTGAAATTTTAGTTTGCTTTACAGTATATACCATATTGGGTGTGATTTTTAAAAATCTCTGTCTATGAAAGAAGAATTTACAGTAATATGTATTTAATCACAAACATTATAATCAGCAATTGAAATAATGTTGAAGCATAGGAAATGGTCCCATTCCCGAAGTATGGCAAATATGGGAGGGAAAGTTTTAATACCAAATAATATAGCATCAAATGCTAAAAAATTCTTATATATATATATATATATTTATCATTAGGAATGTTAGGTTTGAGGGAGGAGAGCTCAGGTCAGAAGGTAAATGAAGGAAGGAGACACATAGGGACTCCATGTTCTGAAAGATACCGGTAATAAGGGAGGTAGACTTAAAAATCCTTTAATAAGGGGAAAGAAGCCTTTTTATTGTCTCAATAGAGAGGACAAAATTTTAGAGTAAATGAGCATTGATTTTTAACATTTGTATTTGTGTCTCTGGCTATTGATGACTGGATGTTAGGGAATGGAAGTGAAGAGAGATAGAAGACTTGGGATGTTTTTGTAAGTATGTATGTGGAGGTAGTAGGAGGGGGAGGAGAGATAGAAAGAAAGCCTCAGTAGGAGCTGGATAGGAAAGGCTTTCAAATGGAAAAGTTTTGTAGGAAGAAAACGTTGGTACTAGAAGACAAACTTATAATCACTTCATCTTTTCTAGAGTTATAGAAATGTTTTGCTGGAAGCTGCAGATAAAATTGCACATTAATGTTTATATATATGTATATATATATTTTTTGGGGGGGCATGGGCAGTCACTGAGAAATGAACCCTGTTTATATATATTTTTAATCTTTTGTTTTCTCTTCTTCCAATTTACATGTTGCTTTCTCCCCCTTTATCATTTAAGGAAGAACTTCAGCTATCACTTTTAAAATTGAACAATGAATTTGACATAATTAAAAATACAGCTACAAGAGACATGAATTTGGATTCACAATTAAAGGATTTGACACTTACTTTGGAAGCAAAGGAGCAAGAACTTAATCAAAGTATTACAGAAAAGGAAATACTGGTGACTGACTTGGAAGAATTGAACAGGCAGAACCAGGAAGCTACAAAGGTAACATTGTAACAAAGACAGTGAGGTAGTGTATGCTTACTCAATAGATAAGCGCCAGATTAACAAGCA
Source organism: Tamandua tetradactyla (assembly GCF_023851605.1). Lineage (NCBI taxonomy): Eukaryota > Metazoa > Chordata > Mammalia > Pilosa > Myrmecophagidae > Tamandua > Tamandua tetradactyla. The sequence continues at coordinate 52,846,667 of NC_135338.1, read as the reverse complement.
AAAATGATGAGTGTAATTTAAGTAATATTTTCAGTCATTGATGTCATAGACTGGCAAACTTCTTCTGTAAAGTGATAGCAAATATTTTGTGCCTTATATTTAGATAGTAGACATTTTACTATCTTATTTTATGCTTTATATTTAGGTAGTACTAAATATCACAGACAGTACTTAAATGAATGAGTGAGGCTATGTTCCAGTAAAATGTTATTTACAAAAGCAGGTAGTGGATCCATTTTGGTCCAGTGGCCATAGTTTGCTGACCCTTACTCTAGTGTTTAAGAGTAGAAAATAAACAACCTGTATATGTCATTTACCTCTTTGGTTTTAAATTTTTATCTTTAAAAGGGTAAAAGGGATTTGCTATAAGTACTAGTAGATAATTTTATAGGTGATGTTGGGATTAAAAAATGAGTTATTTTGATTGAGGATTAGAAATATCAGTATTATTCTATTACATATGAAATTTTACAAAATTTTCTTTAGTTACTGAAGTGAATGTTTTAGTTACCATGCAAATTAATTTTTTTCCAGCACATGATTTTTATGAAAGAGCAACTATCAAAACAGCAAAATGAAGGGGATAACATCATTAGTAAATTAAAACAAGATTTGGATGATGAAAAAAAGAGAGTTTGTCAACTTCAAGATGATAAAATGAACATTAGTAAGGAATTGGATATACAGATTGAAAAGCTAATTCAAAGTGAGTTGGTTCTTAATAATATGCATTCAACCAAAGAGAAGCTTGAAGACAAAGTAGAAGAACTGGTAGATCAGCTAAATAAACTACAAAACAATAATTTAAATATTCAGAAGGAGAATGTTGAGCTTAAGGAATTTATTAGAAAAAATGAGGAGGAACTTTCTAGTGTCAGGAATGAGTTAACTCAGTTTCTTAAGCAAGACTCTAACAGTAATTTTAAGGGTGATTTACTTCAAGAAAGGGAAGCTGAAGTTAGAAACTTAAAGCAAAATCTTTCAGAAATGAAACAGCAGAACGAAAACTTAAAGAAACTTGCTTTTGATCTCAAAATGGAAAATGAAAAGTTGGTTTTAGTATGTGAAGATGTAAGACATCAGTTGGAAGAAACTGTTGCTGGTAATGATAAACTTTCTCTGGAGAAAAATGCCATTGTGGAGGCTCTAAAAATGGAAAAAGGACAGTTAGAAGCGGAATTGTGTCAGGCCAAAAGGAGGCTGTTGGAAGAAGCAAACAAGTATGAACAAACCATTGGAGAACTATCAAATGCCCATAATGTGAATAGTTCTGCCTTACAGCTAGAACATGAGCATTTAATTAAACTCAGTCAAGAGAAAGACTTTGAAATATTAGATCTCAAAAAGAATATTGAACAGATGGATGCTGATCATAAAGTAACGAAGGGAATTTTATCATCTAGTTTAGAAGAGCAAAAGCAATTGGCCCAACTTATAAAAGAGAAAGAAATTTTTATTGAAAAACTTAAAGGAAGAAGTTCAGAGCTTCAGGAAGAATTAGATAAATATACTCAAGCTTTAAAGAAAAATGAAATTTTACAGCAAACTGTAGAGGAAAAAGACAGAATTCTTGCATCCATGAAAGAAGAAAACAATCACCTGAAAGAAGAGCTGGAACGGCTGAGGGAACAGCAAAGTCGCGCTCCACTTGTGACTGAGCCCAAAACCCTAGAAATTATCATGGAACTGGAAGCTGAAGTGTCTCAGCTGAATATAATAAAGAGTACTCTTGAAGAGGAAATAAAACATCATCAGAAAATAATTGAAGATCAGAACCAAAGTAAGATGCAAATACTTCAGTCTTTACAGGAACTGAAAAAGGAAATGGATGAGTTTAAATACCAACATGAGCAAATGAATACCACACACACCCAGCTCTTCTTAGAGAAAGATGAGGAAATTAGAAATTTACAAGAAACAATTGAACAAGTCAGAACACAGTTGCATGAAGAAAGGCAGGGCATTCAAACAGAGAATTCTGATATTTTTGCAGAAACCAAAGTTCAGAGCCTTAATATTGAAAATGGAAGTGAAAAGCATGATTTATCTAAAGCCGAAACTGAAAGATTAGTAAAAGGGATAAAAGAACGAGAAATGGAAATTAAACTTCTAAATGAAAAGAATATCTCTTTAACAAAACAGATTGATCAACTGTCGAAAGATGAGGTTGGTAAACTAACTCAGATTATCCAGCAGAAAGATTTGGAGATAAAAGCTCTTCATGCAAGAATGTCTTCAGCTACGTATACCCAGGATGTTGTTTACCTTCAACAACAACTACACACCTATGCTATGGAAAGAGAACAAGTGTTGGCTGTTTTAAATGAGAAGACTAGGGAAAATAGCCACCTAAAAACAGAATATCACAAAATAATGGACATAGTTGCTGCCAAAGAAGCAGCCCTTATTAAGCTGCAAGATGAGAATAAAAAGTTATCCACTAGAGTTGAAAGTACTGGTCAGGATATGTTTAGAGAAACTGTTCAGAATTTATCACGTATCATTCGAGAAAAAGACATTGAAATAGATGCATTAAGTCAGAAATGTCAGACTTTATTGACTGTTTTACAGACATCCACCACAGGTAATGAGCTTGGAGGCGTTAATAGTAATCAGTTCGAGGAGCTTCTACAAGAACGTGATAAACTAAAACAGCAAGTGAAGAAAATGGAAGAATGGAAACAACAAGTAATGACCACTGTACAAAATATGCAGCATGAGTCAGCCCAACTACAGGAAGAACTTCATCAACTTCAAGCCCAGGTTTTGGTTGACAGTGATAATAATTCTAAATTACAGAAAGACTATACTGGCCTAATCCAAAGGTATGAGCAGAATGAAACCAAACTCAAAAGTGTTCGTCAGGAATTAGTACAAGTTCAGCACAGCCTAGGGCAGCTTTGCAATACCAAGGATCTTCTTTTAGGAAAACTTGATATTATTTTGCCACAGCTCTCTTCTGAACCATCACTTGCTTCACAGTCAACAGAATCTCTTAAAGCAGTTAAGTCTGATATACTGAGCGAGTCTTCTAAATTACTTCAACAAGAGATAGAAGAGTTAAAAAGATCACTGCAGGAGAAAGATGCAACAATTAAAACTCTCCAGGAAAATAATCTTAGATTATCTGATTCTATTGCTGCCACCTCAGAGCTAGAAAAAAAAGAACAGGAACAAACTGATTCAGAAATAAAGCAGATAAAGGAAAAACAAGATGTTTTACAGAATTTACTTAAGGAAAAAGACCTCTTAATCAAAGCCAACAGTGACCAGTTACTTTCTTTAAATGAAAATTTCACTAACAAAGTGAACGAAAATGAACTTTTGAAGCAGGCAGTAACAAATCTAAAGGAGAGAATATTAATTTTAGAAATGGACATTTGTAAGCTAAAAGAGGAAAATGAAAAAATAGTGGAAACATACAGAGAAAAGGAAACAGAATATCAAGCATTACAAGAGACTAATATGAAGTTTTCTATGATGCTGCGAGAAAGGGAAATTGAATGCCAGGCAATGAAGGAGAAGACTCTTGCTTTTGAACAGCTATTGAAAGAAAAGGAACAGGTATGTTTTGGATAGAGTATTGTGGAGAAAAGTTTGAGATGGAGAAGGAGATTTTTTAAAATGTGTTATTTACTTGATTGATTGATGTTATTGATGTTGTCTTTGAAGAGAAATAATACATTATTCATTTTAGAAATATTTATTTCAAGGTATTGTGACTCATTTTAAATACATTTCTTCAGAGGCATCTAGAAGTTTCTTCTGCAAATAATTAGATATTTCTAAATATTTTTAGTACTAGATTAATTTTTATACTCTGTTAATGAGAAAAAAGAATTTAATTAATTCAATTAATATTTTTCTTTAGAAAATAGAAGTGTCACAAGAGAGGATTTTTTTTATTGATTAAAAAAATTAACAAAGCATTAAGATATCATTCCATTCTACATATACAATCAGTAATTCTTAATATCATCACATAGTTGCATATTCATCATTTCTTAGAACATTTGCATCGATTTAGAAAAAGAAATAAAAAGACAACAGAAAAAGAAAACAGTAATAGAGAAAAAAAGATTATATATACCATAACAAGAGAGGATTTTGAAGTCACTAGAATTTGACCAAATTTTAGGTATAGTTCAGTAGCTGCTAGTAATGGTTAACGTTTCAAACTTCTTGTATGTAAAGGAAACTGTGAAACATGTTACACTATGCCTTAAATATGATCTGCAGTACGAAATACATTTTACATTGACACCCAGTAAACACCTGTGTGTATGTATATGTGTGTGTATAAAACAGAAGTTTCAGGAACCAGGTATTACCCTTAGTACATGTGCTGCTCTACTAAAAGTGTTAGTAGCATTTCATGTATTTAAAAATTTACATGCAGTTCATTTGATAAGAATCTATTGATGACCCCCTATTGTATCATATTATGTTATGTGCTATGTGGGGCTTGTTTGTAGTGCCCTTTCACTGTGGTTTCCATACTTTTAGTAGTAGAAATTTGGAGAAGAGAAGATAGGCACAACAATAGAACAGTCAACACTTACCTATTGAGTGTTTACATGTAGATACAAAACACAAAATCATTTAATTTTTTTTTTTTTTTGCCAATTAAGTTCTTGGATTAAAGTGTGAAAACTTAACTTATTTCCCCCCTTGTTACCTGATTAAGTAGGTACACTGATAGTCAATGTTGATGTGTTCTCTTTTCAGATATTGCCTCATCACATTAGTGGTACTGTTCTGTCCATAATTGGTGAGAAAAAGACTTCTAGAGTCTTTCTATTGCTCACTAACCAAAACTGGGTATACTGTCTTATTGTTGTAGGAGTATGACAGAAGAATGGAGAACAATGAAGTATTCTGGTTTCTATATTTTTTGCTCTTGTAATTTTAGCATATTGTATTATTTCATTCCATTCATTAACGTTTATAGGTCTAAAGTACATATTTTTGGTAAGGCTTGCCTACCTTTTAGGAGGCTTCCCTAAGGTAAGAAAGTAATCCTTAAATGTTGTATTACTTGAGGGTAATTGGTATAAATAAATAAATTTCTTTCAGTTCACCATATATAATTGTAGAGGACTTTCGACTATATTTTGAATGTAATAACATCTTTTTTGGGGGGGTGCACAAAGGGATGTTGTCAACGCAGATCATCAAATCTATTTCTCAAGCATTTGCTCTTTCTCTGTAGTATGAAAAAATTTTTAATTAAAAAACTATTTGGAATATTTTGGCTTCACTATCCAAGAAGGGGTAAGATAAAAGGAACAGATGGTTTTGCATTTTGTAATCAGTGATTTAAAAAAAGACAGGACTAATTATAATTCTTAAAGAAATGGAAAGTTTACATGAAGAGTTTAAATAATATTAAACTATAAATAGATTCATTTGATATGCATATTTAATAGAGGGACAAGACTTAGTTCTAAACAGCCTGATGCTATTTTGTGCTTTTGAGTATTCCAGCTGTCTTTAACTCATGGCCTTACTGCTGCAATGAAGAGTTACCTTTTTCTGCCATTGTTAATATATTGCACTTGTGTGGAATGCATTCACTAAGAAGTTTTATTACTATCTAGCAAGACAACATTCCAGATTTGCTTTCATTAAACTGTTGTAAATTGTTTTTTTAAAATAGGCTGGGCATGTTAAATAACTCACCTTCATTCCTCAGCCAGCTACTTGAAATTGTTACTTTCTCTAACAATTGTGTATGCTGAAAGGAAGGACTTTTGTGGTTAATGAAATATGCATGCACGTACATACACATTTTTGGGGTGAATTGGGCGTTTGTGAGCCATTTTAATATAGAGAGAAAATTTTATCAGATTTTGTCTTTTCATTTTTTAAAAATTTCTAATAACCTTTTTCTTTTATGATATTTTTAGATTTATAGAAAAGTTGCAAAGATAGAAGTGAGTTTCCATATACCTTACACCCAGTTTCCCTAACTATTAACATTTTATATTCCTGTGGTACCTTCGTCACAACTAATGAGCCAGATTGGTATAATATTTTTAATTAAAGTGCATACTTTATTCAGATTTCCTCAGTTTTTACCAAATGTCCTTTTCCTGTTCCAGAATTCTGTCCAGGTTACCACATATTTAGTTGTCATTTCTCCTTAGGGCCCTGTAAACTGTGATAGATTTTCAGACTTTCCCTGTATTGATGGCTTTGCCATGGTTAAATATATTATTAAATTAAATATCTAAGGAAGTAAATTTCTTTTTAAAAATGTGTTTTCTTTAAAGCTAAAGTTATTTCTTTCCAAAAGGGCAAGACTGGGGAGTTAAATCAGCTTTTAAACGCAGTTAAGTCAATGCAGGAGAAGACAGTTATGTTTCAACAGGAAAGAGACCAAGTTGTATTGGCCCTGAAACAGAAACAGATGGAAAACAATGCCCTACAGAATGAGGTATGCTTTCTCTTTATATGAACAGTGAATTAAACATTAAGTTAAATAACTATTAAGTAAGAAAAAAGGAAAGATTATCAATTAAGATGCATTTATCTCATGTGATTTTTCTTAGTCTTCCTCTGATGTACTGTAGTAGGATTTTGATCTCCCAGAGTACATTTTACTTCAGTTTTCAGAAGTTAAATAAACTATGGCATACTTTGGGTATAAAGAAATTTTCCCACCCATAAAAAATGAAAAAAACAAAAAAGGAGAGAGACATTTACTGAAAAAGCAATCTGTTCCAAAGAACCTAGTACTTTGTATTTTTCCATTTTCTATTATAGCCACAGGGAATGAGATCTTTACAAAGTAAAGCTTCCAGATGAACATTCCATATGATTTCAAGAGATTTTTTTCTTGAAAAGCATACAATTATTATGCTTCAATAATGGAAAAAGATCAATAACAAAGTGATTTATGGGAGGGATGGATCATTTTGTAGAAGAAAAATAAGGAAATGTTCTCTACCTAGGTAAAACATTTACGTGACAAAGAATTGCGCTTAAACCAGGAGCTAGAGAGATTGCGTAACCATCTTTTAGAATCGGAAGATTCTTATACTCGTGAAGCTTTGGCTGCAGAAGATAGAGCGGCTAACCTAAGAAAGAAAGTCACACTATTGGAGGAGAAGCTAGTTTCATCCTCTAATGCAATGGAAAATGCAAGGTAACTTTTGTTTTCTTTTTTTTAGCATTAACTGATTGAAAATGTCTGAGTGTCAGACTCGGTAAGCATTTTTCATATGGTAGTTTCTTTTATTCTCATAAAATTTATTCTCTCCATTTTGCAGTTGAAGAAACTGAAGGGTAAAGAGCTTTAGTAACCTGCCCACAGTCACACTGAACAAGGTTTCACACTCTTAACCAGATTAGACATTCACACTGAGGTCTCTGAATCTTAACATTATCATCCTGCATAATTGCCTCTTATCATTTTAGGAATTTAGACATAAATTCTGGCTGATTTAATTAGCTTGTTAGGTTCTTAAAGAACTTAGTTTGTGTGGTTTTATTCTTGGTCAAATGATGTAAGGTTAATACTGAGTATGAGTATTAGAGGGAAGACAGAAAGAAAGTAGCAAGGTGAAGACGTAGGTCAGTATCAATTGACTCTTGATTTATTAGAATTTTTGAGTCTTTTATATTTGTAAATTTTATTTCATTAAAAAGATTTTCTTGTTTTCTGTTTTTTTTTTTTTTTAAAGCTTTTCTTTTATTACAGAAGCATTTTACTATCCACTCCAGGAAAATCAAACAAACCCAAAGAACATAAAGCCATCATCCTACCCTCTCATAGATCCTCTTTTTTTGTTTTTTTGTTTTGTTTTTTTTGAGGGGTTGCTGGAGGGGAATTGCAGGGTCCAGCACATGAACCCGGGTTTCATGCATGGCGGGCAAGAATTCTACCAGTGAGCTACCCTTGTGCCACTCTTTTTTTTTTTTTTTTATCTTTTTTTAGTGCTTTTATATATATGTGTGTGTGTGTATTATAATTTTTTTAAATTAATTAACGGAAAAAAATAAAAAAAAGAAATTAACCCAACATTTAGAAATCATACCATTCTACCTATGCAATCAGTAATTCTTAACATCATCACATAGATGCATGATCATCGTTTCTTAGTACATTTGCATCGGTTTAGAAGAACTAGCAACACAACAGAAAAAGATATAGAATGTTAATAAAGAGAAAAAAAAAAGTAATAACAATAGTAAAAAAAAAAAGACAAACAAACAACCAGACAGACAAAAAACAAACAAACAAAACAAAAACAAAAACAAAAATCTATAGCTCAGATGCAGCTTCATTCAGTGTTTTAACATGATTACTTTACAATTAGGTATTATTGTGCTGTCCATTTTTGAGTTTTTGTATCTAGTCCTGTTGCACAGTCTGTATCCCTTCCGCTCCAATTGCCCATTATCTTACCCTGTTTCTAACTCCTGCTGGACTCTGTTACCAATGGCATATTCCAAGTTTATTCTCGAATGTCGGTTCACATCAGTGGGACCATACAGTATTTGTCCTTTAGTTTTTGGCTAGACTCACTCAGCATAATGTTCTCTAGGTCCATCCATGTTATTATATGCTTCATAAGTTTATCCTGTCTTAAAGCTGCATAATATTCCATCGTATGTATATACCACAGTTTGTTTAGCCACTCGTCTGTTGATGGACGTTTTGGCTGTTTCCATCTCTTTGTAATTGTAAATAACGCTGCTATAAGCATTGGTGTGCAAATGTCCGTTTGTGTCTTTGCCCTTAAGTCCTTTGAGTAGATACCCAGCAATGGTATTGCTGGGTCGTATGGCAATTCTATATTCAGCTTTTTGAGGAACCGCCAAACTGCCTTCCACAGTGGTTGCACCCTTTGACATTCCCACCAACAGTGGATAAGTGTGCCTCTTTCTCCGCATCCTCTCCAGCACTTGTCATTTTCTGTTTTGTTGATAATGGCCATTCTGGTGGGTGTGAGATGATATCTCATTGTGGTTTTGATTTGCATTTCTCTAATGGCCAGGGACATTGAGCATCTCTTCATGTGCCTTTTGGCCATTTGTATTTCCTCTTCTGATAGGTGTCTGTTCAAGTCTTTTTCCCATTTTGTAATTGGGTTGGCTGTCTTTTTGTTGTTGAGTTGAACAATCTCATTATAAATTCTGGATACTAGACCTTTATCTGATATGTCATTTCCAAATATTGTCTCCCATTGTGTAGGCTGTCTTTCTACTTTCTTGATGAAGTTCTTTGATGCACAAAAGTGTTTAATTTTGAGGAGCTCCCATTTATTTATTTCCTTCTTCAGTGCTCTTGCTTTAGGTTTAAGGTCCATAAAACCGCCTCCAATTGTAAGTTTCATAAGATATCTCCCAACATTTTCCTCTAACTGTTTTATGGTCTTAGACCTAATGTTTAGATCTTTGATCCATTTTGAGTTAACTTTTGTATAGGGTGTGAGATATGGGTCTTCTTTCATTCTTTTGCATATGGATATCCAGTTCTCTAGGCACCATTTATTGAAGAGACTGTTCTGTCCCAGGTGAGTTGGCTTGACTGCCTTATCAAAGATCAAATGTCCATAGATGAGAGGGTCTATATCTGAGCACTCTATTCGATTCCATTGGTCGATATATCTATCTTTATGCCAATACCATGCTGTTTTGACCACTGTGGCTTCATAATATGCCTTAAAGTCAGGCAGTGCAAGACCTCCAGCTTCATTTTTTTTCCTCAAGATGTTTTTAGCAATTCGGGGCACCCTGCCCTTCCAGATAAATTTGCTTATTGGTTTTTCTATTTCTGAAAAATAAGTTGTTGGGATTTTGATTGGTATTGCATTGAATCTGTAAATCAATTTAGGTAGGATTGACATCTTAACTATATTTAGTCTTCCAATCCATGAACACGGTATGCCCTTCCATCTATTTAGGTCTTCTGTGATTTCTTTTAACAGTTTTTTGTAGTTTTTTTAATATAGGTTTTTTGTCTCTTTAGTTAAATTTATTCCTAGGTATTTTATTCTTTTAGTTGCAATTGTAAATGGGATTCATTTCTTGAGTTCCCCCTCAGCTTGTTCATTACTAGTGTATAGAAATGCTACAGATTTTTGAATGTTGATCTTGTAACCTGCTACTTTGCTGTACTCATTTATTAGCCTAGTAGTTTTGTTGTGGATTTTTCCGGGTTTTCGACGTATAGTATCATATCGTCTGCAAACAGTGATAGTTTTACTTCTTCCTTTCCAATTTTGATGCCTTGTATTTCTTTTTCTTGTCTAATTGCTTTGGCTAGAACTTCCAACACAATGTTGAATAATAGTGGTGATAGTGGACATCCTTGTCTTGTTCCTGATCTTAGGGGGAAAGTTTTTAATTTTTCCCCATTGAGGATGATATTAGCTGTGGGTTTTTCATATATTCCCTCTATCATTTTAAGGAAGTTCCCTTGTATTCCTATCTTTTGAAGTGTTTTCAACAGGAAAGGATGTTGAAATGTTGTCAAATGCCTTCTCTGCATCAGTTGAGATGATCATGTGATTTTTCTGCTTTGATTTGTTGATATGGTGTATTACATTAATTGATTTTCTTATGTTGAACCATCCTTGCATACCTGGGATGAATCCTACTTGGTCATGATGTATAATTCCAGTTTTCATATGGAACTGCTGGGTCAAGGGGCAGGTTTAAAACTTTCAGATGTCCTGCTAAATGATCTTTCAGAAAGATTATATCCATTTATATTTCTACTAGTGCTATATGCATCTTTTTATTTATCTTTTTACTATGTATGATGCCAAAGAAGATAAATGGTGATAATAGATGTTACCTCTGTCTGCAGAGAGATTTATAGAGAGGTTTTTTTGCAGGGTGTGTTATTGTAGCTTACCTTCTAACTCAGAAATAAATCTTGTTTAAAATGGTAATTAAAACAGTTAATGATTGTTTGTGTATGTTCCACATTTGACAGAAATGCTACAACACCTCAGGCCATGAAATTTATGATCCTTCCCATTTTCAGGCCCTTATTTTCTCCAATTAAAATAATTTCTAGTTTCTGCCCTCTTTTGTTCACTGTACACAGTAACTGCCAGAATAATTTTCCTATACAGCTGTGATCCTGTTTTGCTAAAAAATGGTCCATATTCTTATTATGTGGTTCCTTATACTCTTATGATGTGGTTCCTTATCTTAGCCTTATTTTATGCTATTACCTACTCATCAACATCCAATCAAACCGAATCTCTTAGTTTCTTCAGGCAAAGTTACTACTTTCCCATTTCTTTTTCTTCTACCCTTTCTTTTTCATATTGTTTCTTCTGCCTGAAGAATAGACCTGATCCCAGACAATTTTCCTGCAAATCCGCCTGTTCTTCAGATACTTTCCTTTAAGAAGGGTGCTTTAGTACCCCATTTCCTTAGATCTAAAACCAAACTCTGATGTGATTTTTGCCCTTTGAACCTGTGTAGTACTTTGCTTGAGTCTTTGATAGGACACATATTTATTTTAGAGCGCAAGTAATTGTTGACCTTCCTTAAGCTGTCTCCTACCCAATGAAATATGAAGTCAAGAAGATAGAGGTGATACCATTCATTCTGTACCCTTCCCACTGCATGTATTCTTATACATATTTTTTAACAGTTGTTCAGTAGATATTTGTCATATGAATAACTCACTTCTGTGAGCCAGATTATGCTATTTTGAGCCCTTGCTTAACAATAGTCACATCTGTTAATTTACCTTTTGAGTTAATTAACAGCTCATTTCATGCTTACAATCACCCATTGAGTGATTTGCTAACCAATAAAAGTAATATGAGTTTACTACTCTTTCCACAAGAGGGTGCCATTGGGTAAAATCTATTTAAAGTGAGCCAATCTTAATGGACTTGAATAAGAGTTTAACCAGATTTTAAAAACCCAGGAAGAGAATTGCATGATTTTGTGTATAGCAATTACACATTAAGGATGTACATCATTGACACAGTTCTGAATAGGTGCTATATAAATCTGTTATGGATCTCTGGTTTCTTATTTAGGGAATGGTAATTGTTATTGTATTTAAAAGATGGATGATAAAAGATAATTAACAAGTAATCAGAGCATTTCATTAGGAAATAGCCTGTAGAAAGTAATGAGTTCATTATGATTATATATGTCAAAAGCAAGGGGATACCATAGACTCCATTGTTTGTTAGATTGGAAGCTGGACAAAATGACCTCAAAGATCCCTTAAAAATAACAATTTATGATAAATTATGTTTTAGAATTTTAGCCTGGAAACATGAAAGTTTCAACTATTTGTAAATTTTTCTTTTACTGGCATTTCCTGTTGAGCCTAATTTTTAGGTATGTAAAATGACTACCATTTGTTCAGAGTCACTTTCACAGGAAGGATGATTAAATGAACAAAAAAGGAAAGACTAGAGATAAGAGGAACTCTTCATGATTTCTTTGAAAACCTAACTTGAATTTAATACAATAAAATGTAGGTGAAGTTTCATCTTGTTAAAGTGTCTAGAGAGAAAATGTTGACTTTTATTCTTTTCTGTTTGAAGTCATCAAGCCAGTTTACAGGTAGAGTCGCTGCAGGAACAATTGAATGTGGTTTCCAAGCAAAGAGATGAAACTGCACTTCAGCTTTCTCTCTCACAAGAACAAGTAAAGCAGTATGCTCTATCACTAACCAATCTGCAGATGGTACTGGAGCATTTCCAACAAGGTAAAGTCTAGTCCTTTAGTGAAAATGAATGATAGTTTTGGGGGAATTTTACCTTATTTTAGTGCTGTATTAGATCAGGCATGGAGAAATCTTTGGAAGGTTAGTCACCTGTTGGGGGAAAGCTAAGTAGCCATTAACAGGTTAATTTAGATAATAAAGTACAGAGATATAAACTATTTTATTAAAATTTTATTTTAGAATCATATTATTACCAGTTAAGTTGAGCATAGAGACATATGAAATGAGCATGATTTGAAAGGATGTTCAAGGGATAATGAGGGAAACACAGAGGAAGAGAGAGAGACACGTAGAAAAAGACAGTTAGGTTTTTGCATACTGGTCCCACTTTGGAGTGTTACTCATCAGTAATTGCTGTCTTTTGAAATAATAGCCTGCTTTTAGCTATTCATCTATACTTTGAAGTACCTACATTTTCTAGTCTTGGTAGGCAGTACTTTTCTGGAGACACAGTAACAGTGACAAGAGCAGTTTTACCCTTATAACCAAATAATGCTTTTTTACTTTCTCCCTCCCTCAGGTTTACCCCCGTTAGATCATTCACCCGCCCATTATTTATTTATCCATTCAGTAATTACCAGGGGTTTCATATAATCTGGGCATTGAATTAACTGTTACTAGAGGGTGGCGGTTGGGGAATATGAGGATAATGGAAGAAACAGGGGTTTACAGTTTTGTGCCTAAGCAGAACTTTAAGTTTGTACATGTTATGCAATGTCAGGGTTACTCTTGAATTTTAAATATAAAAGTTATATAGGTCTACTCTACGATATAATGATGTAATTACCAGAGTGGACAAAATGATATGGGTCTGAGGCTACAGAGAAAGTATTTCCAAAGAGGAATGATTTGAATGAAAGAATTTATAAGATGGGCAAGATGGAGGAAAATTAGGCAAAGAAAACAGTAATCTCATTACTTTGATTCCACTTAACATTATCACTAAAGCCTCTATAATTTTCTTGTTAAAGAGACATTTGAACTGTTACCGGAATTAACATTTCAAGTGGTTTAAAATTCCAGTTATATCACACACTACAAAATATTGATGTAACTTTTTTTCTCTGTAGAGGAAAAAGCTATGTATTCTGCTGAACTAGAAAAGCAAAATCACCTTCTAAAGGAATGGAAAAATAAGGCAGAAAATCTGGAAGGAAAATTGGTGTCATTACAGGTAGGCCAAAAGAATTTTCTCTTGTAAATTTTATTATTGTTGAAATAATTACTTGTAGTATCCTTGTCTTGGAAATAACTATTCATTTAGTCAGTATTGTTTTAATGATGACTAAATCTGGGAACCTATACTGGGGCAAAATAGGGAGCAAGGCGTAAGATTTTCCTCATATAACATCAAGGCTAAAAGGAAACAACAGCAAATGTGAGACAGGAAGACATCTAATTGTTTTTTAGCATACATAGATATTTTAGACATTTCTAAAGTAAACCTAAATCTAAAAATTTAACTTTATAATTAATTTTCTCTTTTCAAAAAATATATTGACTATTATATTTCACATGGATTAATTTAGATTAGATCCTTTTCTTTTGGACATTATCCTTTAAAAAAGATTTTTCCCATTTTTTGCCTTATTTTATATGCACAAAAATTATATTTAAGGTATGAAGAATAATAAAATGAATATCCATCAAGAGACATGAGTTCAAAGTAACTTGTTTTTAGATTTAGAAGGAACTATAATCTAAGTTATAAGTAGACTGTAGCTACAGCTAGTGGAAAATAATAAAATTTATTCAGCTGGCCTTAGTGATGATTATGCTGTTCAGGAACATTAATGTCCTACATAAGTGAACACATTTCCTTTAAAGTTTTAAAACTTTTTGTGAAATACTGAATGGCTACAAAACCATATTTAGATAATGTGTATAAAATTTAAGAATAACAGTACAGCAAATACCAGTGTTATTCATTGTAACAGCACATTCACCACCCAGTGTAAGAAATAGAATGTTATCTTTTGACGGTCCTTATACACCCTCCACATCTCATCTACTACCACCTCATAAGTAACCACTGTTTCAAAATTTTATGTTTATCACCCCCTTATTTTTCTTTATGAATTTGTCAGAGATTTGTATCTTCAAATAGTTTGTTTGGTTTTGCATATTTTTGAACTCAGTATAAATGGAATTTAAACTATGTTAGTTAACTAAGTCTTCTATGACTTGCTTTTTTCAGTTTACTTTTATGTTCTTGAGATTCACCCATGTTACCATGTGTGGATGGTTCATTATTTTGACTAGTATATCATATTTCTTTGCATGAATATACAGTTTATTTACATTTGTTAAAGAATATCTCAGATATTTGCTGTACAAACAGTGTGGTTATGAACATTTTTATTTAAATCTCCTGGTGTACCTGTGAAAGAGTTCTTTCAGGTGCATATTTTGATCAGAATTGCTGGGTTGTGGGGTATACATGAGTGTCTTCAATTCTACTAGATGATAGCAAATTGTTTTCTAAAGTGATTGTACTAATTTTCTCCTGTCAGCAGTGCATAAGAGTTTTTGTTTTATGTCCTTGTCAATACTTGGTATTATCAAACCTTTAACGTTTTTCCAACCTGATAGGTGGGAAGGGCTATCTTTTCATGGTTTTAGTGTGCATTTCTAATGAGGTCAAGCAACAAATTAAAGGAGCAAAACCATAGAAATTATTAAATAGCTGCTAAAAAGCATGCAATCTAACCCAATAGCTTTATAGTCCTAATTGAAAACTTAGAAAAATTAAGAGAAAACTACAAAATAAACAAACAAACCGCAAAACATAGTGGCAGTTATTATCATAAGCCCAAAACACTAAAAGAATTTTAATTAAAATAAAGAACTATCACCTTTATTATTTAACTTTGTCTTGGAGAGTCAAGCAAATGAAGCATGACAAGAAAATGAAGTAACTGGTCTAAACTTTGTAATAGAAGATATAAAACTACTCTTCTGAGTAATTTGATTGTGTACCTAAAAAACTCAAGAGACTAGTAAATTACCAGATTAAGGTAATTTGGTAAATTCATGGAATATAAGATAAATACAGAAATCAGTAATTTTTCAAAACTGATAAAAAGTACAAGATAACTGGGGAGAAATGTACCATATAAATTTAATGGAGTTTCACTTGACTCTCAACAGAGTTTTTTTTTTTTTTTAATTGAATAAAATAACCTGGAGTTTGGTTTACATGGGTGAGTAAATACTCAAGAATAGCCAAGAATATTGTGAAAAGGAACAGTGAAGAGGGACTTGCCTTACTAGATATTAAAATAAAGCCATACTTCAGTACAATATTGGCTAGATTAATGGAATAGGAGGAGAATCTAAAATAGGGTCCACATTATATTTGAGAATTTAAAGCTAAAGTTAGGATTTCAGTTTAGTGAGATAAGGATAGATTATTTAGTAAATGATGCTGGCACAACTATTTGGCCATGAGGAAGAAAAAACATCAGACCCCCACCTTATGCCATATACAAAAATAAATTTCAGTTGTATTATAGCAAGGATCACCAACTTGGGGTGGACTGGAAATCTGGGGGTTTTTGGTTATTAGATTGATGGGGCGGCTCCTCTGGCAGTTAGTGATTAGGAGCCAGGAATTTCAAAAGCTCTTCCATTGAGAAATACTATATTAAAGATAGAAAATAGTTAAAAAAAAAATCTCTAAGACTACATCCACAGTCTAGGATCAAGGAGTCTCCTAATCAAGACTAAAACTCTGGAAGCTGTAACAGCAAAGTAGTACACATTTGACTACCTATATACAATTTAAAAACTTTTACATGGCAGAAGACATTATAAAGTCAATAGACAAATGACAGATCTGGCAAATAATATCAGTAGCACAGATGACAAGGGGTTTACTAAGTGTACAAGATACACTTCCAAATAGACAAGAGAAAGGCAGCTAGTAAAAAAACTTGTGAAGTATGTGAGGTTTTCACAGATGAACATATCCAGCTGTTCTGTAAACATGAAAAATGCTCAAATTCACTGATAGTCAGGGAAATAAAAATTAAAGTAATAATGAAATATCACTTTGTACCCATCAAACTTGCAGAAAATAAAAAGAGCAAGAACATCTGCTGCTGTATTTCTTGAATTTTTGTATCTTTTTTTTGTAGTTTTTCTGATTTCTTCTATTATTGCTGCTTTTTACTTTTGCTACCATGTTATCTATTAGCATCCTCTTTTTTACTTAGCTCCCTCCAAAAGAGTCAGTGTTGTGTTGTAAAAAAAAACTGTGGGTTCTCTACTTGATACTTATTATGTATGTGAACTTGCCCAACGTCACAGAGGTGCAGTGTACTAGTTGAAATGTGGAAGGTTGACTCTAAGATGTCTTTTAGCTCTATAGATTGTGATACTGTTTTTGCACATTGCTTTTTAATAAACCTTTCTCCCTCTAAGGAACGTTTGGATGAAGCAAATGCTGCTTTGGACTCAGCATCGAGACTTACAGAACAATTAGATCTGAAAGAAGAACAAATTGAGGAACTTAAAAAACAAAGTAGGTTTCTTTTTTCTACAAAACTAATCTTCCACCCAACATTAGTACAATTGAGTGAGACCAAATTTAGTAAGTGTGACTTCCATTTCCATGTCTCATGACTGATTTGCTTTGATTTGA
Source organism: Tamandua tetradactyla (assembly GCF_023851605.1). Classification (NCBI taxonomy): domain Eukaryota; kingdom Metazoa; phylum Chordata; class Mammalia; order Pilosa; family Myrmecophagidae; genus Tamandua; species Tamandua tetradactyla. Next base: position 52,829,301 of record NC_135338.1, on the reverse strand, counting down.
ATATGACCCTGGTGAAGCAAGAATTAGTAAGTTAGCCCTGGCTGCCAGGTTAGTTTTCCTGGATATTCAGGTAATCATTTGTGTTTGCTGTTACTCCATTGATGATCAAGGGGTTGATTTAACTCATTTGACTTTTTATAGTTAGGACTTCTTCCTTATCAGTTCATGTTCATCCACCTAAAGCTGTCTGATCTTTTAGAAAGGGCAGTGTTCCCAAGTTAAAGAGTAACATTTTGTGAAATGAAATGTTTGAGGTACAGCTCTCTATGAATATAGATAGTACTTTACACACAGGTACTCATCATATATTTTTTGATGCTTGCAAGGTGTCTCATTAGCTCTCTCAGTTCCCTAAGGTGAGTCCTGTGCTTAGGGTTATCAGTTGGCCCTTAGCTAATCACATGGTTCACAGTGCACTGTTGAATCTAACAGCTAACCAAAAATGGCATGTCCTTATTAATCTCCAATTTAGGGATCACCAGGAAGTTGAAGCGATTCTAGGGCTGCACATAGTAGGTAATAAATCGGAGTTATCAGGAAGGAGATAATTGAGCCTTAGAAATACACTAAATTTAGGAGTCTGGGTTAGGCACATCAGCACCAAGGCAAATAATTAAGGAGTTAAGAAATACATTCCACCTACCATAAAATAGAAATTAGACATAGACAAAAAACATGGCATGGCAAAGATACTGTAAAACTATAGAAACACACCAAAGAAGCAAGCAGACAAAAACTACTGAAGCATGGATACCAAAAGACAAGGGAAAGTAAGTTCGCCTAAATCCTACAGGAGACGAGAGTCCTTTAGGAACACAAAGAGCAAAAAAAAATAAATGTGAGGTATTGTTTCCAAAATAACTTGATTCTGAGGCAAATTATTGCCCATCTAGAAGTCCTCAGTTTACTTATTTGAGTTGGGTGAGCCTTGGAACTCTCAATCTAGTGGATGAACTGGAAATGGGCAACAAAGAAATAATTATATATGAATGTTTATTATGGACATTTTTACATTGCATATATGGTATCATTTAGTCTTCTCTTATTTCATTTACTCTTCATAAGCAACTCTGAAATAAGTGGTATTAGTTCTATTTTTAGAGTTAAAGAAACTGAGATTTAAATCTTGATCATTTTATCCTCTGACCAAAGCTCATGATCTTTCCACTTTACTAAATTTCTTCCTGTCAGGAAAATGTTTATTTATAGTCTGACTTATATTTTGTTCAGTGTATCTTCACTTCCCTTGAACATAGGGCAGTATCTCTGTGTTGTACTCTAAATGTTGAAATGGTTGCTTTTACCTAAGGTGGTGTTTATTGGGAAAATAATTTAGTTAGGTTGAACACCTGTGCAATTATAACATTATCTAGAAGACATATGGGAAACGCAGAGAAACAAATAAGGTGACATCCTGTGAACCTAAGGATTAGCTGAATAATTAGTATCTTAGGGTAGGGCTAGACTGATAGAGGTGAAAAGACAGTATTCTGAACTAATGAGGTGTTTCATTAGTATGTGGCAATTCAGTGCTAATATAATATCTAATGCCATCTCCCCTTTTAGACATCTACCTGAGTCATTCCCAGAAGGTGATATAATGTAGTTGATAGATGTTATCAAAGTTCCTGCACTATTATGTACTTGTTCAGGTATCCATTTAAACCCCGTAGATAAAATATATTTTCAGATTTTTTAAATTATATTTGACAAGGCTTAGGTGGCCTAGGTTCTCTGCATGTAAAATTTGCAGTTTTCATCATAAATATACAGAAACTTTGAACTCATTTTGTGGAGTCGGTATGAGCTAGAGAAGAAGCTCTAATTGTCCTAACACAACTGGTATTCAAAAGGGCAGACAAGAGGCCAGTGTGTATTGCATAGACAAGAAGGGAGGAGTAAAGAAAGAGTTCTGTTTTGTCTTTTAAGTCATTCTTGCCATTTACAGTTCTTCTTCACTGTTTTCTTTTATTACCTAAATGCTTAATAATGCTTTTGAATCTCTAAGCACAAATGTGATTGTATTTTCTCAAAGCTGTAGTCTTTTGATTTGGTAATATAATATTTGATAGTATAAATGAAACTTTGTTTCAAAATAATCACTGTATATTTTCTTTCATAGATCATTAAGTGTTTTAAATTTTGATGGATGCTGTAATACAGTACTTTATTTTTAACACAAAACTTGGCCAGACAGCAAAAATATTTGCCAGGAGAAACAATTTTAAAAAAGACAGATTGGCTTTTGCTGTAAGAAAGTACAGAGAGATTTGAATTGTAGAGGCAACGTATTGTTTTATTTCTAAGCATCTGTAGACTGATGATTAGATGATACACATTTTCACCATTTAAACAATGTTAGGAAATTCACTTTAAAAAATGATATTTTATTCAGAGTGGTTGATTATGTCATTGTTATTAGAGATAAGATAATTCAGTCTGGTCATACATGAAAAAAGAGCTTTACATATAACACCAGTATTAAACCAGTAGAATGATTTCAATCATTCTTAGAGTATATAATTGTTAAGTGCCATTTACATGTAACTCTGGTTATGGGTTGAGGGCATTTGTAAGCTCTGTATGAAAAGTATGAAAATGCCTTATAAGGCATTAAGCACTTAATGAGAACCATTTGCTTGGCCTCATGTTAGGTGATGTGTAAGATGCTAGGTAGATCCCTTTTTTTTAAGAAGCTTAGCTAAAGAAATAACACCTAGTGTAGATCCTCCTAAGTTAGTAATTTAAGACAGTAGTACACAATAGCGATCATAAGATAGTGTGTATTTAATCCCCCCCAAGAGTCCCACTGAGGGTCAGGGAACAGTCCATCAAGGAAAGGAACTTGACTGGAGCCTTAAAACAATAGTATAATTTGACCTAAAGAGTGAAAGAACTATTTTAAAAGAAAAGAAAACACACATAAAACCACATACACACACCCTGGGCAAATGACAATGAAAGAAAACCCTGCACTACTATAGATACTATATTTTAATAATAAATGTTGGCTGGCAGAAGAATTACTGTTATTGTTCCTTTTAGAAATTACTCTTTCAGCATTTTGCATGAAGTTGTTCTTTTTCCAATTGTTCCAAAGACTTATTTCACATACCATCTTACATTTTGTTTTTGTTTAAATGCAAGACACTAGGCCTCTGTGAAGTAGATAGGACGTTGTCTTTCATCAGCTCTGCTGAGTTGATCAGAGTTCAGAATTCCTATGGAATTATCATTCCTGTGAAAATATGCATTTGTGTAAACCTAGATATTAGTTAAACCATTAAGAGATGGGGAGAAATGTTATCTTTCCATATTTATGTCCAAATTTGACTCTTCCCTCTTTCATTTCTTATTCTCTATCATCATCCTTGAAGTAAGTTCTTGCTTAAAGGGGAAAAAAAGGTAAAATTGTAGAAGAAAGGGCAACAGTTCTTGCTTTGGTAACCATTATCAAAACTGTAGTGAATTTTATGTTAAATAGATAAAAGTAAAGTTTTCTTAAGCAATACAAGTTTAGATTCTAGCATTGGGAAAATCTTTTGGTCCATCTGCCAGTTTATATCTATACTTAAAGGGCCTCATAACTGATTTTGTTTTTCTTGAGGAAGGTTTAGTGGCCGCTTTAAAAAAAAAGTCTATCGGTTGAGAATAGAAAATTTCCATAGCATATTTTTTAAAAGAAAATCTAATAGAACATATAGAATGTGTTCCAGTAAAATCTACTGTAATATGAATCATAAAAACATGTTTGAAAACTACAAATATAAAAGAAGCTTGAAGTGTTTTTCATGGACCTACCTTTATGGTGCTGGATGGCAGAGATTTTATTTTAAATAAAGACATTCCATTTTCCAGAACATGATTTATACAAGAAAACATATAATGTCCTGTTGAACATAGGCCAAACGCATTCCCAGACGCTTTGTTACCCAAACCTTTGAGGGATTTCTTTATAGATGTTTTTGGCAGAAGTAGTGGTTTTAGAGGAAATATATAAGAAATACCAGATGTAGTTTTCTGAATAGCCATAAATGGTTAAAAAATTATTTGAGACAATATAAACATCTGAATATACTATGCAGTGCCAAAATTTGAGTTAAGAAAAAGTTTTTATCAATAAGGTAAATAATTAAGCCCTTTTCAACTTAATGGTTATGTATTTAAATGTGTGATTCCCAAAATTTGAAACAGAACTATTTTTTAGAAATTGCATTCATGTTTTAATGTTTCCTCTAAATATAAAGGAAAAAGTAAACTATGAAGAGATGAGAATTCTTTGACTTAATGGATTTTATGGGTACTTTTCCTTATTTTTTTATATATGGATAGGTACTTCAGAACATAAATCATTTATTATTATTCTGTGTTTTATTCTTCCACCCCAGATGTTCTCCCTTCTCAGGGAAAAAATCATTTTTCATTTACATACTAAATATTCATTTTTTATCTGCTGTGTTCCAAGCACTAAAATAGGCACTGGAGATGCAAAGATCAGGGACAAAAATCCTGTCTTCAGGAGGTTTACAGTCAGGCAGTAAGGTAAAGATTGTATACAATGAAATACATCCAACAAATTGTTTCAGCAAGGAGCTATCCCTTCTTCTTGGTAATGGTGGTATGGAACATAGAAAAGAAGGGTATATCTGACTTCACTTGAATGATGAGTATGTACAGCTAAGCAGGCAGGGAGTTGGGGAAGAGCATTCTTGACAGAGGGAAAAATTCATATGAAATTGTGACGCAATCTGGAAATTGGCTATAGATTTGATTGGCTAGTAATGGTCAAGGAAGGGGTGATGTGTGTGGGGTATGCTGGTATGGAACACAGGGGAGGTGGGGATGGAAGTGGAGGAGAAATGAAAGTATAATAATGGGTCACAAACATGAATTGCCAACTGAGGCTAAAATGGTAATATAAAAGTAGAGACTGGTGAATTAAAGAGTGTTTTTTATAAGGGGCAGCAGGGGGTTGTGGGAAGATGGCAGAGTAGAAAGCTTCAGGAATCAGTCTGCCACCAGAACAACTATTAAACAGGCAGGAACTGTCTGAATCAACTGTTTTGAAGCTCTGGAGTCTGGTAGACACTGTGCAACATCCAGGAAAGAGCGGGAAGAAGAGACTGGCAAATCACAGTAAATACTGGTGGGCTTCACTCTCCTTGAAGCTACTATCATTGTTTATCCACCAGCCTCATGACAGGCAGCAGTAACATCTTTAAACCCCAGCCCCTGGTACAGTTTGCTGGTGCCACAATAGACTATAAAGACGTAGTTTTCCAAGATCAGGGAATGTGCAGTCCTGCCATTGACCTCTGCTTTTTATCAACAGTTAAGATCACTAGGATCCCATCACTGTTCCAGCCCACCTAGAACAAAAGCAGCAGATGAGTCTTCACTACAGTAACCTTTCTCCAAACTGTGGAAAACAGTTTAAGAGCTGCATTTACTGAGCAATTTCAAGTCAAGGAAACACAGTTTCAAAGAGCCATAGAAGAAGCTTTGGCATTCTTGCTGGCTACTCCCTCACATGCTCTTAAGGCAGTATGGAGCTGGCTGGTGCACCTTTTGTGGGTCTGTGGTCTCAATCTGCCTGGGAAAGATTGACCTAGTAAACTACTCTCCTTTGTAACACCTTGCTCAACACTGAATTTGCCTTCCAGGAAAAAACAACTTGGAATAGTAAAAAACAGTGCAAGAAACAGTTGAGTCAGGCGGCTTGAGGCAAAGGCTTACCTGCTTTAAGTCCTGTAAGGGAGTACCTGAGAGAGATAAGATCTATTTTCTAGGGAGAAGAGGGGGCATTCAAATTCCTGTAAGCAGGGGGAACTCCTAAACCTTGCAAGCACAAGCCCAGTGCAAGACACAGGGCTCAGAAAAGATAGGGAGAATCCTGTACTTTACATTCACCTTGGACAGACTTTATTTGTATGGCTGAACTTTGAAGGAGTTCAACACAAAACCAATTTTGCAAAGACTGTGAAAGGTGTTTTTTGCATTGTTTTGTTTGGTTTTGATAGATCCTGACACTGAAAAAAATCTTTGATATCACTAGCAGGATACAAACTCATAAAACTCAGGTACTCAATATCAGTTCACATTTTAAAATATTAAAATGTATAGATGTACAGTGTGCAGCAAAAGATTATGAGACGAACAGGAAATGATGGCCCATCCAAAGGAACAGGATAAAAATCCTAAACCATCAACAAAGAAGCCCTGACTATGGACATACTGGACAAAGACTTTTAAAAAGTATGCTCAAGGAAATGAAGAAAAATACAGAAAAGAACTAAAGAAAATCAGGCAAACAATGAAGAAACAATATTAGAATCCCAGTAAAGAACAATTTAAAAAAGGAACCTGACAGAACTACTGGAATTGAAGACCACAGTAACTGAAATGAAAAATTCCCGGGAGAGTTTCAACAGCAGATTGGAGCTGGCAGAAGAAAGACTCAGTGAATTTGAAGATAGGACAATTCAAATTAGTGGGGCTAAGTAACAAAAAGGAAAAAGAAATAGAAAAAACAAAAGTGGATTAAGAGAGAGGTCACCATCAAGCATGCCAATATACATGCAGAAGAAAAGAGAGGAACAAAAGAAATTTTTAAAGAAATAATGATAGAAAACTTCCCAAACTTGCAAAAGATGTGAACATGCACATCCAGGAAGCCCAGTGAACAACAAACAGGATGAACTTGGAGACAAATATGCCTAATTTTTTAATGCAAAGGACAAGAAGAGAGTTCTGAAAGCTCCAAGAGAAAAACAACATGTTTATATCCAAGGGAGCCCCAATTAGACTAAGTGCCAGTTTTTCATAAGAAACCTGGGAGTAAGAAGACAGTGGGGTGAATTACTTAAAATGCTGAAAGAAAACAATTGCCAACCAGGAATTTTATATCTGGCTTTACTTTCTTTCAAAGATGAAGGAGAGATTAAGATATTCCCAGATAAACCAAAGCTGAGAGATTTCATTACCACTACATGTGCCTTATAAACGGTACTAAAGTGAGTTCTTCAGACTTAAAGGGAAGGATACCATATAGTGGTTGAAAATGGCATAAAGTAGTAAAGACTTCTGGTAAAGGTAACCATATGGGTAATTATAAAAGCTAATATATATTATGTTTCTTGGTATGTAAACTCCACTTCTGACTTCTTATAGGTGCTAAAATGCAAATGCATAAAAAGCAATGATAAATGTATGCTTTGGACGTACAATATACAAAGATATAATTTGTAACTAGTATAAAAAAAGATAGGGGAATGAAGGGGTATAGGACAGCTTTATATGTATGCTACTGAAGTTAAATTAGCAACAAACAAAAATGACTTATAAATTTATATAACAATCTCACAATTTAAGATGTGAGATTTTAATCCATGATACCCACAAAGAAAATATATGAAAAATATATCCAGAAAAAAGTGAGAAGGAACACAATATGGTACAATGCAAAAAAATCAGAGAAAGATGAAAGTAGACACTAAATAGAAGAATTGAGGGTCAAAAGGTATGATAAAGATGTAGTAGCAAAATGTCAAAAGAAAGTCCTGCATTATCAGAACTGACTATAAAGATAAATGGATTGAACTCTTCCAGTTGAAAGCCAGAGACTGCCATCCATTGGCAGAATGTTTAAAATAGTACATCCAAACTATATGCTGCTTATGAAGGATCACCTTAAATTCAGAGATATCAGTAGGTTGAAAGTGAAGAGATGGAAAAAATATATACCATGCAAGTATATCCATAAGAGAGCTGGAGTAGCTAAAAAGAGATGAAATAAACTTTAAGGAAACTGTTACAAGGGACAAAGAATGTCATTATATACTGATAAAGGGGTCAATTCAACAAGAATAGATAACAATTATAAATATATATGAACTTTACAGCAGAGCATGCAATTATATGAAGCACATATTGACAGATTTGAAAGAAGTAGGCAGTGCTACATTAATAGTAGAAGACTCGAATGTGACACTTTCAATAATGCATAAAATATCTAGATAGAAGATCAATAGGGAAATAGAAGACTTGAACAATACTCTAGAACTAACAGACGTTTGTAGAACACTTCGTCCGATAACAGCAGAATACACATTCTTCTATTGTGTATCGTTCTTCAGGATAGATTATATGCTAGGTCACAAACTGAGTTTCAGTAAATGTAATTGTATCTTCTGCAACCAAAAGAAACAAATCAGGGTGGGCCTTGGTGGCTCAGCAGGCAAGGATGCTTGCCTGCCATGCCAGAGGACCTGGGTTCGATTCCCGGTGCCTGCCCATGTAAAAAAAAAAAAGAAACAGAACAGTAATAGAGGGAAAAGTGAAAAAATTAATAAATGTGTGGAAATTAGCATAGCCTGAAAGAACCTAGTAGGTCAAGAAGAAATCAAAACGAAAATTAGGAAATATCTTGACGTGAATGAAAATGAAAACACAGCATACCAGTATTATGGGATACAGCAAAGGCAGTGCTGAGGGGAAATTTGTAGCTCAAATGCATACATCAGTAAAGAAAGATCTCAGATCAGAAATCTAACATCCAACTAGAGGATCTAGATAAAGAAGAGCAAACTAAATCCAAAGTGAGCAGAAGAAAGGAAATAAAATGATTAGAGAGGAGATAAATGAAATAGAGAATAAAAAATGAATAGAGAGGCTCAACAAAAGCAAAAGTCAGTTCTTTGAAAACATCAATGAAATTGATAAACCTTTACCTAGACGGACAAAGAAAAGAAAGACATAAATAACTAAGATCAAACAGAAAGTGGGACATTATTACTACACAAAAGTGAAAAGAACTCTAAAAAAGATTCTGAACAACTGTTCGCCAACAAATTTGATAAACTAGATGAAATGGACAAATTCCTAGAATCATTCAAACTACATACGCTGACTTAGGAAGAAATAGGACATCTCAGCAAATCAGTAATTAGTAAACAGAATGTATTAGTAATCAAATCCTCCCAACAAAGAAGTCCCAGGGCCAGATGGAAAATCTTATCAAACATTCTAAGAATTAACACCAATCCGCCTCAAACTCTTCTGAAGAAATTGAAGAGAAGGAAACACTCCCAGAATCATTCAGTGAGGCCAGCATCACCCTCATATCAAGGCCAGATAAGAGATACCACAAGAAAAGAAAATTATAGACCTTATGAACCTAGATGCAAAAATCCTCAACAAAATACTAGCAAATGGAATCCAACAGCACATTAAAAGAATTATACACCATAATCAAGTGGGATTTACACAGGTATGCAAGGGTGAGTCAACCTAATAAAATTAAGTAATATACCATATGTGCTGGTTTGAAGCTATTATGCACTCCAGAAAAACCATGTTTTAATTCTGATCCAGTCTTGTGGAAGTAACTATTCTTTTAATCCTGATTCAGCATCACAGGGTGGAAACTTTTGATTAGATTGTTTCCACAGAGGTGTGGTGCATCCAGTTGTGGGTGGACCTTTTGCTTAGATGGAGATGGGATTCCAACCATTCAAGGTAGGTCTTGATTAGTTTACTGGAGTTGTTTAAAAGAGGAAACATTTTGGAGAAAACTCAGAGCCAGTATAGATGTTTGGAGATCAATACAGAAATAGCCCAGGTGCTAAGCAAGGACTCACAGAAATAGCCAGAACCTGAAGAGAAGAATTCTACGGCCATGGCAGATGCTAAGAGATAAAAGCCAGTGTTTGGTCCGAGAGCAGCAAGGTGATGCCCGAAGACATTTAGAAAGGAAACCACTGGCATCAGAAGGTGAAAGTAATGGAACAGGGAACAAAGACTAGCAGATGTTAGCACATGCCTTCCCAGATCACCCTTCCTTGAGCCAAGGTATCTTTCTCTGGATACCTTAGTTAGGACATATTTATAGCTGTAGAACTGCAGGTTTGTAGCTTATTAAATTCCCTTTTTAAAAGGTATTCCTTTCTGGTATAATTGTATAATAGAAGCATTAGCAAACTAATACACCACATTAACAGAATGAAGGGGTAAAAATATTGCAATTGGTGCATAAAAGGCATTTAACAAAATCCAGCTCTTTTTTTTTCTTAAATGTTTTTATTGAGAAATATCTACCCACCTACAGTCCAACCATATTATACAGCAGTGGCTCACAATATCATCACGTGGTTGTATATTCTTCATTATGATGATTTTTAGAGCATTTGCATCAGCCCCCAAAATAAATAAACTCTCATACATCCCATACCCCTTACTTCTCTCTCTCATTGACCAACAATATTTCAATCTATCCAACTTTTGCCTCTTCTCTCCCCCTATTATTTATTTATTTATTATCCTTATTTTTTGTTTACTTATCTGTCCATACCCTAGATAAGAGGAACATCAGAACCAAGGTTTTCACAGTCACACAGTCTTATTGTAAAAGTTATATCATTATACAGTCATCTTCAAGAATCAAGGCTACTGGAACACAGTTCAACAGTTTCAGGTCCTTCCCTCCAGCCACTCCAATACACCATAAACTAAAAAGGGATATCTATATAATGCATAAAAATAACTTCCAGGATAGCCTCTAGACTCTGTTTGAAATTTCTCAGCCTCTGAAACTTATTTTGTCTCTTATCTCTCATCCCCTTTTTGGTCAAGAAGACTTTCTCAGTCCCATGATGCAGGGACCTGGCTCATCCTGGGAGTTCTATCCCATGTTGCCAGTAAGATTTATACCCCTGGGAGTATAAATCCCACGTAGTATGGAGGGCACTGAGTTCACCTACCGAATTGGCTTAGAGAGAGGCTGCATCTGAGCAACAAAAGAGGTTGACTGGGGGGATTTTTAGGCCTAATTATAAGTAGGCTTTGCCTATTCTTTTTTTCATAGGGGTGAACCCCAAGATCAAGGGCTCAGCCTGTTGATTTGGTTGTCCCCACTGCTTGTGAGAATATCAGAATTCTCCAAATGGAGAAGTTGAGTATTTCCTCCTTTGTCCCCAGTTCCCCAAAGGAACTTTGCAAATACTTCTTTATTCACTGTGAGATATATTGGGGCATCACACCAACCTGAACAAACCAACATGATCTCATGTCCAATTCAAGATTCTAGGTGCTTATGGTGTTCAACTAAACTGACCATGCAAGTTAAATTAGGTAATGCACTACCCAAAATATAAATTTTGCACCAACTAAACATCTCTCCCTTTAGTCTCACACAGATGTTGAAATTATAAAATATGGACCACATCATCTTTTACCCTATATTCTGATTTACATCAGTCCTATAGCAATCAGCTTCATTCATATTTCTAGTTGAAATCTGATCCCTTTTTCAACTTTCTAAACAGTTCCTGTATGGGTTACTGCTGACTTTCATAGCTTCAGAACTCTGAGTCCCAGGTGTCACATAAATACTCAAAGTTTCTGGGAATGACCAAATTATAAAGAAACAGCTCAATATCTCAGAATTTGGAAATATAGTTACAACTCCTGAATATATGTGACTGTTGTAAGAGCTTACAATATAGGACCCTTTACAATAGGCCCCAACCTGATAACCCATGCTCTTAAGTTCACTGAGATTTTTTTTTAATTTTTTATTAATTTTTAAATTAAAAAAAATGACAACAAAGAAACAAGCATTCTTAACATATGATCATTCCATTCTACATACCCCCTACCCCTCCCTTTCATTGATCACTAGCATTTCAATCTGTTTGTTTTAACATTTGTTCCCCCTATTATTTATTTTTATTCCGTATGTTTTACTCGTCTGTTGACAAGGTAGATAAAAGGAGCATCAGGCATAAGGTTTTCACAATCACAGCCACACTGCAAAAGCTTTATCATTATACAATCATCTTCAAGAAACATGGTTCCTGGAACACAGCTCCACATTCTGAGGTAGTTCCCTCCAGCCTCTCCACTACATCTTGAATAACAAGGTGATATCTATTTAATGCATAAGAATAACCTCCAGGATAACCTCTCAACTCTGTTTGGAATCTCTCAGCCATTGACACTTTATTTTGTCTCATTTCACTCTTCCCCCCTTTTGGTTGAGAAGGTTTTCTCAGTTCCTTAATGCTGACTCTTAGCTCATTCTAGGGTTTTTCTCAATTCCTTGATGCTGAGTCTCAGCTCATTCTCGGATTTCTGTCCCATGTTGCCAGGAAGGTCCACACCCCTGGGAGTCATGTCCCATGTAGACGGGGAGGGCAGTGAGTTTGTTTGTGTTGACTGGAGAGAGAGGCCACATCTGAGCAACAAAAGAGGTTCTCTTGGGGGTGACTCTTAGGCCTAATTTTAAGTAGACTTGACCTATCCTTTGTGGGGTTAAGTTTCCTATGAACAAACCCCAAGATTGGGGGCTCAGCCTATTGCTTTGGTTGTCCCCACTGCTTGTGAGAATATTAGGAATTCAACTTAAGGAGTTGAATTTTCCCCCTTTCTCACCCTTTGCAAATATTTTCTTTTTCACTGTTCAAATCACTCTGGGATTTATCGGTGCATCACTCTGGACAAACCAACAAAATCTCATGCCCTACTCAAGGTTCTATGTACTTATGGTGTTCAATTAAGCTGTCTACATAAGTTAAATTAGGAAATGCACCGGTCAAAATATAAATTTTGTGCCAGATAGACATTTTTTGCTTTAGTCTTACACATAAGTTACAATTTTAAAATGTTCATTGCTATCAATTTTCAACACCCTGCAGTACTGACATTCCTATGTTCTTCCTTATGCAAAAACAATTTTTTTAATTTGTGCATTTAGTCACTATCATTATACACTCTAGGCATTCCTAGATTATACTATCTCAGTCTTTATCGTCTATTTTTCTTTCTGATTTCATTTGTGCCCCCAGGCCTCCTCCCTCTATCATTCTCACATTCAGCTTCATTCAGTGTTTTAACATAATTGTATTACGGTTAGCTAGTATTGTGCTATCCATTTCTGAGTTTTTACAATCAGTCCTGTCGCACAATCTGTATCCCTTCAGCTCCAATTACCCAATATCTTACTCTGTTTCTATCTCCTGGTAGTCTCTGTTACCAATGAAATTCTCCAAGTTTATTCACTAATGTCAGTTCATATCAGTGAGACCATACAGTATTTGTCCTTTTGTTTCTGGCTAATCTCACTCAGCATAATGTCTTCAAGGTCCATCCGTGTTGTTACATACTTTGTAAATTCATTCTGTCTTATGGCTGCATAAATATTCCATCATATGTATATACCACAATTTGTTTAGCCACTCATCTGTTGATGGACATTTTGACTATTTCCGTCTCTTTGCAATTGCAAATAATACTGCTATAAACATTGGTGTGCAAATGTCTGCTGGTGTCCTTGCCCTCATGTCCTCCCAGTAGATACCTAACAATGGTATTGCCAGGTCATATGACAATTCTATATTTAGCTTCCTGAGGAACTGCCAAACTGCCTTACACAGTGGTTGTACCATTTGACATTCCCACCAACAATGGATAAGTGTGCCTCTTTCTCCACAGCCTCCCCAGCACTTGTCATTTTCTTTTTTATTGATAATGGCCATTCTGGTGGGTGTGAGATGATATCTCATTGTGGTTTTGATTTGCATTTCCCTAATAGCCAGGGAAGTTGAGCATCTTTCCATGTGCCTTTGGCCATTTGTATTTCCTCTTCTGCAAAGTGTCTGTTCAAGTCTTTTGCCCATTTTGTAATGGTGTTGTCTGTCTTTGTGTTGTTGAATTGAACTGTCTCTTTATATATTCTGGATACTAGACCTTTATCTGATGTATCGTTTCCAAATATTGTCTCCCATTGTAGTAGGCTATCTTTTTACTTTCTGGACAAAGTTCTTTGATGCACAAAAGTGTTTAATTTTGAGGAGTTCCCATTTCTTTCTTTCTTTAGTGCTCATGCTTTGGGTGTAAGGTCTAGTAAACCGCCTCCTAGAATAAGATTTATAAGATATCTCCCTACATTTTCTCCTAAAAGTTTTGTGGTCTTAGATCTAATGTTTAGGTCTTTGATCCACTTTGAGTTAATTTTTGTATAGGGTGTGAGATATGGGTCCTCTTTCATTCTTTTGCATATGAATATCCAGTTCTCTAGGCACCATTTATTGAAGAGACTATTCTGTCCCAGGTGAGTTGGCTTGACTGCCTTATCAAAGATCAATTGTCCATAGATGAGAGGGTCTATATTTGAACACTCTATTCAATTCCATTGGTCAGTATATCTATCTTTATGCCAGTACCATGCTGTTTTGACCACTGTAGCTTCATAATATGCCTTAAAGTCAGGTAGCGTGAGGCCTCCAATTTCATTTTTCTTTCTCAGGATATTTTTAGCTATTCGGAGCACCCTGCCTCTCCAGATAAATTTGGTTATTGGTTTTTCTATTTTTGAAAACTAAGTTTTTGGTATTTTAATTGGTATTGCATTGAATCTGTAAATCAATTTAGATAGGATTGACATCTTAATTATATTTAGTCTTCCAATCCATGAACACTGTATGCCCTTCCATTTATTTAGGTCTTCTTTGATTTCTTTTGATAATTTCTTGTAGTTTTCTTTGTATAGGTCTTTTGTATCTTTAGTTAAGTTTATTCCTATTTTCTTTTGGTTGCATTTGTAAGTGGATTTTTTTCTTGATTTCCCTCTCAGATTGTTCATTACTAGTGTATAGAAACACTACAGATTTTTGAGTGTTGATCTTGTAACCTGCCCCTTTGCTATACTCATTTATTAGCTGTAGTAGTTTTGCTGTGGTTTTTTCAGGGTTTTCGACGTATAGTGTCATATCATCTGCAAACAGTGAGAGTTTTACTTCTTCCTTTCCAATTTTAATGCCTTGTATTTCTTTTTTTCGTCTAAGTGCTCTGACTAGAACTTCCAACACAGAGTTGATTAGCAGTGGTGAGAGTGGACATCCTTGTCTTGTCCCTGATCTTAGGGGGAAAGTTTTCAGTTTTTCCCCATTGAGGATAATGTTAACTGTGGGCTTTTCATATATTCCCTTTATTATGTTGAGGAAGTTCCCTTTTATTCCTATCCTTTGAAGTGTTTTCAACAAGAAAGGATGTTGAATTTTGTCAAATGCCTTTTCTGCATCAATCGAGATGATCATGTGGTTTTTCTGCTTTGATTTGTTGAGATGATGTATTACGTTAATTGATTTTCTTGTGTTGAACCATCCTTGCATACCTGGGATGAATCCTACTTAGTCATGGTGTTTAATTCTTTTGATGTTCTGCTGGATGTGATTTGTAAGAATTTTGTTGAGGATTTTTGCATCTATACTCATTAGAGAAATTGGCCTGTAGTTTTCTTTTCTTGTAATATCTTTGTCTGGCTTTGGTATGAGGGTGATGTTGGCTTCGTAGAATGAGTTAGGTTGCTTTCCCTCCTCTTCAGTTTTTTTGAAGAGTTTGAGCAGGATTCGTACTAATTCTTTCTTGAATGTTTGGTAGAATTCACATGTGAAGCCATCTGGTCCTGGACTTTTCTTTTTGGGGAGCTTCTTAATGACTGATTCATTTTCTTTACTTGTGATTGGTTTGTTGAGGTTGCCTATTTCTTTTTGAGTCAAAGTTGGTTGTTCATGCCTTTCTAGGAAGTTGTCCATTTCATCTACATTGTTGAATTTATTAGCATAAATTTGTTCGTAGTATCCTCTCATTACTTCCTTTATTTCCATGGGATCAGTGGTTATGTCTCCTCTTCCATTTCTGATTTGATTTATTTGCATCCTCTCTCTTTTTGTCAACCTCGCTAAGGGTCCATCAATCTTACTGATTTTCTCATAGAACCAACATCTGGTTTTGTTGATTTTCTTGATTGTTTTCATGTTCTCAATTTCATTTATTTCTGCTCTAATCGCCATTATTTCTTTCCTTTTGCTTGCGTTGGGGTTAGTTTGCTGTTCTTTCTCTAGTTCTTCCAAGTGCACAGTTAATTCCTTGAGATTTGCTCTTTCTACTTTTTTGATATAGGCATTTAGGGCAATAAATTTCCCTTATAGCACTGCCTTTGCTGAATCCCATAAATTTTGATATGTTGTGTTTTATTTTCATTTGCCTCGAGATATGTACTTTTTTCTCTTGTAATTTCTTCCTTGACCCACTGGTTGTTTAAGAGTGTGTTATTGAGCCTCCATATATCTGTGAATTTTCTGGCACTCTGCCTATTATTGATTTCCAGCTTCATTCCTTTATGATCTAAGAAAGTGTTTTGTATGATTTCAATCTTTTTAAATTTATTGAGACTTGGTTTGTGACCCAGTATATGGTCTATCCTTGAGAATGATCCATGAGCACTTGAGAAAAAGGTGTTTCCTGCTGTTTTGGGGTGTAATGTTCCACATATGTCTGTTAAGTCTAGCTCATTTATTGTGTTATTCAAATTCTCTGTTTCTGTATTTATCTTCTGTCTAGATGTTCTGTCCATTGATGAGAGTGGGGAATTGAAGTCTCTGACTATTATGGTAGATGTGTCTATTTCTCTTTTCAGTGTTTGCCTCATGTATTTTGGAGCATTCTGGCCCAGTGCATAAATATTTATTATTGTTACATCTTCTTGTTGAATTGTTCCTTTTATTAATACATAATATCCTTCTTTGTCTCTTTTAACTGTTTTACATTTGAAGTCTAATTTGTTGGATATTAGTATAGCTACTCCTGCTCTTTTCTGATTGTTATTTGCATGGAATATCTTTTCCCAACCTTTCACTTTCAACCTATGTTTATCCTTGGGTCTAAGATGCATTTCCTGTAGACAGCATATAGATGGGTCCTGTTTTTTAATCTATTCTGCCAGTCTATGTCTTTTGATTAGTGAGTTTAATCCATTAATATTTATTGTTATTACTGTGTGGGCAGTACTTTCTTCAGCCATTTTGCCATTTGGATTTTATATGTCATATCGCATCTTTCTTCTTTTTACCTTTACTGATAGTCTTCATTTCTATACTCTTCTTCACACCTCTCTCTCCTATCTTTTCTTATCTGTCTCTAGTGCTCCCTTTAGTATTTCTTGCAGAGCCGTTCTCTTGGTCACAAATTCTCTCAGTGAATTTTTACCTGCAAATGTTTTTATTTCCCCCTCATTTTTGAAGGACAGTTTTGCTGGATATAGAATTCTTGGTTGGCAGTTTTTCTCTTTTAGTAATTTAAATATATCATCCCACTGTCTTCTCACCTCTATGGTTTCTGCTGGGAAATCTACACATAGTCTTATTGGGCTTCCCTTGTATGTGATGGGTTGTTTTTCTCTCGCTCCTTTCAAGATTCTCTCTTTCTCTTTGACATCTGACATTCTGATTAGTAAGTGTCTTGGAGTACATCTGTTTGGATCTGTTCTCTTTGGGGTACGCTGCACTTCTTGGATCTGTAATTTTAAATCTTTCATAAGAGTTGGAAAATTTTCAGTGATAATTTCCTCCAGTAGTTTTTCTTCTCCTTTTCCCTTCTCTTCTCCTTCTGGAGCATCTGCAACATGTATATTCACATGCTTCATGTTGTCATTCAGTTCCCTGGGTCCCTGCTCATATTTTTCCATTCTTTTCCTTATATTTTCTTTTGCTTATCGGATTCCAGATGTCCTGTCCTCCAATTCACTAATCCTATCTTCTGCCTCTTGAAATCTGACATTGTAGGTTTCCATTGTTTTTTTCATCTCTTCTACTGGGCCTTTCATTCCCATAAGTTCTGTGATTTGTTTTTTCAGACTCTCAATTTCTTCTTTTTGTTCATCCCTTGCCTTCTTTATATCCTCCCTCAATTCATTGATTTGATTTTTGATGAGGTTTTCCATGTCTGTTCAAACATTCTGAATTAATTGTTTCAACTCCTGTATCTCATTTGAATTGTTGATGTGTTCCTTTGACTGGGCCATTTCTTCAATTTTCCTAGTGTGATTTGTTATTTTTTGCTGGCATCTAGGCATTTAATTATCTTAATTAGTTTATTCTGGAGATTGTTTTCACTTTTTTTTTTTCCCTTGGATTTTCTTGCTGAATGACTTTGTTGTCTACCTGTTCTTTGACATTCAGTTCAGCATATTCTAGTCCTCTAGCTTAGGTTTGTTTAATAGATCAGAATTTTTCCGTTCTTGTTCTTTTGTTTCTTGCTCTGCCTGTATGGTGCCTTTCCCCCACTCCTTAGGAGGGTCTCCTTAGGTGTTTTAGACCCCAGTCAGATTTTCCCAGACCTAACTGGTCTCCTCTCAGGAGGAAAGAGTCAACTATGTCAGTTTTCTCTGAGAGTGAGACCCAGCAGATTAAAAGGTTTTCCTATGAAGTTTCTGGACTCTGCGTTTTTCCTACCCTGCCCAGTATGTGGCGCTTTTCTGCCTGGAGGTCCCACCAGCATAATGATGCGGTACCTTTAACTTCAGCAGACTTCCCCTGCTAGGGGCATGGTGGAGACAGAGGAGAGGTTGTAGGCTGGCTTTAATCGCTTCCGTTTTTCCAGACCCTGGGGTGTGAATCCCTTCAGGGAGGGATTCCACCTGAGCTGGGCCCCACTCCTCTACTGGGGAAGGCATAGGCTCCAGACAAGCTCTCAAACAAGCCTGTTTCTGCCTATGCCTGGGGCAGTGGAGCCCGAGAAGCCTTATAGCTGTATCCAAAGAGTAATCAATCCATAGAAACACAGCCACAAAAGAGAAAAAGAAAAATCCTTTTCAGAGCAGAACCCTGTTCCTCAGGTTTTCCAATAAAGAGCTTAAGTTGGTATGTTGCTCTGGGTATCTCCAGGTCCTGTGTGCCCCTGCAGGGCCCAGACCTTTTCAGATTTGGAAAAAAAAACCATTTTTTTTCTTTTTTCTTTTTCTGCCAGCCCTGCCCCCTCTGTGTCGTGGCAAAAAACAGTGACCTCCGCTTTTACTCAAGGTTCAGCTGAGCTGGGGGCCTATTTTTAGTAATCAGCATTTCTTAATTAATTCCACAATTGGTGTTTGGTTGTGCTCAGCCCCTGATGCTAGTAAAATCTCTTTCCTTTCCCCTCTTGGAAGCAGCCTGTGGGGGTAGGCCGCTGCGGCTTGGGGAACTCACAGTACTAGGGGTGCTCGCAGCTGGTCCACTTGGTCCAGACTGGGATACACTGTGTGTCCGGTCACTGATGTGGCCCCAGCAGTTGTCCTGTACTGTTCTGGCTATTAGCTGCTCTAGAGAACGAACTAAATCCCCCACCTTACTAAGCCGCCATCTTGGCTCCTTTCGTCAGTTCACTGAGTTTTTATATTATAGATAGACCGTATGAGTGAGGTATAATAATATTTGTCTTTTTGTTTATGACATTTCATTCAACATACAGTCCTTAAGTTTCATTCACATAGTTGCATTCCTCACAATTTCATTCCTTCTTGCAGATGCTCAGTAGTCCATTGCATGTATACATCAAAGTTACCCCCTCCATTCCTCAGTCATTGTACCCTTACGCCACCTCCATCCATTGTGAATGGAAAATACTGCCGCCATAAACACTAGTGTGCAAATGTCCATTCACATCCCCACACTCAGTTCCTTCAGGTATATAGTGAGCAACGGGATTGTAGAATCATGTGGCAACCTCACCCCTAGCCTCCTTTGGAATCACCACTTTGCCCTCCAAGGGGCTGGAACTCTCAATTTCCCTACTGACCGTGAATAGGTACATCTCTTTCTCTGCATTTTCTATAGCACTTGTTTCTCTCTTCATTTTTAAACAGTTCTATTTGCACATCATACAATGCAACCTAAGTATATAGACATACTTTCACCACCATGATCTATCCACAAAGAATCCATACCTGTCCCCCATGCCCCCCACCTGTTGATGTTTAGTTTTGGCATAATACCTTTGTTACATTCAATGGAAGAATATTACAATGTTACTGTTGACTATAGACCCTAGCTTGTATTGATTGTCCTTTTTCCTGTATACATGTATGCAGTCCATTTTCAGTACCTTGTAATGTTGACATTCATTTGTTCTCCCTCATACAAAAACATTTTTTTATTTGTACATTTAATCACCATTGTTGTCCACTCTAGGCATTCCTAATTTATACATCTGAGTCTTTATCCTCTATATTTCCTTCTGGTTTTATACTCACCCCTAGCCTTTCTCCCTCAGTCATAATCACATTCAGCTTTGTTCAATGTACTTATATTGTTGTTCTACAATCAGGTAGCATTCTGCTATCCATTTCTGAATTTTTACAATCAGTCCTGTTGTACAGTCTGTATTCCTTTAGCACCAAATGCCCAATCTCTGCCCTATTTCTATCACCTGATAACTTTTGTTCTTAACTTCAGTTCTCAAAGTTCACTCATTAATGTTAGTTCATATTAGTGAGACCATACATGGCCAACTGTTTTTTGACAAGGGTGCCCAGTTCACTCAATTTGGAAAGAATAGTGTCTTCAACAAATAGTTTTTGGAAAACTGGATGTCCATATGCAAAATAATGAAGGAGTATCCCTATTTTATACCATATGCAAAAAGAAACTCAAAATGGATCAAAGACCTAAATATAAGAACCAGAATTATAAAGTTCCCAGAAAAATACATAGGGAATCGTCTTCAGGACCTTATGTTAAGCAATGGTTTCTTAGACTTTATACCCAAAGCACAGGCAACAAAAGAAAAAAATAGATAAATGGTGCCTCATCAGAATTTAAACTTTTGTTCTTGCAAGGGCTTTATCATGAAAGTAAAACTACATCCTATACATTGGAAGAAAATACTTGGAAATCATATATCTGTTAAGGGTTTACTATCCACATAAAGAAATCCCACAACTCAACAACAGAAAGACAGGCAACCCTGTTTAAAAGATGGCCAAAAGACTTTTTATAGAGATTTTCCAAAGAGGATTTTCAGATGGTCAAAAAGTACATGAAAAGATGCTCAACATCATTAGCTATTAGGGAAATGCAAATCACAACTACAATGAGATACCAGCCATTCACTAGAATGGCTATTATTAAAAAAATGGAAAATTACAAGCATTGGAGAGAATATGGAGAAATAGGAACACTCATTCATTGTTGGTGGGAAAGTAAAATGGTACAGGCCACTGTGGAAGAGAATTTGGTGCTTTTTCAGAAGGTTAAGCATAGAATTACAATATCTCCTGGCCATCCCATTATGATTAGGTTCAGGTGTTAACTTGGCCAGATGATGGTGCCAAGTTGTTCTGTTGCTGTGGACTTAAATCACCAGCATGTGAAGTTCATGTGTGGCTGATTACATCTGTGATTGGCTAAGGGGAGTGCTTCCCACGATGAAAGACTTTTAATTTAATTAGCTGGAGGCCTCAAAGGAGAGTTAGAGGAGAAAGAGGAGGAGTTCAGACCCAGATGTTTGGAGATGCAGAAGGGAAATACCCCAAGAGAGCTGTTTGAACCCAAAAGCTGGGGGAGAAGGCTAGCAGATGCCACTGCATGCCTTCCCATGTGACAGAGAAACCAGAGGAAAGCATTTCCTCTGTGAAACTGTAAATGTGTAACTAAATAAATCCCCTTTATAAAAGCCAGTCCATCTCTGGTGTGTTGCATTTGGGCAACCTTAGCAAATAAAACATCTACTTCTAGGTGTATACCCAAAAGTACTGAATGCAGGGACTCTAACAGGTATCTGTACATGGATGCTAGTAATAGCAGTATGCATAATTGCCAGAAGTCCAAGTGTGCCATAACTAATGAATGGATAAATTAATTGTGATATATACATTCAGTGGAATATTATTCAGCTGTAAAAAGTAGTGAAGTTCTCACAAAAAAAAGAAAGAAAAAGGAAAAATAATGAAGTTCTGATACATGCAACAACATGGATGAACCTTGCAGACGTCATGTTGAGTGAAATAAGCCAAACCCAAAAGGACAAATGTTGTATGATCTTTCTGTTAGGAAGTAATTAGAATAGGCAAATTTATAGAGTTAAATATAGGCTACTAGGGGATGGGGTGGAATAGGGAATGGGGAGTTAATGCCTAAATTATATAGCGTTTATTTGGGCTGATGGAAAATTTGTGGTAATGGATGATGGTAGTGGTAGCACAATATTGTAAACGTAAATCACAGTACTTAAATATAAATTTGAAATACATATTTGGTTAAATGAGATTTTAGGTTGTATATGTGTTACTAGAATAAAAATCATAAAAAAAATTAGAACTGTACAACACAATCAGTGAACCCTATAGTAAACTGTGGACTGTGGTTAATAGAACAGTTATAAAAATATTCTTTCATCAGTTGTGACAGGGATACCACACTAATGGAAAACGTGTTAATAATAGAGTGTTACATGGGAACTTTGTATTTTATGCATGATTTCTCTATAAACCTTCACTTTCTCTAATGAGGAAAAATTCTATTTTGATATGGAAGTATCTAGTACAAATTATTCACATTTAAACTTAAGGATTGGGGGGAAGTACAGAGTATAAATTTGATATGGTGATTTAAAATTATTTATATAAAATCTCCTTTAACTGCTTATATTAACTTCAATTAACTGTACAAGCAATCCAGTAGACCTCAGCCCTTTTCATTTTAATAGATTCTGTTCTAGTGAAATTCAAGTTTTATAAAGTTATAGTATATTAAGAAAAGTCTTTTCCTGTAAGTTCACTGCTAGAAGTGAAATTTTAATAATTTTCACTCTAATTATAATTATGGACAAGACGACATCCACCATGTGCTTTAGATCTTAAAATTCTGGGTCTGATATGGTTGCAATGTTAAAAGACAAAGCAGGTGCTATTATTTCAACTTCAATCTGCCAATAAATATAGAACACCTTTAAAAATATTTTTTTGGTGTTATAATGAAAGTGATCTTGTATTAAAAATATCATCTAATTACTAGCTTGTACTTTAATTTTTTACCTAAATGAAGAGGTTACATTTCCTTATATTAGCTTTAAAGTTGTATCAGATTTAAATTTATTTTTTAAGGTAGCTGGTGCAAATAAAAGACACCAGACCCTACTTTATTTACCGCCATTTGTATACATAAAGAAGATGATCTTTCTAACTTACTTCTCTTGACATACTTGCTTTGGTTTTTAAAGATGATAAATATGGCAAAATGGAGGAAAAATCACAGAAATGTTAATATTAACCAAGACCATACATATGACATTGATTAGGGTAAAGTTTGTAGGATGAATTCTTTGTCTTACTTTAGGAAATCAGGTGAAATAGTATTAATGCTTATGTAGCACTTTACTGTTTACAAAAGTCCCATTTGATTATTCTTTGATACTCTCAAAATCCTTTGAGATAAGCATGCTTATTTTACAAATGGACAACAAAGTCTGTACCAGTGACAAGACCATGATTCAGATCCAAGTTTTATGACTCTTAGTTCCTCTGCTCCATCTACCTTTCTTTTCTCAGTTAGGTAACTGTTATATCTAATTTGGATCTTATCAACAGCAGCTTAGTCATGAAATATCCAAGTGACTTTGTAAGGAATAAAACTAATATTCAGATGTTCTCTGAAGCGAGTGTTATGGTGAGATTCTAGTGAAGTATGATTAATCACAAATGAAATGTGAAATTTTGAAGTGGTGATTTGCTGTAGTCAGGTACATTTTATATTCAATTTTGATGTAAAATCAAGTAAAGATCATAGCACCAATTCTAGGGATTATGTGGAAGAGGCCTTGATGTATGTTATTCATAGGATCTCTTCCTACAAATTAGACTGTATCTGTTGCTTTGCTGCTCAACATTAAAGGATAAACCTCCCCCACTTTTTTTTAACTTTCAAAGATTTATTTTGGCATGTTAGATTTTTTTCCATAGGGATGTATGTATTTGGCTAAATGCCCATTTCTGAATAACTGTATTTTTTTTTTTTTTGCATGGGGCATGCACTGGGAATCGAACCCGGGTCTCCAGCATGGCAGGAGAGAACTCTGCCTGCTGAGCCATTGTGGTCCGCCTTGAATAACTGTATTTTGCTTGCCCATATAAATACAGTCCTAATTTCAAATTATGGTTTGAATTAGTCTTCAGGGTTTTTTTTGAGAAATATTCAGAATTTCTGAGGGGAAGAGAATATGGTACCTGGAGAAAAAGAAGAGTCTGTGGAGACCTTTGAAGTGGGTGTGTAACTTTTTTTTCCCCAGATTTCTTAATTCCATCCTTCCAGCCCCATTCTCCAAATTCTGAGGTTTTTTTCCTAGAGTCAAATGTTAGAATACATTTAAACTCTACTAGAATTTGAAACTTCCCTTTTCATGACTGCAGAGAACACGCAGAGTTCTCAATTCTGTATCACATCAGCTCATTGGCTAATTGTATATTCTGGTGAGTTTAAGAACTTTCAACTGTCATTTTGACCTTGAGGATGTTTTGACTCCACCTTCCAGAACAATGAAATTTTAATCAAAAGTGTATCAACAACATGAACTTTCATTAAGAAAATATTTTTATTTGAATTTTAAGACAGTTTGCTTTCGTGATCAGTTTTTCATGAAGTTAAATTTTTCTAACTTACTTTACTAATTTTAAAAATAGCTTTTAGTAATAAAAATTATTTTAAATTAAAATTATTTAAAATAATTTTTATCAGAATCAGCACTTTTCTGTGAGTTTTACTCTGAAGATCTGTTTATCTAATTAGTTTGTCTTTTTTTGTTTTTAAATAAGAGACAGTATAGTGTAACAGTTATACTTTGGTTATGTTTTAAAGCAGTGCTGTCCAGTAGAAATATAATGCAAGCAATATAGATAATTTTAATTTTTTAGTAGCTATATTTAAAAGATACAGGAGACATTAATTTAAATCATATTATTATTAAAGCATATATAAGCATATATATTTTATATAATCTAATATAAACAAAATATTATCATTGTGACATGTAAAATGTATAAACATTAAAGTTGGAAGTGGGTAGGAGAAGTGAAATCTCAGAGAAAGGGAAGGTGGAGGTAGGATAAGTTTTGTTGCTCTACTGCCTTTCTATAGCTAGCCTTGGGAAGGAGTGAAAGGAAGATGGGAAGAGTAGACCATTTTTACCCTGGTTCCTGCTATAGCTCACTAGTGGGTTAGTTAAGTTAGAATAAAGATGAAATAAACTTTTATTTGCTGTTCAGCCTTGGAATGGTGGAGAGTTTTGTTTATATTTAGAATGTAGTACTAGAAAAGGCCTAAATATCAATATATGTTCATAGTATATATGTGCTCATTGAGAATCTAAAATGTCCTACTGATTCAGACTTTTATATTAGTTTGTTCTTTCTTTCTCTCTTTTTTTAATGTCAAAGTTTAAATTCCTTACTGGAAAGGCAAGACAGGAAAAGTTTGTAGTAGATTTTCCAAACACAAAACTTGCTTTTATAATATGGTTATGACAACCATCTCTATTTTGGTAAAATTAGCTTATTATATGAATTGCATTTTGCAATTTAGATTTTTAAAAACCAGAAACTGTTGCAAACAGTTAAACTGGACATTATGGCTATACAGTAAGTCAGAGTTTTAGGCCTGGTGCAGATGTATTATACAAGATTGAATGAGATCACAAAGCAGTTGGACCTGGCCTAATCCATGAAATTCAGGGAAAAAACTTCCTTGAGAAAGTGACCTGAGAATGGAGACATGAGGTATGAATAGGCAATGCCAATGAAAAAGGTTTAAGTAAAACTTTTCAAGCAGAACAAAAAGCACTGGGGGAAATCTTACAGTGGGAATTAAGAGTACAGAAATGAACCATGCATTTATGGCTTATTTTTGACAAGGGTGCCAAGCCCATTTGGTAGGGAAAGAATATTTTTACAACAAATGTTGCTGAAACAGCTAGATATCCATATGCAAAAGAATGACATTGGACCTCTAACTCACACCATGCACAAAAACGAACTCGACATTGATCATAGACCTAAACTATAGAATTGAAACTGTAAAACTCTTAGAAGAAAACACAGGAGTACATCTTTGTGACCTTGGGTTAGCCCTTGGTTTCTTCGCTGTTACACTAAATGCAAAGCAACAAAAGAAAATCAGATAAATTATACTTCATTAAAATGAAAACTTTTGTGCTTTAAAATGTATCATTAATAAAGTGAAATGACATCTCATAGAATGGGAGAAAATATTTTCAAATCATATATCTGATAAGAGAACTTGTTTCCAGCTACTAGGAAAATGCAGCATAACTCAAAGAAATAGTAGGTTTGCAGAATGAGGTCAAATCTAGCTTGAAAGTAGTAAACAACTCTTTTAACTCCAGTGTATACTTCAGAGGTAACAGGTATAAACTTCAGGGTTTGGCCCTATCACATGGTTGAATTTATGAACAGTGCTTCTCCTTTGGTAACTCTGGACTTTGCCTTTATTGCTACCTGAATTCCAACTATCCTAATAAAAATTTAACAGATTTTTCTTCCTTTTTAAATAAGAAAGGAAGCATCCTTCTCAAGCAGTCATAAGCTGTAGTAATATGAGTAGTATTTTAGAAGCAATTACTAAAGTATATTTTGCAATTTCCTTACCCAGAATATTCTGCCCTACCAACTGTGTCCTGAGTCATAGTATTAGTTGTGTTAGATACTCTTTAGACAACTCAACAAAAACAGTGTCCGTCAAGAAAATGGAAAAAGGAAAATTTTAAATTGTCCTTTCCATTTCTCTTCCGATTACAGAGTGGCTCTGGAAATGTTTCATGCAAGGAAACAGTGGTGAAAATCTCTTCTTTGTTATTAAGTTGCCCTGGAGGGTGAAAACCCTTATTGGGTTTAAAATTTTCTTTTAAAATAATTGATTAAGGAGGGTAAACCATGTGAATTAATGCATACTGTGGCTTCTAGGTAATCTCTATAGCAAAGAGCCCAGTTTCTTGAACCAAAGAACAGATGGAAGTAATCGAATATTCCCAATTAGAATAAGTATATATATTCAGAGGTCATAGTAAAGATGCCATAATTTTATTATATTTCATCCATGCAATTTTTAATCAGTTAATGACTATTTTTATTCACATTTTTAAAAATAGATGAACTCCGACAAGAAATGCTGGATGATTCACAGAAGAAATTGATGAACTTAGTAAACAGCACAGAAGGAAAAGTAGACAAGTATGTTTTGCCTTTTAACCTTTATGTATTTTATTGAGAATACTTAAATGGTAAAAAAAAAAAAAAAAACCCACAATTCTACATGTAGGTGTTTATATGTGATTAATGTATTTAAAAGCCTTTTCTTATGTTGTCATGAAATGTAGGTAGTTTTAATGTAGGGTCAGTAGAATACTTACCTCATCCTTTTGTTTTTTAAACAGATTTTCCTCAACCCACATTTGTTTTATTTAATCATATGGAAGAGTTTAACATCACTTTGATATAAAGTACTTTAGAAAATAAAAAGTTTATTCTTATTCTTTTCTGCTCCTTTTACTTTCAATGAAGCAATCTTGCTCAAATGTATTGAGTCTGAAACCTAAGTATATATGCAACATATAATTTATTATTTAAAAAACTTATATACGTTTGGCAAATTAATTTTTAATAAATGTGAATGGGGAAATATATGCATAAGGATTAAGTGCAATAACTATCTTCACCATTTAAGGTGGGGAGGGGAAATCTGAAGTGTCTTTTTAAGGTGAAAATCAAGACAGGCAGGCAACAAAAAATATTAATGAAGTACCATTCAGTTGATTATTTGGTTGTAGAAAGAAAATGGCTAATAAGTGATGTTCTTAAAGGTAATGATTGTTTTGGGTTATCTGAAATATTCTTAATCAGACTTGTCAAGATGTTAAAAAAAAGCTACTTTAAAATATTTAAAATACTGTCTTTGGGAAAATGTGTTTATTGTTTGGGTGCATTTAATGTTGGGATAACTTGAATTAGCTTGAACTGTTTCTGCCTTTGTTTTTATAGACTCCTAATGCGTAACCTTTTCATTGGGCATTTTCATACACCAAAAAATAAGCGCCAAGAAGTGTTAAGATTAATGGGAAGCATCTTAGGTATCAAAAAAGAGGAAATGGAACAGGTAACTGAGCTTTGAAAGCCATTCTGATACATTTATCACTGATAAAGTAGTGGCATAATTTAAGCATTGTTCCCTTTTAATGTATATTATATCATTTTTACTGAATATAATTTTCTTAGTAAAGTAGAAATGAATCATTTCATGCTACAGTGAAGAGGTGGATTTGTTCAATTTTTATGATGTTAGTTTTAATCTTCTGTAACTTATAAACCACCTCTCATGTCAGGATACTTAAATTTGAGACATGACTTTCCAAAAAAATTTTATTTGAGATATTGCTTTGGGATGATATTTCATTGTCTTCATGATTCTTATCAGTTGGAAACAATTACTAGTAATTGGTCTTGAAAAAGATGGTTTGCTACTATCTGAAGTCATATAAAATTGGTACCTTTTTTGATATTCATAATATTTTTCTATTTTAAATTATTATTTCAGTTATTCAGTGAAGATCAGGGAGGTGTTACCAGATGGATGAGTGGGTGGCTTGGAGGAGGATCAAAAAGTGTTCCCAACACACCTCTGAGGCCAAACCATCAGTCTGTGCTTAACAGTGTAAGAACTGATTTTATTCTTGCTGAATATGAATGGTGATCTGATTGCATACCACACTCATTTGTAAAGAATCACAGAATTTCTTGTATAGATTATTTTATTTTATTTTACTCATTTGGGTTAATTTATTTAGGCTGTTTTATTTATTTATTTATGTTGGAGTTGTGGAAGCTGTGATCCAAAGAGAAGTGGTTAGTTAAGGATTCCAAGCCAGTTTTAATAATTTTGTTGTATATATGTTTCATTTTAACTTTTTACATATATGGTACTTTTATTTTTCAAAGAGTTAACCATTCCTTTCTTTGTGTTTGATGCTACTGCCTTAGGTACATATTAATCATTGATTTGTCTGTTTTGCTTCTAAATTATGAGATTCTTGATGGCAAAAGCTTTATTTTATTCTTAAATGTACCTGCTTTCATTGAGCCACTGTCTACTTATTGAACACCTGCTGTGTACTAAACTGTTCTAAGCATTGGGGAGGCAGCCACAAACCAGCTAGACAATGTGCCTGCCCTCAGTGAACTTACATTTTGGTAAGAGGAGGCAGTTAATAGATATATTAACACAGTGCCTAGTATTTAGTAGGCTTTAGATGAATATTAATTGAATTAAATAGCACTGTGAGTTAGAATGAAAGTTTGTTCATTTATAATGAAAAGGAAACTGAGGATAGTTGACTTACCTAGAGCTAACTAGTTAAAGATAAAACCCGGAGCTGTTGTAGTCGAGTCACATAAAATTTAATATAAAGAAGGACCTATGTTACATTATTTTAATCTGATAATATTCCTGGTGATCTTTTTCCATGTTCATTGAATCTTACTTTAGAAAAATATCACTGCTAAATCCTTGTTTTCCTTTGATATAATTTTTCAAACCATGTAAACAAAAATAAAAATTATTTTAAGTTTAATGTTTTATGTGCCATTGATAGCAAGAAATATAAGTTGGCTAAATCCGATCATATATATTTTTAACCTGATTTTATTTATGGCATGATATATTTGCATACCATACAGTCATCCAGCATGTACAACCAGTGGTTCACAGTATCATCATATAGTTGTGCATTCATCACCATAATCAGTTTTAGAACATTTTCATTACTCGCCCCCCCAAAAATATAAAAATAAGAACAAAAATAAAAAAGAAGACCCAAAACATCCCATACCCTTATCACCCTCTATTATTTATTTATTTTTTGTCCCTATTTTTTTTTATTCATCTGTCCATATACTGGATAAAGAGTGTGTCCAGCCACAAACTTTACACAATCATATGGTCACACTGTAAAAGCTATTTAGCTATACAATCATCTTTAAGAATCACGGCTACTGGATTTCAGTTCAATAGTTTCAGGTATTTCTTTCTAGCTATTCTTATACATTAAAAGCTAAAAAGGGGTATCTGTATAATGCATAAGAATAACCTCAAGAATGACCTCTTCACTGTATTTGAAACCTCTTAGCACTGAAACTTGTTTCATTTCTCTTCCCCTTTTTGGTCAAGAAGGCTTTCTCAGTCCCACCATGCCACGGCCAGGCTCATCCCTGGGAGTCATGTCCCACATTGCCAGGGAGATTTACACTCCTGGGAGTCATGTCCCATGTAGGGGGAAGGGCAGTGGGTTTACCTGCTGAGTTGACTTTGAGGAACAGCCCATATTTGAGCAACAAAAGAGGTTCTCTGGGGTGATTCTTAGGCTTAATTATAAGTAGGCTTAGCTTCTCTGCTGGAATAAGTTTCATAAGGGTAAGCTTGGCCTATTAAATTGGTAGTCCCCGATGCTTGCAAGAGTATCTGGAAATCCCCAGGTGGGGAAGTTTAATAGTTCCACATTTTCCCTCAGTCCCTCAATGGGGCTTTGCAAATACTTGGCCCAAATTACTCTGGAATGTATCGGGGCATCACACTAACCTGTACAAACCAAAAAGAACTCACCCCCTATTCAAGGGTCCATGTAATTTAAATCTGATTATAAAATATTTGTAATAAGTGTTTTTATTAAAGATTATTGATTATACTGTTAAGTTTTTGTAATTGATACCCAGGTTAACTACAGTGCTAGCAATTTCAGTCATCCATTTATCTTATCTGTAAAGAAATTATTCAGATGGCATGATTAGTTTTTAATATTCATTTGAAATAGTTGCTACCTTTTCTTATTTATAGTGAATATAATTTTATTATCTAGCCTACATATAACCAAAATATTTTTTCTTAGTCTTTTTCAGAACTTTTCGTTAAATTTCTAGAGACAGAATCTCATCCATCTATTCCACCACCAAAGCTTTGTGTTCATGATATGAAACCTCTAGTTTCACCAGGAAGTTCAAAACTAGTCACAGATGTACCACAAGGTTTTAGAGGTAAAACCAGAAATTTATTTTCTCTGCAATTTATAAAGTTGGGTGTTTAATTTCTGATTTTATTTTACAGTGATAGTGAAATAAGTTTTTAATGTTTTTGAAAATTCATAATGACTTTTCCCCAAAATTCCACCAAGGCATCAGATTTTGACTGTGTATAATTTTGTAGCAATCTGATATTGAATTGGCTTAGATTAATTTAAACAGTACAAAATATTTTCCCCTTTTTTTAATGCAAGTTTATTGAGATATATTCACACAGCATTGAAACCACCCAAAGAATACAATCACTGAAACACAGTATCATCCCATGGTTATGTATTCAGCCGCGTGATCAAATATAGAGCATTTTTATTACTGCAGGAAAGAAATAAAAAAGAAAACCCTAATCCTCCCTACTCCTTATCCCCCCATATTATTGATCCATAGTGTAGCTATAGTACATTTGTTACTGTTGATGAAAGAGTATTAAAATATTACTGTTAACTGTAGTCCATAGTTTGCAATGGGTATATTTTTTCCCATATACCTCTTTATTATTCACGCCTTATAGTAGTGTCATGCATCTGTTCTGTAGTTTGTGAAAGAACATTTTTACATGTGTACAGTTAATTACAGACATTGTTCATTACAAGATTCGCTGTGTAAACAATCTCATATTTTAACCTCCAACTTTTCTTCTGATGACGTATATGACTTTAAACTTCCCCTTTCCACCACACTCGCTCACATTCAGCACTGCTAATTATTCTCACAGTAGCATGCTAGCATCACACAGAGTTTCAACGCTGTGTGAATTGAAAGTTTCAATGCTGTGTGAATTGAAAGTTCACCCTAGTTAAACATTCTGTACATATTAAGCGACTGCTCCCCATTATGTAGTCTCATTCGATAATCTGGTAACTATATTCTATATTTTATGTCTATGAGTTTACATATTAGTTCATATCAGTGAGATCATAAAATATTTTGGTCTTTTGTATCTGACTTATTTCATTTAATACAATGTCCTCAAGATTCATCCAAGTTATTGTATGCTTCAAGACTTCATTCCTTCTTACTGCTGAATAGTATTCCATTGTGTGTTTGTACCACATTTTGCTTATCCGTTCATCTGTTGATGGAAACGTGGGTTGTTTTGGCAATTGTGAATAGTGTCACTATGACCATTGGTGTGCACATATCTGTTCATGTCCCTGTTTTCGGATCTTCCAGGTATATCCTGATACTTAGCCTCCTGAGGAACCACCAAACCATCCTCCACAGTGGCTGTGCCATTTTACATTCCCACCAGCGTGAATAAGTATTCCAGTTTCTCCACATCCTCTCCAACACTTGTAGTTGCCTGTTTGTTTAATTGCGGTCTTTCTAGTAGGTGTGAAATGATACTTTATTGTGATTTTGAGTTGCATTTCCCTAATAGTTAGTGAAGCTGAGCATCTTTGCATGTGTCTCTTAGCCATCTGTATTTCCTCTTTGGAGAAATGTCTTCATATCTTTTGCCCATTTTTAAACTGGGTGCTTTGTCCTTTTATTGTTGAGTTGTAAGATCTTTTTATATATACTGGATATCAAACACTTACCAGATATGTGGTTTCCAAATATTTTCTCCCATTGAGTTGGTTGCCTTTTTCTTACACTTTTGACAAAGTTCTTTGAAGCACAGAAGTGTTTGATTTTGAGGAGTTCCCATT
This sequence comes from Tamandua tetradactyla, assembly GCF_023851605.1. Lineage (NCBI taxonomy): Eukaryota > Metazoa > Chordata > Mammalia > Pilosa > Myrmecophagidae > Tamandua > Tamandua tetradactyla. Next base: position 52,796,715 of record NC_135338.1, on the reverse strand, counting down.
TATCTATTTTTTCTTTGTTGGTTGTGCTTTGGGTGTAAATTCTAAGAAACTACTGCCTATCACTAGCTCTTGAAGATGTTTCTCTACATTTTCTTCTAGGAGTTTTATGGTGCTGGTTCTTATATTTAGGTCTTTGATCCATTTTCAGTTAGTTTTTGAATAGGGTGTGAGATAGGCATTCTTTTGGTTATGGATATCCAGTTCTCCCAATACCATTTATTGAAGAGACTGTTCTGTCCCAGTTGAGTGGGCTTGGGAGCCTTATCAAAAATCAATTGATCATTGATCTGAGGGTCTGTTTCTGAGCTCTTAATTCAATTCTGTCGATCAATATGTCTATCTTTATTCTGACCACTGCTGCTTTATAATATGCCTTAAAGTCCCCACTTCATTCTTCTGTGTCAAGATGTTTTGGTTATTTGAAGCCCCTTATCCTTCCAAATAAAGCTGATAATTAGCTTCACCATTTCTGCAGAGTAGTCTGTTGAAATTTTTATTGGTATCACATTGAATCTGCTGATCACTCAACAACATTGGCCTTCCAATCCGTGAACATGGGCTGTCTTTCCATTTAGTCAGGTCTTTGATTTCTTTTAGCGGTGTTTTGTAGTTTTCTGTGTACAAATCCTTTACATCCTTGGTTAAGTTTAGTCCTAGATATTTGATTCTTTTAGGTGCTATTGTAAGTGGAATTTTTTTTCTTGATTACCTCCTCAGATAGTTCATTACCAATGTATACAAACACCATTGATTTTTGTATATTGATCTTGTATTCTGCCACTTTGCAGAACTTGCTTATTATTTCAAGTAGTTTTGCTATTGTTTTTTCTGGATTTTCTAAATATAGGATCAAATCATCTCCAAATAGCAACAGTTTTACATCTTCCTTTCCAACTTGGATGCCTTTGTTTCTTTTTTCTTGTCTAATTGCTCTAGCTGCACAATGTTGAATAGAAGTGGTAACAGTAGGCATCCTTGTCTTGTTCCCAATCTTAAGGGGAAAACTTTTGGTCTCTCATCATTGTGTAGGATATTAGCTATGGGTTTTTCATATATGTTCTTTACCATGTTGAGGAAGTTCCTTCAATCCCTACTTTTTAAAGTGTTTTTATCATGAAAGGATGCTGAATTTTGTCACATGCCTTTTCTTTATTAATCGAGAAGGTCATGTGGTTTTTCCCTTTTAATGTTGATGTGGTGTTTTACATTAATTGATTTTCTTGTGTTGAACCATCCTTGCATACCTGGAATAAAACGTACTTGGTCATGGTGTATAATTATTTAATATGCTGTTGGATGCTATTTGCAAATATTTTGTTGAGGATTTTTGCATCTATATTCATTAGAGAGATTGTTTTGAAGGTTTCTTTTCTTGTAGTATCTTTATCCAGGTTTGATATTAGGGTAACTTTGGCGTCATAGAATGAGTTAGGTAGCTTTCCCTCTTCTTCAGTGTTTTAGAAGAGTTTGGGAGGGAATGGTATTAATTCTCAGAATGCATGGTAAAATTTTCCTTTGAAGTCATCTGGTCCTGGGCTTTTCTTTGTTGGTAGATTTTTGATGACTGATTTAATGTCTTTACTTGTGATTGGTTTGTTGAGGTCTTCTACTTCTTTTTGAGTTGTAGGTTTCTTGTGTGTTTGTAGGATGTTGTCCATTTCATCTGAGTTGTCTAGCTTGCTGATATTTTCCCTTTATATTATCAGAATAATACATCTCTCTTTGCATAGACCACTTTAAATTATTATTCTGATGAAAGTAAATTTGTCAAACCTTTCCTTGGGCTTCTGTTTTCTTTCTCACTAATGGTGAGTATTGCTACTCAGAGTTAGAAGTGTATTTTATGTTAGAGAAGGGACATTCCCTGCCCACCCCTCCTACCCCCATCCCCCTGAAAATCTAAGTGTTACATTCAATAATCAGACCCTTTGGCATGTTATATAAAGCATTTTCACATCTTGAAAGATCTGCTAATGGATAGTTGGTTGGAGACATGGGTACATGTCTTTCTATTCCATTAGGTTATAAGGGCCATGTCTTTTTTTATATATTCATATCCCCTGTATTGGCATGAAATAATTTTCTTATGTTGAAATTGAATATAGACCATTAAACTATAAACATTTTGTAATTAGAAGGTCTTTTTTCTGACATCTATATAAATAAACATGTTTGCTAGTTAGATTATATTGCCAAGCTCATGTCACATTTCATATACTTAAATTTGGACAAAAAAATAAAGATTTCTATTCTGATATTTAAAAAATTTTTTTAGTCATTAAGGTGACTAAAGAGAAAGTGATAAAATGTATCTATTGTTCATATTTGGCTGCCAAATTTAATGAATAGTAGTAACTTTATTTAACAGATAAATCTGTTTCGGTTTGCTAATACTGCCAGAATGCTATATACCAGAAATGGATTGGCTTTTATAAAGGGTGTTTATTAGGTTACACATTTACAGTTCTTAGGCCATGAAAATGTACACATTAAGGCATTAAAAAAAGAATACTGTTACTCAAGAAAGGCTGCTCCTATCCAGGCTTTCTCTGTCACATGGAAAGGCAAATGGTGATGTTGGCTGTCCTTCTCTCCCGACTTCTGATTTCAGATGGCTCTCAGATCCTATGAGTCCTTCTGGCATCTCCTAAGGCATTTTCCTTGTGCATCACCAAACATCTCTGTTCTCTCCAACATTTCCCACTTAAAAATACTCCATTAAGCAGATTTAAGACCCACCTAGAATGGGTGGGGTTACATCTCCATGGAAACAATCTAACCAAATGGTCCCATCCCACAATAGGCCTGCCCCACATGATTGGCCTAAAAGAGCATGGCTTTTCTGGGGTACATAACGGTTTCAAACCAGCACATAATCTGTACTTTTTTTTTTGTTACACTGGGTTATAACATCATGAAGCACATTCCAGAATTCATTATGGCAGGGTGTCTTTCTCTCTCTTTTTGTTATCCAGTATATGTGCTCAGCTTGATTTGGGTTGATCAGAGACAAAAAGCTTGTAATGTTCTGAGTTGGCCTGAGGTCTGCATGAAAAAAGCAAGCTTATTTTTTTAATCCTTGCTTTGGAGTATATAGCAAGGGCAGAGGTTAGCTAAGTGGCACCAGGAACCTTTCCAGAAAGTTTAGATATTTGTCATTCAGAGAACAGTACAGCTTAGGAACCCAAGGCTATTCTCTAGTAAGTAGATTTGATGAATTTGTCTCAGTGTTTTCTTTGTTTTAGTGGCCCTCTTTTTGCTGGAGTTTTCCATTGCAGAAATGGGTACCTTCAAGGGGTTACTTGTCTCTTTCCCAATAAATTGTTGAAGGTCTTGGATAGTAAAGCAAAATTCTCCCCACTAAGACATTAGATCATAAGTCTATTCCAATAAAAGTGAACTATGTCAGTTTAACGTATATAGAGAAATAATCTTTTCAAACCTCTGTCTAAAAGAAGATAGGTAATATAATGTATGTGCTGTTGCTATTTTTTTAATAGATTAAATATTCTAATTATCATATTATCATTGGTGCCAGTTTTCTTCATGACCATATGTTAATTAGGGGAAATTGAAGTTCACGTGTCTTTCATCTTTCAGGTGGGTATTAGAGAGTTTGCCTTGCAACAAAGGCAGCACCTTTAAAAAACCTGGTATTATGATAAATTAAGCTTGTCATTTATATAGCAGGTAATTACACATAAAATAGTAACATTCAAGTATCTAATAAGGTATTAGATATGCATACAGATACTCTCTTCTCCCTTTTTTCTTTCTTTCATTTCTTTCTCTTACTCTCCTGTCCTCTTTCACCACTCTATTTCATAGATCCTGCTTTGTCGGACCCAGGCCCAGCAACATAAGAATTAAGTTTATTTGGTGGGCCAAATATGGGAACCTGAAGCACCATGTATAGCATTGTTTTTATCAGAAAATGTTTTGAGTTACTAAGAGTGAACTTCAATTAAACATTTTTTTAACTTTTTATTTTAAAATATTTTGAAATAGCTTCCCCTTGGATATCCTCCTTCTGCATCTTCAAATGTCTGGGTGTAGGCATCTGCTCTATGTATCGTCTCTGTGCTCTTTTTTCCGTGAGCTCTTTTAAGAACTCCAGTAAACTTATTAAGACCCACCCTGAATGGGCAGGGTCACATCTCCATCTAATCAAAAGGTCCTACCCACAATTGGATGGGTTGCATCTCCATGGAAACAGCCTAATCAAAATGTCCCACCCAAAATAATAGGTCTGCCTGCACAAGATTGGATTATGATTGAGAGAACATGGCTTTTCTGGGGTACATAATAGTTTCAAACCAGCACAATCCCCTACCCAGATGCCCAGATTTACCAACTTCATCATTCTGTCACATTTGTTATATCATTCTATATCTGCTTAACTATCTAATAATTGAAGCTTATATGAACTCTTATTTTGAATAATTAACAATATTACAAAAAAAGAGGACCAAATACCATAGTGTTATTACCAGCAGGGTGGAATTTTAATATTGTTGGGATTCATATATGCATATACATATAAATAAATTAAACAATATTGGTATGATTTCCTTTATGCCATTGCTTACATGATTATGTGACTTCTTTGTGAAGGGTAGGAGATTAATAATCCATATTTTGTCATTTAGATACAGCAGAATCCAGAACCAGTAGAAGAGCAGATGTGAATCCATTCTTAGCTCCCCGCTCTGCAGCTGTGCCTCTTATTAACCCTGCTGGACTTGGAACTGGTGGGCCTGGGCATCTTCTTTTGAGGCCCATTTCTGATGTGTTGCCCACATTTACACCTTTACCAGTGTCACATGAGAACAGTGCTGGAGTTGTTTTAAAAGACCTTTTAAAGCAATAGATGGTTCTCAAGCCAGAAACGATATAGCACTTTAAAAAACAAAACCGTGAACACTATGTATATGAACTTTATCACAAAGTGGCCTTTGGAAGAAGTCATGTATTTGTTTGTACTTTCTCTAAATTTAATAAAAATATCCTTAATGCTTTTAGAAATGGTACATGTCATAGAATAAATGTCTGCGATGTAATTGCTTTTTTCTTCTCTGATTTGACCCTATTTAAATTAAAAATACTTGAGTTATCTTTTATCTTAATTCACAAAAAAAAACCAAAAAGAAAGAAATACAAGTAACTGTAACTATCAGTTCTTCATTTCCTTCTCTGATTTTATATGCTCATTTAAACTAGTCACTTGATTTATCTTTTATTTTGATTTACAAATGGAAAAAAAGTACTAATAGTGGCTTCTCTGCATAGTGTAGAAAATGGTTCTGAAGCATGTTATCTTTACAGAACTTTGTGAGGACAGGCCAAGATTGAGGTTGTCCCTGGGAGGTTACAGGTGACCTGAGGGAGAATGTGTGTATATTTGGTTTTATGCAGTTTGATCACATGTTAAATTCCTGTGCTCACCACCACCATCAAGTACAAAACAGTTCCAAAGCAAGAATCCCTCATGCTACCCTATTATACTCATAAGCCACTTCCTTCCTTAACGCCTAGCAACCACTCCATCTCTATAAATTTGTCATTCCAAGAAACCTACATAGATGAAATTGTAGAGTATATTACCTTTTGAGATTGACTTTTTTCACTCAGTATAATCCCCTTGAGATCCATCCAAGCTGTTAGGTGTATCCATAGTTTGTTCCTTTTTATTATTGAGAATATAATATGGATGTATCATTTAGTTTTAAGAGCTAAGGTATTTTTTATAGGTATCATCTTAAAACTACTTGTTTCCTTACACAAGTACACAGCACTTTGATATATGTGTTAAATCGTACAATTGCATATACAAAGCTAAAATTACTGAAATGTAGCTGAACGTGATGCCTCCTGCCTCTGCCTGAGGTGTCATTATGAGGTTCATCAATCCAGCAGTCTGTTCCCATGGTGATGTTACCGACAGCAGTGAAATCACTTTGACAACAGCACCGGGTGTTTGGAACTTAAGAGTTAGAGAATATATGTTTTTTAAATTTTATATAAAACTGTCATAAAAAATCCTGACTCCAGAACAATTGCATCATGATGCTCATATTTTTATTAGTTTTGTTGAAGTTGTACATTTAAAAAGGCATTTCTTGCAAATTTTGTAAATTTCAATATGCATTTAAAATAGAAACATTTATATAACAAGGAGAGGTGAAAATGATACTAATTCAAAGATGTAAATAGTCCTGGCCCCAGCCACAGCTAAATTTAGTTATTTATAAATTTTGCTGTGATTAACTGTACATTTTCTACTGTATTTGGCAGACTGGAAGTCTTGAATCATATGTTAATGGGTAAAACTTTTTTTTCTGAAAAAGGAAGTAAATGAGACAATGCTGCTTTAGAACACCACCTGTCTCCTTGGATAACTTATGTTGCCATTCTTTATTTAGTACACTTTAAAGGAAGTTATCATACAAGTTCTATATTAGAACTGTCAAATTGCCTCCTGTTGGTTTTACCCATTATTATTTCTCTATGAAATCGTTACTGTTAGGTTTTTATATGCTCCTTACAAAGATACTATTGCTGACAATCCTAAATGATTTGCTGCTTTCATTGAAGTTTCATTTCAGGGTGGAGTAACTGAAATACTAGTTTCTAAGTTAAAAAAAAAAGGCACATAGTCCTTCGTTTTGAGGAAATAGAACATGTAAAAAGTTCTCTCTTTTATATCTTTTCAAAAGGAGATGCATGGTGGGTATTTAAGTAGCATGCAATCATATTTTAAATGTGTTTTATGACATATGAGTATTTCCTTCCCTGAGCACAATGACTTGCTTGTCCTCCCTCATCTCATAGTTTAACATAAGTTTGAAAGCCATTACAGATGGATTGTGTATCTAAACATCATAGAGCATGATCCTTACATGGCAGCTATTTCACTAAGTGTGTGATCTTGTTCTAAAGCTAATGTTTTAGTTGTAACATCATTGAAGGTATGTACCTAATGTTTAATTGTGTCATCATCAAAACTGTGGTTGACTGGTGTGCATACTAAGTGTTGATTTAAAACAGACATGACTGATACTTTTCTGAAACTAAGTTGTATCAGAGATGAACCATTTGCTCAAGGAATCTTCTTCATAACCACACAGTGATGAAGCATATCATTCTAAGGTTAGCAATAGGATATTGTTAACAGTAATTTTACTGCAGGATTTTAACTGCAGTAATTTTACTGTTTACTTTTGATTACACTTACTAGAATTTGTGGATGAATTCCACCTTAGCTGCCAAAATTTTCTATATCTTTATACTACAATAGAAAATTCATCCTATCATTGAATGTTACTTTAGTATAATCCTGTATCATATAATTGTTTGAATTTTAGTTCCTGCCATTATTGACTGAAAAAACAACAAAAAACAAAGGAACCATGGGAAAAAGGGAATAACTTTTTGGCAACTAGACAATTAAAACATTAAGTGTTCCCTCCAAATAAAGTTTCCAGTTTATTTTAATCCTTTAATGGTTAATTGAAAGGGGGAATAAAGATATCAAAATACTTAATAAATCAGTAGGTAGGGAAAAATCCCACTTATGTCTGTAAGGACAGGGTGAGTGATGAGAATTATTGAGAAAGGGCTATTATGTATCAAATTTAAAACATTTGAATTTCACTTTTCAAGCTAATGAAATTATGTCAAAATACTTAAAAGGTCTTCCATCAATAGCAATTTGTCTTTAATTTTAAAATGCCAAATAAGTGTAAGTAATATGTATTTTATATCTTCCTATGGAAAAAAAATAATGTACTGTAATGTTCTGACATTTGTGATCATTTGTTGGTCTTTTTAACTTACTAAGTTTACTTAAAAAGGATAAATTGTCTTGATTTTGGGAAATAGCTGATAGTGAAAAATTTACAATGCACACCTTAGTATTAATTTGTGTATTATAGAGCTAAAGTCAATGCATTTCTGAATTTCTCAGGAGCTCTGCAAGGCAAAAGCAAACAAACAAAACTCCAAATAAAAATGATATATGAAAGTTGGCAATGTCTTCATCCACAATAAAAAAAAAACTTTTTTTGAGCAAACAACTGCTGGCTTTTTCTTTAGAAGGGGGAGAAATGACTTACACATGTTTATAGCAATGGTTGAAGAACTATCGCAACTAATGTCTCTAAGTGTTCACTGGATGTCTGTTTTTAGGATACTGTTTGAACTTTGGAAATTTTAAGTGTGAGCAACTTAATAATGCTTAAAATGTGTGAAAAAAGATCTGAGAGGTTTTAGCCACCCTTTGTTTTGGGCTCCTTCAGAGGTGTATTATGCATCATTGGCCTCTTAGCCTTTCTGCAAGGTTATCAGTCCTGTCTTCATTTTTTTCTTAGATGTAGAACTTGAATATTTTAAGCTGTTTATGTAATGCAATATCAAAAGAAGCATAGGTTTTAAAGTTGAGAACTAGACTGGAATGTTGATTTTGACCCTTTCTGTGTGACCTTATGATCTTTAGCAAATTACTTTGAGTCATCATTTTTCTTAACTCATGTTGAAATGAGATAACACTCATCTAGCATGGAGTTTTAAGAGTCAAATGACACGTTGATTCATAATGTTTATGAAATGGATAAATGTGCAACCTGAGTAAATGCTTTATAAAACCTACAGTTCTGTACAGATGTTGGAAATTGTGATTATTCCTGCCAAAGAATGAATAAGAATGTCAGAGAAAGGGAAAGAGTGGGGATAATGGTGATAGCTGAAACCAAGGGTTGTTTCAAGAAGGTAAGAAGAGGTCAAAAGCATGAAGTGCAGTGAGGAAGCTGGTGGGATAAGTTTTAAGAGGATTCGATTGGACTTAGGGAACAGGAGTTTGTTGACTTTGACAAAGAAATGTTGGAGTAGTAGGAGCAGACGCCATATTGTTGAATGGGTGATGAGCAAATGGAGATAGCATTGGTAGGCAACTCTTGAGAGACCAAATTGCAAAGGGGAAAGGGCGTTAATCAGAGAGGGAGGCTGGATTGAGGGAGAGTTGTTTTTTTTTCCTACCAAGACTAATTTATTTTTCATATAGCTGTGTATTTATCATCACAATGAACTTTCTTTTTTTGTGAAAAATATATACAAAACAAATTTCACAGCACATTGCAACAATTAGTTGTAGAACAGATTTCAGAGTTTGGTAGGGGTTACAATTCCACAATTTTAGATTTTTACTTTTAGCTTCTCTAAGATACTGGAGACTAAAAGAAATATCAATGTAGTGATTCAGCAACCATATTCATTTGTTAAAGGCTACCTTCTCTGTATAACTCCACCATCACCTTTGATTTTTCTCCCACTCTTTAGGGGTATTCTAACTTTTTCATGTTTAAAGGGGCTGTCAATAATATGGGATAGAGGGATGGAACTAGCTGATGTTTTGGAGAGGCTGACCCCTCTGCATTTCAAGACTTACCTGGTCCAGGGATGCATCTGGAGGTTGTAGGTTTTTGAAAGTTACCCTAGTGCATGGAACCTTTGAAGAATCTTATATAATGCCCTAGGTGTTCTTTAGGATGTCTAATTACAGCTTGCATAAGAGTGACCTCCAGAGTAGCCTCTCAACTCTATTTGAACTTTCTCAGCCACTGATAACCTTATTTGTTACACTTTTCTCTCTTTTGGTTAGGATGGCATTGTTGATCCCAATGGTGCCAGGGCCAGGCTCATCCCTGGGAGTCATCTCACATGCCACCAGGGAGACTTCCATCCCTGAATGTCACGTCCCACGTAGGGGGAAGGGCAATGATTTCACTTACAGAGTTGGGTTTAGAGAGAGGCCACATCTGAGCATCAAAAGAGGTCCTCCAGAAGAGACTCTTAGGCTTACCTATAGGTAGGCAAAGACTCTCTGCTACATACATAAGCTTAACAAGAGCAAGCCTCAAGATCAAGGGCGTGGCCAATTGATTTCCCTAATGTTTGAGACAGTATCAAGGATTACCTGGTGGTAAATCAGGAAATTTAATAGTTCCATATTTTTTCAAGGGAGAGTTGTTTTAAGCTGAAAGACTTTAGCATGTGGAAATGCTTACAGGAAGGAAACAGTTTAGATGGAAAGACTGAAGGGAGTAAAGAGTTCCTGAGAAGGAACAGATAGGATGGGAGCACAGATGGAGGGGTTGGCCTTTCATAGGAAGGACTCCTTTTTAGGGACTGGAGGGATGGAAGAGAGGGAAGATGCAGTTAGTAGGTGGTTTTGGGTGGAGGGAAGTTGTGGGAATTTTCATCTGGGAGGTTGGAGGGGAGTTCTCAGCTATAAATGAGGTAGGTAGTGTCTGAAGCTTGGGAAATTCAAGTGGGAGACAGATACATTCAAATTACTAGAGAAATGTGAGAGCACATACCAAGTGATTGGGGGCCCTGACTTGGTCTGGCAGACAAATGGGAGGAGGGGAAGCAGTTCTTAAGAAAATCTTTAAGGAAGTGACATTTGAGCACTCTTGAAGGAAACAAGCTAGCAAATGTCAGATAAAGGTCAAGGGTTCTTACCCTAACCAATTCTAGTGGGAATACAAAAACTTGTTAACCTAACATAGTTTTCCTGTTCTTGGAATTTAGGTCATGTGAATATATGATATCTCTAGGGGTTTTACAGCATGTCGTTGTCATAATTTAATAGATCCAGTAAATTAATAACCCATTATAATTGCAACAATATTTGTCTTGGAGATAAAAATTCAGGCAAATATTTGAACCCTTAGTTGCCTTTTTTTTTTTTTTTTGCCTTAGCTCCTAAAATACAGTCTTCTGTCTTTTAGTCTTTTGTGTTTAAGAAATTAATCACTTGCACTATAATGATTTTTTAAATGTGATAATTTTCAGCTGTGACTTTTTATGCACAACCTTTTAAACTCTAAAATTCCTGGACTTCAGTGAACTTTCAGGGTCTCAAAAATTAAATCTTAATGATTTGAAAATATTTGACTATGAACTTAATATAAGTTTGGTAAAGTTGTTTCTCCATATTCTTGGACACTGGTTAAGGAATGTGAGTTATAATATTCTATTTTTGTACAATATAAGGCATTTAGATGGTGAAGGACACTATATTGTGAGATGTTTTCCTTTAACAATAATGGATCAATCTCAAGCCCTTCTTAACCATGTGTAAGTGGGTATTTTCTTTTGTATGCTGTATGGCAGGGTCACAGTTCATTATTTTTCCATGTGAATATCCCAGTATTGCAGCACTATTTGTTGAATTTTTGTTTGTTTGTTTTACTTGTTTGTTTTTTTGGAAAGTGCATAGACTGGGAATCGAAACTCGGTCTCCCACATGGCAGGCATGAATTCTACTACTGAACTACCCTTGCACCTCCAGGTATGTATTTTTAATACATACATTTCCCAAAGGAAAATGTTCATCCTAAATGGTGAAGGAAGAAGACATGACTTCTTTTAAAGCAAAGAATCAGAAACGATAGAGGTTTCCTATGCAGCTCCTTCCATTTTGGTGTATTTTAAGAACCATGATGTCATCTACTGGTGTTTCACTTTCCTGGCTGCTAAAGCAAATACCCATGCAATGAGTTGGTTTAAATGGGAATTTATTGGCTCATGGTTTTGAGGTTAGGAGAATTCCAAAATCAAGGTGTCATCAAAGTAAGCCTTTTTCCTAGAAGACTGGCATTTGGGGGCTGGCTATCGGTGATCTTTGGTTCTTGGATTTACTGTTCCATCATAGCTTCTCAGTTCTGTTGACTTCCAACGTCTGGTTGCTCCCTGTGGCTCTCTCTTTGGCCTTCTCTATAAGGTCTTCAGCAATAGGATTAAGACCCATCCTGATTTGGTTTGGCCATATCTTGACTGAAGTAACCTCATCAAAAGATCCTTTTTACAAGGGTTCACACCCAAAGGAATGGGTTATGTTTAAAAGCATGTATTCTGGGGTACAAAGCTCCAGTCCACCACAATGGGTTAACATATAAATCCTTTTTCCAAAGTTATTTTCAGGCACTCTCCCTGAATAAAAAAAAGGGGTGGTACTGATAAAAAGTAACAAGTTTGAGACTAATGAGATGTTTTATTTTTGAAAATTTATACTGAGTTTAATCTTTGAAAAATTTTTTAATCATTTTATGAATTCTTTTCCCTAAAGCATTTGCCATGCTGCCACATGCAGATTTCCTACTAGAGTAGTTTCAGATACATGCATGCAATCTTTATTACTCTCTTTAGAATTATCCCTGGCCACTTAGTAGCTCCTGTGATAAAATCAATTCTCCACACAGTTGCTCCTTGAGAAATTAAGGCTTCCTTTTTTTTAAAAAAAATTTTTTTAAAACATAACATACAAACATGAACATTCTTACCATATGATCATTCCATTCTTGGTATATAATCAATAACTCACAATATCATCACACAGTTATATACTCATCACCATGATCATTTCTTAGAACATTTGCATCAATTCAGAAAAAGAAAAGAAAAAAGCTCATACATACCATACCCCTTACCCCTCCTTCTTATTGACTGCTAGTATTTCTACCTACCAAATGTATTTTAGCCTTTGTTTCCCTATTGCTTTCTATACCCCTTATCACTCCCTTTCATTGATCACTAGCATTTCAACCTACTAAATTTATTTTAACATGTTCCCCCTATTATTTATTTTTAATGCATATGTTTTACTCATCTGTCCGTACCATAGATAAAAGGAGCATCAGAGGCAAGGTTTTCACAATCACACAGTCACATTGCAAAAGCTATATCATTATATGATCATCTTTAAGAAACATGGCTACTGAAACTCAGCTCTATATGTTCAGGCATTTCCCTCCAACTTCTCCAATATACCTTAACTAAAAAGGTGTTATCTATATAATGTGTAAGAATAACCTCAAGGATAACCTCTCGACTGTGTTTGAAATCTCTCTTTCTTTGACCCTTTATTTTGTCTCATTTCTCTCTTCCCCCTTTTGGTCTAGAAGGTTTTCTCAATCCCTGACGCTGAGTCCCAGCTTATTATAGGATTTCTGTCCCATGTTGCCAGGACGGCTTACACCCTTGGGAGTCACGCCCACACAGAGAGGGGGAGGGCAGTGAGTTTGCTTGTCGTGTTGGCTGTGAGAGAGAGGCCACATCTGAGCAACAAAAGAGGTTCTCTGGGGGGTGACTGTTAGGCCTAATTTTAAGTAGGCTTAGCCTATTTAAATAGGCTCAGTTTCATATGAACAAACCCCAAGATTGAGGGCTTGGAAGGCTTCCCTTTAAAAGCATTTTTACTTTTACTTTTTTCCCTTGAGATATCAGTTTTACTTGGTGAAATGTAATTTCTCCTCTGCTGCCATCCTTTGTGTGTGTTTGTATGTATGTGAAACATTTCAAATGTTCCAGAATGGAAGATAAGGATATTAGAATAATGTCTGGCAGTGTAAAGAGGACAGTGCATCGTCTCCCTAAAACATAAATATGAAGCTGGGCAGCATTATGAGAAAGAAATATCGTGGGGTTCTGGAAATTGATCAAAGGAAGACAACAACTTGAGAATTGTTTTCTTTTAAAAAACTTGTAGAACTTCAAGTTAGACACAAGAGAGTCTGTGGCTTTCCTGCCTGGAACTGAGGACCCTACCCTACTCCCACCCCAAATTTTCTAGTGCAGAGCTGACTACCACAAGCAGCAGTTTTGCTGCCCAAGGGGGTGAAGTCCATGGATTTTGTCAGTTAAAAGTGGAGACCTTGGTAGGAAACAAATGGAGAAAGCTCAGCCTTGCTAGCCTGAGATTGCAATTCCAGATGAGGCAAGTGGCAAACCAGCTGGAAATTTAACATGGATCTGAGAGAGTCAGAGAAGGGCTAACTAAGCCCTTCTCACATCCCTGACTGATGGGAGACTTTTGTGTGCAGGGGAGACCCACGAGGGCCCAGTGAGAATTACAAACTGAGATCAGTTTGAGTCTGGCTGAGCTTCGAATAACCTTCCCAACCCATGCACAGATCCCTTTGCACTAGATGGGAGTCACCTGGGCTCAAGGTGTTTGAGCCCAGCCTCTGCTGATCATTAGCTATGTGGAAATAGGGGCAACCCCTAGGAAGCCAGACTAAAAGATAAAAATGAAAAAACTAGGCTGAAACATCATTTGCACTCCTCCATGGTGACGGTGGGGGCAGGGCAGGGGACAGATTCCATTGGTTAAATCCTGTCAAGTTAAAAAAAAAAATCAGAAAAATATACTACCATCAATCGTTGCTGCAGTGTTATCTAAATGTCTATTTGTAACCCAATAATTAGTAGCTCAAAAAAGAACGTGTGACCCATACTCAGGGAAAAAGTCATCAAAGAAACTGTGTGGGCCTACATGTGGATTTAGCACACAGCCTTTAAACTAAAAACTTTAAAGTAATTATAAACACAAGGAATTAAAGGAAAGTATGTCCAGAGAGTACAGAAAAAGATAATAAACAAGCATAGTTATTAGCACATTTATGAAATCTTAACACTGCCACATTTTTTCAGAATTTAAAAAACTTTGTATTAATAGAGCGCTTCAGGGCAGCCCATGGTGGCTCAGGGGCAGAGTTCTCACCTGCCATGCGGGAGACCCAGTTCAACTCCTAGTGCCTGCTCATGCAAAAAACAAAACAAAACAAAAAAACCTTCAAACATACACAAAAGTGGAGCAACTAGCATAATGAATCCATGTGTTCACTGCCAGCTTCAATTATCAACTCAAAATTTTCAACTCGTTTCATCTCATACCCCTACCTAACTTCCTCTTCTTTTCCTTTTTTAAGCATTTTTACAAAACATGTTTGATAACTACAACAAATAAAGAGCCAATTTTCTTGTTATTTTTCACATGACAATAGAGATGATCAAATAATGTATGCCTCTCCTGTTCCTGAATGCTCCAGGAATGTTGTGGTTGAAATTTGACATCACCTCTGGATGCAGAAAGCCACTCTCAGGGCCTCGGGGTGGTGAAAGTGAGATCTGGACCTAATATCTGGCATACTGGATATCTGACATCTGTGGAATGACCAGGGCATAAAAGTTCTTTACTCTGTAGTCTCTGTTTTGATATAGGTTTCTGTGGTTGACCAGTGTCCCCACTACCCCAGGGGAGTGCAGGAACTTCTGCACCTCTTATTTGCAAAACACAAGGAGGTAGGAAACTGGAGATACTTAGGCCATCTCTCCAGGTTCCTTTCACTACCAGTGGCACTCATTTGTGGTGCCATGATGGATTGTGTGGGAAAGTGGGGCCCAGATGTCCTCTGATTCTCTTTCTACTTACCTAAGAGTTTCTATCATGGTGCAAAAATCTCATCTTACCTCTTGGGCTGAGACCTGAAGTGGGTGCACTGAGTTCCTTCTTGGAGACCCAGGCCTCTTTGTACCGAAATTTCATCCTCCCTAATTCTCTTTACTTCTTGGCTTTGCCCCAAATTTGTTTTCTGGGAACAGAGAGGTTACTCTGATAGATCATAAATCTTCTCTACCCTCTGACCTCAGGAATACTTTCTCCAGCAAAGCCTGTGTTTCAAGACTATTGTTTTATTATAGATTTCCCAAATTCTCATTTGAAATGCAATCTTAATCATCCTTTTGCTGTCAATAATTTCTCCAAACTAACTTCAAATGCAGCTTTCGGTTTGATATTTTAGAATACAACAATCCTTAGAGCCATCCCAGATGGATAGCCATAGATTAGCGTATCAACAGTTGAAAGTGCTAATGAATGTTAATGACAGACTTGGGTCACAGAGTAAGGAAAAGGAGATAGGGCAAGGGAGAGGGGAAGAAAAAAAAAAGTCCACCTTTGTCACACATAATGTAGTGAAAATCTAAACTCATTTGAAAATACAATCCCATAATTCTTCACAAATACAGAAAACTAGAAATAAGAGTTTAATGGACCTCCATAAATCCTAACCCAGCTTTGGCAATTAATGCAGTTTTGCCAATCTTGTTTGATTTATTCCCTCCAATTTTTATTTTTAGCATACATTTCTAACATGAGATGTTAGTAATTATCAGACCTTACAACATTAGCAGTGTGTCCTTATTATTATCTAATATCCAGGCCATATTCAAATTTCCCCAGTTGTTTCAAAGGTATGTCTTCTCACACACTTAGTCAATTGAAATCAGGACCCAAAAAATTTCCAAATGTTGCATTGGTTGTTATGTTTCTGCTAATTAGATCCATTCACTGACCCTTTCTTGCTCTGCCAGTATTCTGCAAACTACACTTCTCAGGCTTCTTTGCCAACTGCTTTCCAATTAAGGTCAGGCAATGGGAAGCTGTTTTAGTTTGATACTGCTGCTGGAAAAGCAATATACTAGAAATGAGTTGGCTTTTATAAAGAGAACTTTATATTCTTTTATTAAGAATATAAGAACTTGTATTAAGTTACAAGTTCACAGTTCGAAGGCCATAAAAATGTCCAAACTAAGAGGCATCGAGAGAAAGATACCTTGACTCAGGAAAGGCTGATCTGGGAAGGCATGTGGCTGGCATCTGCTGGTCCTTTGGCTTCTGGTCGCAGCTTTCTCGAGTGCATTTTCTTCCCGCATCTCTAAAGATCTCTATGTGGGCTCTGAAGATTTTTCCAAAATGCTTCCTTCTTAAAGGATTCCAGTAAGCAGCCCACCTTGAGTGGGTGGAGACACCTCCCCATGGAAACCAACTAATCAAAAGGTCCCAACTACAATTGGGTGGGTCACATCTCCATGGAAAGAACTTAATAAAAAAGAGCCCACCCAATAATATTGAATCAGGATTAATGAACATGGCTTTTCTGGGGGTACACAATCGTTTCAAAGTGGCACAGATGTGTCTGTGGGTGATTTAAAGGATGGGAGGAGGAAAAAGCCTGGGTATTTCTCCCTGCTCCCTGCTCTAGGCAGTGTTTCTGGCAGTGGCTCTGTCACTTTGGTGGACCAGGCTCCTCTAAGCAGCCACAACCATCATTTCCGCTTCTGGGTTCTGGTAATACCACATCCCTTTTTGGTTCCTGTTGCCCTAGGGGAGGTGGTGGTTTCCTAATGTATCCAATCTTTGGATTGCCTCAATGTCTCTTTGGCTTTACAGCTTTTCCAACACTTTTGCATCTAGTTCCCCATATTAAATTCCTCTGTTGAATTATCCTGTATGAGCTATTTTTTCCTGACCAGACTCATTCATACAAGCTTTTGTTCCTAACTGCATTTCTTTACACCCCCTTCCCACTTTAAAATGTTTCTTCTTTTATGCCACTGATTCTTTCTTGTGGGCCTTTTAATTTCTCTGTTCTCTATATTCTTACAAATAGTTAGATCTAGAGCCATGCTGGACAATATGAGAGTTATTAGTTACATATTGCTATTTAAAGCTAAATTAGTTAAATTTAAATAAAAATTATAAAAATCTGGTTCATCAGTAGCACTAGCCATATTTCAAATGCAGCTAGTAGCTGCCATGCTGCATGGCACAGACAGAGACTATTGCAGGCATGGCAGAATGTTTAATTGGACAGTGCTGGTCACTGAGGCTTCGTTAGATGAAGGTTCAATACTTTTAGGCAAGAACTCCTTAAGATAAAACAAAAATAAAAATAACAGGAAAAAGATACCTTTAAAGACAAGATTTATGTTGGGAGAACTTAGCTGCAGTAGCTCTGCTGAGAAAGTAACAACTTTTCATCAGATTCAGTTGACGTGCTTATTAAAATGCAGAATCCTTGGCCTCCAACTGCATACCCACAGGGTCAAAATTCCCTGCCTGTCATGAATTTTAGCAAGAATCTCAAATGAATCTGCTGCACACTGACATTTGAAACCATTGAAATAACAAGCAGGACACTACGTTAAGCTTTTGCACACTTATATTCAACTGTAAATAACAGAACCTGTAGGGAAGGAGCTGCTAGGCACAATGGAAATGGCTTTAAGTAGCCGAAGGTTGGGAGGAGAATGAATCTCTAACTAGGAAAGACTGATACATTTTAGAACAAAGTTCACCGTTTGTGCTTAAAGGCCTTAAACCTTGCGCTGGGTGGATGATGGTCTCCTGCAGGTCTGTGATGGATTTCACCACTCACTAAATATGAGAAAAATCACCATAATGTTTCATAAGACTAAACATCCAGGCTCTAAGAGCCTGTCTTTCCAACGTTTGATGATGTGTCTTTTCTTTATGAAAGATGATGATACAATATATGAAAGTTGTATATATTTTTAATTTTTTTTTCGGCAAGACTAACATTTGGCAGCATAACATTGTTTCCTCTGTTTTTGGAGGGAGTTGAATTACTTGTTTGACAAATCCAAGAATCCAGGAGCCACTAATACAGTCTGCCTTAGGTGACTTGTAAATAGGAAATGAGGTAATTTGAACCAAATACCATTTTGAAGATATATTAAATATATTACATTTGCCTCAAACCTCACTGTATATTAAGTGTCAGAAAGCAGACAAAAACAAACAGGGATGGGAAATGGAAGAATGCCATTAACCATTTCCTCAAGTGCAACTCTGGGCTCCACAGCAAAGGGTCTGCTTGCCTAAAGTCATTATTTATAGCAGGGATCCCATATTTCCCAGGTGATTGTGTTACAACCACCGTCAGTTAAAACAATCCCTAACAAGAGCCCAGGTGTTTTCATCATTCACTGTATTTCCTGGAAATTCCTGCCCTCCTTAAATAAGTTAGTTACAGCATAACTAAACCTGGGCTTGATTTCCACTTCTGTCTCTACCTGAATGATCTTGGGTAAATTAGTCTCTCTGGCCTTGATTTTCACATGTGTAAAATGCAGGGGTAATAGTAAATAATCTATAAGACTCAGGACTTCATCACCTCCTCCAGGGAACCTCCTTCTTCAACATTCCCAAGACTGGTGGGGGACCGCCTAATGCACTGTATAACTGGAGATTAAAAGACATATCAACTAATCATTCATGAATATGATTATATTCATTTGTTATATGTTATATATACCTTCTCTGTATAACTCTACCATCACCTTTGATCTTCTATCCCACTCTTGAGGAGTATCTGGGCTATGGCCATTCTAACTAAGGAATTGTCAATAATATGGGATAGGGAGATGGAACTAGCTGATGTCCTGGAGAGGCTGGGCCCTCTGCATTTCAGGACTTATCTGGTCCTGGAACCCATCTGGAGGTTGTAAGTTTCTGGAAAGCTACCCTAGCGCATGGAACATTTGAAGAATCTTATATATTACCCTAGGTGTTCTTTATAATTGGTTGGGATGGTTTTGGTTGGGGTTTGGCAAGTTATGATAGGTAGCAATGTCTAACCGAAGCTTGTGTAAGAGTGACCTCCAGAGTAGCCTTCTCGACCATTTCAACTCTCTCGGCCACTGATACTTTATTAGTTACACTTCTTTTCCCCCTTTTTGGACAGGATGGCATTGTTGATCCCACAGTGCCAGGGCTGGACTCATCCCTGGGAGTCATCTCCCATGCTGCCAGGGAGACTTTCCCCTCTGAATGTCATGCCCCACACAGCGGGGAGGACAATGAATTCATTGAATAGTTGGGCTTAGAGAGACTGAGACCATGTCTGAGCAACAAAAGAGGTCCTCTAGAAGTAACTCTTAAGCATACCTATAGGTAGGCTAAGCTTCTCTGCCACCTACGTAATCTTCACAAGAGCAAGCCTCAAGATGAAGGGTTTGGCCTATTGATTTAGGTATCCCTAATGTTTGACACAGTGTCAGGAGATTCCCTGATGGTAAAGTTTAATAGTTTCATATTTTTTCCCCATTTGTCAAGGGATTTTGCCAAAACTTTTTGATTATCTGCTTACTATATTCTAGGATGTATCCAGGCATTACATTAAGCTATACAGGATTAAAGGCCCTCATTCTCATTCTGGGCTCCCTGTCTTTCAGTTGTTCAAGGGAGCTATCCAGCCAGGTTGAGTTAGTTATATGCTACAGAAAATTTAGGTTTCAGACAAAATAAAACTTTCTTTCTTTGGTCTCAAAGAGTAGGTGTGGTTCTAAAATATAGACAATGTCTTCCTGACCCCTGTGTTCTGAATTATCTCTTTTTTTTTTTTTTTTTTTTTTTTTTTAAATGGGCAGGCACTGGGAATCGAACCCAGGTCCTCGGGCATGGTAAGCAAGCACTTTTACCTGCTGAGCCACTGTGGCCCACCCAAGATGTTCTGAATTATCTTAATCCTGACCTGATCGGTTTTGTTCTTATCTCTAAATATCAGGTTATACATATATAAAACAGCCTCTCAAAATTCAGAAATAAGAATTACTGTTCTGGACTAAATGTGTCTGCTGTAAAAGCTTACAATCTAGGTCCCTGTTTTATTATAAGCATTTTCTAAAGGAGACCATACAATAATTGTTATTTTGTTTCTGGCTTATTTTGCCTCACCAAATGTCCCACAGTTTCACTCACATCGTTGCCTGCCTCACGACGTCATTCCTTTTTGTAGCAGCGCAATATTCAATCATGTGTGTACACCATCGTTCACCAATCTACTTCTCAGTCAGCGTGTCCTTCAGCCACCTGCATTCATTAGGCATCATGTAGAAGGTCCAAAGTCCACGCTCAATTTTAGATAATTTCATTGTTCCCAAGAGAATGGTAACCAGTAAACAAACTGTCACCAAATAGGAAATCTAAATCTCCTCTTAACTCTTGTCCCTCCCCCATTATTTACCCCTGCTGTCGCTGTGGGACTGCTGATGCTTTTCTGTTAAACACAGTCCATAGCATGTAATTGCAGTTTTTCCCCCTGTACTGGAAAGGACTGTTTTTATTAGTTGACATGAGTGAACTAATTGCCCATATTTGGTGCCTGATAAGTCACGAGAGGGAATGGATTTGGGGAAATACCCAACAAGGTGTTGAACATTTAGGACTGCAAAGCAAGAGAGACGTTACAGATGGTGAGAGGGGTTTGAGTGTCATCTGCTAAAGGTGACAGCTGAGGCTATGGGACCAGTGACTATTCCCAGGACAAAAGTGTAGTGAGAATGGAGTACAGAAGCTGAATCAAGCTTTGGGGAGACTCTTTGGTTAGGCATGAGGAGAAAGAAAAGGGACTGGAGAAAATTCAGGTAGAGTCATGAAAAGCAAACCAGAATAACCTAAAGTCATGGATGCAAGAGAGGAGAAGATGGATCATCAGTGTCAAATATTTCAGAAACAAAGGGACATTCAGGGATGGAGAACAGGGCAGTATATTTGGCCAAGAGATCATAAGGAAATTTAAGGAGTGCCATTTGGGTGGATGGTGAGAGACATCCTGTTTCAGAGGGTTCAGGCAAGACCAGGAAGTGAGGATGTGGCAGAAAAATCCATTCATTGAGAAGTCTGACAGAGAGAGGAGGAGAGCAGAAGCCACTTGGGGGCATCAGGAGCAAGAGAAATTTTCCCCCACTCTAGGACAGGAAGTCCGATGCGGTGGAACAAACACCCAGCACTGGACTAAGGCATCAGGTATTTTTTCTGGTTGTTTTGGGCCAAGTTTGGAATATATAAAAATAAATAAAGGCTTTACTAGTGCTAAGAAAAGAAAAGGCAAGAGTGATGATGAAAGAGCCCATGGAGTTCTGGAATGTTTCTGGGGAGCCAGGACTAAGGGAGAGAACCAAGAAGTGAACAGTCATCAGAGAAAGCAAGGCGTGGTGAGCTGGAAGGAACGAGGGCCTAGAATTCTGGCATGGCTGCTTGTTATCTGTGTGGCTCTAATCTCTGGACCTGTTTCTTCATCTGCAAAATAGAGGTTGTCCTGGGGTCAGAGGAGAGTGTATGTCTAGAGTCTAGCATGATGGGAGACAATCAATGACAGGTCTTCTGTACCTTATATTCACTTCTAAAAGGCATTGTGATGTAATTATTTTGGGCAGTGAAAAAAAGATGCAATATTAGTAGTCAAGGTATATCATCTTACCCCCCATACTCCCAATTTGAAACATCACCCTGTTTGGTTTTTTTAATTGCCCATTTGTCTTCCAATCCACGCACAGTGAAGAAACAGCTTCATGGGAGCCAGGAAGGTCCAATTTAATAGCCTCTTGCATTTATATTACAATTTACATTTTCTGAAGTTGTTTGATAATAGTGATTCCATTGATTCTGATGACAGATGGCAAGTCAGATGCTGGAATACCCATTTTGCAACTAAAAAAGAAAACAACTCTTAGGAAAGGAAGTGATGACCTCTAGAAGCCAGCAAGTGTCAATAGTTCATGCCAAATGAACTTCATTTTCTTTTTTAAAAAAGAGCTGCTACCTCAGGAAATGCTACAGATTATTTGCACCTTGATTTTAGCTGGACTTTTGACAAAGTCCCAAAGTTTTTGTGGATCATCTATAGGAGAGCAGTTGGTGGCACCCACAATTGGATAAACAGCAGTGGCCCCAAAATGTTAAAATACAGAAAAGCAGCTCAGCACTAATTTGGACAGAGCCCTTCCCTCCAGTGTCCATCCTAGTAAACTTTTTATTGATGATTCTGATAAGGTCAAAGAAGTCTTATGTTCAGCAGATCTGCAGTCATCAAAGCTAGGAGTGAAACTTAATATTTTAGATACTAGAATTTACGTTGAAAAAAATTGTGAACAATGGACAATAATGTAATAGGGACCCATGTAAAATCTTGTTCTTGGTTGAAAAAACAACATATCAGTGCAAGTACAGGACGGAGGAGATGGTGTGTTCAAGTTCAGTAAGAAACAAGACGCTGATGCAGCCACCATCAAAGATGGTCTGGGCTGCTCCAGGGTCTCGGGACACCCGAGGAACTGGGGTGCTTAATCTGGGGAAGAGGAGACCAGCTTGGGAGGGGCGTGGGTGCAGTGGAGGGCAGGGGCAGAATTTTCAAGAATAGGAAGGCTGCTTATGGGGGTAGCCTTTAGCTGCAGAGGGGAGAACTAGGGTCCGTGGAAGGTATTACATATAGGGAAATGGATTTGGGTTCAGGGTCTAACAATCTGAGCTGTTTAATATGGGATGGCCTATTTTGTGAGGTTAGGATTTCCCTGTCCATGGAAGCAGCTCAATTACTCTAATTAAAGATATTTTGGGAAGGGCTGTGTAGGGGGTGGGAACTTGGATACAATGATAGTCTCGAGGATACCTAACTTCTCTTTCATCCCCACAACAATCCTGAGAGGTAGATATTATTATCTCCATTTTGCTGACAAGGAAACCGAGATGCTGAGAGGTTGTGATTTGTTCAAGCTCATCCAACTGGTAAGTGGAAAACCAAGACTAGTACTCAAGGCTTTTGTTGTAACTCCTATGCTCTCCCTCCTTGGACAATCTCTGGTCCAGGATGGTTCCTGGATAATTTTGCTTCCAAGGTCCTTAATATACTCATCTAGAAAACAGGCATACTAATCTCCTCTTCCTCCTGATCCTGCAGGAAGGAGGAATTCATAAAGGGAAGGTAATATGGGCTAATTTAAAACTTCCTACTCCAGCAAAAAGCTCTCTGTAAATATAATGTAATTTGAAATTAAATTTATCCTATATTTTGAATAGATAATATATGCATGTGGTACAAAATCAAAATATATAAAGTGATAAAGCAAAAGCAAATTTTCTGACATCAATTCCCCAGCTACCTACCAACTTTCTTTCTGGGAGACACACAATGCTGTTTCTTGTGTATCTTTCAGGAGATCTTTTCTGTACATATGCAAGAGCTTGTGTATATGCATTTTTTCACAGAGAGAAAGCTTCAGACACAGTTCTACAATTTACAGTACTTTTTACATGTTGATCTATGTGAAAGTACCAATATTGACCTACAAAATAAATCACAAATCTTTCCATATCAGAAATAAAGAGCTGCTGCAATCTATTTAAAAATAGAGTGTAACATACATATGGGACTTCACAAATTTTAAGTGTATACCCCTGTAGAACCAGCACCCAGATTAATGATTCAAATTTTTCCAATACACTGAAGGCTCCTTGTGTGCCCTCCCAGTCACTACCTGATTCTAAATTTTATGTAAGTGCAAACCTCCAGCGCGTACTCTTTTGAGTCTAGCTTCTTTTTAATGTTTACACAGTTGTTCATTTTTGGAAGTCCCTTATTTTCCTTAACCCTTTTTCATGACCTACTGATGGATGGTGAGGCTGTTTCTCATCTTTTGCTATTATAAGCAATGGGCTCATAATAAATATAATGTATTTTTAAAAAATATTTTATTGTGGAAAATGTCAAATATATGAAGCAAGCAGAACAGTATCGTGGGCATTCAACATCAACAACAGTCCACATTCTGCTATGCTCATTTAATGTAATATGTTTTTAGTGTAGGATTTCAATTCCTTACAAGAAAATACCCTTTGAGAAGACGAAATGCGCAGAGTTTGGAATTTCGACTGTATCACTTAATAGCTGTGTGACCATCAGGAAGATGCCTACCCTCTCTGAACGCAGTAAAATGAAGACAGTGACTCCTACTGCACAGACTTGTGGTGGGGATAATGGACATGATGATGTGCTTTTCAAACTGTAGGTGCCCAAGTGAAACTTGAGGGTCCCAAGTAAAGGTGGGCGTGAAAGGTGGAGGAGGAGCTTCCCCTAGTCACTTCCGTCCTCTATAGAAAAGTGTCTTTGTTAAGAGTTCATTAGATGAAAGGGTTCCAAAGCCAAAGCAAAAACAAAAACAAAAACAAGCACCATAGTTTGAAACTCCCCACACATTGAAGGTAGAGACTCCACCTAGAGCGGAGTCTCAATCATCCTTCTGCTTTTCCCCGACCTCCCTTTGTCTTTTCAAATCATCTTCTTACTGGCTAAAATCATTTTCAAGCCAAGGGACACTTTTTGATTAAAGCAGGAAAAGGCCAGTGACAGTAAGGGGGCTGAGGGCAGGGAAAGGAGAGTGCCCTGGTGACTCAGCCTCGCACGGGAGCTGGTGTCTTCCTCAGGATCCGCTCCCTCCGCCGCCCTCTTCCTCCTCTCCACCCCTTATGAAAGGTCCGGAGTCTCCTATCAGCTTACCCCAAGCCTCGGCTGAAGTGGTTCTGGGTTCCCAATCCATCAGCAGTCTCTGGTCCCGGGGCTGCTTGCGCCATGAATTCAAGTTACTCTTCTCCCCGAGGCTAGGAACTTTCCCTAGGCGTCCCGTCCCGGTGCCACGAAGCGCTGCTGTCCTGACGCCCGCCCTCCCCGCGCGCCCTGGGAAAGTAAAGGGTCAACGGGCCCTCCCAGCACCCCCCCTCCCCCCGCACTTGCCGGCCAATCGCCTCCACTAGGGATGCTCCGAGCCCGAGTGCGGCTGCTCGGGGCGTCCCGGGAAAGGCTTCTCCTCCCAGCGCCGAGCACTGGGTCCTGGCAGACGCCCCAAGATTGTTGTGAAGAGTCTAGCCAGTTGGTGAGCGCTGTAATCCGAACCAGCTGTGTCCAGACTGAGGCCCCATTTGCATTGTTTAACATACTTAGAAAATGAAGTGTTCATTTTTAACATTCCTCCTCCAATTGGTTTAATGCTGAATTACTGAAGAGGGCTAAGCAAAACCAGGTGCTTTCTCTGTAGGCGCTCCAGTGGCTCGGAGGACCCCTTGTCCTCTCCCCGACTGGCTGATCCGCTCCGGAATAAAAATATCGACGAGCCCCGAGAGCCGAGAGAGGCTGAGCTTCAGGAACTCCTCCCAGGGTACCGCGCCGGGAGCTCTTTCTCACTTGCCCTTTGCGTCTTCACCTCCCGCACGTTGGACATGCCAGGATTAAAAAGGTGGGTTCTCCGATCGGGACTTTGGCCTTCAGGGTGTGGAATCCTTAAGAAAAACTTGATCGGAGGAAAATGGCTATGGCTGGGATTCAGGCTGGGTCAGGATATTGGAAAAGGCATTAGCTAGTGATGCAATGATATTGCTAATTATAAAAAGCTGGGCCTCTGTAATTTCCATCTTGAAGTCTTCTTTTGGGACTGGGTATTTTTTTTATATATAAAATAGTTGCAGAAGTCGGCATCTGAGAGAGATCTGCAAATATCCGAGTGCTTTATTCCTCTTTCTTTTGGGAAAGGGCAGCATCGTCATATGCTGTTTTTAAAGAAAATTATATGTATTTTAAATTAGGGAGACTAATTACTAGCTCATTAGCAATTACTAGCAATTGTTTTGATGCATCGGCTGTTGGACAAGCTAACCGCTCGCTGAGCATCTGGTGCTGGATTTGACTTATGTTTGTGTGTGATCCACAAAGGACATGGGACCCAGAATTTTCGAGCCAATGAGAAGTGGGGACTGCAGACAGAAATCCATGCAAGCAAACGTTTTGCTGTTCTCTAAGGAAATTACGATTCCAGTCAAATAATGCTTAAGCCTTGAAGAACTTTATCTAGATGACATCTTTATCTATTGAACTCTTAAAAACTTTTTAAGTGCTTAAAACACATTAACTGTGTGCGTGTGTGTGCGCGCGCATGCTGAAAACTAAGCTGTTGTGATAATGTCACCCTGGATTATTGGGGACAGCACTTCTCTGACGATAACGCTGATTCTGTTGGTCTCTCCCGGCTCTCCTCATACTTTAAGATGGTGTAGGAAATGGGTAGAACTACTTGCTTTGGAAAGTTCCTGAAACCAGTTATGAACACCCCAAAGTTCTCAATCTCCATCTAGTTGGTCCATCTTGGGAGTTTTCTAGCTTCTTTCTTGATAAGGTGCAGCTCTTTGTGACCCCATGAAAGCAGCAGTACTTGGGTATTATTTCATTTTAGGAAAGCCCTCTCTGTTTGCCCAGAATTCTTTTGCCCCTGAGACTCAGTAGTGGCTCTTCCAGGAGGTTGGACCTCTCAGAGGAGACCCATCCCGAGCTGCCCACTAGTCTGGGGGGTTTGGGGGAAAAGGGGAGAAATGGGGTTAGCACAACTTTTCCACTAGCTCTGGAAGTCCACGGCTTTCAGTCAGTCTGTTCTGTCTCCAACATAAACGAGACAGGGTTTTATAACCAACTGAAAGGAAACTTCATGTGAAGAAACAGGAAAACATTGAAATTCATAATATACAAGCTGGAAAATAAATTTGTTATTGTTCTTTCATTCCTTCCAGATATAAATCTGGCTGTTGCAAATATCAAAAAGCCCCGGGATTTGGCTCTGCACTTTATAAGGTCAGAGCTGTCTCCAGCCTTCTAGAACCTGGCTCATATCGGCACTTAGATTAAACGAAAGCTTGTGGGCTGTCAGGGTCTTTATTCTTTGATTTGGGGACGTGAAGGAAGTGGGCTTTGCATTTCCTGGCATCACATCTTGTCTCCATTCCCTCTGGATGTTGAGCAGATTACCTTAATTCTGGGGTTTGCCAAGTACTCAGTGGCTGACTCAGACGAGCCATGTGTCATGGATGTGAGTGTGATTTGGAATCTATCTTGAAGACTCTTTCAAGGGAGGTATTATGAAGTGGACTTACTCGTTGGCAGTAACTGGCCACTGAAACCAGTCACAGGCTTAGCTGACCTGAAACGTTTATCTCCAGGTCCACTGCCCTATTAAAGAGTCCTTGAAGTCTACCTTCTCCAGGAAGCCTTCCATGACTTTTTCATCTCTCCCCACAATCTCACTCACCCTTGTAGCACCCAATGGGTACTTCTATCAGTGCCCTTACCAAGGTGTAGTGACATTATTGATTTACGTGGCTCCCTGTCAGCTCTTGAGGGTAGTGATCGGGTCTTGCTTTATACCTCTTGTGCCTCCAAAGCCTGCAAGTAGTAGTTGCTCAGATAAACAGCTATTGAATTAAACAATAGCACTGAATAATGCTCTAGCTTTGTGTAGATTCTGCATTTTAAAATCCCATCTGAGACCGTGCTTTTATTGGCTAAGAGCTTGTGAGAGATGAAGGGTAGGAATTGTAGGCTCAGAGAGGTTTCGGGCTTATGAATTGCAAAGCTGCCCTGACTAGAGGTTTCTTGATTCCTTGTTCTGAGTTTTCCCATGGGTTTTATTTTTCTTTGGGCTGTCCAGCTTCCCCAATGTCCTCTCCTCTCTCAGGATCTGCTGGAGTTCTTATGGCCTGGGCTTGCAGAGCCCATCAGGGAGGATGGAGTGCTCCAAACCCATCTGTTGAAGGGATTTTTATGTGTGTGTGGGCCTCAGACTTAGTGTATGCTCTGAGTAAATAATTTTGCTATAATATCTTTCTTCGGGAATGCAAAATGCCTTCTGTCTTTCATCATTTGAGGGCATGGCAGGCTCGTTTACTCGGTAATCATTTCAAAATGAGGATGTTCAAAACCCATGCAAATGGCCTAGCGTAAGGCATAAAGACCAAGCAACCGGTAAATATATTGTTAATATCCCTGTGGTGGGTTCTAAACTTTTTTTTTTTAAAGCGGCAAACACCTGGTTAAAAAAGTGCCATCTAACCTAACACAATATCCCCATGGGGGAGACAAGCAAAGGAGTGGTTGGGGCAGCTGGGGGTAGGCCACCCTTAGCCTCCCACGTGTACCAGTTTATGGTGAAGTTACAGGCACATGGGTGAACTGGGGCCCATTCCCCCAGATGTGGCTGGATCTTGGACATTTACGTGTGACTTCTCACCCTCCACAGGATACTCACTGTGACCATTCTGGCTCTCTGTCTTCCAAGTCCCGGGAAGGCACAGGTGAGATACCAATTTTTTTTTTATGTTATCTAGAAGCATGCTAAAAGCCAGGACAAGAGAGCCCAGTCTTACAGTTTGGAAATCTAAGACTGTGACGGTGGAAGGGGGGGCCTTATATTTGATCTAATCTGAGTCCCAGAGCCCTTTGTGCTTTAGAGATCGAAGCTGTGGCCCAGAGAGGTTGAGGGACTGAACCCAGGCAAGGCAGTTTGTAAGTAGCAGGGCTGGGACCCGGCTCCTGACTCCCAAGCCAGGGCTCCTTTCATCAGATTTTGCTATTTTCTTTGTATCTCTCAGGGCATCTTGATTTACCTTTTTTTTTTCTTAGTTTACAATTTAATTTAAAAATTCTGAAAGACGCTGCAATTTCTAAACTTTCGGTAGTGTTACCTATATCCATTTATCTGGTTAAGACCCAGTGAAAGAATCACTCTTCCAAAAAGCTTTGCGATATGGATGCTTCTTTATCTTGAAATTTTTTAAATAGAATGTGCTGTGTGTTTCTCTCTCTTTTTTTTTTTCTAATTTTTTTTATTAACAAGTCTTCACACACATACAGTCCATACATGGTGTACGATCAGTGGCTCACAGCATCATCACATAGTTGTGTATTCATCACCATGATTATTTTGAGAATATTTGCATCACTCCAGAAAAAGAAATAAAAAGAAAAAACTCATGCATCCGATACTCCCTGTCATTGACCACCAATATTTCAATCTACCCAATTCATTTTACCCTTTATCCCCCCCATTACTTATTTATTTATTTTATCCATAATTTTTTACTTATCTGTCCATACCCTGGATAAAAGGAGCATCAGGCACAAGGTTTTCACAATTACATGGTCACATTGTAAAAGCTATATCATAATGCATTCATCTTAAAATATCAAGGCTACTGGTACACAGCTCAACAATTTCAGGTACTTTCTTCCAGTTACTCCAATATACCATAAACTAAAAAGGGATATCTATATAATGCATAAGAATAACCTCCAGAATAACCTCTCAGCTCTGTTTGAAATCTCTCAGCCACTGACACTTTCTTTTGCCTTGTTTCTCTCTTCCCCCTTTTGGTCAAGAAGTCTTTCTCAACCCCATGATGCTGGGCCCTGGCACATCCCAGGACTCCTGTCCCACGTTGCCAGGGAGATTTAAACCCCTGGGAGTCATGTCCCACACGGGAGGGCAGTGAGCTCACCTGCCGTGTGCTTTGTGTTTCTGGGTGATTGTGCCCTTGCAGTGCCCACCCGTCGCCCCCTTGGTGGTGGGCCTGTCTCTGCACCAGCACATCCTCACTGGGAGGCGGGGTGGGGGTGGGGGAGTGGGGCATGCTCAGACACACCACCGCACAGGATTGGGATGAGTCAGCTCCAAACCTGTGAGGGGCCAGCTCTGGCTGGAAACCCTGCGCTGAGTGGGAAGAGGGGCAGCTGAGAGGAGGCTCAGAGCAAGAGTCTAGGAGTATCCCACAGCATCCTGTGGGATAAAGCCATGGGAGAGACGGATTTATGCATGTCAGCCCCTGAGAAGTGTGGGCAGATTCTTCCTGAAGGATCAGGGCAGTCTCTCTGTGTCTTGTGCGTGGGAAGGAAAGAAAAGAGTAGGGTTGAGGGGCGGCGAGAAGATAAGGGAATGTATGTTCTCTTCATTTAAGCATTTTGAAATATAATAGGTCCTTTGGGGATAGAAAGGCTCTTGGGAACTGTAACAAAGAATTCCAGACCTTGGAGGGACTTTGGAGTCTTCTAATCTCTGTGTTGAACAGATGGAGAATTCTAAGCCCAGGAAGGGCAGTGGTTAAATGGATTCTGTTTAGTGAATTTTAGGCCCCTTACATATGTTAATACATTTAATTGTTAAACCACCCAAGAAGTGAATACTGTTATCCCTATTTTACAGACAAGAAAACTAAGGTCTAGAAAGAAGTTGCAGCCAGTAAGTTCCGGAATGAGAATTTGAAGCTAGACAGTCCAGTGTATTTGAAACCATGCCAGCACTAAGCTGCAGAGCCAGGGCTGGAAACTAGGTTTCTTGGCCTCCTGAGCTCTACTGCCCTGCCTTCTGGCCCATCTCTTCTGGTCCTTTGCCTCAAGGCCCTGGAATGCCTGGACCCACTTCCAGTAGTGAAGGCTGACTTCACAGTCCCCAAATCACCCCCAAACTCAAACTAATATCAACCCCACAGCTCAGGAAAGGTGAACCCCTCTGCTGTTCTAGGGAGGGCAGGGGTCAGACTATGCCAAGTGATGAGGCCGGGGCAGAAGCTTCTCACAGTCAGAAACACCCTCTGTCTTATTCCTGTCAAATATCGGGGTTCAGGTTTCCCTCAAAGATCCCACTTGTTGCCCTCCCCCAAGACATTTTTTTTTTTAAGTGCATAAGGTGGTGATTCAAATTATATGGGGAGTCTACAACCCTCTAGGATCGGCAAGATCTATCTAGTTCTGGAAGCACTTTTGTGTAATTGTCTTGCTGAGTTTGAAATTGAGGAATTTCCCTTATTCTGCTTTTCTTTGAAAGCTGACTGCATTTGCCATGTAGCTTTTTATCTTATGTACAGACTTCTGAGTCAGAGGATTTCTTAGGGACAAAGAAGACATGCTGAACTAAGAGAAGATGAAATTACATAGTATCCAAATAACAAGAGTCATTTCCCTTGAAAACAGTCTGATTCATTCCTAGAAAGGGGCTGAACCTGGGACATGCCATACCAGGCAGATCAAATATGATTATTATTGCCCTATAAGCCATCTGCTAAAAATGAGGGCTATGAAGACTGTATAGCAATGGCCAGGGCTGGGGCCGGGGGTTAAGGAGCTGAAGATGTAATGCTAAGTATCATAAGATAGTGAAAAAATACACAAACAGTAAACAAGTAGGGCTGTCATATAAGGCCTTGGTATTATAAATAATGACCTTACCTCTCTTCTTTTCTCCCTTTCCTGCAGCAACAGTGCACGAATGGTTTTGACCTGGATCGTCCATCAGGACAATGCTTAGGTATGAGGCCATGGCAAATCCTTCCCTGGGGCAGGGGGTGCTGAGATTGCTCAATTACAGGTCCATTATTTTCTCAGCTTGTGTTCAATACCATCAATTATTTATTAACCTTGTCCATAGAAATAAACAGAGCCTTGGAATGATTGAAGTCAATGACACCCTTTAATTGGTCATTTCCTTTTGTGTCTAGCACTGGGC
This sequence comes from Tamandua tetradactyla, assembly GCF_023851605.1. NCBI lineage: Eukaryota > Metazoa > Chordata > Mammalia > Pilosa > Myrmecophagidae > Tamandua > Tamandua tetradactyla. Next base: position 52,764,924 of record NC_135338.1, on the reverse strand, counting down.
TAAGCAGTGTGAGGGAGCAAAGATGAATAAGAATGGAGCCCTATCTTCAAGGAGCTTTCCATCTGGAGTAGCTTCCTATTGCTGTCATGACAACTAGGCTAAAAACAAAGTGTTTGCAGGGCTGTGTTCTTTCCTCGAGGCACTAGAGAAAAATCTGTTTCCTTGCTCAGGTAGGTTGTTGGCAGGATTCAGTTTCTTATGGTTGTAGGACTGGTCCCCATTTCCTTGCTGGCTGTCAGCTGAGGGCTGTTCCCAGATTCTAAAGACAGCCCTCATTTCTTGTCTTGTGGCCTTCTTCCTCCATCCTCAAAACCAGCAATGGTGGGCTGAGCCCCTCATCTGCTTTCAATCTCTCTTCTTTCTGTTGTCACACCTCTTTGACTCACCCTTCTGTATCTCCTTCCACTTTTAAAGACTCTTGTGAATATATTGGGCCCACCCAGATAATCCAGTTAAATCTTCCCATCTCTCAGGGTTATCTGATTAGCAACCCTAGTTTCCATTTTCATGCGGTGTAACATACTCACAGGTTCTGGGGATTTGACCATGGACATTTCGGGGCGGGGCGGGGGGGACCATTCTCTTGCTTTCTACATCATCCTAGTGGGAGAGATAGATCTAGAGATAGTGAACTTTTGTGACAGGGTAGAATAAAGTAATTGCTAAATGGAGGTGAAAGCAGTAGACCTCACAAAAGAGGGGCAGAGAGTGATTCTTTACGTCTGGGATCACTAAAGAAAGCCTTTGTGGGGGTCACTTTTGAATTGGGTATTGAAGGATGAGTGGGTCATCCCATGCTGAGAAACGGCATTCTGCTTGGAAGGAATAGCATAAACAAAGACCAGAGTTGGAAAGGAAACTCAGAGTATAGATAGTTTGGTGTGGGTGGAGCATAGGGTACATGTAAAGAACAAGGCAGTTCTGCTTCCCTCCACTACTAGCTCTTATTTGACATATTAATTATGTTTTATGTAGGCTAAATCATTTGTCTTCCCTGAGTCCACATCACATCAGAACCAGAGAGGAGATAGATTCTAAAGAGTGATGAGTGGTAAAGAATAAAACTCTGCCCCCCAAAATGTGGGCTTGCGCTTTGGACTTAAAGTAAAAGGCAGGGGGAAGGGAGGATGAGCAGAGGGATGCAGAGTGGTACAGCAATATTCTTTCCTGGCCCACCAGCTTTCATGATGATTTCAGGCTTCACACCGGGCTGTGGCATTCTGAACAGCAGCTTTTCCCTTCCCTAAGGTGAGAGTTGGTGCAAGTTTGTCAGATGACATGTCTGGGGTGGGCTGTCAGGGTTCAGGGATTCCCTGCCCACACCCAGTCCCACACGTTGCAGACCCCAAGGCTGATGGGAGGACCCAGTGTATGGACTCAGACTCCAGGCCTCTCCTGCCAACCACTAACAAGGCTGATCTATTCTGGAGGACTCTTTCCCCGCCTTTAGGCACAACAAGAGACCTGCTTGGCTGGAAACAGGCCCTGTTTGCTGGCATGCCGAGAGCTGACTTTAAAGTAGGTCTTTGCTTTCTTAATAAGCAATTAGCTCTCAGCCAACCCTTGTCTATCTCTTGATGCAAGGGACTCTCTCTCCCCTGTCCAGCCATTATTAGGAGTAGAAGTGGGAACAATTCTTAGTTCCATCCCAGTGTTTCCAGAGTACAGTTTCTACACATGAAGCTACCTGAAATGTCTTTAGATGGTACATCACAGATAAACACTCTTTATTTGAATAATTAAGTATTTGTTTTTAGCATTGCCTTCTATATATACTAATTATTAGTGTTTTTCACTTTCATGGAAAATTTAGAAAAATACATTTACTTGGGTTTCAAAGGTGAGTTGATTTAAAGAAAGGTATTAAGTAGATAATAGTACAGGTTCTTCTGGATATGGCCAAAATTGTGATGGTGGTATTTGAATGGCTGATGTTTGAGTGACACTGGTCCATTTGATTCAATTCAGCCAATATTTAGGAGTACCTGCCTGCCATCAGCCACGGACTGCCCTTGATGGCTGGGAGCAAGTGCTGGTGAAGAATGTTCTGGGGTCCATCCTGCTGCTTTGGTACAAAGCTCTGCTTAAATACGCACACCATGGCTAAGAGGACACTAATGCTTGCTCTTTTCTGTGGCTCTTCTAGATATAGATGAATGCCGGACTATCCCTGAGGCCTGCCGAGGTGACATGATGTGTGTGAACCAAAATGGCGGGTATTTATGCATCCCTCGAACAAACCCTGTGTATCGAGGGCCCTATTCAAACACCTATTCAACAGCCTACTCAGGTCCGTACCCAGCAGTTGCCCCACCAGTTGCAGCTGCAAACTATCCCACGATTTCGAGACCTCTCATTTGCCGCTTTGGATACCAAATGGATGAAGGCAACCAGTGTGTGGGTGAGTAGCCCAGCCTCTTAGGCTTCCTCGCGTTCGTGCTTTGTGAAGGCATTGCCTGAATCCTGCATGCGTACCCCAAATGGGTTGTTAGCTGCCATTCAGTTCACCACTGAAACAGTGCCCAACTTTCTATGTAGTTATTTCACTTTTAAGATTCTGTATCTGTGGGTCTCTTCCAGATTAAACTCCCTAAACTCAGGAAGTTTAATTTGTTGTCTCATTCACAGTTCTCTAGAGAACCATCTTTTTTAATATTTTATTTCCATTCATCTACATATTTTCTCAATTAAATAATACACAATTCTGGTCAAACTTAATAAGTAAATCCCAGAGAGAAGATCTAGAAAGGGCCAGAGCTCTCTCTTCAATACTTCCTACCCTTGAATGGAATGTATTCTTCTGCAATAGACAAGCTTGAAGAAGGTGTGATGGTCAAGGCCAAGTGTTCTGGAAAGAAAGTGGGTTCCTTGGGTTAGAAACAGATGATCTTCTGGCCACAAGGAACCTTGCTTGTGAGAACTCCAAGCAAGTGTATGCCCCTGGGAGGAAGGAGACACCATATGCAATGAGGCCCCCAGAGAATTGCTGTTGGCCCATGCCCAGTGTGGCCTTGGAGGAAAGTGATTTTGGATCTTCCTGGTTCCTTTGGGCAATGTTCAAGCCAAAACCTGTAACTGCTTCTGGCTTTGGGAGTTGGTCTAGAGTGGTGGCCTCTAAATATTTTTGATCATGCACTCTATCTGAAAAATCTCTTTGTGCTTGGATCCCATTATTTATATATAAAATTATATTCATATACTATGATATACTAGTATAGCTCGAAGAGAGTGAAATATATCTATGAGAAGTAGGAATTTTAAAAGGATGTGATGAAAATAAATATGAATTGAAGTTGTAATATTTTCTTCCACTGCTTCAAAGTTTGGGAGATCATGGGCCTACCCTGTGAGGTTCTCATTGATCCCATTTTCAAGGCTCTGGAATCTTGTGTTACAACCAGCTGTTCGAGAGACTGTGCTAGTTGTTTCATAATGTCTTCTATGTGTTCATGCAAAGAGTAAGCATTTCCATTTGAATACATACAAACATATAATATGCAAACAAATGTCCTTCAGAGATAGAAGGGAAAATCATGCAAAACCTGAGCCAAAACTTCCCCATTCCTACCAGTGTTAAGGGGTAGTGTGTGTGTGTGTGTGTGTGTGTGTGTGTGTGTACTTGTGAATGAGAGAGAGAGACAGAGACAGAGACAAGAGTCAGAAGATAGGAAGCAGAGAGGGCTGGTTGATGCCACCTTGAATGCAAATGAGTATGCAAAGGGAAAGAGCATGGGACCCAATCAGCCTTTGCTTTGATGGAGAAGATGGTAGCATGCTTCCTTATAATAAGCAGCAGAACACTAGACCATTGTTGCTGGAAGTGACATTAACAGTCTTTAACCCCAGCCTCTTCCTTTTACGGGAGCAGAGCACGAGCACTGACAAGCTAGGTGATTACCGAGGTAGGATGGGGATCCAGCTCTCCTGAGGGCTGGTCTGCATTTTCTTAACTTTACCCCATGACCTCTCCCATTAGGTAGAAAAGAAAATGCAAAGAATGAGAGGTGAGGGATGAGGAGGCTGCTCTTCCAGGGATGTCCTGAGGGGCTGGATAAGCCAAATGACCAACCTGCACTCGTGCCTATCATGAAGTGAGGAGGGGGGTGTAACCACACTTTTGAGGTGTTCCAGGTTTTTGGGAGGGGAGCTTGGGCTGTCCTACAGGCGCCTTTTGCAGAACAGCTGGAAACTGGCACGGGGCTCTGCGAAGCGTTCCCCTCCCTCCTGCATACCTTTTTCCAGGATTCCAGTGCCCTTGAGAATGAGGACGGGGCTGGGAAACCTATCCACCCCTGGTCCCTGTGACATCATGCAGTTTATGGCTCTGAACCTGTCACATGGGAGATTCAGGACCTCATAATGGCCCCTTTGTAAGAAGAATACAATCTAGGAACCCTAGCGAGGACTGGCAGCAGGCCCATCCATTTCCAAAAAGTTCAGTATTATGCATTCATAAGTCTTGAGTTCTTTCTAACTTCCCTTCGCCCCACCCCACCGTTTCCTGATTTACAGAGGGCTTTCAAATGGGCCCTTGCAGAGCGTCTTCTGGGCATTGTAAGACGTGGCGTCAGGGGGGTGGGAGCAAGAGAAGTTGTGAGGGAGGGGGTCTCTTTCTACCCACAGATCCTTCCAGGAGCAGAGATGGGAGCAGGGCAGCCTGGGAATAGGCAAAAAGGAAGAAAAGGAAGCAAAGGCACAGAGGTGGCAGAAAAGGGAGCAAGATATGAGAAGGGGAAATTGTTGAGAAAAGACAAAGAGGTGAGCCTGAAGTTGTTACTGCCTGGAGAAAGGGAATGTCCCTGCTTCCTGGAGTGAGCATAGCTGTGACCCTGTGCACGAAGCATTGAGTGAGCGGTGTGTACGTGAGGGAGAAACGAGAGACATTTCTAAAACTTGGGTGTCCAGGAAAGGAAGGCGATAGCTCCAAGAGAGTCTTCTCCTCCAAACCAAAAAATAATAACGAAGCATCAGTGTTAGCAAACGTGTCACAACAACCCTGTGTGGTAGGATTACTGTTATTCCTAATGTACTGATGAGACAATTGAGGCACAGAGAGGTTAAGAATCAGCCCCAGTATCACACAGCTAGTGAGGAGCCCAGCCAGAATCTGAACCCATTCAGGCTCTGGATGAAGAAACTGAGGCCCAGTGTGGTCAGGGTTTGTTGTTCGTGGCCTCACAGTAAGTCAGTACTTGGAGCCAGGTTTTAAAACTACATCTTTCTCTTGTTCTTTTTCAATTCAAAATCAGAATTTTTATTATGTAAAATTGTGAACACTGGCAAAAGCAGAGAGAACATACTCATCACCCAGCTTCACTAGTTATTAGCACAGGCCCAATCTCAGCTCTTTTTTACCCTCCTCCCAGTGGATTAATTTAAATCCAATCCCAGACATAATATCATTTCGTCTATGAATACTTCAGAATGCCACTCTGAGAGAGAAGGATTCTTTTTTTTCTTTAAATCATAACCACAGCATCATGATCAAACCTACAAAAGTTAAGTCATTCCTTTTCATCATTTAATATCCAGGCAGTGTTGAAATTTCACTGATTGTCTCATAAGTGTCTTTTTCAGTTGCTTTGTTTGAATCAGATCCAAATGAGGTCTGCACATTGTATTTGGATGAAAAGTCTCTTGACTGTCTTTACAGCTTCTTTGTTTTCTTTGCCATTTACTTGTTGAAGAAGCAGAGTTGTTTGTCCTCTAAAATTCCTTACATTTAGAATTTTGCTGTTGCCTTCTTGTGGTGGTATTTAACCTATTCCTTCATCCCCTCTATTTTTCTCTAGACAAGTAGTTGTTAGAGCTAGAGACTTGATTGGACTCAGATTAATTTTTTCCCCTCTTCGTGTCCTGGTTTCTCCTCCTAATGAAGTATAAGAAAGTCTGCCTTGAAGATGCATATGGAAATTCCATTTCACTGTGTCTTACTTTTCCTGGGTTAATGGGATCCACTTTCAAGGAAACTCCCTCAGCGCCCAGGCCCTAGGGCCTCTGAAATTCTTTCTCGACTCCTCTGTGTTTGGTTCACTTTGGAAGCAACCAAACCCTGCTTCTCTTGGAACAAAGTTTAGCCCCAGGTTTGTGTCCACAAACCCTGAGATGTAAATCTGGATCATACGGGATACTTTTGCAGACACAGTGAACAGTGACGCCAGAATTATGGCCCATGAGCCAGCTGAGTTCTGTATCATTAAAGAGAACTGGCATCTTGGCTGGGGGGTGTTTTGCACCAGGGCCACCTCCACAGGGGGCTGGAACTCAGGGTTAGAGTGCATCACCTGGATCCCCAGCCCTTGGGAGATGTGGTGATGTGGTGACAGCTCCTTGAGGAAGGAGAACCAGACAACAGACAAACAGACATGGTTGACTGGTGAGGAAGGAGGGACTGCTGGGAGCGAGGGTCTCACCTCTCTAGGACACAAGCAGAGCAAGACCAGAAAGAAGGCAAAACATGTATCACAGTTCCTGAGCTGGCCAAACAGGCTCTCCAGGAACAGGGCGGTGCAGAGCGAGCAGTGTCGGTGCCGACGCCTAGGGGAGTGGGGTAAGCTTCGGCTGAGGGTCGGGGCGCTGGGGTTTGGACTCCAGTCCAGGAACCTTCCTATCAGGGCGCGCTGCCCCTGAGATCAGGGCCTGAGGCCCATGGCGGGAAAGGCCCCTGAATGTGATACCACTCTTTTCTGAAGGTCCCTCCCCTTTGGGACTTCTGAAGTTCTGTCTCTGCTAACCAAGTTGGCTCAATGGCAACTTTAGGGACTCCACCAGTAACTAATGTTCATGAAATGTTTTGCGGCTGAGAAAGCAGCCCTTTACTAGAGCGGTGCTACACCAGGGACAGCAGGGATTCTTCTGTTCATTTCTGAAATTACAAATTTCAAATTGAAAAATGCCTTTATTCTCTCCTTCTGGCCTGAGATTTTTTTATTGATCAGGACGTCAGAGTCGGCAGAGAGCGCACATATGGCTCTTTTGGGAAGATGGATGCTGGTGGCCTGAGGCTTTCTCTCGAAATATTTTTCCTGAAAGCCAGCCAATGTTGATTCTACTGGTGTTTACAGAGCACTTCCTCAGTGCCAAGTTCTGGTGTAGGCACTGGGGGACATGGAGAGTCTGTACCCAGCCGTGGGACGCTCCTTGGAACGGGTGGTCAAGAATGGGAAATGAGAAACGAACACAAGCAGCTGGAACACAAGGCTACATGCAAGTTTCTGTGATTGGGGACAAAGAGAACGCAGAGGCAGAAGGCTGTGTCTTGGAGTGGAGAGGGCTGGGGCCTGGAAGTCATCCTGGCAGGCCTTCATTCACGTTGGTTTAGCCACTTCCCATTGTAAGACCTGAGAGTTGGTTTCCTCATCTGTAAAATGGGTATAACAATGCCTCTGTCACAGATAACATGTGGACATACCTTTCCCAGTGTCTGCTGGGAGTATCACTCAAATGCCAATTGGGAAAGAGTCGTGAAGGAGGCTGCTAGAGTTTTGAAATGATAACTCATGGAAAGATTAGTAAAGTCTGAAAGTGTGTGGAAACCTAATTCTATAAGACCTTCAAAATAACTTAAATCCTAGCTCAGAACACACCCACCTTGCACGCCTTGCATGACTTTGCTCAGCCAAGCCCATTATGTGATTTCAGCCAGAATCTGCTTAGAGATGCCAGCAAAGCCTGGGTTCATTTGAATAGTGAAGCAAAGCAGTGGGAGGTCGTTCCAAGAAGGCATTTGTTCCCAGCTGTAAGACAAGGTGGAGAGCACATTAAGGCCTCAGCCCCCAGTGTCGCAGGTCTGTGGTTAGCAGGCGGCCTGTGCTCCCGCTGGCTTTTCTCCCTGGCTTGGGCTGTAACTTGAAACCAAGTCCCCAGGAGGAGACCAGGAGGAAAATGCATAAAGCCAAGGCTGTGAGGTTCTTTACTCAACTGCTGACAGAGCAGGCCTGAGGAGGAAGGGGATGAGAGTGGGGGCTCCATGTGGGATTTGCTTAGGAGGCCTCAGGATAAGGTCCACAGCACCAGCTTGCTGTGTGCATCCTCCAACCCGGGTTTTCCCATCTTGTTTCAAGCCTTTGCTGCCCATTGACTGGGACAGTGAGCAAGAACTTCTCTGAGCCTCTGTTTTTCCATCTGTAAAACAGGGATAACAGTAGCTATCTTGATAGGATATTTGTGTGAATTAAATAATACATCTGGATTAGCTAGCAGGAAGCCTGGCTCTGGCAAGGGCTTCCTGACAGTTAGTTGCTGTGATCATTGCTTTCTTGGTTTCGAATCTCATCATTCCATTGCAAATTCTCCTACTCCAAACACTAATTCTGTTACTCTGATGTTTATTCTTTCCCTGGGAATTAGATTTATTACTGCTTTTTCTTCAGAGAGGTGAAGGTTGAATTTCTGCCACTTTTCACTATGGGGCAGCAGCCTCCAAGATTGTGCTTCTGGAGAGACCTCAGGAGAGAAGGGGTTCTAGAAGTCATCTAGAGTAACTGTTCTTAAACATCCACGTGTGCACGGATCACCTGGGGATTACAGATTCTGTCTCTGGAGGTCTGGGGTAGGGACTGAGGTTTCTCATTTCTCACAAGCCCCAGATCGTGCTGGTACTGCTGGTTCAGGTAACATACTTTGGTAAGGAAGGTTGTGATCCTTCTGTCTGTTCTTAGACAAGACCATTTAAAGAAAGGTAAACTCTATTTTTTACTACTTTCCATGTTTTTTTCTAATTTCCATGTTGTCCGAATTTGTTAGAACATTTTACTTTTTTTTTCAAAAACAAAAACAAGAACAAAAAAACCCAAAAGAAAAAAAATTTAAAGCTTAAATTGAGGCAGAATCCTAGCGTGGTAGAGGCACCAGAAAGGATATCAGTAGAACTGGAATGAGAGCCCAGATTCACTGTTTATTAACAGAGTCACTTAGTGTTTCGGTTTGCTAAAGCTGCCAGAATGCAATATACCAGAAATGGGTTAGCTTTTTCATAGGGGATTTATTACACATGTACAGATTACAGATCTACAGTTGTAACCGATGGTGTCCAGGGGGCCTCTGTCACACATGGGAAGGTACATGGCGATGTCTGCTGGCCTTTCTTTCCTGGGTTGGTTTCAAAATAGCCCTCTCAGCTTCTGTGAGTCCTTCTGCCTTCTCCTGGAGAATTTTCTTTCTCTCTCAGCTCTGAGCTCTCTCCAAAATGTCTCTCCCTTAAAGGATTCCAGCAAGCAGATTACGACCCACTTTTAATGGGCAGGGTCACATCTCCATGGAAGCAACCTAATCAAAAGTTCCCACCCAACAATAGCTCTGCCCCCACAAGATTGGATTAAAAGAACATAGGCCTTTTCTGGGATGTTTAACAGATTTGAACCAGCACATTCCACCCTCTGGGCCCCTAAGAGACATGTTCTTTCCATATACAAAAAAGATTCACTCCATCACAGTACCACAAAAGCCTTAAACCATTTTACTAACAATGAAAATATAATACAAAGTCAAAAACAGTGCTAAGTCTTATCAAAATCAGCTACAGGCATGGCCTATTTCTAAGGCAAAATTTTCCTTTGGCTCTGGACTTGTGAAAGTCAGAACAGGTTATCTGCTTCCAATATACAAAAAGGGGGACAGTCATAGGGTAAATGTCCCTATTTTCATATGGAGAAGTTGGAGGGAAAACAGAGGTCAAGGTCTCAAACAGCAATGAAAATCTGCAGGGCAAACTTCATTAGATTTTAAGGTCTGAGAATCATTTATAGAATGACATTTCATCTTGGGGGCTTGAGAGAATAGCAGTCCCACGCTCCCCAAGGGCTTAGGCAGTGGCTCTGCTCTCTCCAAACACTGGGGTGAGGGTTGCAACATAAGGGAGACCACCTTTTTATTTGACCCTGCCCTTCTCAACCATCTAGGTAGCACTCAGACTCTCTGTCATCTCCAGGGCACATTATCAACCCTTTCAGAACAATGGGGTGGTGGCCAGGCTCTCCCAAATCCCTGCAGAATGTATTCCACCCTCTCTGAGGCCTGAGGCACCAAAAACTCTTCATGAATATTGAGGCAGAAGGCCTGCCCTCTGCCTCAGGGCAATCACACCCTCTCCACATGCATGAGTGGGTGTCTCTTCCGGCTGGAGAGTTCTTGGCTTCCATGGTCCCTTTTCTGTCCCTTTTAGTCCATTCTGGCAGTGGTTTTATTCATACGGATCTTGCAAAAAATTTGTTGGCTTGGCATGCAGCATACAGGGGTCAAAAAACATCAGATAATAGGACTTTCCACAGACCTTTTCTGAATAAGTCCATTTCCAATCCTGGCTTATGCTGAAATGGATGACTATTTCTATGTTTGGTTAAATCCTCACATGGAGCACTATTCGCTGGGGACTCATTTTCCAAAAGCTCAGAATTTTCCAAACTTTCAGTTTCTGGTTTCTTTATACCCAAGAGTTCATTCTCAACTTATCCCTTTCTGTTCATATTTTACTATAAACAGTCTCTTCAAAGCATTCTATGCCTTTCCAATTAAACTCCTCACAATTCTTCCAGAATCTTGCCCTAATCCATTTAAAAAGCTGTTCTAACATGTTTGGTATTGGCAAACTCATCAGCACCCCACTTCTGGTACCAAAATCTATTTTGGTTTGCTAAAACTGCTGGAATACAATACACCAGAAATGGGTTGGCTTTTTCAATGGGGGTTTATAAAGTTATGAGTTGCATTTCTAAGGCCATACACAAGTCCAAACTAAGGCATCAATAAGAGGATACCTTCACTGCAGAAATGCCAATGGCCTCCAGTGTTTCTCTGTCACATGGGAAGGCACATGGCCATGTCTGCTTGCCTTTGTCTCCTGGGTGATTTCAAAATAGCTCTCTCAGTTCCTGTGGGTCCTTCTGGCCTCTCCTGGAGCATTTTCTTTCTCTCTTAGCTCTGAGCTCTCTCCAAAATGTCTCTCCCTTAAAGGACTCCAGCAAACAGATCAAGACCCATTTTGAATAGGCAGGGTCACATCTCCATGAAAACAACCTAATCAAAAGTTTCCACCCAACAATCAGTCTGCCCCCACAAGATTGGATTAAAAGAACATAGGCTTTTCTGGCATACCTAACAGATTCAAACCAGCACATTTGGCCTCTCTGGTCTAGGTTTTATTATTTACAAAAGGAAGGGATTGCAGTTTTTAAGGATTTTAATCTGGAGTCTGTGGATAGAATTCAGGAGACCAGTGAACTTGAATGAGAAAAAAATGTTTTGTATTTTCCACTGACTTCTAAGTGAAATTTAGCATTATCTTCCATTATGTAAGCCACAAATCATAAGACTATTAGCAGTACCTGTGAGAGTCTCAGTGATATTTACACATTACATTCCAATTATGGCAGTAATTTTGAAATATCATTCAGGCTTGTCACTTCAAAATCATGGAAGATAATAGATCTGCTGTCTAATCTTGTTATTTAATGTACCTGATAATGCAGCACATATATTACTATGTTGCAGTTAAAAAAATAATTTGATACCTGTCTTTCAAGATAATTGGTTTCCTTCATAATCCTATGAATTTTATCGTATGCATTTAAAAATATTATCCCAAGACAGCATCCATGGCATACACGTGAAAGGTTTAAATTCCCTGGACCAGGTGATTTTTCACGTACCCACCAAGTCAAGAATGTTCTACCATTCTAACTCTTCCCAATCTTTAGAGCACATAATTTTTATGTCCCGACAGTTCCAAGAGGCCTGGATTTTCTGTTAACTCTTTCTCACCTGGATACTCAGGTGATGTGGCCTTTCCTTCTACTTGTGTGTGTTTCAGCCAGCTCATGTGTTCCGTAACGTCTTCTGTTGGGACCTCGCCAATTCTCCATTTAAGAGACAGCCCCTCCCACCCACAGCTGTAGCTGGCTTTGGGAATCAGCACTGGCCTGTGTTGCGGTCCAGTGCACTAAGTGCCCTCAAGTGCCGGGTGGGGCCATCTCCCTGGTGCCTAGGTTGGCAGTTTTCTCAATGACCTACAAGTTTTTCTTGGCTCTAGCCTTATGTTCCTTGGTCTGGCCATGTTTCTCTTAATTACATTCCACTCTGGAATTAGCCTGTTGTGTGTGAAAAGCAAGTGGTATTGCCAGAGGATGGATGAAATATGGATTTTTTAACAGCGTGATCATTCAGCTCTGCTTCTGATAGTTCTGGCAAAGGTGGATACATTACCAGGTCTCTGGGGAGTAACTGCTAGAGGGTGGGGGGGGGGGTCACAATTACCTGCCGTGTTGCAAACAGCCTTGAAGGCCAGGGTTGAGCAGTGCATTTAGCCGTATATGTTTTAAATTAGTGGTAAGTGCATGCTCTGGAACTTCTTAAACAAGTCTACCGGTTCTAAGTATGTTGAAATGGAGGGAGGTGATTGTAGCTTCTCTTTCATTGTAAAGACCAATTATAGATTTCTTTCAAACATCTCTTTGATATGCATGCATTAAATGCACTACTGGCTAGCTCTAGAACAGAATCATTCATACAGGTCTTGCACATAAATTGGTCAACTTTTATAAATGTTCTCCATGCCTCTTATATGCTTGGGTATGATGGTTTCAGCAGGGCATCTGTTAAATACACCCCAGCTGTATTTCAAGAAACAGAGTGATTTGGGAGCTGTTTGTGCTGTCACAAATGATTAGATGAAATGAAGTAACTACAAAATATCATATGAATGCAAGGCACTAGGTTTTTGAGTGTGTGCCTGAGTACAATAAAACCTGAAGTAAAACAATGAATTAGGAATTATATTAGATATTGCCAAAAAGAGCCTCATCTAAACTTCATCTGATAAGACCAAGTTATAAAAGCTGGAGTCAGGAAAAGAAAAGGGAGGGAGAGTGTCTTGAATTTCTCAAAAACCTGGAATGAATGGCTCATATGCTTGGGAAAAGTGGGGGATAATGTGATGCTGTGGAGCCTGGGCTTTCAATTCAGACCTACTTAGGTTGTGACGCCAACCCTGAACAGCTGAGTAACTCAGAGCTTTAAACCCTTTGGGTTCCCTATCTATAAGATGGGATAATCATACATGGCTTGAAGGATTGTTTTGAGGCTTAGCAGAGGATATATTGAGTGTCTGGTGGTCAGTTTGCACTCCCTAGAAAATTGCTACAATCACGTCCACTCCCCACCCCCCCACCCCAATACCTGTAAACTCTTTATATAGTTGGGGCAGCAATCCATGCCTTGTCACAGGGTCAGACATGAGATAGGTGCTTGTCGGCAGCTTATCCCAGGTGGACAGGTTTTAGGAGGGAGAATTGTTGTCGGGGGAGTAGGTCAGAAGGAGCAGAACTTCCTATCAAATTTGTGACTGTTTGCTGATACTTTTCCCCTTTCTCCACTCTGACTCCGCTCAAAACAGGCAAGCTACTTTTGAGCTTTTCTCTGGGGCTCACTTAGCCTCTGGGAGTGCCAAGGAGAGACATGGGTTCATTTGTTCCCCCCTCCCTTTGGTTGCCAGCCTCTCTAGACACACGGATACATAGACTGACAGAAAGGCAGATTCCAGACACTGTGCCAGACGTTGTTCCCTGGCCCAGCAGGCTGTGACCGGGGAAGCTGCTAGACGGGGCCAACCCTTCAACAGAGAACCTATGAGTCAGACAAGCCTCTCAGCAGGCCAGCCCTGCGTCTCGTGCTTGGAGGCACAGAGGGGGCTTCCCCACAGCCCCTAAACCCTCATACAGAGGGGGCACAGGGGTCTACTCGTTCTCCTCTTTATAAGGAGGGTGTGGGTGTCCGGGGTTGAGGGAGTGAGCAGTGTGCACGGGAGGTGGCAGACACTGGACCTGTGACTACTGTATATTCAAGGGATTGGCCGAATGAGTTTTCAATAAGTGATTGTGGGAAGCATGAAGAGTGAATGAATGAATGAGTGAATGAAGAGAAGGAAGTTGAGTGTGGGCATTGTCAACCCCATGCAAGTGAGAGGGTGGTTTGCACTCTCTTCCTAGCTTAGTCTCTCACTCATTCTCTCAAAGTGCACCCCCGTGCCAAGGCACTGTGCTGGGTACTCAGAGGGCCAGATGCCCAAGCATCTCCATGTAACTTGAGCGCCCTGCAAGCCAGGGCCGTGGTCACCACGTATGCCCTGTACCTAGCCTGAGGCTTGCTACCACTGGTGCTCTGTAAGTGCTGAACTGAACTTTTGTCTCTGAAGAGGGACAGATGGGAAAAGATGCCTGGCCAGATTAATTTGCAAAGAGACCTGTCTCTACTGCTCTTTTCCCTTTAGAATATGTAAAGGAGAAACTCAGTGGTAGGCTAGGCCCCTCATACCTTGAAGCCAGGGCTTCATTTCCTTGTCACAAGAGGGGGTGGTGGCCAAGATCCACCACCAGCAAGGGCAACTCCTTGTACAACTCCAGGGGGTACCATTCACTTGAATTCTATGTCATTAGCATCCTCTGGAGCCCAACAACTGTCCTGAGGCTCCTGGATGTTTTGGAGACAGAGGTGCAGGCTCGAGGAAGGGATCTCAGGCCATCTCCTTGGGGGTTGGCCGGGAAAGGACACTCAGAGGTCCTTCCCTCCAGAGGGCCTCAGACATCAGGCCAGATGTCAGGGCCGACCTCCTCTTCCCCGCCAGTTTGTTGGAACCGGGCCAGAGGGGAAATGGGGACAGCCAGTGCTGCACCCCACCTCTGGCCGCCAGCGAATGTTGGGGGATGGCCACAGGAGAACGCTGGTGCGCTGGGGACTTGTCAGTACCATCTGACTTTCCTTCAAACTAAACCATTTATAGAAACTCAGCCAAAGTTGATTTATGAGCTCCACATATTTCATGGGTCTTAACATTTCCCTCAGGAATCAATGAGGTCAGACAGAATGGACTTTACATCCGGAATCGGTATGAAATTGGCATCTTCAGCAGTTCCCATGGGAGGGGAGGTGATAATTTGAGGGAGATTATGTTAAACAACCCAAAGGCACAGCAAATCCTGATTCTGCTTCATTCCTCTTGGGAAATGAGACAAATCATCTGTTTTCCGCATTTGAGCTGACAGTCCCATCTCTGCTGGGGCCACTGTGACCAAAATGAAGCATTGATGGGACAGGGTTGCCAGGCCAATCAGTGAACTCAGAGCGAACTTTGGGTGACCACAGCATCCTGTGCTTATCCTCTGGTGCACACTTGAAAATTGTGATGAATAGACATTTGTGATTATTTATTTAACATCTCTCTAACCCACAGGAACTTTCTGTTTTGCTCAACATTGTACTTCTTGTGCCTAATTAAATATTTGTTGAATGAGTAGAAAAACTACACAAGGTTAATTGTCCAGGATAAAAATGGAACAGAGAAATTGATCTTGTCTCAGGTAACATTGTTCAAAAATGTTGTTTTATAATCAATTATTGAATTTGTTTATTTTATTAATTGAATTTATTAATCCATCTGTCATTTATATGCTAGATTCTGTGCTGGGCACACAAAGATTAGTCAGGCATCATTATACTCTTAGTCCATAGTCTCTTGGAGTTGGATTGGGGATGGTAAAAGATATGGAACCCAAAACATAAATAATTGCAGCCCAGTGTAATGGGCCCATAACAGAAGTAGGTAAGAGGCACTAGAGTGTTAAGATGGGTGGTACACAGCTACACGTCCTTTGACTCTACTGATATTCACAGAACATTTCTCTATGTGCCAGGAGAGGATCCAAGGATGAATAAGTAGATCCATTTGGATCCATTTGGTCCCTGGCCTCCAGATCTCATGGCCGAGTGGATTTGAGTGGGGTTTGGGGAGGGGAGGATGCACGTAACTAATTAGAATCTATATGTGAACTGGAGTGTGAGAGTGGTAGGAACGGCATGTGCCAGGTCCTGTAGTAGTACCCATGAGAAATATTAATTTAGGTCCACAGAAGGAATATAATGGCCTATCGGTGTCTCTTTGGAGGATCGAGTGGGGTTTTCACATCAGAGATGGAAAAAGGGCCTTCTGGGTTTTGGGAACAGCATGGGCATGACATGGAGGCAGGCAAGTCCATAGTGTGTTTGAGGAGTACTGGAGGAAGACAGACTTGGCTGCTTCCACCTGCTCATCTGTGCTATACGGTATGTGGCTGCAGTTTGGGCACAGGGTGGGTTGGGGCAGGCATCAAATGAGACATGAGGCCAAGAAGGTTGGCAAGAACTGGACTGTGGGGGCCTTGAATGCCAGGCTTTATTCTGTGAACACTGGCTTTTGAACAGGGGCATGGTATGGCAACATCTGTTTGAAGAAGATTTCTGAGTCAGGCGTCCAGTGGACTGAGGTCTTGGTCTGATCTTAGCACTGCAGCATGCTCCCTGGGTGCTAGTCCTCCAGCCCCTTCTCTTTCTGGGACTCCACTTTCCCTTCTATCCAATGGGGGCTGGACCACAGTCTTGAAGACTTCCTCCACCCCTATCCTCTCAGGATGCAAAGATGCTTGTGATAACGAGGTAAAGGGTATCTGCATGTATGGGAAGACTGAAGACAGAATCTTTTTATTTGAGGCAGTGATTTTACATTTAGTATAAGCTCTGGAGGGCTAATTACTGGGCCACCTCATAATGGCATCACTCCCATGTTCTCAGGATCCTGGTCTAAGCCCTCTTTTAAGCCTGAGGCGGATTGAGCCCTTGCTGAGTCCCTCCAGGAAAGAGATAACCAGTGGGTGGTGATGGAATTGGCTCTGATTAATGATAGCACATGACCTGGTTCTATGAGAATTCTGGCACTATGTTAATAACAACTGGGGCTAAGTTTGCAAGCAACCGGAGTGAAATAAAGCTCTTTATGAAGCTGAGACACCTACTGGACTGACCATTAGGGTAGCAATGTAAGGATTCCACCATCAGATCTTTTTTTCGGGAAATCTTCCAATTCAGACCTCCTAAGCAGATCCTTTCCCCATGATCACTTCAATCTCATATAGCTCTGGATTGCAGGTGGTGGCCAGGGGCCAAGTGGTGCTGGCCTGTAGTTTATTGGCTTTTCACTTTGGGAGGCTGGATACTGTGGTTACATCTTTAATTGACTCTCAATTATAATAATTATCACTTAAACACTATCTCTCATGTTTTCTTTCCAGTGCTTTCATATCCATAACCCACTCAGTTCTCTAAACAGCCCAGTAAGAAATGCAGGCTCAATATTGTTTTCCCCTGGAAGGTTTTTGTGACATTCTCACAATCCCACGGTCTGTCCACAATAGAAATTGGCCAGAAATAGGCTTGTTGACTTTCAGCCCCTGCATATCCAATGAATATTGGATATGCCAGATGCTCTCCCTGGATTCTTTTCTCCTTCGCAAACAAACATCCCAAGCCCCTCCCCGCCTCAGGGTCTTTGCACATGCTATCTGTTCTCCTTGGAATCTCTTCTGGCTCTTCACATTACTGGTGCATTCTCATCTTTCAGGTTTTAGTTCAGTTCTGATGTCACCTCATTAAAACACTTTCCTTACCACCTTGTCTAAAATTACTTCCCCTGCAATTATTTTCAATCACAGCCCTTATCCATTATCTACACAGTGGATACTTGAGCATGCATCAAAACCCAGACAGCTGGGCCCCCACACCACAGCTTCTGATTCCATAGGTCTGGGGTGGGGCCTGGGTTTTTAGGTGATCCTGATCTCCTGGTCCAGGGACCACACCTTGAGAACTTCTAATTGATAATTATCTTCTTGTATGTTTATTTGTTTATTGTCTGTCTTGTCTCTTAGCTGTTTACTAAGGTGGGGGGGGCGGGGAGACGATGTCTTGCTCCCTGCTTTGCCCCTAGAAACTGACAGGTCACGTGCTTGGTGAGTATTTGCTAAATGAAGGCTCAGTTGGGGTCCCTTTCTTTATAATCACCATACACCTGAGAAGAAGGAAGGTCAGGCATTTGAGGAACCTCTGAGAGCTACTTAATCTGATTTCTTTCCCCCTTTTACCTTTTTCTTTTACTTTTTCACACTCAAACCTTTTTTAAGGGTCATTATTAGTTATGTATATAGATTGTATGGCAAATTTTCATAAAATCCCAGGTGAATGAATTGGATGTTCTAGTTTCAAGGGAGGTTATCAGAAATTCAGTCAAGCAATAGAACATCTGGCCAGGTGTGGATCTCTGCGTCTGTCAGTCCTAGTGCTGAAAACTTGAAGCTCATCCCAGCTGCCAGCAGGTGGGGACAAGCCCACACATCCTTCACTCTTCTCCCTTGAGAGGGCAGATGACTAGAGGAGAGCTAGCTGAGTTGAGGGGTTGGGGGAGTAGAGTCTGTGCTGGGTCAGGGTTTTCTTCTGTGACCAGCAGATTGGCACAAACAGAAGAAACCTTGGTCTTGAGCTTGTTAGCACCATGTTCTAACAAACAAACTGTGCAGCCCAGTCCAGACTCCAAAGCTGTAAGCCTCGTGGGAACTTTCTGGGTAAGTGAATTAAAATTTTATGACAAGCTTGTACAAAACACTTCCCATAATTCCCAAAGTCATACTTTCAGAACCCTCAAGTGTCTGAGGTCTCCTACCCTTTGGTGACAGAAGAACAAAGTTGAGATTTTGCCAGACCGTAGTTGGGTTTTAACTGTACAATTTCATCTGCTCTGACAAAGGGGAATTGAAGGCGAGGTCCACGTAGTCACAGCTAGAGTGATTGCTGTAGTCGTGGGGAGTGCCTTGGACCATGCCACACTACATCCTCGAGTTGGGAGCAGGCATGAGGAGTCATAGGAAATGGGAGCGGGGCAGGGGTGGACCACCAACTCTGTGATGCTGGGAGCCAAGACCACCACTAGACCTCCATAGACTAAATATTGTGGTAGTAATGCATTTTGCCCAATAACATCAAGGAAATCTTCCCAGAAAAGGGACATTTATAGTTTAGTTGAGAAATCTGGAGATCAGGGATGTAATGTGAGTGCTGAAGTTCTAGCAGGTCATTTGCAGAGCTGAGATGAAGCCCAAAGTCTCTAGACTCCTAATACCAAAACCAGTGTTGCATTGTGGAATGAGACTAGACTCGAAGCTGAATGACCCTGGGCAAATCACTTCCCCTCTGTGGGCTTCACTTTCCTCTTCTTTAAAAGGAGGTTGAACTTTGAGATGACTTAGTTTAGACAGTCATTCACCACGAGGTACTCATGATAAAAAATAAACAATGCAGTATCCCAGATAGACAATTTTAGGATCTCTAATCTATTGCCCCATGTTGACTTTTCCCTTCTGAGCATGACAGCAGTTTTGTCAGGGTAATGGTAGTCTGGATAGGAAAGTTAGGGCAAAAATCTGAACTATTTTTATATAAGTGGACTCATGGCATGGGCTTCAGTTTTTTTAACTAGAATTTGGATCCCTGGATTTAGAGTATTTCATAAGAATTCTCCCTCAGCCCAGCTATACGGACATGCCAAGGTTAATCCTCCTTGTACATCACAAAGCTCTGTTCTTTCTGCATTTGAGCTCAATCATTAGTTGTAAATCTAATAAATTTGGCTCCTAGCATTATCTGCTTCCAAAGATGCAAAAAATGAGGCAGGAGACTCTGATGCTTCAGCAGGCAAGCAAACCACAAATGGGTTAATAACATAGAAAGTCATTTAGACAACAGGAGATAGTACAACTTGGTTTTTGGCTCTCGAGAACAGAGAAACTTGCCAAAATTGCATTCCAGTCCAGACTACTGACCATGAGGAAGAGCGTGGGGGCTTCCAAAATCAGACACACCAAGCCACAAGCACACTAAGAGGGTCTGATCAACAAGAACCCTGAGACCAGGCCAGTGATTCCTCAAGGGAAGGAGGAGGTTGAGGCAGGCCACTTCCCTCTGGAAGGATGCGAGCAGCCTTCAGTGTGGGAGGTGGTCAGGGCAGGCAGGAAACACACAGGACAGTCCTTTTCCTTCAGCGGTCACCCTTCTGAGGTCAGAGACCACTGGGAATGCCATTCGTTTTTCTTATCCTTACTGAGCCAGCCCATTTGCAATTTCTTCCAAGAAGCCTTCCTAGATCTTTGCCATCCTCCTCCTAAGCCCATTGGAATTTCCTCCCCTTCTCTCCCTTCAGTTCCTGTAACACTTGGCTTGCTCCTCTCTTGGGATATTTATCACCATCTACCTTAGACTTCACTAGCAATGTGTCTGTGCTCCTTACTTATTATAAGCTTCTTGTTGTAGTTATCGTTGTATCTCTCTCATATCTCTTATATCCTGTCATGTATTTGGAGTGGATTAGATAATGTTTGTTGGATTGTTGATGGGTCAGCTGTCCAAGAAAATTGGGTAATATGTGCTGGGAAAACAGGAAGATAAGGCTATTAGAAAATGACAACAACAACATGCTTTCCTTAGATTCTTTGCATTCATCGGCAAAGTTGAGCTACTGGATTTGTAAAGAAAAGAAGCTCTTTCCAGACTTCAACAATGGGTCACCTAAGGAATCTGCAGACTGGGTGCTCAGCATTCTTAAGCCTACAGAGTTCAAAGAGAATGACTCCTTTGGCCAGTCTTGAAGGAACTCTTCAATCATTTCTTAAATAAAGGCATTCTTTTGGCCCAGCTCAATGGATACTCCTCTCTCTGCCCCCAATCCTGTGACCTTCTTGCCTCCTTGTTTCTTGGCTGAAAGATTGGGTCTGCTGAAAGAGAGCAAAAGCAGTTTCACCAGAGCTGGGGATCCTTCCCACGAATCCAGAACTACACGCCCCAGAAAGCCTGACTGTGCAGGAACAGCTGGGTTTTGGCAGGCTGTATTTGAAAAACAAATTGCAAATAATTTAAAAGCACTTTGTTCCAGAATGGTGCATGGGGGATGAGGAATGTACTGTCAGATAAGGAAAGTCACCTATCTTGTCAAGAGAGTTGTTTGTAGATTTGCTTTGAAATGTGTTCCCTCATCTCTCACATTTACACCCATATGCCTTAGACCTGAGCTCCCCAACTGGTGTGAGTGGCACATGGCAATAGGTGTGCCTGAGTCCGAGCCTTCAGCTCTCAAGGTGGTTGGCAGGGACTTGGGTTGCCTGAGTCCTCAGGGCAGTGCCTTTGTACACCCTGTTGAGCCTTCTACACTTCTGTAATTTTCTATGTATGCCTCGATATGAGCAAGGTTGGAAAGCATTGTATTAGACCGGCATGTTCTGCAGAGATTTCTAGGAACACAGAGCAGATTTCTCAATATTTACATTTTAAAATGAAACACATTCAGTTATTACTCTTGGTGCTCTGTGCTTTTGATGAAATGAATGCCAACATTAGGACCCTGTGGTTCAATAAACTGTGGGGTAATTTGATTAAACTTGGTATATTGGCCCGAACTCTTGGTGGTAAGGAAAAGAAACCTATCTCAAAGTTGCTTAAGCAATAAACAAAATACCAAAAAAAGCAAATAAAATAAGCTACACACATACATAATTCACTTTTGTCTCAGACTTGAAAACTTCAGAAGTGGCAAGAGCTTAAATGGTATCATACTACCTTGGCTTATTCTCTTTCCATCTCGTCTCCAATACATAGGCTTCTTCCTTCATAGGGCAGGCTCTCTCAAGTGGTTACCCCTGACAGCTCCAGGTTTACATTTTACCAGTTCAGCAACTTAGTGTGCCTCAATCTCAAGAGTCTGGCAAAGGCGAGGTTAGGCTCTGATTGCCAGCTTTCATCACTTGCATATCCCTGAGCTTATCACTGGCATCTTGATTGACCAAGCCTACCTCACAAGTCCACCCTGGACCAGTAGTGGGTCTAAGGCTACCTGAAACCAGAAGAAGGGAGATTGGATGCTAGGAAAGCAAAAGTTATATTGGCCTCTTGTACCTGGGATCCTGGCTTCCACACCAAGACAAAAGAAACGGGAGGACCATGAGGTTGCTCTAAGTCAACAGTGACAAATAGCAGAAGAAGCACTCATCAGATGATTCAGCCATACATCCACCCTCCCATGACACTGGGTATGATCACCAATGAAGAAGGAAGCCTGAGCCGTCATCTAGACTACCCTCCTGGCCCCTAGGTAGGTAAGTACTCGCACTGCTCCTGAAAGACAACTAACTCTCCCTTTCCTTAAAAATCATCAGGAAGATAATTTACCAGTCCTACTTGTAGATATGTCAGGCTGCTACCATGCTTCAGGTCAAGAAGAAATTCCTAGAACCTAGCTTGAATCTTTTATTCTGCCATCGTTCTCACCCTGCCCTTAGGAAAAGCAAAAAACAAAGAATGGTAGGTTATCACCATGTATATTAATTCCACATCAAAGCACATATGTGTGTCTGAGCTCATTTTTGAGGTGATGGCCTTGGCTGTGCACTAACTGCCTCCACTTCCATGTGCAGAGTTGTTGGTCCTTTTTTATCTCCTGTCTCCTTATTGTAGTCAATCTTGGAAATGCCCTTAGCTTTCTTGTCTGTAAAATGGGGATCATAAGTTTTTTAAGAGGGTTAAAAGAGAGAATGTATACAAAACATGCAGGATTAGAGTGCTCAATAATTAAGATGTATAATCTAGGTATACCTAGCCATTTATTTCCTAAGGCTTGTTTCATTAGAGTAATTAACTTTGTCCTTAAAAAAATAGTCCCACCGGTCACTTACAAAAGGCAGAGTAGCTTCTAAGAATTTTTGAGCTGGAATAATAGCTAGGAGCACACCATTGCTGCATGGCTGAGAAAGAAAATCTTCAGCAATTGAATAATACTTTTCTAAAGATGGACCAGAATTTGCCAGCACCTCTGTACCTAGGTGTCAGAAATAGACCAGGATCTTCCCTGCAAGCATTCAATGAACAAGCAGCCATAGAAAGACCACAAAAAATCTGACCCCATCTCTGCCCCTCACTAACTCTGTGTCCTTGAACAAATGTTTTAACCTCCCTGAATCTAGTTTTCTCTTCTATGACTTATGGAAAGGATATATTTTATTTTATTTAAACATCTTATGCAATACACACACACACACACACACACACACACACACACAAATTTTATGTAGCATAGGTGTAAACCATAACATGTATTAATAATATGAACACGTGAGAATCCACCACCCAACCTAAGAACCTCTACTGTTAGAGCTACCTCTGCACTTTTCTACCATCTCATCTTCTACTTGCTACCAAAGTCTTCTGAGACTTGCCTATTTCATTCAATACTGTTCCTAAGATTCCCATGATGTTGTTGGGTATAGCTTTAGTTTATTTTTTGCTTTTGTGTAGTTTTCCATTGTGAGGCTAAATTGCACCACAGTTTATGTCATTCTTTTGTCAAAGGGCATTTGGAAAATACTTTTATA
The DNA here is from genome assembly GCF_023851605.1 of Tamandua tetradactyla. Lineage (NCBI taxonomy): Eukaryota > Metazoa > Chordata > Mammalia > Pilosa > Myrmecophagidae > Tamandua > Tamandua tetradactyla. The sequence continues at coordinate 52,741,660 of NC_135338.1, read as the reverse complement.
CTATTACAAAGAATGATGCTAGGAGTGTTCTTTGGAAGATCATACAGCTGGGCAGTAAGGTATGAAAATGTCACTTTTACAGAATAATGCTCAATTGCTTCCCAAAATGGTTACACCAATTTATACAATAACCAGGATTGAATGAGAGTTTCTGTTGATCCACAGTCTCACCAATACTTTGTACTGACAAGTTTCTTAATATTTGTCAATCTAGTGACTGTGAAATGTTATCGTCTCCTAGTTTTAATTGCATTTCCAAGATTACTAATGAGGGTAATCATCTTTTATTATATATTGCCTATTTATGTTTCTTTTTGTGTGTGTGAAATTTTCTGGTCATATCTTTTGCCCATATTTTCTATTGTATGTTCTTTCTTTCTCGAACTTATAACTTGTATGAGTTCTTTTTATATATTTGAAATGAGTACTAATCTTTTTTCTGTTGTATGGGTTCAAATATCTTCTCCCAATTTGTTCTGTCCTTTCTGTATCTTTAAGGTGTTTTTTAGCAACAGACGTTCCCAATTTTATTGTAATTGAATGTATTATTATTTGGTTTTTTTGCAGTTAGTTTTTTTTTGTGGCAGCTTGTTTGGGGAACTTTTTCCCACCCTAAGATCACAAATACACCTCCTGTGTATTTTAAGAGACATTAACATAATGTCTCTTAAAAGTTTTAGAGCTTGAATCTTGAATCCATTTGTAACTCATTCGTACATATGGTGAGAAGCATGGCTCCATGCAGATTATCATTAGTTACCCCAAAACCTTTTGTTGCGTGGTCTCTTTTTTCCGCATTGCTCTGTAATATGCCCTATATCACCTATGAGTGCCCACAGCTGTGTCGTATCTTTCTGTTCTCTAAAATCACTCAGTGTTAATTAATAAAGCTTTGTAATAAGTCTTGATATCTGTTAGCATAGGCTCCTCTACTTTCTTCTTCAGGAGTGTGTTGGCTATTTTTTAGCCCAAGTTCCTTAAGAAGTACCCTTTGGAGATTGCTGTAATGGAATTGAATTGTTAGATATATTTAAGGAAAACTGACATCTTCATTTTATTGAGTCTTTATGTCCTTGAACATAAATCTCTTCACTTTTTTAGATCTTCTTAAGTATTTTTCAGTAGGTTTTAAAATTTTCCCCAACAAGTCTTGCACGTTTTTGGCCAGATTTACTCCTAGAACCTTGTATTTTTTTGTGGCTATAGTAGTAATATCTTTAAAAAGATTCAGTGTTCTTTTTGTTGCTAGTGTGTAGCAATAAGCTTATTTTTGAATATTGATTTTATATCCAGCTAAGTTATTAAATTCTGTTATTATTTTCAGTACTTTAGAATATTTTCAGTTTTCTGATTGTTGGGGATTGACTCATATCCTCCACAAAAGACCTATTGAAGTCTTAATGATTTGAGAAAGACATGTTCACTTCTTAATGTATATTCCTGTAAGTGTGAGCCCATTTGTAAATAGGACCTTTGAAGATTCTGTTATTAGTGAAGGTGTGGACTCATTTGTGAATAGGATCTTCTAAGATCCTTTATAGATGAGGTCAAATTGTAATCAGAATAGGCCTTAATCCATGTGACTTATGAAGAGAGGAAATTTGGACCCAGTCATCAGAAGAAATCAGAACCCCGAGAGGAGAGAGATTGCCATATGACAAAGGGCCGCCATTGCTACTGACTCCAGGAGAAAGCATGGTTTTGTCACCATCTTTATCTTGGACTTCTGGCCTTCAAAACCATGAGACAATGAAAGTTTATTGTGTAAGCCAGCCCATGCTGTGGCATTTGTCACAGCAGCCCTGGCACACTAAGACATTGCCAATCATATTACCTGTGAATGATGACAGTTTTCTTTTCTTCTTTTCTAATCTGGATGCCTTCTTTTAATTTGTCATGCCTTACTGTACTGGCTGGGACCTTTAGAATGACATTGATAAGGGTTGGTGACAGTGGGCTTCCTAATCTTTTTCTTGATATTAGAAGGACTGTGTCTAATGTTTCAGCAGTAAGAAATGTTTGTTGAATTTACTTTATTTATTTTTAATCATTAAAGGGGGCTGAATTTTATCAAATGCTTTTTCTACTACTATTGAGATAGTTACATGGTTTAAAAATATGCTTATGTGGGGAATTACATTAATAGATTTTCTCATGAAACCTCCTTTGTATTCATTCTTAGGATAACCAACTGGCCATGATTTAAAATAGAATGTTTAAAACAAAGTGGGAGGTTTGGTTGACTACTATTTTGTTTATGATACTTTTCATCTATGTTTATAAATTAAGATATCTTGTCATGTTCCTTTTTTAGTGGATTGATGTGCTGGTTTTGGTGTCAAGAGATGAGCTCAATAGAATGACATATTCCTTCCTTTTCTATTTGAAAGACTTGAACGCTCTACTGATAAAAATTTTATTAGAATTTTTCTATAAATCATCGAGGTCTCTTTTTTTCCATGTGGGAAGATTCTTAGCAACTGCTGTAATTGAATGGTTATGGGACTATTCAAACTTCCTACTCCTTATAAGTCAATTTTGCAAACTTACATTTTATTAAGAATTTATCCATTTAATCTGTTTTCAGATTTATTTGCATGAATTTTTTCAAAGTATTCTTAGTAACAGCTTTTCGATCTCTGCTGAATCTATAGTTCTGTTGTTATTTTCATTTGTAACATTGTTCTCTTTTTTAAAGAAAATATTGTCAGAGTCATCAATTTTATTAGCCATTTTCAAAGAACAAATTCTTGGCTTTGTTGGTCTTTATATTTTTTCTGTTACATAAATTTTTGCTCTTATCTTTATTTTCTTCCAATTTCTTTGTTCCTTTCTTAATTTCGTAAATTGGATGCTTAGGTCATTAATTTTAAGTTTTCCTTCTTTCCCAATATCAGCATTTAAGACATTTCTCTTGTAATGCCTATAAAATTGGATATGTAGTATTTTCATTACCATTGAGTTCTAAGAACTTTCTCACTTCCATTGTTATTTTTCTCTTTTGGCCCATTCTTTAGTGATGAGTTTAAAAAAATTTTAAATGTATATGGATTTTTCATTTATCTTTTTGTTACTGATTTCTAACTTTTCATTAGAGAGTATGGTCTATGTGATATCGATTCTATGAAATTCGTTTGGATCATGAATTATTCACTATGGTATCCTGGCACAATGCCAGGAATGTAGTTGTTTGGTGTACTGATTTGAACTTGTTAGGTACCCCAGAAAAGCCTATGTTCTTTTAATCCAATCTTGTGCTCCAAAATACCTTAAAAATCAGCATTAAAAAAAATGCTTGAAGGTAGCATTTCTCTTCACTTATGTTTTCTCCCAATTTAAAAATAGCCAATTTTACAAAGCCATGCCCTTGTTTCACATGCCCAGGCAATTGGAGTTATCTCCCAGCCATATTTATGTCGTTTCCCCTTGCAGCCTCTAGAGGGCCCCCTCAGCCCTGCATAGGCAAGAGTGGTGGAGGTAAGGAACTCCCGTGGGGCATAGAGGATGGGGCTTCATCAAGCTTTCTAGATAGAAAAAAATCTGTTTTCAGAGGAGGAAACAGTCTGAGAAAGATTTTCTGAAGGCCACCTTTTGAGCCAATAGTTCTGGACTAAAACCCGGTTTTCTTGAATCCTAATCCCTTCTTTTCCCTTTCTCTTAGAGAGGTGGACACCTGCCGATCGCTCCCTGCCCTCTCCCTTCCCTCTTCCTCGTCTTTCTACCTCTCCACAGGAAGATTTAACAATCAACCAGCTCTGTGCTAGACACTGTGTTAGAGGCTGTTTTTACACGTGATCCACGCAGAACCGTTTGAGTTATGTACATGGGTAACTCCTTTTACAAATGAGGAAACCAAGGCTTTTAAGGGGTTGACAAAAACAAAAAACAAAAAACTTGTTTAAAATCACACAGCTAAAAAAAACCCGCGGCATCAGGATGCCACACCATAACCCGCGCTCCCACCCGCTGCGCGGTGCTGCCCTTTGGGTCACGTTACTGCAGGTGCCAGATGCACAAACAGCCCAGACCACAATCCAGACCTCGTAGTTCCCACTTCCCTCTTTCCCTCCGCATTCCGTCTCCTCCTGCATCCTTCTGCGCCTCCATCCCCCTTTCTCCATGATTCTCTTCTCCCGTTCAGGAATACCTGATCTTAAATTCCTTCGCAGAGAAGAGGGCTACAGAGGGAATCCGGGCTGTTTGGGTGGAGCCTTGGGCTCCTAAGCAGCACTGGATGCCTGCTGCACTGTTCTTACTGGAGTTCTATGTTAGAGCACAGGTTGATTATCTCTTTGGATAGGAAGAGTTCACAACATTTAGAATGAAATTCAATGAAGAAATATAGTTTGATTACAGATACTAACTTTACAGTCAACCTTTCCAGCATGCAATATGGGGGGGGGGGGGGGGGGCTTCGTTCATTTATGTTCCGCAGAGGTTTACTGTGTCGGAAGCATGAGTGGAATTCAGAGCCCAGCTTCCTGCCTCCACCACTTATTAACTGTGCTATCTTGGGCATATTTTTAATTTATCCAGGTTTCAGTTCCTTATCTGTAAAATGGGGATAGCAGTACAAACCTTATAGAGTGTTGGGTCCGATGAGAAAATGCATGTAAAGCATTCAGCTCAGTGGCTGGCATGGGGTAAGCTCTTAATCAAGGCTTCTAATTGTTGTTAGCTATTGTTATTAACTGGTTGGAAAATTCTCAATAAGTGTTGCTTTTATTCGTTGTATGTGTCGGGTACTGTACTAGGAGTACAGAGGGGATTAAGGCATGGTCCCCACGCCTGTAGAGCTCACATTCTCTGGGGAAGAAGAACTCATTGTGTGTTTGTCCTTAAAGTGCAGAGAGGTCTTTCAAAGCCCAAAGCATGTAATTTCATCTCCCTGCTTCCTACAGCCTCATGGGTGGAAGTACTAATGCGTGCCTTCCTTCTCCTAAGCCTAAGGCATCTGCACAAGGGATGATAGTGCAAGAGTAGCTTAGTTCTCATTCCTTTCCTCTGAGATGAAATTCAGTTGTTCTTAGAGGAGAGAGAGCAGACTCTGAGTGCTTCCCACATCAGGAAATGATCCAGTAATCATGACCCTGGCCAAATACTAAGTCAGGTATTCCTTCTATCAGTGACAACCCAAGGGCTTTATTAGATGATGCCCAGAGTACTTAAGGCTGCAGAGTGGCGAATTTGAATTTAATAGACATAGATTTCCAAGGGGGCCAATTGGGTTTATAGAGCGAGCTTTGTCTTCTTCCTCTTCATATTAAATAGTATGGAAAGTCTACCACCTTTGGAGTCAGGAGACTTGGATTCAAACTCCAGACTTACCACTGGAGTTGGTAAGTTCTTGGTAAAGTTGGTAAATTCTTGGGGTTCCAGTAGAAGGGAAATAAGGGCACATGCCTTGAAGAAGTTGTTTCGAAGGTAGGTTAAATGAAGTCATGTATGTGGAAACAGCAAGCATAGTGTTTTACACATGATAAGTGCTCAATAAATGTATGTAGAATCCAGTCTGGGTGTTTGCTCAGTGACCGGTTTTGAAATGAGTACTCTGTGCCAGGCACTGTGCTTGGAGTGAAGGACTACAAAAATAAATAAAATATGGTTCCTGCCCTTGAGATACTCACGGTCTTGTGTTTGGCTGGAGCAGTGTTTCTGCAAGCATAAATACTTGCACCAGAGTCATCTACGTTGCCTGTAAAAAAAAAATGTCAATCTGGGATTGTCTCTGGACTGCTTGAATCAAGAGCTGTATTTAGTTTTTATAAAACAAACCTCCCAAGAGGTTATTATGCACACCATTGGACTAGATCAGTAGCTCTCAATTTGGCTGCATGTTAAGATCTAAGTTTGGGCTTAGATTCTGATTTAACTCAGAGATTCTGATTTAACTGGTCTGGGTGGGTGCTTATAATATATTTTAGAGTCTCCAGGTGTTTCAAATGGATGGTTGAGATAGAGGAACATTGGACAAGATGATTTACAAATCTTTCCAGCTGTGAAATTCTTCCATCAGCTGCTCTGTCTAGTTCAGCACATGTTTACGGACTTGCCTCCCCTGGGTAAGGTTCTGGGTCAACTATGGTGGGAAAGTCAACAGCAGACTGGGCTCATTAAGGCTTGAGTTTGTGCCCTGATCCATCCATACTGACACCAGGATAACCTTAGTGAAGTCCCTCAAACCAGGAGAGGGTGGGATCACGGAAGACTCACGAAAAAACTCCTTAAACAAGAAGGGAGAGGTTGATTGTACCAAATGCTATGGAGATGTTAGGAAGGATGAAGATGAGGGTGAACCATTGTGTTTGATATTTGGAGGTGTCCTTGAGAAAGAGGCTTTAAGAGAATCAAAGCAATTGACTCTGACTGGAGTGAGTTAAAGACAATAGGAGGCAGAGTATTGACAGCAGGCGACAACTTCTAGGAGGCCCTTGGCAGAGGTGCAGGGAAACGTGGTGGTTACTGGAGAAGAGCATTGGGTCAATTGTTCCTACTGTTTTGTTTTGAAATTCCCTCCACCGCTGTTACAACCACTGCTGTCAAAAAAAAAAAAGCATTTATTAAAGAGCCCAATTAAGAAGGCTCTTATGAGTAGACTCTGAACTCAACTGTTTAGATCAGAGACTAAGTTTATAGGGGTTCACCTTCCCTTGGCTTTTTTAATATGAAAGTTATATTATTCTGATTAAAGTTTACCCTGAGGGTGCATCAAAACATAAAACTTAATTCCAGTTTTTGCTAAACTGCAAAGGGCTAAGGCTTCTGTGGGGGTCTCACTGGAGAAAACCATTCCTAAAAGTGAAATAGATTCCCATGTGCAGGAGACAGTAGCTGCATTTTAATTCCCTTCCCTCTCTCCTTTTTTCCCTCTTCATCCTTTTCTTCATTTTCTTATTCTGTGTTCCCCTTTTCAGTTCTTTCTACCCACATTCTCCTCCTCCCTCTCTTCCAACCTCAGCCTAGCACATGACACTTTCACAAACGGGCTCCTGTTTTCTCCCCCAGTGCACACTGCCTTCCCCATCCACGTGCGTCTCCTTGTTCATAGAAAACTACTCCTAGTTCTGAGTTTTCTGTGCATCTCATGCCCCTGTGTCTTTCTACATGCCCTTCCCCGCCTTCTTTTGGCTTACTCCTACTTGTTTGAACTAGAGTACAGGCAAAACCACTCTAATAACTGGCTTAAATAGGAGAGAATTTTATTTCCCTCTTATGGTACAGTCTAGAGTTAGGAAGTTCAGGGCTGGTAGGGTGGGGTCAGCCAACCTCAATGTGTGGTTTCCATCTCTGGATCCAGAGTGGCTGTTTCAGCTCTCACCATCTCATCTGCATCCCAACCAGAGAGATAAGGGAAGAGACAAGAGAATCATACACTCATTCTTTTAAAAAGCATGGCCCAGAAGTTGTACACATCAGTTTTACTTACACCTCTCTGGCCTGAATTTAGTGACTTAGCCACATCTCATCGTAAAGGAAGCTAGAAGATATAGTCTTTAGTTGGGAGAATAAATATTGGGGATCATTTAGCAGTCCCAGTCTCATAATCCTTCCAGATGCAAGACTTTCAAGAAACCTGTTCCTTTCAGGAGTGCCTCCTCCATTATTCTTTCCAGTATGGTACTCACCATACTGAATTAGGATTATCTGGTCCCTTGTCTACTCTCTAATATACCATAAACAGATATGGCCCAGGTGTCATCCATCTTTGAATCCCTAGTAGCTATAACAGTGTTGGCCCCTGGTAAATGTCTGTGGCATAAGTGAATCCCGAACAGATATATTATTATCACTGGGTCTAAGAAACTTTGCCCTTGTGGTAGAAGGAAAGGCTAGAGGAGCCTGGAAGGTCTACCAGTTGGTTGGCCTCACATGGTGACTTCTTCACCTCCCTGCCTTCCAGCCTAGAGAAATCCAGGGTCTGCTGGTGACCACAGAGGGATGGGTGGGAAAGGGCAGCCCCTTCCACCAGCCAGGTAAACACACAATCCCAAAAGGTGTTTAATCAGTTTAAATATTTATCTTAGGTTCAAGGGATACAATCCAGCTCTTGCTGAGTCCAAAGTGTGGCAGAAGCAAGGCGTGACTTGTTTCTCTCAGCCCTATGTTTCTAGAGAGTCACTTCTAAACTCTCAGGACCTGTGACCACCCCTCAATCAGGAAACTATATCCCCAGGACCCTGTCTGTTGGATCCTCTTTTCAGTCCCTATTGTCCCTCCATGCTTTTCATCTCTTTCCCCCATCCTTGGATATTTTACCTCCTCTAAGTCACAGCCTCAATAGTTATTCTCTGACCTGCTGGTGTTGTCTGCTAGAGATGGGGAGCAGGGAGCTTTGGATCTTGTTTTCAGGGTGGGAGTGACAGAGCAGGTTGATATCTGGGTAGAGTGTGTACATTCTCTATTACCCGCTGGCCAATTTCTTGTAATTTGTTATTTTGAACAACCTGTCACTTCTCCCCCATTCCTAGGAGGTCTTGGAATGGGTGTATGTGAGGGAACCATTTGCCTCCATCATCATCCAGTATCATGACATGCCCTTGCCTCCCCTGATTTGGAATATGCCCCATTACATGTTCCTTCATGCCCTTCTTAGCCCTCGACACAATTGTTTGTGTTCAACGTCTGTCTTCCCCATTAGCCTGGAAGCTCTAAGAGGGCAGGTGATGGTAACCCCATTTTATAGATGAGGAGAAGTTCAGTGACATGGTCAAAGTCACTCTGCTTAGTTAGTGATGGAATCAGAAGCAGTCCTTCTCTGAGCCCTAGTGCTGGGCTCTTCCCCAGGTGTGGGGAAGACAACATGTGAGATTTCACCATCCCATGCTGAGAGTGACCCAGCAGGGAATGTTTGTTGTTGACGAAAGACCTGATTGGGTCCTTAGGGTAAGTTTCACACCTGGGTATTTTCACAGGTGACACCAGGCTGAAGGTTTTGTCCCATGCTTGATAGATGGATTCAGTTTCCTGGTTGTGCCCCACAACCTGTTGTTCAGGCCTTCAGGCCTGTTGGCACTGATTTTCAGGACAGGAAAAAGATGTGTCTTTTCCTTTCTCTGTTATTCCTTCCTCATGTGATTATTGAGAATAAACACTTTCCTCATCTGGGATGACAGGGCTCTCTGGGGAGAAAAGAGTCATCATAACTTACCTCATTGGCAGAGCACATGGTCTGTTGAAGCCTCTGGAGGCTGAAGACACTCTCAAATCTGTCCTGGGCAATGGCTGGGATGGATGGAAATGGACCTCCAGGCACCACATATTTTAGGCTTGAAGCTCTCCTGGAAGCTGGAACTGTGTACAAATGTTCACCAGATGTCCTTCATCCCTAGGGAATGAGATACAGATCCCCAGATCCAAAGAAAAAGTAGATGGCTGATCTGGTCTCTTCTGGTAGCTGGTGGCCTACCCCAACTCACTTTCAGAAGTCTTAGAATGAAGAATCTTCCTTTCCATATAATTCACATCAATATTCTCCAGTATGTCAAGCATTGGATTAGGTGTTTAGGATACAAATGAAGGAAGACAGAACTGTACACAGCTAACTACATAATGTAGTATAATGTGAAGTGTTATAAAATCAGCATGTTTGAGTATAAAACTTGACTTGACCTGCTATGTTGTTGAAGTATGTAGAGAATGCTTTGAGGTGGCTAAGGCAGGAATATACATTTTTGGGTGGTAGAGCCATGTGATCACTTTTGTGCTTTGGATGGTTCTGGAGGTTATGTTTAGTGTGCTTTGTGGGAGGCCCACAGACTAGTTACAAATTTATTACATAGTTTATAGAAATGACGGTGAGAACTTGGAGATCTAGGGGTGGAGGATGTAAAAAAAGGGGGGAAGTTGCAAGATTTTTACAAGTAGAATTATGTGGCCTTGGTGGCTGTGTGAGAGCAGTAAGGTTGGGGAAGGATTTAATGGTGATGGGGGTCTCTACCCTAGGATGCTGGGAACGCGGGCGCGGTCACCTGGGCAGCAGGCAGCCCGATCAGTGGAAGGACGCCCACACACTGTGATACTCTCGGGAGAAGAGAACGGGTGGGTCAGACTGGGAGTTTTTGAGAAATAGGCTCAGGTCCCATGCGGGAGATTACAGAAGTCAGAATCTAGGGCATTTGTAGGCTGTGCTTATGACTACAGAGTTAAAAAGTGATGCTCTGTATTGGTGGAAAGATTTGCACTTTCGCATCAATTCCGGAGCAGTATTTCCAAGAACTTAGTTAAGCTTTGGGGAATTGAGTTGCTCATAGGAAATCAACATACCAGCAATGAACTAAAGGGAGGGAGAGTTTTTTTGAAGGCAGGGAATGCCCTGGCTTAAGGCACTGCAACTGTAGGTACTCGACCAATGCAGAGATGAATGAATAATGACTCTGTCTGCACACCAGAAAAAAAAAACATTCTGTTTGGTTTAGACTGTGTGAGAACATTCTTAATACTCCAAAGTTCACAATATAATTTTAATGAGTGGGCTTGATCTTAAAGAGAAAAGAATCCAGTTAGGAATCACCTCCTTAATTTTTGAACACTAAAATTCCCTCCCAGACTCTCTTGAGCAGTTTCTTAAATCCTGAGAAGGTCATGTGGCTATAGAACCGTATGTCATACGGAATGACTTAGCACCTGGCTGTGCAGAGTATGGTCCCTGAGCCAGCAGCATTGGCATCATCTGGGAGCATATTGGCAGTGCAGAATCTACTGGGTCAGAATCTGCCGTGTAACAAGATCCCGCTCATTTATTTGCGCATTACGGCTTGAGAAGGAGTATCTAGGGTTTCAAATCTGGTTTTGTGTTAGATTCATTTAGGTAACTTTTAAAATAATACAGCTTTCTAAACCTCAACCCTATACATTCTGATTTAGCCAAATGATTCCTTGGGTGGCCAGGTTTGGGAACCTCTAGCTTGTGTAAGTTTGGAATCTTTCCCTGTTCATGGGCAAATGATGAAAATTTTAGAAAACGGAAATCTAGTTTGAGTGCCACATTTGTTCACTTTGCAGTCATGATAATGGCCAAGGTCTAATGCCCATTTTAGGAAAGCTCTATGTATAGATTGACAATACACAGCCTTGTCCCTTTAATCTCAGAACATCTTGATGCCTGATGCTCAAGAAGAGACATGTGCTACACCCCCCACCCCCCCCACTGCAGAAACCATTCATACATTGGCAGAAGTTGAATGGGCTTGGTCAATTCACTGCCCAGTCTGAAAGCAACCAAAGTCAGCTGATGTTTACCAAGCATTCTGTGGATGAAAATAATTGCCCAAGAACCAAGCAATGTGCTCTCCATTAGTCGCATAGTTTGTTTCTGTAGAAGGCCAGCGCTAGAAGGGATCTTTCAGAACTCTTCTCCAGGCTCTCACTTTGTGAATAGAAAAATAGAATTCACTGGAGAAATTGGGACCTAAATTCCAGTGGTTTCATCCAAGAGAAAAGGATTATTTGTTACTTGGAAAATGGACTACATATTTGTTGCCTAATTAGGGGCACAAAATGAGCAAGCGTTTGTAATCCAGGCTTAACATCTAGCATCGGGGAAAGTGCTGTAAACATGAAAAGATCTGGTTCCTAATGATTGTCCAGGACTTGTGAGACATATGGAGTGCAGATGTCCTGGGAATTCAACAAGCAAGTTCTCGAATGCTGAGATCTTTAATTAAGCAGGTGTTTGGGAAGTAGGGTTCTGTGTAGTTTCCAGCCTTGGCTGGGCTTGTCTCGCTGAAAAAAATGGCACTGACCCAGTCCAGCAGCAGGCCTGAAACTGGCTTCAATTGGAGGCATTGGAATGTGCTATTGTTATTTTCTTCTTTCTTATCAAGCGTCATTAGCTTGAACATGGAAGGAAGAAAAACATGGGAAAACATGTTGTTTCACCGGGTAAAAATTTACTACCAAGGAAATGATTTTTGCTGTGTCCAAAAAAGGAATAATGGAGGCTTTTGGAAAGGTGTAGTCTTCCAAATACTTTTGGACTGTTTCTCCCAATGTCACCCAGGGAGAATGTTTCTCTTTGGCTGATGGCTGCTCTCACACAAGAACAGAGACATTCAGCCGAGGTTAAGTACACAGGCTCACAGAGTCAGCTGTTATTCACAGCATCACAGCAGAGAAGACATGGGAAGAATGCAGAATCACAGATTGTGTAAAGGTTGATCATATTTGGCTGTGGAATTCAGCAAGCCACGCAGACTCTCAGGCTTTCCAATGCCTGTCATTACAGAGCCATAGAAGGGCACACAGGTGCCACATTGCAGAGGTGGAAGCTGAGACCCTGTGAGGAAAGAGTCCTGTCTTTTCTCACTTCTTGGCCCAGTCTCCTGCCATGTGACTGGGACTTGAGGGATGGAAGTCCCTATCTTTGGCTATGGGTGGATCACAGAACTAACCATGTCTTCCGGCCCACTGAGCACATGCTCGGTTTTCTCAGCATCTCCTGTGAGCCCCAGAACACAGCCTGCAGGATGCAGATGCCAAGCCTTCCCTGTCTTTCACAGCTGGGAGAAACGACACCTCATCAAGGAAGGGAACTAGAATTTCCTGGGTACTTACTGTCTGCCAGGCAGTGATGATGATGATGATAATTTCTGAACTCTCACAGCAACCTGTGAGGCAGGTTACATTGGCCCTACTTGGCAGAAAGTTGAGAGGCTATTGAACTTATTCAATATTACTCAGTTATTAAGTGTGAGAGTCCAGACTCACACCCAGCTCCGTGTCCCTGAAGCTCTTTCTCTTTTATCCATTAGCCCTCTCTGGGGAGGTCTTTTATTGTCTTGAACTTTGGTGGTGGGAGAATAGCCTAAAAAATGCTTTTCCTATGGGCATGGGGTGGGGAACCATTAATTTTACGTGGGAAAGAAAAGTGGCTTGCAAGCTGTTTTCTGACAACCAGGCTGCTCCCAGGGGAGAATATATAATAGGCATAAACCAGCAGCACGATACCCATAAAGCCTCGAGAGAATGCCACCTGACAAAAGAGAGGGGGTGCCTATCACCCCTTGCTTCCATCGCAGACTTTTTCACCAAGGGCTAAAACTCTGTGGACTGTGACCCCTCCCTATTTTCTCCCTTAAGCCAGACTGAAAGATTCCATTAGTTTTTTCAGTTGTTTATTTAAAAAAACCTTTTTTTATTGGAGCCGTTGTAGATGCTACAGAAACATCGTGCAGCAAGTACAGAGATTCCCATACAACCCTCACCCCCCCGCTTCTCCCTATGGTTAACATTTGGCATTAGTGCGATGCCTTTGTTATAATTCCTGAAGCAATATTAGTATAATTATGCTAACTTAAATGTTAACACACTGTTTATATTAGGGTTCACTATTTGTGTTAGACAGTTCTATGATTTGTGTGTGGGGGTATTTGTGGTAATTTATATATAACCTAAAGTTTCCCCCCTTTTCCCTTTTCAAATATACAATTCAGTGGTGTTAATTACATATGCAGAGTTGTGCTTCCATCCCCATCATCTACTCCCAAAACTTTTCCATCACCCCAAACAGAAACTCCATTCCAATTAAACATTAGCTCCCTATCCCTCTCCCCCACCCAGCCTCTGGGAACCTGGATTCTAGTTTCAGACTCCATGAATATGCATATTCTGTTGATTTCATATAAGTGAGATTGTACAGTATTTGTCCTTTTGCAGCTGACTCATTTCACTGAACACTGATGTCTTCAAGATTTATCATGTTCCATGTTGTCACATGCATTGGAACTGCATTCCTTCTCACGGCTGATTAATATTCCAATTTATGTAAAAAAAAACACATTTTGTTTACCCATTCAGCAATTAATGGGTACTTGGGCTGCTTCCACTTTTTGGCAATTGTGAATAATGCTGCTGTGGACATCGGTGTGCAAATATCTGTTCAAGTCCCTGCTTTCAATTCTTTGGGTATATAGCTAGAAGTGGAATTGCTGGGTCACATGGTAATTCTATACTTAACTTTCTGAGGAATCACCATACTGTTTTCCATAATGGCTGTGTTCTAGTTTTCTAGCTGCTGGAATGCAATATACCAGAAATGGAATGACTTTTAAAAAGGGGAATTTAATAAGTTGCTAGTTTACAGTTTTAAGGCTGAGATAATGTTCCAATTAAAGCAAGTCTATAGAAACATCCAATCAAAGGCATCCAGGGAAAGATACCTTGGTTCAAGAAGGCCGATGAAGTTCAGGGTTTCTCTCTCAAGTGAGAAGGCACATGGCGAACAGGTTCAGGGCTTCTTTCTCTCTCATCTGAAAAGGCATGTGGTGAACATGGTATCATCTGCTGGCTTTCTCTTCTGGCTTCCTTTCATGAAGCTCCCCGGGAGGCGTTTTCCTTCATCATTTCCAAATGTCGCTGGCTGGTGGACTCTCTGCTTCTTGTGGCTATGTCATTCTGCTCTCTCAGAATCTCTTGCATTCTCCAAAATGTTTCTCTTTTATAGAATTCCAGTAAACTAATCAAGACCCATCAAATGGGTGGGCACACGTCTCTAGCTAGTCCAGCTTAACAACCACTCTTGATGGAGTCACATCTCCAGGGAGATGATCTAATTACAGATTCAAACATACACTACTGAATAAGGATTAGAAGAAATGGCTGCCTTTACAAAATGGGATCAGGATTAAAACATGGCTTTTCTGGTGTACATGCATCCTTTCAAACCGGCACAGGCTGCATCATTTTACATCCCCACCAACAATGTATACGAGTTCCTATTTCTCCACTGTTCTGGTCTGCTAACTGCAGGAATGCAACACACCAGAGACAGATTGGGTTTTAATAAAAGGGGATTTATTTCATTAGTTCTTCAGAGGAAAGGCAGCTAACTTTCATCTGAGGTTCTTTCTTACTTGGGAAGGCCCAGGACGATCTCTGCTGGCCTTCTCTCCAGGGCTCCGGGTTCCAATGACTTTCCCCGGGGTGATTCCTTTCTGCATCTCCAAAGGCCTGGGCTGAGCTGCTAGTGCTGAGATGAGGTATGCTGAGTTGCTTGGGCTGTACTACACTGTGCTCTCTCATTTAAGCACCAGCCAATTAAGTCAAACATCATTCATTGCAGCAAGCATGCCTCCTAGCCGACTGCAGATGTAATCAGCAACAGATGAGGTTCACATACCATTGGCTCATGTCCACAGCAACAGAACTAGGTGCATTCACCTGGTCAAGTTGACAACTGAATCTAACTACCACATCCACATCCTCTGCAACACTTATTTCCCATTTTTTTCATAGTAGCCATGGTTTGGTTAGTTTTGTTGTTGGATTGTTGGATTGTCTTCTGATGTCTCAAGGCCAGTTCCTCTGTGGGGCACCTCTGGGAGATCTTGAGTGGGTTGGGGACATTTCTTTAATCGCATTGCCTTAGCTTGCCTGCCCACGTGACGCTGTCTGGCTAGGACTCTGAGCCATAACTAGGGGTATGAAATCCTAAATGAGTGTCCCTAATGTGTGGTCCACTATCCTGAGACCCAAAAAGCCACTTCTGCCCAAGGCCTCCTGGGACGGTGCCAAGCTGATGATTGTGACTGGTGACAATGACTTTCCCACATACACACTTGTTGTTTCAGATCAAGAATGTTTTAGTGAAAGGCCATTCCGGGGACATCTGAAGGGAGGGGTGAGAAGCGCACACAGCCTCACGAGTCAGCAGAACTGTGCCACACAATGCAGATGATGGCTTTTCCCTGGGCAGGCACAGTGCTGGGCCCTGATCTGCTGCCAGGTTCTGCAAAAGTTAGTGAGCAATTTCCTTCAGCTGCCAAAGTGCAGGTTGCCTGGACAGCAGATGGACATTGCCCCACCTGGGGACAGATGAGCCATGTGGCTGCGGACAGGTCCTCTAAGAGTCTAGGTGGCTGATGGGGTCTACAACTCCCAGGAGGAAGGAGGAAGCTGGTAGAGGGACTCACAGGAAAGTCTACTTCTGTGAACCATTCAGTGGAATGGATTGTGCTCAATGCCAGCTGGCAGTTCGGGAGGACAAATACATACAACCACTGCAGAGTACAGGGAATGAATGAATGAGTGAATAAATGATTGAATGAGTCCAGCATTCTTTTCTCTTAGGAGAAAATTCCTGAATGTTATAAGGAAAAGGAAAGGAAATGACAGGCATGGTTTGCGCGTGAGGATAATGACACTTGCTCAGGTTGCTGTAACTTGTACTTTTCCACTGATGCAGAAAAGGTGTCTCTGCCAAAGAATGTCCTTGGAGAAGCTCGTTGTATTTTCCCTTCTGTTATTTAAGTCAAATGTATTTAATGTAAGCAATTCAGCTGTGAGTTGGAATGTGTGATGAGCCTTTTTATCCCACAGGGAAAGCCACAGAGTGAATATTTCTATTTTAGCTTCTTTAGGTGTATAATCTGACAGCAATTTTGGTTTTTGTTGCCATTTCTAAAGCCCACACGCCAAAATGGTCTTGTCAGTAAGTTGGCAGAGAAAGCTTGTCTGGGGCTTGAATGCATTACTGCTTTTCCGGTCCTGTGTTCATTCATTCTTCCACCAAATACTAATTGAACTTTTCCCATGGACACAACATTGGACCAGCTGTACTTTGAGGATATAAAGATGAAACACACTCCCCAAAGCTATAGGGACTAAATGAATTATTTTGACAATCAATTAAATGATTTAGTGTAAGTTAAAATTCAATTCTTTAAACCTACATCAACAGATGTGGGTGTGTGGGGTATAACTGACTTGATTCTTTAACTCTGGAAAATTGGGGGTTTTTTAAAAATGAACTTCAAAAACTTGTTTTTAGGCCTGCATATTTCACATGCATGCTTGCCTGCATGCACAAACACCCGTTTTGGTCCCTCGTGCCATTTCGAGTGCTGTCTGGTCCACTTACAAATGTTTGGTTTCTCTCTGTCGGGCTCTTTGGGCACACTGTGTGTGACATAAGTTAGACAAACACAGGGGCTTGGGAACTTGCTATAACCAAGGCTTGCCCACCAGGCTCCCCCTTTGGTCCCCCTCACCCTTCTTTCCCCTTAAGGCAGGAAAAGTGCACAAATTCTTAAAGCGATGTTGTTCCCAGGGTACAATTACCATTCATCATTCCCTGCAGGAAAAATGTAAATATGCTCTGGCAGATAGTGGCATTATTTATTATTGTAGGCTTCGATGTGGATTTGAGTGGGAGCGGCTGCTGGCCAAGCATTATTCTCCTCCTCCCTGGGAGGCTCTGCTCGGTGGGCAGAACTGGGGGTGGTCGGGAGGCAAAGGGCAGAGGCTCTTGCAGCCGAGAACAAGGTTGGTGACTGCCAGAGAGTCAATATGTGGTTAGCTCATCAGGGTGGGGTGGAGGCAGCTGCTGCTTTGGGACCCAGGCTCTTGGAGGTAGTTCACATTTAGAGAGTAAAGATGGGTTCCGTGGAGTGTCCAAACCTCTGATCATTTGGTGGGGAGGGGTGGGGCATTGGCCAGTTATTACTGGGGCAGGTGGGTAGACTGGGTGGTGCATTGTGGACTGAAGGGAACCTTGTGGACCTGGCTGAGTGCTTCATTTAAAAAATTTTTTTATTCATCATTATTCCACATGTTTTACTCATCTGTTGTTTAGGTAGGTAAAAGGAGCATCAGACACAAGGTTTTCACAATCACACAGTCACATTGTGAAAGCTATATCATTATACAATCATCTTCAAGGAACATGGCTACTGGAACACAGTTCTACATTTTCAGGCAGTTCCCTCCAGCCTCTCCACTACATCTTGACTAACAAGGTGATATCTATTTAATGCATAAGAATAACCTCCAGGATAACCTCTCAACTCTGGAGTCTCTCAGCCATTGACACTTTATTTTGTCTCATTTCACTCTTCCCCCTTTAGGTCAAGAAGTTTTTCTCAAATGCTTGATGCTGAGTCTCAGTTGATTGTAGGGTTTGTCTCAATCCCTTGATTCTAAGTCTCAGCTTATTCTAGGATTTCCGTCCCTCGTTGCCAAGAAGGTCCACACCCCTGGGAGTCATGTCCCATGCAGACAGGGGGAGGATGATGAGTTTTCTTGTTGTATTGGCTGGAGGGAGAGGCCACATCTGAACAACAAAAGAGATTCTCTTAGGGGTGACTCTTCAGCCTAATTTCAAGTAGGTTTGACCTATCCTTTGTAGGGTTAAGTTTCATATGAACAAACTCCAAGATTGGGCGCTCAGCCTATAGCTTTGGTTGTCTGCACTGCTTGTGAGAATATCAAGAATTCAACTTGGGGAAGTTGAATTTCTCCCTGTTCTCACCATTCCCCGAAGGGACTTTGCAAATACTTTTTATTCACTGTTCAAATCACTCTGGGATTTGTCGGGGCATCACTCTGGATAAACCAATAAAATCTCATGTCCTACTCAAGACTCCATGTACTTATGGTGTTCAATTGAGCTGTCTACATAAGTTATATTAGGAAATCTGAGTGCTTCATTTAATTGGTTGTGCCCATAGTGTGCAAAACTGTGTGACTCACAAGGCTCTTGTCCTCAAGGAACTTATTCTCTCACACAAACCAGAACATATCTGAACAAAGCATGAGAAAGTTCGCAATATCCAGGGGCAGACAGTTCTCGAGGTGGGTTAGGTAAAAGGCAACAAAAGGCAGCCGTCTCTCCTGTGTTTGGTTCCCCAGTTCCTCTTACTACACTACACGGGCCCAACTTCTGTTATTCCGACTGCTCAGTGGTATGTTTAAAGGAGGAAGGGAGAAGTGTAGGTGAGGGAAACCCGGCCACAGTCACAAAGAGACAGCAAAAGGAGGCACCCTAGGGGCCACCTCCCGGGGCCCTCCCTGCAGCCTGGTGCAGGCGCTCTGGGCTGCTGGGTGTGTAGGCACCAGGCTCAGGCCTGGGCCACGAGGCCAAGGGGCAGTTGGTTTCTGATGGCTCCACACCCTCTGCCAAGCCCTGGCACCACCTCAGAGGCCTAGCTTTACCCAAGTGGTCAGCTACGCCTGCTATAGAGGGGCTTCCCCTCGGCCGGTGGTGCTGCCCTCCCACCTCCCACCTCATGGGGTGGATGAGGAGGCCATGGAGGCCCTCCATCCGTGGGGCCCTTGTGGGCCCAGGTAGGCCAGCATTTTGCTGGGCCCCCAACCCCGACCTCCCTGGGTTCGCTCTTGAGCCTAGGAGTGGAGCCGCTCGTTCATGTACAGCTCGCTGGACCCTTAGGGCAACCTGCCATACCACCCACTGCTGGCTGCGTGCTCACACACACACACACACACACACACACACACGTGTACGCATGCATGCTCATGCGTGCACACAGACACCTTCCTACAGCAGACCTTCACACGCACATATACGTGTGCACATGCACCCACACCTGCGTGCAGGCTGGCCGTGCCCTCCCAGCACCCCTCTCTGTTCCCCACCCCGCCATTGGCATCAATACGCTGTCTGACAGGTTGGGGCAGATTTGCAAGTTTCATACTGACTTGTGCTATCAGTGATGTACTCTGGTTGGCTAGTTTTTTGTTCGTTTTTACTGTATATTTATAGTAATAAAATCATGCAGCAAAAAAAAAAAAAAGAAATGGAGGCACCCGAATGAGGCTCAGATGGGCGAGGGCAGGACGAATGCGAGGGAAGGGGCTTGGGAGTCGGTCCCTCACTCAGTATTAAGTGAATTAATGGATAAAGGTTTGGTAGAAGTCTCTTCCTTTAGGTCAGGGTGTGAGCATGGTGTCAGAAGTTCAGGTTGACAAGATCCAGGGAATTGTCTCCCTAAAGTGCAGTGTGGGGAGAAAGAGAAGACATATTCATTGTAGCTTCGACGGTTTTGAGCGTGATGAACAGGCCTGTGCTAAACGGTCATGAATACGGCTTTGTCTCTATGCTGTGAACTCCCAGTTAAGGAGAAGGGGCCAGCTTGGGCCTTCATGTCCTGCCTGTCAGACCGTGAAGGGGTCTGTAGCAGTGGTAAGAGACTGCATGTTAGCAGGGGGCGGAGAGAGAGAAGCTCCAGGAGCTCCGCGAGTCGGGAGGACTCTGTGAAGCCTCATGAAGAGGGAGGAGCCTCAGGTGGAAAGACTTGTGTGGCTGATACTGTCATGTCACTAGACCACGTGCCTGTGGGAATATTTCTTTTACTCGATGGTGTTTATCATAGCCCTGAGCACACGGTGGGTGCATAATAGGCCCTTGTTTAATGCGTAAATGAATAAGCCTAATATGAAATGTCTTTCTCAGTCACATTATGATTATTATCACGGTGACACACTCTCGGAGGATGATGCGATAGGAAGGCAGAAGGTGGCCTGAGGATATGTGTTCCTTCTTGCCCAGTTCTCTGCATGGATTTCTGGTGAGCAGGCAAGCTCTGCCCCTTCCCCTCCTGGGATCTGTCAGGGAGATGCTTCTTCCTCCTTGGCAGGTAACCCAGAGATATTTATCAATTGCCTGCCAGCAAAGATAAGCAAATAGCTGTGACCTCTGGTGGCCCCAGGGTCTACGTGGAGGTACATGATGCTCTCTGCAATGTGTCTGTGTTACAGATGTGGATGAGTGTGCAACGGATTCCCACCAGTGCAACCCCACCCAGATCTGCATCAACACTGAAGGAGGCTACACCTGCTCCTGCACTGATGGATACTGGCTTCTGGAAGGCCAGTGCTTAGGTAACAGCTCCCTGGGGCTCACGGGGACCCTTCGAAGTTAATGGCCACCAGAGATCTTTATTGTGGGAGATACTGGGCACAGCTGGCGGGCCTAAGGATGGTAGGCTTTTCTTTGGGGGCGGGGTATAGGGGGCTATTGAGCTTACATGTGTCACTACCCTTTAAAATCAGTTGTTGGGATGCACGGATGGTTGAGTGGTAGAATTCTTGTCTGCCATGCAGGAGGCCTGGGTTGGATTCCTGGCCCGTGCACTCCAAAAAATATAAAGTCAAATCAGTTGTCACCATCACTATGATGTCATTCTTATATTTTTTAAATGTACTTTTTAAGGGTTCAAGTATGATTTTTACCTAAACTTTCTTCCTGTCTTCTGGAACTTTACATCTAACGCAGGACCTCATAGAGGGTGAGGGTGATTCTGACCTAATTAGAAATAATATTAAGGGAAGGGAACACTTCCCTTAGTATTATTTGCATAGAATGTTCTCAGCCTCAAAAGCACATCAGTAGATTCTGATCTAACATCATCTCCTCCAAACACCCATCATAGCCTCCTCCCACACCAACCCATTAGCTTTGGTCTTTCTTCTTTCCTCCTAAGGAGTCAGTCGTTGCCAATTGAGAACTTGTCTCTTACAGTTGGCATTTGCTATATGATCTTTTGGTTTATTTTTACTGGAGGGTTATTTTTCCTTTCTTCCCCTCTAGTTTTTGGGTAGGCCAAGTGAATGAATTCATAGCAATCTTTAGCTGTCACTTCAATTTCTATTTCTAGGGTGTGATTTGTATGCAGTGCTTTCTTGGAAAAGCCCTGCCAGTTAAAATTCCCTAAGACCCTATTCTCTGGGAGGAACCGAGAAACATCATGGAAACAAACAGAAGAGGTTCTTCTTTCCAAGTCTCTTGATTGAGGCTGAATTTGGGCCCACCCTCAGGGGCCTGTCTGAAGCATCCTCACAGCCTGATAAGCTAGCTAACCTTGGCTTGGTTTTCTTTTCCAAGGGTTGAGTGCACATGGGCGTTTGTGAATCTGATGGTCATTATGCATTTTAACCAATCTCTGCTATTTGGAAAATTTAATGCCGCTGATTTGAACATATGCAGATCAGTGCAAGTGAATTATTTGCATGAAAACTTAATATGTAGAATTTCAGAGCTGAAAGCGATGTTATATATTATTTCATCCAACTTTTATAGCATTGGAAACAGACTCAAAGAGATGGAATATTCTAGACAGAGTAAGTGGAGTCCAGAATCCTGATCCTCACCACTAGGGGCACCAAAGAAACGAGGCAACATGGATACACAGGCCAGATTATATTAGAGCCAGGAAACCCCTCCCAACTGGAGGGGTTCTGGTAACTCCAACATTCTTCTACTTTGGAGAGTTTTCTTGTCCACAGAGCGTGAAGCTTAGAGGGCGATACTCATGGAGCCCTAATGCGGTGCCACGTGGCACAGCCAGCTCCTGTCTCACTTCTTAAAAGCAAATTTTTTCTAATTGTGGTTGAACCTACCCCTTCCCCTGGACAAACCCTTCTTTCTTTTTCAAACCCCAGGTTTCATAGCCATCTACTATGCATTCTCTGCACCCGTGGAGGCATTGCTTTTGCTGAGAAAAAAGTGGTAGGACACTGACTGTCCTCCAAGGTACCCTAGACAAAGGGTGCCCTCTCCTCCTGCAGCTACCTCCTGGGCCTTGGTGATGTGCCCAGCTGTGCCTTGGGGAGAGGTCAGGTCCAGGACCAGCAGCTGCACAAGCCAGTGAACTTCCCAAGGAGGAGCTACACAGTATCTAGTGGACAGTGGGAGGTGGGCCAGGTTAGGAGTAGCCATGACTCAGAAATACAACAGAATCATAAAGACGGGGCACACATTCCAAGGACAGCACAGCAGTAGGTTAGGTGGAGTTGGAATCTTTATAGAAGTAGGCAGTAGAAACCAGGCACAGGGACTAGCCTCCAGAGCCCTGGATGGAGCCTGGTTCCAAAGAAACTGGGGTACCAGGGAAGGAAGGTGGTTCATCTAGGAGGAAATGCAGCCTAGGTAGGTATTAATTATGGCTACAGTCAAACCATCTGGTCACAGCAGATGCTGGTGTAAGTGAGGACTCTGTCTCCACCTGTAAGCTGACGATTTCATTCAAGACACCCTACCCCAGAGGAGTGAATTCTCCAGCCCATCATCCTGTCAACTTGGGGTGTTGGCAATTGCTTTCCCAATTATATTTGGCTCTCTAATGATTGATGGATACTAGCAGGGAGGTTGTATTGCCCAGCTCTGCTAAAAGGATCCATTCACCCACAGTGCTGCCAATTCCCATGGAAAGACCAGTAATAGCTTGGAAGAATTGTTTATATCCCAAGTTTTGTGTCTACTCTGTGCAAGGAGGAGAACCAAGGTGAATTCCAGCATCCTTGTGTTACCAGATTCATATGTCTCCAGACAATAGTGCTACCCAGCTCATCCTGGATATTGCTCCTGACAGCTGGACATATTCATTGTTAATGGAGCTGGCAAGGAGCCTATTGGAGCAATGCAGTGGACTCCTTAAACATTAAGCTAATTTGTCCCTTCCTAGGCACTGAAAAGTTTATATAGAATCTTAAAGCTGGATAAATCTTCAAGGTCATCTAATCCCACATTCCACTCTAAGTGGAACTTTCTTCTACTTCTTTCAAGATGGGTTCAGGTGTTGGTCAGACTGAGATGGGTGGAGGAGATAGAGGATTGTAAGGAGACTGAGTCTAGGAGAACCTAGAGAATATTACCATACCTGACACTTAGCAGTCACTGTCCTAGAATTGGTTCTCTTTTGCTTGTCTTCATGATCCCACTCCAGAAGAGGTGGGCAGTAACAACGCTCGTGGTGGCATCAGTTATTGAGAAGGAGACCTGCCTTACGTTGCTTGCATTTCTGTTTCCAGACATAGATGAATGTCGCTATGGCTACTGCCAACAGCTGTGTGCAAATGTTCCTGGATCCTATTCCTGTACATGCAACCCTGGTTTTACCCTGAATGAGGATGGCAGGTCTTGCCAAGGTATGTGATATGACTGATGACTTGAACTCTGTGTGAAGCCCTAGTACAGTCTCCTTCAAAGAAAGCCTGACAGTTGATGCTTGTGAGAAACACTTTTGCTAAAGTATTTTCCTATCCCTTGCCACTGCCTACCCATCCCCATTGCTTATGGAAACCTGAGACCTGGTCTGAAGTTATGTGAACCATCTTGCAAAGTGCTCTGAGTATTGTTGAGTTTGGAACCACAGTCATCCATCAGCTGGGAGAGTACAGTCTCACGGATTTACTTCTTTTTCTGTGTCTGCTCTCCAGAAGCAAACACATTGGTTTGCTTGCTGAATCAGAATTTTCCTCATGTGTACTGTAGCCTAAGTTCAAATTATGAGGTCCAAAGAGAGATGGTCAGTAAAGGGCCCCTGATTCTTGATTTAGTACAAAGTAAACACATATATACTTTGCAGGGGGTTCTGGCAAGTTTTGATGCCTTTCGGTATAGTTTTCCCTCTAACCTGTGCCCTCAGGGTCCAATACTTAGCCAAGAGTCTGGTGGGGGTGGTAATTTCCCCAAAACTCAACATCCCCCATTAAATCAGAGTGAAACAAAGGCATTTTCTGGTTTTCACACAATCACTTCAAAGGCCAATAAGTAAGAAAAACAAATTACCCATGCTTATTGCAGTTTCCATCTGAAGGGTTCTTTTACTCAGGAAGTGAATGGGGACTTAAGGCCTCAGGAATTAGTGCACGTCCTGCCTGGGCCCCAGTCCCCAGCCCCCAGCCTCCAGGCGCTGGCAGCTGCTCAGTCCAGAGTGGAGGCAGTGCCAGGGACGCAGAATGAGATCTTTGTCTGGAGCTTGCCACCAGGTTTTGCAGGGCCCATTTCCTTGTCACACCACTCGAAGTCTGGGCAGTGGGCTCCCAGCCAGCAAGTTGGGGGATATTATGTCTCCATCAGTTTAATCATATCTAAATCGTTGGGTAAACAGGAAGGCATCAGCGTCAAAGAGTTTGATCCTGGATTCTTTGTATAAGTCTCTCCTCCAAAGCTGGTTCTGCTGATTATTCCAAGAAGCCTTCGCTGTGTTCCTCTCACCAGGGGCAGTCATTTTCTTCTGAGCATGGAGACTGGGCTGGGAGATTGGGGGAGCTGATAGAACAGGGGCCCTTCCTTCCCACTGGGTCAGGGAGGGGTTGTCTGTCTCCCTTGCTGCTAAGGATAAAGGGCTTAGGGCAGATGCAGACTTCTCTGTGCCAAGGTTGGGTTCCGGAGGGGCTGGCCCAGGTTTTAGCTCAGAAGCTGGGACGGTGTACCCAGAAACTTCTGAGCAATATCCGTGTGCAGCAAGGGCAAAGTCCAGTCAAGCCCTAGAGCAGCAGGCACATCACCCGGGCCTGGACATGGGCACTTGGCCACCGGGTTATTGCATCAGCAAGGCCCATAGGCAATAGGCTCTTACCTACTCCCCTGAGCTTTTGCAATCATAACACCCTGTGCATGGACGAGGGCTCTGCCCTCTTCAAAGCATTGTCATGCCTGGTAATCTCATGGAACCCCAACAATAGCCTTATGAGGTAGCCATGACATTTGTTGGTGACCCTGCTTCACATATGAAAAGAAATCACAACTTCGAAAGGTGAAGCAACTTGGTCAAAGTCACACAGACTGGTCGGGCAGAGTTGTGAGTGGAACCAGCACCCAGTCTTCCTGTCCAGCAAGTCAGAGCAGGGTGCTGTCTGCTCTCATGGGATTCAGAAGGGCCTTGGAGCATGTGTGGCCTCTGGGGCTGGAGAGAAAGAGCAGTGAGGGTGCCAGAGGACAGAATCCTTTTGATCTTCCTGCTTCCAGAAGCAGCTGAGAGCTGGGAGAAGACGGACTCCTTCATTTTGGTGTGGCCGGCATCTGGCCAGAAGCTGAGAGTTCCAGCCCTAATACTGACAAGTGCTTTCTTGTCCGCCTTCCACTCAGCAGCTTAGCATGATGGATGCTTCCCTGGCCCCCAGGTGGGCACCAGAGGAAGCTGCTGTCTTGGTGGACACTCCCTAAATGGCTGATTTTTTTTTTCTCTGTAAATTCTAATGATGTCAGGAAGTAGGAACTTTGTGGGCATGGCATTAACCCTCCCCCTCATGAAAAGCCTCTTGAGCGGCTCATGTGAAAGCTTTTAACTGAGGAAACACTCACATCTCTATTCAGAGTCACAAAAGGTTTACCTAGACTTTTTAAGAGGATTGAAAACCTCGTCTCAGCTGGCACTTTGGTCATTGGCTTACAGAGCTGGGTCGAGGGAGGGGTACTTAAAACGGGCCAGCTCTTGCCAGTGTGGAAAGCAACCTCTCCCCTGGGACGAGCTGCATTGAATGAATCTTTAGTATCAAAGTGAAAGATTTAACTCATGCTCTGGATTGAGTGCTCATTTGCTTGTGGACTTGGGCACATCTTTCAACCTTAAAAAGTTTTGAAATAACTTTATTGATGTATCATTGGTGTACATGAAACTGCACTATTACAAGCACACAGTTTCATGAATTTGGATATATATATACACCCATGAAACCATCACCACACTTAAGATAATGAATACAACCCTGACTCCTAGAAGTTTCCTTGTGCCCCTTTATATTCCTCCCCTCAGACTATTTGAGCCCATTTCCTTGTCTGTGAAATCCATCAATCATTCTGAGGCAGAGATGGGGTGAGGATTAAATAAGTGTAAGATCCCTTTTTAATCAGTGAACTTATTTCTGCATAATAAATAGAGTTATCTTCAGAATTGTTTCGATTGTTTCTCCATTCTTTATCTGAAACTTCAAAATCAATAGAGAGAGAGAGGAGCTAATTGGGTTCATGATGGAATGTAGTAGGTGATGGGAAAGAGCAGGTGCTGCCTGGAACTTCCTGGCGGTGAGCCTCTGGGAGAGGATGCACTAGTGTGCATATGTGTGTACATGTGTATGCATGGATATGGCATGTCTGCGTTTCCCACTCTCCCATCTTGTAACCCCAGAAGAGACATATGGATTTGCTCATCCTTCAGCAAATACTTTGGGGTCTGAGATCTCAATCTGATAGGTCCTGGGTGAAGATTCCCTGTATCAGTGATTCTGGTGTCCTGGTGTTAGTAGGTTTTGTTGCTGGCACATTTTTCTGCCTAGTTGGTGAAGATGTTCTGTTTTGGGAACGGCCAGTGATGTGCTTTGGCTTTCTACAGATGTGAACGAGTGTGCAACTGAGAACCCCTGCGTGCAGACCTGCGTCAACACCTATGGCTCTTTCATCTGCCGCTGTGACCCAGGCTATGAACTTGAGGAAGATGGTGTTCACTGCAGTGGTAATGGGCCTTGCCCTTGGCAGCTCCCAGCTGTACTAGGGACAGGGCGGGTGGAGGGCAAGGGCTTCCTTCACAGGTGTTTCCGCTCATTTCCCAGGCACACCTCTAGTTTGGGACATTTCCCAGTCCAGTGGGGTCACAACCATACCGAATAGAGATGATCACTTCCTAAAAGGTGGGGTGGAGCCTCGCCTCCCATGGCTGACTGGTCCTTGTCATTTGACCTCTAATGCAGAAGCCGGTGGAGCTACCTTCCACGGCCTGAAATGGGGTTGAAGAGGGAGAAGAGTCATCCAATATGACATGGTGTGTGGTGGGTTGAGAGTTATCTGTTATCACCCAACACCAGTGCAGGTCCTGGGGATAGTACAGGTAGCACCCATGGAGGGCAGTGACCCAAGAATAGTAGCGTTTCTCATAGGATAGCATTTGGAGGAAGCGATTGAGTGAGATCAAGTTTGTAATCACCAACACTGTGAATTTCTACACGCTCTACAAATAATCAGTTCTTAGCTCTATGCCTGGTGCACACAGTGAACGTGCAATAAATTTTCATGAATGATTGAATGAATGAAATCTTAATAGCTTGTGCGAGAACATAAAAGGCTTAGTCGACCTTTACTAAATTCTTTCCACACCCAAGCAGCTGTAGTTCTTTATGGTTCTTTGTTTTGCTTCTTTTCTTTGTGGTTCTAGTTTGTTGACTCTATAATAATTTTCTTATTAACTCCCCTCTTTCTCCCCCAGAAAGTTAAAATACGTTTTCCCAGATAGTTAGAAAACTATTACCTGTTTATAAATTCCTTGGGAATAGGGACCGCATCTTATTCGTATTTATTCCTGGGTGCCTCCAGCAAAGAGACGTATACAAGTGTTTTGTTGCTCCTTTTCTTTCTTTCTTGTTTATGTTTTGTAAATATTGAACTAAAGTCAATTCCATTCCACCCGCTTTTCGGTCTCCTCAGCTGTTAAAATTAGCAAAGCCCAAATTAATGATGCTTCATGTATTTTTCAAAGAAACTGGGCCATACACTAGGGTGTGAAACTCTTTTGCTCTGCAGAATGGAAAGTTTTCCAACCCTGGGTTTCCTTGTAATCGGAGCTGACCCAGGTCACGAATGAAACTTGTGAATGAAACTTAGGACTGGAGTGTTCTCCAGATCTTGGGGTAGAGCTCCCTGAAACAAATGAGCACCCTCTCCTTTGAGCCAGGAAAGCCAGACCCAACAATTAGGCATTTACCGAAAGCCTTGGGCCGATTGATTGTCAGTCCCAGAAACAGAAAGAAATATCCTCAGGCAGGAAAAGCTACTTTCTTCCTAGATTTCAGTTCCTCACATGGCATTCCTTGGGGGAATCTGGGCCAGCGAACTGGGAGGCGTAGACGCTTTAGCAGTGTGCGATGGGATTATTCTTCTGTCCAGGCTTCTCCGCGAATCCACAGATGTTTATTACTCATCTGCAGAGGCAGTGCGATAGAGTATCTGTGGAGCCAGACAGAGCTGAGTTCAAATTCTACTTTTTGTTTGTTTACTACTTTCCTTGACCAAGTCATTTCTTGACCAAGTAGCCTCAGGCTACGGCGGGCTTTCCAGATGGGGCCGGCAGGGGATAACGGTGTGATACGGGGAAAGTTTGTTTTTGAGCTTTCCTATTCACCCCCTTTCTGTGCTTCTCCATTTTTCCCCAGGGCCCGCTGTTCTTGACAAAGCCCATTCCTTAGCACTGTTGCCACAAGAAAACTGGGTACAGTCTAGAACGCCCCCAATAGCATCCCTTTCCAAAATGTAGATAGACGTTTATCAAATGTAATTTGTACAAACATTAAAAAAAGAAAAAATATATTAAAAATAAGGTAAAAATCCAAAACCCTTAAGAACCTAATTCTGAAAGAATGAAAGAGCTCCAAGGCTGAGCAGCAGGCATCCGCCAGCTGGGAGCAGCAGGTCAGGGCTGTGAGAGTGCCAGCAGGGCTTGGCCTCCAGGAAAGGATCCTGCAGCCTTTGAGGGAGGGTCTGGCCCAGGAACAGTGCCCCACAGCCCCCTCTCGGGGCGAGCCCACAACTGTCAACAAAAACCATGTCACCTCCTCCCTCATATCAGAAACAACCCAAAGCAAACACCACCACCCAGTCCCAACACCACCTACACACACATTAAAGAAAAAATGCAAGAAACTGTTAGCAGCCATTTAGGACATTTAGTGCAACAAACTGTGGCCTTGGTCTCTGAAGTCCTGGGTTATTGGCTGAGGCTTCTTGTCCTGGGGCTCCTCCTCCTTCTCCGGCTTCAGCCATCGTTCCAGGAGCCCTGCACTGCCTTTCTTGGTGAGGTCTGGGCTCTCCTGTGGGAC